>NC_140145.1:10586659-11786659 GCF_964035555.1 Netta rufina | reverse complement strand
GGGACTCTGCAGCTGCCACTGATCCTGCCAGACTTGCATATGGCTCATGTAAAGCAAAATTCAATTGCAAACACAGAACAAAGACTGAATGTAGGAGGAAAAAAAAGAAAATAAGAGCAGGTGGAGGAACAGAGTCCCTTTTGACTATACCGCTAACAGTCCCTTCCTTTTCCCTCAGATTATGTCACTTCGATGGTCCTGGCAGCTTGCATAAGATGAAGCAGTCACCGTAAAGCACTGCTTGAATTCTCACAATCACTCCCATGAAGGCTCCTCAGTCCACAGCAGACAGGAAAAAAAAACTCCTCAGGGTCTCGTTCTCCCCTTAAGATGTCTATATGACTCTCACTGTCCTGAATAAACCCCACAGCAAGAACTACACTGGGAGGGTTTCTGCTCAATGTGATGGTGAGGAAAGAAAAAAAAAATAAAAAAAAAATCAGGCTCCCACATTACAGGCCAAATTCTGTGAGAGTTCAGAGCCAAATTTTTTTCTCAGCCTTCAAGTGTCATGCTGAGCTCATTCACAGAAATCTGGTACCTGGTGGAAAGGAGTCTCTTTGGGAAAAGCCTTCTCTGTATGACTGGTAAAGCACTACCTCCTTTTCCTGACATATTTTGAGGTGAATGCAGGAACTACCAATGAGTTCCAGCAGAGACAGCCTTCAGAGGAGCAGTTCAGGACCCAGGTCCCTCCAGACCCCCGCTCGGGGACACGCATCCCTGCTACAGGATGCTCAGGAGCTGGCATTGCCTCTGCCTGCAGATAGCACAGCAAACACCCCTCAGTGCCTCACCACTGTGGAGGCGATGGGTTTGCTCCTTGTGCAAACGGCCCCGCTCCAGCCGGCAGGGCCCTGCTGCCTGCCACAGAGGCCAGGCCGTGCTGGGCTGGGCACTGCTTGCCTCGCAGGGCGCCCATGCCCCGCGCACCCGGTGCGTGGCGCAGCCTGCTGGGGGGCTCGGACCTCTCCCGCACAGGCAGGGAAAAGGGAGAAGGGGCTCCAGAGCGTGGCAGCCCTGCAGCCCTGCTCCATGGCCAGGGCCTTCCACTGGGGACAGGCCAGTGCTGGGGAGGGCATGGGGACCCCAAGCCCACCGGCCCCCCCAAGACAGACAGCGAAGGCCCTTGGCCATCTGAGCCAAAATCCAGCAGGTGACCCTGGAAACTGGAAGCCAGCACCCGAATGGGGCGGTTGGGCTGCTCACAGGGTTCAAATCCCATGATCCTGGCCCAGACTGACTCCAATATCCCTGACACAGCCAGCGCAGATGCCCACAGGACCCAGCTGAGCTCAGCGGAGCCCCTGTAAGCACGCTTTTCCAACTGCCCCACTGCAGCACGCGGCTTCAGCACCTCGCAGGGCAGCGAGGGGCCCCCACAGGGGCAGGGACAGAGAGGATGGAAGGGGGAGGACAGGGACTACACCTGCTCCATGGCTCAGTTCTGGGGAGCACTGGGTTGTTCCTTCAGAACCACCAAAACCAGTGGGTTGTTTATTTCCATCCAGTCAGCTTTGATGGGCTACCTAAGGCCCCAGAAATGGAGAAGAAAACATCCTCGAGCAGCAGCAACAACACAAGCTACGCAGAAAGCCCACCCACAAAAGCATCACTGAAATCCTGCTCCCAAGTGCACCTGTTGTGTGAGGCAAAGCAACTACAGCAGCAGCACCAAAACATGGGGTGGCCCCTGTGACCCAAAACTTAGGGGTGGGACAGGGGGAACAACCAGGGCTTCTTGTTGTGGGCTGTGTAGTTTATAACGAAGACTCCAAATAATCGATTCTTCATTTGTATCATTTTGTTACAAAATCACAACTTGAAAAAAAATAAACGAAGAGAAGGAAGCCATCAATCTGCACCAATGCCCATGTTGTCTCCATCCCAAATCAGAAGTATGTATGCCACTGAGATTTGGATGCATATTTCGTACTATTTTTAACAACAAAGTTGCCAGAGCAGCACAGTCCTGGAGGAGAGAGAAGTCCCTGACTGAGAATGCACAGAATAAATCAGAGCACGGTAAACCTTTGAAGCAAAGAGCAACTCACACTAATAAGTGGGGGGAGAAAGCAGGAGCCATGCAGAGCAGATGCCAGCTAACACAATATTGCAAACAGGCTATTTCCTCCAAACACAAAGTTGAACATAAAGTACAATCCGCGGCTTAGTCAATGAAAGATGAAACCATTTGTCAGCTGTTCCTCAGCGAAGAGACAAAGCTGTTGAGCTGAGTTAAAGCAGTCCTGTGAACACCACGATCTCCGAAAGCAAGCAGTCTGCCCTGGTCTGGAGCGGCCCCAGGGGCCGGTGGTCGGGGTTACCCGGAGCGGTGGCGGCAGCAGCACGAGCCCTGCGCTCCTCCGGGCGCCCGGCAGCGGCTCGGGAAGCGCCGCGAGCAGGCTGCGGTCCCCCCGTGCCCGCCGGCCGGCTCCGGGGGAACCCTGCGGGCGCACCCCCAGACCTGTCCCAGGAACGGCACCGAGAAGGGCACAACCGACGCCGGCGCCGGCTCGCCCGGAGCCCTCTCCCCAGCGCCGGCACCGCGCCAGCGAGCGGCGAGGGCAGAGCGCTCCTCAGCCCCTCCGCGGGCAGGAGGGCGCCGAGCCGGGGCCGTACCTTTTCTCCTTGTTCTGCCTCCTGGACTTGTGCAGCAGCCCGATCAGCACCACGGCCGCGCGGATCCCGGCCCGCCTGGAGTGCATCCTGCCGGCCGCCCGGGACATCGCCGCCCGCCGCCCGGCCCCGCCGCGGCACCTGCGGGACGGCGGCGCGCCCGCGCCCGTGCCCGCGCCTCGCCGTGCCCGCGCCCCGCCGTGCCCGCGCCTCCCCGCGCGCTCCCCGCCCGCCGCGCCGCCCCCAGCGCCGGGCACGGCTGCGGGCGGCCGCTGCCCGCTTTTCTCCTTTTCTCCCCTTTTCCCTTTTTTTTTCCCCCTCTTTTCCCCGTTTCCCCCGCCCTGCCCGAGGCCACAGGCACGGGACGCGCCCGAGGCAGCGGGGCGGGGACGCGCCCCGGAGCTGCCCCGAGGGACGGCGCTCGGGGATCGCTGCCGGGCGCGGGGAGCAGCGGCGGGAGGGAGCTGTTGGCCCGGGGCTGTAATGTCACAGCTCAGGATGCATTTTGCTGCTGCCCAGGTTTTGCTGAAAACAGCCCGTGCGGTACCCGTACCGCGGGTTCCTCAGAATGTAGGGGGACGGGGTTACGTTACAGCCCCCTAAAACCTGAATTGTGCGAAGGATTTTTTTCCTGCCTTACACACTTTTCCTTCTGCCTTTTGCAGACATTATTTAGCCTTTCCCCTACGGGACAGCTCCAGGCTGGCCCAAGCCAGGCTCCAGCCGTGCTCGTGCCAGGGATGAAGGTCCCTGTGCTGCAGAGCTGCTCAGAGCCAGGGCTGGGAGCGGTGCGACAGAGCACGAGCCCTCCAGCTGGGCTCTTACGTGGGGGAGCCGGCACACCACTTCTTCCAGGCAACACACACATATTTTTTTTATTAAGTAAACTGTCGATGATCTACTTCACAAGCTCAGCACCTTTCCCTGGAAGTCTCTGTCGCCATGGCGATGAAGCAGCCGGGTCTCTCTGCCCTCCTCCCCTTCACCTCCCGCCTCACCTTCCTCCTTGCTAGCGGGATTTTCACGGGAATTAGATTCAGGACCAGCTACAGCATTCTGAACGTGTTCCTTGTTAGAGGGATGAAAACACAGCCCATGCTTTAGGCATATAGGGCATGAGAACATGTACACAAAACTCCAGTCCTCCACAGGACTGAAATATCAGCACCTGCCCAAAACCCACCCGTGCTCTGCATCTCTGCAGCCAGCCTCAGAGAAGCCGTAATAATCCTATTGCACATCTGGCCAAGCCCATGAAATCGTTCCTCTGGGTCTGTTCCTCAGCCCGGCCTTAAAGGAGGGAGAGCACAAACCTCCCAGCACCAGGGAGACCCAGACCCCCAGAGAGGAGTCCAGCAAATTGTCCCCAGCACAGGTCAGCACTTCTGCGGAGCCCCGCGACGCACAGGCTCAGCATCCAATGGCCACCTTGACCAGGACACGGAGCACGAGCTGCCTGCAAACCCGCTCAGATGGGCGGTCAATTATTAACAGCACGTGGGGCTCTCCTGGAAGAGCCCCTGACAAATGTGTTTGCTCGGGAGCAAACAGCTCGCGAAGGCCATGGAGCACATCTGCCACTCTCTCTGCCTCCTCCTGCCTGCCACCTCCCTACCGCCGTGCTCGAGGTGATCAATACCACCTTAGCTCTGGCCTTTTCTGTCTAAATATTTCTGCACAATTTCTAATCAATGTGTTCGTTAAATTCAACAAAAATCCCAACACCTTCAGTGCCATTTCTTTATGCATTCCACTCTAAGTCAGATAAAAAGTATGTGGAACAATATTTCTGTCAGCATGCCACATCACTTCAACCCCAGAACAACCTGGCTGCAGCACAGTCACAGCCACCCCATCTGTATTCACCTACACAGCACGTAGCTCTGCAAAGCATTGAGATTTAAACTTATAGCTAAGATTAATATTTGAATATTTTAACAGATCTTGTGTGGGTCCCTGGGAAGTCTGGGGCAGCAGAATGGCCTCTCCTGCAGCAGCTGAAGACGCAGCGATTTCACCAGGCACAGAGCTGCCCACTTTCCCAAAATGAAAAATCCAACCAGTTCTCAAAGCACCCTGGAACATATGCCTCCTTGGGACAGCATCAGATGATGCCAAACCATGTGCAGTGGGTGAGATGTGAGAGGATAGGAGGAAAAAGGTACATTGAACCAGGATGCTACCTTCATTCTCACTGAAAGAGCACTTAACTCATACTGCAAAGCCTTTTAATAAAGTTTTTGTTGGACCAACAAATCCCTTTGCTCTTGCAGAAAATATCTGTCTGCTTCCTTTCAAGCAGAATCATCAGTCTGACAAATTTCTGAGACATAGAGAAAAAAAAAAAAAAAAAAGAAAGAAAATATAACCCGCTTCCCGTGCCAAATTATATCAATTCTGCCGCACCTCATTAGCTTTCATTTAATGGAGGGGGAGGGGTTTTAATTTTAAACCTTTTGCCTCTCGCATTAAACAAGCAGCTTCAAATTTCATTGAGTCTCTCTCTGTCTCTGGAGACATCTTCCACTGTCTCTCTTCCCCATTTCCAGACAAGTTAAGTATTAATCTTCTCTTGTTTTATGCTGAAGTGCCTTTGTATTGATTTTTAAAGATGTTCAATTCTCTCATATTTGGAAATAGAGAATGACTTTGAGTAGACACACTTAGCCATATTTTCTTCTTCACCCAAATACTGCAAATGAGTCTTCATTGTAATCAATTTCTTCTGGACTTTGTTTGCACCTGATCTGTAATTTATAGGAAAAGGGCAGGATAATTAATGGCAAGGGGTTAGACGGGGCTGCCTGGGGCAAAGGCTCGGGCAGGGAGGCAGCAGCTCACATCAAGCAGCTCACACCACAGCTTCGGCCGTGCCGGGGACTCGCGCTCCCTTGCACAGCAGCTGCTGGGGTGGAGACCCTGGAGCCCCCCTTGCTGCCCTGCTACCCCAGGCAAAACAAGCTGCCAGTTAAAAGGTTAGAAAAGGTTAAACATTCTATTTCTAACCAGTTCTACCCTAAGAGCAGCAAAGGACCAGATCAGGAAGCAGGAGGTGCCACAAAGCCCCTTCCCCTGTGCCCGCAGCACAGAACTCAGCTCCAGCCAGGGCAGCCCCCGCGCCAGGAGGTGAAGGCACCCCCCAGCCAGTAGATTTATTTCCCAGAACAGCTTCTTTTACAAGGCTGAGTGAGCAATACCACAGTAAGCATCTTTAGGATGTGTCCTTGTGACCACAGCCAGGGGCAAAACATTAGCAAGAAAAAAGTGGCAGCACAGGCTCCTGACAGGAGCCAGGCAGCAAGGGAGCTGGGCACAGCCCCTGGGCTCCAATTCACCTCCAGCTCCATTCCCCAGGTGGACTTCCAGTCATCCCCCCGGGCAGCACACAGCACTTCACGGCACCTGGGATACGTGTCCTTGGCGGTGATGGCCAGGGAAGTGAGACTGATGTGCTCGGTGCTGCTCAGCCACGTGGACAGTGCAGGTAAATGGGGACCGGGGAACTTCCCCCAAGAACATCACTTGTCCCTGGGGTGGCTGTGGAGCTGCCCTATATGTCTTACATTCTGCTGTCTGATAAAAGGCTTCAGGGCAGATTAGAGCAGGATGGCAGGGAAGCCTTCCTTCCCTAGCACCTGCTGTTCTCACCCATCACACCTGGCAGGTTGAAATGGCACATTATGCACCCACAGAATGGTTTCTGCTTGGCAAATGGGGGAGCAGTGGCAGGACGGGCACGGTGAGCCATGAGCACGGTGAGCTGCACGGCACGGGAGCCCCAGGGCACCCTGACCTGGGAGCAGAGCCAAGTCTGCCGCTGCCTCCAGAGCAGGAGCGTAGGCTCCTGCAGCGTACAGGTGTGCTGCATGTCCTCAGTTCATCCTTTACTCTTTTTAAGAGAGGATCCTATCAAATGGCCCTGATGCTGCTTCAGCCAGAGCCGCAGCACGGGGCAAGTGCTCTGCCTGCATCCAGCGGGAGGCAGAAGCACTGCCTGCAGCTGGGGGCTCTGTGGGGCTGGGGTGACTCCCGACACCTCTGCTTTATGTGCTGATGCAGAGAGCATCACCCCCGAGGGTTTGGGACACCCAGTCAGGGCCAGCACCCAGAGAATACCCTCCAGATGGTGTTTACACCACAATGAACAGATATCTTATAAAACGGGATGCTGCAGCTTGAGAGGCTTAGACTGGAAATTAGGAAAAGCAAGGAGGTTGCTTCAGCCCTGGAGCAGTCCTCAGGAGGCTGCCAGCTCCCACCCATGGAGCCCCCGGCCTCAGGTGGATGGAGCCGCGGCCGAGCTGACCTGGTGCTGGAGCTCGGGGATGCCTCCCAGCCCCAGCCGGCTGCTCTGGGCTCCCCTCAGCCTTTGTCCTTCCTGTAAGCATTCAATGTTACCTCGACAGCGACTAAATAACCTCTGAGTTAAGCAGCTGCCACTGTTTTATGAAGAAATAAATCTCTCTCTAATATTGCCCTGACGTTTTTGCTTCAGAGAAAACAGTTTTGCAGCTAACTACAAAACTGAATCCCAAGGGGCTGGAGAGAACTCATTTCAGGCTGGAACAATTATACGCCATGATTAATAAATCACCTGGGTGGCCGGATCATTTATGCAACGCTTGGCATTTTATTCTGGACACTTTGCTAAGAAAGAACGATCTGAAAATACCAGACTGCGACAAGACCAAGCCTTCATTCCCAATATCACAGAACCTCCCCCTGAATAAATTATATGATTAATATTATTGAAAGGCTGTGCATTTACGAAATAGCTTTGGCTTTTGTGTTAATTCTTCAGTGAGATGGAATTGCCCAGGCTGCCCAGAGCCGCCCATCGACCTCCCGCAGCTGCTGACGAGCACATTTCCAGCGGGGGACGCCGGCCAGAGCCCCGGCACCCGCGGCCGGAGCAGCCCAGCCCGGTGACTCAGGGCTTCTGCAGCCAGGCCCGCGGCCATGCGCTGCCCGCCAGGCGACGCAGGACGCAGCCCGCGAGCCCTCTGCGCCTCCCCTGCCCAGGGATTTACGGCCGCCTCGCTGACAGGGCAGGGCCATAAATACAGGAGATGCGCCAAGCAGCGGTGGTGCCGCAGGAGGGATGGGGGCCCGGGCCCGAGCCCTCCCCAGCGATCTCCACTGTCACACAGCTGCTACCCCTCAGCGCTTCATTTCACATCACGGTGTCAGAGCCTTCCCTTCCTCAAATGCAAAGCACAGCCTCTGCGAGCAAAGCCCTCAGCGTCCCGGCCGGACCCTGCAAACACCCCCCCTGCCCAGAGCCCCCCGGCCAGCCCTGCCCCGCGCTCCCGGCTGAGCTGCCCCGGAGCACGGCCACGCACCCGGGGTGCTGGTGAGGCTGGGGGCCAGGCACTGCCCCTGCCCTGCCCGCACCACGGAGGAGAGGGACAAAAGAAGAGCACCAGCAGTGCAGACCGAAAGACAGGAATAGTATCAATCTTCTGCAAAAGGGGCAGTCACATTCCTATTTTCCTGGGGTAAGAAGAAAAGATTTTGGAGCTTGCAAACTAGGGAGAAGGTGATTATAGCATTTCAAAATGTGCTGCAGAAAGAGGATAAGAGTGCATGCAGGTTTAAGAGAAGTATCATGAGAAACAGAGCTTTAGATTATGTTACATCCAGCCCTAAGTAATCTGATTAGAGATTTATTTTATGGCTTCAGTTAGAAAGACATAGGGACAATACCAAGAAAACAGGAGGCAGATATATGTGTTTTTCCCTTCAGATGAAGCATCCCTATGCATCCAGAGCTGACAAATCCCCAGAGCAACCGTTCAGGCACTGACATATGCATCGAGAGCAGTAAAAGGTGACTTTGGGAAAACTTAATTACTTTTCAAATTACAGCTGGATACAGAAAACCCACCAATTAGACAAGAAAACTTCCAACCTGTTTTTGTTCTGGGTACAGTCCCTGCCATTCTGACGCTCAATACCCTCTTCAAAAACCAGACACGCATTGTTACACGAGGATCAAGGTCATCGAAGATCAAGACTTTTGCTGCTGCAGTCTTAGGCTGGCTGGAGCGTCTCACATAGATCCCGGGGCTGTAAAAGCACAGCCCCAGCATCTGCGAAGCAGCCCACAGGACTGGGGCAGCCGGACAGCATTGCACGGGGCACTGCGCGGCTCTTACCACGATTTCCCAGCACCAAAGAAAAGATCTGCCCCAGCCCCCGGAGCAGGCACAGGTGAGACGCGGCCCTGGTGAAGGCAAGGGGCTCCCCTTTGGCACGTGCCAGCTGACGGAGCCCAAGGCCATGGTGCAGCCTGCACGTGGGTGTGACCAGCACCCACCCAGCCCCCCGGGGGTCCTGGGCACGGGGCACTCGCAGCAGCCTGCACCAGAGATCGAGGCACCGCCACCTGCGAGCCAGCGCTGAGCCCTGGAGCTGCGGGCGGCTCGGGGCGACGCCTGCACCACCACACACCCAACGGGTCGGCATGCACCAGGAGCATCAAAACGCTGCCAAGTCTGCACAGCTCCTTGGCTCCAAGGGGGGGCTGCTGTGCCCAGCTGAGAGCCCTCTCCGAATGGACAGATTCAATAAAAGCAGAAAACACAACTCAGTTGTTTTCTTGACGCAAGGTCACCTGGTTAAAAGCAAGCAAACAAAGCTGTGAGGGGGGGACCGCAGCCTCCGTGCCCTCCACTGCCTGCCGGTGAAAGGCAGCCCAGGCAGCCAGTGAAGACAAGGCGGCCTCGGCATTTCAGCACGTGCAGTGCAAGCGAGCATTTGCCCAGCTCAGAGCAGGGGACAGCCCGTGGCACCGGCAGCAGCCTCAGCCCGAGGGGCCGAGATGCCAGCCGGCCCCCCAGTTCCACAGCTCCTGCACCAGGACACCAGAGTGACGGGGTAACCAAACGCATCCGCCCGGCTGCAGCGGGCAGCCCAGCACCCCCCCGCTACACGCACACGCGTTGACCTTTTGCCTGACTTCAGCTGAGCGGCACCCATGGTGTTTCATCTCCCCAGCGCAATTATCAGCCTTCCCAGGAAATAAACAGGGAAAGCAATCAAAGCTGCAATGAAAGAACAAAAATTCATTACAAACGAACGACCTCTCATCTCGCAGGGAAGCCACAGCCCGGTCAGATATCGGTACCCATTAAAAATAGAACAGGACCGCGTGAGAGCAGCGGCGGTGTTTGAAGATCAACACAACTTCAGATAAGCTGTGCATAAGTGCTAGGAAGCAGACAGGAGGCGAGATGGGCAGATAGCGACGCTGGTGCACACAGGCACCTGTTCGGTGGTTGCAGAGGCTTGGAGAGAAGAGACCTCAGCAGGAAAAGAGATCGCAAAAGACCTAAAACCAAAGTGGGGATTAGAAGGACCCAGAGCTGGCAGCGCTTTGCCCACACACCTTTTCACGCAAGCCACAGTTTCTCTGGATGTGGTGTACTTCTTTCAGTGCATCTCATGAGACCACTCTGTATTTGCAGGGCAAACAGGTGAGATGAATGGTTGGCAGCACTGAAAGCACCTTCCTAACTCCTCAGATCAGGCATCAGTTAAATAAATACAACTACAACAACAGTAATAATAATAATAATAAATTAGTGATAATAATAATGAGGAGCCATAACAATGGCCAGCCCCAGAGGACTGCAACACCTGCATTTCCCTGTCCTGACCCCCTGCACAGACCGGCCAGGCCTCGGCAGTGCCTGCCTGTCCCACAGCCGTGCAGCAGCCGGCCCGTGGAGGTGGGCAGAGCACCGCGGAGGTGAGCTGAGTACCATGAAGGTGGGTGCTGCTCCCGGCTGGGCACGGGGTGTTCCCATGCTGGCAGACACCCAAACTCACACACAGCCCCTTTGTGCCCTGTGGAGGAGAGTCAAGAAGCAATTTAAGCTTCAGCAAGACAGGAAATGGCACTTGATTAACCACAGGGGTGCAAATTGGTCCTTTGTGGGAACCCAGACGTTCAGCCCTCCTGGAAGTGCAGCTTTGTCTTTGTTTCTGCTCCACACAGAGAGCCGGGCAAGTCACTCGCTGGTGCGTTACTCAAGGCAATTAGCTGTTTTCTGCTGCTTGCAAACAGATCCCAGCAAATCATGTAGCCATTTCCACGTGGCCAGAGCAGGCACAGAGGAGCGGCAGCTGACAACGGTGTCAGCAGCACCTCTGCCCTGCCCCACCCCTGCTCGCGCCTGTTCAGCCCTCGGCGCATCACGAGGAAGCGGATAATCGCTGCAGTGCGCAGAAGATTAGCAGCACCGTGCCACTGCTGCTACACTGCGCTATTAATCTGACTTTAAAATGCACCTGAAATGGGCTGTCATCTGCTGGAGCACTCAAACTGAGATAATCAGAACTGCTGGAACATGGGCCTGTATGCCAGGATGGGGTCCGACTGCCAGCGCCGGGCAGGCTGGAAGCAGGCTCAGCAGTTACGAAACCCAGCTGGATGCCTTTCCACAGGGGTGATCCTATGAGCCCTGTAGGGTAACTGTGTATCGCAAAGGCATGCAGAATACAAACTAAGATATATCTGTGTTAGCACAGTGATAAAAAATGAATTTGTCTTATCACCTTGGAATAAACTTTGAGCACAAAGGACGGGAAGTGGATTTCACAGTGTGTGGCTATCTGTGCCCACGTAACACAACCCATACTAGAGCCAGCAGGAGGTCGACTCGGTTTGCCCAAGCACTGAGGTCGGTTCTGCGCCCGCTGCTCCAGTGCCAGCCACGACGTGCCACCTCCTTCTGTGCCACCCGCTGGCACCACACCGCCAGGACACGTCCCAGGCCACGGGCAAACGCACCTCACTTGGTGCCGTGCTCTGATCACCCCGCTCGGACGCAGCGGCCAGCCTCAGCTGCCAGCGGGGCCAGGGAGGCACCCGAGAAGCAAAAGCCGAGTGAGAAGGGCGATGGTTGCCAGCCCCTGAGCAGCCACGGCACATGCAATTAATCCTGCCCAGAACGGAGTGTCACCCCAGGCACACGTTTTGCCTTTCAGGGGACTCATTAGTCACACGCAGCTGTTGTCTCTGCCCCAGGAGCCTCAGTGACCTGTGGCATGACTGGTCCAGGAAGATCACCCAAACTGCAATCATGACTTGCAAAGACAGCCTTGCAGACTGAGCAGGGCCAAGTGAATGAGGGCAGAACTCTCCATCCATAGCTGCTGCAGCGACACTCTTCAGATCCGAACACCTCCGGGCTGGATGGGAGCATTCATTTCTCCGGCCTGCCTTCAGGACAAAACCATCCCTCAGAGTCCAAGGGCTGACAGCGGCGTCCGCTTTTATGTGAGAAGATCTGTAGATAACTTGCTATCTATATATCTGCAGATACCTCTATGTTTCTATATATCTGCAGGTTCTCGTGACACTATTTTTGTAACCGTTCCCTCTTCAGCAGCCTTCAGAAAGACACGGCTTTGCTAAGAAGCTTTCAGAAGGCACCTTCCCACCAACCATCCCAGGACCTCCAGCCACCTTCCAGCCTCTGCGAGCAGAGCCGAGTGCTGGCGCTGACTCCTCGGCATGTTGCAGTGCCAACCAGCACGTCATAAATCAGAGCCACTCGGTGGACAGGGAAACGGCAGCATAGGGTGATGAAGCAAATTGCCGAGGGCCAGGCAGAGGAGAGGATCGGCAGCAGAGAGGAGAAGGACCAGGTGCACAGCGCGGGCTGGAGCCGAGGCCCCGGGGCCACGCCAGCCCCTGCTCGCTGCAGTCCCCGTGTGAGCGTGCTGCCTGGGCCCGGGGAAACGCAGCACAGCGTAGTCATCCCCACAAGAGCAGCGCAATTACATGGAAATCGTATTCTTGATAATTTGGGGTATTTTTTGCTATGAATGAAAGCTTTCTGAATAAACAAGTTTCAAGATTTCAGCATCAAATTAAATTAGATCAGATTAGCAGAGGAAATAAGTCTTTACAGTATGAGCAGTTCCTTTGAATTTCACTAGCAAATCAGTGAACTAAATGCCATCGTTTATCATTAACATCATTAATAAAGCCAGATTCAGGATGCACAGCAAACAAACACCAGTCGCGTGCCCAATGCTTCCAGAGCCACCAGCACCCCCAGCCCTCGCGTCAGCCCTAGCCCCCTGCGCAGGACACACTCCCACCCTGCAGTCATTTTGCAGTCCCATCCCGCAGCCCACGGGGGCCCCTGGGAGACGTGTGGGTGCTTGGTGCTGGGGGGATTGCACCCGGGGAGCGCAGCCAGCCCCAGCAGCGCTCCCCACTCCTCTGCACCCCAAGGATCCCAGTAACTCAGTTACTATCTCCATCTGACACTTTGTTTGATGTGAGCAGGTGAAAAGACATAATTTGTGGAGTTAAAACACGGGTATTATCTCGATGACACATCCCCACAACAGGGAGTGCACTCGAGTCAATCATGTTCAGAAACTGGTTTCTGTTGCTCTACGGCTTTTTCCTTGCATCTTGCTCTGCATCAAAAAAAAAAAATAGAGAGAGAGAATATGATGTAGGTAGTAGCTAGAAAACTACCATTTTCCTCGTTAAATGCTCTCACACTGCTCGACCTCATCAAACGGGAACAAGAGGCCTGGAGGAGGCATGCCTGGAGCACTGGGGGCAGCCCTGGGCACAGCCATACGTGGCAGGAGCTGCCCTTTCCCAAAGGATGGAGCACGACCTGGGTACACCATTTCCCAGCCCGAGCACTGCCAGGGAGAGGAAAATGGACACAGACCCCTGGTTTGATCCTGGACTTGTTATCACCGCACCCCATTTCTCTTGCCTGGCAGCAAACCTCCCTGTCCTCTTGCTTAACACGCAGGTGAGCAGCGAACCTTTCAGCCGGTACAGCCACACTCACGTCGTGGAGCGCTGCTGAAGGTCTGACGGACACCCTTCCTGCTCCCGAGCTCCCAGTCAGGCTGAGGCTGCTGGTCATTATTAGCACATCACCACGAAGTACAACCCACGTCATCTCAGTGAAAAGAACATCGAGCTCAGCTTTCCAAATTGGAGAGAATTAACACCAAATTGCTTCTATGAGGCAGGAGCTGTCGTAGTCCTTGGTGTGTGACACCAGTAACATTTGAGAGGAATAAGAGAGGACTGTGTTTGAAAGGAGTGACCTTTGAGTCTTCACAGAGGGTTCATAATACAACCCTAACCTATTCAAGTACCTGCCAAGCCTCTACATCTCTTCTAGGTAGGAGCCTGAGATGCCCCAGCCTTTTACAACAGGCTTTAAAGATGTGAGGATCTCAAATATCATATGGGCTCAGCTGGCTGTTGCCTGTTTGCTAACTGAGGGTAACTCCGCACATTATGAGCCCCGCAGGAAATAAAGCTCCGGAGATGGAGAGGGACATTTCTCGGTGTGGTGGCCACAGGGCCAGGCCCCGTGGGCTGCCTGAGGCTGGGATCCCACTCAGCAGAGGGAAAAGCCGCAACCAGCGGGAGCCGTGCAGCAATTAACAAAATAATCATCAGGAATAAACCACAGCTGCATTCCCACACCCGGTGCTGCCCTAAACCTGCTCGGGATGCTGGGCACAGGGGGGCACCAGGCTCCCCGAAGTGCACCCACCCCAGCAGCCAAGCAGGAGTGGGGGCACAGCTGGGGGGACACGGCCGTGGGGACACCGGTGGTGGTGTGAGGAAGCAGCCGTGGGCGCAGCGTGCTGGGCGGGATGCTGAGCTCCTGCAGAACACCCTGTCCTTGTGCAAACCAGGACGCCTGGGAGCACACATCCGTAGCCAGATGGTGCCTTTATCGCTCCAGCCATTAAACATCCCTCCCCCCGTTACAACAATATTTGCTTTCAAAAGGCTGATACTCTTTCAATCCTTTTGATTGTCTGCAAACAGCTCCTATTTTGACAAGTTATAAATATAGCAGGAGGAAGGAGATACATAAACCAGCATGGTTTATTACTTCTGAAGCAGAGCTAAAAATAGACCCACGTGGGGTTGCTAAGTCCTCTGGGCAGATGTAATTGTGGATAATCTAGCTTTAAATATGTGAAGGTTGTTTTGATAGCAACAACAACATTTTAACATATGGGACTCGGCAGCACGCAGCAGCAGAGCACGCCGCTGCGCCACGTCCAACGTCTCCTGCAAGCAGCGTTCAGGTCGCAGAATCCCAGCTGACTGCCTCCGCGTTATAGCTTGGGTTTTTGCATTAATAAACCCCAAAATAAACCCAAATATCTATGGCGAGCCACCGACAGGAAAGCATCTAACCAAACACCAAGCCAAGTCTCAGGAGCATCAGTGGAGCCGCGCTGGTTTCCCCACAGCAGACCTGCCCCTAACGTTTTATACTAATTCTGCTTACCAGATTGAACGGCTGAAAACCCCCCAGTCCGTACAGCTGACAGCACCTCTCTCTTCCTGGGAAAGGCTCTGTGGTCCCGAGCACGCTCTGAAACGTGCTCGGAGGATTGCCTCGCGGGCGCAGGGCTGGGTGTCTCCGGGGGAGGCCGGCAGCGATAACCGCCCTTCCCCGAAGGGGCGCGCGGAGCCGCGTGCGCTCCACAGATAGGGAGCGGCACTGGGGCCGGCTGGATTTGGTAAATCCGCTGCCAGCTCTGGGCCCGGCCCGGCCCAGCTGGCTCATGCCCCACTGCTGCCTTCCCCGGGATGGCCCTGGGGTGAGCCCCGGTGGCTCGGCTGCACCCACGTGCGCTGGTCCCACAGCACTGCTGGTCTCTGGCTGCCACAGGTGGGCACCGCTCCGGCTGCCAAGCAGCAGCAGCGGCCCTGGGGCCAAGGGGCAGCTCCCCGCCTGCACACACGTTGCTCTTGCACATGGAGTTGGTGCCCCCAGCCCAGGGGCAGCTCCCGCAGCTTTGCCCCGTCCTCACCGCAGGGGCGAGGAGGACAAGGGGAGCATCGACCTCCGCCAAGCTGTGCCTCACCAACACACCTCAGACCCATCTTAAATTGACTTTTCTTAAATTACATGGTCCCTCAGCAAAAAGGCAGCTCTTGTGCCCATTAGGAGTCATTTCTGTCCATAAAGAAAATAGGATATCATTAAGGCTCCCATCTCCCGGGTTGTTTTTTCCCCTTTAGAAAATTGATGTGATTTTTGACAGTGGATCTGCTCTCAAACACGGTGTCAGACAACGTGCCTACACCCTCCCCGTGCTCCGCGGCACCGTGTGCTGGGCTCCGGCCGGGGGTACGTGGGGCTGCCACACTGAGCTGCCCCTGCCTGCCCCAGAGCCAGAGGTGAGGGCAGACACCGCCTGCTCCAGCACAGGCCCAGCTCTGCCTTATCTGTAGGCACAAAAGAGAGATAGCAAAGAAACAAACACACACACAATCCAAATCTATTTCAGGCTAAGGACAGCCTGAGCAATCCCAAGCACTGCTGGTGCTCGGACTCAGCGCAGCCTACCTAGGGCACCTCCTCACCACGCCACCCTGTGCTGTGCGTGGCGTGGGCTCGGCAGCAGCACCCAGCACGGCCCCAGCACGGCCGCAGGGAGCTGCAGCACCCTGCCGTGGGACGGGGCCGTCCCTATCTCAGCCCCGCAGCCAGCGCTGCCGCGAGGGCAAAGCCCAGATTTCAGAGAAGCGGCGGGCGGCGGGGACGGGCCATTTCCAACAACGGCCCACACAGTACGGGACCCGCACCCACCCAGGCATGGTGCTGCCCTTTCCCTTTCCACAGCTCAGGGCACCCAAACTGGCAAGGAAAATGCAGCCGACACTAATTTCTTTGCATGAAAAGCAAATAAAGCAGCAGAAGTGAGAGTTGACTGATGATTCATTCGAGCCACCAGACGCTCTGTCCTACTTTCACCCCATTTTCACTGCTTTCTGCATTCCTCCCTCTAGATTTCCAACTCCCATCTTCGCTTCCCGGTGCCACACGAGCACTCCTCACCCTCAGAGGCAGGGCTGTGCGCACGCAGATACAGCCTGGCAGCACACAGGCAGCACTGGCCAGGACGAGCAGGACCCCCAGCAGGAGCCGGAGCAAAGCCCCCACCTGGCTTCTCATCTCCTGGAGGCCAAGGAGCTGAAACCCAGCCGCCCTCTGCTAACAACCCAGGGCAGCCAGGACAGCGATGCGCAGCTGCCGGCTCCCGATGGGCAGAGATCCCCTGCGTGAGGAGGGCCCCGGGTGGCCGAGCAGCAGCACCACCCACTGCCCGAGCTCGCTTTGCTTTTATCCACTCACAGTCAGAATAAACAGCAGAGAAAAGCCAAATGTTCATGTGTCTGCAGCTGACCACGCACAAGAGGAGGCACCGGGCACGGGCAAAGAGCCACGGCCTGGCCAAGCCTCACGGGCCGGCTCCTGAAGCTGGGCTCGGCCAGCACCGCAGCAACCGCTGCATCTGGCTCTGCGTGCACCACGCACTGGGCAAGTAAAGAAGGACATGCAAGCGCTTTCACACATGCCTATCTCCTCCCAGAATAAGAGGACTGAATCATATTGCCTGGGTTTGGATACAAGCCCAAACCTGTTCAGAGTGGAGCTTTTTTTTTTTTTTCTCTTCTAAGTTTTGGTGGTTTTTGGAAATCATTCTGATTCAGCGAAGGACCCTGACCCTAACGCAGCCTCCCAGGAGCCAAGGCAGAGCAGCTTCTCCAGGGAAGTGTTAAATCAGGCAGTGACAGCCAGGATGCTCGGAGCGTGTTGCACCAGCTCCCCCCCAGACAGCTATGGGCTGGGGCTGGACTCTGCTAGCACTTCATGTGCCGAGTCCTGAGGAAACGTGCAGGAGGGAAACAGGGAAAGCAGAAAGCATCCACCTCGGAAAACAGCTCCGTACTTTTTCCACAATCCTCGTTAGAAAAAGATTCATTCAGATGCCACAGTCCTGAACACTTGGCTCCCAGCGGCCAGACCCCGTCCCCGAGGGTCCCGGATCTCACTTGTCGGTCGCTGTGAGCCCCGCAGGGGCCAGACCTGCTCGCAGTGGAGGACAGCAGCACCCAAGGGCTCTGACCCCGGGACGGGGACTGCAGGCAGGGGCTGGCTCTGCCCCGACCCCACGCAGCCACAGCCCAAGGGTGGGCGAGGGGACAGGCAGGTGTCTCGCCCAACCCCGAGGGCAGGATGCGGCCCCTCCGCCGAGTGCCTCGGGCTCAGCAGCAGCAATGGGAAGCAGCGATGCTGCATCCCCACAGGATTTACCCTGACATTTTTAAGGGATTGCTCCATTTCGGAGTGAAATCTGCTTCCTCACCCCTCACTGCCGTATGAGAGCACATGAAACGCTGCAAGAACCCACCCGAACAACTGCGAGGGAAAACACAGAGGACTGCTGCCTGCCGCAGACGGGTCACGCTTCCAGGACGGCTTTCCCAAAAGCCAGAGCAAGGTTGGAGCCCGGTGCCGAGAAGGACGGCACGGAGAGGTGCTGCGACCAGGAGCCGCTCGCACGCCAATAATCCACGGAACCGACAAAGAGCCCCCGGCAGCGGCGCGGGGCCGCTCCGACCCTCGCCCACCCCCTGCCCCCCCCCGCCGGGTGCCGCTCCCCGGCCCCGCGGCCCCCCCCCGGCCCGGCCCTGCCCGGCGCGGCGGGGCCCGGCGCCCCCTGGCGGCCGCTGCGGGCGGCGCCTTGGGACGGGCCCGGCCGCGGGGGGGGGGGCGAGGCCGGGGCGAGCCCCGTGGGATGGAGGGGGAAATCCCAGCGCTGCGGAGGACACGGATAAAACGGTCAAACCCACCTGCAGCCGCCCCACCATGCACGGCCGCCCCCCCCCGTGCTGCTCCCAGCGCGGCCCCTCTGCTCCTGGAAGGCAGCAGCGGATCCAGGAGCCGCAGCAAAGGCACCCCCCGGGCAGCACGGCCGTGAGCGGGGCACCGCAGCTGCTCCCCCCCCGCCGGAGGGGCCGAGGCGGCCGTCCCGCAGCGTGCCGCGAGCCCCGGCGGGTGCTGCACGGACACGGCGAGTCTGGGACGCGTCCCCCTGTACCCTGAGGCAGAGAAGAAGATGTAAAAGGACAACTGGCAAGTTGCAGAGGAGAGCAGGGCGGCAAAGCCAAGCCCTCGTGTGGCTCCTCGCCAGCCCTGGTGGCTGCTGCTGGCCCCAGCTGCGTGCCCGGCTCGGGGCAGGGTCCCCATGGGGACACCCGGCGGGGCCGTCACCTCCTGCCAGGAGCCCGGTGGCTGGCTCTGCACGGCCAGGGAGAGACCTCGGTCCTGTGAGCAGGGACAGCAACGTGCGGGGACGGGAACGAGCAGCGAGATGCAGACCAGAAATCACCGGCACCCCTTAAAGTCTGCTGCAAGTCCCGAGGCGCTGTCAGTCCCAGAGCCCCCCGGCTGCCCCCAGCCTGGACACGGCCCCGGCCTGCAAAGACGTGGGACCTCAGGCAGAGCCCAGAGGAGCAGCACGGAGCTCGTCCAGCGCCTTGCACAAGCGCTCACCCCGGGAGCTGCAGAAACTCTTTGCGCACGCAATTGCACACCGGCCCCACGTGATCGACTTTTCTCTTTCATTTCCGCACCACAGCTTTAATAATCTCCCTAGCAGGCAGGCTGGTGAGGGGACCACCTCTGGAAGCTTCACTCGGCAGATTCTGCAGCCCGGAAGATCAGCAGTTGCAAAACCAAATGAAAAACAAAGCCTGCCTCTGTCTGCTGGAGACGGCTGCTTTCCAGGCACTGCTGGTAGTGGTTTTTTGCAGCGGAGCTGAGGCCCAGCTGGAACGCGTGTACTACTACTACAGCCAGGGTATAATTGTAAAGCATCCATTTGCATGCAATTACCCATCTTAAAGGCGGCAGTAAAATCAGAGGAATTTACTTGGACACAACCTGCTCTCCAGACCTTGTCCTCACAGGACCTAAGCACATACCTACAAGATTATTGCAATCATCAGTGCAGCTCCTGCCAAGAAACTAAATCATTGCCACATCTCCCCATTAACACAGCTCTGGCCCATCAAATATTAAAGAGCCTCAAGCTTGGACACAGCTCATTTTACGAAGGTCAGGGCAATCTCATCTCTTTGCACCTTCACGTTCTGCCACCATTCCCATTACCAGACAAGCATCACATGCTCTTTCACATGAATTTTAGCTGTGCACGTGCTAACTTGCAGTGGTTGGTGTATAAGGCTCCTCTGTTCCACACAGACATGATTGCATCGTGATTTTTGCTTTATAAGGATAAAGCAAGAAGTGATTCTTTGCCTGAAGGTGTAGCTTATTTTATAGATTTTTTAAAATACTTGCTGGTTTCTCTTTACATCCTACTGATGATACCAAAGAGAAACCAATCAGAACCCAGAGGGCTGAGCAGGAACCAGCAGACGAAGGGTCTCTGAGTGAAGGACAGCCCCTGAGCAGCTCGTTGCTGCAGCCTTGGGAAGAGCTGATGCTCATCCTTGTCCCACCGCAGATCCCCACCCTGTGCCGGCCCCAGGGGAGCACCAGACAAGGAGCTCAGGACCCTGGGGCTGGGAGGCATCCACAGGACCCTGCCTGGCCCCTGGGAACCCTGCATTGAACCTGCACCTCGAGTGAGAGTGCAAATCAGCTGAGTAAGCTCATCTGGCCCAGGGCTGCTTCTGGATATGCAAAGTTCCTTTGATATGATTACTTTTTTGCCTGGGGTTACATTCAGGCTTCAGAAGTGGATTTATCTGCAGTCTGGCTCTGCTTTCCCCTTCCTGGGAAGCACGACCTGTGCCACGGAGCCTGAGCGTGTCCTACAAGCTCTGCTGGCGGCCATACCCCGAGGGGCAGCGATGGCACCACAGGTCCGGGAGCTGCTGCCTGCCCTCTGCAGGTACCGCAGGTAGCACAAGAAGAAACAGTGAGCCGAGACAGGGAGGGCTTCTTCTGGGCTCAGTGCCCCTTTTGAGATTTACATGGAGTAGTTAAAGAGTAAAGGAAAAAAAAAAAAAACACACAGAAAAAGGAGTGTGGTGGAATTGGCCTGTGCCAGCATCCCACGCCTGCACATGTCAAATCCTGCTCCCAGTCTCAATTTCGCAGCCCCTTGGTGCTGGTGCCGCTGTTGGCAGCCCCAGGCCCCATCTCAGGCTCCCAGCAGCGCAGCCCTCCCCACGCTCCCCACGGACAGGCACCCCAACCTGCACCCCGACACCCCCACAGCTCGCTCCTGCCTGCTGCCAGGGCCGCCCCCCTCCCGCACAGACTTCGCAGGCTTCCCGAGAGCAGCCCCTGGCCATGCACGGTGGGAATCTGAGCATCGGAGCTCCCTGCAGAGCAGCCCCCGGCTCACCACACAGCCACAAACCCCGCGCTGCCCTTCCCCATCACGCCGAGCAGCCTCTGCAGAGCCAGGGCCCCGCTGCCAGGTTCACTTTGCAGCGGGGCTGCGGCACGAGGCGGGGGCACGGCGCGAGCTGAGCTGCCGGCCAGGAGGGCACAGCCAGCAGGGCACGGGGCACAGCGAGTCCCGCACTCACCACAGCTTCCTGGGCATTGCGGAGGCCGAGCAGTGAAGGCGGCAGCTCAGAGCCCCCCGCTGCACAGGGATGCTCAGTCTTCTGCAGCGCGTTTGCTCGCCAGTTGTACCTGCAGGTACGTCCCAGCACTTCCTTCACCAGAATTAGGACAACCGAATCCCTGGCCAAGATGCCAGGGCTATCAGTCTCTCCTCCTCCGATGCTCCCCCTCTGCAATGTCTACTCATGCTCTCCAGTTTCAAGTCCCTCAGACATATTCATGGTTGCCATAGGAACTAATGAAAACCAAATTAAAAAAAAATAAAAAGGAGCAAGATAGAGGGAAGAACTGCTTTGAAGCCGCGGTGCCACCTGTGTGTGTGAGTTCATTATCACGACCAGCAGACGCCACACGCAGCAGCAGCCCCACAGCCCCGCTCGGTTTCACCAGGCACCGGCGCCGCGGGGACGCAGGGACACGCAGCCGCCCTGGTGCTCCCCACGGGGTCTCGCTGCCCCAGGAAGGCTGCCCAGGAGCTGGCAGTGACGGGACCATGGTGGGGACCCCGCAGCGCCCCGCTGCACCAGGGTGCCCTCTGCAGCCAAAGGCTCTGGACCACAACCAGCAGCCACTCGCTGTTCCACCTCCGCCAGCCTTCCACAAGTCAATATTGATGTTTGCAGCACGCACGAGGCTTCTTGAAGTGCTCCTTGGCTTGTAGGAAGCAGCTTGTCTTTTTGTTAACAAGTTATAGAGCAGAGAAAATTGCCCACGCCTGGTATCCTAGCCAGAAGGCTGCAGTAATAAAAAGAGGGCGTTAGAAAACCAAAACTACTTTTTTTATTATTTATTTTAAGGGTTTTTACAAATATCTAATGTGGCTCTGGCTGGGCCCCAATTACAGAAACATTTAATGATGCAATCTGTCCACAAAGCAGAAGCACTAAGAGGCTGTGGAAAGCAGCAGCTGCAAGTGCCGGGGATGGAACAGCTCCAGGGGACGCTCAGCTGAGCAAACGCGGCTGGGGCTGGCGACAGGGACCAGACCTGGGGAAAGGAGCTCCTGCTCCACGGGAAGGCTCAGCGCTTGGAGGGGGCACTGGTTTTCTGCATGTGACAGCACCGGGACCAGAAGGGAAAACACAGCAGCCCAGGGCACGGCTCCTGGCTGCAAACTCAGCCTTGCAGCAGGAGGCCGGGCCGGGCCGGGCTGTGGCTCCCCGTGCAGCCACAGGCACCCCCCGCTCCCCAGGGGCCGCAGCCAGGCTCCAGCAGCATTTCATGAGCGTTTAAAATCATCTCTCGGCCCTGCCTTTGAAGTAAGTGTTTTCATTCCTCTCTCGTGCTCCGAGAGGCTTTGCAGACATGCAAAAATCAATTCCCCCATGGAAAATTCATCTCCCCACACCCCTGGGGGAGAAGCACAGCTCCCAGGTCCTCTCCCAGCCGACAGCAGGAGCTGATGTGGCCCCGGCCATAACTGGAGGCACCGGGAGAGGGGACACCGGGCAGATGTCGCATTGCCGAGCGTGGAAAACAAAGCAAGTGCTCGAGCCTGCACAGCCCTGCGTTATGTCATATCCGCATTTGGGGGCAGGTGACACACTTCAGCAGCAAAGATCTTTTGCTATCGCCAAAAACGCATTATGTAGGGAAAAAAATCAACATCAGCAGCTGTCCCAGATACCTGCTGTCCTCAGGCAGGAGCAGTGCCAGCGGGGAGCTCACTGCGAGCTGCTCAGGCACAGCTCCCAGCACAGCCCCAGCCCTGCAGCCCCCAAGAGCCTGGGTGCCCCCCAGCACCCCACACCTCGCCACCTCTCCCAGGGATGGACCCCAGCACCCGGTGCAGGCAGGAGCTGCGGTGCACACCATGGGCGCTGGCACCACAGTCTGAGCAGGCAGCGTTTGCCCCACACGTTTGGCAAAGAAGTTCAAACATATTTCTGCAGCAGAACTGCTGCACAGGCCCTGAAAAATACATAAATTAATAAATAAATCAGGGCAGCGGTGTGCGTGGCACAGCTAAATCCTTCCCAGCACCATGGGAAAAAGAAAACTCACCAAGATGCCCCCCCCCACACTCCTGAAAGCTGTAAACGTCGATTTAAACTTCTCATTAGTTCAGTGGAAACCTGAGCAATGAGCTTAGTAACAGCATTTCTGTTGTGCTATTTACAAAGGGCATGTTACAGGCTTATTCAAGCAGCAGGTCCCCGAAGGCTTTCTGTATACTTTTCCATTAATGAATAATTTGCACAAGTAATGATTATAAAGGGAAACTGCATGAGCAGTTACCCACACGTATTACCTTGAACTCGAGGGAGGCCTGGCCAGAATATTTCTGTATTAGCACACAGTAGCGTTAACAGCGCTGGGAGCCACAGGAGTGCTTGCAATGGAAAATCCCTGGCTCGGGAAGCAGGAGGGGGGCACAGCACAGGCAGGGCCCGGCGTGAGAGGCATCCCTGGTGCCGCAGGAGGAGGGCGTTTCCTTTAGTGCTGAAACCTCCAGGAAAGCCACAGCTGCACTGATAGAAGACGATTCCCCGGCAAAGCATCAAGTCACTGGGGTGCTCAGGGGCTGTCTGGGTGGAGCTGGCTCAGACCCTGCACTCCGAACACATTCTGTCTTCAAGCTCATTTTCTGGAACAAGCACAGCTTTCGCAGCCACGCTGCCCGCTGCCCTCACAGCAGCCGAGGGGACGGGCAGCAGCCCCCTGCAGCGACAGCCGGCACTCCCCCAGCAGCCCACGGGGTCAGCAGGGTGAGGGGCGCCGCACACCCTATGTCCCACCAGGAGCTGCCCCCTCCCCAGACTGCGAGATCCAAATCCCAACCAGACCAAACCCAGACCTTGCTGACGACACAGCCAGCAGCCTGCCCTGCCAGCTCCCATTCCCATCCCTCCAAGCCCAACGCCCTGTGAATTCCACCACGCGTGCCTTAAACCCGCTAAAAATACAGCACTCACATCATCCTGTTCACCAGAACTGCTCGCTGCGTGCATCACCTTACACTAACGGAGCAGGGGCTGTGTGACGTGCACAGCAGCAGCTCCACGAGCAGGCAGATGGAGGGCACAGACACTGCCCTTTGCCCCACACGGCTCCGCTCTGCCTGGGCCGGTGCCGTGGGGTCAGGCACAGGCACAGCATGGTGCTGGCACCCTGAGCCCCCCCTGCGGCACAGCCACCCCGAGCCTGCCCCGTGTACGGGGGTAGGTTTGGCTGGCTGCTTGGTTTTTAAGGGCAGAGCATCCTCCCTCTGCTCCAAGCCATCGCTGGCCACCATGCACTCCACACGAGAGTGGCTTGATAAGAGAAAAGCGTGGTACTCACTTCATCTTCAGGCTGGCGAGCATTGTCTTGTCGATCCTGGGGAGAGAGCAGAGCAGCGTGTTACTGTGATGGCACAGAGACACGGGCTGTCCGGCCTTGGGACCCGTCCCCAGGTGTCCACGTTCACCTCAGGACCCAAGGAACAAAGCCCATCCCCTTGTCTCCCCAGCCAGCTTGTTCCTGTACTTCCCCCTTAGCTCTACTCAAGGTCTGGCTCTCCCATCGCACTCCCAAATTCATTTACCCACATCCAAGCTCTCCCCACAGCCTCCCAGAAAGCATGGATTTAATGAAGACAGACCTGAGACAACACAGGTGCACCCAAACATTGCCCCAGACCCCGCAGCTCAGCCCTGCAGCCTCACAAGCAGCACGGTCCCTGGGGTGAGGACTCCAGGTGCAGCAAGGCACACGGCCTTTAGAGCTGGCTGGGCTGCCCCGCTGCACGAGCACAGGTCCGGCCCCGGCCCCGCAGCGCTGCCCCGGCCCCGCACCTCGTGCCCAGGTGCCCGCACTGGCTGCAAGCGCCCGCAGCTGCCCCGAGCCTGGAGCTGGAGCAGCACAGGGCAGCCCTGGCTGGATCCCGAGCCGCATCGCCTCTGTATTTAGCACTGGTAATAAGCGCCTGTCTCCACAGAATTATTATGGTTACAAATCATATTAATATTAATTAATGCAAATCATAGTAATGTCTCAAAATGCAAAATTCTGTCTTTTGGCAGTAATTGCGAATTCTGTGTTGTCTGCTACATGGTGCACCAAGAAAACACAAACCCAACCGAACCAACCCAACAGAACACTACTGGTTTCTGCCTTGTGATCACAGAAAATGCTGCGAGGCCGCAGAAATGCGTTTTCCTCTCCACCAGCAGCCCTACCTCCCCCTGCTCCCGGGCTGGGCAGGTGGCACAGTGGGGCCAGGTCCCCTGCACCCTGCCGCAGGCTGGGCTGTGCCGGCACCGGGGGTCCCGCCTGGCACGTCCCCGCTGCCCGTGGGCACAGCCACCGTGCTCCCCGCACCTCCTGGCCCCTGCCCTGCTCATTCCGCTGCAGGGGCAGAGCCCCAAACCTGTGGGGGCTCCCCTGTGGCTGAGGAGCACCGGGTGAGCCCGGAGGCACACGGATCAGCAGGAGGCTCCCCGCCCGCAGCACACACTGAAGCTGTCGCCCCTGCCATCCTTGCAGGCCCCCCACCGACATCTGCCCGTGCTCACAGCTTCCAGAGACCTGGCACACTGCCGCTCGTACACACAGACCCAGGTCGGCTGCTACTAGTGCTTAATATTTAACCAGCCTGCCTACAGACCTCGTTGAACATTAGGTGGGGTTGAGCACTGAGCACGCTGCTGTGAGGTATCTGCTGCTGAGCTCTGTAACGGGGCCAGCGAGCTGGGGGATGGGGGAGCGGGGCTGTGCCCAGCGGTTTGGGTTCCGTCAGGAAGGAAGCATGAGGAGAAAAATCAGTTGCTGTTATTTTGCCTCATGGAGAGAGGAGAAGAAAAAAAAAAAAAAAAAAAAGAAGAAGAAATAAAAATACAACAAAGAAAACCCTCAGCTGGGGAAACCGCAGTTGCGAGATGACTAAACTGAGCGAGCAGCGTGGTCAGGCCCTTCGCAGCGCTCCCCTCCCGAGGTGGGGCGATGTGAAACAGCTCACACCCCCGGCTCTCCTCCCCACAGCACAGGGCTTGGGGCGCCTCTGCCCCCCCGGGACCCAGGAGCAGAGCTCAGGAGGATGGAGCCGCTGACGCGGCTGGGCCTTCCCACAGAGGGGCTGAGGCCGTGCAGCAGTGGGGCGCAGAGCCCGGCAGCAGCCCCCCCGAGGCTCTGCACTCCCCGGCAGCAGCCCCAACCAGCGGCTTGGCACCTGGTGGGGCGACACCGACCGCGGCACCGCGCCCCTGGATGCCCAGCGCCACCTCCGCACCGCGCTCAGCCCCGGCCACCCCGGGACGGGCACGCCGCTCCCGAGGCCCCGTGGGAACGGATGCAGCCGGCAGAGAGAAAAATAACAACAACTCACACGCAGCTCGGGGCTGGAAATAGCAACTACAGCCCATAGAAAGAGGTGCCTGGGTGTGCCCGGCCACCTCTCGTGCTTATTCACCAGGTTTCCACAGGAAGGGCGTGTCGGCCACAAACCCGAAATGACTGTGAGAAGATGAAGAGGTGCAGGTACACGGCTGTGGCAGGCTGCTGCCTCGCCAGTAGGCCTGCAGAGCGGCTGCGGGATGGTGCGGAGCTGGGGGATGCTGCAAGGAGAGGCTGCCCCAGGCACACAGCAGCCCCCTGCCATGGCTGCAGGCAGCGGCACGGCACGCGCTCCGAGCTGGCCAGCTCCAGGCACGGCACAGGCACTCTGCAGGGAACACAACTGCGAGGGGCATCTTCCCGAGGGGACCCCTGGGAATTTGTTTGCCCACCTCACCTGGGACCTTCCCAGCAGCACATGGGGAATAGGGCTTTGCAGAACCCGATCCTGATATATTTTAAGTCAGCACCCTGCTTCCCCCACCAGCCAGCACTCCATCCTCCAACGGCAGCAGCGCCGCGTAACAGCCAGCAGATGACACTTTTCCTGTGTTACTCTGGTTAGCTGTTATCTCTTCCCTGCAACTGCCAAAGCAGAGAAGGAGAACAAATAAGCGAAGCCTGGATTACTCCAAACACCCTGCAAAGGTGAAGCTAAGGGCTTCAGTCTGCACTTGTGCCACTTGATCACAGCTGAGGAAGTGGTCAGCAAACGGCAGCTCGAGGGATGAGCCCAGCGTGGTCAGGGCTCCAGAGCCAGCACTCCAAAAGGCGGTGGCGATGGGCCAGGCATCCCAGCAGCTGCCGTTTCTTTGCACCACAAAACGAGCCCAGGTTTCACAAAACTGATTTACAAGCAAGTTAATTGGAGCGCTTTCTTCCAATCTTTATATCAAAGAAAAAATCCAGCAAAATGCTCGACTTAAGGCGCACACATTGCCAGAAGACTTTGCCGACACTTGACGATCTTGCTGCCGTCCCCCATCTCAGTTACTCAGCATTTCCCCCAGAACGTTTCAGGCAGCTCAGCTCAAAAGCCACCGGCCCCAGCGCTCCTCCCAAAACCGCCGGTGCCTATCAGGCTGCCCAGCCCCGGAGCCAGCGGCAGCGGGCAGCCACCAAACGCAGCCTGCAGAGCCCCCGGGCACGGCGAGGGAGAACGTCCTCCTGCCCGACCGCCAACGGCTAAACAACCCCCACGGTGTCGGTGCATCCTTCAGTTCCTAACCACGCGGCACAAACTTGGAACAGGCATAAAATATTTTAGGAAAAGTGAAGCAAGGGCAGAGGAAGAACAGTGCCCTTTTCTTAAAATCTTTCCCTATAGATCAATACATCTCTGAGAAAAAGAGACACAAAAACCAAACAGCCCGGCTGAGCTCAGGGTGCAAGTGGCCACCGCAGTGCTCTGTGCAAGGACAGAAGGTGCAGGGATGACCCAGGGAGGCACCGACGGCCCCGGCACCTCCCGTACGTCAGGTGGGAGCGCTCCATGGGCTGCAAAGGTGCCGGAGGTGGCTGCAGGCACCGCTGCCTGGGCAGGACAGGGCAGGCAGCAGCAGGGCAGGAGGAGAGGGGAGAGCCCCGGGGTGCCCTTGCGGGTGCCGTGCCCACTAGTGCTCACCCACCACGAGCCCCATGGGTGCTTTCCCGGGCACCACAGCACCCTCCCCTTGGTGCCGCGCTGGGCTCCCTGAGGGCACCAGGAGAAGCGCGTCCTGCCCAGCGATGGTGCTGTGCCGGCAGGGCCCCGCGGTGCTTCCTCACCCGAATGGCCCCGGAGAAGCCAAAGAGGGAAGAAAAGCCGCGAGCGAGCAGGGTGCTGAAGCGAAAGCCACCCACCAGCCATAGCCGCCGAAGGAGACGCTGCGCTTTCTGTGGAACATGGTGGCTGCTCGGCACTGCCGGGTGCCGCGGGCAGGGGCACGCAGCAGGGCCGGCAGCACGCCCGCACAGCACGGCCACCGCGGCGCTTCCTGGCAGCGCCTGCTGCGCCGGGGCGGGGGACCCCGATGCCTCCAGGTCAGCCGCCTCGCAGAGGCGCATGCACACACACACCAGAAAAAGTCATTTCCTTTTTTTTTTTTTTTTTTGTTTTTGGCCTCAGGCTTTTCACAACCTTACGCTGCAAATATCGTATTTCTCCTAACGAGAGCCGCTCAGCATCACGCGGCGGGCCCGGTGCAGGGCGTCCTGCTCACAGGTACCAGCCAACACCTCCCGACCACAGGCAGCCTTCACACCTGCTGCCCCTGGAGCTGCAGGGTCGTCTCACCGGGGGATCCTGAACCACCCTTGCAGCTCATGGGAAATCCCACCCAAAGCACTGAATCTGAGGAACCAAAAACCCCACTGCCTCTCCTCTAGTGGAATATTGCTCCCCAGCAGATTCTGCCCCAGCTCCCACCGCCCAGCCAGGGGCTCCTGCCCTGTGGCAGCACCACCCATGGGGGCTGTCCCAGCCCGCTCCACCTGGCCACCAGGAAGCTGCCACCGGGGTTTTCTCTCCTTGGGCTGCTCACCAGCTCCAGTACAACCGCAGCGTGCATCTGCAGCCTGACCACTACCAAAAAAACAGAGTCTTTGTACAACCAGGCTTTGGAAAAGCCATTTAAATGCAAATGCTGACCTCTAGCTGGGTCGGAGCTTCCATAAATTACAAAGTCACAAGAAAACAAGCGGCTGTCCTGCGACAGCACTCAGGCACAGCGGGAGTAGCACAGCCCGTGCTGGAGGCGAGACGGATGGCTGTGCCACAGCCCCTGGGCACCCACAGCCCCCGCAGCGAGCCCCTTTCAGCCTGCTCCCCATCCTCAGCACTAAGGCTCATGGATGTGAGCACCAATCCTGCACTGCAGTGAGGCAGCACGATCCCAGTGCTCACAGGGAGCATCCCCTCGGCCTGGGGCGGCTGGGCAGCAGGGGCTGCTGGCAGTAAGGCTCTCCTCCGAGCACCTGACAGCATTACATCGAGAGGCATTTGGATTCTGTCTGATGTGTGAAAGGAGGGGGAACTAGGGGGCTGGAGAGAGAAAGAACATCCAGGGAAAAAGCTAGGATTGAAATCCAGCCATCCCAACTCCCACTTTCCAGCCCACAGCAATCTCTCCTGAAAGGGATGAAATATGATGGAAATCCTTCGCATTTTAGAGTTCTTAAGGACGTTTACAAAAAAAAAAAAAAAAATCCAAAATATGCTGCTTGCTTGAATGCTGCAATTTAGGTACCATGAAGCATTTGGAGAACACATTTGTGGGGAGCACATTTGCTTCCAACCTCATACTCCACGTTAAAGCTTTGCAACAGCAGCAGCACAACGTTAGCTGTTCTCTTTAGCTTCCCCTAGGTCACGTCTCTTACACATACACCAGTGGATTTCTGCCCAGCTCTCCCGAGCTGCTCACAATTTCCACGCCTGAATATAGCAGCAGGGAGCTTCCCCGCATGGCTGAGCTCTGCAGTGCATCACAACACATCTGCAGCAGCTCCAGCACACCCTGCAAATACCGGTGCAGCGGCAGGTAGCGACAGCAGTGATAGGAAGCATCAACCTATAGTCACATCACACCAGAAACAGCTTGGAAAGCAAGGGAAAGCAGGCGGCTCTTCATTTAAAAGCAGGCTCTTGCAGTGCTGTAAGCACCAATTACTGCATCTCGTCCTGCCACTTCAGTCCCCGTGTGAACTCGCTGGCTCAGAGCCGTAGGAGGCATCGCGTAAACAGCGAGGGCTGCAGGGAAGCGGCGCAGCGAGCACCGGGCAGCCGGGGGGGCCCGCAGCAGACACATCATTTTTTTTGAATATTAGCTTAGAGACCTCTACATTCAGCAGTTAAATCAACTCCGGCAGATACACGGAAATGGGCATTTGGGCCAAGCAGAGCTCAGAGTCACCCCAACAAGCCACCCGGTTCCAACCACCTCACATCGGAGCCGCGAGCATCCTGCGCCCCCGCAGCACGCTGCCCGCACACGGAGCGGGACCGCAGCAGCGCCTGCCCCAGGCAGGAGGCACGAGGCACCTGCCAGCGCCGTGTCGCCTGCTGGAGCATGGCCAGAGCAGTTTGTCTGCAGTGACATTCATTCTCTTGCTTTGCCTCTTCCCTCCGAGGTATTTCACACAGTTGGGCTCAAAAAAAGAGGAAAAAAAAAGAAAACTCCTCCTTTCAGAGCAGATGCAGCCAAATCATAATTGATCGGCCAAATCTAGGAAACAAAAGCCTGGGGGAAGATGCCTCCTTGGTACCATCTGCACGAGACAAAATTAAAATTTCCCAAGGGGTCTCCGACAAAACCAGGAGAGCACATCGCGCCTGACTCACCACCGAGGCCCAGATCTGCTCCGCTCCACACTTGAGGCCGTGAGCGCTGCGTCCCTGCCCCCTGCCTTTGGAGAGGACGAGGGAGGTGCTGTGCAGCTGGCAGCAGTGAATCAAGTTGTTAACAAGCACACGAATAAAGCCAAGCTCTCCTGGCGCACCAGGCATCGCAGCTACCTGGCACGCTCCCCGTCCTGCCCCCCCGGAGCCGCTGCCATCTGCTCGCTGCCGTGGGGGCCTCGCGGGCAGGAGGTGCCCGAGCTCTGGGTGGCTCCGTCGTGCACACCAAGAGAGCATAACAAAGGAGCAAGACAGGGGAGGGAGCAAGAGGCTGCGGTAATAACAGCATGCTGACAAGTGCATGGCATTAAAGCTTTATGAGCACAAACTGCGGGGTTGTGGGGCTGTTTACAAGAGGCAGAACGCTGCCAGCGCACTGGAGCCAACGGCCGCAGCAGGCAGCCCTCCCGGGGCCATGGAGCTGTGCCCCCAGTGCCCAGCTGCGGGCGGTGACGTGGAGGGGCCATGCCATCAGGGCTGAGCCACGTGGAGGGGGCAGCTCAGTGCAGCACCAGCCCAAAAACCTTCATGGATGGAGAGCCTGGGTCCGGGGGGCCAGGGGACAGCAGCACGGGAGCACAGCAGCCAGGCCGCCCGGTTCCAGCGTGGCTGCGCGCTGCTCATGGCAGGGCTGCAGCCTGCAGGGTGCTTTGCAGTGTGGGGCACAAACCCCACCAGCTGCTCCAGGCCCACAGAGGGGTGATCCAGCAGCTGCTGCAGGCTAGGAGCAGACCAGATTTTAGATACAAAAAATAGAAAAATAGGAACTGCAACCGCTGGTGAGATGCTCGGGAGGCAGCACAGGGTGCCCGTACGGCTCCTCAGCACGGACAGCGCTACCCGGCTGAGGGACGAGCACCCGGCGCGGGCAGGGCAGGGCTGGCACCGCGTCCCTGCAGGCATCGCCTCGGCAGCAAACAGCCCACGCAGCCAGAGACGAGTTCTGCCCAGGAAGGGCAGCATAATTCTTCCCTTTGTTGTTCAGGCTAAGAGAGACTGATTGCATCATTAGTGTTTTAATATTGTATGCGGTGCACTGAGGGTATTCATCTTTCCATTATGATTCTAAGGAAGGTTGTGGGCACCCAGAAATATTAGATTTTGTCCTGGCAGGAAGAACAGGCTGTGCATATCATCAGCCTCGATATACACAGCAAAAGAAAACAGAGTCCGAATTAATTCTGACTCAGTACATGAAGTATTTTTAACAGCGTTTTCTCTCCTTTGTGGTAAAGTAAAATGAAGAGAGGAACTCAAAGCCTAGAACAGCAGCTTCCCACAAGCCAGGGTTTTAAACCTTGCTTTTCAAGGAGGCTGTTTCCTGCTCAATAGCCCACAGGTCTGCACCATTAACCAGCTGCCACGGCGCTCTCGCTGCTGCCGAAACCAACTGCAAGCGGGGGGGCAGCGCTGCTCATCCCCCCGAGGCAACTTCTGGTACCAGGCAGCCGGGCACGAAGACCCCCGGGGAGCACCGGCACCTGCGGCAGCCACGGGGCCGCTCGTTGAGGTGGTCAGGCGGAGCTGTTCGTGGGGAACAGCAGGCAGCGACCGGGGAGGGATGGAGCCGTGCAGCCTGTTTATCTAAAACCCGTTTGTTAAACTCATTAGAGAAGGCTCATTACATCTGGGGCTTAACTGGGAGGACCAGCCGGCAAAACAGAGCAACAACTGCACACACACGCACACCGAAATGCAGAGCCGATTCCCAGCAAAATGCTCAACTGGCCAGAAAACAAAGAGGAAGTTCAGCACGTAAATGAGTGGCTGCCTTTCTTACACACCAACAAGGCCGCTCTGTTTGGAGTACCCCCAGCCTAAGGAACAGACAACAGGGAGAAAGCACCCGCTGCAAGTGCCCGGAGGGGGAGATGGAGGCCGTGCCGGCACCCCGGCCATGCAGCTGGGGCACAGGGCACCAGCCCCGGCAGGGACGGAGGTGCTGAGGGCCGGGTTCGGGAGCTCGCTTTCCACCTGCACCATTCCCGTGTGGACAGCAGATGGAGTGCAGGGGGAGCCCCACGGGCCTCGTCCCTGCAGGCACTGAGGCCCCACACAACTCGGCACAGCCCACGCTCCAGCACAGCTTCCACGGTTTTGAGGCCATTCCCTGCAGCTGACAGCTCAGGGGCTCGTCCCTGCACCCCGGGCGATGCGGTGCCCTGTCGTCCATTCTACCAACGTGGCTTTAAAGTGCTCTTCCGAGCAGCCACCACTCAGCGCATCACTCTGCAGGCAGCTGCAGCAGCACTGAGCTTGCCCTCCCCTAGCCCAGAGCTTGCCCCAGGCACGCTCCCGGTGGCCCGGGCAGCTCCCCGCGGGGCGCACGTCGGCAGCTGGTGTGTCCCAGCAGCGCCCAGCCCCGCTCTTCACTGCAGACAGGCACTGCTCACAGCACTGCAATCAGGTGAGACCCACGCCACCACACAGACCGCCGGTCTCTCAGTAACTATTCTGGTCCACTACGAATTTGAACCGTTTGGCGCACGGAGTAGCTGGTTTTCTCAGGCTCTTGCATTTCAGATCTCCATCTTGCTAGCGAGGAGATGAAATTCCCCACAGAAACTCTCCCTTTAGGAAGAACCTGTTCAAGCTCACGAATGTGCTGCGTGTCCGTCCCTACCCCCAGCTGCAGCACCCCTGCCCCTCTCAGCCCCCAGGAGGATGCCTCAGACAAGCAGCAGCCCCCGGTGCCCACGGGCAGCACCCAGCACAAAGCTTTCTGTGCCCGCACACACAGCACATGCAAGCATCGTGCGAGGGAAGCCCACGTGCAGGCTGCTGCAGGCCCGTGCAAGGCAGGGCAGCGCCTGGCAGGCACCGCTGCCACCACGTCCCCGCCGTGCAGCCCCGTGCCCGGTGCCACCCCTGCGGCCACCCCACATCTGCCACACGGCCGTGCCGTGGCCCCAGCACCACGAGGAGCAGGAGCTCGTCTGCTCACCCAGCATTTCGTGGCCTTGCTGAGGAAAGACGTGTAGGGCAAAACCTGACAGACCCCAATTCCTGCTGTTCTCCCCCGAATTGTCCCCATAGCGTGCACAGCACCCCCACAGCAGCACAGGAGGCAGCCAAGGGTAACTGTGAGCATTCGGCCCGGTTGACACAGCCGGCTGGCAGGGGATGCGCCACCAGTCTGTGGAGAAACTGTGGCAAGACAGAAAAAGAACTGCTTACACTGAAAACCAGGACTGGCAAAACGCGGGGTGGGAGGAAAGCACAGGCCTTAGAGAGACCCGAGCGTATTTCGGCTGGGAACGAGGAGGTTTATGAGCTTTAAACACAAGGAACCCCTGGAACAGCCCCCTGCCAACAGCACCAGGGAGCAGCCCACAGCGGCGCTCAGCACCCTCGCGAAGCCGTCCCATGGGGCGCTGCCACAGCGGTGGGCAGCCCGTGGGCACCCTCGCCCCTCGCTGCCGCGCTCCCTGAGCCCCCGAGCAGGTGGTTGAGGAGCCGCTGCCTGGAGCCAAGATGCGCTGGCACCGGGTCAGGTGTAGGCAGCAAGCGGCACCCAGATTCAAGGCCAAACTTGTGCAGGGCTCCATCTAAATACTGCAAATGACACGCTCCAGATTTGGACAAAAGTTTGTCAAAACCTTGCTAGATCTTGCCAGCATCACCTGTATTTTTCCACCATTTTGGGTGGGTTTTGCAGTATCTGGGCTAGATTCAAATCAGAACTGAGGAACAGCTCTTTCTGGCTTGGCATCCAACTTGAAGGCAGATGTTAAGTCTGAGCAGGGATTCATCTACCCCCACGAAACTGCAGAGAGGTCTGGGGAGAAGGAGCTGTTTTTAGCTCCTGGAAAAAAATTCCTCCTGGTGGTGTTGCTGTTGAAGTCCTGTTCCTGTTTCCACAGCAGCCACTAATGACAAACAGAGCAGCCCAACGCCAGGTAGAAGAGAGGCAGCAGAAGCAGATGGACTCTGAGCAGCCCCCAGGACCCTGCTACCACACAGATAGGCTTAGCGGTGAGGGAGGAAGGAAGGAAGAATGACAAAACAGATATCAGCAAAGGGGAGCAGCTTTGCTGCTGTGGGTATCGTGAACTGCCCTTTGGGAAGAATCAGCTGCAAAGGGAGAAAGAAATATTTGTTAAAGCTGGTGCACGCCAAGAGTGAGCCTGCCGTCTGGAATCACACTTCTTGTTGAATCTGAATTTAGACTCGCTGGCTCATTTCCAGCCCTCAATACATCACTCCGTGTGGACAGATATTATGTCCCTTGTGCTGCTAAAGCAACAAGCAATCTTAAATAAAACAGCAGAGGCTGGAAGACACAAAAGATGAGGAAATAAGACAGTAGCCAGCAGGATTCATCTCATGTCCTGCGTACACCAGGGATGCAAACGACAGGCTCGCGCAGCCCTTATCAGCCCCGCTATCAGCTCCCACACTGGGCTGCCGCTCGCGCTCTGCCTGCAGAGATGAGCAGGATAAAGAGAACCACGGTGCTCTGCCCTGCCTGCTGAGCAGACATGGTGCTCTCTTGTCTGGCAGAGATAAGCGAGAGATCTTGCTCAAAAGCAGAGGGGAGGAGGGTTACCCCAGCAAAGGGTGCCCTGGGCTAGCAAAGGGACGCGGTCGGAACAATCTCTTCCCATGTCCTATTTCTGTCAAATGCACAGAATATCGCAGGCTCCTTGGCAATGAGGTGCCCTGCTGAAGGCAGGAGTGCAACCTTCCCCCCAGCCCCACCAGCAGTGGGGCAAACACCAACCATCGCAATCCCCCGGAGACAGATACAAGCAGAGCGCTGGAAAGCTCTCTGGAGTTGCTCCTTTGAATTTTCAGTATTTAACAAAAGCACTGGCAGCCACCCCGCCGAGACACTGCCACACGCGGGCACACAGCTCGCACGTTCCTGACGAGCAGGATATTCCCCGTCCCCATGCCTGACACAAAGTCTGCATGCCTGAAGTAGTCCTTACATATTTAAACGCAAACAGAAACCAAGAACTGTAAGGCATTGCAACAATAGACCTCCCAGCTGTGCCTCACATTTACATCCAGGCAAGCCCATCCAGGGTAAAAACAAGGACAAATACAGATTTAAATATTTGCTGCTAAAGGCTCATCATGCTTGTCTATATTCTAGTCCCCACACGCTATTTAAATATTGCCGTACATCGTGATGGCAGTTCAGATTTAGAGAGATTCAGAAGCATCTTACCTTGATTTTCTGGCTGCTCTCTCTGTGCAAGACTAACACGGCAAGCATCAGCGCCGGATAAACGCAGGGAAAGGGAATTTCTCCACCCCACGGCAGCCCCGAAGCGCAGCTGCAGCTATCGCAGCGCCGTTCCCGAGCACTGCGCCCGGCTCCGCTCACCTCGCGGCGAGCACGGCCGCGGCCACGAGCAGGAGGGGCTGGTGGCTCAGCGCGGGGTGCGGGCACAGCTGCGCTCCCGCAGCCCCCCGGGGCCCGGCAGAGCCGCACGCCTCGCCCCCGCAGCACCAAGATCAGGGCTGGGGCCTGGGGCCGCGTCCCTGCCCCAGGGGAGGACGAGGTCCAGAGGCAGCGGGCTCTCGGCAGGGTGTGCAGTGGTGTCACTGGGGGCTTCTGCAGCCCCGCTGGGGTGACAGCCACCAGCGAGAGCTGGGGATCGTACCCCAACCTCCCTGGAGCTTTCAGGGCAAAAGGGCTGTTGCAGGGAGGGAGGCAGGGAAGGCTATTGGAGTGGGAAGAAGGAAAAAAAAATGGAGAAAAAAAATCTTTGGATTCAGTTGCAAAACAGACTTCAGCCTTTATGTGTGAGCCCTTTCATCCGTTATGGCTGAATTGAAGACAGACACAGGCTGGGACCAGGCAGGAGTTTCCAGGGCTAAAATCTGGATCCACTGAACTGGAAGGCAGAATTCCTCTTCCAGCCAATGGGGACAGGTTTAGGGCCACCCTTCCTGCTTCACAGGGCACTTGCCACAGCACCACATTGCTGTTACCCAGCAGAACCCACAGGATGCTCCTGGACATGCGATGCTCCTATCAATCCACGCTGCATCACTTTGGTTCCACTGGGTTCTGAAGAGAATTAGTGAAACCAATGGAATTCCCATTTTGTGGCACCACTGACGTCTGTCTAACAGCAATAAATCCCAAGGGAGTGACTTCAGCTATGAGGCCGCTCAGCGCGGGGCTCGCAGCTCCCTGTGCCATGTCCTGCCCATGCCCAGCGAGAACCACACAGCTCGTGAAAACCACAGCGGCCTCTGCCACCCAGCTCTCCTCCCCATTGCGAGCCCCATACCCAGCGTGGTGCTCCCCGGCAGCGGGTGCAGGAACACTTCCAGCATCCCGGCCCAAATGAGTGCAAAAGGTGCAAGAGCGTGGTATCGAAGCACAGCGTGGGCATCCCGCAGTGTGCTGTTAGAGCAAAGTGTCCCGCAGGAGCTGGGACTGCATGCTCTCATCCCTCCTTAAGTGCTGCTCGAGTGAGTCCATTAATTTGTGTAAATAATACAACCAATTAAACACCTGTTACATTAAGCCTTCCAATGGATCACCCGTCCTCTCGTTCAGCTGTCCCACTACCATCACGCACAGAACAAGAAGCAAACGTGACATAAAGACCCGGATCGGATTGACGTGACGATAGCTAACGTGACAGCCTGCAACGCGGCTGAGCACCCCAGCACCACTGTGCCACCCGGGGCACAAAACCACTCCCTGAGCGACGCCTCCACAGCAGCGCGTGGTGCACTGGGGTGAGCATCTCACTCCTGCCCACCAAAGGACGGCGGTGCCACCAGCCTTCAGCTGTGTTACAACCTCCCTCCCCTTCAGGGTGCTTTGCTTGCACTGCTGACCGTGTAATCCAAACACAACTCCTATTCCATTCTGACAGAGACATCTCCGATCAGTAGCAGGCCTAAAGACATCCCCAACAGGCAGCTGACTCCTCACTGCTGTCCCAGAGCAGGCTCGCAGGGGCCACCCCGTAAGCACTGCCCCGAAGCAGGCTGGGGGTGGCCGTGGAGCAGCGCGGGGCGCAGTGCAGTGAGCTGAGGGTGGGTGGCAGAGCCCAGCACAAACCCCTGGGTACGTTGCCTCAGCCACCACGGGAGCTCAGGCCAACGGGACGGGTGTTTTAATTGTCAGGCTAATTGTTCATTAACTGCTTATCACTGGTGGGAACCTGCCTAAAACACTGCTCAAAGGGAGCGCTGGACTCGCTGTGTGTGGGTACCCTGCTCACCCTGCAGCCGCCGCCTGCTGCATTTCTCTGCCTTCCAACAGACGTGGCACAGGAGGTGACAGCCAGCCCGAGCCCCACGGCCAGGGCGCGCTGGTGCCAGGGCAGCTCTGGCACCTGCTGCCCATGGCCCCCACCCCATACCCCCCACTCACCTGCTGCCGACGTGAACCTTTCCCTTGACAGGGATGCAGGCACCACTTAGAGTTGGCCCCTGGTGTCACAGCCACGGAATACCTTGAGCTGGGAGGGAGCCACAAGGTTCATCGAGTCCAGCTCCTGGCTCCACGCAGCACCACCCAAAAAACAGACCCTGTGTCTGAGAGCGCTGCCCTAATACCTCCTGCCCCACGGAGCAGAGCTCAGCGCCTGCCCCGCCTGCACCTCCCGAGCCCTCCAGGTGACTTCCCAGCCAACTGGGAAAATCAAACGGATCTGGTGGAATCAGCTCCAGTAGCACTAAACACTAATTATAAATCACATTACATGCATTTAAGTTCCGCGCGATATACACACCTCAGTGGTGAGATTAATGTGAACTTTGACAGCAATTTGCAAAAACCAGTTAAAAATCAATAGCCAGCATGGTAATTTGGATTTTTTTCACAAAGCAAAGGAATCACCACCTCAGGAGCCAGCTGGCAGCAGCAGCTTGTGCTGGGAGCCAGGCACCTCCTGCACCCCGTGCCCTGCTACGCCCTGCGAGGGGCCCTGGGAGCAGAGCCCGGGGGCACCCACAGCCCCCCCTTCTCCCCTCGGGCTGCTCTGGGCAGGTAAGTGCTTCGAGGCTCTTAAGGGCTCTCGTAGCAGATCTGATGCAATACAGAGGGAAAAGCTTTCAGCCACGTAGCCACAGAGGGAGGTAGGTTTGTTTTTTGTTTTTTTGTGTGTTTTCCACTCTTAGCAAGCAGGGAAATAGGCGCTGCACTATAGGTTTCTGGAGGCCCACAAGGCTTTTACTGTAATGACATTTTATCACCAAACACTCGGATCTAAAACGACAGCAATGCATATGCATCAGAGGCAGAAAAAGCCATGGCACAGCCCCACAATGTGGCTCCAAGCCATATTTGCAATGAGTTTTGGAGGAAAGAGTTGTGCTACATGCATTAAGCAGGTCCTCAGCAGGTGATGTGCCCAACCAAAGGCACGGGATTTGCAGGAGGGAGCCTGGGGAGGCAGTCAGCAGTTTGCCCTTTCTGCTGCTCCGAACCAGAGGTGTGCTCACACCAGGTTCCTGTCTGCAACCACCGCTCCCAGAGCCTTGTTCTGAAGCAGGCCCCAGCCTCAGACACTTGCAGGGCCCCAGGAGCAGAGGCTGAGACCCAGGAGACCTCCGGCTGCGCCGCAGGAGCTCGCGGTGAGGGGCGGCCGAGGCCAGCCCCACGGGGCCGTGCCGTGCTTCCCGCGCCCCCGGTACCTGCTGGGCGAGCCCAGGTCTGCCCGGCTGACGATGCGATGCTGCTGCGGCGAGTACAGCCACTGGAAAGCCGTCAGCGTCCTCTCCTCGATCCGAAACCGGCCCTCTCTCACGTACCTAAAAATAACAACAAGACAGACTGAAATATTCATTAGCGCAGGATGGTTGGGAGAGGGAGATGCAGGACACGGGGAGCAACTGGCTCAGAAACGCTGTTTAGGGATGGAAGGGAGACAATAATAGTAATAATTGTGTGTTCCTTAATGAAAGCAGCAAAATTACTGCCCATTTGACCACCTCCCTGTGGGGTCCCCCCGCCCAGCAGCCGCTGTTCCCACGGGCACGCTGCCGCAGCCCTGACAGGGCTCTGCTCCCGGGCACCTTCCGGGACAGGGACCCCCCGGCCACCCTCGCTCCTGGCCCTGCTGCCACCAGGAGTAGTGGCCCCAAGAGAAGCAGGGGCAGATGCAGCGTGGAGCCTCGCAGGGGTTCCTGTGCCCCAAGCCCAGTGCCCATGGAGCTGCCGCCAGCTGCAGCCCCCCAACACCCCTCAGCCAGACCCACTCCTAGCAGCCACACACAGAAAAACAAAGAGCAAGCAGTTCCAGAGCGGTGCAGGACATTTCACTGCGAAACCCCAGGAGGCCGAGGTGGTCTCAGCTCTCCCAGTGCTGCTCAGCACCACCCGGCGTGAGGGCACGGCCGGCAGCCACCGCGCATCCCCCCCGCCCTGCCCGCAGGCACGCCGAGCCCCCAGCACTGCTACCAGCTCCCAGAGCAGACTAATGCCTTTCTAACATTGTTTTGAATGTCAGGCCAGATGTTGAAGCTTATTAAACAGTATTCAAGTGATGAATCAATGGTTATTATTTTGATTAAAGAAGTGTGGGTTCTCCATTACGTGAGCAAGATGTCTGTAACTGCAGTTGTTCCCATCCTTCAGTGGGAAACTCTGCTGCCTGCCTCCCCACAGCCAGCTGCACTTCACACGCCTGCCTCTGAATGTGAAATTTCATCAGCAAGTGATTAATTATTTAAAACCTCTGTAGCACTGGTTGGAGACATGCACACACTCACATGGAATTTCACTTCCTGTGCCCGTTAATTGGGACAAACAGAAGCCGAGAGGAAAGGGCAATCAGGAGGGCGCAGCCCCAGCAGAAATAAGCCAGGGAGGCTCCTGGCGAGTCTCCAGGACAAGCTGACCTGCTGGGTTTCTTGCTATAAGGAACCAAGGGCAGTGCAGTCCCAGTGCTCCCTGACAGCTCTTGCATGTAATAGTGCTGCGAAAGCACTGACAGGAAAGCCAGAGGGATTTGGGGGAAGGAAGGAGAAGGAAAAGAGGGATGGCAGAACAGCCAAGCAAAGCAGCCATTATAATACTTTGTGTCTAAGTGTGCAAGAAAAGGTGTTCTGGACTGCCAAGGGGAGGAGAAAAAGAAAAAAAAAAAAAAAAGGAAAAAAAAGAATAAATAAATAATTAAAAAAAAAAAAACACTTTGGAATAACCCTGCAATGGCTCCCACTCTGGCTGTTGCCCAAGCTCGCGGGGCTCCCAGCCGCAGCTGGGACATGGGGACAAGCCCTGGGCCCGCTCCCAGCTCCCGCGTCACCAGCAGGGCATTGTCACCCGGAGCCACTCCATTCACAGCCTGGCATCGCTACAGCGCCCTGCTCAAAAGTCACACGCTCTGGACGTCACAAACTACACAATTAAAAATCAAAAGATACAGAGAAAGCTTGTTTCCAATGTCAGCCTGTCCCAGCTGCTCCGAGCACTCCATCCCCAGCAGCAGTGGGTCCCCACGCACCACGGCCACCTCAGCACCCCTTCAGCCCCACGACAGCAGCCACGATGCTCCCCAAACACCCACGAGTGTCCCGAGACATCCTGGGGGCAGCCACGCCAACCCGGTGTGAGTGGGACCAGGACACTGCCTGTGCCCCCCCACCTCTCCCGTGCCGGGCTGGGACATTTCCCCGGACACCAAACCTCTTTGGGTCCCTGACCCTCCTCTACCTCTGCTGCACCCCAAACGAACGCCCCTCACCCAGCCGCAGCCCGGGGCTGCCCCTTCCCTGCCCGGGGACACGTCCCCACCCCAGCACCCGGTGCCCCCCGCGCCTGGGGCTGCTCTCGGCGTGCCGGGAGGGGCTGGGTGCCCCCCCCCCAGCGGAGCACCGGGAGCTGCCCCGCACACCCAAGCCGGGACCACCGCGGAGAGCGCGCCCCCGCCGTGCGCGGGGACCCCCGACCCGACCCGACCAGCGGGGACCCCCGGGCACCTCCCGCGGCCCCCAGCGCCCGGGACCCCTCCGTCCCCCCCGGCCCCACTCACCAGCGCACCAGCTCCCACCGCCGCTCCCCCGCCGCCTTGCCCGAGGCCATGTCCCCGCTCGGGGCTCGGCGCCGCACGGCGAGGCGGGGCGGGGAGCGGAGCCCCGGGGCGCTCCCGGTGCGGGTCCCGGTGCGGGTCCCGGCTGCGGGCAGCGCGGAGGCAGCGCCGCGGCTGGGCTGGGCGGTGCGGAGCGGTGCGGAGCGGTGCGGAGCGGTGCGGAGCGGCCGGGCCCTGCGCGCTCCCCCTGGCGCCGCTCCCCGCACCCCGCGCCCGGCCCGGTGCCCCGGCGGCGGCCCCGTTACGTAAAGCAGCCGCAGGGCCGCTCCCCGCCGGCCGCCACGGGCACCACGCGGGACCGGCAGCGGGGGCGCGCACCCCCCCCCCCCCGTGGCCCCCAGGGAACGGGTGCGTCCCGGAGCCGGCGCTCAGCGAGTCCCCACCGAGCGCTGCAAAGCGCGGGGGTCCCGGCTGTGCCCCCCTCTGGTGCGGTTACGGGTGGCCCCTGGTGCTTAGGGAACGGACTGGAACTACTTTTAGATGTTATTTCAAGGAGATTCAAATCACGCTGAAAGTGGTTTCACAAAAGGAGTGTTCTGTCCCTAAATCCTAACTTTTCTGATTTGTAAGAACAAAATTTTGCAAGTTCTCATTTGCCAGGTGTTGTACACTTCACTTGTACAGCTTCACTTAAATTAAGTAACATCAGTAGCCCAAGTAAGTACCTTTTATTAGTAGTTGCAGAGTCCCGCTCCTGCAGGAGCTGAGCCCACCTGGAGCACATCAACACCTCTGTCTCAGCTGATCCTCACTAAAGCAGGGCTCTGGTGGCTGCACAGGCTGTGGCTCTCCCAGGGTCACACACGGGGATTCACCCGGGGTCTTGTGCATGTGGGCAGTGACCCTCCCTCGGGGGGAGCCCAGAAGCAGCACCTGCAGTGACAGGACAGCATTTGGCGGCTGGCAGCCTGCTGGGCTGCAGGGAGCAGCATCTGTGGCAGGGCCAATAACTCTGTCCTGAGCTGGACGCTTTGACTGAAATGATGACAAGGCAATTGTTTATACTGAGCCCAACAGATTTTAATGAGGCTGAGAGCAAGCGAGCCCACTCCCACTCCCTCTGGCCTACGCAGCCCCCAGCAGGGCAGGGCCGCAGCCTTCTCCGATCGGTGCTCCCTCGGCTTCTCTCCAGCGCTCACTCCCTGGCAGGGGCCAGGCGGGGAAGCAGCAACGGGGCCACGTGGGAACAGAACGGGTGCGGGAGAGGCCAGGGTTCTCCCTTCTGCCCTGGAGCCAGGGAACCAGCCCGCCCTGGTCCAGCACACCTGGTTCTGCAGGCCTGGGAGATCTAAAGAATGAAAATAAATTTTATTTTAGGAAAATAAATAAATAAATAAATAAACTAATGAGGTTTAAAAATAAATAAATGGCACAATCTCACAGGAACCACACACTAATGTATCAGGCATCTCCCATTTGCCCCTTTGCACTGCCAGCACCACACCGATCACAGGCAGGTCTCCCTTTGGGGCCAGCACACCCAGGTGAGGCTGTCAGATTTGGCCCCGTTATTTCCCGGCCCAAGGCTGCCCCAGGGAGCCCCGCTCAGCCCCGTGGCCTGTCCGCAGCGAGCGGTGCAGAGCAGGAGCTCCTTGGGGGACAGCAAATGGCACTACGTAGCTCGAGCAAATACCCCTGCGGGTGAGATCTCCCCCAGCCCCTGTGGAAATGTTAGGCTAACGTTAAACGCATCGAAACCCCCTGGCTTTCAGCCCTCCGGCCCTCCGCGGAGCTCCTCGCTGGGTTGCTCAGAGCCGCGGCCGCCCGCCGGGGAGCTGCCGGTGCCGGTGCCGGTGCCGGTGCCGCTAGGGGTCAGTGCACACCCGGCGCTGCCGCCGCCCGCAGGCTCCGACCCTGCCGCGGGGCCGGGGCTCGGCGCCCTCCTCGCCCCCGAGCGAGCGGAGGAGCCGGGGGCTGGGGGCGTCCTGCGGGGGGGGCGTCCTGCCTCCGCCGGGGGCCTCGGTGCGGGCACGAGCGGGGGCTGCGCCGCCTGGCCCCGGGCAGCGACGCCGAGGGCGGCTCGGAGCGAGGAGAAACCCCCGCGGCGTGGCCGGGGGGGCGCTGGGCAGCCCCGACCCCCCCGCTCCCCGCCGCTGCCCCCCCCAGCACCGAGTTGGCTGCCCCCGAGCGCCCGACCTTGGTCGTTTGCAGGCTTGCGTTTTATCCGGTGGAAAATCGATGAAAGCCGTACGAATCTGGTGCAACACGATGCGCTCAGAATCGGCCCTCCCTGTCTGCAACTCGGTACTGCCAAAGCAAGCGCAGGAGCTAGGGGAAGTCGCAGTGAGATGCACAAAGCAGCCCTGCCACACGCAGCAAACCGCACTGAGTGCACCAAGGGCATCGGGGCAAGCGCTGACCTGCGGTTACGATGGGTGCGAGATGACCCCAACCAGAGTGCACTTCCCTGAGCAAGGAAGTCTGCCCTCCTCACCCAGACAAATATCCATCACCCCACAGCAACCTGTCATGGCAGAAAAACTCGGTTTTTTACAAGAAAATTTATAGAAGGCCCACAGCAGTCAGTGTGAACAGAGGCGTGCTAGGAAGCACCAAAGCTCTCAGCTGCACCTGCCAGGAGGCCTTAAGCAGAGATGTCTGAGTAAGTCATGGAAACCAGAAGCTTCCACGTACATGTCTGCATGTGCAGACCTTTGGAGCTCCCCAGTCACCTTTTCTCCTGATGTGACGATTTTGCTCTTGGTGTGAATTAAGCTCACTCTCCATAGAACAGTCCTGATTCCAAGCCCAGCCTCCCTCTGCCAGCAGCTTGCACCAAGCCAGGCTGTGCCACAGCACTCAGCACCAGGTAAGGAGCTGGTCCTCTGCCTGCTGCAGCACGGGGACGTTACAGCCCCCCCCGCTGTACCCGGACTAGCACGTGTGCCTGCGGGCAGCACGCAGGACGGTTGTCCATGGCAGGAAGCAGGGCTGTTTCCCATGGCACACCCCTGGTCGCAGTGCGTGGCACAGGCATTGTCAGAGCTCGGAGACATCCAAGGAGGAGAAAGGACGCGGGATGGCAGCGACACGGGGCCGTCACTGCGGGCTGCCCTACAACGGTGCGGGCTGTGAGCTGCCGGCAGGCTGAGGGCACAGCAGTGCGGACAGCGCGGGCCAGGGCAGCACGGCCCGGCCCGGGGGCACTGCCTGTCCCGGGGTGCGGGGCCGGGAGCTGCCGGCGGGAGGCACGGGCAGGCCGCAGGCACCCCGGGCACACACCGCGGGGTGAGCGGCGGCCCTCAGGGCACAGCCCCGGGAGCCCCCCCGCGCCCCCGGGCTCCCCGCCCCGCGGTTGCCGGTCCCTCCCCGCACAGCCCGGGGGAGGGGGGCCACGATCGCCGTGCTCGGGGCCGCGGCCGGGCGGGCGCCGTCAGCACCGCGGACAGCGGCGGCGGGGCCGGGGGGGGCGATCCCGGAGCCGGGCTCGGCCGCGAGGGGCGGCCCCGGGGCCGGTCCCGCTCCCCGCGGGCCCCGCTCGTGGCGGCCGAGCCCCAGTTCCGGTCACGTTGCCGCCTGTTTACGGCTGCGGGCGGGCGGCGGGGCCGGGCCGGGCCGGGCGAGGCGGGGCCGCCGCAGGCAGCGCGGGCAGCGCGGGGAGCCCGGAGCGGCCCCGGCCCGGCCCCGGCGCGGCCCGGCCCGGCCCCGGCCCGGCCCCATGACGCCCAGCGGGCGCCCCGCGGGGCCGCGGCGCTCCCCGGAGGTAAGGAGGCGGCGGCGGCGGAGGGGTGTGGGGGGGCGGCAGCGGGGGGGTGAGGGCGGCATCGCGGGGCGCAGCGCACGGGGGGGCCCCGCGGAGACGCCGAGCGCGGCCCGCACCGGGCCCGACCCCGCCGGCAGCGCCCCCGGAGCCGCGGGGGCAGCACGGGACGGCCCCCGGCCCCCCCCGGCCCCCCCCGGCCGGATTCGGGCGCCGCCGGTGCCGCTCGCATCGGGCCCAGGCTGCGGTCGGTGCCGGCGGGGGGGGCGCTGCGCGGTGCTGCCGAGCCCCGGGGCCGCTCCCGGCGACTCCCCCGAGGCCGCGGTTCCCCCCCCGGTCTCCCCTCCCGGCCCCGCCGCTCCGTGACCTTCCGCAAGTTTCCGCGCTCCCCTCGCTGCGCAGCCCTCCCGCCCACAGCAGCGCTGCGAAGTTTTGCTTGCGTTGAGAGCAGGAGCGACGAGCGGCGCGGGTGGCTGCGGCGTGGCCGTGAGCTGCCCTGCGTGTGCTGGAGCCACAGCGGGATAAATCATCGACCTGTCCCTGCAAACCTTGTTTGCGCCCTCAGCCTCCCCAGGTAATTTGCCCTTTATGAGGAAAAATGATGCGAGCAGAGACTGCATCTTTGCATGACCGCGTTTGTGCTGGGCTATGCACAGATGCAAAACCACCCCTGCCTCTGGAAGGCATCGTCAGGGGCTGAGGTCGCTTTCTGAGGTCACAGCTCTGGGATTCGGACTGACGTGCAGACTCCAGCGCAGTTTGGCCTCAGAAGCAAATCCTCAGACGAGCTGTCCATGAGCTGGAGATCAGCTCTGAGCAGACTGGGAACTGAGTTGGTCACTGTAGTTACTTTGAGAGGTTAACTTGCTTTGTTTTGTGAGAAATAAGAACTCTGATAAATTGGGATGAAACTGCAGACCTCACCAAGCTTCCAGCAGTACTTGAAACACCCTGCTGAGATCAGCATTCCCAGTGCCCTCTGTCCCGAAGGCTGCAGTGTAGTGTTGGAGGGAGGTAAAGCACGCTCCGTTGTGGAGGTGGAGGGCAGCACCACGAGAAGGCTCAGCGCTCACGGCTGTACCCAGCTTGGGAAACTGGTGGGGACTGAGCCCAGAGCCACCACACTCCCCGTCAGCACCTTGCCCGGGCTTGGAGAGCAAAGTCCCTTGAATGCCCGGTGATGTTTGGGTGCCTCACGCGTAGCATGGCACCAGTGCCTCCCGAGGCATGGCCAGCAAGACCCAGGAGTGCTTGGCCACATCCTGGAGCTTTCTGAAGAGGCACAGGTTTGAGGTTGGCAGGAAAGTAGTGTCGGGGTGGATGCACCCAAGTGGCACATATTTCAGAGCAGTCCTAGGCACACATGGGGCTGACACCCCAGCAAACCAGGGACGGCTGCGCAGGCACAGCCCTGCAGGGACAGGGGCAGCTCTGGGGGCGGCTGCCACTCCAGTGGGTGCCTCCTCTCCAGCTGTGCACACGCAGCTAGCAGAAACAAGGCACCGAGCTCCTTCAGACTGAGGGGAGCACTGCCTACCCTTGGGCTTTTACAGCAAGTGACTTTTGCTGGGGCTGCAACCTCTTATGTGACTCCCCCAAGCCCCTCAGTGCACAGCCCCGTGAGGCCTCCCACCAGCAGCTGCTTCGGCAGCTTAGCCCCAGCCTGGAAGCACAAAGTCACGGCTGAAGCCACGAGGGAGGGATCGGAGCAGCTCGCTCCCAGCCCCTCGCGTTGCTCGGAGCAGTGCAGCCGTCCCATGGGGAGCTGTGCTCCTGAGGCGAGGCGCTGGTGCTCAGCACCCCCGGTGACCGCGCTCTGCCTCGTGTCAGGCTGAAGGCTCCTGCCCTGCCTCACCCACAGGCTGCAGGGCCATCAGCTGGCAGACAGGATGGCTCTGTAGCACGTTATGAGGTTGGCCGGCGGCAGCAGCAGCAAATAACCCTTATTAACTCCCGACACCTCCCAGGTGATTTCGCTGTGTGAAATGACCAGAGGCACCGCAAACTAAACACTCACAATGCAGCTGCAATCTCTGCTTAACTTCAAAAGCAACGGAGGGAAAACAAGTTGCTGAGAGTTCGGTTTAGAAGTTCTTTTGGGTACTGAGTGGGGACCTCCCGGCAAGGCAAAGGTTCGTTCACAGCCAGTAACATCGGAAATGCTCGAGCAGCTTACAGGTGCTATTGAAGCTCCACAACTAAATCGCAGCTTCCCCAATAGCTCTTGGCTCTTGCATCATCACCTGTACCCCAGAGATGCCAGGTAGCTGCTGGGTGGCACCATTGCTCCTCTCCATGGAGAGGCAGGGGCTGGGGGAGAGGCACCTCCTGCCCGGGGCATTCCCACAGCCCCTGCCCAGGGCCCTGGATTGCGCCTCGTGTCTGTGCTGCCTGCTGACGGCCGCGGGGCTGCTGGAGGCCGCACGCATGTACCCTGTGGCAGCCCCACAGCTCCCTGAGTCATGAAAGGAGAAGCATTCAGGTGGGCGCTGAAGAAATCCCTGCCAAGCTGTGGGCTCTGAAAAGCTCCATAACTGGGGAAACCAGTCTCAAGGGAGTCAGGGTTTTCAAAGTTCAGGGCTCAAGATCCGTGTGGAATGCTAAGTTAATAAATGGATAGTTTTCCACCTAAAGGAGGGGAGGAAAAGTTCAGTGGAAAGATCCCAGCCATTTCTACCAAACACATCTCAACCAGACGGAACAAAGTGCTTGAAAATAGCACTACGTATCCGCCAGGGCTTCGTCCAACCTACTTTCTGACACTTCCAGAGAAAAGGTTCCACCCCTTCCTTAAAGAAACTGCTCCGAAGCGGGGGCACACCTTCCCCAGCCCCCCCGCCACCAGGGCTGCAGAAGGGCACACTGCGATGGCACGAGTAACCTCGCCCTCCAGCATCAGCTCCTTTCATTGCCATCTCACATCACGCAGAACAAGTGCCAGCTCTCTTGGAAGTCATTAGGATACAGACCTTTTAACCTTGTCTGTTAATTAAGATGTCATCAGGAAAAGTTAACTAACCTACAAGGCTTCAAAACCGTCATGATGCCATTCAGAAGAATGGGAGTGATTAGAATGTTAAGTCTAGAGCAATATTTTTTCCCCCAAAATCCACTTTGAAATGACAAACACTGAGGGCCTACAAGTCCCTTGAGGTCCCAGGCAATGCCCCTGGTTGCTTTGAACCGAGCACGTGAACCTTACATCCAGGCAGGCAGGAACAGGAGGGCCAATTCAGGGCAATTTCCACTTACATGACATTGTTCCACAGGGAAGCTTTAAGCTGGTATAAATCATACCTCTCACAATAAGCGCTTAAACGAGGAGCAGGACCTCTGTATCTGTTGCTTTTATGTATCACACCAGCCTTTTTGTGCTTTTCTGTAGCATTCATGCATTGAGTGTTTGGAGCATTTCATTCCCTGAAGAGCAGATCCATCCTAAAACCAGGCATGTCATTATTGTGCCACTAGAAACAGCTCCCTGAGGCATGAAAATAGCCAATAACAATCCACCACATATGCCAAAGCCAGTTCACATAACACGCTTTCCTTATTTCAGGCTTTAGCCAGATTCCTGCAGCCTCGCAGACCACAGCGAGGGCCCCAAGCCCCTCACACGGCTCCAGTTTGAGGCCCGTACCCCCAGTGCAGGAGACAGCCACAGCAGAACCCAGCTTGTGCCAGAGCTGGCTCCAAGCACCCTGGCCGTACACCACCGGGACCCCAGCCCCACAGCAGGCAGAGGGCCATGCAGATCCCAGCTGTACACATATGGGGGGGCAGCACCCTGTGCAAGCAGAGCTCCCCCACCACAGCACCCCCGTGAAGAAAGCAGCACTGCTGTGCTGGGGGGGTTTATACCAGGGCTGGGAGAAGGGGGCAGCTGCAGGACATCAGCGCTGTTCCAAGCCCTGCAGCTGTTTCCTATAAATATGGAATTTATAGGCTTAAATAAATTCAGCTTTAAATGAGCTAAAAATTCCCTGTGTATCTCTTGGTGGCTGTAGCTCTGTGAGGTGGGCTGGCAGTGCATCACCTTCCATGGGGGCAGGAGGAGCAGGTCCCCAGGGGGCTGGGGCTGCTGCAGGCAATGCCCCCGCAGCAGGGGCAGTGGGGAAGGTGCTCCCAGGGTTGGAGCCTCACTGCGGCCCCTTCCCTTCTCGTGAAATAGGAGACCTGATCTTAAGGTTTCCACAAACCTTTGGAGGCCTTGGCAAGAACAAAGCTTTGAGCTAGGAACTCTGCCAAGATTACTTGCTTTGGAATCAAGCTTAAATGGGGTTTGATTTGGTTTAGGCTGTGGGAATTAGCTTAAAATGTGCTACATTAAAGGACTGGGTTTGCTCATAAACGTGAGCTAAAGCACTTGCTTAGTCTTCAAGTTCGTATTGAGAGAAACACAAAATCAGATGTGAGTGAACGAGGAGATGGCAGTGTCGTGGTTCCGCTCGAGTGGGCAGCCGAGCTCCACCACAGCCGCTCTCTCACTCCCCCTCCTCAAAGAGGAATGGGGAGAAAATATGTGAAAAGGGCTCAAGGATTGAGATAAGGACGAGAAAATCACGCAATAATTATTGTAACGGGCAAAACAGACTCGGCATAAGGAGATAGTAAGATTTATTGCCTACAACTAACAAGCGAGAGAAGTGAGAAAACAAAGGAAAAAAAAAAAAACAAAAGCACCTTCCCCCCATCCACCCTCTTCCACCTCCTCCCCCCGAGCGGCGCAGGGGAACGGGGAATGGGGGTTATGGTCAGTCTACAGCACTTCTTCTCTGCCGCTCCTTCTCGGTCACTCTCGTCCCCTGTGCTGTGGGGTCCCACCCACGGGATGCAGTCCTTGATGAACTGATCCGGCGTGGGCTTCCCACAGGCAGCAGCTCTTCCAGAACTGCTCCAGATATGGGTCCGTACCACGGGGTCCATCCCTCAGGAGAAAACTGCTCCAACCTGGCTCCCCTACGGGCAGCAGCTCCTGCCAGATCACCTGCTCCTGCGTGGGCTCCTCTCCACGGGCTACAGGTCCGGCCCAGAATCTGCTCCGGCAGGGGTCTTCCACAGGCGGCAGCCTCCGTCGGTGCAGGGCCACCTGCTCCACCGTGGTCTCCTCCACGGGCTGCAGCGTGGAACCCTGCTCCACCGTGGTACTCCATGGGCTGCAGGGGGACATCCTGCTTCACCATGGTCCTCACCACAGGCCGCAGGGGACTTCTGCTCCGGCGCCTGGAGCACCTCTCCCCCTCCTTCTACACTGACCTTGGCGCAAGGCTGTTCCTCACTCCTCTGACTCTCCCGGCTGCTGTGTGGTGCAGCGTTTTTTCCCTGTCTTAAATATGCTCTCACAGAGGCGCAAAACAACATCGCTTATTGGCTCGGATCTGGAAAACAATGGGGCCCTTCCCAAACATGGGGCAGCTTCTAGATCTTTCTCACAGAAACCACCCCTATGGCTCCCTGCTACCAAAACCTTGCCACGTAAACCCACTACAGGCAGTAGCAGTGGCAGGATGGAGCGTGCTGTCCTTGGGCTTCCTGGCAAAAACATCCCAGCCTGTCCAGCAGCTTGCTGCAGGTTGCCCTTCTCCCAGGCTCGGTGTTTGGGATAAGGACGGATTCCACATCCACACAAAATGGTATTTCCCAGAATTAAGGATTCTTCCAGAGGTTTATTTTTATCTCCCCGGTGCAGGTGGGCAGCTCATGTGGCTGCTTCACAGAGCAATTACCACGCCATGAACTCCTGCACCCTGGGGCCAAGCTCCGGGCACAGAGCTGGCAGCAGCACGTCTGTCGGGTGCATTACCAGTGAAGATGTTCCTTCGGCTGTAAGGCAGCGCGAAGCTCCTCGCCACGTAACGCTGATTGGATTAGACTGAGCATATTGTATTTTTCATGTGCTAGATCTGCTGCTGCAGTTGCTGCTTTGTATTACGTGGCTTGCCAAGTGACAGCCCAAATCAGCGCTGGTGTGGCTCCCACCTGGGGACCGCGGGGGGAGCAGGAAGCAATCCTGTCCCAGATGTAATCCTGCTCAGTGATAAAACAGATTTCCCAGGGCCAAATTTAAAATAGAAGCGAGCTGTTTCAACACACTTGTCCGTACGGCAGCGCTTTCTGTTTGTGCAGCATCAGAGCTCTCCAGCCCACAGCGAGAGCTGGCACCGGGGATGGGGCCGTGCGGGGACTCGGGGGCTGCTCCTGCGGGACCCCCGGCGGGGTCGCAGCCCCTGCACGGAACCGCCTTGCCCGCAGCCACATCCCTGGGGGGGACAGCGGGGAGCAGGTGCCCGCGGTGCCCGGCAGCTCTGCCTCCCGCAGGGGCTCCGGGACCGGCTCCGCTCCCGGGGTGCCGCGGTGCCGCTGCTGTCTGACGGCAGGCCGTCTCCTCTCCCCGCAGGCGTGGACCGCGAGCTCGGTTGCGATGGAGACCGTGTCCCTGGAGCGCCAGATCCAGAGCGTGCAGCGGCACATCGCTTTCCTGAAGAAGGAGCAGATGGAGCTGCTCCACGACCTGCACCTGGAGATCCTCCGCCTGCAGAAGCACTGCTCAGGTGAGCGCCTGGTGCCTCCCCTCCCGCTGGGCGCCGTCTGCCCTGGTGTCAGGAAAGGGGGTAATAGGAGAGGAGTCCGTGTTCATAATCCGTAATTAGGACCCTCTTCCTTCGTTTTAACTCAGTGCTTGGGGCAGGCTTCTGAAAGAGGATCAGCCCCACCAGCTCAGCGCTCTGCCCAGGCCGTGCGCCCACACCCAGCCGTAGTTTGACTGCAGTAGTCGCTCCCCTGGAGGTGTTCGCTGGGCTAAGGAAAGGAAAAGAAACACAAGCATCAGCCAGCAAGGTGGTCCTGCCTTTTCTTTCTATGATTTGTGCCCTCAATGGTATTTTGTTTGTTAAAATGTAAAAGCAGTTCTTCCTTTCTCCCTGATGCTGGTAGATGAAGGGAAGGAAAAGGGCTGAACTCCACCGATGATGGGGATACACGGGATTGTGCCAAAGTCACTTTCAGAACCAGGGGAATGTGATTTTCTTGTTTCTATCTTGTTACTGTGCATTATTTTCTGTTATTTGGAGCTGTGAAATCCCCTCTTTCCTGCCGGCCCGGCCCGGAGCAGCTCGGCACTGATGCTGTTGGTAGTGCCCGTGTCTGCTGCCCGGTGCTGTGTGAGCGCTGAACCCACGGCACCAGCACATCCACTCCCAGCCGGGAGCACGGCTCCACGCAGGGCTGCAGAGGCACTGCCGCCCTCCTGGCCCCCGGGGAGCCTGGGCTGGGGGCAGGTCCCCGCGGTGTGGGGGCTTTCCCACAAAACCCCTTGCCCAGCAGCGACCCTGCTCTGCCTGCCACTGAAATCCATGCCAGCGCTCTCATCAATAATTCAGCTGCAGCGAATTACTCATTGTCTTCCAGCTTCTCGTTCTCACTGGTTCCTGGGAAAGAGACATGACGGCATTGCTAAAATTGTCGGTTTATTCCCCGTCCTTCCCCAGCTTTGTCTGTTGTGTTTCATTTCTTTTAATATCTGGAAGGCTGAGGATGAGGCAGTATGAGACAGCGGGGTTCTCAGGCCTGAATCACGCTGAGGGGTTCAGAGCCACCCGTGGCAGAGATGGCCCCGTCCACGTCTGTTGTTTGCAATCGGCTCTTCCCAGCCGCGCCGACTGGCAGCACCGTGGGGCTGGATGAGTGCTGTGCCATGAGCATGATGTGTAGTTCTGCAGCGCCTTTCTGCTAGGAGCAATGGGAGCAGAACTCCTATGCAGCTCTGGGATGACTTTGGTCACGTTTTCCGTGCCCTCCCCTGTGATGCAGTTTGCATGAGAGGTGAACTGGTCACTCAGCACTTCCCCATCTGGTCCAGGTGCGTAGCTCATTGCTGCACCTGATCTGCTGTTAGACCTTGGATTTTTGCACCGTGACCTCGGTGTCTGAGCAGCATCGCTGCCAGCCCAGCCCCCAGTGGATTTCTGTGTTGCTGCTGCCCTCTGACAAAGCCCTGGCAGTGTCAGGGTGCTGGGGCCCTGGGGGCGCCTATTCGGGGAGGGAGCCAAGTGATGCCACACGAGGTGACCCCAGGGGGGCTGTGCAGGGCACACAGCACCAGACTGGGCTGGATCTGGCAGCAGAATAGCTGTGCTGATAAGGGACCTTCTCTGAGTAGATAAACCCACAGCTTTTCTGCCTCAGGACCTGGGCTGGCACAGGCTGTGCTCTGTCCTCTGCAGCCTCCGCCACCCAGTGCTGCTGTGGGGCAGCGGGACGAAGGCAAGCTGGGGAGGGGGCCCCGGCACCCGCTGGGCTCCACACCGCTCCCCCAGCAGCACGGGTGGGAGGAAGGGGCCGGCGGGGCCGCAGATATTGCGGGGGGTCAGCTGGGAAGCCGGCCCTAGCGAAGCCCTGCAGCCCAGCATCCACAGTCGCAGCGCTTACAGGAAGATAAATGCAGTGAAGAACAGTGTGGTATGATTCATTTATTGGAATAAACTTCACGTTACAGAGCAGAGTTGGCTTTCCTCCCACTCCCATTTTATTTGCGAAGCATAAACACAGCAGAAATAGCAATAGATTCTTTCAGACTCTTCTGTTTCTCCTTTTACTGGAAGATGAGCTCAACTCTTGTGGCAATAATTAGCATGTTCCCCAGTGTTAGCAGAACAACAGGAGGGGAAGCTCGTGCAGGAAGCAGAGCCGGGTTTCCAGGAGGGAATCCGTGGAGGCAGCGTGGTGGATCAGCAACGTGCAGCAGAGAAGGCGCTGGCAGCCCCTCCGCTCTCCCCCACGTCTACCCGCGTACAGGAGCATCCTGCTGTCCAGAGGGCAGCAGAGACCCTGCGGCCCCGGCTGCTCCCGAGGGCATGGATGGAGTCCCACTTCTGGGACCGCATGGCCCTGGGCACGGTGAGGGCGTCCTGGACACTGCAGAGCGCAACCACAGCGCCCGGTGGGGTGCCAGGAGGCGGGGGGAGCCCCTTGGAGGTGGGCGAGGGGTGAGGAACACGGAGCTGGAGCGGGCTGCGGCCCCTCCAGGGCACAGCCACGTCCCGCTGTGGCAAGGCCAGGGCAGAGCAGCCGGGGCAGAGCTGCCACCGAACGCATCCAGCCCGCAGCCAGCGGGGGTTTGCAGCACCCCGTGACTGGCCCAGCAGCAAGGAGCCCGCTCTGTGCGTTATGCAGCAGAGCAACGCTGTCTGCTCAAACGGGAGACTGCTTTAGGTTTCGTTTGGAATATCTCTGAGACTCCAAACCCATTATTTTAGCTTCAGAAAAATAACACAGCTGCCATTGATTTCCAATGGGGCAGTCAGGAGTGCTGAAAGCTTTCCAGAAATTGTATTACGTTCTCAGTTACTTCTGCATTCTCACTACAGATTTGTTTTCCAAGACAGACGGGCAGAGGAGCCTGAGCCAAGCATTTCGCTTCAGAAGGATGGCAGTGACGAGGATTAGAATCAACACGAAAGCAGATTAAAAGAAAAATGTAGGGCAAAGATTAACCATTTGAATTCATATTCAGAAAAAAAAAGAGCTCCAAAATGACTGACTACTGCTGTTAGCTCCTTCCTTCTTCTCTCTTAGCTGCTGCTAGTCCAGTAGTCTGTCATATGAATCCAAAAGAAATTGTAAATATTTACAGGTTAAAGGCGAGCTCCAGCAGGTCCCTGAGCTGCTGTATGAGCCCTGGGTGCTTTGGGGCTGGGGACCCTGGGGGAGACTCGGCCCTTTGGCTGTGCGCGGTGATGGGTCTGAAGAGGATTTTGTGGGGTACGCGGTGCTGCAGCAGCGCCCTGCTCCAGGCACAGCGCAGGGACAAGGACATCCCGCTTGCATAATGTGCAGAGGCAGAGAGAGCAGGCTGGAAGCTGTAAATTATGAAATACTTCAGGCAGCAGTTTACACTTTGGTCTATTTTCAGTCCGTTGCTTTGCTCTTTGCCCTGATTTAAAGCACCGAAAATGGTTCCAAAAAAAAAAAAAAAAAAGGCCCCATGGGTGTGAGGGAGCCTGCACTGGGGCAGGACCTGCAGCTGCACCAGTCACATCCAGGAGCGGGGCTGCTGCAGGTCCCGAGGCTGCCTCACAACCCACGGACTCCAGGCACCGGGCTTGGGAGCGGCTGCGAGCGCTGGGGCGGGCGCCGTGGCCGGGCAGAGGAGCCAGGGCTCAGCCCCGGCAGCACGGGCGGCAGGAGAGGGGAAGCAGGGGCAGGGGCTCGGGCTCATCCCCGTTTGGTTTCTCTCCTAGAGCTGACCCACGACCTTGAAATGAAAGAGCTGGAAGCCCGCCAGCAAGGTAGGATCTCGGTTTGCATGCGCTCAGTGGGGTGTGCGGGGTGCCTGCACGGAGCCTGGGGGCGTGGGGTCCCTTGTCCTCAGGGGGTGGTGGGGCTGGGGGCGGCTGGGAAGCCCACCTGCACAGTTCACAGCCTCTTAGCACCGAGATTAAACAGCCTCAAATGTCTGTGCAAAAAAAGAAAAAAAAAGGGTTTTGCATGTGAAAGCAAGCGTCCATAGGGTTTGCTTTGCTAATCCCCTCACACAGAGCCCTTAGGGGTAGTCCACGGACCCCCAGGGAGCGTCTCAAAGCCTGCCAAGCCTTGAGCCCCAGGAAAAAGCAAACAAGGGTGTTATCAGTTACCCCCTGAGCTCCTCTCACCATCCTGACGGCACCACCAGTTCCTCACTATGACCCGCAAAATGATCTCCCACCTTCCAAACTAAGGGGGAGAGAATTGCTGCTGCACCCTGAATGTCTGCGAGCGGCTGGCATGAGCCTCGTGGGCCGGCAGCAGCGCTGCGGAGCTGCCAAGGCGCATTTCTCAGTGTGCTGACCCCTGGGTCCCGGTGTGGGTCGGTGGCGAGGGGGGTGCCCGTGCTGCCCCTGCCCAGGCCCTGCAGAAACGCATCCCCCAGCACCGCCCCGGGCTCTCCTTCCCGGTGTTACTGCCCCAGCCTCGTGGCCACCTCCTCTCCTGGGGCCCAGCCCCGTGTCCCTGCCCGCGCTGCAGGGACCATCTGCAGTGAGCACCGCCTGCAGGTCTCTGCCCATCCTTCAGCCTTTTAACAGCTCAGAAGGAGTACGAGCACATTTGCTACATTTATGGGGCAACAACCTAAATTAAGATGCCATCAAATGATCACTCTTCAAATGCCACTCATGTAATAATTACCGCGTGCAGCTGCCTCCCTTAAGATCTCATTAGAAAGCATTTTTCCTCTGCAGAAGACACTTAAGAGCTGAAGCCATAAAGTGGTTGCAAAGCGTATCATAAAAAGCAGAGCTCTTCCACAGCCACGGGAGCGCGCCTGGGCATGCCGTGTGCGCTGCGCTGGTCCCAGTGACGGGCACTGCCCTCCTCGGCCCCACGGGAGGGCTGCGTGGAGGGGCTCACAGCCCGGCCTGCCGGGGGCACCTCGCCTGGTGCAGAGCTGGGTCCCCACGGGGACACTTGTGGCCATGGGGCAGGGCTTGTCCTCATACAGGGAGTCCTCATACCTCAGTGGGCCGGTGCGTGTCCTGAAGGCTGCCTGGAGGAGCCCTGAGAGATGTCCCGCTGTGGCTGCGGTGCTCCCCAAGCCCTGTCCCCAGCCCCTCCTCCCATCAGGATCATTGGACAGAAGGGAGTAGGGAAATGCAAAGTTTTGTTACCCAAATTGCTCTACGGATGGACAGTTACTAAAGGCAGTCTCTTGATGCTGCTATGGGGGAGCAGAAGGCAGGGTGGGTGCGTGGGGGGTGGCTGGTGCTGTGCCCCCGCAGGCAGGTGAGGGAGCCGTGGCTGGAGCTGCCACGGGGCCCACGCAGGCTGGCTGGAGCGGTGCAGGGTGCTCGGGAGCAGCGTGCAGGGCTGGTGTGAAATCACACTTTTTTGGGTGCCACCGGCGTGACTCAGCAGGGCCGGGGCAGGGAGGGCACCCATCACTTGCGGGGTGTAGGGAGAGGTGGCGGGTGGGAGCCGCGGGGAACCTGCCACTCAGAGCAGCGCCTCTGCTTCAACAAGTCCCGTCAGCGCCCCGTCGCTGGCAGCCAGCTGCTGCCGGCAGCAGAAGAAGACGAACAGGTCAGGCACCAGCAACCGGGGGTGACGGCGTGGTGAGTGCATCGCAGCCAGGAGAGGAGCTGGCTGCCTGCTGCCTGCGCTGGGCGGTGCTGCCGCAGCCCCGGCTCCGGAGCCCCCCTGCTGGGGAGCTGCCAAGGGGCGCCCCCGACCTCCTCGCCCCACCTCACCGGAGCCCAGCACACCCCGGAGGATGGGGAGCGGTGAGCCTGCAGCCCCTGCAGGGGGTGGGCAGCCAGAGGCGGCGCAGCAGTTCCCTCTGAGCACACGCCACCCTTCTTGGGAACTGTTTTCGGAAAAGGTTTTCCTTCTGGAGAATGGCTGCAGCACGGGGAGGAACTGAGCATAGCGCAGCAGCGGCAGGGTCCCTCTCCTCCTGTCCTCTGCCTCACGCCCAGCCTGGGGCTGCACCCCAGCTCCCGACCCCACGGCTGCCTGTAGGCAACTGCGGGCACATCCCTGTGCTGCCAGGGCTCTGCATGCCAGCGGGATCGCTGCTGCTCACGGGCGCTTCCACTCGCACCTGGAACCGGCCACCCCTGCAGGGCCCTGGCGTCACCAGGCGGAGGCCAAGCCGAGGGTGGGACAGCGGGGCGAGGCGCTGGGGACGCGGGGCAGCGCCTGTGTGGGGAGCACCCAGGGCTGCTTCGGCTGCAGCGCCTGGCTCCTCCTGGGTGTCCGTAAATAAATGAACACGTTTACGTGCCCCCGTACAAATAGCCACATGCATGTATGTCCATTTCTCCCTGGGCCCTCAGCTGAGCATGGCTCGACTGCCTGGTAATCCTGGATTAGCATCCTCTATCCTCTAATCTGGCTCTGCAGTCTCTTGGCATGAGAGCAACAGCACTCAATAAATTGGGTTGATTGCTTTGCTGCTGGGTTTTTCTCCTCTGTCCCAGCCTGTACACTAGCCCCATCGAGAGGGGATCTCGTGCCTTGCCCCGGAACACAGGGAAGGGCTGCATGTGCTGGTGGGCTGCCCACGGGGAGTTTTCGGGCCACGGTTTCCAAAAGCACCTGAGCAGCCCGGTGGCACAGCATGGACGTGCTGTGAACCATGCCCCTGGGTCTGGTGCCCCCACAGCCACCCCCACGTGGGGAACTGCTCTGTCTGCTGGGCAGAGCCACTCCTGCCTCTTCCTAACCCCCCATGCCTTGCTCTGCAGACGTGCTGGACCGGGAGCTGGAGGAGAGGTGCCGGGCGATGGAAGCCCAGCTGCAGGAGAAGGAGAAGGACAACCTGGAGCTGCGCAAGGAGCTGCGCCACAAGGAGACCCTGGTGGCCGCGCTGCGCTCCAGCCTCCGCAACAAGGAGCGCAGGTTCCTGGAGGAGCTGAAGCGGCGGAGCCACCGCGTCACCATCCTCGACACTGAGCTGCAGAAGCAGACGGAGGCGGCCGCCTACCTCTCCCTGCAGCTGCACGCCACTGCCCAGCGCCTGCCGGGACCCCGCGCCAGCGGGCGGCCGCCTGCCGAGCAGCCCCCGCCCGAGGCCAGGCCCCGGCGCCGCGGCCACCGGGCACACCCACGGCGCCCTCCCGGGGACGGTGCCCACCCCAGGGACCCCGCACGTGAGGAGCACGACGCCATGCCCGACCCGGCCCTCTTCCTCTACACCACACGGCCGCCCGCCCCGCAGCGCCCACCAGAGCCCCCCGCCGAGGCCCGGGGCACAGCCAGCACCGCTGCGGCCCCCCGGGTGCAGAGGTCCCCCCGGCCACCCCCCCAGGAGCCCGCAGCCAGAGCCCGGCCAGCCAAGGGCGAGCCCAGCAAGCGGCCAGGGTCTGGGCCCCACGGAGCCCGGGCCCGGGAGTAGGCGGCCAGGGGTGGGCACGGCCTGAGCGGCCGGGAAGGCGCTGAGCCCGGCGGCACTGAGGTGGGCGCCGGCCGAGGTTGCTGCCCCTGTCCCCCAGGAGGGGAAGGAGGCAGCAGAAGGTGGGTGCCCTGCCCGCACCCCCTCCCCGCTGAGCAGCCCACGGTGCTGCACGGAGAGCACGGTGTGGTGATGCTGCATGAGGCTTGCCAAGGGGGAACAGCTGAGCAGCTGTCCAGAGCTTCCAGGGGAAGAAAGGCAGAAAAGTAGTGTTTCCAAGACAAGCAGATCCTCCTGTTCCTGCTGCTGCTGTTCCTTGGAGAAGACGCCGGTCGTGTTCCCCAGGCCTGGGGTACTGGGTGCACAGCAGAAAGACCCGTGGCTTGGCACAGGGCTCAGCACAGCCCTGCCTCAGGCACCCCCCGCTGGGCTGGGCTGGAGGGGCACAGACACCGCCAGCACAGCCCTCGGTGCCCAGGGGTTGCCAGTGACAGTCGGCCCCGTTGGCACTGGAGGGGTTTTCCCCCTCCGCAGGGCGGTGCAGCCGTGCCAGCCATGTCCCAAGTCACCACTCCCCTCTGCGGGATTTGTCTGACTGTCACACAGATTTCCCCCACGTTATATGCACCTGGCAGGCTGGGACAAGGCCGATGGAGATGACCCACAAGCTGGAAGGCGCCCGCTTGCAGCACCCGGCGCTGCTTCTCCCGTGCTGCTGGAGCAGGTTCCTGACTCACATCACCTGCGATGGGCAGGCTCTGGCCGTGCACCAGCGCTGTGTTTGTTGCTTGCTCCCATGGCCAGGTGTTGTTTTTTCACCACAGACAATAACCACGTCAGCAAGACGCTGGTGAAGGTGGGATCTTGTGCACCACCGCCCTGCTGGGGCAGGACCAGCCGCAGGGGCAGCCCCGTGAGGAGCACAGGCTGCACAGTCCGCCTCGCCCGCGTCCCTTGGGTGCTGCAGCTCCCTGAGCCGGGCACTGGGGAGCAGCAGGAAGAGGCACTGTGGGGCTGCCGGCTGTCCTCCCACGCTGCCCATCCTCCCTCCCAGCACCACGGCTTGTGCCAGCACTCAGTGTTGGCCCCTTCTGCCTCGCCTGACTTCAGACCAAACCAACGGCTTCAGCTGCTCTGAAGCAGAGGTGTACCCTAAATGTGGACGAGCAGAAACTGGGACAGGAAGAAGCGGGGCAGGGGGCAGGGCTGGCCTGGGGGCTCCAGTGGGACCTAAGGAGCCCCGCAGGTAACCAGGAGCCAGGCGGTTTGGGTGCCAGCCCTCACTTCCCTGAGCCTTGCGCTGTCAGGACATGGGGCAGTGTCTGGGAGCGAAGTGCCCAGGGCGCAGCACAGCCCCATGTCCTGCAGGGCGATGCCCGGTGCGGGCAGGAGGAAGCCGTGTGCTGCCTCAGAGCCCATCCCCTCGAGTTCAGTTTGAAGCCCCTGGAAAGCACCGTCCTGCAGCAGCCGGGCTGAACCCACCTCGAGCTCGCCCGCAGAGCGCTCACACAGTCAGAGGTCTCTATTTTTGTAGCTCAGTGTTTATATATTAAAATGCTTTTACGAGATTCTCAGTAACAGTCCCCGGGCCAGCCCTTTGGATGGTTCAAACAGCCCCCAAGCATACCCTCTGCACCGGCAGGACAGAAATGAGCGGCTTTTGCACCTTTTCTCTGCCTGTGTCGCGAACCTGCCCGGTGAAGTGCTGGGATTTGGAGGCGAGGCACCCCCCAGCGCTGCCCCTGGCCGTTACCGATCTCTAAGCACATCCCGAATTTGCGAGGATCCCCCCGACACAGCAGCCCCGGGGACAGCTCAGGGCTGGGCTGTGCCCACGGGGCCTGTGCCCGGCTGGGCCACGCTCCCCCGGTGCGGCCTGCCCGCGGGGCCGAGCGGCAGCGCGTGTCGTGGTGAGGCGCCTCGTGGGCCTCGGACCCGGCTGTGTGCTGCAGGCTTGGTTTTATTTTAATGTGAGAGGGTAAAGAAACCTCTGCGCCGTTCAGCCGAGCGTTACTTTGGCTGTGGTTTGCGCAGCGGCCTTCCCCCTCGTTTCTAGACAATCCCGATACACAGAGTGTGTTGCGTTTTTATTATAAAATCGTTGATAAAATCATGGTGGTCGTGACTGACCTAAGCATTAAAAAGGGGAGGGAGTGTAAATACCTTCCTATTCTCTGTAAATACCTTCCTAGCAATCAGCATTTTTAGTGCCTAGCAATGTAAATGAAGCAACCCTGTGGGAGCTGCAGGATCCCTCCCTCTTCACCAGTAATTAGCAGCTGGCTGGAGGAGTTCATCTCATCTCATCCCGGTGCCCCCATGACTTCTGCCCTTCCCAGCACCCCAGCAGCGTGGATGAACAGGGAAAGGCAGCGGGGCCCGGAGCAGGACGCTGCGAGTCCCCGCTTGCAGCCCTCGGGTGTGCAGAGCCTCCTGGTCCCCCCCGCAGGCCTACGAGATGGAGGTGTTTGGGGCTAGGCCTGCGCTTCCTGGGGGATCCTCACCCCCGAGCCTGGGGACCAGCTCTGTGCACTGCACCTACTTCAGTCACTGCTGCTGCTACTCCTGGAGGGGAAGCTCTAGAGTACTATATATACACAAATATATATACATATATACATACGTGCACTTGCTTTGAGGGGAATACACTGTATGATTGTAATAGAAATTATGTTGAAATAAATTATTTTAATCTTTGTATTTATATAAAATGATCAGAGATCAAAAAAAAAATCAAAAAAAAAAAAAAGAGCAAGGAGGCAGCATTCCTATTTTGTTAAGTCGGCCGCTGTTGGACGCAGCGAGCCCAGGGGGGCAGCAGGGACGCGGGCAGCCTCTGACTGACCCCCGGGTCCCCGGCTTGGGGACAAAGCAGCGACCTGCCGGCTGCATTTGTCCCGTGCTGTCAGACTCCTTGGGAGGCGAAATGGTTAACGTAGCTTAAACCTGCGCTGTATAGCTCTGTGCATAGACACGTATAGACCGAGGAGTGTAACTGCTGACACCTACATGCTTTGTATGGAACAAGCAATGTGTAATGTTGACTCGTAAAGCTTAATGATTAGACTGGAAATGGATGCATAGCAATAATGCTCAGTTGTTAAACAATATCTTATATATATATAAAACACAATGTGCTGACAAGTCTCTGTGTGCAGACTAACAGCCGGGCACCGTTCCTGTACCCGCTGGTTTTGTTCTGCAGCTGTGCAAACCCTAATGGTTTTGGTGCGTTGGATTTGTTAATCCCCTTTTCTTTGCGTTATTACTCTTCTGAAATCTCTCTGAGGAAGGGATGCCTCACGTTGCACAACCCGCAGCACAGGCGGAGGAGCTGCGCCGAGCCCTGGCAGGCAGAGCCAGTCCTGGTGACTCGCACGCTCCCCTCGTCTGGCTCTAGCCCCGGGCGGGCTGGTCGGGAAGCTCTCCCTCTTGACCCTGTTAATTAAAAAGCCATATTTTCTGAATGTGCTTGCTAGGGCTAATCTAAGCGCTCCTGGCTATATCCTTCCCCTCTCCGCTTTGAAGGTGCGGTTGTGAGGGCCCAAATAGCTCAGAGGCTCCCCAGCCCCCAGAGGCTGCGCTTGGCCAGGAGGAACCAGCACCTCGAGGGGCCGGGGCTGCCACCGGACTTGGGTGGGGGGCCCCAGTGCGGCCAAGAAAAATAATTAGGGGCAAAGTGGCTACGGCAAGATGTGCATCAGCAGGGCTGTGCGGGTGAGCCAGCTGGCGCTGAGGCCGCGCTGGGAACATGCCACCCACCAGTGGTGCCAGTGCCGTCCTGCGCAGCAAAGCCCAGCACGCCTCCGCCGCCGGTGCCCTGCTTGCTCCCTGGTGAGGCAGCGAGCCTGCGTGGGCTTGGCTCCTAATCTGCTGTGCTGCAAACCGCCTGGTAGAGCACTCCCTGCTGACATCTGCCCCGCTGGCTTGGGGACCTGCCCCTCTCCTGCACTGCACTGTGCAGAGCTGTGGTGGCTGGGCCTAATCCTATTGCCCTGGGGAATTTTCAGCCTGGGGCAGAGCTTGAGGCTTCCCACAAACTGCCTCACTGCACAGAAAATCACATGCAGGACACAGCTGATAGATGAGGATCTGCAGTGTGGGAGCATGGGGATGACTTCTCCTGGTTGCCCCGAAAAGCTGAAGGCGCAGCAAGAAATGTGGTCTCTGTAGAGAGCGATGGTCAGGGATTTCTCTCTGCACAACACATCTCAATGCACGAGGTACCCAAAATGAGCTGCCCGGAGGCAGAAGCATGGCACTGTGGTGGTGCTCCCCACTGGGAAGATTGACGGGCAGCACACCAACAAGCTTCCATTTCGGGGGCGTAGGTGAACATCTCGGGGTCCTTGCTCTGCTTGGTGCCCACAGGCCACCCACCAGCCCCGATGAGCCAATTTGGCAGTAATGCTGCTGCCGCCTCCTCTCTGCACGCCTACTCTTGTCACTCCCCTGTGCTGCCTGGCTGCTGAGCACTGCTGGGGAAGTGAGGGGAGAGAAAACCTCCTGCTGCCCGCAGGCTGCCCCGCTCCTGCTGGGTGCCATCAGCCGCGCCGCGCTGCGGGGCCTCCCTGCCGGGCCCAGCAGAGCAGCCCCGAGCTGATCGCAGCGCTCACGTGCAGGCTCTCCTCCGCCCCACGCGCTCAGTAGAGCACAGAGATGAAAGTGCCGCGTCTCCTCACCAGTTAAAACCTGCCCTTTGCTCCCAAACGCCAAGTTTCTCTGTTTGCTCCCTCTCCAGTGGCGCTGCAGCGATGCCTGTCACACGCCAGCCCAGAGCCCCTGGCCCAGCGAGGCTGCCCAGAGCCCCCAGCCGAGCACCAGAGGGCCAGGCAGGGGACACAGAGCACGGCACTGCGTGTCTGCACCGTAACGAGCCCCCGCATCTCCCCCCTTTTGTTCACCTTGGGTAAGAACAGGGCAGCAGAGCGTCAGGCGTGAGCACGGCAGCGCAAGCAGCACAGGAGCATTTAAGATCCTAAGGGTGCAGCGAGGCCTCCTGCCTGTTTCCACAGAATTTCAGCTTCCAGAACACGACCCGTCCCTGCCATTGCGATTACAGCGGTGATGTGGCCACGAAGCCCTGGGAACCCCCTGGGCCTTTCTGCGCCGCAGCCTCAGCGGGGGCCTCGGGGCCCTGCAGGGCCGAGCCCCAGCCCCGCTCCCGGTGTTCTGGGGCCGTGCAGAGGCTGCCGGTGACCCAACCCTGCTGGGGCTGCACCGGGCGGTGGGGCGGTGGGCGAAGGGCCGGGCCCCGGGTCCCAGCCTTGCTGCGGGCTGGTGGGCGCGGGGCTGCTCCCGTCCCGCAGCGGAGCACAGCAGCAGCCTGCGGGCTGACAGCCGCCGCCTTGTTCGAGGCACAGCTCCCTGCCCGGCACCATCACCCCCCGGGACTGTGTCCGAGGCTTTATTCTTGATTCTTTATTCCTTATTCTTTATTCTTTATTCGTTATTCTTGATTCTTGATTCTTTATTCTTTATTCTTTCTTTATTCTTTATTCTTTACAACCAAGCACTTCCTGCAGTGCCCGCTGTGTGCCCATCACACCGCTGCAGGCGCTGCCGTTCCCCTCGCACCCCCCGGGCCGGGCCGCGCTCCTGCAGCAGCTCCCGGGGCCCTGCCCCCCCCCCCCCCCCCGTGCCGGGAGCGCTCCGTGGCGCGGCCCCTTTAAGGCTGGGCGGGGCCGGGCGGGGCCACGTGGTGCGCGCGGCGCTGTCCCTGTCCTTCGCGGCGGGCACGGCGCGGGGCGCCCCGTGGCGATCGGAGCGGGCCAGATGCCGCCGGCCGTGCCGGGCGCCGAGCAGCAGCAGCCGGGGCCCCGCGCCAGGAGGCCGCCGGAGGCCGAGCAGCGCCCCGGGAAGGGTGAGGGGAAGGGGGCGCCGGGACGGGCCTGGCGGGCGGCGGGGCCGGGCCTGGCGGGACGGGACGGGACGGGACATGGCGGGGAGGGGGGCGCCGCTGCTGGTGCTGCCCCCGCGGCCGGGGCCGGGGCAGGGCCGGGCAGGGGCTCAGGGCTCGGGGCTGTGGCTGTGGCGGCCCGGCCCGGCCCGGCCCCGCGCGGCGCGGGCGGGGGGCGCCGTGGCCGTGGCCGTGCCCGCCCCGCCGAGCCCCGGCCGCCGGCTCCGCTCCGCTCCCCGCGGCGGGGCCGAGCCCCGGGGCCGCCCCGGCGGCGGCTCTGAGCGAGCGGCCCCGGGGAAGGCGGGGAGGAGAGGAGGGGGGGGGGGGCCAGGCCCGGGCCGCCGTCGCTACGAGGGGGGGGGGGCAGTCGGGGCCGGGGGGGCCGCGGCGGGGAGCGGAGCCGCTGGGCTCGGGCCCGGGCGGGCCGTGGGGGCCGGGCGGCGGCGGGGGCGGCCGGGCCCTGCCCGCGGCGGCGCGGGGAGCCCCGGCCCCGTGAAGGTGACCTTCAGCGGGACGCGGCGCGGCCGCGGGGGGGGGGCCGGGGGCGGCCGCTGAGGGCCCCGCGCCCCGGCCGGGGGCGGCCCCGGGGCCGGGCGGGCCCCGCTCGGGGGAGGCCTCGGGGCCCGAGCCCGGCCTGCGCGCGGCCCTGCGGCGGGACCGGGGTGGGCCCGGGGCTCGGGGCCTGGCTCGGCCGCAGCGGGGCCGCCGGGGGGAGCTCTGCGGGCGGCTGCGGCCCGGGGAGCGCGGGCACCGTGCGTGTGCCGCCGGCCTGCGGCACCGTGCCCGGAGCGGGGCCGAGGCGGAGGAGCCGCCGGCACGGCAGGAAGGGGCCGGGCAGGAGCGGGTGTGCTGCCGGGGTCTGCCTGAGAGCAGCGCGGTTCGGATCCTGCACGGGGGGCTGGGGGCTGCGGGCAGGGCGAGGCGCAGCCCTCCCGGCCCCGTGCCCTGTCCCAGCGTGGGCCCTGCTGGGTCGGGCTCCTGGGGTGTGCGCTCCCCAGAGCACGCTGTGTTTTGTCCCGAGGAGTTGGCATCCTGAGCGCCGCGCTCAGGCTCGGCCCGTTCCTCTGATCTGTAACTCACAGGGGGAAGGTAAAGGCCCGGTGCTGTGGGGCTGCCAGAGCCCCTCGCCTTGACTGAGTGAGTGACCCCCCGAGTGACCTGCCGCTTCCTCCCTCCCCTGTTTTTATGGTGGTGAGGTGAATTTTTGAAGTTTGTCACCTAAAGCAAAGTTCATTGGCGTTTGAGCAGCCTGGCAGTAATTCAAGTGTGTGGGGAATGCAGCGCTGAGAGCCTTCCCCCCCCCCCCCCGTGCTGTTTTTTTCCTTTTTTAACGGGTGCCAAGTGTGCAGCTCCAGCGACTGGGTTAAAAAGTTACGCCGCGTAATCCCTGCTGTTCAAAGTGTGAGCTGATTGCTGGGGGAGGGAGGGAGGCGGAAAAATCCTCCCCATGTGAGTGTAAGGAAGCTGGCAGGTGCCCGGGGGTCTGTGTGGAGGGGGGACCTGCAGCCAGCCCCCACCAGCCCGGCGCAGGGGGCTGTCCATGGGCAGTGCCAGCTTGTGCTGCCCAGGCCTCTCCTGGTTCTGCGCACCCACCGCTGCCTGCCCGTGGCTCCGTCCCGTGCTGCCCGAAGCAGGCACTCGCCATGGCTGTGCCGTGGGCAGGCTCCGAGTGGGCTCCTCGCTGAGGAAGCGCGTTCTGTGTTGGTGGGCACTGAGACCTGAGGAATGCCCTCGCCTCTGAACAGGCCAGAGGGCTGCCCGCTGCTTCTCTCCACCTCCAAGTCAGACACCGGTGCTGGGGCTGCTCTGTCCTGAGAGCAGGAACACAGAAGCATGAATGCTTTAGGTACCTGTAGGGACTTCTATCAAGGGCAGTTAAAGTCACCTTTCTTATTAACTAGCACAAGATCAAAAGGCAGCAGTTGTGTGCAGTGTTTTTGGATTATTTCTGTTTCTGCAGAAATAAGGCAGCGTTGTCACTGCCTTAGAACGAGCTTGTCTTGTGCAGGTTCAGTGGTGTCTGCTTGGCGTAAAATCCTTTTCATCATTGCCTCGCCTGAAGACTCGCTGTTTCTAACTGGGTCCCTCTGTCTCTGTTCTTTCCCATCCCCCCATGTATTTGTCCGCCTTTTCTGTTGCAGGGGTGGAGAACGAAGGTATTGATGGGAAAACTGCTGTGGAGGTGAGCGTAGGTGTCCGTTGGTAACACAATCAGAGCGCTGACTGTTAATCTGGGGATCTGCTGTGGCTGTCAGGTCGCTTGACCTTGGAGGTTTGCTGGTGTTTGGGGAAGGAACTGCTGGCGGGTGGGTTCGCTAACGTGTGGTGTAACAGATTTCAGAGGAACTGGAGGAAGAAATCCGCAAGATTCTCCTGCAAGAGAAATCTGCTCAGCGCTGCAGGGTTGAGGAAAGGCCCGTGACAAACACGGCACCCGAGTGGCAGGCTGGGGAGGGACCTGGGGGGGGTGAAGCCCGGAGCCGCTCTGCCCGCGGGACGGCCACTGAGGTGCCCCTTGCAGGCCTGGGAGCTCGCTGCTCTGCCCATCATTACACTCAAATTGCCTTAAACTCGGCCTTGCTCCTGGGTTAGGGAACCCAGGAGGCGAAGAGTGGAAGTAGGTCAGGAACACGCACGCAGAGAAGCGCAGCCGCGCACCTGCCTCCTGCCCAGTAAAACAACTTTGCGTCGCAGGGAACTGTTTGTCTGAGCCGTCTGTAAATGACTAAACTTGGCAGCGCTCCGTCTGCCTCCTCGCGTTGCGCTCTGTTGGTTGTACTAGAAAGCTGTTATTTCTAGAAGCTTGGAGAGGTCTGAAGTTCATGCGTTTCTCTATTTGCATTTGAGCAGTAAAACCAGTCCACGGGAGCAGGACTTGCGCGGAGCGCGGCCGTTCCCGGGGTGGCGGTGCTGGTGCCTCCTGGAAGCGGCGGCGCTGCTGCTGCTGGGCTCCTGCTGCCGGCTGGGGCAGCCCCAGGGGAAGGGCCGGTGGGGCAGTGCAGCCACTGGTCCCGTACAGCCCGGTGCCGTTCCAGTCCGTGGTGCCTTTTTAAAGCAGAGCGTTGCTGCCCAGCTCGGTGCTTCTGGCTCGGAGCCGATGATCTGCTGCTCAGCTGCGTGCAGAGTTTGGCGGGGTGCTCACCTGTCCGGGGCTTCTGGTGTTTCAGTAGCTTTCTGAAACTGAGGTACATACCAGAATACAATGCCGTGCTTAGGGAAATATCGACTTACTCCTGGTATGTCTGAAACGGGACTGCTTCGGCCAGCTCTTCTCTCTGGGACTCCAGCAGGCGGTCTCTTAGCGCTGTGGATGGTTTGGCTGGTGTCGATCTTTGCTCGCGGTTCCTGTGGTGTTTGAGGCGCACGTTGCTGCACCAGTCCCCTCACCAGCTGGTTTCAGAACTAAGTTTCCAAAGCTTTGGCTGGACAGAAAGCGTATGAATGGGCTCAAATGTAGTTCCCAGGTGTGGAGAGCAAGTGTGGGTGCTGCAGCTGCCAGGCTCGGGGCACGGGGTCTGGTGGCTTGGAGCGCCTGAGCTGGGGGACCCCGGGAGCACCCTGGGCACAGCTGCAGTGCAGATGTCCCGGCATCGGGAGAGCACCAAAAGCCACAGGCTTCTGAGCAGACTGGAATGTGGCTTGTGTTGTGTAGGTCCACCCAGACCTGGCTGTGGGTGCACAGGGCTGAGCAGTCTGCCTGCTTGCTCCCCGTGGGGCCGCAGAGCTGCGGGGCCGGGGCCGTTGAAGGCAGCCACGAGCTGCAGCCTGCTGCTGTCCCCGTGCCAGCCAAACCTGAGTGCTGAGAAGCCGCTGAAAAATAAGGGCAGTGCTTATAGCTCTTCCCACAGGTGGGTTAAAGCCAATTTGAGTTTAATGATGGCTGAGAGCAGCTGTAAGCTTCACTGTGGGCTCGTATTAAAAGAAGTGCTTGTTGTGCTGGAGGAGCACTGAAAGATTCTGGGAAGCTGTGGTTTCCTCTGCGGGGATGTGGGAGGCACATCTGTGCCGTGTCCCATCTCCTGGCAGGCCGTCCTACCGACACCTTCCCACGAGGGCTCTCTGCGATGCTGACGGCTATTAGTTCAGCCAATTTATTTGGATTCAGTAAGCTATTTGTTTTGTTTAATTTATTGCTAGGCTAACATCTACTTTGCATTTGCTAGACCAGTGGCAGCCTTCGCACGCTACAGCCAGCACGTGCTGCATGGCACAGGGCTTCCCCCGGCGGGAGGTGTGGTGGTGCCGCTCAGCACCCTGCCACCTCGACACCTCTCCTGCGGGGGGGCTCACAGCGCTGCCCAGCACAAGCCCCCCGTGCTGCCCTCGCCGTGCTCCTGCGGCTGCTGCAGCCTGCGCTCGGCGCTCCTGGCAGCGTCAGCACTCTGCGGGAGGTGGGAAGGGAGGTGGAGTGGGAGGGGTGCGTGTAATCCCATCGGAGGATGGGTGGCTTAGCTTTCCTGCCCGGTGTGCCTCCCAAGCACAGGGCATGCTGGCAGTCTTATTTCTACATCCCCAAATCCCATTGCGCCACTAGTACGGGCTGGTGCCGTGTTGCTTTTTCTTAATTTCTTTTATCGCTGCAGATCATCGCACAGAACCATTGCACAGCGTCACCGCCCGGCCTCCTCCTCGGAGAAGCGGGTGTCTCCAGCTGATGAGCACAATAGCTGCTTGGTTAGGCTGGGTTTATGTGACTATTAAAAGGGAAAAGTAAACTTTGTTTAAGCATAAATAGCACCATTAAACTTAGTGATCTAATTAATTGCAGCAAATTGTACTTCAGTTGATCCTCTTTAAAATGAAACTGAATCTGGGCTCGTCTTCGCTCGAGCCTGAGCTGCTGCTGCAAGGGGAGCCGAGGCTGCAGGGCACCGGGATGGTGGCACGGTCTCCAGGTGAGGAGAGAGCTGAAACTGTCGGAGCTTTAAACTCTTCCAAAAATCATCGGGAGAAACTTTTGTTTTAGATGCTGATGTAACCTGATAACCAATCCTCGCTCCCGAGGACAGGAGAGGCCTCTTGTTACCAGGGATTTCAAGGTTACGCTTCTCCTGCGCTGGGAAACTGGCAGAGAGCCGCTCTGAGAAGAGAACACCGGCTGTAGCCTGGGCTCTGCTGTTTTCTGGGGTGGTAACTCCCCGTACCCACATGAATTCAAGTGGGATTTTTCTTCTGTTTCCTTTCTCTGTTCTTAAAAAGAAGAACAGAAGCTAGCCGGGGTTTGACTTGCACTAGAGAGCTCTCTAGTGCTGTTCAGCCTGTTGCTGCCTTTCCCCTTGGCAGATTGGCTGCCAGAGCGCGAGGCTCTGGGGCAGCTTCCAGCCTTCCCAGGGCCTCCTTTGGAAATGAGTCTCCTTGGCCGGGTGTTGGTGCTGGGCAGGTGATTGCACGGGCTCTGTAGTCCTGATTTCGTTCTGGTTTTGAGTTTTTTTGTTTTGTTTTTTTCTCTTTCTGCTCGGGCTGTGGCACTTTTCTTCCTCTCGGTGGAGATGTGGGCTCCTTCCCGGCCATGCAGTGCCGCTGAGCGCACGGCAGGCTGGTGGTGGTGGTGGTGGTGCTGGCTGGGGAAGGCGAGGGGCTGGGTGTGTGCAGGGGCCGTGGGTTTCACCAGCACTTGTCGCTTGCACAAGTCTTGGGCTCTGTAATCCCTGCACCAGTTGCTGGATTTATTGAAATAACAGAGAGGAGTGGTTTGAGGGGAGCTGTCTGTGTGGTTTTTTGGCTCGTTTGGTACAGTGCAGCAGCGTGAGAGGACAGAAAATGCGTCTGGGAAAGCCTCAGTAGTTTGCTGCCCAGGCCCTTTATGCCCGCCTGCTCAGTATGGGCGGCTGTGCCCCGCCGAGGCCGCCACAGAGAGTGCCCTCCTTGTAATTCAACGCGTCGCGCCTGCCTACGAGTTTGGCAGAGCTGCGGAGCTCTAACCCTTGTCCCATGCTGCACTGGTCCAGCACTTGATACCGGCCGTCTATTTATAACGAGCTCGGGGTCCGAAGCACTCGGGCAAGCGCCCGCTCTTAGAGAGCGCTGCGGAGCCCGGGGGTGCACGCACGGCCCCGGGTCCGTGGGCTCGCTGCTGGGGCAGAGCTGGGGGCGTTCAGCGGCTGCTGCGGGGCTGCCACGGCGGGGCGAGGACGTGCGGCGGGTGACGGGCGCTGGGCGAGACGTCGGGGGAGCTGCTGCCAGGCCAGCAGCACGGCCTGCGGAGGAGGCACGGGTGTGGGCTCCAGCACCTCCGGGATGCGGTCCTGAGCCCGCCACGGGGCCTGTGCTGCCTCTCCCCTCGGGTCCACGTAAGAAGTTTCTCCGGAGAGCCCGGCTGACTGCGAACGCGAACAGATCCGAACCAGGGAGGGTGAGCTCTGCTGTGCAGGAATCTGCCTTGTGGGGACTTAGATATGCGCGTGCAAAAAGGGATTTGCACGCAGAACTAACTTCTGTAATCCTGCGTCGTGTGAGCCAGGCTGCTTACGATCATGGGGAACAGCATTTTTGTGAACTGCTGCAGGCATGTCACCGACCTCATCTTCCAGACACGCAGCTCCAGCTCGCCCGACGAGCGGTCGCCGCTCTTACCGAAGCCTCCCACGAGCCGCGCCAGCTCCCCCGAGGTGCCGGCAGCTTCCCGGGGCGCCGTGCCGTACCCCGACGTCATCCCCAGCGCGGCGGCGGTGGGAAGCCTGCAGAAACGCGCCGAACGCGGCCAAGACTCGCCCGAGGCCGAGGGCGAAGAAGCAGCAGTGCCGGCCTGCGATAGCAGCTGCTGGGGAGCTGGCGGCGGTGCTGCCGGCCCTCTCCAGCGGGCAGGGGCGTCGCGTGCCGCAGCCGTCCTTCCAGCCGACCTTGAGGAAGGGCCGGCGGGGCCGTTCCATCGCGCCGCGCTGCCTCCGGCCTGCCAGTGCCGCGTGAAACCTGAGGACGGCGGCTCGGCCGCGGGGCCCGGGGCGGCCCGTGCCGTGCTCACCCCCAGCCCCTGCGTGGAGCCAGCAGGCGGGGGGAGAAGCCCCCGCGTCCAGCAGCCAGTCACACCGCCTGGGCTCTGCGGGGAGAAGGCGTCCGAGGGCAGGGCCACGAGCACTGGTGCTGCACAGACTGAGCGTGCCGCAGGCCCCGGCGGCAGGCCCAGCGGGGGCTCCATGCACGTGGTGCCCTCCAGGCAGCCCCAGAAGAGGAGGAAGAGGAAGAAGCTGCCGCCTCCAGGTGCTCACTGGAGCGGTGCTCTGTTGGGCTGCGTGTGGCTGGAGCCCCTGGCGGTGTCGGGGGGGCCGTGTACAGTCGTGGGATGGGTGGGAGGGAGGAGGGGGGGCACAGGCTGTGTTAGCTCGCAGCAGGGTGAAGGGGGCTGGGGCAAGGATTCAGCTCCGGGCCGGCTGTTGTCCCCGCCTGGGCGCAAGCAGCTGGGCTTGCTGCTGCATGGGTCCCAAGGTCAAAGCTGGCCCCTGTGGTGGCTGGGCTGGGTCTCAGTGCTCTCGGTGCAGCTGGTGGTGTGCAGGGTGCTGCAGTGACACCGACGTGGGGCTGCCCGGTTGCCATTTCAGCGCCTCGTTGGCTCTTTGTGCCTCTGCCGTGCTGCCAGAGGCGTTCAGGCCTCGCAGCAAAGAGGCCGTGTGGGGCTCTCTGTGCCTGGAAGTACCTCTGGGGAGGGAAGGACAGGACCCGTGCCCCTGAATGGAACCGGAGCTGACGGTCAGAAACACACTGAAACTCAGTGACGAGAGAGGAAGTGTCGTAGTCCTCAGTTTGGGTATCTCCAATCACCTCTGCTGTCACTACAGGGAGGGAGGGGAACTCGGGCGCAGTAAATGCTTCTGGTACTGTCACTTCTCCCCCCCCCCCCTCTGCGCCAGGCTGCCTTGCTGCAACATCTTCTGATCCTGTTGTCAGGAAGCTGGTGACTGACTGTGGTTTAGAAGATTTGTGCGAACACTAATGAGTTATTAACGGAAACTCCCCACAATCGTCATCTTGCCCCCTTCCTGCTGTGTGCAGTCAGCAATACTCAGACGCAGATGCAAATCCCCTTTTGTGCCGGGGCTGCCTGCCTGGCTCACGCGGTGCCCACCACATCTGCAGGCTCCCTATAAATAGGAGGCGTGACTGAAATAGTGCCCGTCACCTTGGCGTGTACTCGCTCTGCAGGTGCAAGGATGAAACGTAATCCTCCTGCTTAGCCTTCGCACCAGGCCGGGTGCAGCTCAGGCGGGCGCACGCTTATTGCTGGGTCCGGGCCCCCTCCTCCCTGCTTGGCTTAGCCCGTTCTGACGTTTAATCTTGTGTGCGCTCGGGGTCTGTCCTTGCTGTGCTCAGGAGCAGGGCTGAGGACACGGCGTTGCAGCTCGGTGCCCCTGCTGCCTGTCCCTCCGCTCGCTGCCCTCAGCACAGCCCCGGGCACCGCGGTGCTGCAGCATGGGCAGGAGGAGCCGGGGCACCGAGGGGCAGCGCGTCCTGCGGGCACGCTCACCTTGCTCTGCGGGTTGGGGTTGAAACAAAACACGCTGGTTTTTGCAGTTTTTTGCACAAAACAGTGCTGACCCCAGGGGCCTCTGGAGGCCGTTCCTGTGGCTGTGCTGAGACCTGTGTGGGTCAGAGGGGCCCTGCTCCCCGGGCTGTAGCGGGCAGCTCTTCTGTGGCACCAGCTGGAGCTCGCCCTGCCCGCACCTCGGTGCAGCAACGCGCCGGTCCCCTGCCCAGCTCGGTGGGTCCAGGCTGCGCTAGGAGACCTGCGGCTTCCTAGACGGTGTCAGCTCCCTGCTGCTCTCCACCTGGCTGACAAAGAGAACAAACCCTCGCGGGAGCGGGCAGGGAGGTGCGGGGTGCTCCCTGTCCCGGGGGTGCATCCCTCTAAGCGTGTGCTGGGAATGTCGCCACCTTTCTCGACTGCAAGTGCTGAGGCAGAGCCTTGCTGGCACCGTGGGGTCGCTGCGAAGTGTTGTGGGGGCACAGAGGGCGGCTGGGGGCGCGGTGTGGGAGCGCCTGGTGCCAGGGAGCCTCCCGGCAGCCCCCCCGCCACACAGCGCAGCAGGAGGAGCGCTGGGAGCTGCGCAACGTGTTGGTGCAGAGGTTACAGCTGCCTGCGGGCTGCAGAGCACCACACCCCCGTTTCTTTTAATTAAGAGGCTTCTTAAGACTAAGCCGAACGCGTTGTACACTGACCCATCCTTCCTGCTTTCCTTCCCTCCCCTCCGCACAGGGTTTGTGGAAGATGCAAACCCTGCAGGGAACGAGAGCGCGCTAATTGCGCTGAGGGGCAGGAGGGCAGGGCCTGGCACACCCACCCCCAGTAAACACCAGTTGCAGGATGAAATGTTCGCCGCCTTGTAACCCCTGGTTTGCTTGGCGGGAGCATGGTGGTGTCACTGGAACCGGTCTCCCCCGCCTGCTCTAAGCTCCCCTCTCCCCGCAGAGCACCCGTCCGGCACGGCACTGATGAACGGCAGCGCGCCGCACGAGGGCCTCAGGGGCGAGAAGGACGCCAGGCAGAACGGCCACGAGGAGGCTGAGGTGGGGGAAGATGGGAACGACCAGGAGGTCATCGTCATACAGGACACGGGATTCACCGTCAAGATCTGCGCGCCGGGGATAGAGCCCTTCTCGCTGCAGGTACCTGCGTCCCGCCGGCCGGGAGGGGACGGGGCAGGGGGTGATGGCAGGGGCAGCTCGGCAAGGGGGAACTGCCCCTGGTCGTTCTCCATGGGGCTCAGGTCTGAGCACAGGGCAAGTGGCATTCCCACTGCTGGGCTGCTCTGAAGGACAGAGGTGTAAACAGCTTCTGGGCCCGACTGCGGAAGGGAAAGCCTCTTGCCTGCTCAGAGCTTTTGGCACAAGGCACCTCCTGGCTGCGCTGCGTTTGGCACGGCAACACGCGCGCACACTGCTCAGGGAGCTCGGGCACCTCTGGGGCTCACAGAGCGATGCAGCCTCCCCTCCCCTCCCCTTCCCCTTCCTTCCCCTGTCCTCTCCTCCCCTTCCCTCCCCGAGAGCTGTGCTGGATGCGGCACGGCATCACGTGGGCGGCAACACGTGCTGCCAGGTCAGGACAGGCTTTGACATGCCTGGCCGATACTCTGATTTAGCTCGATACTGCACTGAAAGCCATGTGGACGAAGCATTTTTTGTTCGGGGGAGGCATTTTGAGCCTAAGCCCGGGGGAAGCCTTATCTCCCCAAGACCAGCAGGGAGTGCAGTGAAGTGACGTCCCCCGTGGAACTAGCTGTATTTCAGCCCAGCTTTTCTCTTTCTCTAAATCTCTCTGGCTGTTAGTTTTAATAGGCTAATAATAGCAGCCCATGCTGTTTACAGCAGCTTATGTAAACTGCCCCGAGTCCTCATAGCTCGCGAGCAGCGTCGGTGGCGCTGGAGCCAGGGCAGGCAGCAGGAGCGCAGCCCTGGCACGTGAGCCGGGGCGGTTCCCGCGTGGCAGGAGCCGCGTGCCCGGGGGCAGAGCGAGCGGAGGAAGCGGTCTGTCCTCCGCTTGCGTCGTTCAGAGCCTCGCCACAAGCATGCAGTGGATGGATGAGGGACGAGCCCCTGGGTTCCCCCCGCCTTCGGTTCCTTGGCTGTGCTCCAGCCCTGCCCTGTGCTCAGTGCAATGCCAGGCTGCGACGCCGCTGGGTGCCCAGCCTGGGGGTTGGAGCTGGGGCAGCTCACCCTGCACAGGGGCAGCGTCCTCCGGCAGGGACAGAAACGGCCTTCTGACAGTTGGCTGACAGTAACTGGCTGGGTTGTTGCCCCCTTAAGGTCTCTCCTCAAGAGATGGTGCAAGAGATCCACCAAGTGTTGATGGACCGTGAAGACACCTGCCACCGGACTTGCTTCTCTCTGCAGCTTGATGGCAACGTCCTCGATAACTTCGCTGAGCTGAAAACTATTGAAGGACTGCAGGAGGGCTCGCTGCTAAAGGTGGTGGAAGGCAAGTTCCTTCAGACTCCGGGAGGGAACAAGCAGGGAGTGGTTTTGGCTACCTGGCAGCAGTTCCCTGTTGTTCTTTTTTGAGACTTGTATGCTAAAGTAGTAAGCAACTGTATAATTGTGGTTTATTTCCTCCCTTTTTGTTTATCAGAGCCGTACACAGTGCGGGAAGCCAGGATACACGTGCGTCACATTCGGGACCTTCTGAAGAGTCTTGACCCATCAGACGCTTTCAATGGCGTGGACTGTAACTCGCTGTCATTCCTGAGCGTCTTCACTGAAGGAGACCTGGGAGGTAAGGGGCAAAAAGGCTTCTCTAGCGTGGTTGGTCTTCATTCCCCTGACTCCTTGCTTCGTTAAAACACGTTGTGATCATCAGCTGTCCCACCTCATTCAGGAGCGCAGAGAAACTGAGCACTTCTGTACTCCTGCTTGAACAATTACTGGGGGATGAGGTGGTGTTTTGCAGCACTGACTTGGTGTCTCTCTACTCCAGACAGTGGAAAACGGAAGAAAAAAGGTACCGAAATGGAACAAATTGACTGCACCCCTCCTGAACATATCCTGCCAGGTAGCAAAGAGAGACCCCTGTGTGCCCTTCAGCCCCAGAACAGAGACTGGAAGGTAGAGTTCTCCTGTGTGCTCGAAATGGCTCTCAACAGCAAACTGGTGTTCAGGAATTGGGAACTGCACTGAGGGTGGACTTTGGGATTTGCTCTGCTTGATGCTTAATGAGTGCTGGGATAGCACTGCTTAGCCAAGAGAATAAAGTCCAAGTGCTGGACACAGTCTGGACAGCCGCAGAGCACGAAGCGGCCAGTGTTGGGGAGGGGTGGCAGGGAAGGGAGGGCTGCATTTCTCTGCAAAGTCGTGGAGGCAGGATCTGCAGATCGCTGTGAATTACCCTTAGGTTTCCCATGCCCTTGCACTTGGATTCCAGTTTTAGAAGCTGCCATTTGAAAACCAGTACAGCAAGAAATCCATGTGTTGTGCAGCCCAAAGGCCCAGGATGTCTGTTTTTACCTGTCTTATTTGTGAAAGGCAGCAAACTTGGGCGCACAGTAGTGGGCTGCAGGTAGCTGGGGAAGGCTATGGTCTTGAGACTATTCTTTTGTATGCTGTTCCTGGAACCAAGAGGGGCAGCAGGTAAAAGGACTCTGGCTTGTATAGCTGATGTCTCTGTAACACAGGGGTATTAATTTCTACTGACAGGAACTGTTTCTGTTGTGTTCTGTAGCCTTTGCAGTGCCTAAAGGTATTGACAATGAGTGGCTGGAACCCTCCACCTGGCAACAGGAAAATGCATGGGGACCTCATGTATTTATACGTGATCACAGTGGAGGATCGACACGTCAGTATCACTGCATCCACTAGAGGATTTTACTTGAATCAGTGAGTAACTAGGATTTCTCTTGTCCGGCCTTGCAGGAGGGAGCTTGCAATACCAAACTGGAAAAGAACCTGCAAAGAAACATGCTGCTGCTTTTTTTTTTCTTTTTTTTTCTTTCCCCTGTGGAAAATAGCCTATTTGAATTCACTGCTCACATGGGGTTTGTAGGAGTTGTTATACTGGATTGGGCTCTTTAGTTATGCCCGGTACCATTTTTCCACAGTGGATAAATGCCTGATGCTTTAGGGAAAGGTGAAACATCCCACAATGTCATCAGCTAGTTGAAGTATTTTAAGTCAGGAGGGAATTCCTTCCCGACCATTGTAACTAGCTCATTTTGCCCTCAAGGAAAAGTATAGTCTGCCAGCACTTTGTAACCTGGGCACGGATTTGACTGGCCATTTTTTTGGTGGTGTCTATGAGAGACTGTTAAAGCTGACCGTACAGTGCCTGGCAGCGTACCAGTGGCTGCATGTGAAGAGAAGATGAAGATAAAGCACATTTCTGCATTCTGTCCCATTATGAAATGAAAGTGCTCTGTGTTAAGCTGGCTTGTAGAAGACAGTTTGTATTCTATGGTTTCCTCCCAGACCTGTTAATAAGTAAATAAAATGTGTCAGAAATAACGAGTCAAGAGATGGACATCTAAGTGTGGGTCCATGGAGAGCAAGTGGCACGAAGAACATGGAATAAGAGGCCTGCTTGGGCTTGGCAGAATGTGAGCTGGGGAGGGGAGTCTGTGCTTGTGGCCCTGGCAGGTCAGTGCTCAGCCCTCCGGCAGGGAGACTCGGTACCCTAAGAGGTTCTGGCTGTCTGGTGTCGTTGGTGCCATTCCAGTTGGGTTCTCTGCTAAGCAGAGGCCCTTGTGATACGTATGGGAAGCTCTTCTGTGAAATCAGTCCTTCCTACCTGTGAGAATATGAGCCTCTTTTAAACCTAGTGGTGGCTGAAGAAAGTTCTGAATGAAATTTGCTGCCTGCTGCATGCATTTGGGTCCAGGTATGGAATTACTGATTGCATCTCTGCTGGTGAGAGCCGGGCAGCAGGGGGGCTCTCAGTCCTCCTGCCTGTGTGCCACTTGGTCTCTGTTTCACAGACAACAGTGTGTTACACAGGCCTTTCACGAGGTGCTTATTTGGGAAGGCTTTCACTCATAGAGCAAGTTCCTGTGGGTTGTCAAGTCTCAGCTATGACAACAGCTTGTTTCTTTCCTCTTGCAGGTCTACTGCATACAACTTCAATCCCAAACCTGCAAACCCCAGCTTTCTCAGTCATTCCTTGGTGGAACTACTTAACCAGATCAGCCCTACCTTCAAAAAAAACTTCTCCGCTCTGCAGAAGAAACGGTAGCAAACGTTCTCCTCTCTGTCCCCTTGGGTAGTGTGATGCTAAGCTGCTTGGTGAGGCCCCGGTACCTGGCTGGCTCTGTGGAGCTGGGTGCCGTGCTCGTACAGCAGGGGTTGTGACGCCCTCTTGCTCTGCACACACCTGGTGGGTGGATGGTCGGGGGTGCTTGGTGGAACACGAGTCCGTGCAGCAAGGGGCTGCCCAGTGCCTGCCGGGGCCTCGTGGCAGCACCCTGGGCTCTGGCTTTACCTGGCAGTAGGTGCTTCTCCCTGAAAACAACAACAAAAAAAAGCTGAAGCATAAAGTATCTGGAAAAGTAACACGTGAGGGCTTTGCAGAGGCTTACAGTAGAGAAAGAATAATTATCTTAAACGTGTTCATGCATGCTTGCTTTCCTCTAGTTCTTCTAACAGTAATAATAAGGAACAACAATAGATTGTTTTATTTTCCTGCCCTTGCCAGAGGGACCATTTATTCTACTCCAGGACAGTGGATCCTGTGCAAAAGCCTGTCATTCTTTAGAGTCCACTTAATGAACTGCCTTAGCTCAGCAGGATGCAAATTGACAGGCACATTGTGTGGTTTTCAAAAGTGCTGCTTCTGTTCTCATTAGGAAGATGAAAGTGACACTATACAAGGGCTGGAAATTAGCAGTGGCCTCCCAGCCACCAGTGTGACTATCTGGCCATTTAAAAATGATTATATTGTACTGCTTGTTGGGCCACAAGTAAATACAGATGAGACTCCGGCACCTGCTGAGAGCAGACAGATTACACCGAAGGCCGTTAGGTGAAGCTTGTGTTTTCAGTTCATTAGGGGATGTGTGCTACAACACGATGCTTAGGGACTGCAGCACCAGCTGAGAGCCAGTAACGGGCGGCTGGCTGGGAGTGGCCATTCCCTGCCTCTGCTCCTGGTCTGTGGTGAGCAGAGAACACGGGGGGGATTTCGGGAGGTGCAGCTGAGGAAACAGGAACGAGGAGAGCCCAGTGCATTGCCTAGGCTGCTGCTGAGAGGCACTGCCAAGCCAGGCGGTCGGGAAGGGCTGTCAGACACGGGAACCCAAAGCCCACTGTGCTGCCTGGCAGAGCTGGTCTTGTTCTGTGCTTTGTCAGAAGCTGGTGTTGCCGCACAGGGAGAGCTCTCTTAGAAATCTTTCTTTGGAAAATACCTAATGGTTTTCACTCCCAACTCAGGGTTCAGAGACATCCTTTTGAAAGGATAGCAACTCCTTTCCAAGTGTACAGCTGGACAGCTCCACAAGCAGAACACGCCATGGACTGTGTCCGGGCCGAAGACGCTTACACCTCTAGACTGGGCTACGAAGAGCACATCCCCGGACAGGTAGCACTCTCGCTTTGGGGGGGAGCCCTGGCAGGAGGTTGCCACCCGTTGTGCTGGGAACCGGCTGGCTTTACTGACAAGCAGACCTTTGGTATTTGTGGAGGGGTGTTGCTCAGCGAGGAACGCTTGCGTTAGTCCTTGTTTTCTACAGCCTCTTTAACTACAGGGGGCTGAGTGCTGAGGCTGCAGCTTCCCTGAGTACCTCAGGGTCTGAGAGGAGGGATTTCTGCTCAAGTATTTATAACTCCCGTGTCTGTACTCTAGCTCTGCTGCACTGTGCAGACAGCACAGTGTTCCTCCTTGCTGGCTAGGCCTGGAACATCTCAACAAACTATTCTAAGGGTTTCAGTCACAGCCTCGTAACCTAAAATGTTCCAGGCGTGCGTGGAAGGGCTGCCTGCAGGTGGCTGCCTGCGGAGTGACCACGTCACAGTGTGCTGGTTAACCAGATCTGCCCTGAGTTACCCCGGAGCTAGCAATCCAGCATCTCAGACAAACTGCATTGTGTAAGCTGGACTAATTCAACAGCCATTTGGGATAGACCTTGTATACAGGCAGCTCGTAAGGAGTGATCCTGCTGTGAATTCACTTCCTCTGGATGTTATGACAGCCCTGAGTTCTTCCCTTCTCCCTTCCCTTCTCTCACAAAATGCCTTGTAAATCAAACACTGGCTTGCCAGCCCCTGCCTACACAGTGTAGTGCTTCCCATGAGTTTTTGACTCTTTCAGACCAGAGACTGGAACGAGGAGCTGCAGACCACACGAGAGCTACCCCGCAAGAACCTGCCTGAGAGGCTGCTGAGAGAACGAGCCATTTTCAAGGTAACTTTGGGATCTGCAGGCAGCTACTTACACACACCCTTCTCTGCCGCTGGTCTCACATCTAGACATTTCACCTGGGCCTGCCTTTTAGAAGCTGCAAGCTGAGGGTCCCTGTTTGCGAGCTAAGGGGTCTTGTTTTCTCTCGCATATCATAGAATCCTCTAGGTTGGAAAAGACCTCCAGGGTCAAGTCCAACCATCAACCTGACCTGCCAAGTCCCATCACTAAGCCATGTATCTTAGTGCCACATCCACACATCTCTTAAATAACTCCAGGGATGGGCACTCTATGACTTCCCTGGGGAGCCTGTTCCAGTGCTTGACCAATGTCTACCTTCTGCTCCCAGCCTCGCAGGGGAGAATCGTGCTCCTTGACCTTGTGTCTCCCAGTCCTCTGCTGTTCTGTTTGATCAGCCTTCTTTCGAGTGGGTGGGAGGGGTGGATGCGCGTTAACCTAAACCTCCTCTGCAGAGAGCTAATGAGTCTGAGCCATGGTGATCCCTAATGCTTTGGCTCCTGGAGCTTGTATCCAAGCCACTGGCCAGGCTCACAAAAGCAAAAGCCAGCTGACCTGCCTGCCTGCTGGAGGCCATCAGGAGGTGAGGAGTGAAGGAGAAATTTGCAGAGAGTTTTGAGAAGGAGGTGCTGGGAGGGGGTGATCCCTTCCTTACCTAGCTTTCTCTCCAACTGTCTCCAGGTTCACAGCGACTTCACTGCAGCAGCAACAAGAGGTGCCATGGCTGTCATTGATGGCAACGTCATGGCCATCAACCCCAGTGAAGAGACCAAGATGCAGATGTTCATCTGGAACAACATTTTCTTCAGTCTGGGCTTCGATGTCCGTGACCACTATAAGGACTTTGGCGGGGATGTTGCTGCTTACGTGGCACCTACCAACGATCTCAACGGTGTGCGGACCTATAATGCTGTGGATGTAGAAGGGCTGTACACGCTGGGGACTGTAGTGGTGGATTACAGAGGTTACAGGGTGACAGCTCAGTCTATTATTCCTGGGATCTTGGAACGGGAGCAGGAACAGAGTGTCATCTATGGGTCAATAGACTTTGGCAAGACGGTTGTCTCGCATCCCAAGTACCTGGAGCTGCTGGAGAAGACCAGCAGGCCGCTTAAGATCCAGAAGCACAAAGTCCTGAATGACAAGAACGAGGAGGTGGAGCTGTGCTCCTCAGTGGAGTGCAAAGGCATTATCGGCAATGACGGGCGTCACTACATCCTGGACCTGCTCCGCACTTTCCCTCCAGATCTAAACTTCCTGCCTGTTGAAGGGGAGGAGATGCCAGAGGAATGTAAGAAAATGGGGTTTCCCAAGCAGCACAGACACAAGCTTTGCTGTCTCCGGCAAGAGCTTGTTGATGCCTTTGTAGAGCACAGGTGAGCTGAGCTCCCCCCTTCCTCTACTCACAACTGGTAATGGCCAAGTCAGGACCAGGCTGTGCTGTCCTGGGGACGTCGCCTCACAGCTGCCAGGGGTGGGCTTCCCCACCATTTGGCCCTGCAGGTGCAATGATAGAAGCTTATTTAATGAGAGGTGAAAACAGGAACACTAACAGGGTTACAGGGAGCCGGGGAGAGGTGCCTTCTGCAGTCTCCGGGTCTCCTTTTGTTGTTTCCTGTCCTTACCCTGCAGATACCATGTTCTCCTGCCATCTAGGGAACGGGATGGATTTATGTTTATTTTTAAGGCTCTCCAGACATCCTGAATGCTACTTTACCCCCTCCCTCCCAGACATTTGAAAAAAAACCTACCTGTGGGAACTGCTGTAGGCACTTCTGTGGTGGGGTGTGTTGGTGTTGGGCTGGCTCGGTGCAGGCGAGGAAGCGGGAGCTGAGAGCAGGCAGGCAGAGTCATGTGGGGCTGGTGGTGTTAACGCTCCTGCTTCCCGTGTGAAGGGCTGCAGGGTGCTCTGCTTCCACCGCTGGTCAGAGTCTGCTCTGCTCGCACAGATGAGCCCTGAGCTGCTGGCAGGGGAGCCCTGCCCGCTGAGCAACCAGTTCTGCAGCCGGCGCCCTGCCCCGTCCTGCTGCCTGCCTGCAGGCGCCTTGGCTGCTCCCTGGGAGAGCTTCCAGACCAGCAGCGTGCAGGACTGTGGCCGTAGGGTGCTGCTGCTGCTCTATGGCTAGCAGAGGTTGGGCCTCCCTGTGCTCAGGTCTCCTGGCAGAATTGCTGCTGGTTTCTGTTTGTCTCTAGTTGTGTTCATCTGGCAGTAAGAATCTTCCTGAGCTGTCTGCTGGTGCTGTGCCTGGAAAGCTACTTGTAACCGCTGCAAGGAGCTGAGTTTCCCATTGTGATGGGTAACAAAAACCCACCTTTTTTGTCCCTTCTGATATGCTAATGATAAATACTAGAATAATGTAAACTCCTTCAATTCCAGAAAGCTTATTGGTAGGCGTCGTGCATTATGCCTTTGCACTGGGAAACTGGATGGTCCATTACCTCAGCTCTGAGGTTTTTTCCTTGTAGAGGAGTGACAATCTTAGTGGATTCTCCTGCTGTGCTGAATTCCTCTCTTCCTTCACTGCAGGTATCTCTTATTCATGAAGCTGGCTGCACTGCAGCTGATGCAGCAGAAAGCCAACAAGCAGGAGAGCTCAGGTGCATTGGAAAATGGTGCCTCTCCGGAGAATGGCACAGCAGAAAGTGAGAAGTCTGAGTCAGATGATGGTAAAATAGATGACAACGTGACTGGACTTGATCAGGTTAAGGAGCTTGCTGAGACCATTGCATCTGATGATGGAACAGGTATTTAATCCTCTGCACCAGAAGCAGCTCAGGCCTGCTGCTGTGCTGGTGGGCTGTGTCTCTGGTCAGAGCTGCCAAACTGGGGGTGCTCAGGGTGATTATTCATTGTTAAACAGGACAAGTACTGGCTTCTGTTGTCAATGATGTTCTAGCTCTTTTGATAGAGCTGTTCACGCACTAATACCTTAATCACCCTGGCTGCCTGGGGGCAGGTGGGTAGGTGGACTGTGTGTCTCTGAAATGGGGCAAGCCCATCAGCTCTGACGCAGGAAGAAGCCTGGCCAGCAAGCTGGTCTGCACGGTCAGCAGCCAGGGCTGAGCTCTGGGGCAGGCGGAGAGGCACGGGCTGTGTCAGAGCAGGGGAGTGTGCAATGCTCAAACACCTTCAGAAATCTCAGACTTGAATTTCTGAGTATCTGTGGTTGGGGAGAGGGTTTGTTTTCTAGGTCATCTTAGGTGCTTTTGCTCAGATTTTGCACTTCTGCAACTATTCTTCTTTCCACATATCTTACGTTTGACTGTTTTTATAATGGCTTCCTGCAGAACGTGCCATCGTTACTGCTTTTAGTAACAAAACTTTTCTCTTTAATAGCTAGGCTTGTCATTTTCTGAAATCCACATTCATTTCTATTCTATTTTTCTTCCTGCTCCAGTGGATCCGAAAAGCAGAGAAGTGATTCGAAATGCTTGCAAGGCTGTAGGCTCCATTAGTGACACATCATTTGACATTCGGTTTAACCCAGATATTTTCTCACCAGGTATGTGAGCAGCTATGTGTGTTTGTTCTGGTCTTTCTTCAGAGGATCGCTGTGTGCAGCCTGCTACAGGCAACAGTGTGTTCTAAAACCACAGGCTTTTGGCTAGTTGGCATAATGTAGGGTTCTCTGTACAGCATAAAGATACAGAGAAGAATAAAATTAAATTGATTGTAATGCTCTAACTATGAGAGACAGGCAGTAAGCTGTCTCCCACTGCTGCACTTGGGGGAGTCTGCAGAGTGTTGCCAAGAATCTTGTGATTCTCCATCGTTCCAGCTGCTAGACCACATGAAAAGAGGCTGGGGGGAGGGCAGTAAATTTGATCCTAATGTAGTAGTTGACACAAAAAACAACAGTTGTAGTTGAATCAGTGATGTTGGATCCCCAGCGAAGGGCAGGGGCTGTTTTAGCAACATGTGGTCAACGGGTCACAGTGCCCTTTCAAACACATACATGGGTTGCAGGCATCGGATGCATTTTTCTGTGCCTGCAATCAGCGTGCTTTATTTGGAAATACGGTAAAACTGTGTGTTTATGGGGTGAACGCAGAGGCTGTGTGCGTGTAAATTGCAGGGGAATGGTTATGTAGTTGAATTCATCTTGGAATACATGTGTCAAAAGGAGCATGTGTTTTGAAATGCACAAACATCTTCTGAGGCTGGTAAAAATCAGTGTTTTGGCACTGACTGTGCAGCTAATGCTTAAAACGTTGTTTTAATTTTGGAGTGCCAAAGCAAAAGCCTCTGAGCTTCTAGTACCCGCAGTATACGCTGGCTCATCTTCTGAGATGTGCCGCCCTGCTCTAGCCAGTTCTCTGCGCTGGAATTGTACGCAGCACTTGTTGGTAGGTGGAATGGACCAGATAAAGAGCAGGATTGGGGCCTTTAAGAGCTGCATTAGAAAAGAACAATTGGGCACAGAGCAGCACAGCCAGGAGCCCCGCGGACCAGGTAGCTCTTCCTATCAAAACGTGTTGCAGAGTAGAGTTGTGAAGAAGCATTTCTGCTTCCAGCGGTGCAGAATGGCTTTAGCTCGTTGCCTGTTCTTATTCTATGACTTCTGTCCTTGAGTTAGTTTTCCTTTGAGTTAATGCTCTGTGTTTTCCTCTTCTACCCTCCTAGGTGTTCGTTTTCCTGAGTCCAGCAAAGAGGAGGTGCAGGATCAGAAGCAGCTACTGAAGGACGCTGCTGCATTCTTGCTCTCATGCCAGATCCCAGGCTTGGTAAGGAACTGAGGGCCAGCAGTAATGTCCTCTTTGAAAGCTTACCTCAAGTCTGGCCACTCCGAGCAAGCACTGAGATGGTGGTACATCAGCTTCACCTCCCAAGCAAATGCTGCACTCTCCTGCTGGCAGCCAAGTTACTGCAGTGGGGATGAAGTACGGTGAACAGCACCAGTATCGCCAGTACAAACACGAGGGGTTTTCCATTTCCTGCCTTGCATCACAGCACAGTTTTCCCACTTCACTCCAACAAAGAACTTTTGGCATTAGTGATTAACATTATTGCTGAGAGTTTGTGGCAGTAAAGACCACAAAAGTGATCCTCCCTAGCCCTGGGCATCATACACAGTGTAGCGTATTATCCGACCTCGATCATGACTCAATGGGTGACGAATGATTTGGAGTGAGCTGGGAAACTTCTTGCTCATATCTATTTTAAAAACTCCTTCTCAAAGTCTGGAGCATTTTGAGTGCTAACCCATGTGCCTGGCTAGATAAGAAGGGAACAGCTGGTGTTTCTTAAGACGCTCTCTAAAGTGACTGCTAATATGTATATTACAGCTGGCACTGGAAGTAGGATTGGAATTGCTCATCTTCACTCCAAGAGGCCCTGGAGTTGTTGGTGTTACCTAGGAGGGGCTTTTCCTTGCTGGAAAACTTCTGAACTGTACCTCCCTGCAAAACCTCCCTGCAAATCCACTAGTGCTGCAGTCAGCATAAGCTTTTAAGGCCAGCTATTCAATCCTTAAATAGAAAGGGAGGGGGAATGAATCAGAAAAAGGCCTGATGAGTGTTGTTTTACAAGGTTCTTGATACACTAGTTTATAAATGCAAAATGCTTCACAGACATGTATGTGAGGGCAGGCCACAGGCCAGCTGCTGAAAGTAGGCAGTCCTAGCTCTGTGTATCAGAAAGTAGCTGGTGTTACTCCATGACGTGAATTAAATGACTCTTATCAGCGCTGCAACACAACTTAGCAAGTGCCATTTCCCCTTATCAGCCAAGTGTGTACCACTCCATGTAGCCTTTTAATTGGAAATGGTTTTAGTTAGCGCCTGTATGGCCCTTAAAGAAGGGGTAGCCTGTTAGTTCCACAAACCTCAGTTAAATAGCCCATGCCAAAGCGAAAGAGGTCCTCATTGCCTGAGACACAAGTCCTCTGCATCCTTGCTCTGCTCCACTTGTGTGTGGCCTTGGGCACGCTGCTGGACGCTGTGTGCTGAAGGCTGCCCCTGCCTCCACTGGTCTCCTTGTGCTGCTTGAGGTGCTGGGAGGACGCTGTTGGTGTCTTGCTGGGCTGTCACCTCTGCTGGGTCTGCCCAGGGAGCTGGGTGGTGTCTGAGCTGTTTTACAAAGGCAGGTGATCTCTGCACCGCCGTTTCCCAGTGCTTATTGGGAGTGTACAGTGCTCATTCAGCCCTGAGATGTGAGAGTAAAGGCGCTAAAAGCAGCAAGGAGCTTGTGCAGACTGCTCTGGGCTGCCTGCTGCGAGCCTTCCCCTCGCTCGTGCTCTATGGCTGTCTCTTGTCATCTTTGGAAATTGCCTTCTCTGTTAGTGAACACGTTTTCCCCTCCCCAGTCCAATCTTTTTTTTTTTTTTTTTTTTTTTTATGGAAATTCTCCCCTTCATGTTTGTTTCTGTAACCAGAGCTTGCATATACCCTGCAGGTCAAAGACTGCCTGGACCACACGGTGCTCCCGATGGACGGGGCCACCCTAGCAGAGGCCATGCACCAGAGGGGCATCAACATGCGATACCTGGGCAAAGTGATCAACTTCATCACGAAGACCCCTGGCCGTGCTCAGCTGGATCACATCTTTGTAAGCATCAGGCTTAACTTCGGGCTGTCATTTCCAACTGCCTTTGGCATAATTTGCCCTGTGTAAATGCCAACTTGGCTAATAATTTTCTCTGTGAAAAATAAACAACTTCAGTAAGAGGAGGAGGAAGAAGTACTTGTAAGTGGTGGATGGGGAGTTTTACTCCCAGTTCCTTAGTTGCTTTCATAATGTTGGCGTGTTTGAGTGTCCTCCTGGGATAGAAAAATGCTTCACGGATTCGCAAGTGTAGTAGCAGGCAACACCCAGCTGGATTTTTAAGCCATGCATTTTTTTAAGCCTCTAATACCTGGCAAGGCTTTGGGTCAAGGTGGAATGTGGTGTTGAGACGTGGCTGTCTGGCAGCTCTGCAGCGTGGTGTGGCTGGTGGGCATCTCGCCCATGGGCAAGCAGAGGCTCTTCTCCAGCCCTGGGAGCGTTGTCGAATGCAGAGCAGTTCTGTGCCCAAGTGTGAGAACTGAGCAGCGTGCCTTCTGCAGATCTTGGTAAAAGCCCACTTCAAAGCAAAAGTGTGTTCTTCATTGTTACTGTTGACTGACTTGGTCTCTGTTTCTCGTATTCCTTGGGGTAGAAAATTGGCATCAGTGAATTGATCACGCGATCGGCTAAACACATCTTCAAGACGTACCTCCAGGTATGACCTGCAGTCTAACCTCTTGCCTTGCGTGTTCTCTCTAATGATTTTTTTTACAAAGGGAGAGCTGTTTGAGTTTATTCTCTCATTAGAGAGTTCATGGGTGTCTCCTAGCAACAGGAAGTACAACCTTATTAGAGCCAAAATAGGCATAGGCCTGCGTGCGAGGGAAAACAAGTTCCCACTTGAAGGTAGTTTTCCCAGAGAATAATCATTCATGCTTTTCTTCCCCAGATTCTCACTCATTACGTTGAAGGCTTTTAAATGTGAAATCACAGCTTGTCTTCCTAGTAATGCCTTTTCTGTTGCTTTTGCCATTCTAAGAAGCTTTTCTTAATTAAATGTGCAGTAATGCATCTTTATACCTGTACGTATGTGGCATAGCAATGCACCTGGTTTTATTCCAGTGACAAATCTTTACACTCTCTAGTTTTTCTGTCCCAAGTAGCAGCCCGAAGTAGAACTGTATATTGTGCGTGTGTGTACACCTTTACATCTACATAATTCTGTCTGTGCTAGTTCCCCTTGCAAATATTTGCCTCTTCCTCGCCTGGAAGATTTCCCTGTTTCTGGCAGGACTGGATCTGTGCAAGGCTCAGGGTCAGCGTAGTGCCTCTGTGCTGCCAGGTGTATTCCATGACTGACTTCAGTGTCTCGCTGTAGGGTGTGGAGCTGTCGGGTTTATCAGCAGCCATCAGCCACTTCCTCAATTGCTTTCTAAGCTCCTTTCCAAATCCCATTGCCCATCTTCCAGCTGATGAGCTGGTCTCCAAGAAAAAGAATAAGAAAAGGAAAAACAGGAACCTTGGAAATGCTGATAACACTGCTTGGGCCAGCATGACCCCTCAGGAGCTTTGGAAGAATATTTGTTCAGAAGCAAAGAACTACTTCGATTTTAGTCTTGAATGGTAAGCAAAGCAAACGGCCCTGACTTGCGCCTGACCTCTCACCACACGTCGGTAGCTCTTACTGCTCTCTAATAAGACCCGCCTTTTTGATCTGTTTTCTGTTTGGATATAAATTTGTACTCTTGAGGAATTACTATGGCCTTAAAATGGAGATAAATCAGCCAAAGAGCAGCAGGGGGAAGCGTAGCTGCAATCTGGCGTGAGGTGAAGCCTATGAGGCAAAGGCAGCTAGGACACCCAGGGGAGAAGGGGAAAGCTCTCCTTAGCAGTGCAGAGGGGGAGCACAAAGCAAGATAAAACAGTGTAGGCAAAATATATCTGTATATATGGAAGATGGTTTAAGCTGAAAGCAGCCTATATTCCTAAGAAACAAGGACAGCCTCTCCTGGATTTGAAGTGGAGAAGGCCAGCGAGGCTTCTGGCAGGCGCAAACAGGAGATGTTCAACTGAAGTTGCAAGAAAACGGGGTCCTCAGAGGGAGATCACGACTAGGGGCTAAGTCAGCGATCGCCCCTTTCATGTCGGGGCCAGCTTAGTGTTTACCTGGAGCTGAAACCCTCAGATGTACAGGCCTGCACCCAGACCCTGCAGTGGGCTGGGAAGAGAAGACAGAGGGTTTCAGTCAGAAGTGGTGACGTGCAGCTCTGTAAGCTGTAATAGACCACTGGGATCCAGCCTGTTACTGGTCTCAGACAGCAGCTGGGTGCAAGGGGAGCTGTGTTTGATACGCTGCCGCCTGGGGAAGGTCTTGAGCAGCAGCTTCCCTGGGAGCTCAAGCCTGTGTTTGCTTCTTGCAGTGAGAACGCTGACCAAGCAGCTGAGGTGTATAATCTACAGAAAATCACCCTCCTTCGTGAAATCTCCCTCAAAACTGGAGTCCAAGTAAGATCCACTTATTTTCTGCCCTCTCACTGTGTTCTGTTCTGAGAAGCGTGAAGCACAGACGGCTCTGCAGGGACAGCCCGTCAGGGAGACGGTGCAAGCCCCTAAAGGTCTTTGTGGCATTAATGCTGGAATACAGGGGCCAGTCCTGCAAAAGGAGACTTCAAATCCAGTTGCCTTGTAGGGTGAACTGGTGGTGCATTTCCCTTGGAAGATCAGCTGGTCTGACCGTGATTCCTGTGGCGAACTCTAACAGTCCAAGCCGTCACACCTTGCTCTCCCCATCCAAGGAGCAGAGCAGGGCTTCAGGGTTGTCCTCACTTGAGGGGCAGGGTGTTTCCCTCCCTGCAGCCGTGCCTTCTTCCTCCTCTAAGGGGTGTGTAAGGCGGTGTGTGTAAGTTAGGCTGGATGGGCTTCCCCTGGCACTGGCATGGCCATGGCTTTGCAGTGTGGAGCTCTTACCACCAGTATGTGGTGGTGCACGCCTACGTTACCTTTCAAAGCACTGTCCCCAGGTGATGATACAGGAGATGTTTTGACCGAATCCATATGCAGAATTCGAGACTCGTTCTCCTCTCTTCTTGCTAAGTACCCATGAAGTGGTGGCTGTGACCTCCTCCTGTCTTTTTTGTTCCTCCAGATACTGCTGAAAGAGTACAACTTCGACAACAGGCACAAGCCCACCTTCACAGAGGAGGACATTCTCAACATCTTCCCTGTAGTGAAGCACGTAAACCCCAAAGCCTCAGATGCTTTCCACTTCTTCCAGAGCGGGCAAGCAAAGGTTCAGCAAGGTACGGACCCAGCATGCCTTTGCCTCTTGAGGCTACTGCTGATGAAAGGAAGAGTGGGGTATGTGTGGCATGGGCTGCTGCCCTCCGCCAGGGTGTCCCCCACCTACCCTGTTTCAGCTGAGAGTCACGGTCTCCAAAAACATCTGAAGCACTCAGCTGATCCAAGGTTACCACCTGTGAGCAAGGATGGATGTAGAGCAACGTTTTTTCTCCTGGGGTTCAACCCTTACACAGGGCAGTGACCTAGAGCTCCATAGCCCACTACTGTTGCCGGCCACATGTAGCTCGCTCCACATGCGTGGCTTCTCCAGTAGCATTAGGGGTTATTTACTATGTATGCGTAGATGAATATGTATTTTTTCAGGTTTCTTGAAGGAGGGCTGTGAGCTCATCAATGAAGCCTTAAACTTGTTCAACAATGTGTATGGTGCTATGCATGTAGAAATCTGTGCCTGCCTGAGGCTGCTAGCTCGTCTCAATTATATCATGGGAGATTATTCAGAGGTAAGCAAAGGTCTCAGACAGGGTTTGTTTGTCCTCCTGTTCCTTCCCCATGCTTGCTTGCTCAAGTGCACGACATCTGTGTGACTTGTGTTTGGATCTTCTCTTCTGTTTAGGCCTTAAGTAATCAGCAGAAAGCGGTGCTAATGAGTGAGAGGGTCCTGGGTATCGAACATCCCAACACAATTCAAGAATACGTAAGTACACAGGATACTGGGGGAGAAGCAGCACCCTGGGTATGCGCCTATTCTGAGAGCCTTAACTGATGTCTGAATCTCGAAAACAGTTGCAGTTTCTTCTGTGCTGTTCTTACCAGAATCCTCCACTTTTGTGGTTTTGATTCTGTAAGGTGTATGTGAAATTGTTTGCATTATGAGCATCCCATACGATCAGTGTTTGTCCTACTCAGTTTAGACTTCTGGGATTTTGTCTGTTGAATGCTTATATGTATATTCTTTAGTTCTGAAAAAAAAAAAAAAAGGCAAGAACCCCCTGAAGAGCACAATCAGAATATCATATAAATACAGGTCAACTTTGAAATATTTTTGAGGTGCGTAAGAGATGTTGCAATTAAACTGTTTGGCTGTTTTTCAGTGTATTTTATGTGGATCCCTTAGTGTAGCTGTAAGTCAACCAGTAGACTTGTAACCTTTCTGACTAGTTGAAATCTTTTTAGCTATAAATGAAAATACTTATATTTGTGTGCAACTGAGGAAGGGAGTAGAAAGGAGATACCAATTTGTTTTATAAAGTGATAAACATTAATGCTGTGTTATTTTTGTTGTAGATGCACCTTGCTTTGTACTGCTTTGCAAACAGCCAACTCTCTACAGCATTAAACTTACTGTACCGTGCACGCTACCTCATGCTGTTGGTATTTGGGGAGGATCACCCAGAAATGGCACTCTTAGATGTAAGTAGTCTTCTAGAGTCAATGTCTTTGAGTTTAACCCTTAAGAAATCTCTTGGACTTCAAAACACCCAGGCTGTTTGAACTGTGCATTTAGGCACTTCATCCCTGGATTACAAGTCATTACTACCATTAGAAGAAAAAAGGAGTTTGACTGTTTAGCTGGGGAGATGGGAGGTCAGCCTTCTGTGGCTGGAGCTCTCTGCTGGGACACTGGAGATGTAGACTTGAGCACCTGTAATGCTTGGCCTAATTCAGCCCGTTCCTTGTTTCCTGTACGTGAGGTAGAGAGGGTTCACAGGACCTCAGAACGGCTGAGATCAGAGGGGACTGCTGGGTTCATCTGGTCCAACCGCCCTGCACGAGCAGGGTGCCCAGGACCATGTCCAGGCAGCTCTTGAATATTTCCAAGGACGGGGAGGCTCCTTTTATTTCTTCTGGCTGGCTGGTTTGGGCTGAGTCCCCGAGGGAGAGAGCGGTCTCCAGTCATACGTCAGGTGCTGGAGATATCTGCTGGGGACCTGTCAGCTCGAGCCTTTTCAAGCAGCAAATACCTGTGCAGTCTTGGTATTCATGAAGCAGTAAATGCATATTTTGATTTGGCCTTAATGAACGCCTACTTGACTACTTGTGCTTGGTGGATCTGTGCAGAACAACATCGGCTTGGTGCTCCACGGGGTTATGGAGTATGACCTGTCCCTCCGGTTCCTGGAGAACGCGCTGGCCATCAGCTCCAAGTATCATGGCTCCAAGTCTTTGAAAGTTGCACTAAGGTGAGGCAGGTGGAGTGCTGGGCTGGGTCACCGTGCTGGCAAGGAGCGAGTACGCTCACTGTGTGCTCACACGGGAGGGCCCTGGTCTGTCTCTGTCCAGTCATGTAAATTAGAGTCAGTAGTCCCAGCTCTCATGCTCCTTGGGACCGGTGGGCTGCATGCAGTTAAGGTAATGCCGCAACATCCAAGTCGATCTAGAAGGACGGAAGTCCCTTGTTCTTGAAGTTAATTGTGGGATCTGCTTAATGCTGGTTGCCCCAAAAATACGTCAGGAAGATCCTGGTACTCACAGGGCAGAGTGAGAAAAAAGCATGTGGCAACTGAAGGTTAAAGAGCAAGGCTCCAGTAATTATACTGAGACTGGGATGCTATGGAAACACGTGTAGCTAATTGTTTCAGCCCTCAGGGAGCTACCTTTGAGGAAATATTTCATTTGCTTTTGTCCTTCACCATTAAACCCTTGCACTTGAGTAAAATACTGAGCGGCATTTTGTTTCCAAGGGAGCTATGAGTGGTTGGCACCTTTAGGATCTATTCTAAATGCCCACTGCTCTTCAGTGCTGCATGCTCTGTCCTTGAATGCAGAACTGGCTCACAAACAACCAAGCAGTGGCCCACTCCTAATTACTACCACATTGCAACCCATCTGTTCTTCGTCAGGGTGAAAATAAATCTTACTAAGCACCCACAGGAATCCGATTTGTTTTCTAGCAGTTGATGGATATTATTCTGGAGAAAGACTCTTTCCTTCCCTCAGTAGCACTGGGATGCTTGATGAGATCCATCGCTTCCCACAGAGTAAAACTGCCAAAAATAGAAGTCTTTTTTTCATTCCAGAAGCATTAAGGAAGCGAAGTCCAAGCCAAGTCAACTCTCCAAACTGGAGAGAAACCAGGTGACTTGGATCCCAGCTTTGCCACTGTTTGCTGGTTGTTTCTGTGCTGGAAGACTTCTTGATTTTTTTTGTCTGGACTAATCAAGTTATTAACACATTTGCTTTCCAAGAAACAAAAAGCCCTTTTTTGAAAGGGAAAGGGCTTATAGCTGCTTCCTCCTTCTCCAGTTAACAAGATATTCTTGTGGATGTCTTGCCTTTATTTAGTGCACTGCTGCAACCTTCAGTTTTCTTGGATGCAGCAGGAAAAAAACAAAATCCCAAGTTCAGTCCCGTCTGCTGTAGGTCACTTCTCAACATTTCAATAACAATCAAGCTACGTCAGTGTAGTGAGCCAAACCCCAGCTGGGGTGGGGAAAAGTAGCTACCAAGGTGCAGTATGCAGCAATGTCACAGGCAACAAATACAGCACTGTTAAGACTTCTAGCCTGCATTTTGCTTTGCTAAAGCCATGCACTCTGTAGCACAGAAACGTTTCTTCACTACATCACCTCAACCCTTTTATTTCCTTCAGCCACCACTTGGTAGCCCGAGTGTATGAGAGCAAAGCAGAATTCCGGTCAGCACTGCAGCACGAGAAGGAAGGCTACACGATCTACAAAAACCAGGTAACAAGCGTGCATGCTGCTTACTTCTTGTGCTGCTTTCCTGCCCCAAACAAGTTCTGCCACTGCAAAGGGATGCTGCAACTTAAACACAGGGAGGCCTTTCTTATAAACAGCTCTGAGCAGATGCCAGGGAGCTCCCGTCTTTCTAGGGATGGGACAGAATTGCTGCCCTGTGCTGCAGTTGATTGGTTTTTATTCTGAAAGTCTTTGAATGGACTTTCCTGCTGATTTGTTCTTGCTGTGCCCCTGCCATTGGGCAGAAACTTCTGTTCGTGCCTTAGCCCCATGTTCTGGTAGGGCATGGAAAGAGCTGGTCTGTTCTTCCTGCTTTGTGCTTCGCCTGTCTTTCAGATGCCAGATCCAAAGTAGTTTGGTAGCTGAGCTGTTCTGTGGGTAGTACCCTCTCGCTTGGAGCCCTTGCTGATGCACAGTGAAACTTCTGCATCAGCCTGGGGTCTGTCTGAACACGTCTGCAGTTGCACACTGATTCCGTGCCATCTCACTGGCTGAAAGCACAGCCTGGTGGAGGGAATGCCTCTCACCCTGCAAACATGCTTCTACTTGATAGAAAGTTGTACTTCTGACAATAAGGTTCCTGCAGGAATGATTTCTGTTTGGTTTTTAATGCCAAAGCAGGTCGAATACAATTCTGGTGATTTTCTGTAAGGATGTTGAGCTGGCAAAGACTAGGAGTGCACCCTGATTTATAATGCAACTTTTTTTTTTTCATTTTCTGGTTAGCTTGGAGAACACCACGAAAAGACCAAAGAGAGCTCTGAGTACTTGAAATACCTGACTCAGCAAGCAGTCGCTCTTCAACGCACAATGAATGAGATCTACAAGAATGGCTCCAATGCGAACATCATGCCACTTAAGGTAACCTTATGCGATGAAAGCAGTTGAGAGTACTTGCCATGAATGCAGAGATTCGTATTCAGCTGTTACTGAGGCCATGTGAGCATGAGCATGCAGCCTTCTGCCTGTGCAGGCAGCAGTAACAGCTGTGCCAGTTGCAGACACCAACAGGAGGTCCCTGAGAAGGGCAGAGGCTCAGATAGACACAGGAAAGTGTTACTGCTGTGGACTGAGCGCTTGCCTCCTCTGCTTCTGCATACAGCTCTTCTGGGCTTCGGCTCTTTCTCTTGAGCCTAAGCAGCCCAGCCAAGCCGGCTGCTGTGCAGGATGCTCAAACTGGGAAGCCCACATTGGGCAGCCTGAACTGTGGGAGACTGGGACACCTCCGCACAAACCTGCCCCTGCTGGTGACTCACTGGCTGTAGGCACGTTACTCAATACAAAAGCACCTCAGTTTCCTCATCCTTAAAAAAAGAAAAAAAAAAAAAAAAAAAAAAGGCATCTTTCACCAAGTGCTTTGTTCTCAGTCCAAGGACTTTGTGGTTTGTAAGGCTGGACAGCAGAGCGTGGGGTGCCTGCTTTGCCTTGCCTTCCACGCAGCAGGAACCGGCTGCCGTTATCTGCATGTGCACCTGGCAAGTCCCACCAGCCTGTCTGTGGCATATCTAGGCCAGTGTGCAGCCACCTGTGTGCTGGGCGTCCTCCCTGCTATGCTGTGCACGAGTGGCTGCCACAGACTGCTAGTCAGCAGGCTGAGGAAGGGACTTCCAGCTGCACAGGCAGCTCCCACTAGAAAGGGCAGAGAAGGACAGCTCTCTGTGGGAGTGCTGGGGTTTTCTTCTCACTGAGAAGAACTAGATACAGAACTGAGGAGTTTGTGGCAGAGCAATCTGAGTGTAAGGACCGTGAATCGGGTAAATGGTCGAGTCTAAGTGTTGCGCTAGGAGGCTCAAACCCATTGAAGAGACTACCTGTGTTACAACACATGGAAGGGGGCAGAGGGGAAGGCAGGCAAGTTGAGATTTGATGTCACAGCTGATTCAGCAGGATGGTCCCAGAAGCAGCAGTATTACTGAGAGTCCATCTATCCTGGAAATTCAGTTGCAGCCTCCCCAGAATACTTCAGTGTAGTTGTGTCCCAGGACTATTTGTGGTAGTGCTCAGGGGCTTAGGGACTCTGTGTAACCATGTAAGAAAGCGCTGTACTGGCCTCTGTCCCAGAAACAAGGTAAGGGAATTATTCCTTGCCCATAACAAGAACAATCGATGTGCGGAGAAGTGAAAGGCAGTGTTATGAAACTGAGGTATCTGAGACTAGCATCAGCCTTATTGACCACCTGTCTGAACTGTGAGCATAGCATGTTCCTGTTAACACGCCAGGAGAAATAAACTTCATGATCCTGTTTGCTGTAATAGAGCAAGGGATTTGGAACTTGTGTAAATGTTCTGTGTAACTGAATGCAGTCAGAACTGTGCTCATAGTGGAAGTCTCCTGCAGCAATGGAGATCTATAGGTGCCTCTGTAACGTGGGGCTGTGAAGAGGTGCAAAAATATGAGCTGTAAAGTCACTGCTGCTAGAGCTAGCTTTTCTTCAACTGTTGCTGTATTGCCCCTTTTATAGTTGGGGGGGGAAGGAGGGTTATTGCCTGGGCTGGATTTGCTCAGTTGTTCAGTCTGCATTTTGACTTTTAAACTTGTGCTGTAGTTCACAGCTCCCAGTATGGCCAGCATCCTGGAGCAGCTCAACATTATCAATGGAATTCTCTTCATTCCGCTAAGGTAGAGTGCTAACTATGTACTTTGTACCTTTGTCTCCTAACTCATGGCTGTAGAAGTCAAGCAGTCTCTGTGCTTTGTTCCTGAGATAGCACGAGCCCCATGTTTCCCTTTACATGGAGTCACACAGACCCAAAACGTGGAGTTTCCAGAGGTTATGTACTTTTTCTCTTTTGCCAGCACTAGGCAAAGTGTCGCTCCTGCAGAAAAAAAAATGCTTTTGAAGGTGCCACAGTCACCTGAAGGTACTCTTGAACCCTTGTGAAGGGATTGCTCGCTGAGATCCCTCAGCAAGCTGTAACAGTGCTAGAAAAGCTCCTTCTTGGAGGAGTATTGCATGAATTGTCAGGGTCTCTTACAGGACTGTAACCATGACCTTGCAGCAGCTTTCTGCTCTCATAAAACCGCTCAATGCATCTTAAGGAAACTGGGAACCTTCCTTGAGAAGTGATGCTTATGTGGGCAAGACCTCTACGGTGCAGCTTCCCCCTGGGTTGCTCTGCAAGCAGCCAGGGAGCTCGTATTTCCCATTGTCTCCTGTTCTCAGCCTGCTCCCCTGGTAGCAAAGGGTTTGTCTTTCTTCAGCTCTGTTTGGAAGAGCAGGAAGTAGCTGAAGTACAGTCAGTGGTCTCTACCCATAAGAAATGAAGTGAGCGGTGCTGGCCTAACTGTAGTGAACAGCAGCCACTACCTTTGTCCCTGTGCTTCACTCCATTCTTTTTATTTGCTAATATTTGCTACCCTTCCTGGTTTTCCCCCTCAGCCAAAAAGACTTGGAGAACCTTAAAGCAGAGGTGCAGAGACGCCAGCAGCTCCAGGAAAGCATAAAAAGTGGTGAACATCTGGAACCAGAGGACAAAGCTGTGGAGGAGAAAGAAGCTGAGCCAAGCATGCCTTCCGCTGCGATCCCCTTAACACAGAGCTCTGCTTAATGTGTACCTCGCTTTAAAAAAAAAAAAAAAAAAAAAAAAGTTAAACCACCCTTTTCTGAATCTGAACCAGGGTCTTGGACTCCCCTGGAGCAGCTCCTCCTTTTTTTGACAATGTTATTGCACTGGTACAATTAATACACAATGCAAAGAACTAATCTGAGAAATGTAATCTGTCTGACTGAGCTTGTATCTGCCACGTGAAGGGGGAAGGTGGCCAGGATGCAGCAGCATATGAAAGACCCATCCTAGGTGAGCACAGCCAGAGGCTGTTGTGCCTGTGTGTGTGTGTATGTGTGTGTGTGTGCACATATCATCAGTTATTTCTACTTTGTACATATGAATTCCAAATGAATTGTCTTGAGGTATATAACATTTCTCAGGTCATTTTTATGTTGACTAAGGACACTGCTTTGCTAAAACCAGTACAGAAACATCCCCTATCCACTGCTCAGCATTCTTGTAAGATGTGGATTCCAAGCCAAAAGATTTATTCCCCCTCTCCCCCCAGTCACTATCCCAATTTGTGCTAAGGAAAATTAAGCAGCCATATTTGTATTGCTCAGATAACTGAAGCCTGTAATGTGTGTATGTAAGTAAGTGGGGAAATGTACAGCATTTTCTACATCAGGATATAGCCATTGGATTCCTTTAACCATTTTTTCTACTTTTGGTTGGCAGTTTGGCAAGTCAGTTTTTTTGTAACATTCATGTTCTAATTTTCAAGATATAGAGAAATATATATATAAATATATACGATACTCACAGTTCCACCTCTGCTCTGCTTCTAGCTGAGTAACTTAGGATATTGTATCCAAAGAGTGAGGGCTTGATAATTAAAGCGCACAAACTTCCATTATGATGGAAACCCCAGTGCCTAGACGAGATGGATACTGGCATCAAACAAGGTTTAAACTGAAATGATTTATTGGGCCACTGTTGCCTGCTTAACAGAGGGGAGGAAAAGTAAGAAACAGGGACTCGATCTCATTTGAAATAGCGACTCTACCACAGAGCTGATCAACCTTAACCTGGTTGCCAAATTTAACTAAATTGGAATCACGAGTTTCATACAACACGAAATTAGTAGGCTTTGGGGCAGGGAGGGGGGGTAAGTAAAAGCACTCCTCCCCCAGCACTGAAAGCTCTGGCTGATGTCTTCGTAACTAACGTTTTGCACACGGGGTTTGAGATTGTTCCCAGGGGAGCTTCCATTGCTGGCAATGGATGTTACTGGAGTGGCAGATGCCACGAACTGCCTCTGTCTTTCCCCCTCTCCCACCACACACACATCCCATCGTCACGTTACAGGACGAGCACAGGCTCCCCTGGTAGTGCAAGTCACTAAGCAGGTAAGACTTAGCCACTGCAGGCCATGGTATGCCGACAGAGTTGAATGTCCTTTTTTCCCAAACAGATCAAGCTGTAGAGCAACTTCTGATTGCTAGTCCAAAACCATCCTGTGCTGACAAAGGAGTCCAGTCTCTTTCTCATTTTGTCTGTCATGGCTAGTACCCTATGCTAATTTGCATTGCTGCTTTTACTGACCTTCTGGAGAAACAAGTGCTGTCACTGTGCTCTGTACCCTTGGGTTCCTGTACTACATTACAGGTATTTGTAACTTTGGTGGGGGGGAAGGGAAGTTGGGGAGCAGCCTCCGAGTTGTTAGAGGTGGCAAAGCAGGAGGAGTCTTTACTGCAAAAGACCTTGCTCCTATTGGAAAAAAAAAATATCTGAATTTCATGGAAAGCAATCAATAAATGACTACAGTGCATCTTTCCTATACGAACTTTCTTTTGCTAGTGTCTTTTAGTCCATTAAAAGCTTTTGAAACTATTTTAGACACTACTTATCAGTTTCTTTAAAAACTGCTCTAAGGTGGTGGGTACCATTCAGCTGAGCACCATCACGGAGCCCCCAGCTTCTGTTCTGAGCAAGAGCCCCTAGGCCAGAACAGCTCATGGTAGTTGGCAGCCTTAAAACGTGCACCTCACCTGCAGCTGCTGGGGGGGGCCCAGCGCCCCTCCGGCGCTCCTCTGCCTGCACCGAGGTGGGTGCTGGGGCCACTGCCTGCAGCTCGCTTGGGGTGATGCTCAGAAGGAAATGAAATGGGGGCATGCTCGGGGTTGGGCTCCCCGCTGTGGGTGCCTCCTGCAGGGCAGCAGCTCCACCACCTCTTCTAGAGGTGCGGGGCTGCTTGGACATGTCCTTAGATTGCCCTGTTGTGAGTTTGGGCAGCCTGATACTCGCTCCTCTCTGTACCCACTGCCTCCCCTGTTAACCGAGTGCCACAAGGGGCTGCCCTTGGGGTCCCAGGACTTGAGTCCAAGAGAGCAGTAATAACACTAACACCGGAGTCATAACCCCAGCAAGCCAAAGCCCCAGAGAAGCAAGAGCTACTCCCATCTGTTAACAAACACCACAGAAGCACGTCCCCCCGGGCGAGAAGGGGCTGGGCACAGGCACCGGCGCTGTCCTGGTAAACAAGGGAAGGGAAGCAGAAGCACACAAAGTCTCACTAACAAGGCTGAGCAGCTTGAATGCTATAATTTGTTCAATAACTGCATTTAACGAGTTCTGTAATCCTCTTTACCTCTCTTTGGCTTTGGGTATTCTCAGGTATTCAGTTCACAAGTCTGAGAAGCCAAAATGAACTTGGAAGCCCTGACCCAAACCGAGGGCACACCAGACCAAGCAGAGGGTAGAAGTTCAGGAACCTGCACATAGCTCTCCCAAACCCAGCCCAGCTTATGTCTGTTAGGCCCTTTATTATTAATTTATGCAGCTACATGTAGTGCACCTTTGCCTGGGGCTCTGCATCAAACACCCTGACACACTGTGTTAGGGGCACGGGGGCCAGAGTGCACAGAATTAAATTCAGAGAGATACTGAAACCATCAGCAAGTCTGAAGATGGCATAGAGAAAGCGACCCACTATTTTTATCCTCCCTGCTTGTTTTCCAGACAAAGGGATTTCAGCACTAAACATCAGCCATCTCCTACACCCCGACACGAGCTCCCTGTGCCCACGCAGCAGCCACGATGCCTGCACCGAGCCGCCCGCCCGGCTGAACCCATTCTCTTACAGTGCAACATCTCTTCCTGTTCAGCCTGGCTGCTGCAGCACTGTAGTTCCAGGCAGTTCTACAGGCAAACACCCCAAGGAGGCGATGCCTCCACACCACGGCTGCTGTCAGTATGGCAGCGGTTTGGGGGCTGGGGAGTGCTTCAACACCACAGATGCCTCAGGGCAACTCACATTTTACTAGGCCTTATCTTTTCCTTTTGATAAACTTACTGTGTTTTTATATGGCTTTCTTTGAAACCTGCATCTTAATTCTTCAAGTGGGTCACAAATGAACGCCTCCAACAGATCGCCAACAGAACAGCCCCAGCTCGTCTGCTATGAGCTAACACCATGCAAGAAGCTTACAGGGAAAAGAGGTGGTAGGGTGGCTTTGCTTCATTCTTTCCCCATACCATGGTCAAGGTTACAGCCTTGTCCTTCTACCTCTGAAGAAATGAGCATTTCCATGTTAGTTACTGAGCCATTTATAAACAGCACTCAAGGCAATGAAGGCCAGAGCAGAAGGAAAAAAACTACACACCAAGACACCAACATTGAAATAAAATGTAAGCCCTGCTTCAGTACCTCAGCTCTGCATACACGCACCTCCAACCACACAAGGCTTTTGGTGCCTACGAGAGCAAATAACTCCCACACCGAGATGCTTGGGGGGATTCACCCAGCGTGAACAGCTCCAACGGTACTGAACAGAGGTAGGGGAAAGTGAAAGGTGGTTCTACCAGGCCAACAGTAAATTAAGGTTCAAGGTATGTTAAAAAACCAAAGGCTCACCATCTGACGCTGCGGGAGGACAGCAGGAGGCAGCCGGCTGAAGGAGATGCAGAAAGGCAGCGAGGGCAGCTGGAGATGCTCAGACTCGCCACCACCACCCCCAGCTGACCGCTGGCCTCGCTGACACCGCGCTCTGCCACGAAGGGGGAGGCAGGGCCCGTGCCAGCGGCAGCGTGCAAGGGCACCGCGGTGTGCGTGTGCTGCAGGAGGCTGTGCTGACACCCTGACACCTGCAGTACAAGACGTGGGGATTTCTACCCAACAACATCAGTAAATTCTGCTCCAAATACACTTCATCTCAGAAAATCTTACTATGCTGAAAAGTCAGAGCAGCCTCCTAGCGCGGTGCCCACGGCGCACGCCTCCTCCTGCGGGCTGAGCGCTGCGGCGTTAGGGAGCACGAAACCACACGGTACAGCATTAAAAACCTTCAGATCATAGAGGAAACTGGCTTTTTAAGTTTGCATACATTTTAATAAAATCTCACTTTACCATTTTCATCAACAAAACCTCAGAATAGCCTAAGTGCAACCAACTGCCTTAAAAATGCCTTACGTTTCCTTACTCACATACAACTTGAATTAAAACTAAGTTTAAAGAAAAAGCAGTGTGGAGCAAAATCTGATGGGTGGAACACCAGGATCTTGTTTTCAAAATAGATTTAGTTCTTGCATCCAAGGAAACAAAAACACATCTAGTTTTATATGCATTTAATAGTTTACCAATTGGTACAATAAGATTTTTTTAATATGCAGAAAACATGAATAAATTTTGTTTTACACAGTCTGAGAGCAACAAATCTTACTGTAAAACACAGAGCAGTATTATATACATTCCTTTACTGTTTTTTTGTTTGTTTTTTTTTAATTGTGTCATATCTTCAGTTAACTCCTACAGTCTGGGGAACTGTTTTCTCCAATTGCAACCTCTAACATAGTTCTTATGAAAATTTCGTTTGCCTTCATGTCAATGTCAGGATCAACTTCTAAAACTTGAAGATTTTGCTCACTTATCTTCAGAATGAACTTGGGGAAGCCTGAGGGATAGGTAGGACAAGAAAGCAGCTACTTACATGACACAGTGGAAAGATATAAAGGCCAGTTAAATCCAGTTGTGACTTGTAAATCCAACCCAACCTTTCCCACTCCTAATGCATTTATCCCTACCATTTTATGCACGTATTCTTTGCTAGAAGATTCTTGGTATTGACTTTTTAAAAATACACTGGACTTTATGTACAGCTGGACAGCAAATAACTCATTCTAAGTGCGTTTTTCCTTCACTCAACTTAGTATTTTTTTCTTTATACTCAAATCATTAAAAGGATTATCAAGCCACCACTGTCTACAAAAAAAAAAAAAGTTTTCCTTTTAAATAGCTTTCATACAAGTCAAAAGCCATTTAAGAGTGATATTATCAGGCAGTTCACATAAAAACAGGAGGAGGCAAACAGGAGAAGCAGGGTACTGACAGTAAGACTGGGCTTGGTGAGTCTATAGCCAAAGCTTTCAAAATACTACAGTGCTCCACAGCCCTTGGACAACTTGCTAGCAACTAGTTTTTTTTTTTTTCTTTTTTTTTTCTTTTTAATTAGTGCCCCGGGCACATCATTGGTCACACCATACACAAAAGCAGGACGGTATTTTTTTTTTTTAATCTTCTAAAGTGCAAGATGCTATAAAACATCAACTTCCAGATTATGTCTAAACCACAATAAATGTTGCACTTTTTAGAATGCATCTAAGACTTCCTGGGCACATTATGTCAGTGTGGCACTGGAATGTCTGTCTGTTTTTAACCCCCCAAAAAAGTCTGTATTGTCTATTTGGTAACACAGTCTATATAGTTACTTTTTAAAAAACGCCAATTCTAGTACGGAAAGCGACAAAGCAGTGAACCTCTTAAATGCTCTAATAGATTTATTTTGTTATCCAAACCAGTAACCTCATTATTGTACTTGTTATCACAGGAAAGGCACAGGATTAGACAGCTGACAGAAAACGTTGCAAACAGTGAAAAAGTTCAACACAGTGTAATACCAAGGAGCAACACTGCAGGAAACCCTCACAAACCCAACTCCTGTGTTGTGGCTTTCACTTTTTTTTTTGTCTAAACAGGGCTTTAACTTTTGATCCATTCAGGACCATCCCTGAGATTATTCACTGCTTATTAAAGGAGAAGGTTGCAAACTGCATTGCAGAAGTACTTGGCAGGGTGTTTCACACAAGCAATTAGATGCTGCTAACATGACATTAGTTAGTTGTTTGCCCTTGTGTATAGTTGTATGCTACAGGGAAAAAAATGCAGTAGACAATTTCCACTTATTAGGTACCTTTAATTTCTCAGTCATGTTTACGAGTTATGTACATGAGTGTGGTTTTTGTTATACTTAAATAAAGTTTCTAGGTCCTATCAGGAATTAAACGGACTTATTACTTAACAATTGCAGATGCACTGAGGAATTTTAAGATGCACTACTTGTGTATCTGGAATTCTCGAATAGACAAAGAGCAGCAAATTTTTCCAGTCCAAGCAGCTAACAAAGAAAAAAATACTTTATCTGTGCATGCTGAAGTGCAGAAACACACACTAAAAATTACGTAAACCACTGGATTTAAGAAGTTAGCCTGAATCTTCAACTGGCTCAAAAAAACCCCCCACATCAGAACTCCATTTCCTCCACCCCTTCCCAAAGGCAAGTCTACGCAGGGAAACAACACTGAAATCCATCTCCTCCATGCAGAAGAAAGGATCCTTTTTGTGGGCGACTGTAGGAAATTAACCACTACACCCCTCACCAATTTCTTAGTGTGTACACCCTGTGTCAAGGATTTCTATTTTTAAAAGGGACAGTTTAAAAAGCCATGTAGTAAACAAAATGAATAAAAAAGCACAATTTCATCTGTTAAAATATCAGACTGGTACTTCAGTATGTTGGAGACTTTAAAGTGGATTTTTAAAAAGACCTGGTTAGTTCAGTAAGTATTGGAATTCTTAGTTATCTATAATGAAATTTGTCACAAAATGGTGATTAAAACATTAATTTATAGTATTTTCATTCACTGCAGGTCAAAAATCTTTAACTTTAGGGATATGCAAGTTAAAAATAGTATACACCAGACAATGCAAATACTAATATGCAAGTTGGGCTAGTTTTGTTGATATGATTTATTTTTTTGTTTTTAAAAGTTTACTTGATAGGATCATTCCAGCAGATGGACTTTGTTTTGTTGACGGTGTTTTTTCTTTTAGAAGCCTGTATCAATTTTTATCTGCCATTATAATCTGATCCTCAAGGTATTTAGTGCTTTCTTTAAAGCATCTAAATACTGTATCCCAAGATTTCTCAATACATGAACCACTAAGTTTTTATTCAAGCCACATTGTCTTGTCAAGGTAAATATAACCTCATATTCAAAAGGGTTTCCAAGGAGGCACTAAAGAAAACAAGAACCCTTTGCATACCCCAACCTCCTGCATGTGAATATAAGGGAAGTGTACTTTGATACTGTTGTGTAATAGAAATTGCACATCTCTAACAAACATTGAAAGCAAACAGCAAGTTGTACCATGGCAGTCATTTGGGAGAGTAAGCTCTATTGGAAATTAGATCACTAAGTTCTAGTGGGATGGACAACTCCTCCTGGAAGTTCGTCTAGCATTAAAAAAAAAACAAAACATTTAAACTTAGTTTAACAGCACAGCTTAACCATTGAATGACCAAATAAAAAATAAATACATTTATCACATCAGCTGCTACTAAGATTTGTTGTCTTATTTCAGGTTTACAGTTATATAAATATACCAACCTTGTGTGATAGGAGGCCAAAACAAGTGTATTCTGTTGATTTGGCAAATGTTCCATGACAAATATTCCAAAGTTTAATTAATTTCCATTAATTACATACAAGGTTCAGAAGATTCTGAATTGCAGCCATATTATCTAGTATTCTTAGAGAAGATTTATTAAGCACACTTAAGTGATGTTACATAGATACACATTTCTGAAAGAGCCCTACAAAACTTTTCCCAAATGAGGTCACCAATTCAGGCACCAACAGACAGCAGAAAGAAAAACAGGTATAATTATCCGACATAGAACGACACTGTCAACTATTCAGTTAAGTGCCCTATTTCAATTATCCAACTTCTGCCTTCTTAGGTCTGATGTGACCAATGCCAGCCCATGTTCTTAAACCTATGGTACTTCTAGACAACGTATGTAAATTTACAGTATACAATTTGGATTCACCATGCATGAATACTTTGTGTGTAACATTTAATAAGCTCAATCTACATCCAGAATAATTTACATGAAAGGACAATATTTATTTAAACAGAGCTCAATGGGTAACCATGGTATCTGAGTGCATCCAGAGGAAAAAAGGGGTCAAATGTGAATTCAATCAACGGCACTCCCACACTTTTACTGTTTGATCTACACTTCCAGTAACCACATACGGTGCCGTCTTGTGGAAATCTGTGAGGAAAGAAAAGCGTGTGTTAAGAATGAATGCACTTTAGTATTTCCCTCTCTCACTGAATGCCATTACTTTTTCCCCCAAAATGACACCGTTTCAAAGACTAAATTTCAAAGCTCTGCATATCTGTAGTTTTGAAGGCAAATTCTCTAATGTAAAGTTTTGTGAAGCAAGAAAATCTACTTTCAGTTCCATGGAGCTTCCATGGAAAAGAAATCTGATCAAGTTATAACAGAGGCAAGTTTGAAATACCTCAAGCTGATAAAGTCCTTGAATATTAGCAGAAGACATCATCATTTATTTACATTTAAGGTTAGAATCAGAAGTCAAGAAACTTTTACTTTTTGCTGTAGACAGTAGAGCTGATGTTTAAAACAAACGTGCAGTGTTGCTCACGAGATCCCAAAATATGTCATATATGCAACCACGTTTTGGACTGGGTGGGTCAGCAGGCAGTACTCAGTTTTATCCATGAAGAATCAAAGGACTGGGGGCAGAGCGTCTGGAAAGCTGCCCACTGGAAAGGGACCTGGGGGTACTGGTTGATAGTCAGCTGAATATGAGCCAGCAGTGTGCCCAGGTGGCCAAGAAGGCCAACGGCGCCCTGGCTTGGATCAGAATCAGCAGGACTAGAGAACTGATTGTTCCCCTGTACTCAGCTCTGGTGAGGCTGCACCTCGAGTACTGTGTTCAGTTTTGGGACCCTCACTACAAGGAGGACATCGAGGCCCTGGAGTGTGCCCAAAGAAGGGCAACAAAGCTGGTGAAGGGTCTAGAGAATAAATCTTCTGAGGAGTGACTGAGGGAGCTGGGGTTGTTTAACTTGGAGAGATGTTTCGGGGGAGACGTTATCACACTCTCCAGTTACCTTACAGCAAGCTATAAGCAAGGTGGGGATTGGTCTCTTCTTCCAAACACAAAGTGAAAGACAAGAGGAATTGGCTTTGAAATGCACCAAGGGATGTTTAGGTTGGATATTTGGAAAAATATTCTTTACTGAAAGGGTTGTGAAGTATTGGAACGGACTGCCCAGGGAAGAAGTTCAGTCACCATCCCCAAAAGTCTTCAAAAACCATGTACATGTACTACGTAGTGACATGGTTTAATGGTGGACTTGGCAGTGCTAGATTAAAGGATGGACCAGATGATCTTAAGAGATCTTTTCCAACCTAAATGATTCTATGATTCAAAACACCTCATTGTACAGAAAAGGTTCAGCAAATCAACCCACAAACTGAAGCAGACAATTCCAAGGATCTAATGTTAACGCTAATGTTCTTTAACTTTTCTTTAGCCCTTGTTCATCAGCTGTTTTCAATAAATTAAGAGTGAAGTCGAGTAAGAAACTCTGCATCTTGATGAGAACTGCTAGTTTTATTAGAAAACCTTAGTAGCCAATTCCAGGTCCGCTGCTAACCTAGCACACAAAGCTTTAATGAAGAAACTAGAAACTGGCCAAGGAGCACAGAGAAAGAAACAATACAGAAGATTCCGGAGTAAAGCTAGTTTTGTTGAGTGAGGAGTGTTTTTGCTAGGGTAGGGGGGAACTGACATCTATTAAGTTCTGGTAATGCCAAACTAGAATGCCCAGTAATTAAAATTAACATTATTTCCTGACTCTTTTACCTTGTCCCCTGCATTTTTTGTTGTTGGTGAGCATTTGCAATACAGCACTGCCCCAAATCCCTGCACACTCAGCAATGAAGGGTTCCAGAACACCTTGACAGTTAACGTCTTCGCCCAACGTGCAACACCGGTAACAGAAGTGCAAAAACTCGTAACACTCTAAATGCCTATCTGTCCTTATATGACTAAGATACATATAGCACAAAACTTCACTGGAATCCCAAAATGTAAATGCCTAGCTTGGTACTCAACTTCAGCTGGTAAAGATGTAGAAAAATTTGTATCTCTGGTTCTGAATGTCTCAGTGAGTACTGTGGAACAATACATACCCAAAGAGGTAACAAAGTGTTCGTGCGCATTGAGGGTTTTCATGCATCGTTTGTTCTTGAAGTCCCAGACACGTAGAGTCTTGTCATCAGCACAGCTCAAAATAAACTTTCCCCCAGAATGGAACAGAACGCCACGTACCCAGTTATCATGGCCCACCTTAAGCACAGAGACATTAGTAAGCAGATGCATGTTTTAAGGCTGAATGCTCTACAATTTATGCTATGGCAAACTGAGCAACTCTTTGCTCTGTCCCTGCAAGGAGATCATTTATTTTTCTAAAACCTGTAAGAATTTGAATTTTATCTTCAGTTCCTATTATTACATTTATTATATCAGCACTATCAACAATGTGAGTTCCTGTCCTTGAAAGCAAACAAACAGCGGTTCTCATGTGACCTCCACCGATCCTGCTCCCCACCCCAAGTGCTGACATCCAGGCCAACCTGAACACAGGCTGGAAAACAACAGCCCAGAGCCCACAGGAAGGCGACCACATTGAAAGAATATGACATTCCAAAGAAGACAAAATTCAGCTGATTATCAGCATTTCCACTGGCAAATCAAGCTACTCATTATAACAACTACACCACCACGCTCCCGCATTTATACTACCTATTTTGAAATTCTTAGTATTTCTCAGCAACGAGAGCTGAAATACAGAAGCCATTAAAACTGTCTATTTCCAGTGTGTGCCTTATTACAACAACTTTGTCTTTTTTACAAAAAAAGATAATTCACTACGTTAAAGTTGGAGTTAAGTACACAGCTATCATCACCAGAAAAACACCAATAAACTTACAAGTGTCATAAGGCACATGCCAGTGCTAATGTCCCACATCTTAATGGTCTTGTCTCTGGATCCAGACAGCAGAAAAGGCCCAGGCTTGCCACTCTTCTTAGTCTGCAGAAAATTATGTTTTAAGTTATGGCATATACAGGGGGGAAAGGAGAGGTAGCAAGCAGGTCCTTCGAGTGCTATTTCTTAGAAAAATTAATTATATGACAACTTACAACTAATAAACACACAACGCTAAAGCTAGGATTTGCAGGCATTTTGTTGCTAATACTAGGAGAAAAACAAAAAATGAAAGGAATTAATCTGTTGAAAGAATTATATGTCCTGCTCATATACCGAAAATACTTTGAATCCAAACTTGCCTACTGCAAGACATTGAATACAGTGGTAGGTGCGGTTCAAGTGGAGTCACACATCTCCAGACAAACGAGTATGAAGTTCAGACATACCTGTGTGTCCTCATTCTTCATAAAAAGTAATGACGCAAGCTTAAGAGTTTTTGGAGAGTCCCTACTCTGAGCTTATTGCCAATTGCTACCAAGCAAAGTATGAATGAGACTTAATTCTCAGAACATGAAATGCTTCAATTGTGAATGTCATATTAACTTGCTTCTTGCTCAAAGTTAAGTACTGCCATGTGACGTGTATAGCTGATCAGACCAGCAGAGGGCAGTGGAGACACCACTTCAGATAATTATCACTGCAAGAGGAAGTGAACATTCGGAGTTTAGCTTTAATTACTCTTAATTAAAAGATTATAAGAATCTTTTAAGGATGCAAGTAAAATTTGACTGAAATAATCTGTAAGATCTCTCAGCAGACAAGTTCCTGCCTTCAGTGTATCTGCTTTTCTCCTGGGGTATTCGGGTTCGTTATGGGCAGGGTAGAAATGTTTGTTCTGTTCATTAAACTAGAAATAAAAGTCAACTCCTTCTACACTTTGTCATCTTTAACAGGAAAATTTTTGCTGACCTTTAGTAAGCCTTTCTTAAAGATTTAATGGCCAAACGAGAGAATATGTATCCATGATCACACGAATGCAGATTTTTTTTTTTAAAGGATGTTTTTTCATATCATTAACTCTGCACACTATTTCTAACTTGCTACTACTCCCCCTACACATTTCATTTGCCTATGATCCTTACAAATTTCATGTTATGGTAGATAAGCTACCTTCCATGTTTCTTTGTGAAGGTATGTGAACGCTGTTCCACTCTCAACCTCAAAAATAGCCTCTCTAAACTTCACTTTCGTTAGCGCACTTTACTGCTAAAAGCACAGAAGCACTGAACCTATGAAGCCGAGAGGGGGGATTAATGTACACCAAGTATAACCAGCAAAAAGCCTCATATACCTGCTGTACCTGCCAATTATTTTGAGAACAAAGCTTAGTACTTTCATGTTTGTTAGCATTGGAAACATTACCTCTGATCCCGTAGCTTCTGATATGGTGGAGTATGAGCTCTCAGGAGCCCAGGAAATGCATTCTACCACATGCTCATGTTCTCGGAGCTCAGCTTTGCATTCCTTTGTCGCTACCACCCAAACACGCACTGTCTGGTCATTAGAACAACTGGCAATTAAGGTGCCATCCTGGTTAGGCCGCACCATGCGCACCCATTCTCTGTGACCCGTGAAAGTCTTCACACAGTAACTATTTAAAACAGAGAAACAAAGTAATTAACGCTGCAGTAAAACCACTACACATGCCTTTGAAATTTAAGGACACTTGACCTACCCGTAGAAGTTAAGCTAAGCTATTTCAGCACGCATGCCAGTTCTGGCTGATGTACAAGGCCATAACAGTTTATGGTAAGAAGTTCATATGAGAAAGAAGCAACAGTTAAGAACAAGCAAATACTTATTAAGGTAAAAAACAGGAGGCTCGGAGGCTAAAAATAAAATTGACACCCCAGTTTGCATTAAATATGTATTTTAAGAACACAGATTTACAAGTCATTCAGATAGCCTTCACCCACAACCTTGAGCAAATGGATGAATTAAAGAGACTACTGAAGAATGAAATAAGCAATAAGGCTAAGAAAATTTTAAAATTCAAATTCTTTCTCTGTGGCAAGAAAAGTAACAGATTTCACCTCCCTCCTGTCATACTCTTTAAACTTGTAGTTAACCACTACATTTATATTCCTACTTGGCCCCGAGTTAGTGTTACACCTTCATAGCTCCCAGAAAGATAAAGCTGGTTACCTTTAATTAGTGGCTATGAAAGCCCTGTACTTAGAAGATTTGAAGGAGAAACCTTCAGTTTGTATATGAAAAGAGCATAATACCATATCTCAATCAAAAGTCTTTCTGACATTCAAGATGCATGTTGGCCCACTTCCTTTTAGGAAGTGCTTTTTTGTGTGTTTTCTTTAGGTAGTGATGTTCAACTGCAATTGCACTTACCCTGTTTGGACTTCCCACATTTTGATAGTTTTATCCCTTGAGGCAGAGACTATATGATCTCCATTGGGCATGATGGCTACTGAAGAAACGTTATGATCATGACCTAAAAACAAAAAAAACTTTTATTACGTGGTACTGTAATATTGTTTTGACAGAGCATATATGACTTGCTATTCATTTGTCTCGAGCAAGTAGCTACAGCAGCAGCCTTCAGCACGTTTCATGGAATGATCTTTAAATGTAAATTTACGCCACACAGTCCAGCCACTGAGCAACCTTTAGGACTGTTTAAAAAAACAAAATTGTAAGATGTTTTAAAAATAGACATTCACTACTGCAAGCAAAACTTCCTTTGCAACAGTTACAAAGCCTGGCAGTTTAGAAGAGAGCTGCTCTGCTGACTATATCTGAAATTATCAATTAGGTCTGCTGGCAGTATTCTGATGCACTATGCAGAAGATGTCGCAAAGAGGTCTTCAGGAAGAAAGCATGCCCAACCTCACTGTACGTGCGTAATTCTCGAAGACTGAATGTGTCCATAATCTGGTATTAGATATTAGTAAGATACCATACTGTACTGATTCAAGAGCCAAGTAAGAACCAGTTGTACATCCATGATAGCAACTTTACTACTTGTAGAGACTGCTGGACTTGAACTACAAAGCAGCTACATTGGTAATCAAGTATCTGAAGTTCTAAAGTGTCAGAGAATACTAGTTTCAGTGCATGTACTATACAATTTCCCCTTGAAAATATAATTTATTTCATTTTACTTGAAATTGACCTTAAGGAATGTAACTGGCAACACACATTGAACTATTTCACCCACACTCACATTGTAACATCCAGTTCATCAAATTATACCTGCTGCATGTGTGTTCAGATAGAGATGCTTAAAGACTTAAAAAAAAAAAAAAACAAAAAAAACTGAAACACCACTTTATTTTCTCACCATCACCCAGCTGTGTATCATGTTCCACTGCAACATCTGTTCTTTCTCTACAGTAGTGTTCCGTGGTGTTTGAAGAACTGTACGCACAAAAGTCAACAGCTTTCTGTTTTTCTTTGGTGTGTGTTTACTCTTATAAAGTCTCAAACATTCTTTATTCCTACTCACCACTTCTACAAGATAGCATTAAAAGCATATGAGACAAGCAGCAGTATAAAACTGCTTTTATATCAAGACTATAAAATGAGGAGTTACTGCCAATACCTGGATCTATGTTGTGGTTGCTTTACTTTCCCATTTTTTCCCCATGTTTTTTGAGACTAATGCACTAGGCACATTCATTTGAAATCAGACAAATATGAAGCAAAAGACTGCACAGTACATACAGAACACTTTTCACCTTAACTGTTTCCTTCCTGAATCAGCACATTAGGGAATCAGTAGACAAAGATAACAAAAACTGTATCTTCAAATCAGTAGAGTTATCTAGTAAACATTTAATTTTCATAACTAAGCTGCTCTGCCATTTCAATATTGTTATGGGGAGTTACCCACAGCATCACACATAGCAGATTTGAGATGCTAGTTCATTCCATAGACACTGACCATATACTTCATTTACAGAGCACTCGAAGCATTATAACATCCCCTTCTTTCTTTTGGACAATACTGTGGTTTATATCCTCTTTCCACATCAGCAGTTTTCCTGGATCAAGAGAATCTCTTCACTTCACAGATTGCTAAATGAGTTCCCTTTATACCTTACCATGCATAGTTCTGATGCACTCAAAGCCCTGGAAATCCCATAGCTTAATGGTCATATCAGCAGAACAGGAGGCCAATAGTTTGCCAGTGTGGTCAAAGGAAATATCTTGCACAGAGTCTGTATGCCCCTTAAGGGTTCGTTCAAAGTCTCCTGTCTCATAATCCCACACCTGACAAGTGAACAGAAAATCTGTTAGCAGCAACCTATTACTCATTGTAATCTCCAGTCTTACATTTGCACTCTGCAAGCTAGTCTGGCACCTTATTCAATAATTAATTGAGCAAGAGACAAAGAAAGACAAACCAAGAAAAGCTTAATAACATAAAAAAAAACGAGCGTTGTTTTAATTATTGTTACCTATAGATCTATTCCTTTCTATATTATTTCCTTAACTCTAGTGACACAGCCTGTTTCTAATTGGTGCAGAAAGCACCTTCTTTAACAATTCCCCCCTCCTTTTTCTTGTCTTTACCGTGGCTCCAGAACTAAACAGCTAGTTCTGTCTAAAAGAAGAACAACATTTAGAATGTAGTGGTTCAGTGATAATCCAAACCACTCTTAGGAGTTTGATTTATACACATTAGCTAAATCACAGAATTTGTCAGAGATTAAACAGATGTTTGCACAGCTAGTAACTGGAAGATACCATTCTCACCTCCTAATTAAGTCAGTCTTCTATCACCTAACCTTAAACAAAGCCTTTGAAACAGAACAAGCTCCTACAGATTTTATTGTGGGGTCTCTCTCAATCACAAAATTAAGACATTTAATTTTAAATTGTACTCTAAATGAAACAAAAGAAAACAAAAAACACCCAACAGCAAAAGAATCCATCATCCCCAATAGATGTCAATCACTGGGAATGCAACAGAGTCAAAAATCATGCTATGCAGCTTGGTTTCCAGCACAAACAAATTCATCCACTGTATCCATGAGAAGGAATAAAGAATAACCAAAGCTAGTTAGGCTCCTGTATAACATGTAACAAACGCAGAGCTGTCACTGTTTCAGTTGCCCAGTCTGCTTGAAGAACAAAAGACCAGTTTTTGATGCTCAAGCCTGCCACAGAAACAAGAATGAGTTAAAAGTTTCTCATGAACTAGATCTGACACGTGTTTTAATCTTCTCCAATAGGTAGCCACTATTAGAAAAACTTGTATTTTTAAGCACATTATTTAATATTCTGCTGAACCTTTTTCAGAACAGCACTTTTCCAAATAATGCTCAAAACAGCACAGATGGCAGCAATGAGAAATATCCTTTATCTGGCAATTTGTCTTAAACAGTGACATTCAAAGAAAAACAAAACGCATAATTTTGTCCTTAGAGGATGTTAAAATGAGAAGCTACTTGCCTACTATAACAAATTTGTTTGTGTCACTGTACATTGCAATAAACGTCTAACATTTAGAGTTACTGAAAGTCTCTCCTGAAAGTCATGGGGAATTCATGGGACTTTCATGTCCCACTTAAAAACAAGTGAGAAGAAACATTTTTCAGTTAAGAACACATCTGTGTAACCACTAACTTAGCTTTAAAAATAATTTCTTCAGATGACTCGAGGCAATCCTTCCTCCCCCCAGTCGTCACATCTCTATACACTCTGTATGACACTCCTTCTCACTGAGCAGTCAAACTGCATTCTTCCTTCACCAACCATTTATTTTTCCAGTCCCTAAATCCACATTAGCTTATTATTTCTTCACAAGTCAAAGGAAAGTCTTCTTGAGTTGAAGATTGCAGATATTAACAGGACCAGCATAAAACTGTGATTTGTAGGTTACACATGGAATCATATTCGAAAGATGCTAAAGCAGAATCTGAAACAATCTTTCATTGGTACAAAACATGTTCACCCTGAAATACTGATGTTACGTATTATTCATCCTCAGACCTCCTTATTTTAATTTTATGTAGCAAGCACATACCTTTATTGTGGCATCCTCTGAAGCAGAGACCATAACACTGAAAACTGGATGGAAAATTACTCGAGTGACAGGACTCCTGTGTCCACTCAACGCATACTTCTCTGGAGGACGAGGAATCCATTCTTTAGGGTCTCGTTTTTGACCAAGAGGTCCACCTGATGTAAATTCTTCCTTAGCTTCATTCAGCTTTGATTCTAATTCCATTACCTATGTTTATGGGTTTTAAAGAGACCATTTATTTCTACTCTTACACCAAGATCTAAATCAGCTATAGTGACACCCCAAACACCAACTGGCTCCCAAATCCACAGAAAAGCAAAAATCCACGCCAATTACCAACACTCAATAGCATTGATATTTCTAAAAAATTCAGACCTAAATCAACCACTAATTCCCTTCTCACTTTCACAAGAAAAGTTCTGTCAAATAACATTCATCCAAATACTGTACAAAGTTGCACTAGCAAATAACTCAAAGGGTTTTTTTCTTTATTAATTTTGACGAATGATCGAAGGAAGTTGTAAGCAAAAGGGATCTGACTACTGCAATAATTTTTTGTATTCTTGAGGTGGCACATGTTAGTCAACAGCAGAGAAACTGAAGGTGTAATAACATCCTTGTTATATTAACCTCTAGGACAGATAGGCCTTTATTGTTAGTACACTGATTTTTAAGGCTTTTAATACTCTCTAAACCCACTGAAGCATTACTAAAAAGAGTTTTGTACTGTCCATTTGCAAAAGAGTCACTTGCTCTAATGCACTGGAGTTAATGGTATCTCCCCTTTAATGTAACAGCCCAAAACCCCAGCAGCATAGGTTTTTACCTTCTTTCTAAACCAGTTAAGCTGTCTGGAGACAGCTATTCAATCTTTCTATTCACAAATTGCCTTAAGGCACCTTTTTCCTTTCCAGCTTCAGAAATCGTACATACAATCCATAAACTGAAGTCAAGAAATGTTTATAAATAGGCTGTGAGGATGTTCTTACTAGTACTAAGATGGACAAAACATTTTCTACAACACTGAATTAGTTGTTTGCCCCTACACAAGTCATCCAAATTAATTTTTGAAGTGTTTTCTAAACTCCATGCTTGTCTGAGAAGGAAAACACGTAACACTGTTTAGTGACGAGTGTTTGCTTTTAATTACAACTATTTTATACAAGTAAATTTATCAGACATCTACTTACCTTCTTTTGTAATCTTATAACTGAGGTCCATTTCTTTTCCAGAAGTCCGGCGTACTTCTTATCTAACTCTTCATTCTAGGGGGGAGGAGTGTTTAAGTAAACAAACTCTAGGTCCAAAGCCTCTAGAGTTATTTCTTCAAAAGTAACAAACAGGTCATTTTAACAAAAATCTCTTCACCACAGAAAAAGAAATTGGAGCAAATTAAAAATACAGCAGCAACAGAGATTAACGATGCAAGATCCTGCAAATAAAATCTAGAAACTAGAAATAATCTTCATTACTTGAAAGCTTTTTATTTTTAAGCGTTATGCAATTCTGCGTAAGTTGTGTCCTGTTTTATTACAGGTTTTCCCTTCTCCTGCCCCAGCTAACCCTCATAAAAACAACAGTATATAGCACACATTGACTGCAAGGGCTGAGGCATACAGGACTGGTAATTAGCTTCTAAAAGACAATCTTCTTTTCACATCCACCAACTAGAGCGTTATGAGCTAATGAACTCTTACCTACAACCATTAAGACCGTGTTAGCAGCACTACTTGTTAGCACAATGCATTTTATTTCTCACAGAAACACACCGTGAGCGGCAACCAGCTGCCAGAGCAGGGTTACGTATATTCCATCTCACTTGAAAACCATTTATCTCAAACTAATTCTGAACTTTTTTGAAGACTTAATCATAGTTAACCTCAAATAACCACCATAACATTGCACTGTTTCGTGCCAAAATCTCAAGACAAGCTTGAACTTCTCCCAGCACCTTTACCTTTGTACCTGCAGCATACAGCAGACTACTGAACCTGCTCAACAGAACAACCCCTCTGATACTGGAAAAATCAACACTGATTTTGTAACTCTAATGAAATTCTAATGATGGATAATTTTCTTCCTCTAAATATTTTTCTTCTTTGGGCTCTAGGGAATAACTGGGGAGCTACAACGAACAACTGATGTTATTGCAAAAGCAAGAGGACTACTATTTTTTTTTCCCCCTCTCACCTGTTAACACAAGGAAAAAAGCAACACAAAAACAAGCAGCATCAGAAGCACACAATAGTGTGTGAAATGCTGCACAGCTTCTTCATTCTACATACAAAGTGAAAATCTCATACCAGAATAATTATATTTTTTGTCATTTTATAATCCCACCTAATTCAGATTTTTCATGTAAGAAAGTCATACGGAACCTCTAGTAACTGCATTTTCTATTTCCCTCAAGACAATCTAGCCTATTTAGATCACCTTTTTAACTTTTGGGAAGAGAAAACTTAATTAGGTTGATAGATAGAGCAGATAATGGAATGGTATTAGGATTTTCAATTATAACTACGGTATTCCAATTTGTAATTTCTACTTGTTTATTAGATACTAGGAGCAGACTGAAGAAATTAATTTATACTTCAACCAAGCATTTGGGAAAAAGAACAACACAATAATTATAATAGAGAGTAGGCAAGAATTTATCAGAAGTCATCTCATAGAGGTTTACTCCAGAGAAACAAACTCAAACGAAAAGCACAGCTCTAATAAATGACAACCTAAAAATCATACCAAGGAAGAATCATCTGTTCCAAAGGCAAACCAACAGAATTAAGTTGCATGAAATGACTGGTCCGTGTCAATAGCATCCATACAGCCTGACAAAGTGAACTGTGTACCAGAGCTGACCACCTTCTAGGAACTGTTTAGATCTGCCCTCCTAGTACACCGTTAACCAACTAGTACCCAGCAGTCCCAGGCAGTGATTTAACTACTGACCATCACAAAATGGAGCTCCACCATGTGCTCTGTCTGATAAATACAAAAGACAAAAGCAATCCTGTTTTGTCTTCCTATTTCTAAAACATGACCATGAAAAATCAGCTTCCAAAGTTGCAATCTTATACCATTTCAAGTCTGGTGACAAGAGAACAGCCTTCAGTTTGATTAGTTTGTACTGCAGGAAGTTTACGCTTTTATGCAGAATTCCATGATAAGAATAAGCACAGTTAAGGAAATGAGTTAGTTACAGGGAGGGGAGGAGGGATGTACACAACAACAGGAAACAAATCAAACGTGAAAACAAAATGCATTCCTCCGATCATTGCGAACAAAATAGGTGATCTCAAAAGGTCCTTTCCAAGCTGAACAGACTCCAAAGCTCCCTGCTCAAAGCAAGGTCACCTTGAACAATCGCTCAGGACCACATCCAATGATTATTTTTTGATTTTATGTTAAGACAATAAGCTGTATGAGTATCATCTCCAGTTCTGATTGCATGAGCTAACAGGTAGATAAAGCATGCGCACATTCAGAATAGACACAAATGCTTCAACATTACAAAATCTTTACTTAGAATATAGATGAATAATTTTGTTTGAACTCACCACATCTAACTCAGCTTCCTTTTTAAAAACTGAATAAGCCTCTTCATAGCCATTAGAACGAAGGTAATCTGCTATCGCTCGATTTCTAAAAAAATAAAACCAGTAACAGTATCTTTAGCTATAGTTCTGGATAAGAGTGCAAGGATTGGTTCAATTTTTTTTTTTTTTTTAATCATTACAAAAGCACAATCAACATGTCTTCAGTGCAGTACATTATCTAGAATTATAAGGCTTGTTAAAAACCCAAGCAAATTTCTAGAATACATTCGGTAAACATTTTGCTTCAAGATGTAAACAGCAATACACTTATATCTTAGAATGTATTTCTTATTTTAGGTTTGATGAAGGTGTTGGTTTTTTCTTTTATATTACCAAACACTGGAGTTACTTATCAATCTGTATTGCATATAAAACCTAAAGCAGATACAAAAAAGATGACCATAACTTTGTAGCTTTATCACTGAAAACTGTTCAGAAGAATAGTTTACAGTACTTGAGAGTGCTCACAAAATTTTGCTTCAGTTAAACTCTAATAAAACGAAAATTCTTCCTGTGGCTTTAATCACGTTCTTCCTTCCTATTTGTTCAGTCTCTCCTCAGACACAACTCTACAATTCTACATTCTAGCAGAAATTCCAAATTTCTCCCCATAAACCAAGTATGAGGAAATGTATTGCCTTCCTTTCTGGAGCTAAGCATGGTCTCTGCTCATTCCCTATTTTTATTCATAGGGTTCATTACTTCCATCTCCCCATTAACATATGTAGCCTTTGAAGTTTTGCATAAAACTTCAGAGAATTCCTAAAAAATTATCACATTGAATGTGTGAAAACACCAGAACTTATCCAAATCCAGTGAACAGTTGTGAAAATCAGAAGTTGAAGAGAGCTTCTAACTCTAATTTAAGAAGCTTTATTAAGAAGTACAGCTCACCTAGGACAAGAGTCACAGAAGCTAAGTGATAGCTGTTCCATACTTTTACAAAAGAAAACAAACCCAACCCACGATCTCTAAGTAAATCTATGAAAGTGCATAGCATGCAAGACATTCCCATTCTGACCCCGCTACCCACCACCTGCTCGATTGTGATTTATTAAGCAAACTAAAGCATGGAATTTGACAGCTTATTCCTAGCCTTAAAATCTGGAAAGAATTCCATGTTCAATTGAATTAGTTTAGTTTATTTATTTATTTATTTTTAATTATTCCCTTATTTTAAACACAACATAAGCAAAGATAGATTGTAATCACAGTGCAGCACATTCTCATTAGGTCCTTGTCTTCATTAAGGAATAAAAACCCAAAATGTCATAATTTACTGAGGATAAAAGTAGAATTCACAAATCAGTCTGGAACAAATATTGTAATGCATTTATTATAACCCTTTAATAATTTTGTGACTGAAGTTGAAACAAAAGAGCGGATAATAAATTACAACAAAAATTAAGAATCTATTTTTGATGCCGTTTCCCATCTCTATGACCAAATGCTTGAGCTTGTATAGTAAGAGCACAGAGATCAAAACCATAGTACATGGTACTTGATCAGACCGTGAGCAAAGCCATTCTGTAAAATACAGATGGAAACAAAAGTTTATTCCTAAAGCTTAATGAGACACAAACTTAAAAAATAACTGCAGCTTACAGTTCATCTCGTTGCCTTTGTGACAGCACCATTGTGGCTGTGATGTCAGGTTAACGTGATTCAGCAGTGGCTGCCTCCTCAGGATCTAAAGTCTTAGGAACCCTGGATCCACAATTCAGTCTGCCACAGAGTGGCTTAAACCAGAAATATTACTCCAGATGTGAAATCCGATAGGAAAACCCAGAGGCATTCAACACAGAAGATTCAATCCATCTAGAAGGAAAAGAAAGAGATACTGTTAATTTCGTTTAAATAAGCATTCAGTCACTCTGGGCCGATGAGAAGATGCACCCAGATCACAACACACTGGACAGAGTAAACTGACTGAATTTTTAAATGCCCTTTTATTTTGCTACTCTGAATTATGCCCTTATCGCACATTTGCGATCTCGATTGAGTAGCCTGGAGAGTCTTGCACCCTTTCTTCATTCCTCTTCTTGCTACCGTTGTTCCCCTCAAGACACGGGGAGCTGAAGACACCTCCAGACACGGGGAGCTGAAGACACCTCCAGACACAGCCCACTCCTAGGTTACAGGAGTGCAATGCAAAGAACTCAGCCCTACCTTACACAACCTACTTTTTGCGCTCACTGCCCCTATCAAAGATCCCCAAAGATCCCGCTCCAGGCCACAGCCAGCACCACGCACCCGCAGCTGGCTCCTGCAGCCCACTGCTGGCGTTGCACTGGGCAGCTCCCTAGGATTTACCCGGTGTCTTTGCAGACTACGGCTGTAACTCAGCAGACAAACTTGACAGGTCGGTTAGTTCCCAAGAACGCTGTTCTAAGAAGAGTTTTTGCCCTCTTTTTAATCACGTGGTAATCGAGCTTAGCTTATACACACACACACACACAATTATTTATATAAATACAACCTAGCCCAGGTTTGGAGCACAGCAATTTTTTAAACAGATCTTCAATCTTAACAGAGCAGCACTAATTCCATGGCCCAGAGTTGAGTCTGTCAGAAATGGTGCCCTTCCCAAATGACTGATTCCCCCATCATACAGTATCTTCTGATTCAGTGACGAATTTACTCCTGACACGAACAATTACTAGTAGCTAACTATTCTTAGCGTGCAGACTACTTCAACTTGCCTGTTTTAATCTTAGTCAAGAACGTAGCATTAAAATCATTTTAGCAGCTTTGCTTTTTGATTTCTGCATTGCAGGTACCCTTTTGTAAGGAGCACGATTACGAGAAATGCTGAAGTTGGCATTTTTGCATGCTGGTCAAGAATCTGGATACACAATCATTTACTGAAGCCGTTAAGTTTCACCGAGCAGCTTTTAGCAATGAGATAACGCTATCACGACAGTACAACAAAGACTTCAGGAAATATTGGTTAGGCTTCTACCTAACCACCCTCAGAAAACCCGCTCCCACTGCCTCTCCCCTACTGTTTTTCCACTAGACATACAAGTAAGAGGGCTGTTGTACACAAAAGCCTTTCTTGTATTAAAATGTTAAAGGAAATACTAAGCTAATATCATTATCATCTGCTTATCCATCACAGGAGACCAAGAGTTGGTTTCTAAACCTATCTAGGCTCTGCTGTCTGCTTCCAAGTGGCAGCTGCCTGTACTTCCCTTGCTGGTGGGATTCCCGCATCACCTGCTGTCCACCCTAATAGTGCACTGCAAGCTGTTCAGGGAAGGAGCACTCTGAACAGGCAAGACATTTAATTAGTTTGACCTCTTCCCTAACAGCTCTTTCCGAAACAATTCGGTTGAAAGCCAATAGCACAGGTTCCATCCTTTCAGATACCAGAAGCAAACATTTCATTTTTTCTTGTCCCACATCTTGCTTCCTGACAGGTAAGGTGGCAACTGGTTTTCCATAGATGCATCTTTTTCACTACAAGGTAGGAGCAGAGCACACAGATTCATGGAAATTTAGCTAAGATATACAAAAAACAATACACAAATGATCAGAAGAAGTGCCCTCTAGAGGGCAATGGTGCTATAAATTTAAGTACTGAAAAAAGAGGCTTATAATGGCTGAATCCCTGTAGTTCAGCATGAGCATAGCAACTCTTTGATAACGCTGAGAAGGCCGGAACGAGGCACGCTTCTGTACAGAGGCACTGTTTGAAGCACTGAGCAGCAGAGCACAAACATGAACATCCAAAAATCGCTTGCAGTACTATACACAGCAGGAAAAGCAAAGGGTGTTTTCCGTATTATGAACCACCTCCAACCAGCAAACGCCTTGCACACCCCACATTGGTGCAATAACCCCACGAAAAATGATACCCCAAGATTTCGTTTTGTCATTGCATCTAGCAGATGCAACAATAATTCATGCCCACAACCAACAGCAACTAGGTTTACAAGGTGCTCCTTGACATACCATCTAACGGAATTCTGCCCCAAACAGAAAGGAACCCTAAACTTCTCCTGCTATATCCCCAACAGTGATACTTTGTTGGCTTAAACCTGAACTGCAACAGGGCTTTACCTGCTTCCATTAGCTGCCTTATGAAACATCTGTCATTTGACTAGGATTGTAGCACTGCAGTAGTGAAAAGGAAGTCACGTGGCAGTTAATGTAAATGTACATTAACACATGCAAAACCCTTTCATGAGAAGTAATTCTGAACTCCGGTATTCCATGACATACAGCAGCGCACCCTAGCCACAAGTTTGCCAAAGTAACAGTCAAAGGTAAAATAAGAGATTGTTTGTGTCAAATTGAGTTTCACTACCAGCCTGGGGCAAATGACTGAATCGCCTCCACCCACCGTGTTTATCCTGCAGCTTACAAATAATGGCTACTTAATCTGCTAAAGCCTTAGAAGCCAGAGGATGTCCTGAATGCAGCATTAATACATTTTCTTCAGACCAAGTCACTGATGGTGAATCACAGCACTTCTCTGCAAATATGAGCCTAAAGAAAAAATGAATTAAAAGCTGTAAGTCCTATGAATATGGTAAGTATTTAGCAAGCAATGAGTCTTCGAACCTTTTTGTCTAAAGCCAAGTTGCCCAGCTAGCAGTTACAGGGGAAGCAATTCTTATCTGGCCTAGCTGGTAGTCAACAGGCACTGACAATAAACAACAGTTATTTCTCAACTGCTTTTGAAATATTGCCCGTGTAAAATAGGAAAGCGAGCAGAGATTATGGGACACGTTTACTTCAATGGATGGACAAGGTTGGGGCAGGGTGCGACTGAGCTGGGAGCAGCTGAAGCCCACCTTAGTCTATCCCGCCCAAAACCGGGGCTCATTTAACCAGTGATCATGCCTTCTTCCAGCATCTTCCAACACTACTCACAGACCCTACAGAAACCTTCCCCCTCTCGTGGAGTTCAGCGTTAGAACTTGCCCATCGCACTGTGCTGGGAACAAACATCGAGGCCTCACCACGAGGCTGCTCCAGAGCAGTCCCACGTACTCAAGCTCCAGACTTCACGTACAAGCAGACGATGGTGCAGACACCCGCAAGCACTAGAAGGACACGAGGACACAGATCGCCCTTGTTTGATTACAAGTTACTGCTGTGACGTCAACACGTCCATTTTATACACAACAGAGAGCAGATGAGCACTGTCCACGTGCACTGCCTTCTTGCTTAGCTAGCGAGGGCTGTGACATACAAAGCTCAGGGGAGCAAGACTAACCAGTCCTCCTCCACTGCCTATCGAGGTTTATAGGCACTGCAGCATTACACACACACCTGCAAACAGCCTTAGGAACCAGAGGAAGCAAGTGTTCAACTGGGAGAACCCTTGGGAAAAACACCTATGCATTACCCCTTGTCTGACATCTGTGATTTTTAGTATCAATAACTTATTGTGAATAAGGTGGTGTCGACACAGAAACAGATCTTTTTTTGAAAAAGATGAGTTTTAAATTTGTTCTGTATTAAGTACAGTAAAGAAAGAAATGATTGAGCCTAAATAGAGCCATTCATGGAGTAATAACTACTAATAAAATGCAAAACAGGATGCACCTCTTTTTAACAGCCCCACCTGTATTGCAAAAAAGTTCTAGCTTCTAACTTACAGACATTTCGATTTCATGATTCCATACTGATAGTCAGCATACATGAACACTGAGAAGCAACCTTCTGAAGATGTACAACCTTGCAAAAAACGTGAACTACAAGTATTTTCAGCTAGATCAGCTAGATTTAACCACTTTAAAGTTAGGAGCTAGACCCAGCCAAACGCATAACACTGGAACAGGAATGACATCAAATGTTTGCCTTTTACTCCTCCTAGGAGCACCCTTCTCTTTTCTGGAGTGTACAGGTACCTGGCAGGGAAAGAAACGCAGACATTACCCACTGAAATGTAAGTAGGCTACGTCGTTATGAAACTTCACAACACAAACCAAGCAAAAACTGCACATTACATCCTGCTCAGCTCCATTAGCAGTAGCGTATCCTCAGCGGACAGCTCCATCTTGTTTCAACTACTGACATTTCAATAAAGATCACCTTTTATACTAAGGAAAAGACTCACAGGAACGTCTGAACAATACAGATAGAAGACCTAATTCAATCCTTAAGTGCTACAGGACTGAAGAGTGGCACACTGAAGCACAACCCTTCAAAAACCAGAGAAAAGAGCCAACTGTCATCCCAGGTCAGAAATGTTTCCCTACATGAGTTTATCAATAGTTGTATTTTTATTTATTTATTTTATTTTTTTTGAAAGAGCAACAAATTTGGAAGAAAAACCTGAAAAGCAGAAGCCCTCCTTGTAAGAGAACATGGAACCAGCACAGCAGAGGTTCTTTGTTCTCATTAAAAACAAGCGGAAGACCCTCTGCTTCTGCACGTTGAAGAATCACCTCCCATTTCCCTGTATCAATTAGCATCCAGAGATCCCTCAGCTCCAGCACCTGCAGCCTTTGCTGGAGCCCACTGCACTGCCCCAAGACTCACCCAGGAGGCCCAAGGCACACCTTTCGTCCTGCTGAAAGTGCTGAGGCTGAGACTCTGCCTGACACGCATTTAGAGAGGGGCCCACCCTGAAGGTGACTGGAGGCACACCTTGTGCAACTGGGCAGCGCCAGGCACTGACTCCGAGTCTGCTTCAGGTGCGGATTGAACTCGAAGATCTGGGATCGAGCAGGAACCACTCTGCTCCTAGGAGTGACTGATACATCCAATAGTCCTGGTACTGATGTATACCAGCATGGCTCAAGCATTTCCTAGATTACTGGAAAACTGCAAGAACTTAACAAGACAGACCTGCTAAGCACTCCTAAAACGCACCAGTAGCAGGATGAAGCAGGTTCAGCAACACTCGTCAGCCCTCTGAGAGGGGTGCGCAGCAGGGAGTCAGAGCACAGCACCCAACAGGCACAGTCAACGCAACGAAGCAGAAACAAGTCACTTCCAGGCGAGGGATCCTCCCAATTCCCCTCACCTCATGATACACCCTGCCAACAAAGAGTAAGTCACAGTTCATGGTACTTCTATGAGTGTTTATTCTTGCTTTAGAAGACACTCAGATATTATTTTCCATAGGTGTTCTCCAAATATAATTGAGAAAAAGACTGTGGAAAAAAAATTAAGAAATTAACCCTTGAGTTTTATAATCTTAACTTGCCAAAAAATAGTCATTTGCCTAACCTAGCATCAAGCAAGAGCAAAGTTATTGCAATTAAGATTCCTACAACTGCCCATTCTGTACTCCTAAAAATCAAATTCAGTCTGTAAATTACTTCCAACAAATCCTTACATTTTTGCTTATCGAAGTACACTGGATGCTAAACAGAACTAAGATTTGTTTTGAATATATGTGCCTGATAAAGATGCCGTGCCCTGGATTTGGCATATTCAGCTTTGACCTACTTCAAGCTGATCGCCCACTTTACAAAGCCACAAAAACTAAACAGAAGCACTGAAGCATGCTTTAAGACAGATTGCTTTTATTTATTTTTTTATTTTTTATTATTTTTTCTAAATCAAAACGAACCTGTCACCTTAGTTTTATCTATTGAAAGTGTCTCTGGTCTTAACCCCTGACTTACTGCTTGCTGCTATTAATTACTGCACAGATACCCTAGCTCAAACTAAATTGATCTCCCACATATTTTAGGGAAGGTGAAAGTTGCCTTATTTTTCTGTTTCATCTAAACCATTTGTTTTGTTATTACAACTTTGTTTAACAACAGTAATAATTCAGCGTTACATCTTTGATCTGAAGGTTTTATCTCTACATAGTAGGGCCCCATTCAACTCTTCCAATGCATTTATTGATTGTACTACGACAAAACTGGAGCTGCAAATACAGAGGTCAAAGAGACCACCAGTGACTTGTTATCAACTCATGGTGTAAATTACATCCTCACTAGGATGCTGCATTGGTCCCTGCAAGGTGTTAGTTTGGTCAGGGATTTAGCATCCCAGCAAGACTGAAAGCTTTTTTCCTCCCGGCTGCGTTGCCTGAAGGGTGGCCCCAGACAAGAACTGCGCTCACCCACAGCAGCTGCCAGCCCGCAGCCCCCCAGCCTGGGGGCTCCTCCACAACCCTGTCACAAGCCAGGTGTTTCACATCTAGTTCCTGGGAAGTCCTTCCACATTCAAGCGTTTTCACAAATGTAGCACAAGATACATTCGTGTGCAGATACCAAACAGTGAAACTGCAACTGACCTTATCATCTTCCTTAGTATTTCATTAGCAAGATCAGTTCAAAGTTCTCCACTGTCCTTCCTTTACTTGCATCAAGCGTGTCAAAAGTACTGCTTACGGTCAACAAAATCAGTGAAATGCCTCAATTGCCTGACAACATCCATTTCTGCTCTTCAGAAAAAGCTACAGGAAAAATTACTCCAGATTGAGGTATGATGTGATATATGATCCACCTACACTGCAGATTAGCACTGTAAGAAGAAGTGATTGTTTAAGTTAGGAACAAGGTATACACCAGTAAACATTAAATATGTAAATAGCAAATAACAGCTGTCAAGCTCCCCTTCTATTCCAGAGACACGCTTGTTTTGCTAGAATCACAGGCATGCCCCAGCAGCACAGTGAGCCCCAGCCCACCATGCCCTAGGACGTGACCTCCTCTCCCCGCAGCAAACCCACCTGCATCAACGCCTCGTCAGGCAGCAGGGCTCTACCACCGCAGCAATGAGCTCTAACAAAATCCAGACAAGCAGTAAGGAGTGACATACAGCCAGCAGAAAAGCTATTCCAAGTTCATCATGAATCAGTATTTCTTGCATACATTTGTAGGCTCTAACCATCTAATCTTCAAAACAAAAACCAACACCTCGCTAAAGCCACACAAAGTAATGTAGAGAAAAACCTCTTCTAAGGCCTTTTGAACTCTCAGAAGTGTAATTTTATAGGCTTCTTTCATGGCCTGAGTTACTCTGATCAAGACACCTTCCACTGTCAGGAAACTTCATCAGCCCTACAACGAACGCCTCCAGGAGCGCTGCTCATCTGCAATGGAAGCCATTGGCCTTAAGTCCGCAAACACTTCTCCTGCCTCCTGCAATTCCCACAGGCATGTTAATCCCTTCTGTATTTTATGGTTTCTCTCATCTATTTCGGAATTTCTACAAATTAAATCGTGAAAGCCGGTGTCAGCGTCACCCCTTGGTTGGTACCAGCAGCACAGTTACACGGGGCGGCTCCCCCCAGCTCCCCCTGCGGCTGTCTGGGAACCGAGCAACTGGTGCTGATCTGGGCTTACAGCTTCAGAGCTCCTAGATTTTTAGACTGTTCACATCTAAATGACTGCAAATTAAGGTTTTAATTCAAAGCTAAATTTCCAACGACCTGTGTAAAACCTTCAACTAGCCTTATGTCCAGCTACGTGCTCTCAACCTGCAAGCAGTTTCTCTAACACTGTCTACTGTCTTGAGAAGATGTGTTAGCCAGAGGAAAATTCCTTGTTTTCTTCATTAACATTCTAGTTAATGTATCTAAATCCTACTTTGTCTGGCTAGCTTCCTCTCTTTGGCTATTTTTCCAATCCTGGTGAAAGGCAAGTTACTTATAAAGTGGTAGAAGAGATGAGAACCACCAAAAGACTAATTTAATTGATAGGATGCGACATAAATTCGCTAATTCTTTCTAGTTGGGATTAATTATTTATGCATTATTAAAATAGAAACTCTCCTTGCATTGTCAGCTTACTACATGGCAGGCACGTCAGATCCTTACAAAGCTTTTCAACAGTGTATCCCCTTTGCTAACACATTAACAAAAAGGGGCTATTGGTAAGTATTTGCTGGCAGCTAGTTACAAACTCTTAGGGTAGATCTTTAATTGTTCTTGTATACCTCTATATTATACTGCTGGATTACGTTAACAAGTATATAAAACCACTTCTTTTTAATCTAGACCAGCTCTAACAGGCTGATTTTGTTCTAAAACCAGTAAGCAAAAAGCTGCTTTATCAAACTCAAGCCACAGAGCACTCCCCACAAATGAACTCTAGGAACAAACTCCATCGAACCTGCTGTTTAAATACTGACCTAATTAAAAGTGAGGTAATAACCGTATTTCTTGGGCATAATAATTATGACCTGAAAAAGGTTTCTTAGAAGAAACCTCCTTCTGTCTCCACCTCTTGGGAGGAAAGAAAAATGGTAACAGCAAGCATCCAGCTCCATTTCCCCCCTTAACTCTCACCCCAGTTACAGCAGAAAAGCACACAAGAGAATAGCCAGATGGTTGTTCCTACAGCGTGGCAAACACACCTTATCCTAGAAAAGGTTAGAATTAATCACCTGCTAAGCCGGCCGGGATGAGCATAAGAACACAAAAAAGCTACTCATTTATAAGCGGGGCTGATCGTTTTTCTACTTTTCACCCCACAGCTAGCTGAAGGATCTTCTCTTTGGCATCCTTCAGCTTCGTCTACGTCAGAGCTCAAGTTTAGAGTCCACTCCATGTAATCTTCGGTAGAAGACATGGTAGAGGACTGTCTAAGGATGTTAGAAACCATTCTATTTCTAGCTTGCCTGCTCAGTTCTGCTTGAAAATTCAGGTAAATTTAGCTATCAATAAATGAACAGCCTGGGGAGAAAAAAAAGGGGGGGGAGCAGGCTGCAGTTGAAAAAGTAAACTTCAAAATACGTGAAAAGGTTTTGGAGCTAGAACTCTGTGCTGTTGTTCAGCATACTATTATAGTGATAGCAAGGAATTATGTCACAAAATAAGTTTTAAACTCCTGTTCTTCCCCCCTGGGTTTTCACTGAATATCAATGGAAACCTGAAAGGCTGACCTAAAGGTCAGAGAAAGGTTAGTGAAATTTTCAGCCTGGGGGGGAAGAGAGGAGGAGAGCTGAAGAATTACAACTGGCTTAAGTACTGCAAGCTGTTCCACTCAATTTACTTGGAGGAACCCACAATACATAACGTGGTTTATCTGGATAACTCCAGCAAAAGAAAAAAATCTGATTTTTTTGTTTGGTCAAGCGGTACACATACACTGTAGGATAACAATTCTGGAACGCTGCACTTACGGGACTTGGTCTTAGCCCCCAGGAGAAGAGCGTACGTCCTCAGAACCATTCTTCACAGTGGGCAGCAGCTGTGCACTGGATGTGAATTCTGCTCTTTTCCATTCTCCCCCCCACCCATTTCTTAAAGTGCTGAGTAGCAGACTTGCAACTGTCAAGCAATTTACAGAAATACAGCCAAATTTTAAGATTTCGTTATTAACCTGCCTGTTATACTAGAAAGGTGATGCTGAGAAAAATGGTTGTGAAGTGACTAAGTTTATATATAAGCATCTGGAAGGAAAGTTGGAGGAACCCTCATGTTAAAGCTCTAGAAGCAGCAGAAGGTTAAAACCACAAAAAAAAATCCAAAATCGGTGCAGAGCAAACACCCCATCCTCCGCTCACGAGCATGCTCCGTTCCATCCGTTAGCCATGTTCCAAGCTTATCGACCCAGAACGGCTCCACCTGACAAGTACAGAGAAAAGAACCACAAACCTAGCTGTTGTACACACCTCGTATCCTGTTATGAGAAGAGTTGAATCTTTTGTGATGCTGGTACCCAGAGGAACGAAAATGAGGTTCCTGCAGAAGGCGCCTGACGGTTCCTACAGCCCGTCTGCCCTACACCTCCTGCACGTCCACCTGGGAGCCCCACGCACCCCCTGCACTCGCTGTCCCGCGGAGCTGCCTCCCCTCAGCTACGAGAGCTCCAGAGCTCCTCTCTGAAGCTTTCCCCCATCTAGTCTCTGCTCGTTGCCTACAAACCCAGCTGAGCGAGAACCAAAGACTTCCACCACCGCTGATTTGATAGACACCATCTGCTTCAAAACATATACATGCACTCATGTTAATGACATCCTCCCCTTAATAGTCTGTAAAGACACCGGCATTTAAATAAACCAAATTGTTTATCCGATCTTTTTGTCACCCCCAAAAGCCCCCCAGGTGAATTAAGCACAAGGCAAGCCGTCAGCGCTCTCTTTAAGGAAGACACACTCCCTTACAGACACACTCCCTTACCTACAGCTGACAGTTTGCTAACTGATTTTCCTGCAGACTTAAAGAGGGATAAACTTAACACCTCTGCTTTAGCATTAAGAAAAACAACACAACCAATGAAAGCAGAGGCAATCTGGAGAGGGGGAGAAAAAAAGACTCATCTAATTAAGCCAAGAGAACGTAGATTTTCCCGAACAATGGGAACAATTAACGCTGCTAGGAGAGGCAAGGTATACGCCATCTCAGTCATGAAGGCCACTGCTATCTCAGAGGGACGGCAGGCTGACATAAAACCTGTTACCTTTAGCCCTGCCTCAGCTGACTCACCAGCAAGCTGGGAGACCGAGAGGTGCTTCAGAGAAGCCTGCCTCTGAACTCCCGGCGCAGGGACCTGCTTAACAACAGATCTGAGAAAATTACAGAACACGTTTGCTGCAGCACCACCTATAAACCTCAAGCACAATGGGTTGTCCCGTAACTGGAAATATCTTTTGAGGACTAGTTACAAACAGCTCCTCCAGAACCAACGGAATCACAACCACTAAGACGTGCTTATTATATTCATTTAAGCACAATCCTTACCCAAAAGTCCATAAGCAGCCAAATCAAACTACTGGGCTAAGAACCGTACTAGTAAGGAAGAAAGGACTAAACTACTTCCAAAGCTAACAAGTGCTTTGAATTTATAATGCTGATTTTTATACACATAGCTGAGCATGCCTAAGTGCACTTGCTGCTGCTTGGTATGACAACGCTGTGCTCGCTGGGCTTGGAAGAGGCCCCTGTGCTTACAGCACTGAGGAAATGGATCAGAGCAGGAACAAACACACTCACCTTGTAAGCAACATTTCCCTTTGAAATTGAACAGTCCACGCCAGCACAAAGCAGTACAATAGTTAACTGGCATGGAAAACACCTAAGAGCAAGGTAGACTAAGTCATCACGTGCGTAATCCCTACAGAGAAGGCGTAAGGTAAAACAGCACAGAACGAGCTTTTACATGTGCTGAATTGGACAGGCACTGATAGTCAAGACTGAGCCCTGCCTTAATGAGTATTAAGAAAAACCCTTCTTCAAACAAGTTAGATAAGCACATTTGCTGGGGTAGACGTGCAGGATCTAGCAAGTATTAGATTAAAACCAGATCTGAGGTATTCATTTCACACTGAACACGTAACTTACAGGCTAAAACGTCTTGTTCGGATACACAGATATAGTGAGATGATTTGCCTAGCAGAAGGTAAGAAATCATGGTTCTTTCAAACGTTTCTGGAATGCGATACTCAAAAGGCTCAAAACATTGTAGGAATGAAGAAGAACATTGTTCTGAAATAACTGTAGCTGTGTTATGTCAGCTGGTGCCCTCAGCCTAAGTGTCTATTTTTCATGTGTTACAGCTCAGATCCAACCACTGGATTGTCAGCAGTGGCACAAACCTTCCACGGGCACTCCTGCCAGCTCAGACAGCAGTTACAGCAAGAATCCTGAAGAAATAACTTCACGTGCTCCAGAACTAGTTTTAGGCGGGTCAGGATTATTTACTAGTGTAAATGGCCATTTTATAAATCTACACTGAGGTGTAGCCTACTCTGTCAAGCAGATCAAAAGACAAAGTAACATCAGCCATTAATGAACACCTGTACTCACAACACCCAAAAGCCCCATTAGGAACCTCACTCCCCTTCCGCCACATAATGAAGTAGCTCCCAAGAAAGCCATTCAACCCAGGCAATGCTTAAGCAACTGACTTTTTTTTTTTGTTAGAGCAGAAAGGTTCTTCTGCCAATGACAACTATGGCTTATAGAAAGGAAAAGTAGGAGAATGAAGAGAACAGTAGTAACTTTATTAATAATCTGCATTTATAGACAGCCCATAGCTTACCACATCGCTACAATAAACCTGGCAGAAGAAACCCAGGAGCATTTTGATTAGCACGTGGCTCTGGTACTTGGGAAAGGTCTTCAATTGCTATCACCAGTTACATACTACAGGCTGGGGGAAAAATATGAAATCTGAAATTGTTATTTGTTATTATTAACTGATTTTTTTATTGTCCTCTTGATTTCATATATTAAGCGTAAGCAGCTCTTCTTTTCAGGCTGGGTACTATTTCACTCTTCAGTTCAAAGGAATTTCAACACACAACTCCCAGTCTTTGCCTTCAGTTTGGAAGACAGGCCTGAAGTTCAAAAAATAGGGGAAAGCTGACTGAAATGGAACCATTTAAAAGCTGCTCCTTTTCATACTAGAGTACTTCAGGCCATTCCCGTTCATGAATCCTAGAAGCAGCCACAGGGGTTTGTAAATAAACTTTGTAACAGACATGCCCAGTAGGGTTCAGAGCCATAGAGCTCCTCCAGCTATTGTCTGCCCAGAATATCTTACAAGAGGTCACAAACACATCACAATCAGCCCCAGAGTTTGTGAATATAACAAGGTTTAAGTGTCGGTAAGACGATCAACAGAAGGTAATTCAGAAGTTGCCCCATCTCTAGCAGGCTCACCAGACAAAAAAGTTGAGAGCAGACAAAGAATACAAACCGAGCACTCAAGGCTGGGTGGAGCACAGGAAATAGTATAGGCTGAAGAGTCAGCCATAAGGGCAGGACAGACCTCTCAGCGTCACAAAGGTAAGTGTTAATGTCTTCTTCTTTTGTAGAAGAGAAATTAACCAGTTACTCCCATAGAAGAAAGTAACTGCCATCATTTCGAGGACAAAAAAAATCACCCAAAGTTCTAAGCAGGCAGGTGTTCTATTGCATTCCTCATTGTCCTTACCTTGGATTCATCCATAGACGCAGGCATTTAGCGAACGCATCCATTAAACCCTGTAACATCTACTCCTCTAAGTAAATGAACTTACAGAAAGCCACTATCCCTTAATTTAATTTGGGGCAAGTTAAAGCCAAAAGCAGTTATCAGCTGTGACAACCTACCAGCAAAAACTGGACTCTAGAATTGAGACAGACCCAAGAAAAACAAAACCTCAACCTGCTTCACAATCATCACCTTTACTGTGGTGCTCGTTCTGACCAACGCTGGGTTCAGGTGGGAATGCCACCAGCCACATCTGGAATAGCAGAGCACTTCTAAAAGCAGTCCTTTCTAGGTGCTCCAGCTGATCCCTATTGTATTCCCCAATCCTTTGTTCTAATGCCTTTCCGACACAACTTTAAGTCTGAACGCTGGTATGACCCCAGGATGCAAGGCCAGCCGAGAGCACAGCATGGGTCTCACAGAGCCGCCTCGTTCACAAGGGCCTCCAAAGCCCTGAGACGTTATTTTGTATGAGCCTGGCACATGGAGGGCAGTGTAACCAGCTCCCTGTACTAGCAGGGGTTGCCTGCCCTACCGTGGGCACCAGAGAGAGCAGGGATGCTTTTTGTGTGTGTGTGTCCACCCAAAACCAAATCTAACCAAGAAGTTATGTGAACGCCACCACTAGGCAACAATACAAGGGTTCTCTAAAACCAAGGGAATCTCGTGTGTAAAACGCCCATGCAAAAATTACAACTCTTATCTGAAGCGTAAATAAAAAAATCAACAAGTGAATATCTACATCGATATATTGAAACGGATACCAGACAAAAAACCTGGCTTTGCAACAGTGACTGGTCACTTCTCACTGCCAGCCAAATCAAGATCCACCCTGCAGAAAAATAAGCCTCAAAACAGAATGTGAGATTTGTTTCGTTTCAGAAGGTTCCTGCACCATTAGATTCTTCCCTAAAGAGACTTCATTGTTACGGCAATTAGTATTCCTCCACCCCAGCAAAACGCAAGCAAAGGGAAAAAAAAAAAAAAAAAAAAAAGCTATGAAAGGGTAATCTAGCCATTTCGCAGCTTTGCCTCCTTACTCCACCCAGTCTCTTCTCTGCTCAATGGCTGCACACAGCATCCACAAACATGGCCAAATCAAAAGAAACACACAAAAATGAGAACCCTGAGAACAAGCTGGAGATTTGCAATAAATCTTTCTGTTAGAAAATATTTTCTTTGTTTAGTTCCCTACCATGATCTTCCCATTTAATAAAATGACTCCACGGGCAAATAACATTTTGATAGCAGACCCTCCCTCTTCTGCAAACGAGCCGAATGCTGCACAATCATTTACGGACCGATCACCACCGAACACAGGTTCTTTAACCCCCACCTCCTCACGCTGTATAAACAATACCGCCAGAGAAATACATACGTGAAGGGGTCTCCGCATCAATACAGAATTCGGCCAGGTCCATACGCCCCAACATTCATTTGCAGTAAAATAGCGATTATTAACGATTTTTAATATACCTTCAGTAACCTTCCAGCACCCCCCGGTCAGGTAATTCATTATGAATTGACTTGACCTGCAGCGACCAAGCCCTCTGCTGCAGCACCACCAGCAAGGCAATTTTACCAGGGATACTACGGCAAAGAAAGGGAAGCTATCGCCTCGTCGTTGGTATTAAAGGTCAAGTTTAATCGCATCCACCTTGAACAACAAAAAAAAAACCCACCCACAGGACAGAGCAACCCTAAACTTTTTTCAGGGAGGCACCACTCCCACCCCCGACTCCCACCAGAAGCCTGCTGCCGAACAAAACCTCGAGCGGGGCCGTGAGCGGGGCGATGCGGCCGCCCGGGCTGCCAGCAGAAGGCTTCCCGGGCAGCTCGATGCGGCGCCGGGCTGCGATCTGACCCCCGCAGGAGATTACACCTCCCTCCCCCGTTGTGCTGCAGCTGGCTCTGAAGGTCTGAGCCGCCTCCTATCTGCGCGCTCCCCGCGAGAGCGCCGCAGGAAAACAGGCTGGATGCGAGCGGCTCCTCAAATCCCCCCGGCCGCTCCGCTATCGAGCCTCGTTTGGTTTGGTTTGGTTTGGTTTCGTTTGGTTTTGTTTGCCCTGCCGCAGCCGGCTCGGGAGGCGCGGGCCAGCGTCTGGCAACGCCTGCGGTGCCGCGGAGGGGCCGGGAGATAAGGACGGGAGCGAACCCTGGGAGAGGAGCTGGGGGGGGGGGGGGGGTGAGGCCGCCCGGCACCCCCCGGCGCGCACCCCTCGCCCCGCGTTATTTTGTTATTTTGTGATTTTTTTCCCCGTTTTCCTCGCCCGGCCCCGCGCCTCTCCCCGGCATCTTGCTAAGTCACCCGCGGAGCCGGGCGGCCTGCAGGCGGGGCGGGGAAGGACGAGGCAGCCGCGGGCGGGGGCACCGGGGCCGCTCTCCCCCCCCCCCCCCCTTTCCCCTCCCGGCCTCCCCCCCCCCTCCCCGCTCCCCGTTTTCCTGCCAAGTCACCGGCAGCGCGGCGGGGCCGAGCCCCGGGAGCGGCCGCTGTGTCCGGGCGGGCCGCGGGCCGGGCGGGGCGGGCGGCGAGGGCAGGGAGCGGGGAGCAGCGCCCCCCCCACCCCCCCCCCTCACAGCCCCATCCTCGGCCCCCGGCCCCGCCGCCCCCCAGGGCCCGGCCCCCGCCCGGCCGCCCCCCGCCGCCGGCCTCCCCCCGCCTCCTCCCCGCCGCCTCCTCACCGCCGGGCGCGGCCGCCATTTTGAGAGCGAGCGAGAGAAGGAGGCGGGCGGCGCCGGGGGGAGGGGGCGCGGGGGGAGGCGGGCGGCCCGCGGGGAGCCGGGAGGCCTCGGGCCGGGGCTGCGCGGCCGGGACGGGCCCGCGGGGCGGCGGCGGCGGCGGCCGGGAGGGGAACGGGGACGGGACGGGGACGGGACGGGGACGGGAGAGCCGCGGCGCCCGCCTTACCCGAGCCGCCGCTCGGCTCCGCCTCGCTCTGCTGCCTGCGGCCGGCGCCGCCCGCCTGTCCCGAGCGGCGGCGGGGGGCGGGGGGCGCGGGGCGCTGGGCGCTGGCTCCGCTCCGCGTCTGTCAGAGCCGCCCCGGCCGCCAGCAGGGAGGGAGGGAGCGGCGCGGCCCCGCCGCGGCTCTGCGCATGTGCGGGGCGGGGGCGGGGGCGGCCGCCCGCCTCCATCTTGGGCGGCGGAGGCGCAGCGCGCCCGGCCCGGCATGCCCCGCGCCGCTCCCGGCAGCCTCCGCGCCCGCCCCGCCGCGGCCTGAGCGGGGCCCGGGAACGGCCCCGGCCCGGCCCCCGCCCCTGAGGCGTTTTCTCGGTGTCCGCGCTGCTCAGGCGGCGGCTGAGGGCGGCTGAAGCCCCGCGCCCAGACGAAGCGGCTGAGAGAGGACAAGGCAGAGTCCCAGGGACATCGCCACCGCCTCCCCCAGCGGTCAGCTGGCGGCGCGGAGTTAAACAACTGCGCCTCAGAAGCCAAATTCCCCCCTCAAGATTTTCGTTTTGCAGCACTTGGGGCTCCCAGAGGTTTCCGTATCAGTCAGAACAGTCCCTGTGCCGCTGCTTTCCAAAACCTTCGGTGTTTGGCAAGTGAGAGGTGAGCTGGCAGCAGACCCAGCCGGTGTAAGTGCTCAATTGCAGTCAGTCCAGGTGCAAAATAGAGCCCCGCTGTTACAGGGGGCAGGTACATGTGGCACCATCAAAGACCAGTGACCAAAGTCACCTCTAACGTTGGCAGGCACAGCAGCACAATGCATGGTTTAGTGTAGGCCATAAAATTTTCTGGAGCGTTGATTTGGGGAAATCAGTAGTTTCACATGTAAAATTACCCATGTAGCAGAAAACTTCAAGAATCTTGAAAGGAAGATTTCACAGTCAAAGGCTGTGTAGTTTTATCTGCTTCTATTGCAAGTAACAACAGATTACAAATACGAATGAATCTCCGTTTGTCGACTGGTTTGAAAGTGCTCAGTCAGCTTCACTGCTAACCCATGGCGTGTGGGCAGTCACTGCCTCGTTATGCTCTTATTTTATAGCAGTAGGGTAAAAGCAGTAGGCTTTTAAAACCCAATCCGCAATGCGGAACTACAAATGGGTCCAGGACAAAGTTTGAGTATGAACATGCATTTAATTTTTTTTCGTTGTTTTGTTTTGTTTTTCACTAGATTATAAGTTTTGAACTCACTTAGGCCTTGAAAACTTCTTAAAGTTTACACACAGACACGGTGATATCCCAGATATTCCCAAATACATTGATTGACTAATGACATCGAAAATAATAAAAACAAAGTAATACCGCATTAAATGAACCGATTAATGGAATTAATAAACAGTTGGATAATCCAGTAGGCCCAATTTCCAGTGAGGAGACAACACAGTGTGGATCTGATCCTTTTGTTAATAAAAAAAATTAACATGGAGCAGAATCTGTCAGTATCCCATAACAACATTTCACGAACGTGTTCAGATAGTTTCCAAAAAGAGAGGAATGGGTCTCATCAACCTGGCCTTTTTTTCCGCCCAGTATTTCTAAATTCCTGTGCTGATTACTGGCAAGAGCACTTGCCTTCTTGGCAGAGATAACATTCCCAGTTCCCACTTACAGCACGTGACAGTGGTATTTCAGAAATGTCACCAGGATAAGCACGGTGGATCAAAACTTCAGTTCTCTGTGATGCTTCCCATCACTCAGGTACATGGAAAAGTAACACGTCCGACCGAAAATCATGACTCCCCATGTTCCGAATCCTTGGGGGTATTACCCATTGTTGACCAGTTTTCACCTCTTAAATTGTTCTCTGGCAATTAACATGCTTTTAATTTTTAAATGTACTGAGTACATTTTCTTACCTCTTAAGAGACGTGCAGGCATTGGCTCGGGTTTTTTAATGTGCTGATTACAAGTGGGCAGGCCTGGAAGCGACTGAGAGCCTGCCCCTCTCGTATGGTAAAGGAAATTAAGGCTTTTCACATTCGAGTTACTCGTCGAGGAACGTTTTCTCAATTGTATGGTTGTGCATGCCGCTTACATGCTGGAGCCCTGTGGACTCTGAACTGCTGATCACACCCCTCTGAGCCCCACGGCTCAGCCACTTTTACCCCTCTGAACTGCCTGCCCGTCTAGTCCATACCTCACCATTTGGCTATAAGGATACACCGGGAGACCACAGAAAAGCCTTACTAAATGCAAAGCAACATCCCCTGTTCTCACCTTGCCATTGAGCTGCTCATCGTGCTGCAGAGTGTCGGGCTGCTCGGGCACATTAAGCACACGCTGCCTTTGGTAAATCAGCGCTGGCTGCTCCAGTCACCTCCTTGTTCCGTCTGCCTGAACATGGCCCCCAGGAGGGGCTGAGGAACTGAGATCTGAGCAGCCAGGGTGCAGTTCCCTACAAGTGTCCGTTAACTGCAAGCAGGAGATCTGCAGAAACAGTCTGAAATTTAGGATAAGACTTTAAAATGCATGACAAAATTATATCGGCATTATTTCAGTTTGCAAAGCAGGCTAAACTGCTTTGAAATTTCTCAAAATTGTCACGTATCAAGTATTTTGGGGTGCATACGCCAAGTGATAATTAGTGTTTACCCATAGAATTAAATTAAGTTTACAGAAACTGATGAATTTTCCCCGTACTTTGATGGGACATTTTGTTCTCCTCTTACAGTTGGCCTTCCTTGCAATATTATCGTTTGATACTGGGATGAAAAAAAAAAATCCCAGCTCCCAGGACATCTGAACTACAAGAAGTCTCAGAGCAGGATTTTTCTTGATAGTTTCCTTGATTGCTGCAGAGTACCTTGGCAACAGAAAGAACATACTCGGAGATAACCTCACCGGGGATGTGTAGATCCAAATTGCGGAGCTCATTCTGATGCCAGCCTCAATTTTTCCTTCAGGATATTCCTAAAGTAAACGTTTACAATGTGCACAGCTGCACTTCAGAGCAAGCCAGCCTTCTTCAGGGTACTTTTTACTGTATGGGGACCCTGGTGATCACATATCTCATGTTACATCAAACCTTGGGAGGCATTATGCTACTAAACACTGAAAACTTCATTCATTGGTAATTTATGTTGTCCATGAGTGAAAGTTGTCATTAATATTCTCACTGTGTACGTCTTTGTGTAGTAAAACATCTGTAGTGACTGTTCTCCTGTAATGAACTAATTTACATGTTGCAAGTTCGTCTCTGTGCCTGACCTACAAACGGCGCGATCTGCTGCAGCTGCAGAGCTTTGGAAGACAGAAAGTTGCACCAAAATGCCTCCACGGGTCTGAACTGAAAGATCGGCTCAGCTTTAGGTTGGGAATAAATCCTGGTGACACAAATACGGTGGTGACTAGGTGCCAAAGCATACCAAAGGAAAATTAACTTTTAGCAGTGTCTTGGCATTCAGTTTAGTGAGTCAATGGGCACGTGTGCCTGTGTCATTACCCTGTCATTGAAACAAATCGCAAGAAGTGAGTATTTTCTCATCTTTTTGTTCAATAGTAAACAGAGACTTCTCTGTGGCTCAAGCAAGACCTCTTCCTGAAACTTCAAAGTTTTCCTCTCCATTGTTTTTGTGGATGGAACTACACGCAGAGGTTTTTGCCATTGTGTTTTTTGAATTTTAACATCACTTGGGAATCAATAAAAGATACTGAAAAAAAATGACTATTTTTGCAACCAAAACAGAGAGGAGATACCTATATGTGGAATTTTTTTTGTTCCCAGTGCCAAGCATAGCACAAAAGCATTCAGATTCATTTCTAATGTAAATTCAGTTTTGAGAAATCCTACTTCCAGTACTCACGTGGCCTTACCTATACATTACCAACATAAGGAAGAGAACAATCTGTAACCGTGTCCCTCTCTACCCGACCTTCTTAATAGCATTAAAAGAAGAGAAGATCAACAAATCCTGGCTCTACCGTGTTTCAGTGCTGAGAACCTTGGCCTTGTGCAAAGGCTGCGCCCATCACAGTAGAATTTTTTAAGTGAGCTGAGCTCCTTTACAGATTTATTCTAAAGAATGTGATGATTTTTTCAGCTAGTCTTCCATTTCTACAACTGGATGTTTACACGCCTATATTTATGCCATTTTGCTTATTAACATAACTGGTCATCTTGTATAGGTTAGAACTTGTTCATGCTACTCTCAGTGACACTGTTATCTTTCTATACCTTGATTCGCCCACCTGTATTTCTATGGTTATTATTTTCACATGATTTCTTTTTTAAAGTCACATGTTAGTCCAGCAACTACTTCTCCTAGGGCCAAAGGATGAAAGTCCAGGTAGAAGTAGCATTTCATCAGCTTATTGGTTTTGTTTTTCCTGGTTGTACCCTGAGAGAGGACCTTGTATAAACTTTATTGTTCACCTTTGAAGTACGGCTTTATCTGACAGCTGTAGGCCTGGCTTGTTTGTTAAGTCACAACTTATCTGCTGGCTCTTTTGCATTTTAGGGGGGGTACAGTCAACTTCTGCCATGCCTGGCATTCAACCACGTCTGCCCCAATACAGTGAGATATTAAACGTTTCATTTTTGTGATGCTATGAAAACAAGTGTTGCATATAACGACCTTCACAATGTTTATAACGTTATATCATAATTGCAGGTAGTTATTGCCATACCTGAAGATGTTTTCTGTTCCCACATGTTTAAAAAATTGTACAAAGTACACTTATTCAAAGGATAAATATACTTAATTTTAAAACATGTATTTATTATTTTCAGCATATGATTCCTTATATATTCAAAACGCTTCTCCTAGTTAAAGTGAAAGCTCTACCGGTAGCATGTAAATTTCAATTAGAAGTATAGTAAAGCAGTTCGGAGATCGTAAAAGATCCTCTCAATCTAATTGGGTGCGTGCTTTTGTATGCAAAAGATGCACAGGGTTATCATGCTAATTTCGAGGTGTACTATAGCTGAACATGCAGATCAGGTCATCACAGCCTCCTGTAGTTAACTGGAATAATTTGTGTGCATAAGCACCTGATTTGCATAGAAAACTGCTGCAAATGCATATGCAGATATCTTAAATCAGATAAATCATCAATCTTACAGAAACGTTTCTAAGCATATTGCAACTGAAATTAAAAATTGACGTACTCTAAGTGCAAGCCGTTGTTGTACTTCAGCGTCACATTTTCATTTACATCTATAACCTTTGGAACGAAATAAAATAAGTATGTGAGCTGTTGGAGTGGTTTAGTGATGCTTCGCAAATTTGTATATCAAAGCAAAAAAAGCAACTAGACCATGAAAGTTTGTCAGTATAAAGATTGCGGAAAGTAGTCCAGAGCATATTAGTATGAGGTAGTAGTATTAAAGGAGGGGAGGACAAACTAACATCAATGTACTCTTAATCCATAGTTATCCCAGCTTTGGATTAAACGGCCTTCTGAAGTTTTTTTAAGGCCCTGTTTGTATTGGAGTGTTTGCCTTTGGTCACAATGTTTCCCCTTTTAATGAGTTCATATTTAAAACAAAAAAACAAAACAAGATAAACTCTTCTGCTGAGGATATCAATAGAATTGCTGCTGAGTCAAAAACAGAGCTAAAACAAAGCAAATATGTTGCTTTTATAATTCTTTAAATTCCATTGCTAATTATAGTAACGTGTAATTGTGTATGCTGTTGCTGCTGACACTGTCCAACTCCCCTTCTAAATTCCTTTCACTATATTCCTTTTCACTTAGAATAATAAAGCACTGCCAACAATATTAAATGACATTGCTTGCATTTTTATAATCATCATACAACAAGGGCTAGTTTCATTGCACTCAACCTAATTTTAAAAGGTGTTCTCATGTTATTTTTCACTCCTTTGTAATTCTGTTGTTTACATATAACCTGCAGAAACCTAGAATTTACTTCTAATTTAAGAGTTTCTATCCTCTAAATCACTTTTAGCCATACATATTAGTTTGCTATTGCAGAGTCACCGAAGTCTCTTTAAAGTTCTGCTTTTACAGCAGAAATCTGTTGCTCAAGATACTGTAAAACTACAGGGAAATACTCGCTGTGTCCTAACTGTGCTTCTGTCTTCTAAACACAGCTTTGATGTTACAAGTATCTTCACTTAGCTCATCCGAGAAAATTAGAGACAGACATTATTCACAATGCGTTTTTCATTATAGATATGGGAAATGAAAAAACCTATGTGCAGCTGTAACTTGAGACTGTTATAAAGGCAACTTGGTAATGGTTTCTGACTTTGTATTCTGTGTACATATGATTGACATAACATCTTTTTGTTCCAGTCAGGTGCAGCAGTAAGCTGAGCAGACTTGAGGACTGAGTTGCTTGTTCTCCAGAAGGATGATGAATTTTGCAGCTGAAGTTATTAGCAAGCTAACAGAGGAGATTTGTAATATATAGGCTAAGGGATGCAAGAAACCTTGTCAATAGCTACCTGAAGGACAAGTTTTAGTTGTACATGTCTTCTAAGCAAAAATATCTTCCTGAACAGAAATATTGATCTCTTAATGATAAATAATATCATTATATATATGATAAATAAATATAATAAAATGAATGTCCTTTTCCTGACACACTATCTATTTAACTAATAGACTTGTTTCAGAGTAATAAATTGACAATCTATTACCATATTGAAAGAAGCACCATTTTACAAAATAAATACAGGTATTTAGAATCTGTTGCTTTGACAAAACATAATTGTAAATGCCATGCTGATGCCACATTTTTTTTAAATTTTGAAATATTTATTTTTACTGGAAAATTCCAATTCTCTTTAGATTAGAAAATTCCTAACTATTCCTCAGTAACATCATGAATGTTACTGGTCTAACTAGAAGGCTTAGGAATTAAAATAGATGCGTGTTGGGGCTGCTGTCAGCCTTAAAGAAGGTGGTCCAGCTGGACAATTTCTCTTCCTAATAGGAAGGAATATTGCAGCTTCCCAGCTACCAGGAGGTGGGTCATTCGTAATGCGTTATGATTCACATACATAAGAATGTACCATGATCAACCCATGCACAAATACTCACACGCCCTAATGAAATTATATGGTTGACACGTTCTTAAAATGAAACTTTCTGAATGCAATTATACTCATTAGTTGTGCTGTGATTCAGTATTATGCTAGCTAGTAATGAAATGCTTCAGTGGAGTTTGACTGTTCTTCATACTGTATCTCATAAGGAAACAGTAACCTTAGCTTGTCTTTTACCCAGTTTTCTGTCTGATGAACAGCTATAATTAATACAATGTTACATAAAATGGATTGTGAAGAAGGACCACATTGGCTGTGGTAGTAAATGCACTGAAAATTGTACATGGAAGAAGAAAATATAAGATTTTAACTTTTGTCAAACAGCAAATATACAGAGAGAAGACAGTGGCGTTAGAATACTTATTGTTACTCTTGGGATGCTAAGATGAGAAGCTACTAGGATGAGAAACAGGACTATAAGAGTTTATTATAAAAAAAAAAAAATAATAAAAAGTGCTGCAGAGGCAAATAAAGTTGGCTGCCTGGGAGAAGCTGAGATAAAGATAAAAAAAATGTTTAAGTGTATTAGAGAAATGTTTCTCCTAAGGCAACAAGGGGAATTATTAGCTTATATTTATTGTAATTCCATTGTCCTCCAGAAATATTTCCCAGCATTCTTATCAAAGAACAAACTGGGGTGGGAGAACAACAAAAAAGGTTTTATGATTGTATTCATCTGAATTTGAAAATATAAATAAAGGAGAAACATTTTCCTAGTTGTGTAAATTATCTGAGATTTTATTGAAAATGGGATAATAATTTGATAGCATTGCGAAGGTTTACTCCCTTGGTACATCACTGTGTGGTCTCATGCTTTAAAAAGAAATGTGCTTTAGATCTTTCTATAGGTAACATAATTTTACCAGAGTTTTTAGATTTATTTACATAGAGTGTAGAGCAATGCAGACCTTACCCATGTGGCAGTTAATGCTGAAAACGGTAAATGACAGAGGCAGTAAAATGATTCATTCTGTAGTATCTGCATTTTTTTAGTTAATATCTTCTAGTTGAAACCGTAATTCTGAATAGTGTGTAAAACAGTAGAAAGAGAGAACATCTGTTCATTTTCGGAAAAGTTACAAATGATTATTATCCCATGCTTTGTTTTGTCAATAACGTATCTTCTTCTGGGAAAACCATTCACCCTCTTCTGAAAACTCTTTCAAGCATTTAAAATGGCTGCATTATTAACTCAGGTCTGTGAGGTTTGTCTATACTTATTCTTTAATAGATGTCACTACAAAAATAATATGAACATGTATTGGAAAACTTCTCTTTAGAAAATCAGTAGTAAAGCTCTCGGTGACTGTGATAGAATAATCATAACTGGACTGTAATTTTTACAGCAGAAGGTTAATGTTCATTCACACTCTACTGGCTCAAGTGCTTTCTCAGACCTTGGGTACAGTCCTATTATCTGTTCCAAGTATGTAATTTAGTGACCTCAGTGACCATATTATGTTTACGTATATCATTAGAAGAAGATAAACTTCAGGATGTGGGATCTCTTAGCCAGGTTAGAAAACATTTAATTAAAAATGCTTTGGAAGGGGTGAATTGTCGTGGACTCTCTACTGTATTTTCTGCATCCATTCTGAAGAGGAAACTAAGCAAATGGTGTTAAATTAACGTATGTTACCTAAAAATGTATAAAGACTGTCCTATTCTTTTAGGAGCTCTCTATGAAAAAAAAAAAGAAGTAGAATTCTATCTGAAAGGAAAAAAATAGCATTCAACTTTGACATAACCTTCTGTAGACAAAACTTACCTTGGCTTCAGTTAGAGCTGTACTAAAATAAGATCTTATGTAGTAGTATGTTTTATAGACCAGTGTCATAGCTCAATAAATTATTACATGACTGAAAAACTGAAAGAGACATGGGCCAGAGTGGTCTCAGAGGATGTCAGAACACGATTTCTGTAGTGTTTGCCCTTTATTTTACGTAAGTTATTAGAAGTGTTATTTAACTCACTCTGGCTTATCCAGTAAAGGTTTACAACTTTTAACTGGGAACAAGGTGTGAGACTAATTATAAAAAATATAATTGTGAGGTTCAGTTTGTTACTATTTTAATGCATGGTTAGAAATCAACAATTCTTACTTGGAATTGAGAAGAAATTCTAGTTGAGACTCATTTACTAATTCTTAAGAAAAAAGGGGGAATGAACACCTCTTTGGTTCATTTACAGAATCCCAGTAGATTTCCATTTGGCCTGGAGAGTTTTCTCTGTCCCCGTTTTCAGGCTTTGTTACCTGTATTCACTTTTTTATCTTAGATGGCAGCTTTTTCATTATTAAGTAGGCTCAGTGAAGGGTTCACTAAAGTAGAACATTTTTGTCATTTTACAGTACAAGACAACAAAAAGTCTCCCCTAAGCTCTCTGATGTACTGATAAAGCAGAAGACTTATGTGAATCATATCTAACATCTAATCTGTAGCAGTCTTCTGAAATGTTGTATTTACAAAGTTACCTCAGAATTTTTCAAGAACAAACAATTTGCCTCTTTTAAGAATTTTTTCAGAAGGATGTAAAACAGCCAAAGATTCCGACAAGTCAGTGGAGGCTGACTTGAATTACATAAGTAAGAAGTTTGAACTGCAAAGTTGTTTCTTCCAACAGCAATATTTCTTAGGACTCTTATTTCTTAGGACTTAGAATTCATCAGGTTAATGGCATGTAGTACAAATGAAATAAATATGTTTTGGTTTGTACTAAGCTGGCAACATAAATTTAATTAAAACAAAACAGAGGAGTAGGGGAATGGGCAAGTGATTGGCATGTTATGAATGTAGAGAAGTATCTTTAGACAATTCCAGCAACATAGCTTTATTTTCATTTTCTTGAGAGAAATAGACCAAACGCTGAAAACAGCAATCACATTTTCATATCTGGAAAATAATGTAATCTGTTTTGAAAGTCTAAAAACAAATGTTCAAGTAAAACCAAAAATCTTTTCACCTTGAACCTAAGACTTAATTCTTCAGCGTGTATAACCTGCTAGATTCTTTTATTTTCACTGGTAGGTACCTTGTCCAAGCTGCCATTTGTATTTCAGGTTGTTTTTCCGCAAGGGAATCTTTCCATGCTCCAAGTTAATTTTTTTCTCTCCTCTCAAGTTTCTTTACTACATAGAAATTTAAGCTCACGCAGTCTATTTTAGCCTTTTAAAAGCCCTCAGTGCTATGATATCTATGTGCTAATCTAAAAAGATTATATAAATCGGCATACTGGGAAGTAAGAGGACAGCTAGGGATCATCTTAGGTCTCACAGAGCATAATATCTTTTGGCTGGCTTCAGTAGTTGTCCTGATGTAGTACTACATCGTGCTATGTAGAATGGGTACATTTTAATGAGGTGAGTTAATCCCTATATTCTAGGAAAAGACCTTGATAGCATTATCTGCCTTTACTTACAATACTGTATGTATTAGAGTGCACAGAGCTATTCCTGGGCTGCCAGTCCCGTTAAAGAAAACCAGCCTCATACAGGGAACTAAAATTTAGTTGCTTACAAGCTACTAATCAGCCGCTGTAGTGAGTATCAGAAACAAGCAATGACTGGTGCATTTGCTGTGGGCACTAAGATGAAGAGCGATGGAGGCACTGGTAAGGTCCTAAGGAAAAGCTTTCTGGCTTTTGCAAGTTGCAGAGGCTTGGCAGCACTTGGCTCCAGTACTGGGGACAATATTATCAGTGACAGCTAAATAACAGAAATAGGGCTGCAGACATTAGTAAGATAATGCTAAATGTTAACGTTTTCTAATAGGTTCCTTGCCCTATGGTTGTTATTGTCCTTGTCTATAGCAAGTTGCCAAAGCCTGTTAGCAGACAGCAACAAGTATTTCACTGACACCTAGGATGAGGGAAATAAAAACGCCAACAGTGCCGAATATCATGCTTTAAAATGACAATTGCACTCATTCAGAAGCCCTTCTCCAGTTGAAGACTGGAAAATGATGTGGGTCCTTGCTCACAGGATGCTTTGCCAACCAGAAAAATGGAAAGAACTCTCAGATCAAAAAGAGCTGAGCCAGCTGATTGTGTTGGAAGCAGCTCTGTGCCAAGAGCTTTTACCTCCTAACAGCTGGTAGTTCAATCGCTGGTACAGAGAGCACAGGAGAGCCTCTTGTAGCTTGGTATTTAGACACCTGAAGCTGAAAGTCAACTAGAATCACTGGATTGTTTTTTGTTTGTTTGTTTTGTTTTGTTTTTTCATTTAATATGAAAAGTCCAGTGTTGTGTGAGCAGTGAGACATAAAAGGGAACAATGTGAAATCACACGGGGCTGTAAAGCCAATTTGGAGAAATGGTGTCAAAGAAGCAAGCAGGAGCCTCTCCAGTGTTAACTCTGAACTGAATAGCGAGGGCTCTGCATCCTCTGCAGTGTGACGAGCAACTGTTACCAAGAGCAGGTGGGATGCCAAAAGCAGATACCGATACTGATGGAAAATGTTGGAAATACAGAGAAGTCTGCAGGTACGCTAAAAGCAAAATGTACCACAATCCTTTTTGTCCCAAGTTTCCAAGAGAGCACTGGTGTGATTTGAGAGGCAACTGGTATTAAGAGTGCAAAGGGCAGTGATGCTGCTCTGCAGGAGGAGGCTTCTGAAGGACAGACACATTCATTCGGTGGCCAGGAATGCTTGTTGTTTGGTGTGTGTGTTCCTTACTTGCCTTTAAATTCTTACAAAAAATACCACTAGTTTTATTGATGGAGATTCACGAGGTAAAGAAGAGTAAAAAGATGCTCAAAGACGGTCAGAGGTGATGGTCATGCTGATAAAGGCTCTCAGAGCAAGAGTTTCCTGATACCTTCAGGAAAATCAGCTGTCCAGCTTCCAGAAGGTTAGAAGTAATGTGAAGACAGCAACTTGATTAGTTTACCATTAATTCCTCTCTTTATGAATATCTAAAATACTTCCTTCCACCTTCAAGCCATAGAGAAATACTCTTCCTACAATGATAGGTCTTTTATGAAAATTGAAAGAAAAAAAAGCTATGAAAAATAAGTAGGTTAGTTTCCGGAAAGTTCAGAGATGTGCAGCTGCTGTCCTTCTAAAAAGGTGCTAGCAGTTTGTCTGCTTCTGACTGACAGATTTCCCCAACCTCAATACTGGAACTGAATTAAAACAGTAACATTTTGTCCCAGCTGTTGTTGGGTTGCTCTGGGCAACTTCTTTAAGATCTTGAAGTAATACAATTGATTTTCACAGCTGAACTTGCAGTGTTTTGCTGTAACACTGACAGTACTCTAGAATCCTTTATTGATGTATTTTTGTGCACTTCAGTCTTCATTTTCAACTGCTATGTTCCATGTGAAGTAATTTACATATATGCAAAATTAATGTTAAAAAAAATCTAAATTGTGGCCTTTCTCACTGAGGTTTTGCAAGTGCTAACAGTAACACAGGGTGCAAGGCAAGTGTAGAATCTAGCCTTCAGGCATGGATCGAATTTCATGTAATTATTGTCCTGTTCCTCGTTTTGATATTATACTTAATTTATATCAGCATTTTTACTCATTAAAAATTAGACAGCAAACTACACCATTCAAAAATGATTGTGAAAGTCATTGGCAATTTTTCATCTGTAGTGTTGAGAATGATAGTGAGAAGCAGATCAGGATGGAATGGGAGTAGGGAGCTTGGAATAATTTAAAGGAATTGGAGGAGAAGGATAGAAGCTTATTTTATTCCCATTTAGCAATTAAGGGAGGAATCTGTCTTTATCTGTCGTAGTAGACAGAGGAAAGTAAAGAGAGGAGGGGTCATGAGCTGGGTGCTCCTTTGTGAACACACAACTTGTGGTGAGAAAGATGAACAGAGGAATCGTGAGAAGTAACTGTCAGTATCCACAATAAAAAAAATGCCTTAGCAGGTTGGCAATCAGCTCGTCAGAAATTCTGTAGCCCTCGTATTAGCCAGGTGGCCAGTTCCCCACTTAGCCTGCCAAGTGAGTTGATCATCAGCTAGGAGCCAGACAGAGTGCCAGGTGGCCAGCTCCATCACTCAGCATCCAATTAACAATGACACTGGTTCGAAGCCAAGTAGAAAGGCAGCTCTGAAATGGAGAGGGAGCGTTGCTGCACCACCGGACCAGTCCCTATGTCATGTCCAGCTGCCTTGAATTTTTCTAGAAAGCTTGATTTTTTTTTGAATCATTTTATTTTATTTTATTTTATTTTATTTTATTTTATTTTATTTTATTTTATTTTATTTTATTTTATTTTATTTTATTTTATTTTATTTTACTTGCTTGTTTATAAGCAATAAAGCTGTCTAAGTATTCTGGATGTCTCCACTATTCTTCTTTTACAGCACCTAAGAGCAGGACTGTGCCACACTAGGAATGTTCTGTCCATATTGGAAAGAAACTGCCCAATTCATTTAACTCCTGAACCGTGTTTGAGTACTAACCCAGCTAAGGAAATGCGAGCTAAGTCTGATGCTGGTGTTATGGCACAGGTGGATCTCACTTGACTATGCTTGAATTACTTGGCAAGAAATTGGCCTCCACTCAGCCCTCATGAAGAATTTTAGATATAAGGGCAGTTTTTGAGCTCTGCTTTTTCTACTGTTTCAACGTTTGGTAAAAGCAATTGTATTTCAAAGGCTTTTTCACTTCAGTGGATTTTGTAGGGTGCTTTGTGTTAAACAAACACTACTAAAAGGGTCTACTGCCCCCTCTCAACTTGAAATCAGTTACAGATTTTCCGTAGATTTTAAGGGAAATACGGATTTAAATTTATTATTATTATGTGGGTATAATCATAGATTTACTAAGAAAGCTCTGGAAAACAACCAGAATTTGTGAGATGGGATAGCCCAATGAATCCGATAGTTCAGACAGTCCTCTGGCTGTCAGATTTAGTTGTTCTCCACGTTGGTGACTGGCCAGAGGTCCCTGCATGAAGTGGTCTTTTATTAGGCCTTGTTTGTCCTCCATAGGAGTGGAGCTAAAATTGAAAACGTTTGAAGTCTTTTCCACTCCTTAGCAATCAGTTTGAGACAAGCAAGTAGAGAAAATTCATGTCAGTTTTGTACACATATTGTGAAAAAATAGAGGTTTTCAATTTGTAGTATCTTGCGTGATATTTTGCAAATGAGGGAAAGGAGAGTGTTTAAAAATTCAGCTTTCTTTAAGCTCCTCTCATAGTCTGAAAATAGCATTCCACCTTTAGGCTGCCGGTTAGGGCAAGATAAACAGTTATGAATGAAGCATGCTGACTGGCCAAAAGTGAGATAATAGTTTGTAGGAATAGGTCTATATATAGCTCGAAGGGTACAGCAGTCTGAACTGCAGTATCCAGTGACTCATGAACGGTGTGATCAGGGTACAGTCTTGTCTGAAATCTCAGCACTGCTGCTGCAGTGAGCGTGAATGAAAAACTCCGACGAACAGGCTGCAGGGTTTTGTGGCTGTACCTAGGCAGCTACAATTAATAACTGAAACCTCAGTTCCACAGGGCAGGTATCAGATTCGTCACATCTGACTGCTTCCTTGTGGACTGGTACAAGAGGAGGGCTGTAAGAAGAGTTGGTTACATCACACAAATACCAGCTCGTATGGAGAGTAGGTGGTTGTCTCACCTGGCAGATGAAATAATGAAGGCGAGTGTTCATTTCCAGCTCTCAAAGACTTGATTTAGATCATGCAATGCCACTATGTAGGAGATTTCTCAGTGATAAGACAGGAATAGCGGTTTTAATGTATAATTCCTTGAAATTAACAAAAACATCCCAATATTTTGGGGTGAAAGAGTCAGTAACCGGTGTGTTATTGCCCGGAGTTGACTCCGAGTAGCCCCATGACCTTGCATTAGCCTCTCTCACCAGTTTCCATAGATGCAAAACGGAGCTAACAATGCCTAATTACCCACTTCATCTTCTAAAAAGGGTTAAGGCTGGGGACACTACGACCATTTAATTACCCTTTTTAATGAGCTCTGGAAATAAGTGACTGGGAACCGGTATTGCTGGCGTAAATCATGCAGCGGCCGGACGCGGTGGGCGCGGGTGGGCTGCTGAGGCTGGGCGCTGCTGGAGGAAGAGCAGAGGCCGGCCCAGCACCCAGGCCCAGCGCCCAGCTCCCAGGCCCAGCTCCCAGGCCCAGTGCCCAGCTCCCAGGCCTGCTCCCAGGCCCAGCAGCCATCCCTGCTCCCAGGCCCTCTCCCAGGCCGTCCGCCTCTCCTCTTCGGAAGGCGAGCAGCCTGCGCCTGCTGAGCGCGCTGCCAAGCTCCTTGCATCATCCGCTCTCCTCCCCCTCTCCCCACCACAGCTGTGGCAGCAACAAGGGGAGGAGTGTGTCTCTCTGTGGCGTTTCCACCCGTTTGATCCCTCTCAGGCAATCACGTGGAGGTGGGGTTTCTGCCTCGCTTACGTGTCTGTGTTTTGAAATCAGCCTCTTGTGTAGCCACCCCGCAGCCAGCACGCTGCCGGCCGCCCCGTACCACGCAGCCGTGTAGCAGCCGGTGGCTGCCATAACTACCTGTGGCGTGCGTTCCTCAGACACTGCCCGCAAACAGCACGGGCACCCCACTCGCCTCCTGACACCCGCTGCCCACCTCGCCCCCCGCCCGCCGGCCGTACGCAAGGAGATGTTCAGAGTGAGGGAGCTTGGAGGGAGAAAGGCTTTCTCAGGTCAAGTTTCTGCTTGTCGGTGGCAGGACGCAGACTCCCAGTTCAGGGCTTGGCAGCGCTGCCTGGTGCTGCTGCCCCTGCCACCCACCCATGGGGTGCCCAGGGGTGCCCAGCGCTCCTGCCCCTGCCCGCGGCGTGCTCGCGCAGCTCCCCCGGCAGAGCTGGGGACAGCCACAATCTGCGGGGTGCACAGAGAGCAAGCCGGGCAATTGCAGTCCTGACATTTATTATGAAAAAAAAAAAAAAAAAAAAAACAAGTTATTCGTGCTGGCTAGGTCCAGAAACGCCATTGTCTTTTCTTCAAGCATTTGTGAAATATACAGGGATCAGGACTCAGTGCCGCCTTCTTGTATTTCAGTGTAGCTGCTGTTAGAATGCTGCCATCAGAAGGTGCTTTTCTTCAGCTTCCTGAGGGCAGTCAGTGAGCGCAGTGGTATGCACGGATGGAGACAGTGCCCAAAGGAGGGAGAGGAGGGAAGATGAAGAAAGGAATGGTCAGCTTTACGTATTTCAAAACAAAAAGTCCGAGATAGGTCCAGAGATTTTTTTGCCATTTAAGTTGTCTTCAATCTCTATTGATGTTTTTTTTTTTTTTTTACCAATATTGTTCAGCTAGGGAGTATTTACATTTGTTTATTTTGATTTTAGAGTGTTGATGAACAGCATGTGAAAGAAACAAACTCAAATGAGTTCAAAGATATTATCACTTTGTCATTAATGTACTTTGAGGCTTTTTTTTATCAACAATCTCACATTCTCAGATGCCACTGGCAAAGCTGCTGAGGGAACATACAATTGGAACGCAGTCTGTAATTGAGCCCAGCCAGGTGCCATCAGGGGTGTCACATAACCCGGTTCTAAATGTCTGTAACACGGTAGAGGTTGGTTTGTAGGTTTGTTTGTTGTTTATGACAAGAAGATGGGAGTCTTCTCCATGTCCTAGGGGCCTCTCCTGCCCCTCTGTTCTCTGATGGCTAGAAACCCTGACAGCAGACAGGTGACCATCTCCTGGTTAGGCAAAGGGAGTGCTTTACAAGACTTTTTAAGGGTAAAACTAACAATTTACTTCAATTGCAGTGGCTTTCACTGGCAGCAGACTAAATTCATGTTAATTTCAGTGTACGTCATGTTATGTCCTGTGTATTTCTAAATGGTAGCTGACGATTTCAGATTTCCTTCGGTCAGTCCTTCCGCTGCCCCCCTCAGCAGCCACGTTTCCATTTTCTGCCGTGATGGATGTACCACGGCACATACGATCACTAATGCAGCGAGTGCAGCTTCACGTGCCTGGCAGTGTGCTCATAAAGGGCCTGATGAAATACAGAAAGCCCTTGCCAGTCACCATAAACAATGGTGCCCCAAGGAAATGAAAAATTGCCTGCCTGTTTTACACCCGTGTGCTTTACAGATTAGAATGTGGCTTTAGGTATTTAGGTGCTTTAAGCCTGACTGTAAGATTTTTTTTATTCCCATAATAATGAAGTGGAACTAAATGATCTATTTTCTAATATGCCACAAGGCTGATTAAATAGGAGGCTGGAAAAGGGGTTTTAGAGTCAACATTCAGCTTTGGGTATTCTTTTCTTTGTTTGTTATTTTTTAACAGTGGATTGGAAAAGATTACAAAGCCTGAAATGAATATAAATAGTTTCCTGATTTAATAAAAAAAAAAAAAAAAAGAAAGAAAAAAGAAAAGCAGAAGAGGACTTGATTTAAATCTTGCCCTGAGGAGTTGGCAGCTCAGCGACAACATTACGGACTCGTGTAGTAGAACTGCAATGAGTAATTCCTCACCAAAAGAAAATAAAAGTTGTCTAGAAGGTTTAGCTTCAAGATGTTCTTCTAGCCTAGCTAGAATTCACACAAGGAATTAGGAAACTATTATTTAAAATAGTATCTCCTACATAGCTCTTCTTGTCTTCAGAATACTTTGGTAGCATCAAATAAATGATTTTTGCAGCACTCCTGCTCCTCATAATCTTAGTAGTACTTACATGGGAAATATGAGTGACTGCTTTCCCCCAGCACACCTGGGACCAGGCAGCCTCCCTGTACATCCCTCCATGTGCGAGCAATGTCCAGAGGTACCTAGCACTTCACATACACTAGCTCACCCTCACGTTGGGGACCTTGCAGTCCAAAGAACTTGCATTTGAATAATTATATAATTTAAGAATTTCAACTCTGTCTTCAGCTATGTCACACATCACTGGAAGTCCCAGTCCATTTGGGCTCCTTCACTTATTTCTAGCATTAGCATTAGATAATAACGCCGTGTAGTAACGCTGTAAGAGTTGCACAGCACAGCAGCTGGGATGCCCATGCCAGTAGATGGGCAGAAGGCAGGAAGGGCCCAGTAAGGGTCAGGGCAAGTCAGGAGAGGAATGCCAGCCTGCTGCTTCCCCACAGTGTAACCTCCAGACAAGCGCTTTCCATTCTTCCTAGCATGCAGGTTCTGAAGAAATCTGGCAAAGGATCAGGCAAAGCAAAAGGAAAAGCTGTTGCCTACTGCAAGTGACAAACCCCAAAGCATTTTGCATTTATTTTTGCTGCATTTGGAGACATGGACTGCATAATCTAATATGTCCTTTATGTCTTGTATTGTTTCTAGCACGATTGTTTAGTGAGCATGCCACCTTTAGGCATTATTGATGAAAAACATTTGAAAATGGAACCTTAACGGGCTGCTTCTTAAGAAATACGAAAGCACAGACAATGTTTACAGCGAATCTAGGGCTACACTCCCAGGTAGCACAAATAGCCAAGCTTTACTACCTGCCAAGTGACACTTACTGAAAATGTAGTCCACTCAAGGCACACTGTGCTTAAATTTTCCTAATTTAAGATTTTACATAGGAACATATGGGAGAAATAGAATTAAGCAGTTTGGAAATATTGGTGGAAAATATTATACCTTTACTTACCTCTATTAGGTTATGACAGATCTGTGCAACCATAAACAACATCTAGATGTGTATACATGTGTTTCCATCTGTATTGCAGCTGGTACGCAGTAACTAATAGGCAAAAAATATCCCGTTGCTGCCTAGTGCATTAGGAATTGTGTAGTTTTGGGGATCACTAATTAGTATAGATTCTTCATCTGCTGAGAGCAGGGATGAAAGTGGACTCAGCAGAAAATGCCCTGTGGTTGGTGTTTTTACTTCTGTTCTTTGGTGAGTACCATGCAAAGTGGATTCAGCATTTACTGTGCTTTGCCGTCTCTGCTATGTAGAGTAAAAATTATGTATGAGTATCTATTAATTTAAATATATATACACTTAAATGTGGTTTTACAGCACTTTGGGGAAGATGGGGATAACTCTGACCTAATTTTTCACTGCAGTGATTAGTGGTTCTGTATGCCTCGGATTGAAATACATTAAAAAGTGCCCTCTTGTTAAAGTTCCATCTCTGGTGATCAAGTTTCTTTGAGAAGTCTGTAGTTAACCACTCAAAAATAGATGCATTAATAGTCACTAAGTAATTTCTGAGTATTTGGGTCAGTCAGTCTCATTTCTAGTTTCAGCTTTTGAGACGGGACCTGGTGCAGGTAGTTAGCTGATCCGAACTCACTTCTCTTTCCACTAAATTAGGTGCGAATTTTGCCATGAACTCCAGTGGATGGAAGTTTTTGTAATGGCTTTCTCTGTAGTTATTTTTAATAAAATCTGTTTCCTCTGATCTGGGGACAGTGTCTGCAGAACGGGGAGTTCCCTAGTGTTCTGGTCCGAAACTCGCCGCTATGTTTCCAACACACCTGCTGGTCCTGGGGCTGGTGCAGCGACTTGTGTGAGTCCCTGCGTGACCGAGGCACCCGCGCGTGGTGATGGAGTGAGGCACGCTCAAAGTCCTGTAACGCGGTAATCACGGGGCAAACCGCAGGATTTGGATTCCACGATCTGCTTGTGTCCTGTAATTCCTTTTTTTCTTGACCAGTTCACGTGCACTCTGCTGCAGGTTTAGCTAAAGGCAGGCATCTAATTGTCACGAGCCTTTGTGTTGCCGTGAGCTGCGCAAGCGCCGCTGGGTGCTGGGGAAGCTCCCGCAGGCCCTGCGGGCTGGCTGCCTTGTGCCTCGGCGCCCCGGCTGCAGGGGGGGTGGTCCTAGCACTGCAAAGCCTCCCCATGCTCCAGCCCCTGTTCCCCAGTCCCTGTGCAACCTGCAGGAAGGCACCGTTAAATGGCAGTGTGAATGGCGCTTGCTCACATTCTCTTTCAAGCTTAAATGTAGCAAAATTTCAGCGCTGCTTCAATGGTGGGTTTGTGGTTTTGGCTGCGTGTACCTTGCTTCCAGTTGTTTTGGGTAGATATGGAATAGCAATGTCAGGGAAAACCCAACATGTTTTAGGCTTTATGGTGTAACTTCCCTTCCTTTCTGTCAACCATACCTGGACGTGGGGATTTGTTCAGCTTCAACTATCCCATTATAATTAAAGCAATGCAATTTGCCTGTAGACAAGCTCTTAATGCCATTTGCAGTGATTATACATGTGTTAAAGTTACAGCATTGCTTCAGAGCAATCTAATTATTTTAAATAATTATTTCAAAAGAAATGTAAAACAAATTGGTCATCCTTTTTAAGAAAATTGTTTCAAGTACCTTTTTTTCAAATACTTTTCTTCTCCTCTTTGATGATGTGTTGGTATTATGAGACTTCTCTTGTTCTTCCTTAGTGACCACAAAGTGCAGCCGAACTCAGCTCACTTGGGCATCAGGACTGTGCTGTGCACATCTGGCTAAGCAGAGACATAATCGACCTGCTCTGAGCTGCTGCGAGAGATGCGTTTGATGCTCAGTCTTTCCTGCAGCACGAGGAACACGGAGCTGCAATCAGGTAGTTCACAGCAGAGCAAAGTGAAGGGCAGCACACCGGCTGTGGCAGGTATAAGCCCCACACATCACCGCAATGAAGTCTGAAAGGTGACCTTGCAGTGGTCTCCTGCCCTGGCCTGGAGTCCCTTTTGTGAGAGCTGCTCTCAAAGGATCTTGTTCTCTGAGATAAAGAGCTTCTGATGAAATGGTTTCATATAAGTCACTTGGATAATTAAATGGTTTTGTGTTTTAGGTAGAAGAGGTGTTGGAAACTCATGCTGTTACAGTAGGATATAAATGCACAGAAGTACAGACTGTCAGGAAAGGGACCTGATCTTCATCTTATTTATTCTAGCTGTGTACCACTGACTTAAAAGCAGTTCCCACCGTTTTTTTTTTTTTTTTCTGTTTTGTTTTGTTTTTGTTTCTTTTCTTGTTTTTTAGTTTTAATGGCTAGTGAGAATCAGACTGGTGTTTTCATTTTCAAAGTTGTTTTCTAATGTTTATCTTCATTTCCAAAAACAACTTTAAATTTATATGTTGAAAAGCTTTGTCTAGATTTTTTTTTTAGTATGGGATTTTGTCACCAGGTATTTTATTGCCTTTGGTGGGACATTCAAGACAGATTTTGTTTTGTTTTGTTTTGTTTTGGTCCTGAACATCAACACTGAATGTTTCAGTATTTCCTTACAGCAGATTCCCACCCTGTGCAAAATGAATTCCAGCCAGTTTTTGCCCCAAGACAGCTTCCCTGTCAGTGTGTGGGAAAGGATTCAGGAAACTGCCTCTCCTTGTAGTATAGTTAGGACCTTGCCAAAGTGACGTTTTATGAAAGTAAGATTCATATAATCTAACTGGTAAAGTTGTATTATTATTATTATTATTATCTGTATTTTCAATTTTCATGTCTTTCTTATGCTCCTTGGCTCGGATTCTCCATTCCCTTGCACCTTGTTCAGTGATTTTATACTTATTCTCTCTCATTCTACTTTGCCTGTGCAACTTTTCTCGCCCTCTGGGGAACCAGATCATCTGTTTTTTAACCCCACGCAAAAGAACATTTGTTTAGTTTAGCTTGGTTTCCTCTAATTTGGTACTTGAAGATATTAGAAGAAGCAGAATAAAGGATTCCCTTTCTCCTCCCCTAATTCACAGGTGTATCTGGATGGCTCCTGAATTTGGCACATTTTGTGTAGCTGTGATTTTGGACACATTTTCATCAGTCAATCAAATTTGGGGTTGAAGACTTGAAGGCATCTGTTGTCTGCACTGTCCATGGGAGGGAGACAGCGAGCTATGTCAGAGGTATGGAGAAGGTACTTTTTATCCCTAGGAAAAGCCAGCAGCGTAGCTGGTGCTAAGGGAGGAACATTTTGCAGGATGCTGGGTTCTGATGCTGGTTCTCCATAGAAATTAGCACATGGCACAGGACACGAAGTTGCTGTCAGGAGAGCAGTGAAATTGAGAACATGTGAGTTGCTGTTAGATTTGTAAATGAATCACCAAAAAATTAAAAAAAAATAATATTAAATCAGGCATTCTTATACCATATAGTTAAAACAAACGAGAGACTTCAGCAAATGCTTTCAGTATCTTCAAATATTATTGTTATTTGCTGTGCTCAGATTCACCGTGTCCTTAAAGATTTTCTAATGCCAAACAAATGCTATTTGGGTTTATATATTTAGACTAATAGTGACATCCAGTGGTTGATCAACCCAACCACAGGAATAGTAACAATCATATCAAATGGAAGATCCAAAAATGATGATGTTATGTTGGTTTAGATCAGGTAGAATTTGTAGCAAATGTATATAATATGCTAACTATTGTAGACTTTTGTGACCGGCACAAACTTGCCAACTTTGCACTTGTTCTCCTGGGATGATGGCGGTGAAATCACAGTGTCTAGAAGAATTGTTTCATATTCTCCTATGGTGATGGACAGCTTTCAAATTGACAAATTGACACCTCGTTTAAAATCTTATTTTATTTTTCTAAATGAGTCTCACTAAGGACACTGGGTGCTGGTGGAACCCTCTGTTGCTAGACAGACCTTTGTAACAGAGGCTAAGTCTTAAGAGCAGAAAATGGAATCACAGAATGGCTTGGGCTGGAACAGATCTTAAAGATCATCTAACTCCACCCCCCTGCCACAGGAGGGATGCCACTCACTAGACCAGGTTGGCCAAGGCCCCATCCAGCCTGGCCTTGAACACCTCCGGGGATGGGGCACCCACAGCTTCTCTGGGCAACCTATTCCAATGCCTCACCACACTTTGAGTGAAGAATTTCTTCCTAATGTCTGATTTAAACCTACCCTCTTTTAGTTTAAGACCATTCCCCCTTGTCCTGCCACTATCTACCCAAGTAAAGAGTCCTCCTCCATCCTTTTTATAAGCCTTCTTGAAGTATCAAAAGGCTGGAGTGAGGTCTCCCCGGCGCCTTCTCTTCTCCAGGCTGAATGAAGGGAGGTTTGTGTCAAATGCTTGTTGGGTTTGATCAGCCTAGTTCTGGTGAAGTCAGCAACTGAGACTGGAAATCATTCATCTCTCAGCTTATGGCTCATTTTACTGTAGCTATTTATAGTTAATTTGAGCACGGAATTAATTACAGCGAAGATGCTCATTGTCTGCTCCTGTTGCAGTGAGGCACTGGGTGCTTGGGGTGTGCAGGGAGGGTGACCACCTCCACGGGAGGCCAGGTTGGTGTGCGCCGTGCCACGCGGCGTTGGGCTGGGTGCGTGCCCCTGCGCACCCGGGGCCGTGGACTGTGGCTGAGGTGCTGGCTCGAGGCCTGGGGGGTGGCGGCGTGCTCCCGGGGTCCTTCGTGGCCTTAAATCAGGAACTGCAAACGTGAGGCGCAGACCTGGTAGCGCCGTGTCACAGGCTGGGCTCCTCTGTGCCTGCAAGGTCTGAGCAGCGTGCCGGGGAGGCTGTGCTCACCGCCAGCAGGCCGCGGGCCAGCAGGGAGCAGCTGGAGCTCCGCTGCCAGGGCTGAGGGCTGCAGCCACCGCTGTGCTGCTGGGGAAGGATCTGCTTGTGATGACCCTGGCACCTTCTGCTTTCAAAATGCAACCGTGGGGTCAAAGCCTGGCACCTCCTAAAGCAACCATCCCTTTATCTGACTGCTCAGTTGCCTGAGAGCTGGTTTGCCACTCTGACTCCTGCAGCGGTCTGCAGGTTAACGGGAGTTTTAACGACGTGCCACTCGCGAGGCTTTAGGACACTGGTTATAATAGCAGGACAGCATTCCAGGAACTAGCCGGGGTATTGCAGAGAGACCTGGCACAACCAGTGCAGCGTCTCCCAGAAGTCTTCCCATATTAAGCGTGCAAATTGTGTGAGAGAATAAATGGCTGCTTCCAGCATGAACAGAACTAATTTTAGACAGGAGTGCCTAATGTGCCTGTCAGTGCTTCAGAATGAATGATGAGAGATAAAAATAGATTTATTACATTTCCACTGGTGTCGGGCCTCATATCTGCAGGAAATAAGGTATCTACTTGCTGAAAACACCCATGTAGGACTGTCCTAATGTATTCTGAAATGATTTCACAGCGTCTGTTTAGCACAACTAATTGCATTGTCACGACCGTAAATGTTTGCGTTGGTTACAGTTACAAGAAGCACCTGGTAAATCTGTTTTGACTTACATGTTTTCTGGTTAACTGAAGGGTGCCTGGTGATGTAAGTCATGGTGTTTTTTTTGTTTTGCTTTGTTTTGTTTTTTACTTTATTTGCTGTACATATGAATTCATGATGATACTACCCATTTAGAAAAAAAATCTTCTAAGAAAAATAATATATATATCTATAAAATGTTATATAATGATAATTATAATATATATATATACATATATAAATAATATATCTTTGAAGCCTTAAACATGTATATTTGTAAATGCTATACTCTTCACAAGGCTAAAGCATGCCCATGGCAGTTCTACCATGAGCATCCTCAAGGCTCAGCAAAAAATATCTTGTAAAATAATTGAGGAGGATATATCTCCATCACACCTGCACAAAGGTCCAAACTTTTCCATTCTATTTATAGACAGATAATTTATCCAAAGAGCACTGAAGAGTTAACAGATCTTGTAGTTAAGTGCTTAATTAACAACTAAGGAGTAAAGTCAGAAAAATTCAGTTCATTATTTGTCATGGATGCAGAGCACATTTCACTTTACTATGTAGAGTAATACATTTAGATTAAGACTTTACACTTTCAAGGTTCACAGGTCAAGATTAATCCGTTGTGACCTTGGAACGCAGCTCTTCTCTTCATGAGGTAAAAGCTGAGTAAGGGAATCTGAAACAAGAGTCCATACGTTTATATATAGCTCAATCTGACTGAATGGTTAAATGTAATTGAACAGCAAAAATAACATTCCTTTTCAGAGGAAGAAGACCTTTGGAAAAAGGGAGGTGAAATACGAGTAATTTTTCAGTGCAAGTGGCATCAAGAATTAATCTGTAGCATGACTGAGGTTGATCGTGTTCCTTTTCTACTACAGTTCTTTCTCCAGAGAAGTTCCTTCTGCTTAAAATTTTCAGTATTTTATCTGAGAATGATACAAATAACAAAATTTAAAATTGCGAGGTGCTTTGATAACAAGTGTTATTTACTGCCAAGCAGAATATTACATGTTTGTTTCTTCATGGCATCTTTATTTCCAGTAACTTTATTTATCTACCTCATACATTTCCTAGCAGCAAAATAGAGTATGACCTGGTAATAGGTTGCTGCAGTCACCCTTACACCGTTAACCAATGTGCAAAGAAGCCTAAAAGCAAAGAGCAGGTTCTCTGTATCTGAGCTCCTTCGGACTTTGCAGGAGAGCAAGGCCATTTAAAAGCTGTCTCAGCATCTTAGCCCTGAGTTTACAAATGTCTGTCTGCATTAAACCTGAAGAGGAACAGATTTGATTTATATCCTGGCAGTGTCTTTTCAGTATTTTTATTTTTATTTTTTATGTAAATGAACTCTCTCTTCTCCCCTTCTCTTTATACCCACCAGAACATCCTAGACCTCTATCATCAGGCCCCAGTACAGTTTCCCTTCACAAGGGGAATTCCTCACTCACTGCTTCTGGCTGGTTTAAGGTTATTTCATGCTACTTGTCAGGTCTGGCACAACAGAGGTTCCTGACCTGATGGTTTGGATGATTTTCATTTGTGAAGCTGGAAACAAAAAGCTTTTTTTTTTAGTTCCATGCATAATACTGGCATGACAGTCTGTATGCTGCTTGTGGTGTGCCTGTATGCTATTCAAATTGTTGCACTCGGCTGTCTTTACAATCATTTCAAAATTGTCAACTCTACAGTTTAGAAAATCTTCACCTATTTCCAGATATATAGAAGTAATTCAAAAAAAAAAAAAAGCATTTTGCTTACTTATGTAGTTTTCCCTGCCCTGCTCTATTCTACACATTATCCATTAATGTTTACACATGCCTGCATAGAAAATGCATGGCTGTTACCATAAAGAATAATTATTTTGAGCCACAACCTTTTTCCCTGTTACCTTCTGTTTTTATGAGTGTCTCTTCCAAGTCTAATCAACATGTAAACCTCGGCGTGTTTGTAGCTAGTCTCATCTTTTCGTGTTTTAAGTTGTATTTCCTGGCTTCCAGGTCTCGTAATTTCATCACAGCTTTCATGATATCTGCTTTTTCCTTAACTCCTGCAGGCAAGAGTTTTGTGAGTTTAAATATCCTTTTTGTTTTTGCAGTTGTTGATAAAAGCTTGCAAATATGACCCTACAGGCTCAAAGATTTGTAGGGACATTACAAAACACAAAAGCGTAACCGCTAAAAATGAGGTATTATTTCAAAGCTTAACTCAAGAGAGTCTTCATCCTGATTCATGGCTTTGGAGCCGCAGGACTGTGTCCGATCTGCTGTTTGTTCTCTCTGTTATTTTATACTGATGTGCCAACCCACGAAGGGATCAGGAGGCGATACCCTCTCCTGGTTACTGGTGGCACCAGCACGCGATGAGCGGCCGAGGGGCGCAGGTCACGGAGCTGCCTTGGCACGCGGCGCTGGCAGCACAGTGTTGGGTACAGCTGCATGAGTTCCCGTTCCCGTCGCCATGTGTCACCTCCTGATCTGCTGCTCCCTTGATGAGCATTGTTTGAACCCCAACTAGTATTCCTACTGTCCTTTTATAAATTCACTGAATCATTTATGGTTGTATTAAGGTTTATAACCTTGTTTTTGAAAAAGGAGTGCTGACCTTTGGCCTGTGTCGTTTGCTAGGCTCCCTCTAAGCCATGCCGTCAGGTATTACAGGGATAATGAGGTGGAACAATTTATTAATCTGTCATCTCTGAGCAAATGAGTTACATTTGTTTTGAAGCCTTAATGTAGTGGTCATAGGTTAACCATCTTGTAAAATCCCTTAGGCCTTTCTTTTCAGGTATGAATAAACTCGGATCTAGCAGGCTTACCATATATCAAGGGAAATAACGGGTGAAATCTATAATTAGTGTCAGAACTTTGTGGATTTTTCATAGGGTCAAGAATTCACTGATGGCCTTGGTGCTGCAATTCATTGCAGCTACAGAGCTCTGTGCTGACTTCAGAGGAGCTCCATCCAGCATCACAGTTTGTGGGTTCATGATCTATGCTGACAAATATCTCCACCTGTTTTTGACCATACAGTGGTCAGAATTTTCAGACATTGTACCCATACTTCAGACAATTACTGAACTGTTGATTTTTTAAAACTATATTTTTTATCACTTTTTGTCTCTTAACCGCAAAATTTATTGTAACTCACATTAAAATGTCTGTGACATTGACTTGCAGCTGCTTAGTGTTACTCATCAGTTTGTAAATTATGTCTCAGAAAGAATAGAGGTTGATTCAATCATAGGATCAGTCAATACAACACAATTCATCCTAATATACATTAAAATATTTATGTTATGTACAAGAGGTTAACAATTATGTGGTGGTGGCTAGCAAACTCTGGAAAGCGTAGTTTGCCTCAACCTTGTAGCATATTTGTTCAAATTATTATTTTCAGTATTTCATATTTTGTTATAAAAGAGCACTGATGGTCCAGTGTCTGGTACCAGCCGTCTTATGTGACTATTTTGTATTAATAATCATGAATAATTTCATTTGTGGTGGACATCTCTGGACAAGAATAATTCTTACTGCCCTCTTCAGGACTAAATTTTTCTAGTAGGTATTAGATCTACTTGAATGCTGTGAATTTAGCTAATAATCCCTACAGAGCCATTGGCACTGCTATCATGCAGAATACTTCTGGTCACCTAACATACATCTTAAGAGCCTACAGGCTGTGCTTTTGGTGGGTGTAATTGTGGATGAATTTCTGCAGGAACAGCTACTCCAGAGTAAGTGTTCCCAGCTGGAGCATAGGAGCCGCTCGTATGTGAGGTCGGTGAGAAGCTGTTACTCTGCAACTAGAATACAACAGCAAGAAATGGGCAAACTTGATTTTGAATCAATTAAGTCTTTGGTTAAATCTGCCAGGCAGTTCCGTATGTATTCATTCTGCATAGAAATGAAGAAATACCACTTGAAAAATGCAAGTATTTTCAGATGAATCAAACCACCATTGTGCTTCATGTCTGAAGTTCCGGTGCTCTCTTTCATCGTCCATCACACACACTTGTTCCTATTGAGCATTTTCAACTAGGATGTGTGCAAAGGAAATTTCATCGGGAAAACACCTGCTGCAAGTGTGTCCTGTTGCTCTCAAAGCGCGTGCAGTTTGAACAAGACGTTATAATCCTGGATTAGCTTCTCTCCCAGCAGATGCTCTCTAAACTGCTGTATGCAGTCTAGCCCTCATGTCCCACATGTTCTTGGCTTGCTGAATCTGCACAGAAACATTGTCTGGCTGGCTCTGGGCCCCTTGTCGTACGCTCCAGATGCAAACCAAGTGCCTGATCCTGCTTTTGGCAGGGAGAGCCGCACAGTCTGTTTGCTTAGGCACTGTTAGTCCCTGCCTTCTAAAGCTTTAATAATAGGTATTAAATTCACTCATAATATTTCAAAACTGTGCAGCCTCTACCTCCCTGTTTTCTCTGAAATACTAGTAAAGGAGAACACGAGCAAACCTAAATACTAACAGTCCACATAGCAGACATCATAAAAAACCTGCAGAAGACTTAACGCAGATCCTTATTTAGTTTTTCTTGTGTCTCCAAAAATCAGCTAAGATTTTGTCAGTGTCTTCTGACCTTCTACTGTAGCTAGTTTCCTTTTAGTCTAGAACTGCTTCCTTTCCCTTCCCTCTCCCTAAGGCTTCTTTCCAGAGGACCGCTTGTGTAGCTTTTACCTCCTAGTAGCTAGGCTGCTGCGAGGATGCAGCCTCCTAGATGAATGAACTCTGTGGGGAATTATGCTCCCTAATGTCTGCAGATATTCGCATTTGGAGAGGTGATTATCCTGTAATAGCCTCTGACAAGCCTACATTTGCTATCCGTTGACGGTGCTGTAGGGATCATAGTTAAGGGCACAGCAAATGATATGGCATAATTTTACAATCTCACCCGCCCTTTAAAACCAAAACACCTCGTGCAGCTAGAAGCTGACACATCCAGCCATGTGCTCATTTGTCACGTCACACAATGTAATTCCTTCTTTCAGATTTGCATTTTGGAAAATAAATCTAAGGATGTCCTCATCTGCATTGGTGTAGAAACCTGCGTGGCTCCACAGAGCAGCTGTAGCAAGTCAGTAATGTACTCATGTTCTCACTATTTTTCCATTCGTTCTTCTGTCTGTCTTCTGTTGTGCCATGTCAGTGTTGGTGGTCTGTTCCTTTATTGTTTCTGAGAAGATGAAGAGCCGAAAAGTCACTGTCTTGTGTCCATCTCTCATGCTGAAGAATATGAAGTCTTCAGCAGCTCATCTGCATCTTCTTTCCCATCAGACCCGCGCAGAGTGCGGGGCTCACACCCCTTGCAGTCCTCGGCCTTTAGTGAGTGCTCTGTGGGCCTGTATTTCTCACACGAGCTGTCATCTGCCTTGCCCACGTGCATGCAATTGTCCATCTCAGCAGGACTTTTTTTTCAGATGCTCTGAATCTGACGTAGATCTGATGCAGCTGCTCCTTTGCCAAGATCCAGCCACTGCCTGTTTCACAGTTGATGCTGTGGCGATGTAAAATTAGTGCTTTACCACCCCGCTGTCAGCAGCAGTGAGTCCTCTGCAGTGCTAACTGCTATTTCGTATTTTGGCAGGTTTTGGAGTTGTTGTGGACCAACCCTTCTGGCTGGACCCGATGATCTCTTGAGGTCCCTTCCAGCCCCTACAATTCTGTGATTCTGTGGTTCTATAAAACTCTCTGTGGTGTCCACTGAGATCTGATGTCAGGGTGCCTGTGCAACAAATCCTCCCCATTTCAAATCCAAATGAAGTGTTTTCAACCCAGGTCCTACCCATCACAATCCCTGTTGTTTCTCTTCAGCCCTCCCAGGCTAAGCCAAACAGCTTGAAACTTGAGATTCTTCCTCATTTTCCCTGGACTAGATCTTGCAGTGTTTGCCCAGATTTAGCATGAACTGTGCCCCGGTTTTTGGAAAGAAACCGAAAGAGACAATTTGCAAACTTGCTTGATAATTTGAGTGTATACCTCCTATCTGGTCTCTGTAGGTTTTATTGACCTTCATTTGCAGAAAGAAATAGAAAGCATTGTTGCATTTTGCATGACTTTTTCATTTGCCAAGTATTTGATTAGAATATGCTGTGTGTGTTCTAATGTCAAAACTAAAAGGATGGCGTTTTCATCAGTCATCTGAGGGAATTCTTGTAGAGAGCATGCTGCCCTGTACTCAACAAATTATCTTTCGTTTCCTCATAGGCTTCCCCTTGAATTCCCCAGCTGCACAGACAGAAGTCTCCAAGCCTGTAGCCTTCTCTAGGCAGAAGCCCTGCATGCATGGGCTGCCTCGTGCTCTGCGAAGCTGCAGTTCTGTTAATTCCTCTGGCATCACCTGAGCTAAGGTGAACTTCCACAGACCTTAGTCAGCTGTAAATTTTGTTGGGGAAGGCAATATATTTTACATTGTGGGGATAAGTAGTTGGAAACTTAAGCTGTTGTTTGATTCATCACATTGTTTCCATTTTGATATAATTTAGTATCATATTTTCAGTGATTGGTGCAATAGAAACTGGATGCCACGCTGGATCGCAGCACCCAATTCAGTGTTCTACAGCTATTTAAGCTATTAAATGTTCTGCTGCTTTTCTTACAATGGGAGTACATCTGTTAAAATGCAAGGCCTGAAATTTCACTTGGAGACAAAACACATCACACTAGTGAACAGAATGGCTGATAGAGATGTAGTTCAGTCCTTCGGAACATTTTCTGTTCCTGCCTTACTCATTGTACAGCTACCAGCTTCCTGAACAAATGAAGTATGCAGTGCTGGTGAAAACAAAGCATGCCATGCATCTGAGATCTGAAGGTTTTGTTTATGTCGCAAGATGCAGAAAGAGGAGCCATCTGCAGAGAGCGCAGAGCTGAGTTCATTGCTGCAGTTAAATGATAAAAAGGTGGGACTATACAGGGCAAGGTCTTACCTGGAATTAAAAATAAAAATAAAACGAAGGTACAAGCTTCCAGGTTAAGCCTGTAGGTAAAAAATGCCTGAAGACCCAGCCCAGTGCAAACAGATGGATTAACTCCAGTATACAAGCTGCCTGACTAGCAGAGTACCTGCATTTTAAATATCTAATTCAAATTAATATAGCTTAAATTAAGAGTACTACCTTTAGGGCAGAGAGAAAGTCTGAAGTTACGATATCACTGACACCACTGTTATACCATGGGTAAAATATGGCTTTTGATTAGTAAACAGATGGATTTTGATCTGCATCACGAGCCTGAATGAATTCGTTGCCAATTCTTGAAGCGATTTGTGTTCTTGGAATCGAACTACCAAACAGTAACAGATGTGAGTACATTGAGCTGTCAGGAGCTTAATGAAGTAAAACCGAGATCGCTAACCAGTTTTAGAGAAGGGTTAAGGGGATCCCTTTTGGAAAGCTAATTATTTAGGACAGCACACCTGTCATTAGGCAGCAGAAGATACCAAAAATTAACTATTGTCTCACATGAATTCTTGCTCTGCCACATGTGGTTGAAATGACAGACAGAGCTGTAGCACAAAATTAATTGAGCTTTCAAATCTGGAGAAAGTGGGAGAAAAAATTGATCTAGGTTTATTAAAAACAGTTGAAATCACTAGCACAGCATGCCTTCCATTATTATAAAACATCTCCTTTTAATTCTTGGTATCATGAAGCCATTGTGGTGCCCAGAGCGCTGGCGGTTAAGGCAGTAGGTGCCCCACAGGGACACAGCTGCTTCCAGCAGGACGTGGAGGGAGGCAGAGGGCACGGCCCTGCGGTAAGGCAGTGTGCGGCTCGGGGAAAGGGCAGGTTTGGGGCCTGGTCAGCTCTCTGGCCTTGGGCAAGTCTTTCACAGCAGCACTTCTGTTGTCTGTCTGGTCCATGCGGGTTGTCGACTCCTTGGTCAAAGCTGTCAGAAGTGTGGCTGGTGCCCAGCACAGCCAGCCCTTCGGCCACCTGCATGTGTCCCCTTGGTGCTGGTTGTTTCTGGTGGAATGCCTTTGTTCTGCTAGTCCGAACGGAGTGCCAACCACGCCGTCATTACATCCCGGCTTTGGCAGTGCTTTAATGACCCAGGCCGTACTGCTCAATGAAGGCAGCAGTAGCTCCTCGCCCTGACCCAGGAAGGGGAACGTGAGGCCAAAGGCACCGCCCCGGAGCGCGTCCCAGCGAGAGAAGCGCTTGTGGCCTGTGGGGAACGCATGGTCCCGTCCGTCTCTGAGTGCCTTGAGCCATCCAGGAGGATTCACAGCTGCGAAAAACTCCTTTGTGAATCGGGATTCTCCTGACAGAAAGCAGGTTCACTGCAGCAGCACAAAGGAGCCGCGTTTCTGACGCCCTTCACAGAACAGCAGGTTTATACGTCTTGCTGCATTTTTACGGGAGATGTGGATGAATGGAGAACCACCTCCGTAGGAGTTTTTTATCGTTTAGCTTCCTACTGTTAGCTGGTTTTCCTCTCCACAGGAATCCTGCCCCAAACTGACTGCAAATTACCAGGCAGAAATCTTTGATCACTCACCAATTACCTCTCTTCCTTGTAACACATAAAACACTCTATATGAGATAACTCCTGGAATTTCGGTAAAACAAAGAATGATGTTTAAAATCGGCGTGTTAAGAAGTTGGTTGCCTGTCACCTATCCTCATACAGAGAATTTCCTCCATGTTTCATCTTTATATTATTTTTTCCCATGTAAACACAAACCTAACGCCTATGCTTGCATATTGTTACTTTCTAGCTCTGCTGTTACAATGACTTAAATCTTCTTGCTGACCTTGCATCTTTGGATTCATAGATTATTTTGGTGAGAAGTGCTCTCTTTAGCAGAGATCTGGAGATGGAGAGAGCTCTCACTTCCTACCTTCAGCTCTGCGAAGCAAACTTTTCAGTGCTTTTCTTATTTTTCTTGGAGGATGCTGGGAAGCAATAAAGCGATGAAGATCTACTTCAGCTTAGTGAGTGAGCAAGCATGGGCTCAGCTTTAGCTCAGCTGAGCCTGAGGATCACAGTCCTGTGCACTGAGTGTAGGCACTTGCTCAGCGGTAGGTTACAGTATCAAGGGGATCTATCCTCCCACAGTTTTTAGAACTGTGAACAGAAATACTTGGTTTTGCTTTGAACTAAGGATTTTTTCAGTTGTAATTCTGTGGAATTTTATATTTTTAGATTTAATGCCACTTTGCAAATGGCAAACTCCATGTTTATGATTATCACTATGATTTCAGCCTAGGTTCATTAAGTGACTGAAGTCACTCATGAGTTGCCCCTTGAAAAGAACTAGGGCAGCAAATTAATATGCATGGCTGTTTGTGGGATTGGGTTTTACATTTGCAAAATTTAGACCTTCTTGGCTCTAAAGAACTCATCAGATTCATCAGATTCACAGCACCTTGTCAGTGGCGGCTGCTGGATGGGAAGGCAGCTGTGGTTGGACCAAGCTCTGGCACGGAGCGGGGAGCAGCCTGCGAGCTGCTTCCCCTGGCAGGGGCTGAAGCAGCGTCACCGCTACACAACACGGGGTAGTGGCATCGCTTCGACGTGAGTGTCCTGCGGCAGAGATTGGGCACTAAACATAGCGCATCGAGAAGGAAAGGGACCTGGCAAAGGTCCAGCCTGGGGAAAAACCTGTTGTGGGGCTGCCCGTGTTGTGCTGTGCTTTGGTTCATACTGCATGGACTTTCCCAAACTTCCCGTTGTTTGAAAATTTTTTAACAGTATGATGGAAACTGGAAGAAATGTGTTCTTCAGTATTGTCATTTTACACTTTTGAAGAACACTGCTCCACAAACTATCATAGGGCTTTAATGTACTCTGAAGTTCTCACCTTGTAGTAAATGTAGGACTTCTAGTTTTTAACTCTACATTATCTTCCTTCCCAGAGGGAAGTGTCCCACATACTGAACCAGGCAGAGTGGCAGACACAGAATTAGACTCTTCCTTCCCCTGTGAAAACATTGCAAAGTTTGTCTTAAATTTTGTTCTACTTTTGTTACACCTACACAGTGAATGGTATCCTGAGCTCTACTGACTCTCCCGCTGCAGATCCATGAGAAAAAGCAGTAAAAAAAAGTAAAAAAAGACCAGTAACTGCTTGTACTACATAAGTACAAAGAAGTGAGGTACCGCTGAAATAGGCAAATCTTGCCACAGAAAACAAGCAGTTGAAACAGAAAAAAAAAAAAGCAACAGACCGAAGGGTGGCAGGGTGAGCAGAGCAGGATGAGAAGTCTCTTTCAGCAGTGAGCGGGGGCCAGGCACCGCGCCCAGGGCAGGGGCATGTGGTGCCCGCGGTGCTCGGAGCGCCCGGCGTGGTGGGCACGGGGACACGGCAGTGGCACGGCTCAGCTGGTGGCACTGGGCAGCAGAGCAGCCTCGGGAGCGATGGGCTGTGCTCGTTGTGTCTTCAGACTGGGGAATTCGGTGTATGTGGAGCTACCAGTTGCTGTTCTAGTGGCAATGTTTGCACCCGACTTGAGGTTCACATTTCCAAACCAATGTCACCATTTGTATAGTGGGACGAGTACTCAGACTGGATCAGTTACAGGGCAAGAGCAAAATACTTCTGGAAGTGGGAACCACTGGATGCTTTCTGAGGCAGCAACGCCAGCACTGTTATAAGAGCACTGCTTTGGTTTATGCCCGTGCCAGCATCACGTCACGCAGCTCTCAGCGCAGCAGGAGGGCTCTGTGCTGCTGCAGGCTGCTGCTGCTCAAAGAGTGAAGCAGGTCCATTTGTTCTTTGGTCTGATTTCACTCCTAATTTCAGAGCAAAAAGAAAACTTTTCCCTCAAGATTCTCTTGAAGTAAATGTGTTGTAGGAGCTGTTTTTTAGGGGTGTTTCTCCATTCGCAGTCAGTGGGTAATTGCATTAAGCTGTCTTTACCTGGAGGGGATTGAGGATGATATTAAACCTAGCAGTCACATCACTGCTCAGGTGACACAGATCACGCACAGGCCGAGATGTCCTCCTCCTCCCCCCGGGCCACAGGATCCTTTTGGAAGGGAGGTGTTGCCAGCAGCCCCTGACCCTCCAGCTGTCAGACCCCGGCTCAGCCCATTACAAATGGGCGGCTCTCTGCGTTAACGCACCTGCTCCCGTGCTTTCTGGGCACTGTGGAACAGGACAGAAAGCCCCGTCCTCGGGCTTTTGGTGGCTGGGCAGGCGTCCTGCTGCGGAGCCATGTGCTTCCTCCGCCACTCCGATCGCTGTCCATGAAGTTCCCCTGCATCCAAGGGTCGCAGTTAGGGCACAGCTCTTCCCTGATGGGGCTGGCAGGGGAAGAGGGCAGCGGGACCCCTGCTGCTGCTGCGCTCCTGCCACGCTGGGACTGCCCATGAGGGTTTTGGTGCGCGAGGCGGGGACGCAGAACTGCAGCGGGGAGGAGAGGTGATGGTGTGGATGGGAGGCGGCTGCAGCAACCCTGTGTGAAGCTGCCATTTGTCACCCTCTGCCTGCCCCCTGCCGTGCCCGCGGTGTGACCGTGACGGAGGTGCCGCTGGCTGCTGCCCAGTGGTGCTCCAGCAGCAGGAACCAGTCCTGGGTCACAGCAACACCACAACGGCCCCTTGGCATGGCCTCGGAGGCTGTGTGTGTGTGTGTGTGTGTGTGTGTGTTGTGTGCATGCACACACCTGTGCACACGCAGAGCAGCAGCTTGCCAAGGCGGTGGGGGCACGGGCGCTTCTTAGTGGGGGGCAAACCAAACGCGGGTTGTTAACGCAGCCCTGGGATCCAGGCGGGCCGAGCAGCAGACCGAGAACAGGAGCCAGCTAAGCAGAAATATTGGCCTACATTTTTTTCTCCTCCTGGTGGAAGGCATGAGGGTTTCTATGGCAACTCGTGTTTTCTGTTCCGTCAGGCCTCCTGACTCATTGCTGGGGGAGCTGCGCAGCGAGAAGGGATTGTTTTATTTCCCTGCCAAGCCAAGTGGCTCCGTTTCTGTAGCCCATTGCTCGGAGCCCGTCTGAGTGGAGCTTGAGGCTGGCGCAGCTTCGCAGAATCAGTTTAGGGCGACGACAAAAGACAGTTAAATGCTACAGCATCCTCCTCCCCTTGAAAACCCGCTGGAGGGGCAGCACGTGCACCGCGGGTTCCCTCGCTCACGCCAGCGGGAGCAGGGCCGTGGCCCCGAGCTGCCTCCCCCAGCCCTGCCACCAGCCCCAACACCGCGCCCCGGGGCTGCGGCAGCGGGAGGTGGTGGGAGCGCCATGAAGGAGAAGGGCGCAGGTGTAGCAATGATAAAATCCGTGTCGACGCTGAAATATTTGTCTTAAGGCTTTGTGGTGACATCTCTAGTGTCCTGGATCAAATGTGCTATGGGAAGGGACCTTGTGCGATCTCGCCATGTCACTGCATTCTTCTGATTGGGAAGTGCCGGAGATCCACAGGCCTGATGTCTTCAGGGCCCAGGGATGCTGAGTAACCATTTTTTGTTGAACTAGTGGGGGAGTTTTGCATCTACTTCTCTAGGCTCTGCTGAAAATTTCAGCTATTACATGTATACCCCAGAGAACACTGTGAACACGCAGGACCAGCCATTCTGCAGCCTTTTCGTTTGCCTAATCACAACCATATGGCACACTTTAAGGGAGATTATCTTTACATTGTTAGCTTTAAACGCAGCCTTCTTTTAGCTTTACAAGGTCGTAGCAGCTATCCAGTTAATGGTAAGCAGAAAGGAAATGTTAAGGCAGCATGACCTTGGCCAATCAGTTAATCTTCCTCTACCCTATTTTCTCCAGCAAAATAAAAATCTTTCCCTGCACGCTGCAAAGGGCTTTGAGATCCCGGGGTGAAAGGTACATCGTAAGCCCAGAGCATTAATTATTTAAGCCCTGATCGTGTGCTTGGTCCTGGAGGGAATGCAGATGAATTTACTATCTATTATGGTCTGTTTGTTTATGTACAGCTGCTATTTAGGTTGATGGCAGCGATGCCGCTGTCAGTGTCCTGCAGGTCGCAGTGTGCCGGCACTGCCCAGCGCTTCCCCTTGCTGTGATTCATGCCACTAAAACTTAGAAACAACAGCGAGGTACGCGAGGCCTTGAGCGGTAACAGAATTACTACTTCAGGGAGTACGGACATTTAAAAAGACTCGTGTCAGCATTTTATGCAGAGCTCCTTATTAATTATACTGCCAGGGGGAGGAGGGCGAGGATGGAGCCAGCACCGAGCAGCGCGGTGCACGCCGCCGGCCCAGCGTGTCCCGGAGCAGTACGGGCGTCTGGCGTAGGAGAGGCAAGGGCTCATCTCTCGTGCTCTGTCTCGTAATTTCAGTTCTGGAGGCTTTGTGGGGAAACCTAACTGTTATAAATGAGGTCTCAACTCAATCTGAATTTTGTAATATTTATAAAACAAATATTTCTAAAAGGTATAAAAGGCAAGTAAACAGCGTTGGGTGTGTGGGGAGTCTACGCTCCACCAACACACACACACGAACATCAAACATTCTAAACATATAGAACATGGCTTTTACATACTAAACCCAAGTATGCCTATACAGACGTACAATCAGGAAAGAACAAAAATCCTATAAGTTCCATGACTTACTAAACTCGAATACACCCATACATATGTAAAATCAGAAAAGGTAACAAACAATCCTTTAAGTTCCATGACTTATCAGTCTCCATTTTCCATTCCTTTTCTTGATTACTAAAAAGTCTCCATTTTCCATTCCTTTTGAACAGTATGTCTCGCTTTAAGTTGTCAAGCAACTCGGTCTTCAGGCCTTATGTATCCCGTTCTTCCTGGATCGAAGAAAAGCATATCCGTCTCCTTTTCAAGGCCAAGAGGCCTGGGTCAAAAGGCACGTCCAGGTCACCAGGGGCGGAACAGCAAAAGCCTGCGATGGCTGTAGCAAGAGACCAGCTGGAGAAAAAGCAACCCAAGACTTCATGGAGTCTCCTGAATCACCCTTCTTGGTTCCCTCTAAACTCTTTTACATTCCTGATGGCCTCATCGTTAAAAGTCTGATGTGCTCATCAACCACAGGGCTTTCCAACCCCATGGCCACATTCCCAAATCTCCCCCTTCTTTATTAATATCAACCATGTTCTCGACACAAATTACCACTCCATATATAACATAACCTAGAATTGCTCATAAATGGGCTTTTTGGTTGTCACATTAAGCTGGATCACACAGTGTAAAGCATTGATTTTTAGATTTTAGACTGCTGAATAATTAATGGGTGCATTGCCTGCTCAACTCGATCGTGGCAGCGCGATTGCTTCGGCCCTCCTCAGAACAGCTCTGGACAACAACTGTTTTAAGACACAGGCAAACTCTGAATTCTCTTGCTTTTTAGTGTCTGTTTTTGAAAAGGGGCGTATTTTCTGACATTTTTTTATGATACTGAGGTTTTATTTTGTAGCGTCTGATAATGTAATCCTACCACAAGCACAAAGGATGATTTTTAGAGCTGTTGTTCCTTAAAATCTGCTTTTGCTACCGTCCCATTTTAACATGGCCATATATTATGGTATACAAATGTTCAGTACAAGCATGAGCACATACAGACAGAAAGGGAAAATGTATTTTTATGAACCGCGCAGATGTTGATCATAAATCTAAATAAAATCCTTTTTCAGAACTTTTATCAAATTGGATTGGTTTGAGCTCTTCAGAAACTTCAATCTCCATACCTGTGTATTACAGAATATATTTAAATATAAAATAGCCCGTTGGTACATAAATTATCTGACCGTTTGCACTATTGTTGTGCAGAGACTTTGTCTCTGAAGGGCTTAACACACTCCTGTATGGCTTTAAGTCATGGACAGACGTTGATGCTAGGTGTGTAATTTCTGTTACAACTTCATTATATTTTTAATACTTTTCCTCTTTATTGGCTGCAGCAAAGCTGGCCAGGATGTGTTGACTGTGCTCTGGTGCTGGGTCAGCTTTGGTTAAATCATCAAAAACGAGAAGCATCTATTAAGTGGTCTTTTGCTGAGTCCTCAGCAAATGAACTTGCAGGGAGCAGCAAATATTTTTCCTCCCATTTTCTCCAGCCCAGTTCCTGCATCCCTCGGAGGTCACAGCCTCCCCGGAGAGCCCAGCCTGATGTCTGAGAAGCGCTGCTCTGAACTCCAGACGCCGCCATTCAGCAGCACCGTAATGATCTCACCTAAAGGCACCGGCTTCCATCCATCAAATGACTGACGATATATGAAAAACCCCGGGATTCTGATCACACAATGCTGGCTAGCAAACGGGTCTTTACGCTGGCCTTTGCCAAGACGGTGCATTATCCTCCCACAATGCGATATTGACACCGTGTCAGAGGCTGACATTTGCGGTGGAGTTATTGACAGTGATTGTTCGGCGCTGAAAATAGATGGCTGCTGGTGGCTCCTCGCATCCAGCCTCAGCCACGCCTGCTTACCCCCAGCATTACCAACACCCACGCGTGGAGACCGCTGCCCGGCACGGCTGCGCGATGGAGGTGGCAGTCGGGGCCCTGCGGCTCAGGGCACAACGTGGGGCTCGGCCGCATGAGCTGTGAAAAACACCCCGCGTCCCCTCCAAACGAGCGGCACTCGCTGGCTGGGCCCTGGCACCTCGCTCAGCAAACCTGGACTTGTTTACGCTTACACACCCCTCTCCATCGCCAGGCGGATGAGATTCACTCGCCCAGACTCTTGCATCCCCATTTCTTACTGGGATTGAATGGTGTTAAGGAGAAAGTAGCCAGAAAGGGAGCTTGTAGGGATGATGTCCCTGCGGTGCTGCAGCAAGCCATACAAAGGGCTGGCTGCGTGTATGTAAGGCTGGTGTCGCAGTAAGAGATTCGGCTAATGTATATGGTATTGATGTGATTGACATTCATATGTTGTATAGAGCTTTGGTGTCCACAGGAGTGGTTTAAAAATGGAGAGAGTGAAAAAACACTACCTGTAATGCTTCTGGAGGTTTCGTATTAATACTCTCTGCAGTCAACGAGTCAGCCCGTTTGGTTTCCCAGAAGACCGCAAGACGATTGCATTGCAAAATATCGGAAGTTTCTGGGGAAGGAACAGGGGAGGTCCTGATCAGTCCCTGAGCCAGCAGAGATCGCTGCAGCAAGACCAAGCGGCTGGAAGCTGAACTCAGTCATCTTCAAAGGGAAAGTGAAGCACAGCTCTTTGTTGGAGCAGGTAATTAACCATGGGGACGCGTTACCTGCAGACACGCTGACTTCTGCTTGTGATATTTCCAGCTCACAGCTAGAGATTTTTTGGAAGGTGTGCCGTAGCACAATATAGGCTGTCCTTATGCCTTGCCAGAGTTACTGGACACAGGACGGAGATGACTGGGTAAAGCCCAGAGAAGCCTGGAGGGTTTCCGAGACGCTGCGAAGCCGGTGCCGGCACTTCCCCGCGCTGCCCGAGGGTGGCATGTCAGGGACGGACAGACCGTGTCTGCGCCCTGCACACAGCAGCGGGGAGGTTTCCAGCCTGATCATTTTCACCCTCGTGGGTTTTTTTCTGTTTAACAGAAATTTCAGAATGAAAATATTGAGATAAACTCCAACTTCCATGTGAGTGCGGTTGGTGTAGGTTCTTACCCAGCGTGAATCCCGAAAAAAGGAGAAAAAAGACTCGTGTAATCACTTATGTTCAGCGATAATTTGGGACCTGAGGAACAAAGTGTTTAAGCAGACTATACAACTTCCAGCAGTACTGACCCCAGAGGATTATTCAGAGGCCCAAAGTGAGGCTGTTCTTTCAGTGCAGGGGAGGAGCAGAGCGCAGCAGATTCACGGGCACTGAGCAGAGCCGCAGGTCCCAAGCTGGGCAGGTGATGAGGGTTCAGGGTCTGGAGTACAGAAAGCAGAACTGAGTCCAGGCACTGCCACTGGTGCTCAGGGTCACTCCCCATTCAGCGGGATGCAGAGCTAAATAACAGGCAAGCGTGTGAGAACAAATAGTGTTAAAATGAGGGAGACGACTGGTAGACAACAGAGAACCTGAGAACGTGAGCTTTTAGCTGAAGTGGCATAAGGTCTGTTATCTGAGCTGCTCACAGCTTCTTATGGAAGTTTAGAAATAGTGTGAATAGTGAAGATTATTTAACTTTAGAAAGCAATTTAGCTAGGGTTTAAAAAGACGTTTAACGAGCTTACATTACCCAAATGCTCTTAAGCCAGCTATATTTCAAATTAAAGAAAAGTCATTTTGGCTGGGATACGACTTCATCGTGGCGGTAAAAAGCTCCCACTCAGGCATTATTCTTTCTGCCAACAGGCACAGCTAGGATGGGATGTTCCATAAACCTTCCCGATGAGACAAAACCCACGAAATCACCATGTGAAGCCTGCGGAGCAGACGCCCCTCTGTGACCGCAGGGACTCGGCGGCCTGTCCCCAGCTGACGAGGGGCGGCGAGGGTCGGGACGGGAGCACCAGGCACAGAGGTGTGGGTCCGGGCCGCTCCTCAGCCCCCTCGTGCCAGCAGCACAAACACCCCCCAGCTGCTCTCACATCCCCGCGCCGCCTCCTGCTCCAGGCGCCTCCCGCCAGGAAATGCAGCGAGTAACTTCTGAGCCAGGGGAAGTCTTGGTGGTGAGCACTGCGAGCGAGCTGACTGCACCAACGGTCACGTGGGGCCGAAATTTGGAGGATGGTTTCGTGCAGGGAGAAGCTGTTTGCTGTGCAGGCAGAAACAAAATAAGCAGAGTAACAGGAAGACGGAGACGGTCAAGGCTTCAGCTGTGTAGCGGTTGTTCCTCCAGAGCTGAGGTTGTGCTTTAAACAACCGGCATATCCCCAGTACAGCGTAAGACGTTTGGGACAGGAGTCGAAGGATTTGACTGAAAGTATCAGAACTGTGCAGGGGCACTGAGGAGCACCTCTGTCCCCGTCGGGGGGTGGCTGTAGCTCCTGAAGCCCGGCAGAGCCGCACGGAGGCCCTGGAAGAGCCGCGGTGCCGCAGGCTGCGCAGCAGGACCTCGGTGTCTCTCTCTGGGGAGGCTCCTGCAGCCTGCGAGTATTTCCTGCCCGCGCGTTGTCTCCAGGAGCAGCCCGACAGGGAGGAGCAGAGTAACCCAGAGCAGCGGCCGTGAGGCCGTGCAGCCGGCGGGGAAGGCCGACTGGCTTGACAGCTAACCACGGCCCTGCTGGGCGGCAGCCCTGAGCTCCGTGTGCTGCTGCACACAGGCGTGGGGCGTAACGGGGTAGAAGTTGGACCTCTCTGTACTTTCAGCACATACGCAAGGTTTTCAAAACTCTTCCTGAGTGTTCACGGAGTCGATCCAAATGATCCGAGCGTGCTGCTTTGTTGCTGTCCCCGCTAACAGGGTCAAACAGCTCAGTGAAACCCCTCCTCAGCGCTGTCCTCCAGAGGCAGACGGACACACAGCTGATGGCGTTTGGCCACGCTCCCAAGCTGCTGCATCGGGTGGTTCCAAAAGCTCCAATAAATGAGTTTAATCAGGAGACGTCACTCTGATATGAACGTTTAATGGCACTGATTTATACTTCCAGCTGCCAAAGTCAGGGGCTAGCTTAGCAGCGAGAGCCCGCGGAGCTCAAGGGTTCAGAACATCAGCTCTCGGTGGAGATGGACGCGTTGCACAAGATGTTGAGGGGCAGCCAGGAGGGAAGCTCTGCCCGCTGGGACAGCCAGCACGGCTCCCGGCTGTGCGAAAGGGCCTGACATGTTCCTTGCCAGAGCTGTGCTTTTGGTGCCTGTCCCTAGACCACTGCCTGCTGTTCTCAGGGAGCGTCTCTCACAGCGCGGGTGGGGTTTCTGAGGCTGGTTGCTGGGTTTGGTGGTGTTTGGTGTTTGTGACCGGCTGGAGCAGCAGCTGCGGGTGGTGCCTGGGCTGTGGCAGGGCCGTGCTGTGGGTCCCGGCAGCTCAGCGCCGCTGCCCGCAGCTGGGCCCGGCACAGGGGCGCTCCGTGGGGTGGTGGTGAAGGGACGGGGCAGCGCTGGGGGCAGGGACCCGCGGGCCTGTGGCACGGCCCGGAGCGGGGCTGCGAGCCGCCCCCTGCCCCCCACGGCCCGGCTGTGATTTCCATTGCGGCCCCGCTGCCCCCCCCGGCCGCCCCGCTCTGTGCCGTGCGGGGGCCCCCGAGCCCCGCAGCGGGGCCGGGCAGGGCGCGGGGCGGGGCGCGGCGCGGCCCCTTTAAGGCGGGCGGCGGCGGCGCGGGGCGCCCATGTGGCGGTGCAGCACGCCGTGTTGTGCTGCGCGCCCATTGGCTGCCGCCGCGCTGACAGCTCGCCGCGTGCCGCCGGCGCACTGCGGGGGGAGGGCGGCCCGCAAAGCCCGGCACGGATCCCCCGCCGCGAGGACCGGCCCCGCCCCGCCCCGCCCCGCCCGGCCCCGCCGCCGCCGCCGCCCCGCGCCACCGCCCCCCGCCCCCTCCCTTCCCGGAACCCGGCCCCCGCCGCCCGCCGCCGCCGCCCCCTCGCCGCCGGGCCCGCGCCCCGCCCGCCGCCCGCGCCCCGCCCCGCCGCCCGCTCCGGGCGGAGCCGCGGGTCCGCGCCGCGTTTTGCGGGCGCCCGGCGCGTAGTAGCGGGGCCGCGCCAGCGCCCGCCCGTTGTGTTGCTGTTGCCGCCCGCCATCTTGTCGCCAGCGCTGCTGCCGGCGGGGCTGAGCCGCGGGGGCGGCGCGGCGCCTGCGGCCGGGCCGAGGAGCGGGCGGGCGGGCGGCGGCGGCGGCCGGGGCCCGCGCCATGAGCATCGAGACGCTGCTGGAGGCCGCGCGCTTCCTCGAGTGGCAGGCGCAGCAGCAGCAGCGGGACGCACGTGGTGAGACTGCGCGGCCGGGGGGGCACCGGCACCGGGAGGGGGGCGAGGGGGGGGGAGGGGGAGGGCAGCGGGCGGGGGGGGGTGCACCGGGGGGAGGGGGGCAGCACGCGGGGCCGCCCCCGCCCCTCCCCGCCCCTCCCCTCCCGCCGGGCGCGCGGCCGCTGCGTGACGCCGCAGGCCCCGCCCCCCTCCACGTGCGCGCGGGGCCGGCCCCGCCCCTTCCCGCGGGCCTCGTGCCGCCGGGTCACGTGGGGGGCGCCGAGGGGGCGGGGCCGGGGCAGCCCCGCGGGGCGGGAACCGCGCGGAGCCCCCGGGACCCCCCCCCCTGGGACCCCCCCGTGGCGCTGCGGAGCGGCCCCCGCTGGGTGCCAGGAGCCGCAGGCGCAGGGGCTCCGCTCCCGGCTCCGCTCCCGGCTCCGCTCCCGCCCCCAGGACGCGCCCCGTGCCGCTGGCAGCGCCGTGCCCGCCGGGTGCTGCTGCGGGGGCAGCTCGGGCTGCAGCTCCCTGCCCGGGCAGCCTTTCTGCGGCCGCTTCGGCTCTGCCTGGAGCTGCTGCCCCCATGGGCACGGGCAGCCATCGGGGCAGAGCGAGCTGCGGAGCTGCCCAGGCCCTTGGCTTCTGCCCTGGTCCTGCCCTCCCCGTGCTTACGGACACACAGGGAGGCACGGGGCTGGGGCGGTCGCACAAAGCGCTGCCTGCAGCCGGCAGCTGCTCCCTGCCGGAGCAAGGCAGGTTTCCCTCCGGTTTGTGGACGCCTCCCTCGTGTCTCACCGCTGCGCTTCTCCGTGCTCCCAGTCTGTGGCTGCGCCTTGCGGCCACGCTGAGGGCTCAGGCAGAGGAGCCGAGGGGCAACGAGCGCCGTGGGGGGCGGCTGCCCCCGGGTTCTCCTTGTTGTGTTACGGAGCTGGGAGCCGGAGGGTGCCCGGGGTCCGTTCCTTTCCCCGAGGACAGCCGGCTGCTGTTGGCTCCTGCAGATGCACCCCCAGTGCAGCCATGCCACAGAGCACAGCAGCAGGCAGTGGTCTCAGGGCCCAGGGCTGATGCGGGAGCTCCTGTCCCCCAGGTGCATGTCCCGAACAGGTGGGAAGTGCCGGGCAGGTCGGGTCTGGCCCTGACTCCGTGTGTGACGTGGGGTCACCCAGCCTGAGCCTGCCCCAGTGCCACAGGGCAGCAGTGAGACAGGAGCGGGGCTCTGCTCAGCGCGCCGGCTTGATTTCTTTCTCCTTCCCACCAGGAGTTAGTTGCAACTAAAACACAGCTAAAATGACCACCCAGGGCTGCATCAGGGCTTGAGTTGGGCACTGGAATAGCAAACCTAGGCGTGAGATAAATCATCCGTAGAGACTTGGGTGGTTGTTGTGTTGGGAAACATCTGTGAGGTATTACTTGGTTATGGCCGATTCTTCGCTGAAGCTTGGATGGGGAACCAGGAGATTTCTTGGGGGTCTTTCCAGCCGCCCTTCCCATGTTCGGGAGCCTCGGTGGGTTTGGTGGGGGGAAATGCTGGCTGCTGGGTAAGCCTTCTGTCTCGGTGAAGTAGGAGTGAAGCACGCCTGCTCCCCACGTTCCCTTACCAGGGTCATCTTGTCATTTCTGTAATCTATCTCAGGATTGGGGACCAGGGTCCCTGTGATTTCCAGAGCTGGAGCTAAACCCACGGCACTGAAAGCAGCGATGGGCCGTGCTGGTGGTGCTAAGGAGGGGTGGTAGATGCAAAGGCTGGTTTTCCTTTGCTCTTACAGGTAGGGCATAAATGTGTCATAACCCTCTGCTGAGAAAATGCAGACCAAAGGCTTTCTGTTGGCACCACCGGACGGTGACGCCTCCTGCAGATAAGGTCTGGGGAGCGTGCGGTGTCAGCGCGCCGCGGCGGCTCACCGGTCAGCCACAGGTGGGCCTGGAACCGGGAACTGCTTACACCAGGAGTGGAACCAAATGTAAAAGCCCCAGAATTGAAATCCCAGCGGGGCCGGTGAGCTCTCGCTCCCCAGGAGTACACCGCCACCTCCTGAGTCCTTTGCCAGTAGCGCACTTTAAATGCGACCTGGTCTTCCTGGAGGAGTGCAGGGCTCGTGTGCTCTGTTGGTGGGCAGGACAATGGGGCACTGGGTCGGGGCTGACACCCGAACGCAGCCCCTGGGTCGGCAGCAGCTGGGGAGGGCTTGCTAAAGGGAGGAGAGTTTTGGGGGAGCTGCGTGTGGCTGCTGGAGGAGCGGCGGTGCGGAGGCACGGGCTGATCTCCCCACGCCACGGCAGCCTCCAGGTCCTCAGCGCCGGGCACGTCCTCATGGCGAGACTCCGGAGCTGGGAGAGGGGTGAGAAAACGGAGGGGTTCTGGCAGAGATGGGAGAGAGGAACGGGGCTCGTGTTCTGCTGCTGTCAGCCACGGTTCAGAGGCGCCCAGATAAAGGGGTCACGGCTTTGTCAGGGCTCCAGCTCGTTTCCAGGCACTTGGAAGTGCCACGGCTGTTCCCTGGCGTGTCCTCTTATGTCAGCACCATCCGAGTGACTCAGCCCTGAGTCAGACTGCGCCTTCTCTAGCGTGGCTGGCCTCCCCTACGAGTGCAGCCCAGAGAACAGCCTCGGTTGTACGTAGGAATGAGGAAACAGGAACCTTGTTTATTCGATAACGAGCAATCAAAGGAATTGTGCTGCAGCACGCGGGGCTGGGGCGAGAGTGGGAAGGGGAACGGCAGTTCCTCGGCTTCCCCCCTCACTTCTGCAGAGTCACTTCTTCCCCTTTTCTGCGGGGGAATCTCCCGTCAGGAGCTGGCAGGAGCAGGTGTTTCTTTGGGCAGCCGCCACTGGCTCGCACACAGGCGTGCCCAGGAGCGAAGCTCTCCTCTGTGGCATCGTCCCCCGGCCCCTGGCTGCGCCTCCAGTGCCCGCGGCGTGCCGGGGAGGTGCTGGCTGCTGGCAGGCTCCATGTAGGAGCTGAGCTGGAACACCAGATGGCAAAAATATGTCCGTGCAGGTACTGCCAGAAAGTTGGGCTGAGATCTGGTGCTGACACCCAGCAGGATCTCCTTGGACTTTTCCTGCTCCCTGCTGCAGACCGCGGGGCTGTGCGGGAAGGAGCCACTCCCCTGCGTGCATCAGAGCCCTTCCTGAGGTGTTTGTAGTCAGAGTGCTCAGCATCGGCAGCTGCTGACGGAGATCAGCAAAGCCCAAACCACGCTTGGGCCGCTCGGATTCTGCTGGAGATCACCGTGCTGCCATGGGCTGCAGCTCCCTGCTGCTCCCCGCGTGGCTGCCAGGAGCCTGCACCGCACAGCTGGGAGGTGTTCCCAGGGCAGGCCAAGGCAGGAGATAAATTTAAACCTGGCAGATTATTAGATGACGGAGTTAAGAGTCCCTGCCACCGCGTATTCCTGGATCACCAGGGCCCCAAAATAGCACCAGTCCACCGGTCAGGGGCTGTTGACCCCGTTTCTTTGCCCTGCTGTGACAAGACCTGCCGCTTCCCCGTGGCTGCGGGCACTGCTGGCCCTGCTGTGCTAGGCGCAGCCCGGGAGCTCTGGCCACAGCCTCTTGCCCGTCTCAGCTGCAGTTCAGAGCCCTGAGGGGCTGCCTTGAGCCATTCAGTCCCCAGTCCCTGTGCTGAGAGTGTCAGGAAGGAGCTGGGATCACATTGAGTTCCGTGTGTGCCTGCCTGCCCAGCCACCCCCTGCCCTCTCAGCACTGCCGGTCCTCGCCCTGGTCTGCAGCTCCGACGGAAAGCTGGGGAATTGCTGCCGGTGGGCAAATCGAGAGCCCTGTGGGCCCTTTGTGAGGGGTGGCTTCGGTTTGTTTGCAGGCTGTGGGTGCGAGGCGAGCAGCAGGCACCTTCCCAGCACCTGGAAGCGCTGCCGGTGGGGGGGGGCTGCCCAGGGCTGCCCGAATGCCCTCGGAGGAGGGAGCTGAGAGCTGGGCTCCTTTTGCCGGTGAACAAGTCAAGTGCAGGGGCAGCGGCTCACTGGCATCAGATTTTGGCTAACAAAACCCCTGAAATGAACTCTTTAGCTTAAGGGAGCTCAAGATTTGGAACACCAAAGGCCTTGCTGGCAGCTCGTCAGCAGCCTGAGGGCTGCACCTGCTTCGCAGAGACATTTACATAAACATTGCTGAGCAGTAACGCTCGCTCATAACCTTTCTTTCCTGTTCTCTTGGCTTCCCCAGCGAACAGAAATGGTTTGTTGTAGGAATTTCACTGCCAGCCCCTGTGGATGCCCCGGAAAGCCTTGCCATCAGCACGCTCCCTGGCCCGATGGGCTGTGCTGGGTGAGGCTGCCAGGGGCCGGTGCAGGACACATCCAGCACGAGCACAGCCGCACGGTGTGGGCAGAGCTCGGGCAGAGCCGGCACTCCGCCACTGCCCCGTGCTGCTGCTGGCCCAGTCTCATACCTGGAGCTGGGCCCGAGGGCGTTAACGAAGGCTGGGGACGTGCCAGGGTGTGCTGCAGAAACCTGGGCTGAGGGCAGCTGCAGGAGATGCCCGTGAGGTCCTTGCGTTCCCTGCCCGCTGCCTGCGAGCACGGCGCGCCGCCTGCCTTGTTTCTCGCAGCCTGTGCTCGATGAAGCCAGGCACGGTTTTCCCCCCAGGTCTTGGCGTGTTCCTAGGAGGAGGTGACGGCCCTGGGCCTGCTGTCAGCGTCCCACCAGTTGTTCTTGCAGCTCCTGGCCCTCTGCCTGGGGCGGCGTGCACTGAGCTCCGTGGGCAGGGTGCGGGGAGGCGTTGGGTGAAGGCCGCGAGATGTCTGGAGGCCGGGGCCGCTGGCGCCACAGGACTTGGATAAATAAATTTCATTTGTGCTGTGTTCACACAATTACAGCCGGAGACCTGGAGCACGTTTAATGAGGTTTATTTTGCTAGTCGGGCCACACAGATCGCGTTTACTTTGTCTGGTGTTTGAGGAACATACGGGGACAGCTCCATCAAAGGGAAGGCTGGGAGCCTCGGTGAAGTCCAGAGCAGCACAAAAACACCCGCAGGGGTTCGTATTGCTGGAAAGCCCATGGGGTTACCGTGCCCACTTGAGGGCACAAGATGTGGGGCTGCAGCCCAAGGAGCCCGCCCGGCCCCAGGGGTGGCTGCGGGGCCCGGCCTCTGTGCCCGGGGTGCTCTGGGCCCTGCTCTGGGCCCTGCCTCGCCTCCCGCGAGGGGACGGCCCCGGCCGTGTGATGCCGGCAGGGCTGGGGCCGGCTCCTTGGCAGAAGGTCGGGTGTAAGCACTGAAGAGGAAGAGCTGAGATGTTTGCTGTGGGTTGCCCTGTGCCGTTTGGACCCAGATGTGAGCAGGGGCTCTGGGTGGAGGTGTCGGAGGGAGCGGTGCCAGGGGCCGCGGCCATCCCACAGGGATGGGGGCTGAGCCCAGCTCCCACAGGCATCGCTTCCTTTTTCTCCCCGTTCCTCCCCATTTTGCAACTGTACGGGCTGCTGGGGAGAAGCGTGGAATAAAACAAACAAATTCTCTCTGATTTTGTCAGTACCGGCACTACAGATTTCTGCTCGCACCCCAGAACCAAGGGGGGGCCAGGTCGGAGGTGCTGCCTGGGGCTCCTCAGCGTGCCCTCCTGTGCCGCAGGCCGTCTCTCAGGGCTGCGGGGTCTCTCTTGGCGTGGTCATTTCTCCTCTTGCCTTGCGATCTGGGCGTTCAGGCCTCGGGACGGAGAATCGGCTGGCGCTGGCCGTGTGCCGCAGTGGTGGGGCACCCAGCTCCTTTCTGCCTGCCAGTAGCAGGGCAGGCAGGAGGCAGCCCGGCCGATCGCTCTGAGGGCCGAATTTGGGGGCAGAACCCGTGGCGTGTGTAAGACGTGTGCTGGAGCAAAAGGGACGTGGGAGGGGGGTGAAGCACGGCCAGAGCGCGGGGCTGAGCTCAGCTCAGCTGCTGTGAGGTGTGCCCGAGGGAAGGCCTCGGCTCGGTGCTGAGAGAGGCCGCGGGGGGAGATGTGGGGCGGGAGACGCCGTGGCGGGGAGTCCCGTTACCTTACTCACTGGCGGTGTCCCCTTTCTCTTCCAGACGAGAATGAGAAGCACGAGAAGCTCCGCCTGGAGCGAGAGCAGGAGCAGCGGAAGGCCAGCAGCGCGCCGCGGGCCAACCATGCCGTCCCCCTGGAGGAGCCGCGGGGCGAGCTGCTGGTGCCCATCTCGCCCCCCGCCCCGGCCCCGCCGCCGCCCCCGCCGCTGGCAGCCCCCATCTCCGTCATCCCCATCCCGGTGGTCGCCAGCCCCCCGCAGCCAGCAGCCCAGGCCGCGCTGTCCCCGCCGCTCGCGCAGCGCCACCAGCCCCTCGTAAGCACTCCGGGCGTCACCAAGGAGGCGCCCGCGGTGGCGCCGGTCATCCAGCGGCCGCCGGGCCCGCTGCTGGCAGACGGCAAGGCCGGCACCCCGCCGTCGGGCAGCCCCAAGCAGCTCCAGCACTACGCGGCGCCCGTCCTGGCCATCTCGCAGCACCATGTGGTTCAGCAGCCGATCCAGCCCCAGCCCCTGCAGCACCCGGGAGCCACCCCGCAGCTCGGCGCCCTGAAGCTGGCTCCGGCGGAGGACGTGAAGCCGAACGAGCAGAAGAAGCGGCCCGGAGGGTGAGTGTGAGACCGGGCAGGGGCAGGCGGCGGGGCCTGAGCACCGCAGTGCCCCCGAGCAGCTGCTGCTTTGTAAAGAGCGGCCTGATCAGAAACACCGAGGTCCAGGGATGTTTGGGGGGCTCTTTGGTTTTTTTGATTGCACAGTTTCTTAGCTCGGTGTCTTTCGGTCCCCCCCCCGACTAGAATATACAAGGGTTTTTTGGTTTTGTTTTTCCCCCAAGCCAGAAGCGTGTTAGGAAGCAAGGCCCAGCGCTGCCTGCCTGCCCTCAGGCAGCACCTGCTGATGGGCTTTGGGCTCTGCTGATGGTGCTCAGGGAGATCGTGCAGCAGCCCTTGCAGGAAATTTGTTGAACACTGGACTGTGCTCTGGGAAGTTGTCTCCCAGGACAGAGATCAGAGGAGTTGCCGAGGGCCTCCTGGAGCTGGAAGGGACTCGAGGCTGTTTACTCCGTCCCCACCCTCAGACAGGGCTTGTGACTCTGCTGCTGCTCCTGGTCAGCATCCACCTTGCTCCTAAGGACTTTGGCTCCAGAGCACAGCGTGCTAGGACGTAGCCTGGTGTTATTTCTTGTGCTATTTCCAGCGGACTGGGAGAAGAATTGATTCCCTTCCTCTTTGTAGCAACCTTTTACCGCTTTCCTTTGCCCCCTGCAGTCTTCCTTTCTGCAGGATAAATGACCTGGATCTCTTTGGTCTTTCCCCTGGGCCCTGTTACCAGACCTCTGACCATCACCACGCTGCCTGCAGCTGATGGTGTTTCTCTGGGACTGCCCAGACTGGGGGGGCTAACCCCGCAGGGACATGGCTGCGTGCTGTGCCCTGCCTTGGGGCCGGGGCCAGGCAGCGGGGCTGTGCTCGGGCTGTGCTCAGGGGTCCAGAGGAGGTGCTGGGGCCCGGTGCCCCCTCCTGCCCAGCCAGGTCGCAGTGCCCAGCTCGTCCTGCTGGGCAGGGCTCGAGCTGCTTCTCGTCTCTGGTCCTCCCCACCCGAACTGGTGCCGGTGGGAGCTGGGCAAAGTGCAGTCCCCTCTCTGAAGCCTCCTGCTCGGGAGAGATGTTCTGGGCAGGTCAAAATCTGGCCTTGCTGCTTGCCCCCTGCCCGCTGGAGCTGAGCACTGGGCGTGTGGCAGCACGCTGGGACGCGGCAGCTCGCTTCCTTCCCCTGGGTGCCCTGCGTTCGCTCCCGTCCCCTGTGAGGCAGCACGGGAGGAGCACGAGCCGTGGGGTGGCACCGTCTGAAACGGTGGAAATAATGCAGACAGAACTTTGCAAAGATAAAAGCCTTGGTAAAATGCCAACGCAGCTCCTCGCAGAGAGCTGGCGATCTTCAGACCCTGTCTGTAAACCGCTCGGCCACGGGGCTGGTGCTCGGTCGTGTGCTGTGGGCAGGGTGAGCAGGGCCCGGGGGGTGCCCTCGCCCCGCGGGGTCGCTGCCGGCGCTGTGCCGGGGGTGCATTTCGTCTCCCGCTCCCCAGAGAGGAGCTATTCTGGGTGTAAGCACTGGGAAGGCGCTTTTTCCAGCTTGTAAATGTTTCATGGGAAAAGGCTGTCAAATATTTATTTTTAAACTCCTGAGCAGTTATTAAATATTAACCCACCTCCTGCAACGCTCACCTCGCTGCCGGTTTGTTTTCAACCAAAAGCACCAGAAGCAAATAATCACTTTGCGTACTGTCAGGAGGGTATCAAACTCCCCACGAGCCTGCTCGTGTGCTTTATCACCACTGTAGCTGCAGAACTAAGGTAACGTGAATTTGGCCTTTCCTAGAAGTTCTCCCGTGACCTGGGGAGGTAGGGACAGACCAGAGCCCCCCGGGAACAGAAGCCGACCCTGGTTTCCTTTCAGCAGGGCCTGGAGGATTCCTGGATTACTTCACTTCATACTTGTGTTTGGCTGTGTTATTTCAGGCACAATAAAAACGAAAGAGGTTTGAAGTATGTCTGCCAAGTCATGTGTACTTTAATTTGCAACCGCATAAATCTCACCCCGCTGGAGTGTAGGCGTAGCTCAGAAATGGGTCAGAATCTGGGCAATCCAGGGCTGCACAAACACACACAATTCAGACCTGGGGTCTCCTCCTGTAGCTGGCAGTGGCCGTGTCTGCGTGCACACAGACGCGTTACCCCGGTGCCTCCTTGGAGCTTGTGTGCAGCCTGTGGGTGATGCTTAGCCCATCTAAATGCATGCGGAGTATGGGGTTTATCTTGATAGAGTACAGGTAGATTATGTATGCAAAGAAAGCAGTGATAGCTCAACAACTCTATTGCTCGTTAATATTTGCCTCCGTATCCTAGACACACACACGCTGCTGAACGTAGAGGTTGAATGGCAATAGTTTTAAACCTGACACTGAGTTTATCTTTGTTCTGTTTGGGTTACAGGGTTGGGACCAGGGAAGTACATAATAAATTGGAGAAGAACAGGTGCGTAGAAAGCCAGGGTTTTGCTTTTTTTCAATTATAATTCCCTTTCACTTTTTACTTATTTTTTGGCCTATAGTCTGTCAATATTTGTTTGGCTTGGGTTTTTTGCTTTTGTTTTTAACAAATGACTTGAACAAAATTCTTAGTTACTTTTAATGAATCTTGCAATATTGCTTTGCTTTCTTATAGCTCAATTCTGCATCTCTTGCTTCCCAGTATGTTTTATTTAGCTGCATAATTGCATTACAATAACCCTGCAAAGCCCTGATCCCGCAAAGTAAATCCCCACGTGCATAACGGTGTGATTTCTTACTTGATTTGAAGTAACAAACTAACACGTGTGCAGCCAGAATACAGAATAAAGACCAGTCCCTGCTCTGACGCTCCTGTAGCCTAAATAGCCAAATCAGAAATGTGGCGCGAGTGAAGAGAACAGCCCAGGGAGACGTGATATTTTATTTAAGATCGCATGATGGTTTCCTGCCAAAGCTAGGACGAGAATCCGAGGCACAGCCCAAAGCCTGTCTGCTGGGTTGAGGGGGTGCAGCGTTAAGCACGCAGGTAGTCCCGGTGACTGCTATGCACATATGTAAGTGCTTTGCTGGATTAAGGCCCAAATTAAGCTTTAGCCCTCTGTGAAATTGATTTCTGGTGTGTGCTCGCAAGCTGACAAACCACCTGTGTTTTCTTTAGACGTGCGCATTTGAAAGAATGCTTTGAGACATTAAAACGCAACATCCCCAACGTCGACGACAAGAAGACCTCAAACCTCAGCGTCCTAAGGAGTGCCTTGCGATACATCCAGGTACCGATGGCGTTCGGGTGGCTGCTGCTTACTGTTGGCCGTTGTCGTACGGCGCTTTGTCTGCTGAAACAGAGAGAGACAGTGCTGACCTGCCTTAAACCGAGCTAAATATCTGCTTCCTGTAGTGAAAAGGAGAGAAGTGAACCCGCCCTGCTCTACCCCCATGCAAGCGTAGTCACGTAAGCTCCAGATTTCCAGGACTCGTAGGTCTTCTAGGAATGCTTGCTTCATGCAGTCTCCTTGTACTTGAAATCTTATCTCACTGTAAGCCATCAGTACCAGCAGCAGTGATGGACCGGGTGGCTTTCACCCTGCTGTGACAGATAATCTGGATGACCCTAAAAAGGGACATCTAGTCCAGTATATGCTGCCACTTTTTTACTTGGGGAATTTTAACCCATGTGATTTGGGGAGGTTTTCTGTTTGCTTAGCCAGAACAGGCAGGCTTGTTCTGAATGTCTCGTTTTTGATGAGGTGGAGGTGTCAGTGCGTGTCGCTTACGTGTCGTTACGCAGGGAAAGACTGGAGTTTAGGGTTAAGTGAAGTGTTAACGTTTGCTTAATTGTTTTTGTCATACTGACATGGTCGGCAGTCTCGTCAGCTGGCTTTGTCCATTGCATTGTTCTTACCCAGTCCGTTTTCCATGTTGATTGTGTGGGAGAATGGTTAATAGTTGCCCAGAAGTAGTTCTTAGAGGTGTCCTCCGTGACTGTGAAGCCAGTAGCATGTAATGCAATCAAACTCTTTCTAGAAAATGGAAAATTTGCTAAATTCATAGCACTCTCTTGCAAGTGAAGACAGCCAGTAGACCTCCAGCATTTTGGCTGGAATAAAGGGTGCTGAGGACTGCTCACAGGTGGGCTTTCCACAGTGGTGTGTTGTCTGCTTTCTTCTCTTTCTTCCCGTATTTCTCAGTATCTCTCAGATGCCATTTTAACTGTATATCAGAGGTACTGGGCAGTCGCTGCTCACCTTACCTTTTGTGTGGAGCATCTCTAGGTACTCGCTGACTGTGAGAATTGGGCCAGCTCGCCCCTTCTCAGTGGCCTTAACCCGTGATGTCCCTTGCAGAGCCTTTGGCTGGGGCATGGAAACCAGATTGTAATGGGACCCAGCCACTAGAGAGTAGCAAACAAAAAGAAAAATCTGTGTTGTTTAAAAAGGTCACTTCTGGAGATGTGGTTGTATTACGGTTAATAGGCATCAGAGAAGATAAGAGCATTTCATTTGATTTCGGGCAGCCTGGTGTCAGCGAGGAGATGAGCTCTCATTAGCGCTAACGGAGATGGAGTGATCGCATCGCCTGTTCTTGCACTTGGGACTCGAGTCCAGTCGTGATGCCACGAACAGAGCTGTTCCTCGCCTGCTGACGCTCTGTGAATACTGATGCAAGCGCAGGTCTGTCCGTGAGCAGACACTGCTCTCTGGCAAAATTTTTGTGCTGTGCTTTTACGAGACAGCTTAAAATGCTCTTTGAGGCTGTTGGTGGGGGTGGCCGATTCTTTTTCTCCTTCCCCTCTAGATCTGTCGTGAAATCCGTTGACTCTGATGCTCTGATGCAAGGCACTTCTATGCTCCCTACGTGCGTGTGTACAGACAGCTCTGTAAATTGCTGGGAATGGAACTCTTGTCATGTTTTCTTAGGAAGCGTAAACTACTTTTTGATGGTCCACCATGTGCCCATGGATTCAGAAAAACACTTCAGTTTCTACCACGTGGGATGCAGTTCAGTGCCACCTCTGAACTGCCGTCACCAGCGTGGATCCTTTGGCCCACTTCTGTCTCTCTGGTTTTGCCACCTGCAAATAGCAAAGGGCAAACGAGGCAGGCTTGGTTGCTTGGTTTTGGTTTTACTTCCTATCTGCCCCTCTGCTCACCCCTGGAGCTTTGCACAGGTGAAGGGAGCTCCGACCCCAAGGCGTTTGCCCCCAGGTGAGCAGCTGCAGTTGGGCTCGGAGGGACACGAAGACACAGTGCTGGTGCTCTGGGCCCGTGCAGCGTTTCCACTTGGGGTTTGAGGGAGGTGTAAAGATGCAGAAAACATGTCTGGTGACTGCTGTGGTTCACTGGTGCGTAATTGCTGCTGACAGGTTAGGTTAGGAGTTATTTATTCTGCTGGAGAGTCAATGTGCGTTCCTCATAAGCTGCTTTGAATTTCATAACAAGAAGGGGAAGGGGAAATTCTGAGCTGCCCTCGCCCAGCCCCAGCTCTGGGCACTTGCTGCCCCTGGGCTGGCAGAGGGGGCCGGAGGGGAGCTGGGGGCCATGTGGGAAGCGCGTGCCTCGGCAAAGAGCTAGCCCTGAAGTGCTGGGTCCGGAGGCCACGGGCTTGCTGCCAGCTGCCTCGCCGGGAGGCTGCGCAGACACCGCAACCCAGAGCGGCCTCGGACCCGCGGCGGGGCACGGCTGGAGAACCAGGTCAGGGCCAGCGCACGGCCCGCTGCGGCCGGTGGGTGGAGGCAGGAGACGGAGCCCGGCCTGCGCGGCGATGGCGAGGAAGGTCGTGCTGACTCCATCCATCCTGGCCCGCCCTCCCTCCCTCCTTCCTTCCTTCCTGGCCAGGACCTCCCTGGCCTCCAGCACCCCGGCCACGTGCGCAGCGCACTGATGGTGGCCCCGGGCTGCCCACCTGCAGCGCCCACAGGCCTTGGGCACGGCCGAGCCGCCTCCTGCGTGAGCTCCGTGCGGTGCTGCTGGCAGCGCCTGCCCCTCCGGGGCTGCCCCCAGCACTGGCCGAGCGTCCCCGGGGGCTGAGCAGAGGAGGTGCCACCCCCGGCACGTGCAGAGCAGCGGTGGGGCCGCGGGCAGCACCTCGCTGTAGGGCTGGGCGAGGTGAATCCCAGCCTCCTCTGCAGACAGGAGCCGGTTACAGGTGCAAACAAAGGAAACCGTCTATTCCTGGCAGCAGGAATACGGAGCTAGCACCCCCACACGTGGAGCGTCTCCGTCTCAGCCTCTGCAGCCTTCCAGCTTTCTGCAGACAGCTACAGGGTACCGCGAGTGCCGTGCCGAGCCTGCACGTCCCGCTGACGGGCTTGGTGCTGGCCTCTCTCCTGCGAGGAGAACATGGGATTGTACAAAAGGGGTTTAGAAATCAAGACACAACATGGCAAAGTGTTTGTTCACAAAAGAAAAAAAAGCCTTCCACAGGAGGAGTGCAGCATGCCAGCCCTGAGGCTCTGCCTAGCTGATGAGCTGTGCCCGCAGGAGTATGAGAGTGCGCTGACTGCTGCAGCCTCTCTTCCTATGAAATCCTTTTTCCCCATTCCAGCTGGAACTTCTTAGAAACAGGCTGTTTGTTTCCTTGGCCGGGTTTGAACATTTGTATCTGCATCAAATCAGATCAGTCAAGAAGTTAAATTCCAAACTTCCCATGGAGCCGTCATTCTAATTTATCCTTCGAGCTGGGTCTGCGCTCTACAAGAGTAAATTAGAATCTCTGCAATTAAGCACACTGTTGCACAAAGGAAATTAGGCTGAACACAGCTGGAAGTTAATAATCCTTTTAAATGGCGATTCGGTTTTAGGCAATGCAGGCTGTTGTGGTGCAGACCAGCTCTGTGGCTTTCGGCTGAGGGAGTTTTGTCCCCTGCAGGTGGCGGTGGCTTGGGCTCCGTGCCTGTGCCAAAGTGCGTGCTTGTGCAAGCCACCTGCACTTTGTGCCTCGCCGTCCTGCCTGCAAAGCAGGAGGCACGGTGCTGCAGGCCTCCCGAAAGTTCCCCTAGGTCCTCAAGTGCCATGGGGAAAAATGCAGTGGGAGGAAGATGCTGGGGTCTGCTTGTGGGGAGCAGTGCCCGGGTGCCCGTGGCAGGGTCAGGACCTGGGCAGAGAGCAGCCGGCCGAGGCCGTCCCTTGGTGAGCAGCACGCGGGGGCCGCAGCGTGCTCACTGCCTGGGGAAGGTGCTGCTGGGGCGGCCGGGGAGCAGAACTGGGAGCAGAGGACTGCAGATGCAGTTTGTAGCCAGGACTCCGGTGCAGCTGGGTGTTGTGATTTAATTCTCTTTGAAGGATTCCTTGCCCCCTAGGAAATGTTGTAATCATCGTAGTTGGAAGCTAATTGAAGCCCTTAAGCAAGGCTGTTTTCTCCTCTGTGTTCTCAAACTGCGCCTGTCGCTATGGTACCTGAACACCTTCCAGTTTCAGGGGTTATTTCCTATTGCATAGTGAGTGTGAAACAGCATCCAGGCGATGAGCTCACCGGGTAACACCGGGACAGCCAAAGCAGGCAGCCTGCGAACAGCGCCAAGCCACAGCCCCACGGCCCTCTGCTCACACTGCAAGTCCCGTTTGTCTGCCAGAGCTTCCCGTACAACCAGAGGCAAATGCTGGTCAAACAACAGTGTGTTTACGAAATACCAGGCAAAGCTGAGCTTCCTGAAGCTTGCAGGGGGCAAAGAGGAGAATCCTTGGCAGCCCTTTGTGAGCAGGACATGCCTGATCCACAGGACTGCGTGTGCTGCTTAGCACGAGGCTTGGAAGAGCACCGAGGGGGGAGAAAAGGTGCTGTGATAACACGCCAGCTCCAGTTGTGCCAGAGGGATACGTGCTCTGTATAAGCAGTGGACTTCCCTTACAGATTCGCAGAGCTCATCTTCCAGTCCGACTCGCTGCTTTTGTCATATTGGAGATAGAAAATAACTGAAAATAACTGAAATGAACTAGGGATTGACCCAGATGTCATGTGTTGCCAAGGAAAGGAGCAGGAAGGGGACAGTTTCTCCCTACCTCAGGAGCCAGGGTTTAAATTATGCCCAGCGTCCTGCTGATGGAGTGATACGGGAGCAAAGCCACTGCCACCAGCTCAGGCCTTGCCTCCTGCTCTGTTTCTGCAGCCTTCCCAGTAAGCACAGAGAAATTCTTGTTGCTGAACAGTCTTCTCATTTTTCTGGATGTAGATGCAGTGTAGAACAATCTTACGATTTTTCTGGATGTAGATGCACTTAAATAAATCTGTACATGAGAGACAAAACCTTCGGAAGTTACACAGCTGCTGGTGTGAGCGGGTGGCAGCCCCATGCTCTCACTCAGGCTGCCCACCAGCAAGCCCAACAAGTGTGTTAGCACAGCACAACATCACATCTGCCCCTGGGCCAGATGTGTGGCCCTCGCTCAGGTGCCCCCTTGGGGCACAAAATGAAGTAGTGTTGTACTGGACTCGAGGTAATTGACATCTCTTTGGATTCACAAATAAATGACCGCATTGTTCATTTTGAAGGAAATGTGCCCAATTTCCTCGTCTGATTGCAAATGCAGGCTTCCTCCGCTGACCTCCCGTTGCATCGCTGCCGTGCCCTCAGCTGACCTGCTGACAAGGATCAATGTCATTGCCCTGTGTCAGACGTGACTGCTTCAGAATGAAGCTAACGCAAGGACAGTGTCTGTCAGTCCCAGATCACTGCCAGATGGAAAGAAAAATAGTTTGGCAAACTGAAACCAGCGGACAGGGATGTGAAATAGGAATAAAGCAGGGAGTGATGATCCTAGGAAGCAAAAGGGACTCTCTCCTTTCCTAAACAAAGAAAACCACCAACAACATGACCCTGCAGTAGAGAGTATGTCAACGTCAACATCAGTCACTGGGTTTTGATGCAGGAACCTTGTCTCATTTTGTTATCATTACCACGCTGGTTCCTTCCATTTTCCTTGTGTCTGCTTCCTCCTTTGTCACCTCTTTGCAGCGTGAGCTCTTCTGCCACCTCTCCTCAAGTCACCACCTGAGCTGAGAGCACAGGATGCTCTCGTAAGGTGAACGATAAATTACAGAGCTGCTTCCTGACCTCCTGCTGGGAGTAGAAACCCCTCATAAACTGATGGATCTGTGCTAATCAGTAATGCTGATTGTTTGTGTGAAACATTTCAAATATCCTCACCTGGTCTCTTTGGCTCAAACTGCGTGAGGTGACACACTGTGCACCTAAAAATGGTGCAGTTTCCCGTCTATGCTAACAATAAACAGAACAAGATGAGTGGATTTGCAAAGCCCTTTGGTAATGCCTGAGTTAGGGTTCACACGTTTCATAGGTAAAGGAGGACACCCCCAGGGGAGCGCCTTGTGCTGCAGAGAGGTGCCGTGCCGCAGACAGAGCCCACGTATCTCTGGTTCGAGTTTGGTCTGCCTGCACTCCTGAATAAGAAAAGAGAGCTCCTCTGCGTTCCTGCCCTGTAGTGGCCGGGTTGTTGATCAGGATGCATAAAACCAAGCGGTGATGCTGAATCTGATCGGTCCCTCACCTTGGAAAGCGTGCCCGTGGCTTGTTGTGTCGGTGTCGTCGGCTTGTTTTAATTCAGTGCAAGCTACCGCCTGTAAAACTTGCCTGGTAGGAACCTGAGTCCATGACCAGGCTCAGTGCCTGCTTCATGTGAGCAGCACTCACATGCAAAGCGGAGCTGCTGTGCATTGTTTACCTGGCCCGATCAATTGATTCTATCTTGTCTAATTAGCCTGAATTTCATTGCAAGTAATAAAGGCTTCCAGCAACAATAGGCTGTGGTCATGGAACAAGGGTATGGGATCAGCTGTGGGCGTCAGAAAGAGATGAGAAATCGGACTTAAAAAAAAAAAAAAGAAAAGGTGTTCAATAAGTAAAGCGAATTGGAACCTGCTGAAAGCTGTGAAACACTGAACTGGAGCACGGGGCTGGGCTCCGCTGCAGGCAGGGGGAGCTGCACCGGCACAGCAAGTGCAGCCCCTGCTCCTCGTGGAGCCACTGAAGGATTGATTTTAGCTTCAGGGCCTGACGTCAGGCTGCATCCGCACAGGAGGAGGGGTTCGGAGCCTGAGAGGCTGGGGGAGGCTCTGAGCTCGCTGTCCCTCGGCACTCGGCGTGCTGCCTGAGGCACGAACTCTCGAGTTCCCGCTGCTGGGCATCCTTCAGCAGCTTCCAGCACGTAGCACAGGGCCGTGCCTCGCGTGCAGCAGCACTGTCAGATTGTTTTCCCTTTGGATAACCTGCACAGTCATCGAGTATGAGGAACTTGGGATTCTCTTCTTGAATCAGGGAGTGCAGTGCTCCGGCTGGCGCATCTGCTGAGGGTGACGTGGGCCCCGGGGGGCTGCGGACGTCTGAACCCAGATCCCCGACCAGCCCTCACCACCTGGGGTGAGACGTCCCCAGAGGGAGGCTCTGTCTAGAGAGCAGTCGGTGGAGTAACTTCATTTGCAGCAGTAGCCACAAAACATGTCATGCAATAGAAATAAAAAAGCCGGTGTTTGGACCTTGTGGGGTGAGTGGAAGCCGTCCCCTTGCCAGAAGGGATGGTGATTTTCCTGAGCGGTGTCTCACTCGTGACTCACACACAGGAGTTTGGAGAGAGTAAACAAATTAATAAATCTTTTACAAATTTTTTTTAGTTGCTAGAAAACCCACAGCTATCACCCTGCTATCATTTGGTAATAGCTTTAGGAAGCGCTTAAGGTTCTGAAACACAAACCAAACCTGGCGGAGCGTAGCAGAGGGTTTGGAAATGGCAGCTGTGTTGCAGTCCGTTTCGAGTACCATTGCTCATACTCCTGGTTGCTGTCAGAGAGCAGGCACAGGAGAGGCGTGCACGGGATGTGACAAAAGCAGTGATGTGTACAACCTGATTGCGTGGGTTTTATTTCACGTATAACACTGCAGAAGTCACCTACCATTAAAGGAAGGCAAAAACCCCAATCAGCGACAGCGAAAAAACTCACTAACAAAACAACCATTTTGTTTTGTGATTTTGCTTTTCTCTGAGAGCCTGATAGGAAGAGCTTACAGCCCCACGGCCCGTGTTACCCGGGGAGCTTGGGTTCCTGTTCTTGTTAGCAGACAGCAAAGGTGTGTGCTGATACTCTTTGCAATTATAGGGAAGTAAATACTGACCTCGCAGCACTACAAACAAACAGTCACAAGAAAACAGAAGCGCTGTGTGTGCCTCACACAGCAGAGTTCAGCCCACGTTGCACAATGCTTTGCAGGCATAGGTGTCGGGGCAGTCCTGCTCAGGCAACTGCAGGACAATGAACGAGGGGGGGTTCGAAATTACAATACAGCAGCAGGAAGTGGTATCAGCTTCACCTCCCGTTGTCATGTCGGTGCGACTATGATGTGATGGAAATACTCATAAAGCGTCCTTTGGAGATGGTGGAAATACAAGTACAATTGTACAGGGCCCCTGTCTCAGTTCTTTGTATAACCTGCAGTGATGCTGATCCTGCTTGTGCCTTGGTCTTCCCTGCCAATTCTCACCATTCTGCCCGAACACTTCTCTGTGGGCAGCTGTGGCTTCTGTTCCGTCTCTTTCTCTTTGAGTCAGGCCATGGGAAACCGGGTGACTGTAGGAGGTGGGTGCCATCTGTTGGGCACGATTACTCCCTGTGTCTGTACTTTGAGAAAAGAGGAACTGGCCCTGGGGATGGTCGGGCATTTTTCTGCAGCACTAGAAAGCCCAGCTTGTGTTTCGGTCCACATCCCAAAAGGTCTGAGATACTCCCAGCGGCACTTTCCCCTCACGTGGTGGTTCATTCTGCAAACAGACTCACCCAGGCAAAATGCTTCGTCAGGTTTTGAGCACGTCGGGTGCTCCCAGGTAGCTCAGAGCCTTGTGTTAATCCTGGGGCAGTGTCTTTAACGAGGTGACCTGGCACCAGGGCCTGGCTGTCAGCTGCCGTTCCGAGAGTAGGCTCCAGGATGTGTTGGAATTGGTTGCTGAGATACTGCATTTTTCTCTGCAAATTGCTACACCAGGGAGAAAAGGCATCTGCTAGATACTAATTTGTGTGGCCCTGTAGGAATGCCCCGTGAACCTTGCAGCTTACAACGTGTCTTGGCCAGTCAGCGTCTCAGTCACATTCAATTTTGATAGACTTCAATAATAGCTAATATATTTAGTAACACAAAAGCTGTTGGGCGTCAATAGGCTGGTCTAAAAAGGGGATAGTTTTAGGACCAGTTAGGAAACATTACCCTTTGTTCCCCTCCCTGCTCCCCCATCATCTTGGGGCCAAAGCATGGCTTGCATGTAGGGGTGCCCGAAACACCTTGTGGCTGTTCAGGGCCTCTGTGAGACTGAGCAAAATCGGAACCCACTTCTTGTAACACCTTCTGTGTTGCACAAGTCAGTGAGACTGAATTTGTACAGCTTGAGTGGGCTGGCAGCGTCCCGATCAGCTGAGAATTACGAAAACTGTCAGAAAGGATTGAACCACAAATACAACTTTTAATTTAGAATTCTTGCTCTGCTCCGCTGTGCTAGCTTAGAATTCGTTGGGATTCAAAGCTCATCGTCCCCAGCAGCTGGCACCATCCTGTGGCTTTATGCTAAGGGTTTTGGGGGGCTCTGGGGCCGCCTCAGCCCAGTGGGGAGTGCTGGGGCCTGCAGGGGTGCCCCCGCTCCAGGGCCACTGCGGTGAGCAGCGGGGGGACTCCGGGCACCGGCCGTGCGGGGACGGTGGGCACGGGGCAGGCGCGGAGCTGCTGGCGCTGGCAGCTGTAAACCCTCCCCGTGCGCGTTTGTGGCATTGATTTGTGGCCTCGCGCAGGTGCAGGCGTGGTTTGTGTTTAACCACGGGCTTCTTCATGCTGCCCTGAGATCCGTTCTGTTCCCTCCGTGGCCGAAGCAGCGAGGGAGGGAGGTCGACAGAAATCCTCTGGTGACCCAGATCCGATCTGTGGGCCGTAGGTGGAGCTGCCCGATGTGAGTCACCAGCGCTGCCCTCCTTACGGCGGGGGAGAAACAGGGGAAGGAGGCGATGCAGGAGCACCGGCGCCTTCCTGAGGCAGCAGGAGCTCAGGCTCCTGAGACCCGAGGCTGAGGCTTGCGGTGGGTGGGAAGGGGCCACCCGGCTCTGCCCAGGCAGGGCCCCCGGGGAGGCCGTGCAGCCAGCATCTGCCAGGGGAGCGCTCATCACGGGGAAGCCCTCGCCTGGTGCTCCCCGGTGGCAGCCGCTCGGAGCCCCGGGAAGCCGTGTGTGCGCCTGGGGGCTGAGCCAGACTTGCAAAAATAGGCACAGAGGGGGGGGCATAGCCAGGGCCCATCCAGAACCGTGCTTTGTCTCGCGCAGCAGCCGCAGTGAGATGCCTCCAAGAAAAATAGAAGAATCCCGCAGCACGTAGATGCAGCGATAACGTCTCCACATTTATCTCCTCCTCGTCTCTAGCTGTCAGAGATTCGGCTGTAGCCGGAGCTCAGCTGCGGGTTGGCTCCCAGAGCTGCTGTCTGCGCGTCCCACGTACACCCAGGAAAGGCTCAGGAGTCTCTAATCCGGTGATTTTGACACTAATAATAATCGCTCCTTGAAACGCGGCGTGATTGATTTTAGCTTGCAGAAAACTATTAGTTCTACCACAGACATATTTGCCTTGTGAAGCAAATAAAAATTACTTGGTCAGTATAATTTTCCAAATAACAGACCCCACATTTCGGGGTATTGGGGCATCCAGTATCTCCTAGCGTCATTGAAAACATCTCACATTTCCTGAATGACAGAGATTATTTAAAAACAAACAAACAAACAAACAAACAAGAAAACCACACAACCACTCTGAACACATTGTCATTGCAGACAATACTTCAGTGTTTTTTTAACATTGGATCTCTCTTACCCTTGAAAGCCATGTCAAAGAATGGGGCAGACCTGCTGAACTGGTAAAAGCCAGCGTGGTTTTGGTGATTGCCACCGGGAGCTGCTGCGCCTTGCCTTGGTTTGTGTTTGCACTGCGTGTTCCAGTCATTTGCTGCTTCTCTCTCTTCTTTTTTAAGTCCTTTATTCTTTGTCTTTTTTTTTTTGATTCTTTGTCTTTTTTTTTGGATTCTTGCTACCCTCTATCCAGTAACTATTTATACCTCCTTCAGAGAGCTGTGCTCACGGGAGGCTCGATCCTCTCGGAGCTGCAAGGCCAGTGCAAAAAGCCATTTTTCAAGTGCATTTTTGTTCCAGAGATTGTGGCCCACTGTGTTTTTTATCAGGAATTTTATGTGCTAACAGTGTGCAAATAATAAATAGTAATAATAATACGTGTTCTCATTCTCTCATGACTCTCTTCTCCAGACAGATTCCCTATTCTGTGAAGTATTTCTAGATATTTAGCTCTTCCTCTGCAAACCAGAGGGAGTGTGCTGGGTGCCCAGAAATACGATGGTCACAGGCCCCTCAGCGGCACAGCCCCTCAGCAGCACAGCCCGGCAGGAAAGCCGGGACAGCAGCTGGCTCATTTCCTGAAGGCACAGAGCTTGCTGCGTGCGTGTGAGGCTGAAGTCACATCCTAGAACGTAGCACTGCGAGGTGGGGTTTGGTTTTGGTGGTTGTGTGAAGTGTTAGTTCTGAGAGCTTGGGAGACTGAAACTAATGCAAAGCCAGCGGTAAACAGCCCCAAATCCTTGCTCTGCACCTCCTCCTTCCTCTCCTCCCTCCGCAGACAAGCTCTCACCTTCCCAAAGTCAGCAGGGAAGGGAGCTCCTGCAAGACCCCCCCACGGGCTGGTGCTGCCCGGGGCCTGCAGGGACACGGCTGCTCCGCGTGTGGGCACCGGCAAACAGCAGCTCTCGGTGGATAGCCACAGCCAGATGTCGTTCTGTGTCTGAGACCGAGTGGTTGTCAGATAAAAGGTGCTGAGCCCGTCGGTGCTTACAGTGAAACGCAGCGTGTGCTGCCTCCCTCGGCAGTGTCGTGCTGCAGCCTGAGCCTGTAGGTGAGCCTGCGCCTTAGGGCCCCGGAGCTCTGCACGCTGTCCTCAGGTTCCCTTGCCTCTGGGTTGGTGAGACCGGAGCCCTCTGCCGAGCAAAGGCTCCCAGGAAAATTCATGAGGGATGGTGGCAGGTCGGTGCCCAGCTGGACCTGCTCCCGGCAGTGTGGCCGTGGGCAGCAGGGCAGGGATGAGGCAGGGACGGGGCAGGGGCTGCTTCGGCCGCTGGTGGCGGCGCTGTGCCTGTGTTCTGCGGGAGCCTGCGTGGCCCCGCTGCGAGATGGCATCTGTAAGAGCCAGCCGAACCATGCAGTTGCCATGGAAACGAGGGATTTTGTTCCCGTGGCAACCAGCCGGGGCTTTCCCACCAGCCAAGCGAGCTCCCGAGAACAAGCGCCAGCCTCACCTCCGCTTGGGGCCTCATCCTGCCCAGCGCTGCTCTCTGCCAGGGGCAGCCCAGGCCATGTGGGGAGGCTGCGGGCACGGCCTGACGCCACGGCCTGACACCACACAGGATGCCCATGCAGGAGGCAGGCACCTGGATTTTGGGCTTGCTCTGGTTCTCCTTCAGCACTGCAGGCTCGGTCCAGTTGGGCACATGGTTGCTTCAGTTTTAAAGAAACTGTTCCTTGCACCTGAAGAACTTGATAGAAGATATAGCGAGATACAAAGCAGTAATGTCCATAATTAATATGAGTCATGTAACATCCCAAAAGTACCGCAGGTGGGTGTAACACCTCTGCCAACAGCCTCGAGGACTTAGGCTGTTTGGGGCCTGCGCTTCCCACAGCGTGCCGCCTTCCTCGAGACGTTCCAGGAGGCAGGCTGGTGCCATCCCGCAGCTCTGCTGCGGCGTGGCAGTCCCTGCAAGGGTGGGAGCCTTTTCCTGGGATTTAGCTGTTTTCATTGTGCCCAGGTGTCAGCACGGTGCATGGCACCGCACAGCCCGCACTGACCGGTCGGGTTCTGCTGCAGTCTGTGGGGTGCCGCACGCGGGACGGCGGCAGGGGGGCTCCTGGGGCCTGAGAGCTCCGCGGGGTGTGCTCCGGTGTGTGCAGCCACAGTAGCCAAGAGTTAAGGAATCTGGTTCAAAATCACAAATCGCTCTCATGATTGCTCATTGATGGGGAATTTTTAATCGGTGCGCGCTGTGTAATAGAGCACAGCAGCTGAAATGTACTTCTGGAAACGCTTATAATTGAAAGTGAGTTTTTAAATTGCTAATATAATGCCTATACGGGGAGCTTTTTAATAAGACCTTTTAAGCCTCACTGATGCCAACTACAGGGTTAGCATTATTCTTGAGGCAAGCGCAGAGAGCGTCGGGAGCATTATTTTCCATCTTGACATAAGAATAAGCAATTTAATTACAGCCAGCTATAAAATGGAAAATTCTTTACAGTGACAAATGAGCTTTGCAGTGTAGTGACAACAGTAGTTTGTTTCTGGTTTGTTTACCAAATAATGGCAAGTGGGATGCACACAAGGACCAAATAATGGCTCTGCAGTGAGAACGGGCACAAAGGCGCAAAACGTTCCAGCTCGTATCGCACCGTGTGCTTGCTGCCACTGCAGTTGTGCTGGTTTGCTTTAATAATCCGTGTGGGAAAAGGCGGCTTTGAAGCTGGCAGCTGCATGTGTCGGAGGAAAAGCCGATCGCATGGGTAGCAAAGGCAAACCCCGTATGGATTTTGACTTGGTCGCTGCTGTTGCAATAAGAGATGAGAGACCTCACCATGCCCTCCCTTCCTCGTCACCATCTCCACGTGTGCGGGGCGGGTTTGGGGTCAGGCAGCGCCGCAGCCGATACGTGCAGCTGCCCGGCATTGCCTGGCTCGCACCCAGCCAAAGGACAGGCGTGTTTTCCCTGGGACTGCTCCCGTACTTTGCATCGAGGCATGCTGACGTGCGTGGCTGAATGACCTTGTAAATACAGCCTTCACTTTCAGAATTGTTCCGCCCTTCTGGGAAATGGAAGAAACTGCCCAACAAGAGGGATTCTCGTCCCTGCAGCACACTGTTCCTGTGTGCTTTACGTGGCCCCTGCTCCCGGTTTCACGTGTGGTCAGGAGATAAGCTGCAAGAACTCTGAATGCTCTGAGTGAAACCACCAACTCCTTTTCACTAGAGCTGGCAGCTGGTGTGCACAACTTCTCAGCCGCCAAAAGCCACGGGCACATCCGCATGAAAAGCAGGAAATCCGTGATTTCTTCCTGGGGTAGAGAGATCGGCTTCTCCCACAGCACTGTCAGGGGCCGTGATGTGTTTGTAGGTTTTCTTCAAGTGCCTAAGGAGTAAAACAAAAGCCAGATTTAACAGTGTGATTGTCACGATACCTTCCTTATGCTGCAGCGTAAGAGTTGCCAGAGCAACCAACGCTTCCATTCCTTAACGTCAAAAGAAGCAGTCCTGCAGTGCTACTGGCACAGGAGAAGGGTCTGGGCCGAAATTTGGTGCCTGGGGAAGAGCCGTGCTGGCAGAGCTGTGCGGCGTTGCCCTGTGCCAGGCTGGTGCCCTGGGCCCAGCCCCGCAGCACGGTGGAGGCCTCGCTGCCGGCAGCGCCGTGGCAGGGCCAGGGCCCGCAGGCCTGGCGGTGACCCAGGGGCTGTGGCCGTGGCTCCTGCTCCCTCAGCCCTCCTCCAGCGAGGGTTGTGATGTCCCTGAGAGCGCTCCTGCTGCCACCCGGTGCTGGCGGAGCTGCCTGGTACACGGCAGGGATTCCTGGCCTACTGACCGCAGCGGCAGGGCTGGGCGGCCTCGTGGTTCAGTGTTTGGGGTTCAGCTGCTTTGGGTGCAGCCGTCCTTAAAGCAGTGGCTCCCGAGAGTCTCTGGGGGACTCCAGACTGGTCCTCGGCTGCGGGCAGGGAGCTCCCGCTGTGGGACCACGGCCCAGAAGAAGCTGCAAGGCGGTGCAGAGGAGAGCAGCATCTTCTGGGCAGTGACGGTCTGAGTCTTTGGGCCTGGATCACACCTGGGGAGTGCATCCTTCCGCATCCTGGCTGGCAGCTCAGTCTTCGTCCCAGTTATAAGCACTTTATCAAAGCCTTCGCTGTCGCCTTCCCGGCAGCTCCCAGTGGGAGCGGTGCTGCAGAAGTGGGTCAGACACAGCTACAGGCCTGCAGCTGGCCCGCGCACACGCCTCAGCTGAATGAAATTTCAGACCTGGAAAGACAGGTGGTTGGCCATTTGTATGAAGTCCTTTTGTTGATGTTTCATTCTTAATTATGTATTTTATGGAGTTTCAGGGTCTCTTCTGCCTGTTTGAGTTTTAGGTTTACGTGCTAATTCTGTTGGAAGATCCCAAGGGTTTGGGTTTGGTGAAAGCAGTGTCGGTGTGGTCGCTGCTTATTTTAAAAATAAATGTAACCGCCATGACTTGCTTTTCTTTTTTTTTTTTTTTTTTTTTTGTGTAGAGTAGGATCTGTTGTGATAATACTGCTGCAGCAAGAAATTCCTGTTTCAGAAAAAAGGTGGAGGAGACCAGTGCATGTCTCTGAAGGTGTTTTCTGTTTGAGAACATATCGGCAAGCGCAGTCACAATGCTAAGGTCTGGCTGACCCTGTGGCGTTTCTGATGTGTGACTGGAAAGCCTGGCACCTGACGTGGGCAGGGTGATTCGCAAAAATTGACCCATTGACAGGCAGGTGCCAGGTTGGCAGTCTGCCTAGGGGGCCGCCGATGACGCCGCTCAGGAAGGAGCACGGGCAGATGATCACCCCCCCATCAGTACCAGGCCCCCAGCGGCACCGATAGGAAGAAATGCAGGGGCAGGAGGGGGTCTGCTCCCTGTCCTGCCATCCCTTCTGGGCTGCGTCAGCCCCTCTTACCCAGCCCAGCTTGCAGGGCATCCTCTTGCCCTGGTACAGGAGATCCAGGCGTGGGAGATGGCAGAATGGCCAAGCTCCTGCTGGGGACACGGGCGTTGTGCTGCAGGGGCTGGGGGGCTGGGGACAGCTCTGCTGGAGCCTCCCGGGCTCCCCTTGCAGGGTAGCACACACGTGCAGCTCCTGCAGGGCCCTTGGGACTGTGCCTGCAGGGGGATGCTGCTGGCACAGAGCAAGGGGAGGTGCTGAAGAGGGAGGCAGGCTCTGGTTAATTACACTAGGTTCGTTACTAAGCCGAGTAGCAGCTCAGCCGGGAAATCCGTCTTTACGTGGCGAGCTACAACAAAACACATCCCAGAATAGTTCCTGAAGGATGACTGGGGCCAGCAGACTCCGGCCATCTGCTCTGCCGCCTCCCGGCACCTTCCCCTGGAGCGCGCCTGGCCTGACGGGTCAGAAGTGGAGAGAGAAAGAACTGTGGAGGTCAGGAGAGAGAAAGAATGCAGGAAGAAGGTTTAATTTTCTGTCTGTAGAGTGGCAGAAATACTTTTTTTATTTTTTTGGAGAAATACTTTTTTTTTTTTTTCAGAGAAAAAGCTTCACAGATTTTCCTAAGGAGCTTTAGGCTGTTACCCCCGCAGCTGAAGTGCCTCACCCCTGGCGTGGTTAACCATTTCAGCTTTGGAGGCTCATCAGTTTTCCTTCAGAAAACAGAAAGTGGTTGGTCAAAGTAACCCTCCAGGCTTTCATGGGCAGGTCTCCTCCTTTCCCCTTCTGCATGAATTCGAAAGGCATAACTACATCCGAAGAGGTCTACACCAGTATAACTGGTAACAGAAGAAAACCAGTAATGGATGTGGGAATGACCGGGTTGGCATAGGTTACATTTGTCTTTTTTCTCCCTAGATATATTTTTTTTATTTCTTCCTGTCTTTAGACTTTAAAGAGAAAGGAAAAAGAATATGAGCACGAGATGGAGCGGCTGGCAAGAGAGAAGATTGCTACCCAGCAGCGACTGGCAGAAGTGAAGAATGAGTTGAGCCAGTGGATGGACATCATGGAGATCGACAGAATTATTCGACAGACAGTTCAGCCAGAGGATGACCAGGCATCTACCTCGACAGCATCAGGTATCTGCAATTTCTCTCTTCTTTTCTCATCACTGTACATCACCGGCACAGCTGTGTAGTGGTGGTGGTGTTGGGAGTCTTCATTTAGCACTAGCACAGTTTCTTTGCATTCAGAATGAAGTAAGAGGTTTTTAAGTGTTTTGTAATCATTGATGCTGGTCTAATAAAATACTTCTACTTGTGTAAAGTACACTGAAAATCATGCCTCAGCAATGTTAGGTAAATACAAAGTGCAGGTTTGCACATTCAGCCTGCTAGTATCTCACATGAAGCTCCCTGCTCTCAAAATGTAGTTTCCCTCTTGCACAGCTGTGCACCACTGCTCAGTAGAACTGACTGGTGTGTAAGCATCTTGATGTATTTGTGCATGGAGGTGGGAAGGTGTTCAGCCATGCAGAGAAGAAGGAATTGGTACAGGAGAGATCACCAGAGCATTTGACCAACTTAACGAGCCTTTACGTTGCATGAGAAGGATTCACTATGAAGATAAAATGATACTAATGAAAATCGAGTGTGCTGCTCCCAGTAAGAAGTTTCTGTGAGGTAGGAGAGTGCATGCGTTTCTCCGTACCAGTGATCTACAGCAGGAAGAATAGGCAGTCGTGGATGGACAGTGCTTTGCTTTCCAGGGATCGGAAGGGGGTAGCAATTCTTAACTATTGGCAGCAACTCCTTCAAATCATAACAGCGTTTGCTCTTGGTGCTCCAGGCAGATGATACAGCAGCTTCCAGAAAGGGAAAACATGAACTTTCTGGTTCATTCAGAGTCCTGTATTGGGTTCGTCACCTTTGAACATGCTCTCAACCATCTCCAGGTGGAAGCTGAGAGTAGGGGTGCTTTGTAAGTAGGGGCATCAGCCGGCCTCAGCTGAAAATGATGTCTTCGAACTACTCCTAACCACAGCGCTTGCAAAAGGGAAGTACGTTCCCTGGTTTTCCTGCTGCTTCCGTGTCTTCTGAGATTTTTAGTCTACTGCATGGCTGTCCTCAGAGCATGCAGTGCAAGGTGCCCTGCTCACGATCCTCATCTCCTTAGGGTCAGTATTGCCGCATTAATTTGTGGGCTGAATGGAGACTCCTTTTTCCAGAAGCAGGCTGAGGAACTTGCTGCCATGTTTCTTCATTGGTGTTTCCTTTCTGCTCTGGGAGCAGAAGGGGTAGTTCCAGCTGGTAGAGCAACTTGCCAGGATGAGAAGTCCTGTTCTCTTTGTGCATGGAGCACTCCTAATCCCAGGTTGTCTGTCTGCCTCTGCTCAAGTTGCTTCCCATGCCTGCCAAGTGAGATCTCTCAGCCTTTTGTGGGCACCCCTTTCTGGGCTGAGAGCCTGGCTCTGTGTCCTTGTCCCACACGCAGAGAAGAGAGGGGTGTGCCCACCCCACTGGGGCTCAGTGAAGCCTGCTGTGCTGTGCTGCCCTTCTGTAGCTCAGCGTCTCCTCCTGCTGCCATCTCTTCTGCTTGTGCTGCCATGTAGGAGAGGCTGGTTACCCCAGTTCGTGCTCTGCTTTCTTTTTTATGGGAGTTTCTTCCTTTCGTTTTTTTTCCAGAGGGTGAAGACAACATGGATGAAGACATGGAAGATGACAGGCCAGTGAACTCTTTACCAAAACTAACCCAGCGCCAGCACCCAGAGCTCCTGAAAGCCGTCCCTTCAAATGCTGCTTCCCATCACCCAGCAGTTTTGCCTCAGCACCTGTCTATCCAGCAGAAACAAACCCCAGCCCACGCACAGCCTCCCATCCAGACACAAGCACTGGTCCAGCCGCAGGCGATCGTCCCAGCACAGACTCACATCGTGGCGGCTTCGACCGTGCAATCGACTGTTATTGCCCACACCGCCACTACCCACGCCTCGGTCATTCAGACTGTCAACCACGTGATTCAGGGTCCACAGACCAAGCACATTGCTCACATTGCACCTTCCACGTCCAGCCCTGTGCAACTTACCACTGCTGCTCAGCCTATCGGCCACATCACTGTGCACCCAGCCACCATCAACCACATGGCCCACCTCGGCCAGCAGCTGCCCATCTACCCTCAGCCCGTGGCCGTCAGCCAGCCTGTGGTGAGCCACATTGCTCACACTATCTCTCACCAGCAAGTGAATGGAACCACAAGCCTTGGCCAGCAAGCGGTGATGGCCAAGCCTGCTGTAGGAACCCAAGTTGTCCATCACCCGCAGTTGGTTGGGCAGACGGTCCTAAACCCGGTGACTATGGTAACCATGCCATCATTCCCAGTGAGCACACTGAAGCTGGCCTAGAGAGGATCGTCCGACGGCGCAGTCGTTGTTGGGAACCTTTCCTAAACTCCATACATTCCAACCACGTCCGACTCCGCGGGAGGGAAGTGCAGCAAACTCGGAGTGGCAGGGTGTGCGGGGCTGGGGCTGGCTCAGCCGCCCGGCTGCGAGCCTGCCGGTGATAGCGAGACGGGGCCGCTCTGCACTTGGGTTTTGCTAATCCGAGAAAACTTCAAAGACAGTTGTTCATGGTGATTTTTTTTCCTTTTATGTGTAATCAGTGAAATATGGATATGATGTTCTTAAGACTTTAATTTTCCCCTTTTATGTGTTGCTTCTTTGTAGAATAAAATTGCTGATCTCTTTATTGAGACATTGCGTAGAATGGGAAAAAATCATAGAAGTCTATATTTATATATATGTGTGTATGTGTGTGTATATATATGTATATACATATATATATATAAATATAACATTTGAAGAAGGCCTTTTGTAAGGTTGATTATTTTGCAGGATTATTAGACAAAATTCATTTTTGGAGGAAGAAGACAGAGTGTCCTCTCTAAACAAGAAACTTTAAGATAGATGGTTTGGTGGACCAGGGTACATATACAGTGACAAAAAATGCGTTAAAGGTATTTCCCGTCAATATATTTCAAAAAAACATCTAAAATCACTGTGACTTGTTATGGCATTTCAAGGAAATTCTCCTACCTACTGAAAGGAAGAAGGCAAAAACGCCAGGAGGCCTGCATGGATGAACAAGGTCTCCTGATGAGCTCCTGGACAAACTCCAACATAAAAAGGAAGCCTCCAGAGGGTGGTAGGAAGGAAGGACAGGTAGCCTGGGAGAAAATAGAGAGAAATTGTCTGAGCAGCCAGGGATCAGATTAGGAGAGCTAAGGCCCTGATAGAATTAAATGTGGCCAGGGACATTAAGGGCAACAAGAAAAGTTCTGTAGATACATCGGTGATAACAGGAAGACTAGGGAAAATGTGGGCCCTCTCCAGAAGGAATCGGGAGACCTGGTTGCCCAGGATATGGAGAAGGTTGAGGCACTCAGTGACTTTTTTGCCTCAGTCTTCACTGTCAGGAGTTCTAGCCACGCTGCCCAAGTCCCAGAAGACAAAGGCAGGGACTGGGAGCACGAAGAAGTGCCCAGCGTAGGAGAAGATCAGGTTCGAGACCAGCTAAAGAACCTGAAGGTGCACAAGTCATGGGACTAGATGAGATACATCCATGAGTCATGGGGGAACTGGCAGATGAAGTTGCTAAGCCACTATCCATCATATTTGAGAAGCTGTGGCAGTCTGGTGGAGTTCCCACTGACTGGAAGAGGGGGAACATAGCCCCCATTTTTAAAATGGGAAAAAAGGAAGACCCAGGGAGCTACAGGCCAGTCAGTCTCACCTCTGTGCCCAGTAAGATCATGGAGCAGACCCTCCTGGAAATTATGCTAAGGCACATTGAAAATGAGGTGATTGGTGACAGCCAGTGTGGCTTCACTAGGGGCTAATTGTGCCTGACAAACCTGGTGGCCTTCTTTGATGGGGTTACAGCGTTGGTGGATAAGGGAAGAGCAACTGACATCGTCTACATGGACTTGTGCAAAGCATTTGGCACCATCCCACACAATGTCCTTGTCTATAAACTGGAGAGACCTAGCTTTGATGGAAGGGTCACTTGGTGATGAAGGAATTGGGTATGGACGGGCATGCTCAAGGAGTTGTGGTGAGCAGCTTGATGCCCAAGCTGAGAAGAGCGATGAGTGGTGTTCCTCGGGGGGTACTAGGACCGGTGCTGCTTAACATCTTTGTCAGCAACATGGACAGTGGGATCGAGTGCACCCTCAGCAAGTCTGACAGCCCCAAGCTGAGTGGTGCGGCCGACACGCTGCAGGGAGGGGATGGCACCCAGGGGACCGGCAGGCTGAGAGGTGGGCCTGGGCAAACCTCGTGAGGCCAAGCGCAAGGTCCTGCAGCTGCGTTAGGGCAGTCGCGAGCACAAACAGGCTGGGTGGAGAGCAGATTGAGAGCAGCCCTAAGGAGAAGGACCTGGGGGTTCTGGTGAACGAGGACGAGAGGCTCAGCATGAGCTGGCAGTGTGCACTTGCAGCCCAGAAAGTCAGCCGTACCCTGCGCTGCACCAACAGCAGTGTGGGCAGCAGAGCAGGGAGGGGATTGTGCCCCTCTGCTCCGCTCTGTGACACCCCCCTGGAGCCTGCGGCCAGCTCAGGCCCCCGGCACAAGAAGGACATGGACCTGCTGGAGCAGGTCCAGAGGAAGGACACGAAGATGATCAAGGGGCTGGAGCCCCCTCCTGCGAAGACAGGCTGAGGGAGTGGCGTTGTTCAGCCTGGAGAAGAGGAGGCTCCAGGGGGGCCTTATAGCACCCTTCCAGGGGGCCTACAAGAAGGCTGGAGAGGGACTTCTTACAAGGGCACGTAGTGATAGGACAGGGGGTAAGGTCTTTAAGCTGAAAGAGGATAGATTTAGATGAGATATAAGAACAAATTCTTTGCTGTGAGGGTGGCGAGGCCCTGGAGCAGGTTGCCCGGAGAAGCGGTGGATGCACCATCCCTGGAGGTGTCCGGTGGTTGGAAGGAGCTGTGGGCAGCCTGATCTAGTGGGACGTGTCCCTGGCCATGGCAGGGGGGTTGGAACCGGATGATCTTTAAGGTCCCTTCCAACCCAAACTGTTCTATGGTTCTTTGAATACACAACCGGACTTCATTTGTTGCAGTTTTATAAATTACTTGACTTTTATAGCTATGTCAAAAAAAAAAAAAGTTTGTTATTATTTTAATGGAAGACAGTGTTTTGTTCAGATGTTTTTGATGAGGTTTGTTTTTTGGTTTGACTTGGTTTTGCTAATGCAATAATTGGTTTTTCAGAATTCTGTGCTTGGCCCTCCCAGTTTCAGGATTCCTTGTGCCAGTCCCAAGCCCCAGGTTTCTTGGGTTTATTTTTATTTTTTTACAGAGGCAGACACTTTGTGCTAGCAACTTGCAATGTGTTCATCTGGCCTGATAGGATGGAACTTGGGACAAGAAGACCAACGGAAATTGAATTAATTTGCTGCATGGGTTACTTTTCTTTGTTAGTTTGTTCCAGAACTGACCACACTTTAGTGTGGAAGTTAATGGATTAGAGAAGGGATAAATGTGCATGTGATATCTTCCAAAGTGCAAGCAATTTTGACATCTTTTTTTCTTTTGGGGAAAAAAATAGTCTTGTGTAGGATAACGGTATAGTCCACAAGCTCAGTATGCATAACCTGACAGTGAGTCTTACAGACTACAGTGAGACGTGCACCAAAGAAACCCCACATCCTAAGTAACCACCTTGTTCCATCTTTTCTGGTAGTGAGGTCAGATCTCGTTGCAGTTAATGGCAAACTCCCACTGAGAGTGAGGGATACTGATTGCTGGTCCCTGCCAGGCTGCCTGGGAGGTTGCTTTGGATGTGTTTTATTGCTGACTGAATATTCTGCTCCTTGCACTGTTCTGTCTGTATTGCTACTGTTCATGATCTTTCTGTTCCTTGCACCATTTTGCATGTAGTATTACTATTAATGTTCTATTTTCCATCTTCCTCTCTTCCTAAAAACAAAAGCTCTGCAGTCCTTAATGCAGGTAGAATTCCTGTTGTAGCCAGGGGACGTTCTCCTTGAGGCAGGATGAGAGGATGGTCCCTGCTAGCATCCAACCAGTTACACTTTGGAAATGACACCCATTCAGAGGAGGAGGTAAGACGGGGTTGAGCAGTCATGAGACCACCTTCACTGTGCTAGCCAGCTAAATCTAGTTTTGAGTTAAGATCTTCCACAGGAGGACTTGATCCGTAGTCTGTCCAAAATGCCTGTCAGCTCCAGCAGGACTTTAGCTTGGTTGTGGACTGCTGTAAACAGTGGCAGGGGTAAATTAAAAAAAGCTTGCCAGTTCTAGACTGCCCATACTATAGTTGAAACTGTGCTGGAGGTGGCAGTAATTACTGCAAACAGGAATCAAGTGTGATTGTGCCTTCTGAGCAGTCATGGCTGAAAATTGCATTAAATCTGTATTTATTAAGCTGTGGGTTGCTCAGTAGTTAGTACTGGTTTTGTTTGTTTGCTTTTTCTTTCCTTGCATCCTCAAGTCCAGGAAACTTTTGCTCATGTTGCTAGCACAGTTTCTACAGCAGAATGGACAAATCTTTAAGGATTCCTTATCCTTGAACCACATTTAAATAGGTTGTTCATGCTCACGTTTAGTCTGCCATTAATGCTATGGGGAAAAGGGAGTCACCACAGCTTTATTGTCTCCCTTGCACATTCAGGTGCTTGGCAGAGACAGTTGTGTTCTGTGTGCCAGTGGGAGCCTTTAGGTCGTATTTCTGGAGATGGGTGTTTGAAAGCAGGACAGTTACTCTTCATCAGAGACTCTTAAAAAAGGAGTATTTGCAGCAGGGTCACCTCCCTTCCTAGGCAGACCTGCACGGCTTTGTCTTCTGCAGTTGTGTCAGGAGGAGGAGGAAGCAGCCTTCTGTCATTCTTTGCTGTTCCAAATCATGGAGCCATGCAAAATAACAAAAATCATGGCAGAAGGTCTAATTTCTGGCCTACAATGGCTGAACTTATTGAAGAAGAAAAAACCCTGCTTGGGAAGCGGAGCTTAGCAGTGCATGGCTGCTGCGAACACAACAGCAGCTGGGCACCAGCAGTGAGCCCCCTCCTCCCCAGGACATCGTTCCCCTTTTGCAGGTGTTGACAGAGAGGTACAACAGCAATATTTACACGTTTGTCCTGTGCTTTTTACATGGAGTTTTGAATGATGGCCTGCTTTCTGCATTGAAAATTTAGCTAATTCCATTGGCTTCTTACCCCAGGAGAGCTGGTACTGGTCACTGGCAGTGACACAGACACGGTTACTCCTAAATTGTGCAGTGCCCTGTCAGTGTTTCCACAGTAAAATACGTAGGAGATTGAGAGCAGGGTTCCCATTTCATTTAATACAGACAGAAGAGCTTTCTGGTGGATTAATGGCCTTCACCTTACGGACACGAGATCCCACTGACCTCTTCATCTTTTACTCCCGTATGGTTTGAAGGTATCAGTGTCACTAGCCCTGCTCACACGTAAGTCCTGCTTTTACCACTTTTCCTCTCTCCCTTGGCTTTCTGTGACTAGTCTGAACCTTTCCTCAGTGTTAAACTCCACCTGAAGAAAGGCTTGTCCCACCCAGCCAGCCCGTGAGCTGCTCCAGATGTCACGGGTCATCCCTGCACTTGTTTGCCTTCTCCACAGCTACCAGAAACATTTCTTTGTTTTTGTTTGTTTGTGTTTTACAGTCAGCAAACTTCTTTCTGTTCTGTGGGGAAAAAAACAAACCACAGCCCTTCTTTCCTCACAGCTGTCATTCCTGCTCAGAAACTTCAGATTTATGCTAATGCTCTTAGAAATCATGTTCAGTACTGTATAACAAGGGGCACTTTAGAAATGTCTCTCCTCCTTTGATATATGTGTTTTCCCTATGGAGAAAGCTATATATAAATATATATATATGTACACTTTGGGATGCAGAAGATCTAATTTGTCCCAAAAAAATCAATAAATATGAAGTTTACAAGAAATCTTTTCTGTTGTTGAATAATATTAGTTACTGGTAACCATACCGCAGGAAAAAAGGAAAAAAAAAAAAAAAGAGTTCTCAATGTAGTAGTTTTGAGAAGACTTTTCTGTCCTTTTCAAGCCTGACTCAGCCTGTAAGTTGGTGGAAATGCTTCCAGCACTTTGGCAGGCTCTGGCCAGTCACCTGCAGCGCTGTTTCCTGACCCTGCAGCCTGTGTGCTCGCCATGGTTCATCTACCGCCACTGCTAGCAAAAATGTGCTCAGAAGCTTGATCTGTGCTTAAACCTTCAGTCAGCACAGCCGTGTTCATTTGAAATACGCACCAACAGGCCTGTGTGAGCAAAGACTGTGGGACAGCTGCAGTTGCACATAAAAATACTCTTTTGCTTCCATAGCTTGCCCTGGCTGGGGAGCAGATGGTGTGGTCCCGGTGGGAGAGCTGTGCCTGCGCTGAGGAGAGCCCCTGCAATGAGCTGCAGTGGGTGGCCAAGAATAGTCCGCAGGTCAGGCACCTCCAGGTCTTTGGTTCAGTCTGATTTCTGGCTTCAACCTGCCAAGTGAATGCAGACAAAGTGGAATAAAACCAGACAGTTACTTCAGAATTATTCTGGAAAGAGTTCTTACGGCTGACACTTAGATACAGGAAGGCATTCCTGACCTCTCCAGTAAGAACCATCTAGAACCCCTGTAGTTTAACGTAGGAAGATGAACAACCTGATTTTCCACCATTGCCTGCAGCTGCTTGGGTTGTGTCTGAGACCCGGAGGGGTGGGCATCCTCGTGCATGTGTGTGTTGGCGTGCATGGTTGATGGCAGGTGGCACTTTGCTCTCCTGCAGTAGAATTGTGAAAGGAGTTGTGAGACTGGTGACACTGCCCTGTTGTTTCTAAAATTCTCGGTGTGGTGACATGACCAGTGCTGGTGGCAGTGGTGGCCTCTCGCTCGTGAAGCATTTGCTGGGGCCCTGGCTGAAGTGGTGGCTGTCCCTTTTGGTCACCCTCAGGTTGCTCAGGATTTTTAAAAATGATCAAAGCAAAACAGGCAGAGAAGTTGAGGGAAGGGGAAGAGTTAAAAAAAAAAAGGCAGACAGATTTACAAAAAGTAATTACAACCATTTTTTCATTATACCAGGCAAACACCAGGAATCTTTAAACTCCTAGTTCAGTAGCTATGTTTTAAAGCCCTATTCAGGATTATTCCAGCAGACAGAGGGCTTGTCCTGGCTGCAGAAACGCCCGAGCTATTCAGTGCAGTAACCGCCGCGGTCCTGTCAGCGCTGCCATGGAGGCAGTGACTCGCGGGGCCCCATGGCTCCTGCAGAGCCCCCGCCCGGCTGCATCCTGAAGTCTCAGCTCTGAACTTCCAGGGGCCAAGCCCGTGCTGATCTCAGGGAGGACTGAGAAGAGACTTCAAGACAGCGCGTTGGGCTGCAGGGACCGGGCTGCTCACTGGGCCGCGTCCCTTGTCCCCTCAGGCCAGAGCACGAGCGTGGTGCTGTGTGGGCGGTCAAGTTTCCAGAGCTGGAGATGGCATGCAAACTGCATCGTTTGTAAAACATAGATCGTTTTTATTGGAGGCTAAACCAGATCATTGGCTTTGGCCTTCCTGTTGAACAAGACCATTTTCTGCTGGTGTTTGATTTGCTGCTCCTGCCAGCCCCACTGCTGGGTGGGTTGGGTGGCTGTGGAAGCTAGTTTTGACCAAAAACATTTCTTGTACATTTCACAGTATTGAAAACAAAGGAAAATTGATACTAATAATGGCATGCTTTAATGAAGATGACCCAGAGAAGGCATCGCGTGCTTTGTGGTTTGTGCTCAGGAGCGCCGTGCCCTGTGGGGCGACGCTGAGGGAAGCGTGGCAGGGCCGGAGGAGGGGCGGCCATGCTCCCGCCTCAGCAGGGCCCTGTCAGTGCAGTGGGGGCCGCGGGGCAGCTCCCCCTGAGCCCATTTCCTGCACGTCTATGGGCCCAGTCAGACACCGGGTGCCTGAGGAAGCAAAGTTCAGGTATTAAATCCCTGCAGGGGAGCCCTGGTGATGGGGGGACGCTCAGCAGGAGCACGGCGAGTCTGTCACAGCACAGTCGGCAGCGAGCCGCACGTCCTGCCGGGTGTGCGGCCCCTCAGACCCCCGTGTTCCCCAGGCAGGGCTGGGTTTGTGTTCCTCTTGGCCAGGCTGGTGTGGGGCCAGTGCCAGGTGGACGAGGAGGAGGGGGTGATCGGTCAGAACCGCTGCAGGCATCCAGGAGCTGGTCCTGCATCACTTGGAGCCATCCCACTGCCTCCTGCGGAGGTGGAACTGGGCCCAAATAGAGCAGGAAGAGGTGAATTAATTGTGCTTTGCTTCATCCGCCTGCTGGGGAGCGTGGCAGAGGCGGTGGGCCTCCTGCAGAGCTTCTTCAGTCGTGTGCCCGGGTCGGGACAGCCCCACCAGCGGCTGGTTTTTGGCTCGCTGCCGCGCTGTGAAGGCGGCGGGCCCAGGGCCGCGACAGGCTGTGGTGCTCTGGTGTTGGTCTACTGCTCTCTTTTTCTTTTCTTTTAATTAAAAGTGGCCTTCTGTAACAAAAGAACAAAAGAAACAAACAAACAACAACAACAACAACAAAAAAAAAAAACATAAAATGCCTTTGAGTGGTTTAGATGGAGGTGAGACTTGCTGCTTTTGTCAGTATTGGTGTGGTTGTCTGTATGCACGCCTGTTTATATACGTATAGAACTTCAAGACTCTATCGTGTCTCCGATTTTTGTATGTAGCCTGTGTCTCTTTTGGACTGATTTGCATCTTGAGTGGATTTTTTGCATTTAAAAAAAAAAAAAGGTGTGAAAATTGTTTCTGGTTGGGTGGGGACAAGGGGTGTTTGAAGACCTCACTTGTGTGATTTTGGGAGGGAGGGAGGGAGGTTGTGGGAAGAAGACGTAATTTGCCTGGTGTGAAGACGCATTTGTTGCTTGTTTGGCCCCCCCTTGCTTTCTGTGATGTGTACTGAAATGTCTCCGGGGTGGAGGTAAATGTCCTGGTGCGTGTGCGGGCAGCCTGAGCTGCCAGATCCTCTCCGTCCTGCAGGAACAGAGCTTTCCTGGCTCCTCGGGGGCTTCCCTGGCTCCTCAGGGTCTTGGGATCAGATTTAAGGCCCAGATAAATCACCCAGTTCCTGCCTACCTGCACAAGACGCTTGCTCGGTACCATCGAGTTACAGGCACTTGCTTAAGCTCAGTGACACCTGTACGTCGCTGGGCTGCGACCCCAATGCCTTAAATCTCTCGGGAGTGGCGCAGAGGCGTGCGGCTGATGATCGCCTCGTGGGTGAGGTTCCTGGGCTTTGCATCCCATTTTTCTTGAGCAGCTGTTCATTTAAATTTTACTTTAATTCTGAAAAATTGGCATTAGCAAAAAAACCAAAAAATTCTAATGTTTCTGACCTATTTTCCATCCTTTGTTATCGTTCTGAGAACTGATTAAAACGCTATCTATTTTTAGTTTTTTTTTCTTCTTTAGTCAAACATCAGTTGCTAGGACCAAATGTTTAGAGTTAAGGAAATTACATTGTGTAGTTTCATGGCATCCTTCTCTTCCTGATTTGTAGAGCTGAAAAATAATAATTCAAAACTTGAATTATCAAAATATTAGCATAAATGCAGCACCAGAGAAGTGCAGCTTCAGCAAATGCTGTGTTTGGGTGTTTGCAGGCAGTGTCACAGGGCCAGCAGTCCACCTCCCTGGGAGCTGTGTAAGGGTTTGTGTGCAGCAAATGCTAAGGACCCGTTCTTATTTACTTGCACAGCTGCTCTGCGCTGCCAGTGCCGGGTGGAGGTGTTGATCTGTAATTGGAATTGGTATTTATGCCTCCCGTGGGATGCAATTTTAGTCTCTCAGAGGTATTGCATGGTTCTGCTGTAAAACAGTATGAGGCCCCTTAATTTGACCCCTTTCTTTATGCTGAGAAAATGGATTTGAGTTTGAAGAAGTGTTTCTGGCAGGAGGCAGAGCACGCCGCTGCCCGCCACAGTGGGGCCACCTGCTTCCAGGGAAGCACCCGAACTCTCTTTCCCGTGTTTGCACGGGGATCGTGCCCTCCAGCTGCCGGCACCCCCGCCCGTACGTGTCTGTGCTCTGGAAGGCCCCAAACCATGGGCTCTCTGCAGTGCTGTGTGGTGAGAAGCCAGAGAGCAGCGCCCGGCCAGCGCGAGCTGCCGGTGCCGTCACAAGACATCCCGCTCGGGTCCCCGTGCTTGCAGATAGTGAAGCCTGAACGAATGCCTTACAGATACACCTTAAGAATCTGACCCAAAAGAGTGTTTCTTCACAGAGTAAGAGACAAAGTGTTAACTGAATCCACCAATATGAATTTGCTTGCTTTAAGCACTCACCGAGGTGTTCTGCTTAGTGAGGACCCATGGCAGGAGCACAGAACCCTCCCGTCCCTGCTGCCCCCACTGCTGGTATAGCACGCAACCAGCCTTGTGGCTAGGAGTTGTTACCCTTGTCACTGCTGAGCTCTCTGCATTAGGGATGTTTCAGTGAAGATCCTGATTGTAAGTGCAAAATTGCATCCAATGCTTGCCTCTGATTCGAAGCCCTGGAAATATATTTGCCTCCCACTGCACATCACAGGAAAGCCACAAATTGGCAAACAATCACACTGGGCAAATGCAGTCTTTGTTTACAGTGAGGACTTGTCACTGTGTTATCAATTTATTGAGATATTAAATATTGAAAAACTTAGACTGTAAAGATTTTTATGTGTTTGGATACATCTGCTATGTGAAAAAAAAAAAAAAAAAAAAACCAACAACTAATTTTGTACATATTGTATTTTTACTATTCAGCTGTATTATACTGGCTCTTCATGCTCCAGAATTTAGGTATCCAACATGAATAATATCCATGTAATAAGCACTTGCCTGAAATAAATATAAAACTGAAATAAACATGCACTGAAATCTGAAACAGGATTCTGCATTTTCATCCTCGTGCTTTGCATGCAGATATTTCACTCTGTCATTTTCCAATTATAAGGGCAGTGTTTTCTCTGTGCATGGCTGTAGCTTTCCCCCCAAGTCGGCGTTGGTGAGCAGCAGGTCTGCGAGCGCTCCCTAGGCTGAGCCCAGAGCTGCTCCTGTGTGCTCCCGGATGTGTCTGCGCCATGCTCGAGAGGAAGCGAGCCTTCCCTGCAGAGCCCAGAATTTATTAAAACTTGGAAAATGGATGTTACTCGGCCATCCATCAGCAAAGCACCTTTAATTCACTGGCGTCCTTTAGAGAAGATTGAAATGTGTTACCTGTCAAAAGTGTGAATGGGGGGATTGGCCACTGGTGCTGGCAGCACTGTGAGAGCTCTGCAGCGTGCTGTCCCTCGGCCAGCTCTGAGGCTGGGTGCTGATGAGCCAAGCAGGCTCTTTCTGGTTCACAGCCACCATTCCTGGCTATTGCTATTCATCTTTGTTTAGGCACAGGACTGTGGCTCCCTGAAATTAATAGCTGTGTGTGTAGGAGCAGCAGTGCTATGGTGGGAGACCCGAGGCACCTCCTGACCTGCAGGCTGTTCCTAACCTGTGTGGGATTTGGGGTCGTTTCTGGGCAGAGCCCCGTAATTTTGATGCTATGGGGGTCCAGCTCTGCTCCCAAGCCTGTAAGCTTTGTCCCGAGGCAGTCTGCTTGTTATTGTCTGTAGCTGAGACCACTTCTGGTCAGGAATGTCAGGGAGAGTCATTCTGACATGTTTTAGCATTGTTAACACTGTTAAATAGCAGTTTGATTAATTTTAGTTAGCTGTTATGAGATGTAATAAAACAGCTGCTGCTCTCCCTGCCTGTGATTCTGAGGAGGGCGTCACGCACAGGCTGGGGCCCGTAACCACACCTCTGCCAGCAGCCAGCAGTCAGAAACCTCCGGACTCTGCCAGTGCTGTTCCTGTCTGGGGGATGCTTCAGGGCCCTGGGAGTGCCCAGCCAGGCCCCAGGTCTCCGATGCGTCCTTCCTGCCAGGTGGGTGTGAGGACAGGGGAGTTGCGGTGTCCGTGCCGCTGAGATGAGGAGCTAGAAACACAGCCTGGATCAATCAGCTTCACCTAACCCAGATCTGAATGCTCTGTCCTACAGATCGCAAAGTTGGACGTCTCAGGTTTTCAGAAAATCCTCCTGGTTTCCCTGCCTCTGGTGTGTGGAGTCAGAGCCAGGTAAGCTGGAGCAGTCAGCCCCGGCACTGTGTCGTGCCCCAGCTCATCCCTGTGTAACCCTCTGCTCGAAAATCAGCTGGGCCAGGGCTCACAGCTGTAGCTGAGCCCAAACCTTTACAGTGCCTGTGGCGGTGCTGGGTATTTGTGCAAGCTCTGGGCTGGGGGAGGTCTGGTCATGCCTCTCAGGTGGGACAGGGCTGCCACACTGAACTCAGCCTTCGCGTGCTGTTCCAGCTGTGTTTTTGGCTCTCTCCAGGCATGCAGGAGCCAGCAGTGAGAGGTGTTTGGTTCTGGACATCACAGAGTGAGCCTGAAGTGGAGGAGGGTAACAGAGGAGCCTCAGACCAGCTGCTTTTTTCCTTGCCTTTCCTTCCCACACAGGTAAGCGTGGCAGTAAGAGCGGGGCTGTGCCAGGCCGGGGAGAAACCTGTGAGCACCCCGGGATGGGGCTCGGCCCCGGCCAGCCAGAGAGCTGCAGCCGGTGGCGAGCAGGGCCCGGGGGGGCTGCGCGGTGCTGAGCAGCCGCCGGGTGCTGGTGAGCACATCCAAGCCTCCCGCTCGTACCGGGAAGGCATCTGGAGGTGTCTTGCTCCTCCCGGTGGCCAGGTTAGCACTGAGGCTCGGCCTCGTTGTGCAGTGAGCTCACCGCAGCGCTGCCCTTTGCATTTTTAACAGGCTGTAGGGATCCCTGGTCCTGCCTGCCGGCCTCGGAAGCACGCTGAGTTATGCCCCACTTGATTTCCAAACTGCTAACGAAGGCCTTCTGCTGAAACGTTGTTACACTATTTTACAGTCTGCCCTGTCAGCCCCAGCAGATTGGGTTTGGTTAATTAGATGCTGGTAAATAGTCAGGGTAGTTCAGTAATTTGCTCTCATTGGTATGCGACTGACCTGTCCTCTCTTTTATCCACACTCTGGACGTGCAAGATAGCGTTCATCTCAGTGTTTATAATCAGTTGTCTGGTTAGACTTTACAGTGGATTTATGAAACATTCTGGAAAGGGAAACAATGGCTTTTGAGGCTGAAAGGGCAAACACGGCGGGACCCAAACTTGTGCTACTGCCAGTGATTGCTCAGCTGTGCCTCTGATGCTGCCCCAGCTACACCTGGGCAGGCACCAGGCAGGGTAGGATTGCTGTGTGGAAACGGATGGGTTGAATTGCAGGGACACTTGAGGAGCAGCACCTGCAAAGGAAATTTTCTGCTTTCCACATTTCTGAAGAGTTCGTTTGGCTTTTCCACCCCCCATCAGAGGTTTCCAAGAGCACTACGTGATGGTCAGTAAGCAAACTTGGATGAATGCATTGGGGTGGTGGCTGTGCATGTTTCAGGCTGAGACACGGGAAGCACGTTTCAATGCGACTGCACGACACAACTGGTAAGTTGTAAGGTGGTGGAACCTGTGTCTTGGTGGGGCAAAGAACAGTGGGCATGGGGCAGGTTTAGAAAGTCATTAAAAGTGTCACTGAGCTGTAGCAAAAGTTATGTCCAAGCGTGCATCAAAAAAAAAAAAAAAGCTGTGCCTGGGCAGGCTGATGTGGCAGGCTGTTACCAGCACTATCAGGACCGTGCCTGACGGAGTGAAAGGCACATGGGCGTTAAAAGGGACAGAAAGTTGGAAAGTTTTATGGAGCATAAACAGTGATGAAGCCTTTGACCACCCCACAGTGCCAACTTGCTCAGACTTCTCTTTCTGAGCTATTTAGGAGGCACGGGGGAGATCCCTCATAAACATCCAGACAAGGGGATGCCTGGACCAGGCAGGTGGGGGTCTGGGGAGGTTGGAAGTGAAGGCCCCTGGGCTTCCCTGGGCTGAGCACATCCTCAAGCAGCCGCCAGCTTTGCTACCCTCCCTCTGCCCCTGAGCAGCGCCCGGCGGCAGCGGTGAAGCAGAAGGTGCCACTCACTGCCCAGCAAGGCTTCTGGCAGCTTGGGAGGGTGAGGTGGTACCTTCCAAAAAACAAACCCAAAGCAGTGCTGTCAGTGTGGTTTGGGGGCCGAGTTTTTTTTATTATTGTTGCTGTATTTTCTTTATGAACCTGTAAAGGTGAGGTAGAGCTTCTGAAGGCAGAAGGAAGTCAGTCCGTGGAATAATAAATAAATAGACTGGCACTCAGAGTTTAGTGCCACCTCTTACAGCAAAGTTGTTGTGTTTGGCAAAATTGGTGGTAGACTGGAGGAAACACATGAAACCTAACCAAGCACACTGTTAGAGCTGTCTCTGGGTTGCAGAAAAGGGGGGCAGGAAGCAGGGGAGATTTCTTTTAGTTTGATTTTTTCTGCTGGCACTGGGTAGAAGTGAGAATTTTGGGGTGATGAAACTTCACTGGGACATTGCGTCTTGCTGAAATAAGTTCATGTTGCTGCAGGGACTCTGCAGCTTTGGGGGACAGCTGTCTAAGGTAGAATACCTTGTTCAAAAGTTTCTGAGAACTTGCTAGAAGAAGAATGCTGAGGGATGGGGGGGGGGTGTTGGTAATAAGAAAGAAGGTCCTGTAGAAGAGAAAGCAAATGTGTAGTTGTAGCTGTGCTGTGCATGTCTCCCATCCCAGTCCAAGCTCCCACCACGTTACAAGATGAAGGCAAAGGACAGGGTGGCACCAGATACACCTTGTAAAGAGCTTTTTCTCTTTTATAAGGATAAATACATGATTAAGAGCTCTAACAGTCACGAGTAATGGCTGAGGGATGGCTGCATGCTCTCCAGTACAGAGAGCCATTATACTTGGGTGTTTTTACAGCCGGTAGACTAGGGAAATGCTCCAGTGCCCTTCAGGAACCACCTCTGGGCAGAGCTCTCCTGCAGAAACACAAATGAGGCTTACCTAAAAACTTGGAAAGGCAATCTCTACAAAAACTGATAACAGAAAAAAGGAAAAAAAAAAAAAAAAAAGAAAACAAAAACCAACAAACAAAAAAAACAAACACACAGAAAAGGCAAGTAAGATAGCAAGTTCTGGAAGAGGGAGAGTCACTGCTCTAGAAGAGGAGCAGCAGGAGGATTTTTTATAGGTTTGGAGGATGAACTGGCAGTGCTGGAGGAGGATCTATCCTGGAAGCCCAGCAGTTCTGCTAGATTTTAATGTTAGCTGCAGCACGATCAGGCCTAAAAATGTAGGATGAAACTTTATTTTTTAACACTTGTCATAGGCCTACTTCTGTTCCCACTCCTCCTCTGAAGCTGAACTGCCAGCAGGCTCAGCATGTGACGATAGGTGTTCTTAGGCATGCACTGTATGTAATTTAAATCTCTGCTTAAAGTCATCTAAGGGACATCAGCGGTCTACTTGGTGATGACCTATTTACTTTAAAGCTACTGCTTAGTACAAAACCCATGCGCGCTGATCATTGAAACATTAATTACATATCATGCTCTCTTCCCAGACAGCCCACTCCTTAGGGCTCCGTGTTCTGTCTCTGAAATTACCTTGGAGGGAGAGAAATTATTTCCAAATTGCTCCACAGAATGCCTTGACAATCAGTATTTATTCATATGTTACATTTAAACATAAATAATTGAGCAATAAAGAGAATAGTCTGCTCTTGACAAAAATAAATAAGTTAATACACAATATTCATAAAATACAATTAGACAGAACATTTTAACAAATACAACAAAGTTTGTAGAGGATTTTTTTTTAAACAGTAGAGTGGTATAGTACATTCCCAACAAAAAAAATAGTGCAGTTTTTATTTTTTACATCGCTTTCTCAGGCTCTGTGAATTGGAGGGCTTTTTCGCTCATCGTTTTTTTTTTAAATACTATTTCACTTTTCAAGTGAACAGACAAACACACAAACTGAAGCGCTTTGGAGACCTTTCAGCAGCCATGCACTGGCCTACAGAACAGTTTGATGCACAGCTACAGGTAACGACGAGTTCAGGCTGTGAGCATGCCTGCAGTACAACTTCTTGGCTTCTAATCCTGAGCACACCCTAACTGTGGGAGCACGTGGCGGGAGGGGAGTAAAGCTTATCATAACTTTCTTCCTTCTGTAACTCCCACTGCGATTATTTTAGCACTGTTCTGTGTAGAAAGGGGGTTTCCTTCTAACCCGCCTCCTCCACAGTACCTTTTTCAGCATTATGTAGGCTCATCTGTTCGCACTTGTTTTATGACCATGGTGCTTCTGAGCGTGGAGAACAGGCTTGATCCCACAACAGCAGCGAAAGTGCGTGTGCCTGCACCAGGGGCCTGATGACCTGGTCTGGGGGGGCAGGACTGAAGTGACGCAGGCTGTGCGACAATGGAGGGAGGGATGGGTTGGGTTGGGTGTTTTTCTTTACCATCCCATCAAATTTTCAGAGACCGGTTTAAGGGCTTGGTTATGGAGCTGAAAAGCACTTTGTGTCCATTTGGACTACTATTCATATTTTTTATTTTCCTGCAATCATAAGAAGAGATCTAATCACAGATGCTCATTCTAGAACCAAATCCCTCTTGCATGTGCAAGTAATGCTCGGCTCATGAGGCCCCAAAGGCAGTACAAATGTAGTGCAAAAAGCAAGAGGAAACTGCTCACTGTTTGTGCAATAATGAGAGCAGAGTCGCCTCTCAGGATTTAAATCTTCAGAGTAATTTGATTTCCTACACCCATTTTGCTAAAAATCTGATTTTAGAAGCTCACGTGAGCTGATCTAATCAATATAAACTTCTTAAAAGCAGAGTTGAAAACTGTTTTCTCTATGAGGTTCAATGGAAACAAAGCTATGTAACCCTGCGTGCTCTGAATTATTAAAAAAAAAAAAACAGATTCAAACACTCTTTTCTCTCTCTTTTTTTTTTTCTTCTTCTTCTTCTAAATCACTGAGGTTCTAATAGCCAAGGGTGGAATAGTTAAAGTGCTTAAGCTAAATCACTAGGACTTCTAGGAGCACAGGTCACATATCCATGAAATCTACAGTTAAACCTATTTGCAACAAAACTGCTCCTTCCCTTCATCTCTTATGCTAATACAGAGATACACTTTTATTTAGAAACAAAACCTACCCTGGGAAAGTAGTTCAGAGTATACATGATAAATGTTATCTAGTGTGATGAAGTGCTAAGATGGCAATAGATTTGTTTAAAGCTGCACAGCTGAGCCCCAGCTAACTCTATGTCACCTTCGATCTCTATAGAGCACGGATTAAAGCCTATGCTGCTACTTAAAGCATGCAGCCAAGCACAAGAAAGAAATGGCACAGAACTGCCATGGAGTGCATGGATGGCTCGACAAAACAGCACAGTGCTACAGCAAAATGGAGCCTGTGCAACAATTTGAACTGCTTAATCTAGCAAGTACTGACACCTGCTTGAGTTAGTGAGTGCCTGGTTTGTGTTTGCAGGATCCCAAGGAAAGTCCTCCCAGAAAGCTTTGCAGAGCAGGGAGGAGGAGGCTAGTAGTGAGCAGTGAATAAACCGGAGGAGGTGAGGCTCCGTGGTGTCTGCTCCGTAAGTAGTGACTGAACTTCATGGGATTCCACACAGATGCAGTGTGGGACTTGCTAACATGAGCAAGGAAACTGTTTCTGTGTGCTCAACTTGTGTTAACCTGAACTATATTGGGCAGATTTGTCATTTGGGAATACTTGCAGAGTAAGTTTGCAAAGTAAAGTGAGGGCATGTTTGTGGCATGTGTAGGCCATGAAGACTCAACAGCATGCGCTGTCAGCAAAGGCTAACTCCCATTTCTAGCCAATGCTGCCAGATCTTCACTGCTCATCTTAATTATATTATTTACTATAAGGCTATTTTCTCAGTTGGTAACCTTGTTTATTTTACTTGCTGCTAAATACTCTAGTGAATATAAATTCAAATGTTTTAGTAACAGGAGCTGCATATGCATTCTCTTCCACTTTCAAGGCATAGTCCACAAACTGTGTCCATAACTGTGTTCTTCCAAGGACCCAGTTCAATGCTTGTGACACTTGAGTACTGGATTAGGGCTTACCTCCTTGAAAAGCCCTGTCAGAGCACAAAATGTGCTATTAAGGGTGCAGTAAGTCAAAATATAAGTGTTCCAGTATGTCACCCCCCCCTTTTTAATATCTCAAATATGTAGGTAGACAGTCTTCTAGAGAGAGGGAAATACAAGAATGAAAAAAGATTCTGTCTTGAAATACAAAGTTGAGTGTAACAAGGACTATCAAACACAAAGCTTATCTTGTGAAGGAAAAGTTCAATTTTTAAAAGTATTACAAATCTGTTAGATATTTATTACATTACATGGAAGATGCAATTAAAACACCGTTTTGAAGTTACAGTGCAAGAAATGCTCCATCCAATAGCTCACAACAAGGCCCACAATGACAGTCTGTTCGTTATCACTTATTTTCAATCAGTGTCTGCACTTTGTAGACAAGGTCTCTTGCTATCCTCAGTATTTCCTGGGCATTATGATGCTCTGCCATTTCTAAAAGACACAGACAAACATTCTTAACTGTCAGTGACAGGAACTTTTGTGCCCTAGCATTGATAGTACTATAACATTAGCATTGATTAGTTAGTGTAACACAAGCAGCAATCCAGAAGTATTGCTGGGCTTTACGTTTGTAGAATTAACAGTAGAATAAATGAACGAATCCCTTAGTGCTATAGGTCCTTGCATGAAGATCTAATCCTTCAGATGTCAGTTCTCTTGCTCCAGAAAACCCCAGTGCCTTGTGACCAAAGAACAGAAATGGGAGGTCTGCACCCACACATGCCTGTGAACAGCCCTCCTGGACTCTAAAAAATGTAAAGCTGCAGAAACAGAACCTAACTTGATCAAAAGATGTCCTTCCAGGAAGGGACCATTGCTGGATTGACTGGGATGCAAGTGATAATACAGTTAAGAAGGGCTTCGTGTACCTGGAGCAATGTGGCTAAATAGTTCCACATAAAGAAGCCTGTACTAAAGTAAGATAGCTAGAGTAAAGTAGCTCTTGACATCTTGACAGACCAGAATCTTTAGTGTGTTTTTGTTTGTTTTTGAGGGAAGCAGGAATGCTGCTGTTTGTGTGCCAAGTAAGATCTTCAGGAAGTATTTGAAAATCTGGGCTCTTCACTTCCATGAAAAGCAACGTGATTGAAGGGGTAAGAGATGTGCAGCTTAAACTGAAATGGGGCTTTTCACATCAGCAAGAACACTGCACAATTGCAGGTGGTTTGTCAGAATACGGGAGAAGCAACAAACTCTGAATACTTCCTTCTTATCAAAATGACTCTCTTAAAAATGTCCCTTACCATTAAAAAACTTGATGATATCAGTGAAGTCCATGTTGTTATCACGGATAATCTCTCGATAAACTTCCACAAGTGCTAAGGCAATGAAAAGGACAAAATGTTCTGAAGAGATGTGCTTTGCTGCCCAAATAACTTCCCACACTGTAAATACATCCTCGTACAACAATTCTGAATGGGAATAAACATTACAAGAGCATCTGATTATTCAAATTGACCTTTTTACCCCCTCTAATTAATGTCTTGCAGGCCTTATGCAGAAAATAATAGAATTTGATGAATCTTCCCCTTCCCTCTCCCCTTCTCCAGCCAACATCATTCCAATGGTAGTTAATCTCTGAGAACTCTAGTGAGCCTAGCTGCTGATCATCCAGACAACATCAATTCAGTTTTGCACAACCCTAAACTACAGGCATAGAACATTATTACCTCTTTTAAAGTCGAGCAGGAACCAGCGATAGCAGAAGTAAAAGTGAGTGTAATCTCCATTCTGGTGCATCAATTCAAAAAGCTCTGAGTCTAGAATCTGAAATGCAAAACATCAGATGTTAAACGTTATCTTGTCTGAAAGTAGCCCAAATCAAAGGTGTTGGAGGCTGGTGAAGACTTCTTTGCTACTTCTTATCAGCTGACCCTATGGTTATTCTGAGCAGCTGCTTAGCACAGATCCGCCCTTTTGTTATGCATTTGCAAAATGCTGATGGTGTGGGTGCCCTGACAGACTGACAGGGTGAAGGCTTACTGTCTGTGCAGCTATGATGTGACTGGATTTTAATGTGATTTCTCCTTGACTTCAGCTGAAGCTGGAATGAGCCGTAAGTGTGAGTCATTACATGGGATAGCTGGTGTACTGAACGCAGAAGTTTTGGGAATTTGTTTTGTCAAGTTAATATGAGCTGACCTGCCCTAATGCATAGTCTATTGTGACAGCAAATATCGTTCCCTAAAAAGCAGAAAATCATTCTGGGGCTGCATAAATATCCTCCACAGCTCTGAAGTACCAGATAGCTAGGAATCCCATTCACTGGAGTCCTTGCCCTTCAAGCTAGTCCTGAGCCTCTGAAACAATCTCATCTTCTTTCAAATAAAATTCAAAGAGACTCACTTGGATTAGGGACCGCATGTTGGCAAAGTGTGTGTCCATAGCACCTCCATTGGGGAAGTTCTGGCTCATCCTCTTCATCAAGTGGCTGAAGCAGCTGTAAGCCAGCTGATCTGCAAGGTATAATGCAGAACACTTAGTGTTCCAAGTCTTCTGATGTCCTTGAACCAAAATAATGTACAGCAGGGCAAAGCCAAAAAAAAAAAAAAAAAAAAAAAAAAAAAAAGAGGGTTTTCCCCTTTGCTGTTCCCTATCCCCATCATCAGTATTAAGGTGAAACAGAAGACAGTACCCGACTCTGGACCATTTTAATTATGTTTCTAAACAACACAGCTTAAGGTTGAGTTTTCAGCATAAGCAACTGCTGGAACACAGCTGCTTAGAAAATGTAGTAAAATTTAATCTGGAGTTGGTCAGTAAACAGGGAACCTCTGAGATACTAATGTTGGTCATTTCAACAGCCACATTTAGAGAAAATATGGATCAAGAGCTGCAAGTTTGTTTTTCCTAGTGAGCTAACCTTGATTAATGGTTCTTCTAAAACAGCATTTATAGAGAACTCCCTAAAGATACCAACATATTCCTAAAGAAAACGCTTCCTACCGTTGTCAAGTATAACCATCAAAGGAGCCAGGAGGTCACACATGCCTTGAACATAACCAACTTCTAGGTGCTCCCAAACATAACTGCAGAAAGAAGAAAGCACAAGTGATAATAGGATTAAATAATCCTCTTGTCTACCTAGTAGATGTCCTGCAACACTGTATCTGGGCACCTCACAATTATTAATTGCCATTTATAGCACCCCATTGCAGCAAGGATATATTATCCTCATGTGGAGGAAACCAGAGCTAATAATACATTAAGAGAACAGTTCGAGGTGAACGATGGAGTCTGTTTCTTGAGGTAAAAGGAGACTCTCTCAAGTCCATGTTCCAAACGTGGACCACCTATCATATCTGTACTTTCTAACCTTCCATACTAGGAACTACCATTCCTTCTTTTAAGTTCATTACTGATTTTTTTTGTACAATTATTATTTTCATATTATTATACTTCATGGTTTATGACAGTTATGTGAGAAGTATTTCAGCTTACAGGCTGTATTACCTGCACATGACATTGCGGAGTTTCTCCAGATTATCAGCAGTAAAATACCAGTAATTCCGATCACATCTCTGGACATCTTTATCAATTCTGTGCAAATTTAAGGCAACAGTGTCCAGTAATTCTATCTAGAAGAGAAAAGCTTAAGCTAGATCTGCTGTTCAGTCAAAAGAGAGGCAGGCTGCTAAATCATTTTTAGGCAGACATTTAGTTTACATAGATATCATCAGCAAGGAGCATGTAGCTGTAAACAGAGCTCATATCTTTTTTCCTCGCTCCACAGATCAGAGTTGATGCCAACCTTATGACTACCTTAGGTGGCACTAACAAGAGAATATCCATCAGTAGTGAGTACAGACTGAGTTAGAGCATTCCCAGGTGCAAATTCAGTCTAAGAATCAACAAACCAGAAATAGTAAAATTATGCTTTGGACTTACAAGAGCACTGAACTACTCAATTACTGTCAAAAATCCCAAGTAAACGGTGCATAGTTTCTCTCACAAATGTTCCAAGCCTGTCCTCTTTACAAAGGGCTATGTCCATATGAGCAACTCCAACAGAGGAGTGAAAGAAAAAACTCCATCTGTTAACAGCAACACTAATAGACATGGTGATGTCTTGGATCTTCATTTAGGTTGTGGTTCAATTTGATTAAATGGGGATTTCAGCTTGAATTAAATGACACTGAAAATCTTACAATTGGTGTCTTATTCTCTCTTAAAATTTTTAGCTACTAGATCTTTACCATGTTATTTTCACTCTAAAAAGACCCAAAATTTTATTGCTGTCTTATAATGTATCTCAAAATACAGATGAAATAATTTGGATGCAAAGATCCTCAATTATCTTCCCACCACCTGCAGTTCTAGTTTGGGATTGTCTCTCACTAAATCCTATCTGAAATCCAGTACAAGTCTTTGCCAGAAAAAGATTATGATAAATAAGTTGTGACCTACTGTGTAGGATGCAGCACAGACAGAAGCAACATCCATTAAATAATCCACCTGGGAACACAGCTGCTCTTCTGATACAGAATCCTGAGACTGCAGTACAACTGACTTGGCTTTCTGCACATGTGGTACATCTGGATCAGTCCTTTCCAAGTCAGTGCTAGTTTCTTCTTCAGCCCCATCTTCAAAGGAGACACTCTGCCCATCATCAATACTGGACAGGATGCCTGAGGCCACAGAATAGTTCCGTGAGGATGGCAGCCCAGAGTCAGGGGAGTCAAACTCTACGGACTGTTGCTCTACAGCAGCTACTGCTGCTGGTGTGTCGACAGACACCACAGTGAAAGTAGGGTCATCTTGACCTTTTGAGTCTCGTTCTGCTGAATCCGCTTCATCTACTGATATAAAGACCTTTGTGTGGGCAAGGGGGGAGTAAAAAAAAAGTAATAAAAAAAAATTCAGATAAAGCAGGGGAGAACAGAGAAGCAGAAAACATTGAAGTAGCAAACCAACCTCCAACCACAAGAGACAAATAACTACATTGCTGCAGTGAAAAAGATCACTGATTAATGGAGTTTCCCTGCAAGCAAACAGTTGAGAACTACTCAGTCTTTATATTGAAACTCTCTAAAAATAATACCAATTTATGATTTTATATCTGTCTCCTAAGATGATGTCTTCCTCTCTCACAATCGTCAATTAGAAATACTTTGGAAAGCAGTGAAGCTTCCCTAGCTGCAACACCAACTCTAAAAGCACCTGCTCTTTTTAAGTTATCTTTGAAGGGGACTAACCTACCTCTGGCCTCAGACAACTGAGTTCAGATACTGTTGTTTAAAGTCAAGACTGGCCTTCAGATTCTTTTAACTGTGCAACCACTTTACCTCTTCTCTTGCTAAAAACTTTTTCAAACTACTGCAAGTTGTATTCTCACTTGCCATTAGTTAGCTAACTGAAGTCTGCATAAGTAATGATTACACAGAGACACTTTTGGAACACAAACACCAGCTCTCCTGTCCAATTGTGACTATAATCAAGAAACCCCTTTACTGGTTATTTAATTTACCAAGATGTTAACTCAATCTGCCTTTCTACTGCTTAGCGTCTTAGCTTAGATTCACAAAAATCCTCTCTCCCAGAATAAAATTACACACAACCTCTCAATCAGGGACAGGAGAGAATCAAAAATACGCTTTAATAGTAGTGATCTCTTGCTCCTATGCTGGATTTGAGTGAAGGACCTATAAATAAAGATAAATAAATAGCTATTCCACTACCGAGAGAATGAGGTGAACCTTAAAGTCTTCAGGCAGGTCCTGCTCAGAACAACTATAGACTACCCAAAATACAGACCGGCTCTTGGCTGTATCGTGGAAGGGCTACAGCTTTAGCTTCCATACAGGATTTAAGTAGCTCCAGACTGATAGAGCTGTGGCTACTGGTAACCTAAATCTCTGCTTCCTTGTGCTGTACCCGTGCCAATGCTAAGCCTCCTGCACTGCTTGCATCAGTTCTGCATCACTGCCTGCAGAGTGAGAGGGAAGGGAGTACTTACATCATTGCTGATGGTGGAGTCCCTGTGTATCAGTCGCTGGACGTGGCTGTCAATGCTGCTACCCGACGAAAACTTTGCCAATGTGGCAGAATGTGATTCTTTCTCTCGCTGTTTTACGATGACCTCACAGGCCTTCCACTCAGCCATGACCTTCTGATACCGGAGAGCAATGTCTTCATCGACCTGCAGACAGACAGATAAGATACTAAAATGCTGGTCCTCCTTGAAAGACAGCATTAAAAATGAATGGAAGCCAGAAGGGAAGAACTAAAGCAAATGTAACGTATCAAATCAAAAGCCTGAAGGCTCCTGAAGTCCTCTTGCTAGAGCACAAATCACTGTAAAATGCAATGACTGGAACAGTAAGATGTTGCACAGGAAGGGCCAATTAGGTATTTACTGGGGGGAACAAACTATCACTGTAGGTGCCAGAAAAGATTCATATAGACATCTGTATACGCTATCAACAGTGCCTTGATGCTGTTCAGGAAAGAACCATAGATGTCACTGACTGTGAAACCTCACACAGTAGTCAGATGCAATCTGATGGAGCAATAACTGGATTAATCCTAATTTCATTATACTTCCTTCCCAACTCTTTCTCTATTACATCTCTAACACAGCTCCTGCAATGAATTCCAGGACACAGGTTTATTGACATCAGCCCATGAAGAAGTAGATGCTGGAACAGAGTCTTGAATAGTAGAAATCCCAGCTCACATAGCCTAGTATACTGCACATGGCCAGATCTAACCACGCTGGTTCCTCTAGTAATAAAACAGATTTGTGCCATCTCTGGCTTCCTCCATTGAAAGATGGACACAGAACCCTGAGCCGTTAAGGGACATGTAGTAATTTCACTACTCTGTCACTTGTCAGGAGCTGAAGAGAAACCACAATTGTGAGTTGGCTCCAGGCTCTGGACTGTGCTGACTGGAGTTGCTACCAGAGCATTCATGCTAAGAGCTGCAGGCTATTTGTCACTTGAGATAGCTGCGGAGTCATAAATCACAAAATACAACAGTTAGTGGAAGGCTGGAGGACAGCCATGTTTCGAAGTCCCCCAGATGCTGATGGATGACTGCAAAAATATCACCAGAAGGCAACGATGATAAATTACCCGTGATGGCTTCAGTTAAGGACAGAAGTTTCCCATACGTGCTGATGTTATGACTGTTCTCATCTTTTTCATTTAATAGACTGTTAGATTCAATGGCAAGCTTTATTTAGAGTCCAACAGCACATTTCGTTTAGGAGTCAGTTATTACTGTTACTTACCGATGACGTTAAGTTAGCTCATAGGAATCCAGATAAGGTTTCAAGTACCCTTGTGTTCATACGGTACAAACTCAGGGAAAAGAACTGGTTATAGGAGCTTATATTCTGCAGAACAGGATAATATTCTCCTTAATAAAGTAATAAAGACTAACGCTTGCTATTTGAAAACCAAAGGTTACTCTGCAAATGTAATTCAAATCCCCAGAAAATTGTACTTACCTTGTCCATTTCCTTTTTGGCCATGCCGAATTTGTAGTGACCTAACAAGAATGGCCAGACTTCCTTTCGAATCTCATGCTGTACCCCACCATAATAAACTCTTCTTAGCAATTCCAGTTCCTTGTAATTCTGCAGCAGTTGTGAGAAAGAGGTATTGAAGGTAATGCGTCTTTATTTTCCTCAGGCATGCTCATATACACTTAATTTCAAGTACAAAGAACAGTGAAACGCACACAAGGCACTAAACAGATTTTGCAACTTGATGCATGCCTTTAGTGCCCTAGTTCAAATCCAATCTAATAAAAGTTGTCATGTCTCCCATGAAAATAATCTAATTTTTAATAGATTAGAGTCGTCATGAGATCAGTTGCTTTGATGTTCATTGACATCTTTGCCATCATCAAAGAAGCAAAAGATAAAGAAGTGTAAGAATCAACTGTCTTTCACTAGAAAGAGAAGTCACCCTGGGAGGACCAGAAAGCTTTAATACATCCTGCGGGCCATTCGAAGGGATACCATGCTCACCACAGCAGCGTATGGGAGTTAGTTTAATGATCACAGAGGTATTCTGTTACTTACTTTTCTGTCCTTCTGATACTTGCTCCAAACCTCTTTAGTCAGACCTCCTGCAGCACTGGATGGCTTGTCAGGTGGGATAATTGTGTGGTTCACTAGGGCAGACAGATGTGTTCGCACTGTTGACAAATGGCGGCAGTAGGCAAGCCCTGGGATTGGGGAAGGAGGTAAACGTGAATGAGCAACCTACACAATATCAGCAGCCTTTTTCAAGATCTGGTTGTGACATTTTAAACTTGCCACTAATAATCCTATACGAAGTAACCTTGTGCTTGTACTATAAAAAAATGAGGAAATGCAACAGAGCCAAAGATTAATCCATTTTACACAGACAGGTGAAACCCAAGTAGAGTACTGCATTGCAGTGTAAAATTACGTTCTTTCTTCACTAAGGATCAATTTCCCAGAACTGTATTAAATCCTACAAATAATGGAATTACGAAGCTGTGATACTTGGGTCACAACCACACTAATGCCCTGAGTTGATCTGACTTGCAACGATAAATTTGGTTTTAGACTACTTTCTAAAGCAATTATTACGTGTTTTTAGGTAAGCATACAGATACCACAAGGGCTGGATCTAAAAAGCTTCACTTACATCCATAAAAGGCTCTGGAAACTATCTGCCTCTTCATGCTTTCACACAGCATCTTTAATGGAGTTCTGTGGAGACACATTATCGGGAACACGATAGGTCACAGGGACAGAAATCATCGTGAACTTTATGCTGATCCCTATGATCTACACAAAGCGATTCTTTCTCTGCATCAAGATTTATTTACCTAAGGGACAACCATAATTAGAAATTATACTTTTAAAAGCATTTTCCCACCAGCATTTTGGCCCCAAACAGATTAATCTGGTGCATTTAGCTACAACTGCTTCAGGTGCGTTGTAAAGGTCCTTGTCAAATTAGATGAGTTGTTGTCCTTCATTATAATTGTTAATTACTTGTTAAATAACATGCTTCCAGAGCTGAATTGCACTGAACTAAACTAACAAACAAAAAAAACAACTGCAAATTTTCTACCAAAATGTGACTTGAGATTCGTTTAATAGGCTAGTTTCAATAAGCTAAGTGTCTTGCTATAAAACTCCATCTTTTCATGTTAGAAGCTATTTGAAAATTGTTATTCTTTGTCTCTGGTGCTGCAACCAATAAAATACCTTTGCTTTCAACTGTGGCACAAATTTTCCCACCTAAGCTGTCTGGACAACTTGCTTACCTATCGTGGATGCAGTTGCAGCAGCTGGGTATGTCATAGGGAGAGCTGCCCGTTGAACAGGAGACGCATGAGGAGCCTTGGCTACAATGCTCCAGCTGCCATGAAAGCAAGTTTGCCCCAAAACCTTGCATCTCTATCACTTCACTCGTGTCTAGGGAAAACAAAAAACAAAAAAACAAAAACAAAAACAGCAGGCCATCAAATTTTTTTTCTTCTTTCCCTTTCTTCCTTCTGTGCATCCTGATGGCTTCATGCTTTACTTCTCAGCAGGCTTTGAACCTTGATTGCAAAAAGGGGAGAGCACTGTCTTAGTTAACCTCAGAAATACTGCTCTCACCATAACCTAAACCCGCAGCATGCTGTGCACATTCACCTGAGTGAAATCCCTTCACCATTTCCCCCTTTCTTGCCCATGCACATCCCAGCCCATATTTCAAGAGAACCGAGAAAAGGGTGCTGTAGAAACAACTAAAACTGGTTATTGTGCAATGTTATGATAATATTATTTAAAGCTAGAAGAGATAATCTAACCTGACCTTCTTTTTAATTCAGGTCTTAGAATTTCATTTTGCAGTTCCTGGAATCAGCCATGTAACTGCTAGTCCAGCTAGAGTGGAAGTTTGAGCATAAAAGAAATAAAAATTGGTTCAGTTATTTTTAGAAGATGTATATTTCCCCCTACTTACAACTAGAACCTAAATTATTTAGCATGGGATAGTTCAAGTCCTACTAACATCAACGTTATGTTTGTAAAGTAGGATTCTCTGCAGGAAAACGTGATCCAACAGTACAGTGCAGCTTCTCGAGTTATCCCTGCTCACCAAAATCTAATTGCTTTTTTTAAACCAGCTTCATTAAGGCAACACCAAAAAATCACCAGTTGCCTTTAAAAGCTTCGCTTCTCTCTTTAGCTTTTCCAGCTGGCCTTTGAGCTTGTGGGTTTTTTGTTTTTATAATAAATAACTGGCCTTTCAGCTCACCCATGATTAAAATTAAGGCAAATGCCATAATACTATATGCCAGTGAATTAACATTTGTAAGCAAAATCCAGTCCCCTGGGCCGTGCTTTTAAAACAGACATTTATTGGGTGGTGGTAGGGGCAATTCCAAACCATCTCATGCATTTTAAATCAAGGTAGCATAAAGCATTTTAGTAGTGCCTATTAGAAAGTGGGCATAGGTGAGGAAGGAGTGGAGTAGAAACATTTGTTAACAGAAAAAGCACAGGCTCATGCGGAAGCAGTCATGTGTATTTCACTTCACAAAACAAAGTGTGATGAAAAAATGCTCTTCACCTTAATTCTTCAAGGAAGGAGCTGAATGACCCAGTATTTATTGCAGCTTCTCATTTGGTTCAAATAAAAACCATTTGGCAAACATTTTTAGATCATTATTTTTTGCCTCCCCTCTACAGACAAGAAAAGTGGGTTTTTCAGTTATTATATATATATGTTTAGAGAAAGAAGGAAAGAACCCCACAGAACCTAAATATTCAGATGAAAGGTACCTGAATTAGTGAAGAATTAGAGTGAACAGCATCTTTTATTTAATTGTAGTATTATCTGTAACTTCAGCTACATGCAGAAGTTGAGCATGTTGCAAAATGTAAAAGCAAATAGCTAGCAAACCTGCTACAACAGTGTTGTCATTATTCAAAAGGGATGTTGCTGGACAGACAACAGCAAGTCCAATCTAGTTCAGCAGGAATCACTACTCAAATAGCAGACATAACCCTAGCTATACCATTAACATTAATCCTAGCTACACCATTATACCAAGATATAAATAAGTAAATAAATAAATAAATTTACCTGACAGCCATTTTAGTAGCATAACTTAAAATTTCCATGACCTGACTAAAGACTAAATTGTTTTTGATCACAGCATTAGCTTCTTAACGTGCATATGTCAGCGTTAGACCTCCTTCCTTTCTGTTATCACCCATATCCAGAAGTGATCAGTTAAGACACAGAGCGACTTTCTGAAACAGCACCTTTCTTCAAGGGTAACCACATATACCAGTTTCTTCCCATCCACACATTCTAACACATCTCTATTAACTTGGGCTGGACTTTATCAGTTTTAGGTGTTACTACCTTGCGATGTATGTGAGGGCAATCTACCAGGAGAATCTCTCTGAATAAACGTTCATATCCTATCTAAACAAATCTTAGGCACTGTATAGATGCAGGCAATTGCACTCTCCTACAGGTGGTTCCACCAGACCAGGGCAATCATCCATCTAGAACTAAACTTACGACTCTGCTATTTAAAGGTGTGAGTGTCATATCTCAACTCAAGATATATTGTGTTTTTCTGAGGGAACAGAAACACCAGAAGAAACATGTTCATGCTAACACAACGAATGAAAAATATAGACAAGAATCAAACTTGCAAGCTGCTGCTCTCCTTCCGACTTCCTCTGCGGATGTTCAGCTTGTGACAGCTACTTTACAGCCTGATAACAGAGAAGCTTTTCTCTTGCTGATAACTGCAGTTTATCAGCAAGAACAGAGAAGCTGTTGTTTTGATTATAACAGGAGCATGCCAGAGTTGGCATGTGCACTCAAGAGGTATCAAGGCCAAAGGTCTGGTGGTATTGAAGCTGTTCAGTAACTGGTAAGCCTAGAGGAGTGAGAGATTTCACATGAACTGGTGGGCAGGCCGGGATGACATCTGTCTGTCCTTTGAACAACTGCAAGCTTTAGAATTCTAGCTGTGCAGGAGACCTTGGGAATGGATTTTGTACATCATTCAGCTTCCTCCTTTGAGGAAGCAAGGACTTTTCCAAGTCTCCAGAACTATACTACTACATCCTGAATGCTTGGAAATACCTATACTTCTTGAGAATACTAATTTTATACATCTGTTACGAATGGTATTAGGAAAAGAACAAGATGACACATTCTGAGAGGGTAGAGAGTCTTGCAGCTGATCACCTAGCCTACAAATACAAGAGATGGAATGAAAGCACCTGACCACAAAAAGGCTTTGACCCCAACCTTCTCTGCACTCTTCTGCTACCTTACGGAGTTATCCAGAGTTTGGGTGGGAGCACACCTACTTGTACCACTGCTGGAGCTCAAACTCACTGCACTTTTGTTCTCCCTATTCTGTTTACACAGGCAGTCTCCATGTGTGACTCTGCCCAGCACAAACCATACTGTTAGTGCTGTAACCGTGCACCTCTGATCTCCTATATAAGGCTGCCCTCCACAGTCTGTTACGCTGTACATGAGCAAGACATGGTGGGAGAAAATAAAGGCCTGTTATACTCCCTCCCTCTCTTGTGACAACATGCTCTAGTATTCAGTTTTTATGAAGGTGGGGCAGGAGGCCTCTGGAAGTAAAGAAGATTTGTTTGTTTAGCAGCACAGATGCTCAAAGGAGATGGAAGATGCTGCTGTTTCCCCTTCCCATAGGTTGTGAGCATATTCCCAGCCTCACCACAGTCAACTTAATCTCCAGGTCTCATGGCACAAGTGAAATGTTTTGCCCTGTAATAATGCCAACACTGTTGTACGCATCAGTGGAACGAGCTGCAATAGAGCTCTGGGACACAGGGGGAGGAGGATAAAAACCTTTCATCCTATTAGGAGCTGTGAGGTTCCGAGAGCAGATCATTGATAGCATTGCGTGTAGCTTATCTTCCTCCTCCTCGTCATCGTCAACAGAGGCAGAGCGGCTGGCAGCTAAGTGGTGGTAGTTAATAGTTACTGCTCAAAGAAAATAGTGAAAGAGGAGCATAAGAAGAGAGAACTTGATTCTGTGGGAAAGCTCAAAAGGACATGTTCAGCAAAGACAAAGGATTTGAATCCTGCCCTCTTTCTGAGGGCACAAGCTCCTGTGTAAGTGAGCATGAAAAATGAGGTTCTTACAAAGAAAAGCATGCTCCACCAAACACAGGCCAGCTTCTGATTGTGCATAGGCTGTTCCCCGAGAACACACAGATCATGGCAGTGAAGGAAGGTCCCAATGCTAGCCTGCAGTAGGTGAGTATGCTCCTTAGCCAAACTCCATGGGAATTCAAGGCTCCAACTAGTTCACCTCCTTCACCATGCCAAATCAATACTGGGGCCTCCTTTCCACTCTCATACCCATGTCAGATGCATCCGGGCAGCACGCAGTCTGCTCCCCAGCTCTGCCTGGCACATCAAACGTGCAAGGTATGGGCCAGTCTCTAAGGAAGCCTGAGGCAGGAGCCTGCTCTCTCTGCCTTGCACTCAACAAGCAGGTCTGTGCTGATTGTGCCCACAGAATCTGCAGTCCCTTTGATTCACGCAAAGGGAGAACATGCTTTTGCTGGTGTGCGGGTGCATGAACTTACCTGCGCAAATTCAGAGGCCCTAATAAAGCATAACCACTACTGTGGTTCAGTCCCCTAGGGTACAGAGGGGTCACAATTGAGATTTCTGCTTTCTCAGCTGCAGTCCCAATATAAATAATAAATCCAAATTCCCTGTAAACTTTAAGGTCTTATTTTCCTGGGAAATTCTTGCTTCTTTGCCATGGGGAATAAAACTGAATGTACTGTTTGAGAACTAGCTCAAAAGCTTTCTTGCATGTAAGGAGTTTGTATTCACTGATGACATGAGGTGGTTTGGTGCTTGGGAATTCATTTAGTTTCCTCAGAAGGGCATTTATTTATCCATTGTTAAGTTCTTGCTTCCAAGCCAGGAAAACTCAGCTCAGGGAGTTCTTGGGGGTACTTTAAGAGTCAAGTTTATGTTTTGCTTGTTTGTTTTTCCTAATAGCAATATTATGAGCAAGCAGCATGGCCAATAAAAAAATATCCTCACTTAAGGAGCAAAACTGCTCCTGGATAGTAAAACAATCTTTTTGGTTTTGGTCTCAGTTTGCAAGCCCAGGGGAGTATTTTGAAAACTTCCTCTGCAAAACACAGAGCAGACATAATATCTCCCACCTCCACTCCATTTCCATGAAGAAATTTCACTTTGTTAAGGAAACCTACAGTAAGCTGTACCTGTTGATCACAATTATCAACCAATGAAACTTTGTGGTAGATTTCCCCAACACCGCTCCACTTCCCTCCACCCCCAAACAGCTTGTCTGCTACCTTCAGTTATTTCCCAGGATATTACTTCAAGATTTTCTTAGCTGTGTTTGGTTTTTGTTGTTGTTTGGTTGGTTGTTTTTGTCTGTTTTTAAACAAAGAAGAACAAAGGCACTTACTGTTATCATGCTTGTGTCCTGGATAGACAATTCTGAACACATAGTCTGTAGAAGTGTCTTCAGTTGGCATTTCTTCTAGGTCCACTGATTTGTTGCTGTTTCGTTTTCGAAGCTTTGGAAATACCTTACCCTAGAGAAAGTAATGATCCCATACATTCATTCAGCTACCAAATACTAACAGAGCACAACAAACTAAGTACTTTGGACCTTTGGCATATTAAGTCCTAAAATAAAATTTTCAGTGTTGGGAAGGGGTGAGGGAAAAAAACACTAGAGTCATAAATAGATGGTGGTTTAGAGATACACAACTTTTCTGTGCGCTTAAAATACAACTTTTTCTTGTACTCCATGGGAGCTGGGCACCAGCTTCCTCAGTAATCCAAGCCTCTGACAGCAAGTATATCCCAGACTCTTGGAATCTCAGTCCCTATTGTTTGGGACTGATACCAATGCATCATGTTTTGATACAACAGCAGATTCCAGTGCAATGCTCAATGAAGCAATGAAGGTATACACAATTTTTATGGACAATCTTTGTAAGAATCAGATTGGACTAAATGGAGTTATTTTGCCTCCCACTTTGATTTCCAGCTGCTTTATAATAATGCCCGGACTCTGTGGGGCAATTTGCTGTTGCAAAGATGGTAAGATTGTAAGATCAGCCCTACTACAAGCAGCTCATCAGAAAAGGCAGTACCTTGCCCTGTTGGGACCAAAGTGGTGGTTCCAGCTGACCACGAGGCAGAAGACCATTTTCCAGACAGGAAAGAAATGCAAGGAGGTGACCTCCTTGGGGGAAGTGCAGTGGAGGTCTCTGAGTTCCATCCTGACTCACCAAGACTAATGTCCATCTGCTTTCTGCTGCAAAGGAGGACAATGGGAGTCCACACTGTTACATCGGAATCTCTATTTGTTGCTCTTACCTTCTAAGCAAGTTTCATTTGTGACCACCTCTAAGTAGATAAATAAACCTCTGTAAGTCACAGCATAATCTAGGGGTGACCTCAGTCCTTTAGTCCTAAAGAAGCTCAGGATTCAAACAAACTATGACAGGCCTCATGCAGAAACATTTAAAGTGATTCTGAACATTAATATAATAAGTAACAAAGGAATAAGTAAACTAAGTGTTTGGCGTGTAGCGTAATCTACAAAGGACACGATTTAGAATGAAGGCTAGCCTCATGGATATAACCAAAAGCTTTATTCCTGTGAGAATTAGCAAGTAGTCCCTGTTGTAAATTCTCATCTATCTTCACTGTCACTAGAAATTTAGCACAAATAACAAAACCCACCCTGGGCTCTGGGTACTCTTTCAAGTGTAATGATCTGAATCTTGAGTAGAATTTTCAAAAGCATATAAGTGAATTAGGCTCTTCATTTTCTTTTTCTAAAACTTACTGAATGAAGAACATAACTCACCAGAGTGCTTTTGAAACTTTTATGTCTAGTATTTATTCCTCTATGGCATTTAGAGCCACCTGGAAAATGGGAAACGTCTCAAGAGCAGGATGTGTGCCACATCCTGTACAAGTCCCAGTCTGGTAGCTAGGTGCTATGGCAGGACTGCCAAGTGTCTGTTGTCTTGTGCAAACAACAAAAATCTTGCTGTGTATGCACCCGCACCTGTTGCCGAAACAGTCTTCTCAATGAACAACAACAAAGGCTGTCACATTTCACATCTGTTATCCAATCCCCCTTTTTCTAAGAAACTGCCACAAAGCAGAGTGGTGACGCACCTGGCCAGTCAGTTCCACCCTGGACAGGCACAAAGTGTTCTGGGAAAGCTGATCCAAGTGAGGCAAATAAACCTGCACTGGCATTGCAGCTGTCCTCCTCTGCCAGCTAGGACTGTATGTTTTAACACGTCCCCATATGCCTGGGCTGGCATGGGATAACTAGTTCTAAGCGTTAACAACACGGAGGGAAAGTGATCAGTCAAGTGGCTCTTCCACTTGCCTATTTTACAGCAGTACATATATAAGCTGTCTTTGAAAATACGCACTTAGTTCAAAACTTCTGTTAGTCCGACTGCAGTTCCAATCTGAATGCAAATGCAATTTCTGTATGTTCATTGTCTTTGCTCTGTGATTTTGGTTTAAGGCTCGTGGTAAGGAAAGCAGTCAGAGATGCATCTTGTTCAGATCCCCCTCTCTACACTGAGTACAACGGGCTCATCAGAACTCGATGGTCAGGCACACTCCATTTCTACAGGTTGATGATGTCACTGACAGACCTGCTTTTTTTTTTTTTTTTTTTTTTGGTAAAGGTCAATGGATTAAGGCCCATGCTTAGAGAACCAAAGCTTCTATGTTAAATACCTGCTGCTAACAGTTTCCAGAAGTACTGTTCTGCACAGACGACTCAGAAAAAAACAGAGCACACAGGAAAAAACAACATGGAAAGCAAGTGACAACTGAAGCATTGCTTGGCAAAGTTCTTACCAGGTCTTTCAGTGAAGACATCTGAAGAAGAAAAATGGTCTGCCTTCTTTTGCATTAACCCCCTAATAGGCACCATATAAAATGGTAGCAGCATTAGCAGCATTAAAATTCACCTGGCAGACAGGGGCTTTGGGGGTACCCCCACGTGAAGAAGGTTTATGCTTACGTTGTTGATGGCAGTGAATGCAGACGATCTGGCAGAGTGGCACTATTAATGCGTAGTCCCAGTAAACGCTAATAGGGAAGGAAAAAGTGCAGGAGACATTTTTTTTTTTTTTACATTCAGGAGTACTTGTGGTTCCAAGCACCCCAAAAAAAGACTTTGCTAAGTTAATAATTGCTTTTTAAATTTGTCCGATTAACGTGCATTAATAGTCAAGTAAAAGGCAAAGGAATTAGTTCTCCACCAAACCTACATCTGACACCAGCCTTTTCATGATCTCCCTCCCTCTTCTCGCCCCTTCCTCGCTCTTCCCACCCCCACCTCCACCCCCCCAGGTTAGAACAATGTTCCAGCTAAGATTAAAATGCCTATGACAGACTTCATGGTGGTCTTGTAGCTGGGTTTGAAAACAGACAGATTCACTTATGTCTTCTTGCACACAGGATTTTTGAGCAGAAGCATGTAAATCCACTGGGGCTCAAGCTTACAGATTAAACACTGGAAACAGCTCTGAACCCTTCTGAGAACAACCTCAACAATTTAGCATTAAAAGCAAGGACACAGGGCTTCAATAACGCTCTATTAGAAATATATATATATATGAAGTTAAAAAATAAAAATCCCAGGGTGGATTAAGCATTAGAGACCACTGTTCTGGGACTGAAGGAGACATTCTCTGAGGAAGCATACTAGCCTGGTTCAGGACTTTGCATTCTCTTCCACTGAAGCAGAATGCCACATTAAATGAGTAACTGATCTAACGAAAGAGAATGACATTACAGGTCTCTCTTTTGAGGTTGAAATTAGCAATGCTTGTCAAGTGATTTATGACCCTCTAAAGGGAGGTACCAGAGTTGTAAATGATGGAAGGTAGTGTTGAGTCCCTTCTCCAGAGCATGTGGAAAAGTGGGCTTTTGTTTTCCATTTGAAAAGGCCCTGTATCCAACTCACACTTTGCAACATCCTGTTTGTGATGTATATTACTGTATCACTCACTAATCCAGAGGGCCCTTTTTTAGACTAAATACTCTGGAATCAATTAATTTGTTGTTTTTGTTTATTTGTTTGTTTTAACAACCACCCTAAGTGAGTTTTGAAAAGTTCATTAGATGATTAGTGTGTTACTTAATTTTGAGTTTTACCATCCAGAGGCCCCCTGCAGGGTCCCAATTCATTCCAGTAGTTATGTATCTGAACTCACTTGTGGGCCTGCATCTGGGCCTTGTCTACACATTTGTTCCTTTCCTGTTTTGTTGTTTTAAGACAAAGTGTACTACAGGACATTTGGAAAAGTCACTTAATCTGTGGCAAAACAGGAACAGAACTCAAGCTGCCTGACACCTCAACCTCTGAGTTATTCAGAAGCCCTTAGATTAAATCACTTCTGTTACACTTATGCCCTATTACCAAGTATATGAGAAATAAGCACCACGAATGCTTCCAATCTTTTCCTGAATTCAATGACTACCTTTTCTCCAGCTCTGAATCTCCGAGAGTTCCATTCATCAGCTGATTTGGAGTCCATTTTAATGTCAAACTATCTGCTGACTGATGAAGGGAGAGATACCCAGGAATTGCCTCCAAGTCATCTTTCTGTTCACAGAAACAACAAAAAGAAAATGAAGGTGATTCAAGTGCATGCATGCTTTTTGCTTCTCCTGTTTATCTACCCCTTCCCAATTCTGAGATCTTAGTTCCAGCCCCCTCAATGTTGCACACCTCATCATCCCAGTAGGTTTGGCCATAGTCAGAACATGCCAGGCCATTTTTATCTGGCCTAATCACACTTCCAGGTCCTGCACAACTTCATCATCTGTGCACTTAAGCCTTCAGTTCAAGAAACCTATTTTTAAATTAATACAACTTACAAGATTTAGCATGACATAGTGATGGAGCACTGAAGTACCCTCCTCAGAGACATGAAGATCCTGAAAGTAAGAACTATCAACCTTGTTCTCAATGTTACATTAAGATATTTAAAACTTTTTGGCAACGAGGACAAAGCCTGTTTCACAAATTCAGTAACAAGAATAATACCCAACCACATGTGAAAATACAAGAGAAAAATGGGAAATTTGGCCCACCCTACACATCACTACATTCTATATACTTTGTTTCTCTGATGGCCAGATAACACAGGTTTCTGTAAGTATCAGCGTACTTACTGGCTGCACTAAGACGTTGTTTTTGCCATACAGGAGGTGTGTTCGGGAATTCTGGTGCAAAGACTCCACATACTCTCGTGCTGAAGCAGCAAAGCGATCTTCTGATGTGCTCCCACTTGAATGCCGTTTCCGGATCTAGCATGCACACACACACACACACAACAGTCAAGGCAGATCAAGCAGCATGGGAATGACTGTAATGACAGCCCAGTAAAACAGGAACACAGTTCCATTCAGACCAATCTCTGTAGAATGCAACTTCTTCTGGAGCCAAGAGACCTTGCAGAGAAACGATTTGGGCTCTTCCTCACCCCAAGCCAAGGCAGCTCATAATTCTTGTGAATTACTTGATGAAATCACACATCAAAAGCCACAGAATTTGGCCCTGGATCTCAAACTTTTTTAAACAGACAAAATATTTGGGTCCAAATGGACTTTTAACCTGTTATAAAGGCTCCATTACAGAAGAGAAAAAAAAGGTTCTTCTCATTCTTCTGGGGTTGCTTATTGTCAACATAAAGAATCATAGACTGGCTTGCTGTGCAAGGGACCTCGAAGATCATCTAGTTCCAACCCCACTGCTGTGGAACCCACTAGATCAGGTTGCTCAGGGTCTCATCCAACCTGGTTTTGAACATCTCCAGGGATGGGGCATCCACAACTTCTCTGGGCAACCTGTGCCAGTGCCTCACCACCCTCTGAGTGAAGAATTTCCTCCTGACATCTAATATAAATCTCGCCTCTTTCAGTTTAAGACCATTCCTCCTTGTCCTGTCATTATCTGCCCGAGCAAAATATTGCTCTCCCTCTTTTTTATAAGCCCCCCCCTTCAGTATTTTTAAGCTGCAATGAGGTCTCCCCAGAGCCTTCTCTTCCATCCCCAGCTCTCTCAGCCTTTCTTCACAGAAGTGCTCCAGCCCCTTGATCATCTTTGTGGCCCTCCTCTGGAACCACTCTGACATGTCCACATCCTTCTTGTGGTGGGGACCCCAGACCTGGAGGCAGTACTCCAGGTGGGACCTCACAAGGGCAGAGTAGAGGGGGACAATCACCTCCCTCCACCTGCTGGCCACTCCTCTTCTGATGCCCTGGAACTCTGAAATAGCTGCATAGTAAATACCTACTCCCAGCGCTGGGCGCTTTGAAGGTGAGTCTTGGCGACCATGAACTCCATGAATCCGGTGTCGCTGAACAAGTTCATCTGCTGAAGGGTCTGTCCAGTAGTGATCAGCTGTTTTTAGCTTGGTGTACTCCAGGGCACATGGTCCAACTAAGAAAAATAGCCCAGGAAAGAAAACTGAGTCTGTTTGCACACGTACGTAGTCTTACCCTGCTAGTCAAGTACCAAAAGTATTATTTTCCTCTCAAGCCAGGTGAATATTAATGATCACTTACTGATCCCACAGGATCAGCACATAATACAGACAGTACATGTAATATCACATCCTTTTATCTAGGGCTGCATAAAAAATATTTCTGTAGGACGCAACCCTGCCAAAGCAGCATTAACAATTCCAAGCTGCTAGCAAGCATGCTGCAAAAATACCATTTTCTTTCTATTCTTTGATCTAACTGATAATTAATAGGACTGGTCTCAGAGGCAACAAAACATCATCTCCTCTATTGCTCTACTACAGCTAGCCAAACTATGTGCTAGAGATAAAAATCACCTTTTGTAACAGTTATAAAATAAAATGGCTTAAGAAACAGTGTGTTTTCTTTAGCATAATAAGAAGTAACTTTGCAAGAACTTACCTAGAAGAGAAGCAAGTATTGGGCCACAAACAGGATCTGCCAGTAAAGCTTCTTTTTCATAATATTTACTAGGAATAAAAGATTGGAGACCAATTAAAAACACTGGCTGTTATTTTTAAAAGCTCTTATGTCTCCCAGTAGTATTAGTCCATTAACTTTAAAAATATTACATTATTGCTTACCAAAAAGTAAGCCAAAGAAAGCAAAATAGATAATGGCTGTCATATACGAGGTCATACTTAAAACATAATAAAAACTCAAGCCAAATGCTCATTTGAAGTGTGAATTCAGACAACTAAATTATCTACATAAAAGAGAAGATTTAAGAGTTTGGAGTTCTAAGAGCTTTACCAAGGCTGAAAATTAAATCTAGACTGTATATCTGTAGTTGCTAGGAATACCTAGAAATCACTGGTGCATGCACCTCCTCAGAAAGCTCTAATAGGGACTGACTGGCTCATGTACCAATCTCCAAAGAAGAAATGCTGTGCTGGGTTTGCAGGTAGTTAGGAGGCTTTTACCACATGGTGTGTCATAAATGGAGGCACTAGAGGACATAGATTAGTGATGGCACTCTGTAGGTAAAGTTAATGGCTGGTCTTGGTGATCTTGAAGGTCCTTTCCAATCTAGATGATACTATGATTCTACCTATTTAAAGTGTATTGAAACTGTATTTAACTGTATTAAAAGTATATTAAAGTGAATTCTTACCTATTAAAGTGTATTAAAATATATTGCAAGAAAGCTATGAAGAAATTAACTTGGCCTATTTTAGACACTTCCTTTATTATTAGATCATTTCCCAAACTCTATCAGTAACATTGACTAGATCTCCATGGAGCATAAAGGGAGCCTAGAACAATCAGTTCAATAAACCTACCCGCCAGGCTTCTATATTTAATAAGAGGACCACCATCCCTACTCTTGATCCATATTCTGCCACTCATCAGCTGTATAATCTCAGGCAAGTCACTTCCTCTCAGTATGCTCCTTCTGCCTCATCTATTTTTGACACTGAGCTCAAGAGGCAGGAGCTTGCCTTTTGCTAAATGTGTTTACCCAGTATATTTGATTTGAGGCTTTAGACACTAATGCAATATGGAGACAAATAACAACTCTCTGTAAGCAATTTTGCCAGTTTTCCACAGAGACCGAGAGATCCACACATTCTTAAAACATCTTGTTCATCTGTAAGGAATGTTCTTGAAACACTGTCAGGAACAATGAACTACAAATAGTAGCTCTTGCAGTGACCCAAAAGTCTTCCCATCACAGCAGGCAAAGCTGACTTAAAAAAAAAAAAAAAAAAAAAGTCAACAAATCTAAACACCCAAATATCTCAAAATGTCATTATCTGCCATCTCTTCCACTAGATGGGGCTCAAACTCTAAATCATCTCTTCCTCAAGAATGAGAAGCTGAAGAACACGTAGCATTTGAGCAGTTATTTCACAAAATTGCATGAGAACAAGCCTTATTCACTGAGTGAGGTTCTCAAAATCAGACACCTACAATTAAGGACATGGCCTTAACCCATCTGCATGAATGGAGAAGCCAGTAAGGGAACACCTACAATACATGGCAATGAAACAAGTGTGACCTAATTCTCTTGTCACACATCAAGTGAATTATGTGGAAGTAAAAAAAAAAATCTTGTATCCATGTATCAGCAAACATCCTGACTCACTGGATACAAAATACCTTCAGTAACTGTGTCTGTGGGACACAGCCAACCCTCTCAGTTTCTTCTACACACAGCTCTTGAAATTGTTCTCAGAGGAACAGTTTTATTTGAACAGCAGAAAGACCTTTCTTCCACTTTCTTTCTTTTTAATGGCCAGATAGATCATGAAAATAAAGCTGATGACAAAGAAAACAATAATGCAAACAAAAAAACTGTGAGACTAAGTTCCTCTGCCCTAAACTCTCTCCCTTGTTCAGACCCTTAGGCGTTGGACAGCCAAGACTGTGCCCCCCTAGGGCAGAAAGACTTACAAGAGCAGCACTGTGAACAAACTGCAACGGTAATTGCAAACTGGGCAGATATACTTTTCTGGGATCAGATATAACTTTGGGGTTCCTACCTTTCTCTTCTCATGGGAAATTGTCCCCAGGGTGCTCCATAATTCTTCTTAATCACTTATGGGAGAATGGGAAAGCACAAAGGGGAGTTCAGAACCACCTCTTGGGAAACCAAAGCTAATGCTGGACAGTAGGAAATGACAGAATAGAGGACTTCTCTTTTCCCTTAAAGAGTCCCTGTGGATTACATCCATAAAGCATTGATACTCTGCTCTAGTTTTCCAAGGGAAGTTTCACTTTACACAAAGCCCAAATTTTTGAAGAAGGAAATATGATTCAAAGAACCTTTTTGCACAATTCTAAGGTTTTACATCATTAACTTCCCCTGTTCTAACCTCATTTCCCTTCTTCCTGACATGCTAAAATTCCAAAGGGTTACTTTCAAACAAATGTAAGTAAATTAAGCATTCCTGACCTACTAGAATACATTTATATTCCACTAAGTCACTGTGGTCTAGGTCCCATTAGAATTTGGGCACCTAATGACTACTGAAGCCTAAGATGCCTTAGTGAATGGAAAGGATCAAGGCTTCACATACTTCTGAATGCGTTATTCTTTCTGCTAGCATTGTTTAATATTTTGCCAACTTTAGAAAAAAATAAAAAAACACCTTTACTAAATTGCAAGTTAGTTTTTTATCTGGTTTCTGGAGAGCTGTATGGCTGTTAGCATTTTTGTATGTCTGTACCATTGTCAAGGATTCAAAACAAGTGTTTTTTTTCTAAATGACTGAACGATTTTGTAACTGGTTTTCTCCCTACCAGATCTATTTAGTATCAAAGAAGTTTGCAGAAGACTTTTGATGAAATCAAAAGACACCTAAACACATCAGTCTAACAAACCTCTGTACTTCTCATTCTTTCCTTACCTGCAGTTATCAACAATATACTGCACAATCTTGTCAAGCACTTTCTCAATCAATGCTGTCCGAACCCATATGTGTTTGATGGCCTGAGCTGTCAGTACAGGTGTTTTACTTGTGGTTGATCCCTGCCTCTTGAGGGGTTCCTGTCCATTTGGCTGACTTTTCCTGCAAAAGGAGATAAAGTAAAATTTGTCAGAATTCAGACTCTCTTCCCCTCACTGGAAACCTTCCAGTGAAAAGAATGCTGTTGGAATACACACCATGTATGTGACAAATGCATACCTGTATACTAGCTGTGTATAATATGGTGTTAGCACTCACCACTACTGGGGTGTGGAGTCTTAGTCAGTCCCTCACCTGGGATTTTCTGAAAATCACGGCTCTGACTACTGATTCAGGATGCTTCTGTTCTGGGCTATCAATCTGAGACGTCTGTAAGGACTAATTCAAGAGATGCTAAACAACTTCTAAAAAAAAGCCCCCAGACAGGCCTGTATTGGGTATGTCAGTCATCCCTAACAAAAATATCTTCTTGCTATTGAAGCTTTAGAAAAAGCCCAACATTTGAGCTCCTCCAAGACTTCCACATACTATAGGCTGAAATGAGCAGGCAGCAAATCTCTTGCAGACCACAGGCCCCAGAAGAATGAAAACACAACAAAATGCAAACTATAACGTAAAGTAAATTGCACTTGAACAGAAATTTGCTTCTTATCAAATAAAGCTTCATACTTATTTGGGAAAGCTACATGGAGGATGGTAAAAAAGATTCTTGTCTCCTAGCTTTCTCTTGCACCTTCAAGCTCAAGCTACCCATGAGCCCACGAGGGCACAAAGCTGCTTCAGCATGAGATATTCCCACTGAGATCAGGAGCACGGAGTAGGATTTGAGATTAACACAGGCAGAGCTGTTGCAGGGAGCTCCTGCCACACAATTGTCAGGCAGTCCTTGGGCACAGGCCCATCTTTTTATTCTCTGTAAAGCACCATGTATAGCTAGCTACAGCACAGTCTGTGCTAGTGTCTTGGCAGTGAGATCCTCTCTCTTACCACCTACAGAATGACAACAAGACAACTAAGAGATAAGCAACATCAAACTGAGAAACCAGAACTAAAGCAAATGAGCATCCAAAGCCAGCTGGGAGCTTGCTTGCAGCCAAGCCCCCTGCTTGTTCCGACAGCATAAGGTAGCAACAGGCCCACTGCAGAAATGGGGAGTTCAATGCTGTCTTTTAGTGACAGGATGGCAAGCTGGTTATACAAAGCAGAATCACTTCCCAAGCTCGGCTGTAAACAAGAATGTGGGCACTGCTCAGCAAGGTGGCCTCTGAACCACGCAGGAGGTTGTCACCCTTCCTGTGGAGTTACCTGCTGCCCAGCAAACCTATTTGAGGCCAGCCCAGGGGGCACTTGTGCCTCAGGCACGCTGTGAGGAAGTGTTCTGCTGCAGGAACAGGGCGGTACTGTTTTCTGTAGATCCCACGTGTTATGCTTCGTGCCATGCTACTGCACAGCTTCACGTGGTAGAAATGCAGTTTCCATGGAGCAACAATAGTTGGGCACTGTTTTGGGTGAAGTCCATAGTACTTTGCATTTACACAGCCCCTACTCTTCCATTAGCCCATGACAAAACCTCTGCAAGGCAACACACACGTGCAGTGACAATCCCAAGTCAAGAAATAGACAACATCACTGATACCCTTCTTCCCAATATTTAAAAAACTAACTTGAATAAAACACCAGTCTAAATCAGAAGGCACATAAATAATAAATATATCAAAACCAGGTATGTACTTGCTAAAAAACTACATGAGTACATGAGGTCTGATAATTAGAAGAAGCCTAATAAAGATAAGAGCCAGAAAATTACACATAAATATAAGTGCTAATTTAAACAACTGTCAGTTATTGAAGACTTCAATGCAACACAAACATGCAGTCGCTCTCTTGACAAAACCATTTTTACAGCAAGCTGATCAAAAGGCTAAAAAGTTCCTCCAATCCACAAATACGTCTTAAGGCTTAGCAGTGCCACTGTACAACAGTCTGTACAAACGGGAGAAAAAATGCTTCTGTCCTGTGTACAATACAAAATACTCTTCCCACAGGCTCATGCGCTGTGATTTTGGAGCACCTCTCCTATGAAGAAAGGCTGAGAGAGCTGGGGATGTTCAGCCTGGAGGAGAAGGCTCTGGGGAGACCTCACTGCAATCTCAAGTCCTCGACTCCAATACAAATTCAGTTGCGCCCAAGCCCAGCGCATGCCTAAATGCGCTCCTCTGGTCAGTCTCTCATTGCTGTCCATGTCTTCTCGAGTTCATCCTTTCACCTACTGTTCTTTGTATCCATTAACTCAACCATTTCTGCTGTGATACCCACAAATCAAATCTGTTACTGGTTTGGCAAGAAGCGTGCCAAAGCAGCTTTTCCAGTAAGTCTGTTCTATCAGTTAAAACAGCTTTTCCAGGGAGTCTGTTCTATCAGTTCCTCTTGCCACCCACATCCCGTCCCACTAACAGTCCAAACTGGTCCATCAAACCCTGGCTGTGAGCGCTCTGTCAAATCACCAGTTATTATTAACTTTTGTTGTTTTGTGTGGGCTGGACACCCCCATCCTCTACACTACAAGAAACCACACAAAACACCAAAGACCCAGTTCCCAAGCTCTGTCTCTTTGCTAACTATCAGCTTGATGACACAAAAACATTTGTCTTATAGATACAGACACTAAAGAGTCAAAGCTACAACAAATTTGGCTAATAAAAGACTCTCTGCATGAACCAACAAGTCCGTAACCTCTCCAGGCTGCATACACATTGCGGGAATTTTGCTGGTCAACAGACATCAGCCTCACCTGCTTTCCACCTGCTGCTGCAGTTCCTGCACTTTCTTGCAGATGTCCCCTGCTACCGCGTACGTCTTGCCAACTTTGGTGAACAGCGCAGCGACCTTGTCAGTCCGCAGGAAGCCAGCAGCCCTGCGCTTCAGCATGTGCAGGAGACATGCTTCCACAACACCTGTAAGAAAGGGAAGGAGATAAATTCATGGGTACTCCTGTCCTTCAGTCTTCTGCTTGGTGACTGCCGTCCGCTAACGCCCACTGGCCAGGTGTGGAGACAAAAGAACAGGGAGATGCAGAGAGAGACAGACAGACTAGATCTCAAAATCAGATGATGCAAGTATATACCTCATCTGCAACAATAAGCACCTTGTAAGTTACAGGCAGTGGAAGAATTCCTGATTCTACTGAAAATGAACCCTGAAAACTAACCCAAGTCCCAGGCAAGACTAAATGGCATGTGGAAACACCACCTGCATGTAGCTAGCCTAGAAGCTCCAGCAGCTGAAGGACTACAGGATGTGTCTGTAATGAGCAGCATTAGTAGAGATGTCCCCTTGATTTTCAGCACTGCTACCCCACTGCTTCACTTTGCAAGACTGAGCAACTACCTGCTGAATGAATACACAAATAAGAGAAGCATTTATGAGGTATTAATAACTTCACATTTTGTGTCTTATAACTCTGGAAAAAAAAAAAATCTCTACTTGGCTTCCTGCTAACACATCCCTACTACACAAATTAACCTAATGTGTGTTCTGAAAACACTACCATTTGCTCTTAAAGTGCTGAAAACAGCATTAGAAAAGCACCTGGGAAATGCGTTGTGGGATAACAATGACACTATTTTGCTTTCAACTTTGGAGGCAGATATGTCTTTAAGCTAAGCAGCAATGGATAAATCTGACAGAAGGTAAACTTTCCATGGGAATCCCTGATTTGCCTGTGGAAGAGCCAGTAGAATTAAATACTGATGGTTTGTGGATTTTAGATTGTAGCCCAGGAGAAGCAACAACCAAAAACCCACTGGGAATTGGTGTGGCAACAAAGCAACAGCGCAAATGGTCTCAGCTCCTGCAGAGCCCCGCTCTGCATCTTGTAGGAAACGCACTCGGATTGCATCTCACGAGGCTCCTGAGCAGCACGCCTGACCCTGCTCCCACACGGCTGTACCGCCCAAGCCAAAGCGCTGCCTCAGAAGACAACCACCCCTTTGCTTTTGCACCCCTGCCACGTGCAAAAGCTAAAGAGCAGCACTATTCCGCAAAAGAAAGGCCAGGAGCCACGGGCACATCCCTGCCTGGCCCCTCGCAGCATCAGCTTATGCCAGGAAACATCTGCTGCAATCACAGGCCGTCCGTAGGTGGCAGAGGCGCTGCCTGTCTGCCTGCAGCCTTACAAGCGGGAGCCCAGCGCTGACGCCATCCCTGCAAGCACGGCTGCTCCTGCTCGGATGCAGGGGGAGCATCTGTGCACCTCATCCAGAAGCTGCAGCGGGGGCGGGCGCGTTTGGCTGCCCACAGGTTGTGCGAGGCCAGGCAGAGCTGCACGGGGAGAACAAAGAGCGATGACAGCACGGGGATGTTCACAGCACAGCCCCAGATCCTGTCTAGCAACCATCACAAAGACTCTTAACTCGGCTGCTGTTTTGCTCTGTCTTTCAATTAGAAATGAAGAAAATATAAGAAGAAAAGCAGCCTTCCGGATGCCTGAAGCAACGCACTAATAATTGGTACCAAATCTGAAATGAAGCAACCTGCCTTTAAAAATAACTGCAGAGCGGCGCATTGCTGTTGCTTAGGAAACAGGCTCCCTTCCCACCTTCGCTGTATTTTTTTCTTTCTTTCTTTAAAACAATAAAATATTGATGAAGCAAATTTAGTGAAAAGCATAGCAGGCACAGCTTTAATTATTCACAAACACTGCAGCTGCCATGGAGGGCATTTCCACAGCGACTGCCCCTAAAGCTCCAATATTTAATTATTCCATCATGACATTTCTCATCACAAGGACTTGGCATAACATCAGTACCTGACGGACTGCAACACACACGTAGTGGCTACTTGCAAGGGGAAAGACACTGGTATTCACCCCTGGAAATCCTCAAAATATGTGTTCCACGGGATGAGAGATTAACGCAGCACGTCCAGCTTTATGTGTAAGGTACCCTAAGATCTGGGTTTAGGTTTTAGTCCCAGCTGTAACTTGTGTCACCTTCCAGTCGCTTCATTCGCCTCTACTTCACCACTGGACTGAGGCTAACACTACTATCCTCAACTTTTCTCACAGAGCTCCTCTATGCAAAGGAATTATTGCAGAATAGCTAATTGAATTTGATTTCACACCAGACTTAATGTGCATTGGGTTTCAAACACAGTGGCTTTTATCCAGCTAAGGACAGAGATGTAAGGAGGAGAGAGAAGAGGCAGGAGATGCCAGATGCGTTCCTATTCCAACGCCTGGGCAGAGGAGCAGGTGACGGATGTCACCTCTTCAGTGCAGGGCAGCAGAAAGGCGCCCCTAACACAGCAAGCTGCACAAGAGCTGCACAGCACGTCGGGGGGCAGCCGCCTGGAAGATTCAAGGCCTTTTTGTCTTCTGCGTGCCCAGCGGCAGATGCTCTTATCTCACTGCCCTGCACCTCGTCAGCATCGCCCACAACAGCAGCATGCGTGCACATGCTCCACTTACCTTGTCTCTTTTTTTCCCCCCTTTTTTTAAACCTACCACAAAAACTAGATCTCCGTTTTCTAAACAGTGGATTGAATCAGTAAAAGCACACTTTCTACAGGGAAATACATCAGCAATTACAAACTCTTCTTCCTGGAAACCTCCATGCCTCTCCTTCTCTGCGCAGAAAGGCCTCCAAAGTCCGCTGCTCTGCACTTAGGCTGCTTATGCCTCTTGCATTCTGTTAACCTGTAAGAGAATTAGCTTGTTTCTCGACCACCTCTTGGATTTACATCAATTCTCCACAGCATGCTCTTGACATTCATTTTGTAGGCTTGTGGGAATAGGTGAAAACAAACAGAACTCATTTACCTTGCATGTAATACACCCCCTTCTATTGTTACGCTGGACAGTGTCAGAAACGACAAATTTTAACTGAAGACACAAAAGGGCATGGTGTGCACAAACACTCCCCTTCCTCACTTGCACAGTGCCTCAGCATACATTTTCAACCAGCTGCAATTAATGCAGATTATATATTGCACCCACACTCAGACACACGTGAACCCAACCACCATCCAATGGAGACAACGCCAAAAACGCATGGAGGAGCTGGGCCAGGGAAATCTTGACAGGACTGTTTTGGGAGAAGAAAGCTGGAGGGTTAGGTAAATCAGGTTTCTGCAAGTTTGCTACCTTTCCTTATTTATTAAGAAATCAGAAAAAGGTAATCGTCCTGCAGTTGCAAAGTGCAGAGCACAGAGATTGCTGCCTGCAAATATAACACAGAGAACATTTTAGGGGGTATAGTTGGAAGAACCTTTCCTTATTTTAAAGAAAATGAGCCATTTTTCCCTTTCTGGAATCTACTAGTCTTGAAAGACATAACAAGAGATGAAGGCTTAGCTGTTTCTGGGGGACCTGGTAAAATCACAAAGACACCATCAGGCAGTTTTGCATACAAACAGGTAGCTTCTACACACACACACACATGCTTTAATTTATTTGTCTGCACGCACATGCGTAAATAACTGTTGTAGGCTTTCAAAGCACAGCATAATGCAATCTCCAGCCTGCCTACTGTCGCTGTAGCTACGATATGTACAAGCAAAAACTGACTACAGAAGAACACAGCTACCCATTATGTGCCCACTGGAGGAGCAGCACTGTGCTTGGAAGAAAATCAACACGGCTCAGGTAATTCTTTTCTATCATTCAGCTGACAGCAGCCATCTCAAAATTCATTAACTTCAGCCAATTTTGAGGAACATCCCCCGCAGTATCCACTGCTGAATTTAATTAAGTGCAGATATGTTATTGATTTACAACAAAAATAATCTCTGTCCCCAACAGCTTTAATGAACGTCACATTTTTATGACTTCAGCAGGGATATTTCTCGCAGGGTCAGACCGACAACTTCGCTTTTCTCCTTTTTTGCCTCTATCAAAATCTCGGCAAGAGTTAATGGACCGAGTAATAAGAGAGCTCTAGGGGTGGGTTTGGAAGGGTGGTAAGCAGAGAAAAGGCCTGTGGAAGGATCATTTATGGGATTTATTTAGCAGATGAGATTTTCCTGAGGAAGAAACACCACAGCTAAATGCCTTGTTTTCATGGAAACTGGGTACAGGGAATAGAATCCATGAGGCTCAAGAAAATAAGAACAAGAGAAAAGAGGAGGATGACAAGCAATAAGATGCTCACGATCTCCAGCCGCTCTTGCTGTACCTAACTCATCACAGATCTGCCCAGCTTGAAGCCAATCTCACCCCCAAGTTACAGCATGCCACGTCACTGAGAAGTGCGTGCAGAGCAGGTGAGACACCCAGAGGTACCGCGTTCTGACCAAGAAGTGACTGCAGAGGAGATACCCAAATATGCTCCTTTGTCCCACGGGTTCTGCTTTGTGCATTTTAAAGAAGAGGGGAAAACAGTATCGTATGTGCTTAAGTCTCAATCCCCTTTTAACATCCTGTTAAAAAGAAACAAATTGCTTCATAGAACAGAAAAAAAGGTAAGATTACAGTAAGCAAAGTTCAGTTAAATATTTTCTTTATAATTCCAACCTCAAGATAATGCCTCAGTAGTTATGTACAATCCCTGCTTTATTACCGGGCATTCCTTGATGTGGACAAGCATCAGAGTTATCTGTGCTGATGTGTCGCTTCCATTCCTGATGTACTCCTCCAACACTCTCTTTCAGCATACATCCATTTTTCATTTCACCACAAGGTTTTGGCAACTGAAGCTTGCAGCTTCTCTGCAAGTCTGGTACATTTTAACGCTCTTATTTACAGCAGCCCCATCATGGTTACACTGGAACAACACCAGCACTGCTGACAGAGAGATTTAGCAAGGCAGTTAGAGGCACTCTTTCTGCTGTAGCTCATTCTGGCTGCTCAGCTGAGAAGTCACGATGCCTGATGTTAGGCCAATCGTGTGGGCATAAATATGTTTTCATATTTAATTTCATTTTCCTTTCAAGCTGCAAAAGGTGGACTTTTAAAAACACTTTTTATTACTTTTATTAGCAGCACCTGTGCAATAAACCCCAAGGGAGGTATCTGAATGGACAGTCCTCAGTTCTAAAGATAACTCTGGCTAGGACACATCAGGGCTGGAATTTGGTGACCAGTCCTCTTTAAAATCTCGAGCACTAAGTTTCAAGAACCTCAATACTCTTCTGAAAATGGAAGTGTTTCCATTAAACACTATTACGGGCAAATCAAAATAACTGAGGTTTCTCTAAATAATTGAATATGATCCAATTTGATGGCCCATGACTAACATAAAATGTTTAGCAGAGTGCTGTAAAAAGCATAAGAAATCATATTTCACTTCTCAAGCTAAAAGCACGTGCAGTTTAAAAAATGATTGCTAATATTCACTCTTTTCTCCCCTTCTGTAACACTCTGCTCGTTACTTATAAGTAACCTTTTGGGCACAATCAAAAAGCTTTCAAATTTGTGTGAAACAGTATTTGCCTCCCATCAATTATGATAATCTCTGGCACTCTCTTTGGGCTAATGTGTTTATGAAGTGAGGTAGAACCTCTGTAAACTATTTCATAGGCATTATTCATCACTGAAAATGTTCCATTTGTTTTCCAAATAGGAACAGAAATACAGGAAAGCTCGTATTTTGTTTACAAGAGACCTGCATTTCCATAGCTGATTAACTGCACTTTCTAAAATACCAGCACCAAGGATAGAAAGCTAAAAGCATGAAAATAATAAAACGTCCATTTGGACAATGGTTATTTACATCTATTTCTATGTACATTACATCTCTGCAAGCTAAGAAAAAAAGAAAGAGGGGCAACAGATCTCTTAATTTTTTGTCAGACCCCAGGAATATGATGCTATTTAGAAGCCTTGAGACAATTTCCTATAAACCCCAAAGCATAAAGCATCTGTTCCTAATGGAACTGATTTTCAGAGGAACTGCAAACCTGCGACTCCAACTGAACTGTCTGGGAACAGCTTGTGGTGCACACAGACACGCAGGACAGTTCAAAAATGAGGTCCAGGCAAGCTCCAAATCAATTTCCTGTTCCTTTCGTGGAACATCTGCTAATAATTTGTTGCCATGCTTTGAAGAGGAGGCAGAGAAAGGGTTTCTCTCAGGAATTTATTTCTCACCTTAAAAATGAACAAAGAAAGGTTTCCCACATTGCTACTTTCCATGATTTTACTGCAAGTTTGTGGATATTTGATGTTCTTCTAAAAGCTTTAATATCTTGCAGAATATCGCTGGATAAGGATTTCTGCATAAGAACTTATTTAAGAATGCATTTCTATTCCTCAGTTGATTCTATTTTCCTGTCGTAACCTTTAATCCAGTCCTGTAACTTAGGGCCATGAAGGAAAATATTTCTGACTCATGATTTTTCATTACTCGGGGCTGGCAATCATGACGCTTGGTGACTCTGATAATTGCTCGGATTTCAGGTCCTGAACGAGAAAAAGCAGAACACAAGCTCCAGCATCATAGAGTCATTGGTTCCTAATTAGATCTTCTCTTTCAAACACAATTAACTTTGTGCAAAATGGGATAACAAGTCATCATAAAGCTAATGAAGAAAACAGTCCCACAACTAACTGCATTTGTGTTGTTAACCCTTAGGCATGTTACCAGCCTGGGCTCCCAACTAGCACCGCAGGCCCCCCGCAGCTCAGGCACGCTGCTAACCCCGAGCCACCCCAGGCTCCCGGCCCGGAGCAGTCACCAGCCACGCTTGTGTTCAAAGGCCTCCTGCTCTGCCTTTGCCACCTTTGACAGAGACATTCTGCGGGATTTCAATTAAAACTACTTGATTGCATTCCTGCAACCATTTGCAGACCCTGAAACTTAAGCACTTAACCAATCTCAGCCTGAGCGTCTGGCGGTGTGCTCCAGAAGATGCAGCCTCCCAGCTGCTGCCCTGCTGGCTGCCACCAACCTCCTGTACCTGGTTAAAGCTGGGAAGTAACTGTGAAAAGGTTTGATAAGAAGTCCCTCTGAAATAAAAGTGAGAGGACTTCGTGCCTCACAGCCCCCAGCCCGCCACGCAGGCAGCAGGTCACGGAGCACACGATGCCCTGCCTGGGAACACCGGGGGTGCACTGACACGCACACGGGTTAAAGACGGTGCCTCAGCGTTGCTGTGCCCGAAGGGCAGCACTAACACCAGCCAAGTACTTCACAGAAGAAGCCATTTTCATTCTCGTCAGTCTGGAGCCCAGATCTGATGTAACACAACCTGTCCAGAGTCCAAAACAGATATTCTGGTCTTGCTGCACCGAAGCATACACAGGGAACCTGGACGAGGTACTGCACACCTCAGAGAAATTATCCTGAGAAGTACCACAACATTTACCTATCGGCTGGGTGTTCCGCTATGGACCTGGAGGTCACCCCCACAATAAAACAGCTTCTCACTGCAGTGCACTGAACAGAGCTTGCTTTGTGCATCTCCTTCTCCATTATCACATGGGAAGAAGAGAAGAAATTTGGCTGCTACAAAAATAAATAAATAAATAAATAAATAAATAAATAAAGACACTTAATACTCATAATGCTTTAAGAAGGAATATCATAAGGAACGAGGGGGCCACTTTGGGAAGCTGTGCAGTGGCATTACACTGCCTGCTTTGGCTCCAGGGTCAACTAGACATGCGACAAGCACAGCCACCAGGGATGTGAGTGCTGCAGCTGTCACCTCTCCTGCAGCGCAGGGAGCTCCAAAGGACAGCGGGCACCAAGCACCACGGGAGAAAAGGAACGGAGAGCGGCAGTGACCTAGTGATAAGCCTGTCCAGTCCCCAGCACAGTTCCCGTGCAAACCCCAAAAGGTCCCAGAGGAGGTCTGGTGCCACAGCTGCATGGGACAGCAGGGGAACGCCCCCCCCACTCTTGTCTCCATTCGCATCCCAAGGACCACGTCGCAGAGGCTCACACGATGCAAATGTGCAACCCTCACAGAGGGTCTGAAGGAAGCCTCAGCACAGCGTTCAGGACCGCTCTACAGCTCAAAATCAGAGCTGGCCTTTGCAATTCAACCGCATGGGAATTCTGCACTTTTTAATTAATGGGTTTAATTACTGGTGGCAGAGTTATTATTCAGGCCAAAAATATGCTTTTCATGCTGCTCAACCCTTCTCTGATTCAATTAAAAATCTCACTGAAGACGCAAGTCCTGCATGCCTTGCAGTCACCACGTTACCTTTTCTACTCGTGCACTGCTAACCTCCCTCCACAGCGCAGCAGCTACATTCACTGGGACAAGCAGGGACACTGGATTTACACCTACACAACACACATGTTGACTCTGGTACACCTCAGCTCTTGGTAACCCACCTGATGTTTATGGCTATTATGTCACAGTATGAGAATTAACAATTAATTCACTTAATACATTCAAAATATTTACTTTGAGAGAACAAACTACCAAGACTTATTTTAAACCACGTAAGAACACCTTTAAATTATAAACCAGGTAACGCATAAATACATTCAATAAACAATAATTTAATTACAACTCAATTCAAAGTTCACATCTCCTTTAAAACAAATATGAAGTCAATGTTAAACATTTTGTACAATGCCAGTTCTTGGCAGCATCCCTGCTACACTGAAGTATTAATTACACCAAGCAGAGCGATACAGTTAACTTCACTGAGGAAGTATTGTCTGCTCAAAGTTTGTTTTGAGCTGGAGCAGTTATCAATTTACCTTAAAAACCAAGGCACATTTACTACATTTAATTACTATTATTACAGGAGCAATATAATTTCTGGCTACATAACCCATTCATGAAGCATCAAGTACACACCGTTCACACAGATTGCTTTCAGTCTTTTCCAGCCGCAGGCTCCCCCTGCCCCTTTCTTTTTCCTCCTTCACCAAATAACGCACACAAATGCAGCACAGCGTTTGTGCAGTCGGGGCAGTTATTGCAGCTCTGCAGACGCAGTAAACAAGCAAAACACGAAGTGCTTTAAACAAACACCACAACGATAACGGAGCAGAGGCCAGGGCAATAAACCTCCCTTTATCTACTAGTCAGATAGGTGATTTAGCTGTAAAGCAGCCCGGCTCTCACACCCGCCTCAGAGTTGGGGCTGCTGTGCTGCACGGGGGCCTGGCGCTCACCCAGGGCGGCAGGGAGCTCGGCCAGGCAGGCGGCACCGCTCAGCACCGCGTGCGCCCACACCTCTGCGCTCGCTGCAGGCACAGCAGGGAGCTTCTGCGCTGCCCTGCCCTGCCGCACAGGGTGCTGACCAGACCTCGGCTCCAGAAGTCACTTTCCAAATTTGTCAAGTTCACTGGAGAAAAAGAACAAAAGGCTGCTGCTGTCCAGCCTCTTTCCAAGGCTCCAGTTAGACTTAGTACAGGCGTCTCATGCTCCTCGCAAGAAGTCACAGCATCCTGAACTACAGGAGGAATTTACGAAGAGAAATACTGGAACTGAACATTGGGACTGATTCATAACAACAAGAAAACAGCACTATTTGAAAATAACGCAATTTTCAGGAAGAAGCTGAAGATTTTCCAATAAGTTAGGTATCTATCTCAATCAGTTTAAATTAAATTGAGTTAGTCTTCAAATCTCTTATTTCCTTCAAAAATCCTAAACTAATATAATTCATCCTATAAAACAATAACAACAACAATACAAAACCCACACATTCTTTATGATTTAATACAGCAATAAAACTGGGAAAATAGAGTGAAGAAAGAAAACCAGAAGAGTTAACACTACCTATATAAAGTCACAGAAAAAAAATATCACTTTCTAGACACTTACAAAGTTCTGCTTTTAAGTCACAGAGTTTTACTTCTTTTTTTTTTTTTCTTTTGACAAGATAAGGCAGTCTTGTCAAGCACAATTTCACCTTCCAGAAAGTCTTCTGTACAATTTTTCTTTGTGAGTTTATTTATTTATTAATGAGAGGAGAAAATGAGAGTATATATTAAAAGCCGAGCTAATGACACATCTTGACTGGATACAGTATAAAAGAGACCACTTGGAGGAAACAGCCCTGTGAGATTCACATCAGCTACATGCTCTCAAAGGGAACATGATCAACATTCAGGCAACCTTGTCTTTGGATTCATTCACAAATAAGAAATGTTTTCTGTATGAAACTGATTTAAACAGATTTCTTATTCTTTGCTTCCAGCAGCCTGTTGCTGTCAGAACTAAAGACAGGCAACCATGCAGAATAAGACTTAGAGCTGTGGGTAGCTCACAGACAAACGCGGTAAGTGCAATGTGCTGAACTGGAAAGCCCAGCTTGCCGGTTACTGGTAAACACACATCCCATAGCTACAGCGATAGATACAAGAAAAGCTTCTTTTTTCTTCCCTCCTTCCCGCGGAAATGTAAAGCTGGGAAGGGCTTGTGCTTCAGGTGACAACGCGGCCAGCTACAAATCCTTTAGGGCAGCTCGTGCAGGGCAGGGTGCAGGAGGAGAGGAGCAGTGTTTGTCCCTGGCCTGCAGGGATGGCACTCGGCTGAACAAGTCACAGACCACACGTAACACGATGTCAGCTGCCATCGCCAAGGCAACGGCACCAGACAACCCAAGCTGAAAACATCCACATCCAGATCCTAACAGAAACGCCTGTCCACAAAAAATGTAAAAATTGAAACAGAGCCTGCATCAGCTCATTGCGCTTCTGACTGACAGCACAGCACGGGAGAAATTCAACCACGAGCAACCTGCTGCCCGTGTTAATGAATAAACAGTAATTTGGGAAGATGGAAAGTGCAAGTTGTTTTCTCCTCTCACACAGGGCAGTTGCTGAAAGCTTGAGCAAAACGGGCATAACAGCACCCAACCATTCCATGGGTAAGCAGGCTCCAACATCAGAGGGGAAGGTTGTTCAACATCCCAGCTCCAAGCTGAGAAATGGTCAAAAAAGCTTATGCAAAGCCCGTTTCAATATGCACAAATCCACAGAACCGCTATCTAAAATCCTGATCTTGTGCTCCTTTTCCCCTAAACATCCGTGATAGCTACTGGGAATTCTGCTTGAGCAAGGTGCTCGAGGCTTGTCTGTACCAATCTCCACATGTGCTGTAAATCACACACGGCACAGCCCAGCATGGTTTGCCGTAGCCAAAACACAAACAGTTGCCATAACAGCAGCGTATCTGAAGCAGTCGAGCAATAAACCATCAATTTAGCTCGCTCTGCAGCTGCACTGCTTCTGAGACACAGATTGAGCCCCTGCCTCCAAACGTATTGAAAAAGGCCTGAAAATGAAGATCTGTGCAAGGTCATCTGATCCCCAGCTGCCCTCAGAAGACTGAAGCACACCTGCTGCAGAGGGATTAAAGGATTCCCTGTCCTTACAAACCCGTGTGTACTGTAACAAAGACAGACTTGAGGACATGGGAAAAGTGGCACTCACTATTTAAGTCCTAGTGGTACCTTTAGCCATTTAGGATCTAGGAGAGCTAGGAAATTTTCAGATACTGGTGCAAACAGGCCCTGAAAATCAACTACACCCTGTATTTAAGTGGCTCTTGCTAAACTCAGCCTTGCCGAGAGTAAAATGATTCACAAGAACTCTAAATTTATAACAAAGATTCACTGAAAATGACTCATGTACTGAGCCAATCTAATTTTAAACAAAGGGAAAAACCTCCTGAAGCACACAAAACTGGAATGGGGGAAGAGAACTGCACAAACAAAGAACCCCAGCCAGGAGCAGTTGGCCAAACCTACTGGGAACAGCCTGTCCATTCAACTAGCCAAAGTGACGGCGGCAGATTCAGCTTCACCTACTTCTCTTTAAAGTTAATTAAGTCGTACGCTCAAAGCAGCAACCTTTCTGCAGGTTGGAATACTTCCTTAGGACAGGTAGGACTGCTAGGCAATAGTAAGGCAGCTGATGGAGAGTTCTAAGTTCTTCAGACCCTACCAAATTGAGAACGCAAACGGAGTCACGGCAGGAGAGAGAGAGAAGTATTAAGATTTTACAGCATTCCTAATTTTGGACAACCAGATTCTAACAGAAATAGCTGCCACCCCAGTACCCCTTACGTCAGCATTGCAGCACATCTTACAGGCTGTAATTTCAAAGAGAGAACAGACACACAGCACTAAGAGCAATCCAGAACAAACAGGCAGCCTGCAGCAAGGACACGGAACAGGGGTTTCTTCACCTGCTCCTATCTCAGGACCATTTCCCTGAGTTACTCCTTCTCCTCTCTATAATATAAACACACAGCAGATTACAGGAAAATACTTAACATAATGGCAGATGCAAAACACTGTATATGCAGAGCACATATATGACAAAGAATATGGTCATTCATGTAGTAAATCTGGGATTTCTTGTTTCAAACAGAATTGATACAAGAGCCTATATTTGCCAAGTTCTTCATGCATCCAGGAAAGCCCCGAGCAAGTGTGAAATACTGATGAACGGTATCAACAGAAAAAGGTCACTGTTCTCAGAATTCTGTGTTCAGTAGTGCGTCAACACTTACTGCTCTAAACAATCCACCTATCTTCAAAGCCAAATCTAACTTCCACTCTTCTTAACCCCTCCACTGCCATTAACATATAACCGGGTATGTTTGGCTGCAATTGCTCCGTTCTGTGCAACCCAGAAGTGTTTAGATGATGGCTATTCTCCAATTATTCTTAAGCATCGCTCTGAGTTAGGTCTTTGATTTGAAGCATGAGGAGAAAGCAGCCAAGAGTTCACAGATGAACATGCCTCTAGCTTTCATAGCTTTAATTCTCAGTGATACCTTTTTGTGGTATTTTTCCACACACTGAAGTCAGATGGATAGTGTTAAGTTTTTATTGGCCCCAGTAAATAATGGGCTGGATTACAGAAGCGTAGGACCAACATTCAACGGTTCCTTTTCAGGCACCTGAACAAAGTGACTAAGTCTCCAAAGGAGTACTTGGTATGAACTCCTGGGAGCTGGCCCCTACTGAGAATCCTGCATCGGAGCATTCTTTATCCACCAGCCCACACAGGGTCTGCTTCACTTCATCATCACAATCCACACGCACACAAATCAGTCTGCAGGAACCAAGAGAACAACAGCCAAGTTTTGTAATTTATTCAGCCTTTGATCTTTTCACAGAGAGTTCTGAAACACCAGCTGTCTTTGATGGATGTGATATTATCTCCGAAGAAGTTTTATTTTCTTGTTAATTCTTGGTAATTTCCAAAACACAGCCATGAGGAAAGTCACCAGCACAATGGCTCACTGATTATATTTAAAAATATACAAGAATATCCACAGTGACAAAGCCTAGACCCTCAACCTCTCAAATGCACCATTTTTGTAACATAGCATTCAGGTCACAGTGGAGAGCAGAGAAGTGTTGTGAAGATCTAAAACATGCCAATTACCCAGTGTGGTGATGCTGGCTACAAAAGTCACTGAGGATCACACAGATTTCTGTTGTTGCTCTTCTTTTAAAAGATGGCAACAGCTCTTTCAATGGCTTTCTGGGATGGACTCTGCCACCTTTACTCAAAATGAGAGATCTTATTCTTCAAATAGATTGAGAGAACTTACAGAACAACGTGCCTTCACCTGGAAGGCAGCTGCCAGACTTGAACCCAAGACTGCGAAAACTTTATCTTTTGCAAGTTATTCTCTGGGTTGCAGCTTAATAGTCTCTTATCTCCGAATGCATCCTTTTAACCTATTAACGCCTCCTAGTAAATCCCTTGTTGTTTTGGCTTGGTACTGGTTTTGGATAATGCCATTTTAAAAAGTTACTTTCTTATTTGTAGTGTACACATGGATGTAGCAAATGTAAAGGGAAGTGGCATGGGCCTGAGCTCCATGTTTTCCTAATACTGAAATCCCTGTATTTACCCCCGTCAGCAGAATAAATATATTTCTATAAGAAAAGTAAGACTATGCAGTGTTAATTCTTCTGCGTGCCATTTACCACATAAGGCGATGATATGACTGCTGTCTTCATGTACAAATTTCCTGGTGACCGCTTCTTCCATGATCTGCTTTACCTAAAAGAGAAAAGGAAAAAGAAGTGATTGTAAGATCCCAACGTAAACAAGCACAGCACTTGGGAGTTTCAGCCTGTTTCAACCTTTAATCGCCTTTTCCCCATCAGAAGACCGATAACTCATTTAAGTTACTCTTTCCAGGGAAGAAAAGATAACAGCATTTAAGAAGGGGAAGAGAAGGACAAAACTCAGCACCTTTTTGTGTGATGGGGTAAACCAGTGGGAGCACAAGGACAAATCTGTTTGGAGCAGACCTCTCGAAAAGACTGAATTATTTCAGGGCACCCAGAACGACCTCAGCAGAAGTTCCAAAGGACTAGCAAGGCTTGTTATATGACGTGTCCTTGGCCTTCCTGTGCACAGTTACTTCCACTCATTAAACAAGACTGTGCATTGCTACATGCTCTCTCCACTTGAGGCATTGTGCTCTTTTTCAAGCAAGAAGTACCTCCGAGCTACTCAGGCATACATCCTAAGCAAGGTTTACAGCGACCTTTCTCCCATTCTGGCTGGGAAGAGAACCGAAGAGCAGACGGACCACAAAAGGCTCGTGGGGAGGTACAAGGCAGTGACATTTTGCAGCCGGTCACACAAACGTTTCCTGACACCGTATCTCTGTGTGAGTGGATTAGAGCAGAAAAAATAGCACATTTTCGAAGAAATCACCATCGGTGTCATCTGTGCCAATCTGGCAAACCAGAAGGAAAGCCCATAAGCATAGCCACATCCTTTGCTGTTTTCTCATCCACATCTGCTAGAAGCGCGGCATCTCGCTCAGTTTGAAAGGAAGCGATACGACAGACTGCCTCTGGAAACAGTCACACCTCTGACTGCCTGTACTTACATCTATAAAGCACACGTTTTAATGGATGGATGTTGTTAATAACCGGGGACTTCAGATGTCAGAGTAATTACAAAGGATGTTCTCACAGCTCTGCTGTGCCAGACACTATACAAAAATAATACACTACCCATAAAGACGACAGTGCCTTCAGTTAGAGCTTCTAGACAAAATTTAACAATTACAGCAACTAAAATAACATTTATCACACTTCTTACTGATTTAAAACAAAGCTCCCCTACAATTTCAAGGCTGATGTGTCAAGCTCCAGGGGGAATTCGTTACAGATTACTGACTTGCAAAAATTAAGGAAGAAAACAGACAAATCTTCCAATTGGGCCCTTTATAGAGAGGCTGCAGTTACCCTCCATTCATCTGCTAGCTCGTTCCTCCCCCAGTGGCTTTCTTAGCCTGATGCCAGATGAAACCTATTTGCCTCAGTCAACTCATTTATCAGGCACTCCTTCCTTTCTGGCCGTGGAGCACCTGCTTCTCTAGAAACAAATCCACAACCAGTTTTGGCTTCTCTCATTGTGAGCTATAATTACAGGGTTAGGATATTCTGCCGAAATAAATGCAACATCACTTTTAATATACGGAAGTAAGTGCTATTGTAGAAAAAGATTTAACAAGATACTCTCTGCTACCAACTTTTTTTTTTTTTTTTTATCTTGAAAACAATTTTTACGGCAGCCCTGGAGTCCAACAGAGTGAATTATCTGGCAGGTAATCAGTGTCTCCCCACAGGCAACTCTTTACCAACAAGCTCAGCAGCTCAGCCTGTCCATCAGTCAGCTCGGTGTGACCTGAGTGCCAGTGCAAGCTGCAGAGCAATGCCTGCCACTGGGGCTGGGTTTTAGTGCCTAGGAGACATCGATCCCTGCTCAGCAGGGCTGGCAGCCGTGTGCTGAGCTCTCATTAGGCTGCACCTGGTACCTGCCGTAAGCAGCTCGAAGTTAGCTGGGTTACTGCTTCTCCATAGCATCGACAGGTCCAAAGGTTGCGCGCCTTCCCTCCTGGTGTTGGCAGCAGGAGCTGCCGGAGCAGCACTTCGCCAGCAGCTGGGCTCAGCATCTGCACCGCTCTGCCCTGACGACGAGGTGGCCGCTGGCCACGAAGGGGCTCTCCTCAGAGCCCCACATTCTGGACCCAGCTGATCCTACAGAATTAGTACTTAACACACAGGAGCCCTCAGGGTTGCAAAGAAATATCGGAACAACAAAGCAAATGTGTAAGAGGCTCTGAAAGCAGGAATGTTTTATAGCTGAGGACTTCGAGTATCTTGCGCTTTATAAAACTGCCTCGCTGTTCTTGACAACATCAGCTCCCAGCATGGCAATGTGTTTCTTTCCTGTGGCATTACTGACATGATGGTAAGAACCTTGGACTTTCTGGGAGGTGGAGGAGTGACAGGATATCAAGAAAAGAAGCAATGGTGTGAGAAGGGCTCTCGGGTGGGCACTCTCACGGGAAGCACCCTAATTACCCAAGAAGAAAAAAAAAAACCTGCAGCAACAGTTCAAAAGAAAAAGGTTTGGGACGCAATAACCAACATGACTGTTGGCAGATTTTGGACCCAGGCCCTCCAGAGCTAAGCAGTGCAGACCAGGCAAGCAATCCATGGCTGTCCCCAACCGCTGTCAAATACAGAGCAACCTTTTCCAATTTCCAGGAGGTCAGTGCACGCCAGCAGAACGCATTTGGGAGCGTAGACAGTAGAGGTGAAGATTCAGAAGCTGGAATGCACTGTTCTTCAATCCCACGTCATCCCTCACTGCCACGTAATTCAGGGGCGCTTCAGGCAAGCAGCTGAAGCAAACAGCTCTGATCAAGCGGAACGAGCCCTCCCCCTGCCCTCCCGCTCTCTGTGCAGGGAGTCGCGCTGCTGGGGCTCTGCTGCCCGTTCCAGGGAGGCTCCTGGCAGAGAGGCTTTCGGAGCCTACACAAACACCCGCCTGCAGACACTGGCGGACCGACCAAACTGCCAATTAATCTCATTAAAAGAAGCACGAACACACACCACGCTGCCCCCCCTGCACAGGTACACAGACCTACTAAAGCTGCCGGACTGCTTTCAGCACCACACTTGCTGCCAGGGCGAAAGGCTGCCTCCTCCAGCTGCACCCGCATCGCCTGCCGTGCCTCACCTCTCCGTCCACGACCCACAAGGAGCAGCACAGCAGCAGAACCACAGAAAGCTGTACTTCACCAGCCTGCTACGACAGCCTCCAAAGACACTCAGCTCTCCCTGGTAAATGCAACAGACTGCATACACCAAAAGTTTAGCGACCCTTAGAAAGCAAGGATGGAGAAAGATCTAACCACCTGAGTAAAAACCTTGGCATTTGAGGAGCAAAGCCCATCACGACGGGATGCTGGAGGAGCACCACTGGGACAGTGCAGTGTCAGAGGCACTGAACAGTGCTCACCAACCACAGGAATAACCAGAACCACAGTTAAAACGCATGGCATTTATCCCTCAAAGAAGAACACCTTATCTCCAACACCCTCGCCTTCTTTGGCTTGTGCAGCTACTGTCCGTTTCATTTATTGATCGCTCCTGCTGTACTTTCTGTTACTCGTGATGAAGAACTGGGTGCTGTAAATACAAGCAGGTAAACGAGTCCCGTATTCCCGTTCAGAACTCGTTGCACTCTAGCTGTAAGATGACCAGCTGCATTTCTGAAGTGCTCTGAAACCTTCTTCGGTGAAACTGCTAAGGTTAATGTTATCCTATTTGTTTCACAGCAAGAAAGAGTGCTGGTTTTAAATCCAGAAAGAGCAAAAAAACTTCATTTCAGTAGGTAGACCAAATGGCTAAAGAAAGCTTGTTTTATGAGCCTACTTGTCACAACAGATTTTCCTGCAGAGAGAGATAAATGTTTGAAACATGAACTTACAAGCAGCCTCAGCATGAATCCCAGTAGAGTCAAATTTTGAAAACACATTACATGTCCTCCTTCCTACTAGAGGCAACAAAACACATTCTTTACCAGTGGGAATGGAAAGTCCATTTTAGATAAAGCAAAAAGCATTGCATTTCCCCAAAGGAAAAACGCAAAAGTTTTTCCTGAGAGGGAGAGAAAAAAAAATAAATAAAAAAAACACTTTGCACCAAATGACTTGTAGAGATTGCCCTTTTATATTTTGTGAAGACAACTGAATTTTAATGGGATTGGTGTAAACAACATACTGAAGAAACAAGCTTACCCTGAACTCCAGTAGATATTGAGTTGACGTGGAAATTAAGCAAGAAGATGAAGAGCCTGCATTTAAAGGACAAAGGGAGGGAGCGCAGCTTTGAAAACGTACACAGACTACTCAAGTTTCCAAAGCAAGGAGACCAACACACAGAATACAAACAGGCAGGTACAAAAGGCTGTGTGAAATGTCATACAGGAAAAAAAGGAGGCGGAAAATTCTACGGGATAAGTTTATTTACCATCATTAAGGGTGGCATAATCTGTTGGCTGTTATACTAGAGATTTGCATTCAATTCCTGGTTCCATTGACCAGTTGTTTTAAAAAAGGTCTCCATCTCAGAATCTGCAGCTGCCTCTTGGTACCATTTATCTGAATGGCAGCAGAGCAGGCAGGATCCCCCCCCCCCACTACAGGTCTGTGCAGTGCACAGCCAAGGGCTGTCACCTTGACATAAGCACAATTGTCAAAAAATCTCTCGTTATTATTTTACTGTGGAAAGTTCTGGGCAACCTCCCCCAAAAGCCAAGGCAATATAAATCCTCTTAGAGAGCGTTTTGCGGAGTGAGAGAAAAAAAAAAGCGAAAACCAAAGCAGATATGCAGATAACGTAGTGTATGAATAACACTTCCAAGTAATTTGAAAGCCAGAGCCCAATTGAAACCACTTTAGAGACTTTGAAAACAAATTAGCTTCAGCTTTTTTAATTATATACTCTACTTGTTCTCAGTTCAAGCTGGCTTGGGTCACGAAAATCCATTTCACTTTCGCTCTCACGCATTAGCGCAATATTGCACTGCTCAGACTGGGAGAACATTTCTCAGATTTATTTACACACTCAAACATTAACCCAGGAGAGCAAGTGCTCACAACTCTAAATCGAGCTTTATGCGATCGTGCCTCAGAGCTGGAAGTTTAAGCCGTAATTTCCAACCGAAGCGGGGGCTCTGGGTGCCAGCCCGCGGTGCCTGGTGACAGCGGTGGCTGCCCCGGCCGGGTCACGCCGGGACACGGCCCCACGGCTTCGTGCTCGGGGGGTTCGTTCCGTGGCAGGGCCTGGAACACCCGGTATCTCCCGCTTCCAGCACCGGGGATTGTGAGGGCAGCGGCTCCGGGACCCCCGGCTTTGCAGCACCTTTTTGGGGGAGCCTTGAGGCACGCTGCTCTCCTGCCGCGTCCCATCTCCCCATGAACCGCGTGAGGAGGGGACGGCGCGGGAGGGTAATTACCTGTCAGGCACAATTTATTGCTGCGATGTTTAAGCGTTACCCCTCGGCTGAGCTCCCCGCAGCTCCCAGCAGCCGACGCGGGTGTGCCTGATGTGCCCGAGCGCCGCACGGGCGGGATGCGGGGCAGCGGAGTGCGGGGCTGAGGCGCTGCCGGGAGCGGCGGCACGGGGACCCGCAGAGCGGTGCCCCCCGCCCGCTTCTCCTCCCGGGGTCACCTCAGGAGGAGCCGCCGAGCAGCCCGCTGCGGGGGGCGCTCACTGAGGCGGCGCCCGGCAGGCTCGGCTCGCCCTTACCGGCCCCGCAGCCCTCCGCAGGAGCCCCCCGGGACGCGCCGCCCGCCCTCACCTCCTTCTTCACGTTCCACAGCAGCTTCTCCTTCGCGGCGTCCGCCGAGCAGCTCATGGCGGCGCGGGGCCGGCCGCCCGCGGGGCCGCCCTCAGAGCCTCCCGCCCGCGCGGCCGGCGGAGCGCCCGCGGCGAGAAGCCTCCGCCTCAGCCCCGGCCCCGCTCCCGCCGCGAGTCGCCGCCGCCATCTTCCGCGGCCCCGCTGACGTCACCGGCCGGCCCTCCCGCGGCGGGGCGGCGCTGAGGGGGCGCTGAGGGCCCGGGGCCGCGGCGCCCCCTGGAGGAGCCGAGCCCGGCCCTCGCCGGCCCTCAGCTGAGAAAGTAAGGTAAGAGCAGAGAAAACAGCTGAACGGCACACACAGGTAAGGTTACACTGGCAACCTCACAACCTACTGCAGAACAGAGGCTGAATCTCTGACTGACTCCCTGGGTCAGCCAGGAAAGGTTAAAGACTTCCAAAATACAGGCTAGGTTACTTTTGTGGTCATATAAGTTTTGTGTAAATCTTAATGTAAGATCGATTTTCTCTGCAATTCTTATTAAAAACTCACATTTGTTCCCTGAACGTGAAAAAACAACATTGCTAACCAGTGGTTTTACAATTAAAGGAAAAGCCCACAGAAAGTCAAAGCCAGTTGCCTGCAGGGCACCTCTGAGCACACTGATGGCTCCTGTAAAACTACAGCCTGCAGGGCATGGGCGAAAAGTAGTGGTAGATCCATGCAAAAAGCCATTTGCAGATCCAGTATTTCTGTGTTCCAGGAATCCTAACTGCTTGGTGAGGATCAATAACTAAAATGCAGAACGAAAGTGCAGAGACCAACACGACAAATAAGAAATTTCTTACACTGGAGAAAAATCAAGGAAGACAAAATATAACACTTTATTAAAAATTGGTGTTCTATTTACTGCACCGATAAAACACCTTATTCGATAGTTAATATGGTTAACTGCATTAATTATTTTATTCATAAGACTGACCTTTAAAAGTTAGACAAAAATAAAACAAAGCCTGATGCTATAAGAAAACAGCTTGATCACAGAATGAGTTTAAACAACAATAGTATTTACTACCTTCTGGATACAAAATCTTATAGAAAACCAAAGTGCTTTATTATTATGAAATAAACTAAACTTCAGCATCCCTCTGACTTAGGGGAGGGTCTTACCCCCATTTTTATTACAGAGGAGGAAAAATTATGCACATACAGAAAAATTGACTTACTGTATGTCATCAAGTTAGTGGCAAAGCTGGAAACAGAGGTCATGCCCCCTCATCTCTTAATAAAACCTCAGTTATCCCAACAGAATGGATGGTATGAGATTTGGCCGTTAAGGTTTCATGCCAAGGATTGTCAGAGGATATAATCTAATTGTGTAAGAAGGGCTCCTGGGCCAGGCACATTCTGTTAAGGTATACCTCATCAGTATTTCTAAGAGTAAATTATGTCTGAAAATTTAAAACCAAATAAAATCTAACCAAAACCACAAGGAGCACTGCCTGTTCCAAGCAGAAGGCTGTTTTTCAATAACAGCACGATATCAGTCTCTTCAGTGCCCTCCAAGCTTGGGTCAGCTTTTTTTTTTTCCCTTTAATTTTTAACCAAGAATTGTAAGAGATAAAAAGTCATCAGAATGGAATGTTACAATAGGATAAATGTCTTGCATTCCAAAAACTAAATGTCAAGGTGAAGGTTAAACATTTAGTTTTGTCTTGGCATTTATCAAACAGTTGGAGACTGCTACCCTGCAGAGCTCTCTCTTTTGACATTATTGCCTAATTAACACTGATATTGAAGAACTGTTTAACATAAGATACTCACTCAAGGCACCAAGTCTCCTTCTCTGTTGAAAGGCTGAGGCTGTTTTTCAATATGTTAGGACCCCATTAGAGAAACACACAACCCTTTATTACAGTGCTTGTGTACAGATGTCAGTTACTGTTTTCTATTCATACTCTCAGTCTGCTAATACTATATCTGAATGTGCAAAAGTTCACTTAAATTCAAAGCAAAGAGGACAGCGAGGTTACCAATGAGGCAAAAAGGCATTTCTTCCTCCTAAAGGCTACTTTAAATTCACAGTCACATCAGTAAACACATCCACTGGTGATGGTTTATGTAGGAGGCCATTACAAGTCTCTTACTTTGCAGACATAAATGCATATAATTAGAAATCTATATTGTCTTAATGGTGATCATAATTTATGATATTTAAAGCCAGCAGAGAAAATTCTTAGGAAGCACAGCTGTTTGCTCTAGAAGTGGACAGCTTACTACAAACAAGCAAATGCTGCATTTCAAAGCTGCATTAGCCTTTTCAGTGCTGCTTTTTCTCCATTCTAGGAGGTTGTAAAAATGAATGTGTTCTTGTCGAAAGAACATATACCCTGCAACTAGGTAAAGGAAGATTAAGATGAGAATATAAAGTGTTAAAAGTTCTCAGAACCTGGCAGTCAGACTGTGCAATCAATATGCCATGATTTTGGTGGAACAGACATTCAATTAACATTCAGTATGAGAGCAGTTTCAGATAGGCAGGACTCTTAAGAGAACATAAAGTGGTCTGTATTACTTGCATTAGAAAAAAAAGTTTGACCTATGAACTGTGTTAAGTGATGGCAGCATCCATGTCTACATTTAGACTTTGAGATTTCATGCAACTCACCCAATTCTGTAACCAATCGGGTAAGAAATAACCCAGGACACTCCACATTGTATCAGGAACACACAAGCACTGCAGCCCTACCTAGGAAGGGGATCTCTAGTAGTACAATCATTTAGCCGTGTGCAAGTGTCCCACAACATACGTATGCAGAGGATTTCCTGTTGTTCTCCTATTCCTGATCTGTCCACCAGTGGAGGGAACTATAGGACTGTTAGTAAAATCCAACCACAAATATTTATCTAGGATCTCTCAGCCACATCCTGAAAATCTTATCAGGACAAAAACCAAGAATGTGGTTTTAAAAGGTCTTTTAAATGGACAAAGCTTCAGTGTTTATAAAATTAGATTACTACTAAGTAAAGCTAACAGCCTGTCAGTGTTCTGGCTACAGTGGCCAAACGCTATTTAAAATCATTCCAGTTTTATTCATAACTTAATCTAAAAGCAGATGTTTTGCAACCAGTACTAACTGGGAGTAGAAAAGGAAGAATGAATGGCAATGAGGGGAAGGTGGTGAAATGAAAAGGATATCTGTAATCATTTAAAAAACAAAACAAAACAACTGCTTACAGTTGTGATATTCCACATTTCTCAAAGAGGAAGAAGTTATTTTACACTTTTTAAGAGGGTTCTCATAACACCAGGTGGTTCGCAAAAAGGTTTGTTTTAAAAATTAATCTAAATTCAAACCAGAAATTAGTTCTTGTTGGCTATGGGATACAGGGAAAAGAAAACTTGCTAAATCAAAACAGAAGCTTTTTTCTGCTGCTTGCGGCATAGTCTTTCACAATTTGAATCAATCTCTTAGGGAATACTGGGAGTACAGAACTCAATCCCTGAATGAAAGCATCTGGACCTGCAGACTGATTGGGCACTCCTGTTCTTTCACATCCTCCTTCCCAAACCTGAACTTCCAAGAGAGAAGAGGTGCAAAGATGATGTTTTTCTGCTTATAACTTCTTTTAAACAATTTTGCAAGGCTACCAGCATCATTTACTTAACCTGCTAACATTGACTATTACAGTAGCATGAAAAAAATAATCATTTGCCAAGAAATAGAATGACATTTAAAATTCGTATTTGTGGCACATCTCATTTGTTGCAAGATGGGGAAAAAAGTACAGGAGAAAAAAAATGAAGCTGTTAAGTATAGAAAAAAGATCTATCAGTACAGCCTCTGCTGGTAGCTTCAAAGCACCCACCACAATTTAATTTAAATAATATCAGTGGAGGCAAAAAAAAAAAAAGGAAAAAAATCCACATCACACTTCAGCACAATTAAAGAAGAAAAAGTCTTTGTCAAAACTAATCGCAGCAGCTGTATTTTCACAGGCAGAATAGAAAAATGAGCTGGAAAGCAACAATTTGCAGAAAGCAATATAAAAAGAAAAGAGGTTTTTAGAGTTTTAGAGAGGCCTTTCACAAAAAAGGCAGGTGCATTACTGTGGCAACACTGCTTCCTGAATGCCTTTCACAGAGTCCCAGCTAGGCAATAAAAACCCTGGAAGCTTGCAGCCATTAGTGTTTTCTTACCAAGCGTCAACAATTTCATTTTCAAAAGCCTAATTGAATGGAAATCACTATTTGGTTCCCTCCCCTGCTTCTGTTACTACCAAGCCATCTACCATCCTAGTTTTAGTTATGACTTCACTGTATTTGCTTGCCTTTTGCATTAATTTGCTTTAAAACTTATATAAACATTTGGCACTGGTCAAAGGAGCTCAAGACTAACCACTGTGGAATCTGAAGCTTCCCCATTCACGTACAATAGAAAGAAATAAAAGCCACTGTCACATATCCATAGGTGCCAAAGAGCAACCACCAAGTAGTAACCATTTAAGTGGTAAAATTTGAATCTGCAACCTACACCTGAAACATACAATCAAACATTTAAGACATCAGCAACTTTCCATACTAAACTTGAAACTGGATTTCCAGAGACCCAAATTGCAGAACAGCCTTGACTCCAATCGTTTCAGCAGTCCTTTAAAATTAACACCCAGCCAAGCACTCAGAATAAAGCTGACAATACCAGTTTAAAATTCAGTATAAACCATCTCTCCCCTTTGTACACAACCTCTTGCAGTTTTATGCTAGAACAAGGTTTTTATGATTATTCTTCTCTCTCCACTTCAACTTCTATGGTCTAGAAGTGATTCAGAGAACAAAACTTAAATTCACTCTTCAGTACGTGAATATTACCTACCACTACAAATATTTAGTCCGTACTTCCCCAGTCACTGCAATTTTTTCCCCGTTGCTTGAGAAATTGGACATCAAATAGCACTTTCGGGCTACAGGAGCAAAACTTATTCTGCAGACTGGGATTGGTTCCATAAACAGGGTTATGGCATCACAGTCCTCAACACTGCCAACCCTGCCACAATCTATTCCTGATGTTTTCTAACCAGATAAAAGTTTCTTCCTTCACCATACCTATTTCTCCAGCTCCCCTGACAAGTTATTCCATATATAAGTCTTTTAAATGTTCTCATTTTCACATGACTCTACTCTTACCTTTTCAGAAGAGCTTGCCTTAGAATTCATGACTTTTAAAGACAGCTATTTTGGAACACAATCTTTTGTATGTGCATTGGGGAAAAAACAGGTGGAAGATATTGCACATGCAGTGCATCTGACTATTGGGTAGCTAGACATTTCATCCAAGGGTTATCAGATGTAGTGTTTATTAAAAGTAGTCACGTTTGAGTTCTGTCTGCCCCCTCTTCAGTATCTTGATTTAGGAACAGGAAGTTCCATTACACCAAACCCTAAGACGACAGATATCTGGAAAAAGATTTTCAAATCACACCATCTCACTCAGAAAAGAGTACTTCTCACAGGAAGTAAGATATCTGGCAATCAGATTTAAAAAAGCAACCACAGACTGTCAGAATCAGTGTTTCAGGTTCCACTCCTCAAGTCATATGAAAAGGGGGCCAGTCTGTATTTAAAAAACACGGTGCAAAACAAACATATTAGTTCTCAAAGCCCTTGGCCTTTAGTGTTGTTTTGTGTACAAATGCCCATTTGCATCTCTACGGAGACAAGAAGCCAAATGAAGATCAGTCCACAGAGTCCAACCGTCCCCTCCCTACTTCCTGATCTCCCTCAAAGAATATTGATACAAGCCTCGAAACCAAACCCTTTCTCCTTGACTGATATGCTAGTGGCCCAGCTGACGGTCATCATAGGTGCTGTATCTCTTCACATGGATTCGGCGCACTCGGTCACGAAGTTCAAAACCATCATCGTCCTCACTATGAGAGGCCTGGCTTCGGCTCCTGCTTGTTGCTTCCAGCAGGGAGTTATCAGGAACCCGTGGTGTTTCATACAGTAAGACGTTTAGAGTTTCTTCATAAATTCGTGCCTCAGGGAATTCAACCTGCAAAAAACAACAGATGTCCTTCTCCTGATCTATACATGGTAACGTGACTGGAACACATGCCCATAAGTAAGAAGATACATACAGTTAAAAAAAAAAAGGCACGCACTATGAAAAGAGTAAAATAATTGTAAATGGGAAAGATGAGCAAAGCAGTCGTATCCCAAACCAATACCTTGGTTTGCTTCTTCTCTGTGGCATACACTATAGAGGTACAACAGACTTCAGCAAGTTTCCGACCCTGTCCATAGAAAGACCAGCAGCAGATTTCATCCCCTATGACATCCTTAATGAAAAGAACTCTGCCGTTGAATCGGAGAGAGAGCTTGTCAAACAGTTCTATGTTCTTCAGCAAGTTGTCATCTGAATTACTGAAACCAAAAAAAAAAAAAGGAATGAAGTTTTTGTATTTTTTCAACTGGCTATCTACGATATTTATATACCTATTCCACCAGAGCTTTAAGCATTGATCTGACTGCAGAATACAAGCAGTGACTCACTACCATATGCTGCCAAGAAAAGAGAGGGTAATAGCCGTCTTCAGATACAAATAAGATGCTCCTGATCCCCAAGAGCAAGCACATCAGCCTGTAGAGGTTAAGCTACATAATCAATAACAACAGCAGTTTTCCTAATCATTACCTCAACTTTCTCTTGATTTAAAGCTGAAGGTGATTAGATCAAATGCTAACTGCAGTTCTGTTTAGCTTAGCAACAGCAAAAGTCTAAAGAGTCAATGTGGTCAAAGGCCAGCCAAAAAGGATGGTGTTCTGCATGTAAGACAAGTGATACCTTATACAAATTTATAGGGTGAATAAACTATTTAGGAAATGAAGTTTTGTTGACAATCAGCAAAATTTAGGATCTTATGTACTTTTCAAAGCAAGATCTAGATGTTCTGAAGACAATAAAGTACAGTGTTGTAGCTTTAAAAATAAAGTAAAGCTACCAGAATGCTACCTGTAAAATTTAAACTATTACTCAAATAATAACACCATGACCAACGCCCAAAAAATTAAAAGCATTACTCCTCTGATAATAGCTTGAATCCAGCTCTACCAGAAGTTTGTACTCTGTGCTCTTTTCTGTCTCATTTTATAGGTGACTGGGAATTACATGCAGTTATGTGGAAGCTATTGAACATATTGTCTAGACAACAAAGCTAACTTTACTACCTTTAACAGTAAAATTCCTTACTCATTGGACCCAGAAGCTCAAGGTTTGCACCTTGCTGCCAAGGATTTACCCAGAGGAATGAAATCATACTGTTTTGTGCAGTATCTTAACTTTTGCAAGCAGTCCTGGAAGCCTAGGAGATACTTGTGAAACCAGACACTGTTAATATGAACAGCCAACTGGGCTCTCCATAAAATACTTAGTCTGAGATGTACTTCTGTTCAGATCTAACTCAAAAAAGCACGATGTACAACCCGACACAGTCTTCAGCTCTCAAGAATCACTTGATAAAGCAATCTGGGATTCCACCGCCAGCAAATCCCAGGTTTTATCAAGTGCAGTACTTTATTAAGTGCGAAAAAAACTTAGAAGTCTTCATCCATTTATGTTATTAGACTACACTGACAAAGTAACTAAGAAAACTCATAATGATGAATAGGAAGAACAGAAGGAGAAAACTTTTGCTTGCTAGCCACCAGCATAGAATTTTAAATAACAATTCCTCATTTAAACACCATCAAGGCATGAAGATTCATGTGGAAGGAATAATTAGAACCCTACAGCTAGTTGAGAAACCAACACCTCCTGGTATCGGTTCTGTTGCTCTCATTGCTAGCATGTTTACATTTCCAGACCCACGGTGACTAATGTGCTATTCTGCACTTGCTTAGCATCACTGCCATAAACTAAAGGGTAACACTGTGAGGAACGCAGGATGACTGGCAGATACAGAATGCGGTTAGCTGAAAAACAGGCTGCTCTTCAGCACTCCCTCAGGTAGCATTTCCCGACTACCTGAAATTTCATGATCAGAATCCATCTCTCTGACAGACAGATGATCAGTTTGTCCAGAGAAAAAAAGCTTCCAAGATTGCATGTTAGATTGAAAAGGCTGAAATTGAGGATTCTGCATAGCATAAAGAATTACTCACATCACTCCAATGACTGGTTTGGGAAAATCCAGATCCATTCCAATAGCATCATAACAAAGGGATCAGGATAGTTAAACCATAAAACTAAATAAATAATGCTACTTAATACAGGAGGAAAGCCAGTAAATTCTTGCACTGTCCCCATCTGGGTTGTTCCTGAACAGAACAGATGCTTTACTCTGTAACCAAATAATTAATTCATCTAGAGGCACTGGAGGAGATGGAACATCAAGAATTTCTGTAGTTCAGGGTAAAAGAGTGCTGGCATAGGTACATGCAGACTCAAAAGGAAAGCTAAACTGAAGAGCGAGGGATCACAGCTGCATTAGCTGTGCACTGCAGAGGTAACACCCCGGTAACAGCTTGCACTGCATTACCTAAGTTACACCTGGTTTCAGCCAACATTAATAGTCTCATCATTCTCATCTCTTATCCCTCCTCTCTGTTCGTTTTCATGCACAGACCTCTAGCACAACTGATCTTCGTGCTACAGTTCCGATACAGTTTGTCATCTCCCCCAACCCCATTTTAGATAAATTTCGACCAAAAATAATTGCACTCAAATTCACAGAACAGCATGGTTGTGAGCTAAGTAAACAAAATTACAAGTTCAGCTGTATCACATCTTCCTCCACTCCCATAGTTAAAGGTAAAATTTCCCGTAACAGTGGGGGTAAAAAGTGACATACCTGGTGTAAGAGTATTTGTTGTTGCTTCTATTATAGAGCAGCTTAACAACGGGCTATTGGGAGAGGAAGAAAAAAAAGCAGAAGAGTTAAGTTTCGTGTTTGAATAAATTTAGCAAGCATTCGGTTTCTCAGTGGATAGTTGTGGAAAAGCAGTTACTTTCATTGATGATTCTATCAGTCTTTCTTCTTCTTTTGGAGATGTGATAATAGGGATGTTACAGACAGGTTCATACAAGTCTTTCTTGTCCTGTTTAAAAAAAAAAAAAATGGAGAGGAAATAAACTCAGAGAGATAAATGCTAAAACTAACATCTGCTGCTGCTCTCCCTTCCAAACCCTCCAGCCATGTTCCCAGACCCTGTGATGCAAAGGAAAAGCTCTGTGTTGCCATAGGAACCACACAGCATTACCTTGATCTGCAACCCAGAAATACAGCTGAGAGATTTCCTATTCCCAGAAGGCAACAGTGATTGAAATATTGGGATGCAGGTGGATGTCCTTCTTAGCTATAGCAAGGACTCTGAGCTCAAGTCATATCTGGTTTAAGTGGGTTTACTATTCTACCCTTTTTTTGAAGAAAAGGATAGTATGAGTTTGCAGTAGTTTTAATCAAAACACTGCAGTATGTAAGAGTATCACCCATTATGAACTGAACATTTGGCAAGAACAGCATGTCACCAAAACGGACTTCAGCCCCCTGTGATACAAAAGCAACAATCAAGAGCGTGTGGTACAGCCTGTGACTCCAGATTCCTCATGTAGCAAATTAAGGAGAGCTCAATAGCTAATAGGAAAGCTTTAGAACATTTTGTTTTTAGACAAAACATTTTAAATTCCAAACTAAAAGGAAAATTGTCAGTGAACCTTTGCATTTATTTCAGTGGATACAAGAAGCGTATTGAACATAATATGAGAGATTTTTGTCGTGCAAAAAATATTATTTCATAATCTTAAGATTAATGATATCTATTATATCTGGGCTAACCTCATTAAAAAACTGGCGAAACAAGCTGATTTCAGTCAGCTGAACTTGAACTTCTGAGACTAGTGAAGTGAATAAAGCCAACGTGGGCTTACATATCTGCAATGCCTAGTAATAAAATAACAGAAAGCAAAGTCCTTAAAGTAATGAGTGCTTACCAGATCAATCTTTTTCTCCATTAAGATTTAAACTCAGAAAAAACATGAAGTTACTTGAACGGGTGCTGCTTATAAGCATTATCTAATCAGAAGCAACATAACTTGCAGGACTTTTAGACAAATCCCATAAGATCTTTTAAAACACACATTCAAAACAGCCATGTTTATTCTAAAGATCTCACTTGACTGCTGTTTCATTTTTGCTATGTTACTTTGTCTATCTACGACTGGATGCATCTCTAAGGCCATGAAACTCTCGTGTTGTCTACAGGAATTTTTATAAGCAATGCACACACCAAAAATTTTACAGGCTACTTCTACTTCTTACCTGCAGGGCTGCTTGGCACATGTCCACTAAGCCTTGAATGAGATAATACTTGGCTTCTGCCATCAGCTCTTTGATCTCCTGCCTGTGTTTTGGAAGTGCAATCGTGTCATCTCGGAGATAGTTTAAAATTGTTCCAAAGTGCTTCCCACAGCGGTCTATAAGGATCCAACCTGAAAAATAACCATTGAGACATTTCAATGACCTCAACGCTAGGAGGCAAGAAAAAGCTGCTCAGAAAGGTTGAATAAGCCTACTGCTTCCTGAACTCCACGATATTCTTCCCATTTCGTTCAGTGGAAGTCTTTATTGACTTTCAGCAAATTGAAGTTGGTTACAGAACAGAACCCGACAGTGGAACCACTCTTTTGGTACCTCCTATGTTCTCACTACTTGCCAGCACGCCAGAAGAAAAGCCTCAAACTAGAACTACTTGGCTTGCTATCACTAGGCATTAAAACAATGCAGCAGGCCCATGACTATCAATCAGGCAGCGTGCTGCCGGACCAACGTTATCTTCTGTGCTTCATCTTTTCTGTGTTATGTTTTGATTAAAGGAGTGGACCTTTACAACTACCAAAGGAAGTCATTAGTTTACATCTATTTAACTGACTGGCTGAGCATTTCAAGCCTTAAAAACAATATTTATTGTTAGGTAGGTTGCTAGTTCTATTTAGACACTTGTCATATTCCTAGCAAAATGGAGGTGTGCTGTGTTTGGGAATAGATGTAAGAACTGTTGCTACAGTGTAATGCTGAGCAATTCAAAACTCACCAGTAAGAAAGCCAAGGAACGACTACAATAGAGAACTCAAGAACGTTTGCAACAAATTAGACTGGGTCTAAGTTTTGTGGCCTAATTAGAAGGATTTGGCAGTTTTCCCACCATATCTTCTCCTGCTCAGAGTTAAAGAGAAGTGTTCCAAAGATGCTAAAAGGTAGGCTAGCCCCAAAAAACCCACTGTTCTAGTTTCCAAACAGAAGGAAAGAACAGGACAGGGGCAGATCAGTAGAGAGCAGAGGAGGGATGCAGCACAGGAAACAGCAGTAGACAGTTTTTGCAGTTCCAAACATCCCTGAAGTGACGCTCGCTAGGAAACAGGATGTCTGTCTTGCTGGCAAACAATAGCAGTGGAGGACATACGTAGGCAGAGGTCTTAATACAGTGCCAAATCCTTTTCCATAGCGTGGAAGGCAGGCAAAAAAAAAATAAAAATATCTGGGGACCTAAGCATAGAAGACAACACTGGGAAGACGGCTAACCCACTGCTAGTCTCCAGCTGCAGCTGTCTGAAGACGAGCAGAAGAGCTTTCACCGATGAGCATTTGGAAACCACTAGAGGCTAAATACTTGATGTCTTCTCTGAACTTCCCCACAGTGCCCTGATTCCTAAGGTACCATTTTTCCCTGGACTACCATAGAGAGGGAAGTTAAAACATTCATATCCACTGCTGACAAATACTACTTTTCTTAATTGTCCTACTCTCTATTATGAATTTTTCTGCTGCCAATACTCAGTATCCAGCAGGAGGTAACACAATACTTGCCTGATAGCCAAATACCACTGCAACATTGTCAGCCACAAGCAGAACATGCTGCTGGGAAGGGTAAGAAAAAGTCTTCAACACAGCAAGCAAGGCTGTCCTGAGTTTTAACGCTGAAAACTGAATCTCCCCTCCCTAAAGACATTTCGATTAATGCCACTGCACAACACCACGTAAATGACAACCCACATGCTGTCTGTTCAGTCCTGATAACAACATCAACAATCTGCATACCAACTGCGATTGCAGGAAAGAGAACCAGTCCTTCCGCTCGTTAATTTTAGTAATGAAAGAACACGTTTTTATAACGCACAGAGGATCGTTACAGCCAATGGGATATGGCCACCTAATGTTCCACGTTATTTTTGGAATACATCTTTACATCTTTCACAGGGCATAGTCTTAACATATCTGAAAAACAAAACCCAGTTGTTTTACAGAACTCTCAATAACAGAAGACATTCCTGTACCTTCCTTGTCCGTGAGCACTTCCATTCTGCCGCTGAACATGGCCTTCAGCATCGTGTCGTGCCTGGTCAGTACCTGCACTGTAGTGTAGTACAAGGAGCCCCCGACGTTTAGCCGCACGTACTTGTTACCGAGGCTGCCTCCTTTGAAGCTGCAAGCTTTGGGCTTGGGCCCTGCAGCTGGACAAAGGGTGGTGGTTAGACACGTGTCCCCCGACATCTCCTTCTGTAGGTAGATGACAACCCTGCAGAGCGTGGGCTTGATGGACTCCGCCGTGATTGGTGACGAGTCACAGGTCACTGGGCGAGGACGGTGAGGCCACAACGGTCACGACCACCGGACCCCTGAAACACAAACATAAGATCAACACAGAAGCCCACAACTTCCATGAAGAAACAAAACCATGAAGTCCATGTTAAAGAAGAGACAAATTCAGGAGACTCCTAAAGACACATCCACACAGATTCTGACAAAACAAGATCTAGGCGTTTTTCAAACAACTCGCACAGCACTGCGGTGGCTGCTCAGCACCACGCAGCCAAGTTACGACTGCATCACCGTGAGCGAGGTCAGGTTAACTTGTCTGGACTTCCTGTTGTTCAGGCTCCAACCAACACCACAATCACCACACAATACTGCAGCCCAAGCTGAAATGCTGGATGGAAGTCAGCTCCCTCTCAACTTCCTGAAAGAACGTAACTTTTTTGTGCAGATCTGAAGCAGGATGGAAGAACTCATGGCAGTGCCTTCAGCTGCAGCGATATCAGAAGCGCTTAACTGGAGGCATTTACAGAGCCTGCAGCAGCCTCTTCCTCAAACGCCTTGCCAGTGAAACGCTCCAATACAACTTGCTGTTTCCTGACAACTCCTTTCATTCAAAGCTTTTTTCCTCCATCCTGGAAAACCAGTCAATGTAATTTTAATTTTTTATTATTATTTTTAGGCCCATCCCACCCTCAAAGTATGGCCACTATTTGGAATATCTGTTTCGTTAAAAGCCATATGTTCACCGCTTCTGTCTCTCCTCTGTCTCACTACACTCATCGTTCCATCAAAGATGAGCTCAGATTGGAAACAAACAGAATAAAATTCAGCCTAACAGGTGGGATCTGAAGTTCTTTAATTGGGAAAGTAAAAATACAACCTCCTCATCTATCCTTCTTTTCAATAATTCTTGTTCTCGAAGGCATTTTGCTGTTGTTTTTTTGTTGTTGTTAAAACTATTTCAGACTACAAATATTTCCTCCCTTCTCTGTTCCATGACTGTAGGACATGAGTAATCTTTTATAAATAAATATAATAACCTGCACATTTGCTAATCTGCTAAGGATGTTACTGTTCTTCCCACATCCTTCTTCCTTCTCACCCCACCTCAGCTTTCAGTGTGGAACAAACCCCGCGACTCGCTACCATCCATACAGCAAGTTATTTACCAGCTTCAGGTGTATCTCAAAATTGCTAGAGATCTTAATAACTACTGAACATGGAACAAGATCTAAAATAGCATTATTCTGCAACTCCCAATTCAGTTACTGTAACGAAGCAAACACTCCAGACAAAACACGTCCTGTAACAAGCAACACAGACACCGAGCAGCGCATCAGGACACAGTGCCAGCACCAATTTTAGCACCACGGGAGCACAGTTTGTCTGTAAATGCTTTAACGGGGCTCCCGCTCGCTGTGACCGAGCACACCAACCCCAGCCGCAGGCTCCATCGCGCAGCCGACCAGGCGAGGCTTTGCCCGGTTACCTCCGGCAGGCCTGCAGCAGGGAGCCGAGGCCAGCAGCGCTGTGCGGGGAGCCCCCCCCGCGGCACCCGCGGCACCCGCGCCAGGCGGACACCGAGAGGGGCTCAACACCCGGCAGCGCTCCGGGGGCCGCGGGCAGGGAGCGCTCCGAGCGCCGCCGCCGCCGCCTCCCCGCCGCGCTGAAGGGGCCCCGCCGGGCCCGGCCCCGCTCCCGCTCCCGCTCCCGGCCCCGCCGCTCACCCGCCCGCGGCCGCCCCGCGCCGCGCCCCGCTCAGTTCCGCCGGCGGCCCGGAAACGCGTCCGGGCCCGGCCCCGCCACCGCCCCCAGCTCCCGGCGGGCCCCGCGGACACCGCGCGCTGCGGCCGTGGCAGCCGGGGCCGGGAGGGGCCGGGAGGGGCCGGGAGGGGGGGCCCGGCGGGGCCATGGCGCAGGCGGCGCTGGGCGCGGCGGGGCTGCACTTCGACGAGCTGAACAAGCTGCGCGTGCTGCAGCCCGAGGTGGCGCAGCAGACGGCGCAGCTCCGCGAGGAGTGCAAGGCCTTCGTGGACAGTAAGTGCCCCCCAACCCCCCCCAAACCCCTGTGGCGCCGCGCTCCCCTCACGGCCCTGCCCTGTCCCCCGGCAGGGATCGCCGAGTTCCAGAAGACGGTGGGCGGCCTGATCGAGCTGGTGGACCAGCTGGCCAAGGCTGCGGAAAGCGAGAAGATGAAGGTGAGCACAGGAAGGCACCGGGCGGGCACCGCGGCACGGCCCCGAGCAGCCCCGCTGCTGCTGCTCCCCTGTACCCAGATTGCTTCGTGCTGTATTTCTACGTGGCACCAAGCGGTATCTCTTTCCTCGTGTTACTGTGGAAGCAGAAATGAGGTCTCCAATGCCTCTTTCTGCCCAACCACTACAGGGACTGCTTGCCTGCTCTGCCAGTATTTATCATTATGATGCCCCCTTTTTTGCTAGCGTGGCTGAAACGCTTCAAAATTAACCTGCTGGTAGTGAAAGGGGTTAAAAAAAATATCTGTGTACAACAGCATCACTGAACGTCTGTTTTGACAGGCCATTGGCGCACGAAATTTGCTGAAGTCTATAGCAAAGCAGCGAGAAGCTCAGGAGCAGCAACTTCAGGCTCTAATAGCTGAGAAAAAGATGCAGTTGGAAAGGTGAGTTTTCTATTAAATACTTCTTAGGCATTGATTTAATGGCTTGAAAAGAAAGCAGTGTAATATATGAGAAATGGCTCAGTTCCACAGACTGGAAAGTTGCTCTTGCTGTCTGTGTTTGGCTGCAGGACACTGTCTGAAAAGGGCCTGTCTGCAGCTAAGGTGCGTCCTGCACAGAGCACACACGGAACGAAGCAGGGCTGTTTGGTGAACAGAAGGCCCTGACTGCCACTTACTGAGAGTTCACTTCTAATTGATTTGTACAGCTAAAAGAATAAAGGTGGCCTGAGCTCACGAAGAAATGAATAAAAGTAACAGAGTGCCACGTGTCTGACTTCTAAAGACAGCTTAGAACTGCAAAGTCTTAATTCATGCTACCATTGCTTTAACGATGACTTATATGCCCAGCCTAAGCTTCCTTTACCTCAGACAAATGAGCGTTGTGCTAAACCATCAGCTGGTAACCTTTTATATTCTCTTTCAGGTACCGAATAGAGTATGAGACTCTGTGTAAGATTGAAGCAGACCAGAATGAATTCATTGACCAATTCATTTTTCAGAAATAGAAGATTTTAAGATTAAAAAACAAACAAACAAAAAAAAACCACCTAATTTGGAGCATTCCAGAATCCTGGGAATTTCAAAAATATGCAATTTTTCACTGTGTATGAATGAATAGATGGTTTGTACAAATGAAAGTGTCTTTTAACACAGTGTGAAATACACTAAAAGTGGCAATAAGGAGGGCTTTCTAACAGATGTAAAGACTGTTCTGTCCTTTAATTTTTATAAAAATTTTTGTACAGTTAATATTTCAAATTATAGTTGAATTAATACTACTTCTACTGTTCCTATGTTAATATCTCACTTTCTGAAGTGTACAGCTCTTTCAAAGAAATTGAGAAATAAATTATTGTTTTTGGACTTTCTGGGTATACCAGAATTAGTTGTTCCTGCTGTGTTATTTCTGAGCTGAACAGTTTACAACTCCCTGGATATTCATTGTGAAGAATTTCCTATATGTAGAAATTTCCATGTTTATAACAACACACAACAGAGAGAAACAGCAGTAACTTTTACCTGTATTGACCAGATTATTTTTCTATCTAGTTAGTTTGTTTGTTTTTCTTAGACATAACAGAAGTGATCTATTACAGATACACAAAAAGTAATTAGAAAATATAGCAGAATTTTAGATTAAACTCTCTGAAACTCATCCGTGCAGGTAGCGATATTAGAGTAGAATATTTTCATGAGCATTTCAACTATAGAACTTCAAACTGTTGAGCCAAACCCTTCTAAGTGTATATTGGCACCAGGAGCATGTAAAAATCTAAATATGAATGTGACATTTAAAAACTGAATGCCCGTGATTTAAATGTGATCTAAAATCAAGCCTCATGTTGAAGTGCCAATAGATGCATTTTGTATCTCGTCTTTAGGCAACCAACTATGGAAATGTTGCCTTCCTCAAACTTTGTGGAGGGTTTAAATTATACACCAGTAAAGTCCTGAAATACATAAATACAGTCCTGAATAAAAGTCCTGAAATACAACCAAAAAGCCTGCTCAGTGACCTATATTTTTTGCATGAGTCTCCAAATGTCACTTATAGATCTGATTGAGAACTTAAATAAAACCCAAGTTTCCTTTAGTCATTTCCTTGGGAAGATTAAAGGCAATGTGGATGCGTTTAGTTATTTCCATACTAGAAGTGATTTCACAGAAGACAAAAGTTTACAAATCCTTGTTTACAATTACTGAAGTACTTGAAAATCCTCTAGGAAGAAATATGCCTCATTGTCAAACAAAATTAATTTTAATTCAGAAATCCAGATTTTGGCACATTATCGCTGGCCAGACGTTTGCAATTAATCAAAATTACAGCAGAGGAAGAGAAGGTGAAATTTTAAATGAAGGGATGAGAAAGGTAAGGATTATTACATGATTTGAAATGCTTCAAAAGTTGCAGAGAAAAAGATTATAGCTTTGCAAATTTTTATGTAATCAGTTACGGATTTTGTAGGATATGTTCTTAGAAGACAGATTTCTTACTGAAGTCCTCTTGGAAAAAGGCAAGTTGAAAGAAAAGTGTCAGCTGCAGTTTCCACCCCCCACATGTCCCCATCACACGGTTACACATCAAATGGTTAAAAGTTCGTTTTCCCAATACAAAAGTACCGCACAAAATCGATACTGGGAGCAGAGCTGCTGGGTCCCTTAAGCTATGCACAGCCCAGGCACCACAAGGAGCTGCCAGTTCAGGCTTCTGCCAAAGCTGCTCCTGATTAAAGGAGAGCTGTAAACTCAAGCCAATTCGAACTTTTCTTGCGGGAGCCTGACGCTCTGGTGAGAGGCGTTGCACTGACAACACGAGACAGGTGTTCGTCCCAGAGGACTAGGGGCTGAATCAAAACAAGTATGAATGTTGTGCATCCAACTTTTACAGCAGACTACTTCCTCTTCCTTTTCTCCACTTGGTTGTACTGGGGGCTGTACAGCATGGTGAAAAGAATCAGAAGTGGTATCAGCAAGTAAGGGATGTATATAGATAGCAGAATTAGGCGTTCCTGTTGTGTCCGAGGACCCAAATGCTCAGACTTTGAGAAATCATGAAAAAGGATGTGAGCAAGGATAGCAACCAAAGATGTAGCTACATGTGTGGAGTATATAATTGCAGGAGTCCTTATCCATTTGCAACCACCTGTATGGAAGCAAAAAAGAAAACTATTTAAAAGTTTTGAAACAAGCTGAATTTGGTGACTTCAAAATCAGCAGTATTATCTGTATCTATCACAGGACAACCATAAGCCACACCAAAAATGTACTAGAAAATAAGTACTAGTAGCAACCCAGAGAAATAATTAAAGCTTTCATGACTAAAATTTCACATGCTCATTCTAAATTTCCACACAGTTAGAAGTGGTGAGTAGAAGCACGATCCAGAGCTTCGCTGACATTGGTAACTTGCCAGATGTTAATTGTCAATGCTGGTTTCACATAAGTGACTGCTGCTGGAAAGGGTCTGTAGTCTATAGTATTTATTTCTGACAGGGCTTCTTCTACTCTTTCTCAGATGAAACTTGCCATGAAAATAGCACTCCATGGGTTATGTCCCTATAATCACTTAAGACTGATAAAACTGTGTCTGCAGCCAAAAAGCACTACGCATAAATGCTGCACAGGACATTTTCTTACACTTTTATACCAACCTTTTATGAAGGCGTACGCTGCAATGGGAAAGAAAGGCATTTGTAGGAAGGCTTCACAATACATAAACGCCTTAAACCACTCTGGGGGCTGCATCATCATGGGATCTCGAAAGGTGACTGCATACCACTCTAACAACTCCGTCAGCTTAAGAAAAAAGAACAAAGCTGCAGATTAATACACTGAGTATCAATGGCACAAGGAGAAAAATAGTTTTTGGAAAGCAATCGGCACAATTTCCTACCAAAACAAGACCAAAATCACAACAAAGCTGCACGTTGGCATCAGCAGATAGGAACGAACTCTCGCCTCCTTCCTGCCCCTGGCAGTGCCCATCCAGGGGGCTCAGCACCTCCCCAGGGGTGGCCGGGGGCAGCTGCCCCAGCCGGGCCCCCAGCGCCTGGCAGCGTGCGGGGCTGGCAGCTCACTGCGCTGCCCCAGTCTGATGGAGGCATCGGGGCTTGGGGAGCTGCGGTTAGTTTCCATGACAGAAACGTAAGCTCCAGCACGGCTTTAAGTTGGACTTTGAACAGAGAGATACGTATTGAGGTTTGCTGGTTAACTATTAATTAGAAATGGTTTCTCTAATGAAGTAATTGTACAGAATGGCAAAAATCAAATGCTCTAAATGTGAAGCTAGTGGGAAGGTACCGGACTCATCCTGATAGCACGGGTCACACCATTCATCTTCTATTCATCTACCATTTTAATTGCCTTCCACAACGTTATTCAAAACCCAGCAACGTAGAAATTTTTACTAATCAACGTGGCTGTCGGCCTGCCTGCTCCCACGTGGCAGTGACAGTTCCCCTCGTGTTTCCAGCAGGCCGCTGCGAGACCAGAGCTCGGCAGCCCCCAGTGCCGGGTGACAGGAGCCCAGCAGCCCCGGCGACGGGTGCCCAGATTCAGCAGCACCAAATGACCGGACCCAGCAGCTCCCAGTGCCGGGTGACAGGAGCCCAGCAGCCCCAGTGCCGTGCTCCCAGCAGTGCTGGCAGTGCCACAGGTATGTTCCACGCGGGCAGATCGTGCTGGGCCGCTTTGCTTCCCTGCACTGCGAGACGCGCAGCCCATGTCCCCCATGCAGCAGGAGGGCCACTGCCCGGCCATGGATTTTTCGGGGGCTTTTCTTGCCTGAGCTCCTCGCTGGAGGCGTTCGCACTGGCAGGAGCAGCCTGCACTGCACACTAACCAGCTGCTGAGCGTCCCGGTGAACTGCGCTAGTTCTAGTCCCTAGGCGGGTGGCTGCAGGCAGAACCCAAATCCCAGCACAGCCTGCACAGCACAGCACAGCCACGGGAGCGCTGCTGGACAAACCCCGCGCTTCCCCCCAGCACCCCAACACACATTCAGCCCCCCCTCCCCGCCCAGGACCCCCGGGCCCGACTCACGCTGCGCGGGTAGAGGCCGTCGGCGGGCAGCAGCGGCTGCAGGTCGATGAGCAGCGAGATGGGGATGTGCGACACGAAGTAGAGCGCGAACAGCCGCTCCGCGCACCGCCACCACCCGGCCATCGCCGCACGGACCCGCCCCGGCACGGCCCGCGGCGGAAGCGGCGAGAGGAGGCCGGGAGGAGGCCGGGGGGGGGCGGAAGCAGCCGAGCCCCGCGGGCTGAGGGATGGAGCCCCCCCCGCTGCTGGAGGCGGCCCCCTGAGCGCTGCCCGGGGCTCGCTTGGTGGTGCTGTGGCAGGGGGCACCGCCGGGCTGCGGCCGTCCTCACGGGGCGCAGGGCTGGGAGGTGCCCGTGCAGCTCACGCAGCTCCTGCCCGCAGCCCCGCACTCCCAGTGATGAATGCCACAAATGGCTCTACTCGCTCCCAAGCTGGATTGCAGAAGTACGCAATTTTCCCATGAAATTATAATTTTTAAAAATTCTTCTGTCAGGTATAAAGAAGTAGGTACTCTGTTACCGAAACAAATAAAGCATAAACAACATTATTAGAAAAATCGCTAGCCAGTAACCATTAACACTGTCTGTTCGGTCTGGTAAGCATTCATAGCCTCGTGGTAGCGCAAACAGCAAGTCCCAAAATTGTCTTTGGCAGAAGCAGCTCTTAAGAGCTCTCACTTTCATTGTTATCAGCTTACATTAAAAATGTAAAATGCAGTAGAGGCTACTGAAAACATTAGCATAGCTTTTTTGTTGTTGTTGGTAGCTACGTGCACACAATTTTACTAACACATTTGTGCCAATTGTGCCAGTTTTAAACTACTCATTCTGCACGGTGCCTTGCCCACATTCATACCAAGACACCCTGGAAGGTAAATGTTCAAAAAGACATCTTACTCTTAATACATTTAAGAACAAAATTAACTCATGAGCCTCTAGCGATGAGCTCAAAAAAATACACTGATGAACAAAGTAAACTTCACTAATTATACCATTTATGCACTCATACCCTAACAAAACTGTGTGTCAAAATGCAAAGACCCAGCTGTATGTACCTTTGTTTCCTAGTCTTTTGCTGAAGGAGAATCTAACAAACAGAATAAAAAATGGCAGTGAATGAACAAAAACTAGTTCAGCAATTGACAGCCATGAAGCAATAATGACACCAGCATCACCAGTTCTAAAACATGTTAAAACTTATCTCGTAAGCGTATGAAGACTTGGAAGAAGAGGCATGTACCTGAGTCCCGGTATCTGTGGCACCCCTGGGAAGGCAGACCGTGCTAAGAAGGCTTATCCTCTTTGTGTCACTTCAGTTCTTATGAGGTCTTGAGGCTTTAACTACACAGTTCAATTTGTTTAAACAAGTCATACACATAAAACATGAACATTTTTATTCATATTGTTGCAACACCACTGCATGTTGGATTGTTTCCATTTCGAGTATAGAAAAGATAAAAGCATTTGCACTGTAAAAAAATGTCACAAACTTTGCAAATAGAGTAAAATCTACACTTGCATGGATGGCTTTCAACCTCTCGAGTGCCAGTAAGTTGCTTGTTTTCATTTAATCAGCAAGTTTTGCCTTTATCCAGGATCAATTTTAAAGAGTAAATGAATATCATTGAAGTCACATATATGTTCATATATATGCGTGTATGCAGATGCATGTGTAAAGAAATCAAAACCATGCCCGAAACAAGATGTTATAAACTCTTTTTACTTGTATTCTTTTAGACAGCATTTAATCAAGATTGTAACAATCGAATCTTAAATAAAGGTAGGAGATGAGACAGGAAATAAAGATAACACACTTCTTTTTCAAATGTCACATTTAATGTTTTCACCACTGTACTTCAAATCTACATTTTACAAAGTGACCAGCAAGTGTGCCACATTAACTGACCAACCTCTGAGATTTTACCTTTCATACCAGTGTCTTCTTGGGCTCTTTTAATTAAACACGTTTCTCATTCAAGTGAATTGAAATGCTTCAGTTGGTTTTATTCTCAGGAGCCTCATAAAAAACAAAGATATTGCACCATCTTTGTTCAGTTATTCAATGTTTGTCTCTTTCACAGCAAATAATTACTTCATTGAAGTTAAAACTTCCAAACATAACTTACTAATAGTCTCCAATTTCAGCTCAGATCACTCGTTGAAAATACTCTGCTAAATACAGATAACTTACAATAACTTTAACAGTTAATTGTCCATAACAAACACCATGGTTTTTCTCCAGACCAATGTTCAAATTTTAAGACCACCCTTTAATATTTCTTTGTACAGGTGAAAAACAGTCTTCAATTTTCTAGTCTTGTTTTAAATATAAAAGTTGGAAGGGACATTCAAGTTTCAAGTCTCCACACTGAACTTAAAAAAAAAAAAATCATGTGGAGGTAAACAAACCAAGTTGTATACTCCAGGAGGTAGAGGCCTTCAATTTGTGTTCATATATACATATGCACAGAATTCAGTGTTCCAACAGAAAAAGAATTAGCCAAAAAGTAATAAAAGTTATTTACTACTGTGACATTTCAAGACTTCCACAGCTTTGCCTAAAGACACAAACACAATTAACATAATTCCCTATGTGCTTTTTTTTCCTTTCCTTTTTTTTTTCTCTCAACTGTCCAGTGCAGGAAAAAATTCTCACAAAATTTCACAGACCTAAAATGTGCAAGCTAGTTTCTCTCTATACAGCAATGATGTCAGGGATCTCTGAAATTAGCCCATAAATGGAATTATTTACACACATAGAAGATGCATGCTGGGGGGTTTTTATGTAAGAAAGAGCAGAAAAAACTTCTAATAAAAATAGATTAAATATATATATATATTTATACTGGGTAAGGAAACAGAAGTTTAGTCTCTCCTAGTCACAAACTCATTCTCTCTACTCACAACATCTGATTTTAGAACAGCACACATCACCATCACAGCTCTAGTGAGAAGCTATTTATAGATTGGATCACCAGGTGACATGCCCACCTACCGTGGTCACTGTCATCTGACATGACTTCATGATTGGTCGCAGTCAAGTTTTCTGTATTCCTTAGTTTTAGAAAACCCCAAATCTTCAGGAATGGCTCAATATCAAAATGTATGTCTATCTTTTTGTACAAGCTCTCTTTGATTAAAAAAAGAAAAGAAAAAAAAAGAAAAAAAGAAAAAAAATCCTTCCCAAATTTGGTTCAATTCTGTTTGTTCTGAGCTGAGCCATCACAGCTGCACTAGAATTCATAAAACACGTGCAACTCTGGGTAAAATATTTTCTTCTAAAAGCACAACCACTTTACAAGATTAAAAGTCTAGTACATTTCTAAATATTATTCATATTGTACAAGTAGTGGTTGTTAATTTAAAACTTCATTAGTAAAATTACAGTACAAGCATGATTAACCTCCAGAATTGCAAATCCCAGACTCCAGTGGAAAGCTACATTACATCTTCAGTAGTATATTATCTTCCACTTTACTCCCAAACCAGTGGAGATGGCGGCATCTCAGACGGTTGAGCAACTGTGGAACTAGAATGCAATTGACACAGAAAATCAGTGTTCATTTGCAAAAGCTAATAGACAAGAAAGTTAATGCTTGACCAGTAAGCAAACATTTCAAGTAAGCGAACATTTCATCCCCTCCCCACACCCCCCAAAGAACAAAACAAAACAAACAAAAAAGACCAACAGGTAACAACACTGACAATGACTATTTCAGTATACTTTATCTACTTACTTCCTTAACGATACTTTAGCTATAATTGTCATTCACTTCAATGTTTTTACAGTGCAATTTTACAATCAGAACTCAACTTTTCAATCCCAATTTTTAGTCTTGACTACTGTGCTTTTCTGTATTTACAAAAATATTACTCAAAACCTTTACACATTTTATTTGAATTCTAAGTATTCATATAATCTAAGTGTTCGTATAGTTATTTTAAAAATGTAACTACACACATGCTTAAGGCATTTTTTGCAGAATTTATCTATGGACCTCTCTTATCCTCGGAAACTCAAAACAAAAACATTATGGATGTATGAATTCTGTATTAATAATAAATGGGAATTAATATCAGATGTGATTACATACAGTTACCTAATAAAGCTCTTAAAAGCAGCAGACTGAGGGTTGATGCAGAGAGGTACTCTGTTTCCTTTCTGCTGTTCCAAAATGAACTGATGAATTATTTCTGTAAATAGGAGAAAAATAAAAAAAAAACAGACTATTAGATTAAAGCTTTGTGCTTCAGTTAAATGAAACTCAGACTGGAGGAAACTAAAGCTTCCTTCACCAAAAGTACATGTTAGTAAGGATAAAAGAACTCCAGTTTACCTAGCTCTAATCTGATAGCATACCTCTTACCAGGAATTCACACAGAACTTTATGTGCACACTGAAATAAATGCATACAAAATAAAACTGTCAGTCAATACTCTAGTACTGAATTGATGATAACCAGTTATAGATTAAATCCCAATTCAAATTATTTCCATCATCTGTTCCAGAAAAGTACCAGAAAGGAAAAAAAAAGACACCTTGCATTGTATATGCATCCAGATTGCATATCCTAACTATATACTACTGAAGGATGGAGCAGGAGGATAAAAGCATATGCAAAGATTTAACTACTACTCACCTTTAACCTGACGAACAGAACTGAGGTTCTTTTCAAAAGTGTCATCAAATTTGGGATTAGTGATGGGTTCAAAATCACTAGTATAAACTCTTCCAGTAGATGTGGAAAAACAGCATTTGCACATACAAGTGTGGTATCGCAACCGCCCTTCATCGAGATATGGGTGAGCTAAGGCATCCTTAGCAGATATTCTTTTGGACTGGAACAATGCATTTAAAGAAATTAAAAAAAAAAAAAAAAAAAAAAAGTTAGTGTATCTCCTGAGGTACTGAAACAGTGTAAAGACTCAACGTTGTTTTATAAACCCCAGATGACGGTGAAGGACTAGTTGTCAGGAAAAGTTCTAGCTTTGCAAACACTCTGCCACTAGGGGGAACAATTTACTTAAAAACAAGCAGCATCGCTAAGATGACATTGACCTTTCCGTACCAGAGCTAATGATAGAAAATGCTGCTAAAGATGATTTCTATAAATAATTTTTTCAATAATTACTTTTTACATATAACCTTAAAGTTAGGACTCCTGCAATAAATCAAAAATAAAACCCATATTTATTTTTTGTAATGCTAGCAAATACAGCATTTTGTAAGTCCATATTCTGCAAAACATTTTAATGTGCCCCTAAGTACATATTGAAAGTAAAACAAATTTAAGCATTACTGAGGCCAGTATAATTCAGCATATGGCACCCAGAGTTCTTAGAAATCCCTTAACGTGTCATGTTTCAGAAAACAAGTGGCAAAGGAAGAGAAGGGAGGAAGGCAGTCAGAGTAAGGGATTAAATTACAGTCTATTTTCACATTAATGTGACTTTTTTGTGCCTAACCCGAGTACTCAGGCTCTAAGTGTCCAACACCAAAAAGGAGAACATTCTCCATTTTAAAGAACTGCAGACATCACTGCTATTGCATTTTCAAGGTGTAATGAAATCCATTGTTATAAACAGATTAAAAAAAAAAAAAAAAAAAACAGGAATAAAAGTTACTTGCTCAAAAATACAAAGCAAAAACAGTGGCAAAGCTTGAACTAGAACCCAAGTGTCCCAATTCCCTGGACAGTTTTTAGATAAAATTAAAATCAACTCTTCTAAAGGATTATCCGTGTTCTTCAAAAACCAAAATCATTTATTCATTTATTGAAATGTGATTTGGGAATAAACAGTGTTCTGAATGTTGGGGGAGATAGAAAGGAAAAAAAAAATACATATAAGTTATGTTATAACATGTCTGTGTTTTTGTCCAGTAAAGGTATCTTAAGACTTTTTTTTTTTTTAATTATTTTTTATTCAAGAGGTACTGTACTGCCTTCTGAAAACTTTACCAGTTACAAGCTTCGTCCTTTGCTGTTCAGTCAATTTTCTATTTTTCATTTAAAATTTCAGGGATTTTCCTGAATAACTAAGGTCACCTGATTCAGGTATCAGATTTTCCTGTAACTTTTTTTTTTTTTTTTTTTACAGTAAGCTCAAAGAGATGAGATCTAATAAATCCAAAGCAGCAAATTTCTATTAAAAAAAACAGATGCTCAGTGGAAAAAAAGATCCTGCTTTGTGACTGTGTCACAGAAGGAATTTTTCGTGTGTTGCAAGACCATGAACACCCACGTGTCTCTAATTAGAACTGCATCAAAGTATCTGATGTTCTGCTACCTACACCTAGCTAGGAAAAGATAGCATGATTCATGAACACCCTCATCTCTCTCACTCCATCAGAGCTTTCTTCAAAAGACAGATTTTAATTGTGAAATACCCATTCCAGGGGGAAATTAATCGACCAATTATAAGATGATACTTTTATGTCTTTTACAGAACCAGAAGTTCTGAAATGCAATCTAGAAGAAAGTCAGTTAAAGCAACTCTTTACTAACAATATTCATATACATAGCAGACAACCAACATTTTTAAAATAAAATGTATTCAAATTATTTTAAAGCATACTTACTGGATCGAAGACCAACATTCTGCAAAGGAGATGAACTGCTTCATGAGTAGCTTGACTGGAAAGTGTATATAGGACAGGAAGGGATGGCTGTAAGGGAATATGGGAAAGAAAAGCACAGATAGTTGTCCCAGCGGATCCATCAGCCAGAAAATACCTCTATAGCATGCACTGTACTAGAGTTACTGGAGACAAGCTTCGTGCTATGAAGGACATGCACTAGCTAAAGCTACCCAACAAGAGCATAATCACTAACACAGCACCTGCAAATGAAACCTAACTGATGATTTTTTTCCTTAGTTGAGATGTTAACCCTGGACATGTCCATATTTCAACCACCACATTTATCAGAGAGCAGTTGCTGCTTTAACCACAATACAAACCTACAAGGTACAAGTTTTTTTCTCTCAAACAAACAAATTTGGTAATACCAATAGCTGCCCAATGCTAACAGTCATTCCTCAGCTCCAAGACAAACAAATTTTTATTCTCGGTGAACTACTGCTGTAACTGATGCTGAAAAAGTTTTAAGCAATTTTCTAAAACCATTATAAAAGAGTAACCACCAAATTTTGTAGTGCTTTCTTAAATTATAACCACAAAAACATGGCAAGATGGAATCAGAAGTCATCCATGTATAGTCTTACACTTTAATCAGCACATTTCAGTGCTTTTACTGGGAAGGTTACTGTCATTTCCACTTTACATCCAAGGCATGTGGCAGACCAATTCCATAATGCAGTGCTCCCAGTCCCCAAATACATCTTCCATGCACATTATGCCATTTTTCGCCTAGCACTTCTGAAGCCTCTTGAAGGGTTGTCTTTAACTCTCATTTGTTATAAAACCACCGCCTGCCTAGTTCTTAAATATTTATTTTCAACATTTAGTGCAAACGCAGAGTCCTTTTTCTAGGGGAGATATTTATTTCTCTCTGTAAACACTACTTGAAGCTGTGCTGCTGAGAGCTTTGATTGCCCACGTCATTTCCAGTATTTCATTGTTCTGATCTCAATGACTGCCAAATGATGGATTATTTTGCTTTTCTTTACGCAGCCAATCCATATCTAACTGACAGTGTCATCTAGTGCAATTAAAATGACCTTCAGGCATCCAGCGCTTTGTGCAGAAAGAAGCAGGCCAGCCCCCCAGGTCTGAAGGGATGGGAAAAGGGGTTCAGCGCACGGTGCCTCGGGGTTCCAGAGGCTGCAGGAACGCGGCAGGCGATGTGCAGCAGCAGGACACCGGCCACATCAGCACCGCAGACCCGTTCCCTGCTGTACCTCCTCAGCTTGTCCATGCACACAGAAGCGCGTCAGCCTGTCCCTTCTGAACGTTTCCAGCTTTAGTTGAGGGTGCAAAACCCTTGCGGCACAAATGCCCAAGTTAGAGCAGATTTTAGCTACATCCAGCACTGTCGGGACTGCAAGGACACAACCTGCCTTCCAGCTGCGGGCCTGGGGCAAGCTCCAAGCCCCTCAGCAGGGCTCACTGCCAGGCAGCCGCGAGGACGAGGCCGGCTGCTCCTCCCCTCTCAGCAAGGGCCCCGCTAGTTCAACAGGCAGGTAATATTTTAACAAGGTTTTACCTGACATACGAGGTTGCCATTTGACAACGTTCACATATTCTCTAGTACAAGACTCTGAAATTGACTCTGAAACTGAACGTTAACACAAAGACAGCAACATGCAAAGACAACCCACGCCAATTCCTAACACGAAGTAACTGCTTGAAGATGTCCAGAGTGAGAAAGAATCAACAATAAAAACTTCACCATTATATGCCATTCATTTGAAAGCATCAGCTACATCAAGGACTCTCTGGGTTGAGCTTCCAAGATATTTTTTTAAAGCCACAACTATGGCATTTGCCAAAACCAAGCACTGTATTTTTCTGCTTCATTTCCATTATTCATATTCCCAAATCAATGCACAGAAAACATAACACACAAAAAATGAAAAAGTTTCCTAAAAAATTCTACGTAAATTAAATTTGATTAACAGAAAATAAAGTTTTAATTCTTTCACGCTATAATCTTGTTGAATTTGTATCAATAATTCAGTTGAAAAAGCTTTCACTACCTCATAAAGGGTGCATTAAGGCCAGTGCTTTTGGTCACTGCAGTAGAGCGCACTACAGTAAGTCTTCAAAGTAAATGAAGTGTCGCCAAACAACTGCGCAGTTTCTCCTTCACAGTGAAAAAAGCAGTACTGGGGTAGGGGGAGAGTCTCAATTTTCACATTTAGAAGAAAATGAGAACAGAATCCTGCCAGAAACAAAACCAAAAACCCAACCAAGCAAAACCCTGCCCCTTGGATTTAGGCCAGGCGCTACTCCAAAGAAAATTCCTACCATGGAGTCCGTTACTGTTCAAGACCCAAAATTCTTAAAATTTATCCCCAAACTCCTAAAAATTCTTTTTTTTTTTTTTTTCCCCTTTTGAAAAGGAAATAAACCAATGCGCATACACACAACCACCCCCACATACACCTTGGTTCTCCTCCCATGAAAACTGAAATAGCATTCACACCAGCAAGTGAATGATTAATTGCAGTTGAGGTGGGGGCAGAATACACCAGCCTACGGACAGAAATGACTACAGCATTCTGCAAAAAATTATAACGTCAGCTGAAAGCTAGCTGGTGTACTTACGGGGCAATATTCACTGCCAAACTTAGACCATGTATTACAGCTGCGTGGATCTGCAGGACTTCCAGAACTGCATGAACTCTACATAGACTTAACTGGTATGCGGTGCTAATATTTGGCAGGCATCTATTGCTTGTATCTGTTCAGCAAAGCTAATAAATATAAGTTGTTCAGTTTTTGTAGATTTGTCCATGTGTGTAAAGATTTAAAAAAGTGTCACTGTGGAGCTATAAATCTGCAACACCGAATACAGCACCATGCACTTCTCTGTATTTGGTGCAGGCTATAGCATATAAAGCTGTAATATTTGGTAGCTTCGTATGATTTTCTCAGTAGTAAATACCATCTATGCAAAACAGTACGGTCATCCAGGCTTTGTGATTAAGTAGATTTCACCTGCATACTGGGGCAGAAAAATATGATAGCATTCCTCATTTATAGAGCCTGCTGCATCCAGTACAAACAGGGATGCATTTTTCCACTACATGTATGCCCCTTTTTGGCAGGTTGTCTGTCACTCCAGGAGCATCTGCAAACAGCATTTGCTTGGGAAACTGCAACCAAGCCCACTGCTAGAGATAAGAAACAGTCCTGATAAGAGAGTGCTAGCCAGGTAGGAAGAAACTGCTAACCTCTGAATTCCTGTTAAGATTTGATTATCATAGAATCAACATTCAGGCGTTTCAGCAAATATGGTGCATCATACTGGGTCTCCTTCCTCCATAACAGAATGCAAGAGCACAGCAAAGGGAATGAGCTCCAACACATTTTACTTTTAGAAGTGGGTCAGCACATTCTGGCAGGGAATATGGTAAGGAAATCTGAATCCCTGCTCACGGTCCTCCATGAGTGCAGGAGGAGATGCTCCAACTAGCGCTGCTAGTTGAGCAACCTCAGTTCACTTAAAACTCAGTTTGAGGCACAATTTGGTAAATACAAAACCAAAAAAAGTAGTCTATACAGTATGCAAGATTTTATGACGACAACATACGGGGCTTTGTTGTTGTTGAAATCAGAAACTTGACGCATTAATCTGTTTGTACATAGAGCAGCCCAATACTTTACCCCTTAACTCCTGTTCTCACCTAAATTGATGAAAAATAGTTTGTGCAAGAAAGCAATTGTCTGCTTCAAACGTTTTTCTCTTCCTGTTAATTCCTTTCTAATTAAGAAACGGGTAACATTTAGTTATTTATAATTACTGTAATCTCCATTTTTAAAGATCAAAAGCCATGAATTTGCATTCAAACATGAAGTGTGCTTGACACAGTAAACAGAAATAATCAGTAAAGAAATCAACTAGATGCACTGTAACCCCTATTTCCAAGTTGCAAATGAGCACACCAGCTCCAAAGACTGTTCAACTTCTGTAGCATTCCATGAAGAATGTTATTTTCCTCGACATGGACCCAATTGGTTATGGGTTGTTTCCTATAACTAATAGGCCAATATATCTCTGTTAGAAACATTTTATACCATTTCAACACACTTGCTTTTTTGTACTCCTGTAATTCAGTGGGTAAAAAACAGTTTCAGTAGCTTGTGGAACAGCCTTCACACTGGGATTAGAAAAATCAGAAGACATTCTTGTATCCATTTCAATTCTTGATAATTAGCCAGGCTTAACAAACTGAAGAAGTCTAGCAAATTCTAAAGTTCTTGCTTGCTCCTATCTAGAGGACAACTACTGCACTTTGGAAGTGTCGAGTGATTATCAGATCATCAGAATTTAAAAAGAATACATTCCATGAAGTATTTGGATGTATTCATATACTGTTATATAAAGTGCAGTGGATGTATTTCTCCCAGTTCCAGGTACTATCAAATTTATTATTTTTTTAAACAACTCAAATATTGAAAGTGCAAGACTATACAGGCTTAAAACTTAGAGCTCTTCCAGCATGTGACAGCAAAAACAGTTAGATTTGATTAGCTTTAAAACCGGCAGAGAAAGTCTTAAGGAAATCCTCCCATTATTAATGTTAAAAGAAAAAAAATTCATAAAATAGAATACAGACCACAATGTAGTGAATCAAGATTGCCTAGGAGGCAGAACTCCCACATTAATAATACAGCAGAATATATATTCAATGCTCATTTCTATGGTAACTTCCATTGCGGTGAGTAGACATTTGAGAAATTGCTTCAACATGGAGAAAATAAATAGGCAAACTTTCCTGGAAAGATCTCATGTATTAACATGTACAGGTTACTCATTTTGTTAATTTTTACTATCTAACAATCACATAAATGGCTAAACTGGGTGGACATACTGCTTTATTACTGAACTAAGCATTCCTGCCTAAGCAGTTCTTTGTGTCTATTAACAGCACGTTTCATTTGCTCTTTTTATTGGCCAGTCAGTATAATGATACCATCCCATTTTTTTTCTGTTGTTTTTTGTTTGTTGTTGGGTTTGTGTTGTGTGTTGTTGTTGTTGTTTTTTGTTTGTTTGTTTTTTAAATTAAATTCTACATCAGTTATGTTGAATGTTGTATCTCAGTTTTCAATATGTTGTTAAATCTTTCACAAACAGCGCAGTTCACCCAACAGATGTCTGAGGGGACCCTTGGTGATGAGTTACTGGACTATTCTGTTACAGATCTGGATAATGGGCGATTTACACTTCTAACACTCTTGCTCCTGTCAGTAGAGGAGTCCCTTTGGGGCTTTCTGAACTATTGTGCCAGTTTTAATTTATGTCTCTTGCCAACATTATCACTTACATTTAACATCTTCATTTGAAAAAGCTATGAAAACACTGCCTCTTCAAAAAATGGGGAGATGGTCGCTTGTATCAGCAAGTCAAGCAATACGTACAAGACAAAAGCCAGAAATGCACTTTAATAGTGGAAAAAAAAACATCTTGCCTGAATTGGAGTTTGAATAACTCACTATTAAGTAGTGCCACTGCAACAACACAACCACCTTTGGAAAATTTAACTCAGTTCACAGGCAGAGACAACTCTGAGATCAGAGATCCAAACCAAATATTTACGAACATACATGCCATGCCAACCACCTTTTTTCCTCCCCAGCCTGAGAATGCAATCAAGATGTAAAACACCGTGACAATGCAGCAATAGCATCCTGCACAGAGGAAATCCTACGCTGTGAAGGCTAAGTGAAGGATAGTCTAGACCCAGTGCTAAGAAGGCCAGTAATCTCCAGCAGTACCTGTTTATGAGGACCCCTGAGTATGTGTGCCTTGGCGCCTTCACAAGCTGTCCTCATCGCTTCCAGTGATGGTGTTCCCAACAGGTCAGTGATCAAATCCAACTGCAGGTACAGAACACAGAAATTTGAGATCTTCGACACTTATTAATATATTTCACTATGATAGAAGATTCTTAATCTAGAGTAACTTAAAGTTTGAATCAATTTGAAACACTATTTTACAGATAGCAAACAAAAGAAGATTAACCTATACATTTAGTAGACAGCAAATGCAAACACTTGTAGCTTCACTGAAAAAAAAAAGATTTTAAAGTTTGGAAGCTTTATTTTGTTTACGGGTTTAGTAATGTATTTTATTGCAATTTCAAAAGTCAACTTTATATCATGAAAAAAACTGAGAAGTGCTGTTAATGATGTGTTATTCATTCTAAAAACCAAACATTCTCAACTGAACATCAGCATTGCATACGAAGATACCACACAAAGTCATCCCAAACCAGGACAACTTCTACTTTACACAAATATTTTGCACTTTTCACAAAATATCAACACAAATAACTCCATAGAAGATGAAAAAAAAACTCAGAACTACAGTACAAATGCCTTATACAAAAAAATCCAACATATGGGGAAAATAAGTAAAACAAGCAAACAAACCGTATCTATCTATCTATATCCATCCAGCACCAGAGGAAAGAAAAGGAGTGGTGCTGGCTGTAAGGAACATAAAAACTACCTAAAAAAGAACTAAGATGATGCTCTGCTTAAAACTGCTACCAGCTTTAAATGAAATGACATTTCATTCACCTTTTTAATTTTTAAAAGCAGCAGACAAGCATTCACCTTACTTCTGCAAAAGTATGTGCATATGCTCCTCTACTGAATAAAAACCGCCAACCCCGAAGGAGTCAAACAAACAAAACAAAAAACTCCTGCCAGTGGTGAGCTCAGCTCCCTGGCTCCAAGTGTTCCCTCGTGACCACATCTACTCATGCTAACGAGCAACTGCCTACCTCTCCTCTGAGAATAAACCCATTATCATCATTACACAGCCCTTGTATGCATGAAAATAACTCATTGACTGTTGGTCTCAACTTGTGAAATGTGACTACTGTCTACACACCAACCATGATACTCTTCCCTTGGTGTGAGCAGAAACCCTAGAGGTTGCAGGGGGCCTCGAGGTACGTGCAACTTCCTAACCCTGTACTGACCACGTCCTCGCTGCGGCTATCATTGCTTCACAGAGGAGTGACAGCAAAATATCTACATTTGTAAGGAGAGGGAAAACTAGAGAGAAAAAAAAATCCTAGACCTTGAGGTTTTTCAATGTGGGAAAAATATGATTTTGTAATATACACATGGAACAGATACCATAAAAGCCTGGTATATTCACAAAAAAATAGGAGGTGCTAGATAATCAGAAAAAAATAGGAGGTGCCAGAAAATCAGAAACATTTTCAAATATGGTATTCCCTAATTCTCATGGTAGTTTATCTCATGTCTTATTTTTTTTGTAAGAAATCCCATAACATTCTTATCCACAGTTAGCTATTGTAACTTGAGTAAGTAACCTAGATATATTCATTTATTTCAATATTCTACTATCCAAACTTTAAAATACCAAAATTACCAGTTCCAGTCTGCTTTTGTAATGCAAAGCTTTATGAACTTGATCACAGTTAGAAACTGCAGCACAGTCAGTTTTAAAACTCTTGCCTTACTTCTACCAGGAAAACTTAGTAACACTACTATGGTGCCAATGGTAAGAGCCACTGGACATGACACAGTATTGAAAAAATATATATATGTGCACAATGCAAAAACATTGTAAATTACAAATGTTTAAAATAGCACATCAGTGTGAATAATGTCTTTCAAACCCATGAGAATACTTCGTGCATAAACAAACAAGAAAAGTATAGGGTTTGGAATGTCCCTTTTAACAAAAAGTTTGGTATGTGTTTTTATTTCTTGCCAGTCAATGTAAGTCATCTCACAATTTTGCTGCTATGTAGTTTCTAATCTACTGATGAATACTAAGGACATGAAACATTTTTATGACAGCACATCTTGTTCCTGCTCTTAGATAAATGAATAAAAGCATCCATCCCTAATACCTTACTGCAGACATCACTGTGGATCTACTTTAAAAATAACACTTCAAGAACAGTAGAGATACAGGCATGTTGCATTAGTTTGCTTACTGCTGGAGTGTTGATGACGTGTTCCAGAAAACCAAATGATTTTACACCTAGCAGTAGCTATATAAGATGAAGAAAATAAGGAACATCTCCTTACATACCTGACCACTACTACAATGAAGTAGTCTGAGCAAAACTACCTACTGGTGCGTTTTGAATAGTTCAAGTGCCAATACTGTATCTTCAGTAATAGATTGATAGAAACGTGTTACTTTTTCATATTAGTTGTTACGAAAACCTTGACGCCACTTACATCACCTTTACCGTATCTCAGTAGACTACAGTAGACTTTAGAAATGCAGCAGATTCCAGGGGAATATAACTAATACATATTTCAAAAGCTAATGTTAATAACCACTTTTAATACTGTCTAGAAGCTATCATTTCAGTGTTTCAAAGTAGTTTTTTTTTGTTTTTTTTTGCCTGTGTGTAAACCAAGCAAAATAAAAGCAAGTTTGAAATTCAAAATGCATCAGTAATAGACTCCACAAAGTTATGCAGTAGATTTTTAAAGGGAAATTTAATTATACCTGCTGAATGGGACTCTGTGCCTGAAACAATATTCTTCGCCCAAGTAATTCTGCAAAGATACAGCCTACAGACCAGATGTCAATAGCATTGCTGTAGTGACGGCTGCCCATCAGGATTTCTGGAGCTCGATAATACTGAGTGACAACTTCCTGAGTCATGTGACGAGATTCATCTAATTCTTCCACCCTGGCCAATCCAAAATCACAAATCTAAATTGAGAAGGTAAATAAAAAAATTAAAATAACCAAAACACTTAATGCATTTCAAATAGGTAACCTTGTGGTAACGAAGTAGGAAATTCCAAGCCAGCATTTAAATAAATCAGATAATCTGTTGTAACTGCATAAGCAAAGGGAAAAGGGAATAGGAAGAAATTACACTACTTTGTTCCGCATCCATTTATACTCTCTACAATTTATTTGAAATGACAGTATATTTTTATTTGGCATTACAATATTCATAATCTAAAAGAGTACAAAAAATTGCAGTAAAAATAATTACATTGGCAACCTCTTGGGTTCAGAATATTTCATCCCAAAGCAGATTTCATTTGTTCATGATATGCCTCAAAAAGTTACAGAAAGATTCAACCTTCTCTCACTTTGGCTACCTCTGAGGATATTTTTTTAATTTCCTTAACCAGAAGGGTTAAGAAAACAGACCAAAACTTTCACAATTTAGAATGCTTAGCAAATCAATGTAAACAAAACTTAATTTATTGGTATTTGGCATCACTATTCAACTTGTCTCAGCCCTCCAAAGTTTCATATACCCAAGAAGACAATGGAAGAATCTCGAGCATACTGAATTGCCTTTATAACTAGCACACTGAACACTAACACATACCTGTAGAAACTGCCTGCCTTTCTAAACTGCTGAGGGCATGAGATATCCCACTCAAGTCAGACGAAAGAATTGTGTCTGCTTTGCTTTCATAGATTTGGGAAGAGGTAGAGAGAAAAGGGAAATGGAAGACGTTCATTTCATTTATATTTATTTTTAAGAATCTGTAGGGTTTTTTTTTTCTTTTACAATGACTTTACAGGAAAAATGTTCATATTAAATGGTTTTGTTTAAAAAATTAGACACATCTGATTGATAACGAACAGCATACACATATGTACATTTTCAATAAATTTAAGTAGCACCTTAAGAACACAGTTGCTGTTCACAAGTAGGTTCCCTGGTTTAATGTCTCGATGTAAAATGCCAGCAGAATGTAGGTATTTCAGACCTGAAATATTAAACGAAATTAAAATAAGTACCTCCTCTTCCTTCTCAAAAAAAGTTTAAGGCTGACAACACTTTCCTGAAAGGTCCTGCAACTCCGGATGAGCAAAGACTTCCCCATTGACTCATCTTAATGCAATTCTCACTTCAATTATCTAGTGCATATTTGACCTCTCAATGAACGTAAAAAAACTTTTGGAGGTATACAAACCAGACCCAGAGAGTGATTTAAGCAGTCTTTTTTGTCTTCCCCCAAAACAAAACCAAACCTAAACATGACCTCTCTGGTTATGACATGGATACTGTGGTAATCACAGCCCTGGAATACCGACACGGCTCTTACTGCTCTGTTTCCCAGTAACAATTTTAATTTCTGCAGCACTAAAATTTGACTTAAAAGTTTCCTAGTTAAGAGCAGCACTTCAGAAGTAAACTCAGATTAAATCCAAGCTAATCTGCGTCATCTATATGCTAAGTGAGCACATAGATATAGAGCAAATAAATTATAGCATGAAACTGGGCAAACACAGCTCTCAGGTCAAATGCAAAATGAAGGAGAAGTCAAATAATTCTTGAAGAAACTTCAACTGACAATTTTGCATTGCCAACTGGATAACAAATAAGAGTTTTGACCATTCCCCCAGCCATCATAAACCAAGTAATCACACAGGCACAAATGCCTTTTGTCCTTTAGGTGGGTAAATCTTTTCTCTAGCACAACAGGTACTATCAGTAGCCTATATCCACCGGATATCATTCAGATTCCTTTGCTCTGCTCTTTACAAATGTACTACCAGATAAAACTGACTGCTTACTGAGAGCTTACTCCAGTGAAACTATGCAAATAAAGCCAATGGAAATGCAATTGGACTGACAATGATCAGATGTTCAAAAGGCAAGCAAAATAATCTAATTTCTTGGATAGAAGTTTCCAAATAAACTAAAAAAGATCAAAACAACCATGCTTAAAATCATCGTTGTAGTAACTTGTTTTAGATAAACTTACACTTTAGTGGTCAGCTCCCTGACAATTTAAACTAGTGTTCCGAAAAATGCATTAAGTGCATATAGTTATATATTTACTGGTTTGGTTCAGCCTAGGTGTCCTTTCTGTACCTTGATTCAACAAGCATCAGAGGACTGTTAAAACACACATCCCTCCTGAACTTCACTCTTTCATAGACTGTTAAATATCCTCTGCGGATGAAGCCTTGCTGTCTGCACCCATGTACTATAACAGAAGGCAGCAGGGCTGCCATATTCTTGTAACTAGAATAATTAGTGCTTGCTTAATTCATAATATGAAATTTTAAAAAAAAAAAAGGCCAAGTTTCCATAGGAAACTTATTTGAGATGAGGACATCTTAAAAACAAACATTAAGAAACAGAGAAAGAAATATAACAGTACTACATAACTTACATTCATTTTCAAAGAAAAAAAAATTACCTCTTAAAATCTGGTAAAGAAAAACTTTGACATGATCCGAGCTGAGTGGCTGAGGAGAGACGATAATCTTATGGAGGTCACTCTGCATCAATTCAGTGACAACATATCTTCAATTTATTAGTTAAGGCAAAAGCAGAAAGTCCAGCATGTAATCTCTTGAAACATTTACTCTAACTTAGAAATTCGAGCTGTTACAGGTCAGAGCTATACAGTAACACAGAATAAAGCTTCTTTACGAAACAGAGGTCAGTCTCCAAACTCTTAAAAGAATGAAAATAAATAATAGGTTGTGAAAGAGAAAAGATTATTCAATAAAATACCATTTGCATTAAGGTAGTTGTTACAAAATTATCCCCAAGTCCAATCACGACTCAGAAAACAAAATAAAATTCTTAATATAATTAATGGCATGTTGAAATTTTAATTTTTCCCTTATAATCCGTAAACCACAAATTACAAGCAACAGAAGTAGCACCGTCAGAGTGGACATATATCAACATGACACGTGCAGGCCTGTGAAAACCTGTCATCAGAAGTCCTTTGCAGGCTGCTGCGTGTCCAGTTACGCAGACTGTTAGGAACACACACACCTCCCCAAAGCTGCCCAGTATCTGCTATTTCACCTTTGCAAGCATCACGTACACACGCATCCAAACCCCAGCCATAAAACCTCTTCTGAGTTATAACATGAGAAGAGAAAACTAAGACCAACAAAAATATTTTCTGTCTGAAGGAAAAATGAAAAACCAAACAGAGCCCAGCAGCTGAGGTGCCGCAGACATGGCCATAGCTGGGCCCTCTGACAATTTACAGAAACAGCTGAAGGTACAAAGAGATACAAAATGCTGTGGCTTATCCTGAGGTGAGGTGTAGATTAAGAAGGGTATTAAATTTATTCAGGAGACACTGAAAATACTAAAAATAAAATGTTTCAAAAATGGAGGAACATGGAAGACACAAGGAGCATATCTTAACCCACAAAATCAATACCACTGGGCCAATTTCCTGAACCTGTTACAGTAATAAACACTTGCAAAAGTTCAAAGCAAAACCACAGCATCTCAACTTCCAGGAAGAACTCAACTTGCAACACTGAGAATTTTGAAAACACTTATTTCAACTTTTACATCAAATAAGCTGGGTAAGATGACTAAGAAATATTTCTGCTTTAAAAGTTACCTTTAGCAGTCCCAACTGAGACAAAAAAGCACATCTCTGATATTACATTCACAGCTGCAGAAGGTAAAGCTCGGCTGCCAAGCGTTAATTAACTCCTACTTGCAGCACCACAAACACCTCACAGGCTGCTGCGCTGAGCACGGAGCCGCACCAAGCCCTGCGACATTCGAGGCAGACAAAAGCGAGGCGGAGAGGTGGCACACGCTGCCAAGGTCGTGCAAAAGATCAAGGAGAGTTAGAAATAAAGCTCCGTCTCCTGGGCCCCAACCTCATCGCTCCCCTGGTGCACCGGGTTCACTCGCAGCTCAAGGCAGAGCGGCAGGCAGCGGGCTCAGCCTTCCACAAGCACAAAGGGGATCGCCTGAAGGAATCAGGAACACCCCGGTCACCCTCCTCACACCGACGTGTTCACACGTTGCCCTACTGCTCAACAGAAAGGAACAGGGGTTTGCTTTACGTGAGCAAGTCGCAGCCTTGGGTGCTACCTGTCCTACAGACCTGCTGTGCAGAAGCTCCGGTGACTTCGCGACCTCGCAAGGGCATTTTTAAGTGTGCCCTGGCCTCCTCTCTGACACCAACGGAAGGGAACTAGGTCAGCCCCGAGGCTTGGGTTTGGTTTTGCTTTTAAATCTCACCATATCCTGCAGGAGCCTTATCAGTTGGTTCAATGCTCTTCATAACCAGCTCTGTTACATATCATGCCTGAAATACAATAGCAAACCCTGACTTCTGTTGAGATATTTATCTCTGGGTAACACAGTAAGCAAGTCAGCGTCAGCAGAAACTTCTACTTCTTCTTCCCATTATCTGCAATTAATCAGCACAGGTTAAACCGCACTTACAACCACCTAGAGAAAACTTAAACTTTCTTTCACCTTCTGTTTTTTAACTTTTTTGTTTTTCAACTTTCTGCCTAATCAATGTTCTCTTTCCATCTGTTGCTCTGCATAACCTACCTGATTTAAAAAAACAACAGCCAAATTGCTCACCTGTCACTAGCACACCACACAAAAATTCATTTTAGAAAATAACTACCACAAACTTTCTGACCTGAAATCCCAATTACAACTGCATTCCTAAAAAAGTTATTAACATTACTTCATAAGAAAAAACTAACCCTGTAGCACCGTAGTTTCTAGTCCTCTAATTTTTCTTCTCCTTTTGCAAAGGCCCTCTTAAATATTTATACCAGCCTTTTTAAATTTGATGCTTTACCTTCTGGCTGCAATACATCTTTGCATTTCATTTTTAATGTAAAGTATTAAAAAAAATCCAAAAGCATTACTCTGCATTTTATTATGATAAGATTTCTGTTTTGCTACACCACAAATCCTCCTAAATCTCAATCCTGAGCATAATGTCTCCCAGATGTCTCAACTAGTTGCCATGCCAACTAAAGCAGCTTAAATTAAATGAGGGCCTGAAATGGCACCTGCACCACTCCAGGTCTGCCGCGCATTAAATAAAGCTCTCTTGACAGGGGCTCAGAGGTGCCATTAACTTGAACAGCAGCTATCTGATTATTGTCTCTAGATAATTTAATGAGGGTCTCTAAACAAGAGCAAAAGCAGCACTTGCTTGATGTTCCTGCCTTTTATAAATGTGGCAGCTTCTTAAACAGCTGGTGCCCAAGTGGGTCAATGACTTTACTCCGGCCACTACTATAAATGTTTAACAAAAACAAACTGCACAAGCCCTGGGGGATTTCTGTCAACTACTCAGACAGGTATCTGCACGTTTTTTCTTTTTTTCTTTTTTTTTTTTTTTTTTTTTTTAACACACACAGTATGCTGGCTATGAGGTGGTCACTGGAGCTGTAACACGCAGCTAAGCTGAACATCAGTACCAGATAAAAATTGCAACTGACAGCAGTAATTAGTTAAGTAGCTGTACAAAATTAGAACTACAAATGTACCAATTCGCTTTGGAATAATTACCAAGGCAAATGCACAGCACAGAAAAACGTCACTTACTCTGACTGGGAGATTGCTGAGTTGGTAAGTTTTACACAGTGACAAGCAAATTTTAACAAAGAATAGGGTACTGTGATGCAATATTCTCGTAATGACTCAGATTCTTCTTCACTATGTCTTCGCATACTACAAAATTTAATTTTACAAATATTCTTTCCTGGGATGAGGCCAGCATTTTGTGAACAATTTCTGGGGTAGGTGGATTAGCAGGATGCCACCAGTGGAGGGGAGGTGTGTATCTGCAGGACACTAAGAAAGACTTGTAAAAAAAGAAATCCTCAAAGAAACATGCTTTCTTTTTTAAAATCCAATATTTCTTGCATATTTCAAGATTTTCTATAAAATGTGGACACAGGAATCACTCCTATTTTAGTAGGTTATAATTATTTTTACATTTGGATCATATCAAGCTTTGTTTCTGATGCCATCTCTGCTCTCTTCTAACTCTCTGCACACCTTACAGCCTCTTCGTAGAGAAAGTTCTGTAACATCTTCATTTCATATCAATGTCCAAATCACACCCCCACAAAAAGATCTGGTTCATTTAAAAAACTGCATAAGAAATATTAAAAGTTAATTAATCTAATTACTACTGGCAGTGTGTTTGCTATGGAGTCACCTCTAATTATGCGAGGTAGAAATGGCAATCTGTGGCACATGTCAAAGACTACAGATGAGCAATAGCACAAGGATTTTGGAAGGACGTGGTTTTGGAGGCAGAAAAAGCACCCCCCGCCCCCACCAAATCAATCAATCAATCAATGAATTAAAAGGTCAGTTCTTAACACGAGGAAGAAAACACTAGAACTCTGTCTGAATCTTACTTCTGCGTAAGGTCAGGACTTTAAGCTCTTGCTGATTTCCTGATACCGAGAAAATTCAGCCTTTCAACCTAATTCAGCCAGGGCACAATGAGAGGAGCATCATCTTCGTGTCCTTCCTCTAGACCCGCTCCAGCAGGTCCATGTCCTTCTTGTGCCGGGGGCCTGAGCTGGCCGCAGGCTCCAGGGGGGTGTCACAGAGCAGAGCAGAGGGGCACAATCCCCTCCCTGCCCTGCTGCCCACACTGCTGTTGGTGCAGCGCAGGGTACAGGTGGCTCACGCTGAGCTTCTCATCAACTTGCACTCCCAACTCCCTCTCCTCAGGGTTGCTATCAAAAATGTTAAATAGTGCCAGTCCCAGTTTACTACTATTACTAATAATTTATTCTACAAATATCTTTTAAACAGATTTAAAAAGATGCAACACCAAATATTGGTGCACACAGTGAAGAGTTCCTACTCAAAGTTAGCAGCTTAAAACCTTCTCTCAGATTGTCACTTAAGTTTTTTAAAAACCAAGTCATAATCCCTAAGATAGAAATTAAGATAAGTTATCAAGTACCTACAAAAGGTTTAAAATTAACAAGACAGAGGGGGGAAATATCAGTCTATTTTTACTGAGTCATTGACAGCCAGACACATCCTGCTAGCAGATTCTGCTTGAAAGATAACTGCTAACAATACCTGATATTCAACTTGCAAACCTCTCTGGTATTTTCCCATGAGTACACAATCTTCTCAATAGAAATAATTTCACATTGATGCATTCCAGGGAAAATCACTGTAATACCAGTATACTTAGATTCAGTAAGTTCCATGAGTAGTTCGTTCTCTTATTAAATGATAATTACATGGAGCAGACAGCTCTCGGTTGAACTAACAGCCTATTCTCTTTTTTTAAAAAAAAAAAAAAAAAAAAAAAAAAAAAAAAAAAAACAAGTCTGTAGTGTCAGCTGGTAATGCTGTACAGCTTTTCAAGCTGGCCTTTAGATATACTTTCACCATAAGAAGGGACCTTGAACTAATGTCACCCTGCAAAGCCAGCTTCTAATCAATTAAATCCCTCCTGCAGAAGTCTGTCTGGTGCTCATGCATACTTCTGCCCAACTGAAGACAAAATTTTGGGCTTGGGGGATATGCTTGCACGTAGATAGAGCTGACTCCTAGAATTACATTCTCAGTTCCAAGCAATATTATCCAACTGGATACCGCAAATACTACAATAAAGGTATTACAACTTTACTGCTGAATAAGGTGAAATTTTAAACCCCTGCAAGAGCTGCTCTTGTTACAGAGCATAGAGCCATTTTGGTTGACGGTTCATTCAAGCAGACATTTGGACTCTTTCTGATGCAGTTTACTGGTATGACAACACATTTTTTTCATTACCTGTATAACAAATGTCAAGCTATTCTGTTCACAAAATTTTCCATTAAGAATCTAAAAATCTAAGTCACAATTCTTCCTGATCCACCCAGAATATAAACTGTTGTGCTACCAGCTGCAAAATGGCAACCCGTAGCCTTCTACAGAATATACTAATCCTCTTAATCCTTGAAGCCCTTGTTCGATTTGCTTGTGTGGAACTTGCTGCAATGACATTTTAGAAAGCTACTCACCAAACAAGAAGGCAGCCCGTTCTAAGGATACTGGGAAAGACCAGGGAGCAGGAGCACACTGTACGTGGTATCCCAGCGGTGTTATCATCATCCCTTTCACTGGCCAGATGAACAGTATTTACTCCATAAGAAGTAAGGAAATAGTTCTGGCACCTCTTAACGTGACCAATGGGAAGGAATTGCTCCACACCGTCTCTTTTACTAGCATTAAAATCTTTCCAAGTCAATATACAAGACTGACAAAAGTTACATCTTTTCAACTAATTCTAATATTCACTTTAACGGAAAAAGTTTTCTGTTGTGAAAGTGGAGCATCAAGAAACTAGTGGATCAAAAAAAAAAAAAAAAGTTTTCCAGGCCAGGTCCCCCAGATATGGACTACAGTTACCTAACCTTCTTAATACGAATCTGAAGCAAGTCTGTATGCTACAGTAAGCAGAAGCACATACAATTAAAAATGTGCATAGAAATTGAAACACCTATACATTCATTTTTCTTGTGAATTTAACAATCCTAACTGTACTTACTGCAATTACTGCAACAGAAAGGAGAAAGATGATTACAGAGCAAAGCTTTTTATAACCAATATTAGAGTCAGGAAATTCAACAAATAATAAAAAGAACACAGGCCCATAACATACTAGTTGGAATGACTTAAAAATCAGTTAACCGTGAAAGAAACTACCATTTCTGGTTTTATATACAAAACTTGGCAGTAGCTAAGCTTATCCCAGGGCAGACAACCCTTAGTATGATTCCTGATCTGTAGCTAGTGAAGGCTGCAGGGAAGAACAGAATCACTCCAATTTTACATCAGTAATGATACATATATGTTCTAAATCAATCTCACAATATTTCAATATTCCTAGACACTTTCTGTACCACAACAATCTGTACATAATTCACTGCATTAATTTCTAGCGATGTAATAGGCTAATTACTAACACAATCTGCTCTGAGTCCCAGAACTTCTCTTCCACGAGCCAGGAAGAGCGCAATCCAGCTTAACGAATCACTTAACTCCTCAGGATTTTACAACGCAGAAATTCCCAGCCCCAAAACAGTTTACCCACAGATTTAAAAAGGAAACAAAGCAAAGCAAAACATTCTCATGTCATGTCGAACAAACAATCTAACTTTTAACATGGTTACCCACAGACAGCACATAACTTCGTACCAGTGACACATCCAACAGCACACACTCTGTGAGATCTGTCTTCTTAATCAAGATAGGAGCTGAACAAAGAAAGCCACAACCCAACTAATCTGTTGAAGCATCCCCAAAAAGTCATGATTTCAAAGCATGTGTGACAGCAGTGCTTTCTGAAAGCACCAGAAAGTATTTTAAGGTACTGATAGGAAGATAATTACTAGATATAGTTTTCAGATAAATATTTTGGAGGATTCACAATTGGCAGCAGCAGTATACGCTGGTAAATGTCACAATGCACTGCATTTACTGGCTCATATATATTGAGAGTTTCATGTTCCAGCGCTTCTCCAATGCTAACATTAATCAAGATTTCTTAAAAGTAGATTCCCTTCTTCTAACAGAGCTGTTCAGATACAGGCTCAAGGTTTTTGTACTTCCATTAGACAGGTTCCACCAGCTACTTGCAGTTTCTAAGCTAATGAAGATTACACCTACCTCAATTAGGAAGCTCTATTTTATATTTAGGATACATTTCTTCAAAATAGTCAATGTGTGGAGGCTGGAGTATGTCGAGGGCTGAGAGTACCTAGGAAACACCACACAAGATCAAGACCTACCCCAGTCAAACAAAAAAAAATCCCTTTCAAAAAGACAGTCAGACTGCACCTTTCTTTCAGAACACATTTTATGTTACTCCACACCGACAGACCAATATTCTATCTCAGTGGCGTGTGAGTTTCATAGCCCATCTAGTCAGACTTTTTGTTCTGTACATTCAGGTCTCTGTTTCCTTTCCTTCCCCCCCTCCTCCTTTGTTTTTAATTTGAGAAAAAAAATCCAGCTGTTCTGGTATTAGTTTGTAAGCACAAGTTAATCTATCCACTATATTTTTTTAATCTCAAAAATATATAACCATAATATAACCATATTGGAAAGAAGTAATTCTAACACAGAAATGCAAAAGAAAAAGACACTACACTTTTTTGTCATTCATTTTCAACTGTTCTTTGATACACTGCTTCCACGTAGGAATTAACAAAAAGCATGTTCACATACTGAATCAGAAGCTCAGACCTAAGTTCTCTGGTGAAGGGCAAAAAGGCAGAAAAGCAGCTGCACAAAATTTACATCCTCTCACAGGAAAAAAATACTACCTGCCTGTAGTCTTTTAGGTCATGTCCTACGCATATCATTTGGGTGAAGTTCACAGACTTCAGTGGTTATCAAGCATGAATTTTGACTGCTTACACAGATGTTTTTATTCAATTTTAGTCCCCAGTAAAAACTCCCCCATAATAAAAATCCTGGTAAGAAGCAGTTGAAGATCCCAGTTCAAAAGAAGTCCTGTCCCAGAACATCTCCCAGGGACGGGCGATACCGTGGAGGAGGAACTCCTTGCAATCTGGCACTAGCTCACGAGCCAGTCCATCTCTTTTGCATCCCCACTAACAACACTTATCTGAATCCAGGGCTTAGTCATAAATAAAATCTTTCTTGGAATATGATACCCTCAGGTAAAAATAAATAAATAAAAAGAGCTATTTTGCGAAAGGAGGACAGGCAGTGAAATAAAGTTCTAAAACAGATTCCCACTTCCTGAACCAGCTCCAGCAGGAGACAGTGCTCCCAAGATGCTTGTTACTGCGCTCCAAAGGGAGAGGTTACCACATGCACAGTTGCAGCTGTGGAGCAGTTACTGAAAGTGCTTTTTTTATTCACTTCAGACACAACCATAAGGGAAATTCAAATCATTTTTAAATGGTTTAACTTAATCTAGCTGATTTAACCTAAAGAAGATTTAGGAGTGCTTGCACAGCCACTCTGCTGGAAGAACTAAGAGCACAATAAACTCTGACAAAGGGGAGAGGAAGATGGAGTGAGAAACAGCTTGGAAGCAAAAGCGTTTCCAGCTGGCATAGCTTTGTGCAGATCGAAATTTATCTAGAGCCTAAAATAAAATTAGGTTGAAGTGTATTGCCTATTTGTAACCATTTTGGAGGAAAAGTGCGAGTACCCCTAGATTCTCGACAATCAAGTTTTTATTTTTTTACAGTGTTTACAACAGTAGCATCTGAGTTTCCAGGAAATTTGGTGAATATAAAATTAAAGAACTTTTAAAGCATGTTAGATATTCTATAACTTAAAATAATATTAATAAAAAACCTTCAGCTACAGCTAGCACCATTTTACGATTAGGCTTTATAATATACTTCAAAGTTACTTTGAAATACGTTAAAACTACTTACATTGTCATGCTTAAAAAAACACAACATCTTCAACTCCCGGAAGACCCTTTTACAAGAGACCAAATTTTGGAAGACGTTGGGCATCTTTTTGAGTGCAACTCTCTTTCCATCTCGTGGATCTGTTACTGACCTACAGAATAAAAGATTCAGAACATCACATACGACTGTTAGTCAACTTCTCTACATCACAAAAGAATATTTTAGCGTTCTTATCATTGTCAACTTAGACAGTGAGTCAAAACAATGCAATATATATTGTAGAGGGGAAAAAAGTATTAAGCAAGGGTGCTGCGCACCGTATTTTAGACTGTATAACATGTAGCATGATCTTTCTTTGATTAGAGTACATATACACATACGCAGGCAAGCTTGGGTACTTCTAAGTGGCTCGACACACACCCATGGGTGCGTGTGCTGCCTGCCACTGGCATACACTGCAGCCAGAGATCAACAGCTCGAGCCGAGGGGCAGATGTGACCACAAACATCTTCATCTCCCAAGGCAAACCTTATTACGAGTAAAACATGTCTGAGCTACAGAGATTTGATTTTGTCGGGACTACTGCTTTCTTCTTCCTCCCAAAACAGGGTGAAAACTTTAATAACCCCTTTCAGACGGCACAATGGCAAGTATAAGGCTATTACTTGATCTATCCCTAAATCACTTTGCATCTGGAGATGCAACAGCACATGGACTCTTAAGTTTCCACAAGTGTAAGGTGGGCATGACACCTGTCTTTTTCCCAAAGAGCTTATGGGATGTAAGTATAGTAGTTCAGAAATTATAAGGTGCTTTGCACATGGCAAGTGTTTTAATTTAAACTAATTAGATACCGAAAATAGAATTTTATAATGAGAACCAAAGAACTAGAGCAAGGAGATTATGGTGCCTCAACTCCCTATCACTGTGTTTAAGGTGAGGTTGCATGAATCTCACTACAGAACAGGGTTTCTAGATCTTCAGTCATTAGGAACCTTTTTTTTTTTTTTTTTTTTTCCTGCTTATTTTTACTGGGATGGCCAAAATAACCTTCTTCTCAGCACACTCCTCTAACCATGTAAGAATCTACATCCAGCCATGGATCCTGATGACCACATTTGACCTTAAAAAGTTGCTGCTTTTTCTGTAATGTGAACCTCATGCAGATATCACAGAAAGCTTTCTCTTTTGTCCCAGGTCTCTGCTGTTTTAAGCACTTAAATACAAAATGAGAACTGGCTAAACAAAGAGGTCCTATCTCCAAGCAGCACCTCTGTCTTCAAAACACACACCAATAAAGTCCAAAACATCAGAAGCAGCCCCTGGCACCACCATTTGGGAGTCAATGGGGAGCTATCCCAGCACACCCAGCTACACCAGTTCCAGAACAGCCACTATTTATTTACACTTTAAATAGGGGAGAATAACTTGGGAAAATTGATGCCAGACTATTTCTATGTCGGGAAACACAAAGCTGAAAATAATCGGAAAAATTCTTTAAATTCACAGCCTGCTTCCTATGTTGTGCAGGAACTTTGCCTCTTGCCTCTGGCAAGAAAGGGAATGAAAACTGGAAAAGCTACAGAAAATCCACTGCTAACACAAGTCGGCACTCACCACTGGTCATACTAAAAAAAAAACCCTCCCTCACACTGTGTAGGAACCTGAGCGAGCCCACGTGCAAGGCCCAGTACTGTTCATCGGGTGTAGGGGACATTTCAGGCTGGGCTGTGGCTTTGGGATTACAGCAGAGGCAGGTTCTGAATGCCACCCAGCAGGGCTGCTGCAAAGCTCACAGCTTCACAGAGACTGATCCCAGCACGAGCTGAGAGCTCCCACTGCTCACAAGGTCAAGCACCACTGATCAGCTAATTACTGGGGGCCTCGCTTTCAGAGGCAGCCTTTCTGGCTCACCCCACCTTTCTAAAAGCTAAAAAATAAATTAAAAAAAAAAAAATCCAAGCACCAATCCTCTAACCTGTATAAGAAAACTTAAAAGCGGATTCCTGGGCATTAAATGGATATATTCTTGCTCCAATAAAAAAGGCATAAAATTACATTAGGAGAGATCTGCACTGATTGTGCTACAAATGCTCCCAAACTGCTAATTTTTTCCTTTGGAGTTCTGACACCTGCTGAGTGCTGCACACGCACAAGACACTGCCATCAGGAGATCTGCAGGGCTAGGGAAGAAATTCCCGAGTGGATCACAAGGATGAAAAGCTTCAGTATGACACAGAGGCAGGAGCTGAGACCTTAGGCAATTTGAACATATCTTTTAATGTACCTGACAAATGACTGCTAATATTTGGGCAGTCCACAAGCACCTTCCTCAGCTGTGTTATATTCAACAGCACAGGTAAAGCTACAGCTCATCCGCTGTCCTGGCTATGAAAATTATCCAACTGAAAACTGTCACAGTAATATTTCGTAGTAGTTTTATGCTGTGCTATATTATAGCATGCTAAGAACATACTCTGTAACTACTTTTGAATACGGGGAAGAAAATGACAATGTGTGGTTTAGTTTCATTATTTTTCATTAGAAAACATAAGTATTCTAAAGCATAATTATAAAAAAAAAATCTGTAGATGAGCAGTAAACAAATCAGCTTCTCTAAAACAGTTTCAGTTTAAGACAGAGGAAATCAATGCTTGCCAGATAAAACCCTTAAAAAGATACAAGAAAAGCAAATGTGCTAATAGAAGCTGAAATGGGCTGTGGGGAAGCCATCAGAAGTCACCGAGAAGTACTTTTTGAGGCTACCGACGACCAAAACACCTACTGACAAAAGGCACCGGGGATGACTCTGCACTGCTGGGCTGGCAGCGCTTGCATTACAGCAGTGTCGGCCGTCAGGTGCTCTGTTATCACTGATAGCCCGAAGGGCTTTCGGACAGAACGCATCGCGGACCGCATGCGCGGGGACAAAAAGCAGCCCCACTACGGCTCCACACGGAGGATTTTGGGCCACGTTCGGGTCTCACACTTGCAGCAGCACCAAGAAGAAGCCATGGAAATTACAGCAGGCGACAGAGCTGTTTCTGAAATGCAACCTGTCAGTAGGCAGGATGAAACCGATCTGCTGGGAGAGGAATAAATACCAAAGCAAGTTTCCACTTGCTTGCCAGCTCATTCCTAACTGAGCGAGGGGGAGCGCTCATCTGTGCTGAGGGCCGCATCCTGCTCTGCCCATGACCAGCACCTTGCGGGCTGCACGCTCACCAGCAGCACAGCTCCGTGACCTCCAGGGGTTACTTTAACCAGCCACCCTTTAACCACATTTCCTCTCAGAAACTTCCTATCTGCCTTCTTCCAGGCCCTGCGAGAACAAAGATTGTCCCAGCGTGCGACAAGAACGCGACAGCAGTGGTGCTGACCACCCATACACCGGGTTTCAAATCCGCGCTGTATCTTGGTCGTGTTTTAAGGTAAAACTCACCAAGTAGCGTTTGGTGTTATTCATGCAAAGACCAGCCATGCCTGTAGCTGGTAACACTATAACTCTAATGAAGTGGAATGGCAGCGCAGGAATTTCACAGCACGTTGCGTTTGTGCCCGCTGCACGCGGGGCAGCAGCTGCTGCCGCTCCACACCAGCAGCCCCAGCGCAGGAGACGAGTGCTGGGCGGCTCACGGAGGAATGCTTCCAGGTCTCTGCTGCTGAGCTGGGCTGCTCTGCTCCTGCAGCACGCGGCCGTCCCACCTCCAGCAGCTAACAAACCTCTGCTGCCAGCTAGCCACCGGCTCGGCCAGCTCCGTCAAAGCGCCTGTCCTCATGACGGGTGACTTTTCAAGCCAAACTTCACATATTGCAAAAATTGGTGCATGTGAATAGCCTTTTCCTGACGCACCTGTTGTAGGCTGTGATAAAGGACGGAGATAAACGGGGTTGCCGGTGCGTATGTATTTGAGGCTAGTTTCTTTTTTCTTTTAAATAACCCCCTTCTACAACCTAGTAATGATCACCTGCAGCACCCCACAGGAAAGCAGCCCCTCAGCCTCTTCCCCTCAGCTGCAGCCTGATGCCAGCTGCTCTCACCCCCTCGCCCTGGCTTGGGAGCTCCGCGCCACTCACAGCAGCTGTACTTCAAGGGGCAGCACAAAACCAACAGCCGAAGTTATGGAGATCAGAAACGTCAGGACTGCATTCCAAAGAGGAAAAAATAAAGAAAGAAGCCTCTGAAAAACTGGTATTTACATCCAATAAAGATGCTGAAAATGTTGCTTCTTGCTTGTATACAGTACCTACTTCGGTACTAGTAAAATAATTATTTATAGCAATAAGCTATCAGGTCACGTATCCCCAAGAGGAACTAGAAAAGCATGAAAATCTCCTAGGAGCTAATTGAGAGAACAACTAGAAAGGCAGCTTTGCTTACTGCTGTTCTCAAAAGAACACATTTCAATTCCCTCCTCTGCTTTGTTAGGATATTACACCCTAGGTGAATCCAGCAGTGAAGTGAACAGCAGGCAGGGAACCTGTCCATCACTCCGCACACAGTCAATGGGGCGCTCCTGCAAGCTACTACTGACGTCTGCAAAGGCTCCTCTTATTAAGCATCAGCTGTGGCTGGGGATAAAGAGATGAGAGTCTAAGACTTAAACCCAAAATAACAAGAAGCGCTATATAGGCGTGGGGCAAAAACTGAAGTCATAAATATAATCTGGAGGGAAAAAAAGTCAAGGAAGATCTGGTTCAGCTTTCATCACGCCTTTGAGGATTCTGTCATTCCTGGTGATACTGTGAGAACACCCAGCTCTTTAGGAATTTTTTATTATACTGCACAAACCATGGCAAAAAAGCTCTATTAAACCGAGTCAAACATTTTGCTTTCAGAGCAGTTACAAGTCCTTCAGGGCATCTCCCGCTGGCTCTGGGCAGCAGCCCAGCTGCCCGGAGGAGCAGGCTACTGGCCGTGCTCACACAGCTCCGACCGCTGCCCCCGCTCCGCTTCACCGGCACGGCTGTGGAAGGACAGGAAGCTGCAAAAACTGTCAAACCACACATTTGGTAACACTCAGACAGGTTTCTTGCGAGATCAAGATGCTCTCCCTCTATTACCTTACCAGTTCGTTAGTACACAGGAGTGCTGTCCCCAGTGCAAACACTAATTTCCACTTCCACTAATTGGCTTTGTGATTCAGCCACTTAAAAATGGTGAGCAACCACAACTATTTGTTGTAGCGCTACCACCTACTGCTACAGGTAATACCAAGACTACTACAGCCAAAATATTACAGAAAGTTATTTCTCTTTTCTTGTCTTCCCAATGTATTTGATACCATGCTGTTTTTCTGAGCAGCTTGCTTGCTCTGTAACATCAGTTTGATCAGTTCTGCCTTTTTATAAACATGACAGAAATTATCCCCCTGGCCAAAAAGGGGGAAGAGAAACACAAACACGAAAGGAGTAAAAAGATGAAGATACAGGTAAGCAATACAAAACTATTTGTCTTACTTTAGGAAACATCAAGGTATAATCCGTGATCCCTTAAAATATTTCCCTTAGACAGGCAACCTGCCATATTTAGTATAATAAAACAACTGATTGCAATCATTGGCAAAAAAATCAATAGTTTTGCTGAGTTCAACAAAAGAAGCTTTTATCAAGCATAGACTTTAAGGTTATAAAAGTTCTTAAAACAACACTAACTTTGAGCATTCACATAAACCAATACACAGCAGAATATGTCCACTTACACTGTAGCACAAAACCCCACAACAGTATTATTGTAATGTTCTTTACAATAGTCAGCTTTCGGTTTGTACTGTTCGCATCCACAGCTAAAGCTTCCAAAGCAGGGTCAGGTGCAGCACAAAACCAGGCCCTCAGCCATGATGCAAGCCTGTGGACAGTGCCAGGAACAAGGACTGCTCCTCCTGAGTTACAGCCCCGAGCTGAAGGGGCACTCTTCTCTCCATAAGAAACCTTTTTTTTGCTGATCATAAGTAATGCACATGTATTATGTCTTACTATATTTAAGAACTACATAAAAAGTAAAAATCTGACATAAAAGGTACTAAGAAAACAGACACTCCACACAAATTGTAGCTGCTGTTTACATTATAGGCTACTTGCTCCAGAAATAGTACAATTTCATTAGGAACAGAGCACAACCCAGAGCTCTACCTGCCAAAGCCAATGCTTATCGAACAGAATTCTTGCAGGCATTTGGTCTTTTCAATTACCCTTTGTAAGTCTTTAGCAACTCTCCGCCTTGTTGCTGGCAACTTTTCAAGGTAGAGATTATGCCAACTGTAACTTTTCCTCTCCAAATCCAGGTCAACACATACGCACTGCTCCGTAGCTTCAACTGCTAGAAAAACAAGTCTGTGACTGCTGCATGGCAATTATTACGCAGCAACAAGATAATGAAAGAATGTTCTCAGAGGGCGTTGTGGGAAAATCGCTAATTGAGTTTGTTCTATGAGGGAAGCAAACCTTCCCTCATGTTTACAGGGAATGCCCACGAATTTATACCCGGACCTATCAGAAGGTGGCAGGGGGGCTTCGTAAGATTACATTCCAAGTTCCCTTTACTAGTCAAAGAACTTTTTTCCTCAGTTGCTCAACTCTTTTAATCATAAATACCTTCCCCAGAAAGCCTTACCCTAAAACATGCAACAAACATGGTCCCACAAGCATTTCAGCTGCTCACCCAAGCACCTTTGATACAGCACTTTTAAGCAAATAATGCAACTTGCATTCAAGGCTATGTGGTACTTGATACACCGCTTTTTGAGTACACAGCACTACAACAAATCCAGGATGCTACAAACAGTTTTATTTTAAACTATTGAGGTTAATAGGTAAAAGAGCTCTGCTTTAGTCTGCCTAATGCTTAGAGGCATCTTATACATTTACTATAACAAAAGCTCACAAAATATATTTTAAAATGGAACAAAACAACAAAAAAAAAGTTAGATAAGCTCACAAAACTAAAAGATTCCCAAGACTAGTCAAATAGCAGAGAAAGGGTGTGTGGTTATCACATCACTTATCTGGGAAATGTTTCATCGGGTACATACAGTTTACATACAGGAATAGGCCATCAGATCCAGAATATCTGGTCCCTGTGCAGAATTATTGACAGATAATAAGCCCTACTAAAGCACTACAAAACTGATCAGCAAAATTTAATGGACTGTTGGTTAGTGGAGAGGAGAGGCAGGGAAAGCATGTAGATAGTGTATGAAATCATTACAAATATAAAACATATACACATATATATTTATTAACAGATTTCTTATTTCAAGAATAAAAAGGAAATTACACTGTGTTAATTAATTTCCAAACATATACTGAATTTTTAAGTAAAAGCAAAGTAGCTGCTTTACCAAGTCTTGTCTTATTCTCACCCGGGGGCCCGCCCTGGACATGAGCTGCCGCCCCAGCAATGCCTCCCCCTACCAGTTAACGGCAGGGTGAGCTGAGCTCTAGCTGAAAACAAACTTTCACTTCTGGATAACCAAAGCTCACTGATTTGAGGACTCTCCTTTCTAAATTTTACTTGAGTTTCTTCTTCCCCTGTGTGCCAAGTCCGAATTCAAAGCGGGTCGTAACCCACAGCACTGACATTAATTCCTGTCCTGGCAGCGGGGTGACTTTGTCTTCCCTTGCAAGGAGAAGTGGGAGCGGTGGCTAACTGCGTGCTGCCATCGGAAGACAGGTTTTGTTTTTGTTGGATTTTTCACAAGAGAAGCTGAGCATACACACACAATTAGCATGGCATTATAATGTCTTTTACCCTCTGGCTGTACATACATTGTTTAAGAGATGCAAAAGCTGATAGATTCCAGTTTAAAGGAGATATTCATCATTTTAATTATTCTGTTTAAAGGGAAAGCCACACACAGATAAGTTAGGAGAAGGAGGAAAATATTACAGCAGTGCCATGTTGTTGTCTTCACTTTACTTTCACCACTACAGAAATAGGAACGGATGGAAATCAACAGATCGGACGGTTTTAACATCATCGGGAATGAAGAACCTGAGGTTAGGGAAGTACAAGGTACCTGAGTACGACTACCACCAGGAAATGGAAGGGCTCTGACAAAAGGAGGATCCTGTACTCATGCAGTGGACAGAGATCAAAGTCTAGGGATAAATTAAGTAATTCCTTATTATCCTACTTGCAAGCTATATTAAATATCTGCTCATACTAAGCAGCTACTCAGGGCCCACAAGACGGGCACATGTAAGACACAAACACTGACACAAGTGTACCCTCATATTTTCACCAGCTGTTCATTGACTTAAAAAAAAGGTTTCCACAAAATCTGTTTATACTCCTGATGCAAATCATTGCCTACAAAGAGCTCCTAGTAGCTGCAGCACAGAAGATTAACCCATTTCTAAAAGAGTTTGAAAGAGAACACCGAGTGAAAGTCACTGCTGATAGCAGCACATGGGAACGGAAAAAATAAAGAAAAGGCTTCATTGTTAAAAGACACATTATCAAAAAGAACAGCTGTTATTTTTGGAGATATTTAAGAAACTGATGTGCTGATAATGACTTTCAGGCCATCATTACTATGCAGCAGTCTCCAGTTGGCAATACTTCAAAGATGCTGAAATGAAATATTAATAGTGGGTAAAAAATCTTTATTTTAAGAGATATGATATGAAAGCAAACAGAAGACAACAGCTGGGAAGATACTACTGAGCAAAACTTTGCTTTTGCTTACACTTAACTTCGAGACACAGGCGACTGAGACCCGTCAGTGTAAAAGCAGTAAGGGACTATGTAGGCAGTACAAACGACAGTCAGAGGCAAGAGATCTATCAGAGGATGCAACAGCATAGCCACCACTAGAAGACACAATACCTGTTGCCATCTCTTGGATGCATAATTGACTTCTCCAAAACGCACCTTTGCAACATAAAGCAGCAGCTTGCTTTGTTGTCAGTTGGCAATGGCACATGCTGCCCTTAAGCTTGCCTGAAATCTACAAACATATATTCTACCAGCCAAGTATTTTCCTGAAACTTACGCATGTAAAAATAAGTTTCACATTCAGGAATTTGCATCTGAATGCTGGTTTATTTGTGTTTTAAGAACACTGAACATAAGACAAATTCCTTAAGGTAATTAAAAAAGACAACACTAACACCTATATTAGTAATTACTACAGATGTGTACTTTCAGCATCTCCGTAAATTACCTCAAAGTGCAGAATACTGCAAGGTACCCCTCAGCCAGGTGTCCCAAAAAACCTGCACCTGAAGTTCTCCGAGCAGCCGGGTCTGCCCAGCACAGCCCCAGGACAGGCGGTCTGCTCTGCTCTGCTCTGCTGAGCTGGGGGGCTCATCCAGGGAGAGAAAAGACTGGATACGAGTTAACAGATTTCACAGATAACTTCAAGATGAGCCCAAAGAAAGCACCTAGATTTAACTCTCACCAGAAGGTATTTCATGTGAAAGGGTTAAGCAACTCGTTCTTCATATCACACTTCAAAGGTATGCTTTATTCCTGTCTTGCTCAGCTGCCAAATGCAGACCTCTCCAGAGCTCCTTTTTCAGCTGTAGATGTCCTAAAAAGCCTTTTAACGTTGCGCTCTAATCACGCCCTCGAGCATGTGCGCCATTATCACTTATTCTTTAAAAATCAGAGCTAAAAGCAAAACTGATTACTGCAAAAAATCCGTCTCCTTGAACAAAAATTGATTCAGAGTATCTTACTTAAAAGAAAAGGATAGAAAATTAAAGGGATACTGTTATGGTTAATATCTTTAAAAATGTTTAATTTGTCTTCCTTCATGGAAGCTTAAAATTGAAACTGCTTTTCAAATCAAATTTATTTCCCTGTTTACACGAAATTTTCTGGCTATGCTTGAGACCTTTTTATTTACTTCCCAACCGCCTACATGAACAATAGCTACAGTAACTACTGCACTACACAGGACATTCATTCTGGGGTTTTTTATTTGTATATGTTTTTTTTTTCCTGTCAATATCATGGCTCTGTAAAGTCTGTGATGCTGATAAATAAACATGCCCAACAGACATATAAATCCCCATGTATTTTTGTTCCTTTTTTCCCCCCCAAACATACACCGTATCTCCATGACCTACTACGTTGCTGTCCCAATTCACTGACCTCCATTCCCATTCCCACCAGCCAACCAAAGAAAATCCAAATGTCAAACCTTCTTCTCCATGTCCAACAAGCCTCTAGGCTTTGGCACAGTTCCTAGAACATTTTTGTACCTCCACAGGAAAGTAGGTTAATAAAACCTCTGGTCATATCCCCTAGATAGATACCTAGCTTCCAGCACTAATCATCCACGGCGTCTCAGATCTCCCTACAAGCTTTCCCGTCTACCTCTCGTTCCCCCTGCCACCCTCTCCTGGGGGCTGGGGGGACCAAAACAACAAAAAAAGCAGCAATTAATTCCTCTTGCCTCATGACTCTTAACGAGGCTCACGCGTAATCACGGAGAGCCACTGCCACACCTCCCTAGTTCAATACTTCACCTTCCCAGGTAAATCCCCCCCTATTGCAGCCATCCCAGTTTTTCACTGCCACCACGTTTGGCTGTTTGCCGGCATAGGAAAAAATCAACAGAGTATTCAAACCCAAGTCTGCAACAAATATTTGAAATGCAGGAATTGGCTCCAGAATAAGCACCGTCCCGTGTTCTGTGCTACAACCTAGGGAAATAATTGTGTCTCTTGGTGTACTGAGCCTCCAGATTTGGACACATTTGTTCCATGAGGCTGACAGTGCCTTTTAATTTTTTGAAATACTGCTTTTTACGTTCACCCCCAAAATTCGGTAGGAATGAAGAACCATACACCAAGTGACCATACACCAAGGTTTTATCTGCAAGAGGCAAATCTTATTTACTGACCTTCCAAGTTTCAGCTTGTATCCTGCCCATTATCATAATCCAGAACATTCGTTATAAAAAATGCAAAATACTGCATTACAACACAGAGTACTTATTAGTTGCCACTCTCATTTCCATTCCTCTTGCCAGAAATTATTTTAGGCAACAATATTTGTTATCTATCTGCCTCGGATGGCAATAGACATTAGAATCATAGCCCTTAACATTAAAGTCTCACTTAAACGTGTGCGGCCCCATAATTGCCAACACCACCGTTTCACAATGGACCCAGTGAACACTGACCCAATTCTTCCTCTGCTGAATAAACCAAAATTAAGAGCAGAGAAACAAAATGAACTGTGCTGTCTGTTTTGTCAGGAACACTATCTGACAAAAGCTCTTTTAGTGCTACCTCTTTCACAGACAATACAGTTTCTTTCATAGTGGCAACTCTAACTGAAGATAATCCTTTATCTATTTTGACAGTAGTGGTAAAGAGCACAACTACATTAATGGCAGTTTCCTTGTCCCTTTGCACAAGGCAAGAGGACATCAGGTTTCTGAAGCTTCCTCTGCACATTTTATTCATGTAAAGTATTGAAAATTGCTCTGTTTTTTCTCTTCTCCCGTGTAAAGATTTCTATGTGACCGAAATTGCACAGCCATTCTTTGAATTACTGCAGGAGCAGAAGGGATGCGTCAAAACACAAGTGAAAAATGAACTTAGAGCCAGTACAACCCAAAAGCCTGAAAGATGCTCTAGGTTGTGGGTTATTTTTGGAACATGGAAAGTTTTCTTCTTTTTTTTTTTTTTAAGTATATATTAATGAAGATTTAAGAAAGACCCACAGCATTGTAAATATATAAATATTACAAGAATACAAGGAAATTGCATTTCTTTCTCCTAAAAACAAAACAAAATGAACTAAAAAAAAACAACCACACACACACACAAAAACAATAAAATCCTGAATTGTTATAAACCAAATTAATTTATATCCTACACAGCAGCAATTTCAGTTTCACAACTTCATCTGAAGAAACACCAAAGACAGACCTGCAGGGCTCTTGTCTAACCTATTAGTTTCAAAGCCATATTGAGTTTTAAATGATTTCCCATGAACTGACCTGAAAATCCTAATACGTGTTTCTCTATTCTGAAAGAGTCAGAAGCCTTGTGATAACATAAATCCCCATCATGGCTGCAATTCCAGTCTTCTCAGGTCTCTAAGGTGGAATACAGACTCTTGGAAGAAAACATGAAGTTTCAAAGGGGAATTAAGTTAATGGCTCAAAAACAGTTTTGACCCAAAATTTAAAAAGCAGTTCAGTATGAAATAAACATTATTATAGAAGGATTCCTTTTACCAAGTCATATGAAGATGGCAAAATCTTCTTGGGAACAATTGTGGGAGTGGTAATATTATACAGATTTAACATTCAAATTACCAAACTTGTCAGTTCTTAAAATTTTAGGTGAGTCTTCAGATGAGTAAACAGTAGCATGAAAATGATAATGTGACATACCCAAGACAGAGACACAGAAAAAGCCACAAGTAGGTCAAGGCTGGTCCCAATTCTGTCAACATTCACCTACTTTTCAAATCCTTTAGAAAACAAAACAATCCAAACCTAAATTACCTAAGTCATCTTTACCTTCAGCAGGGGCAAAAGGAAAGTTTCCCTTCAGATTCTGGGCTCGCTATGCATGTCAGTGCCCCGCGGTCAAAAGTGGAATGGAAGACCTTAATCCTCACCTTCCAAATACAATCACTGTGCAAATACGAACCCCACTGGAAAAGCACTTTACTACCTTAACCCATTTTTAAGAGCTTAATAAATAAGTAAATAAAAGGTACTTTCCACTTCATAATTAAACCCCGCTTTCAGTTAAGCTGTTAGAACTCTGACTTAGTTGTTTGAATTAAATCAGATGATGTATGGGATTTATTTATTTATTTATTTATTTATTTATTAATATTTTTGCCAGTTAGTATTGCTTTATTACATTCTCTATCAGGATAATCATGCATAAAGACCAGCCCCACGCAGGACTTGTGCTGTGCCTATGGTAGCCACTGACACAGAAGCACCCACAGAAGACGCACTCAGGCACTTTTTGAGAAGCGATCTGGAGCTGAATGGGGAAGATAAATGGCAATTGATAATGGCATTAAGATTTAAACCTGAAGATAATTTTTCCAGGTCTTAATTTCACATTCTTTGGTTCCAATTCATAATCTGAATACTCACTTCTGAAGCAGCACTAAATAAAAGACGAACAATTTAGGACACTGTCACAGGAGTGCTAGTTCGGGCACATTGGTGGGCTGCCACTTCCTTGGCTGTGAAATAGCATCCTTAACCAAACTCAGCTCCTAAATTAAAACTGAATCTTTCAACTCCCATATTTACTATACTTGTCAAAAAAGATTAGGTGCTATCACAGAAAAATATAGAGAATGTCGTGGACGGTCACAAGTGAATTCATTAGGCCAATTCAGAGCAGTGGAAGGAATAAGGGATGAGGAAAAGCAGAGTTCTCCCTGTTTTTGCAAGGACTTAAATTAACAGCAATTATTATGTGGGAACTTCTCTCCCCATTGTCCTTCAACTGTACATCATGTTAATGAGATTAGCTTCCAGAATGATGACTTAGAGGAGACGTGCGGTTAAGAAAACTATTGTTAGATCTTCAGTTTCCAAGATGTCACTTTCAGCCTGTGTGTATTCTTGTTTGTTCTGGATACGTCCTTGTAATTAGAAAAGGAATCGTGACTCAAAAAATGCTAATTGACTGTAAGACTCCTCACTTTTGTTAAGAAGCAGCATCTCAATTTTTCTTCTAGTGTTTTGACTATTTTCACTTTTTATTTTTTAATATGCATACGATGAGTTAGCAGCTAGTTGCAGATGCACCTTTCTAAGCATTAGCCATGGTTCAGGCCAGCTGCAGAGCTGTTGAAGTCAGGGCACGCTTGCCTGCCAAGGATGCAGAGTGTTCAACAGAGTCCGCATTCGTAACCTTGTGCAGGATTACATTATGCATATTAATTTTATCAATATCACGCGTCTTCCCATGACCTAGTTGATCCATGCCCCAGTTGATCCATGCCCCCTCAGTCAGTCAGAACAATAACAAAAGGGATGATTTTGCTTCATCAACATACCCACCAGCTACAAATCAACATCAAGGAGGTCTGGCCTAGAGGATTTCAAAGGCACTCGGGGAAAGCATAGGGGATTCAGAAGCATTACGAGATTCAGAAAATTCTCTTGCTCGTCTTACGTAGAAGTGCTAGCCAAGGAACTTAGGAAATTATGAGAGATGGATTGCAAGCAGCCTGGGAATAGCTGCTGATCTGTCTCCATTCTTCCCTGAATACCTACCTGCGAGATAATCTCCCTCTGAATCAGAGATGTGAAGTGAGCAAGCCAACAAGAACTTACAGAAACATCAAGGAAAAGTTATATTGCCCTATTAGAAAGCCCTTTTAACAGCGCTTCTGTTCTGCTCACTGTGTAACCTCTGGGGAGAGCAAGCTCTCACGTAGTGCCCTCGGATAGTTTCAGACAGGTTGTCTCGGGCCTTTAGAAACAAACCAAGGCGGGGAAGCCAAAGGGCTCGCTGCCAAGGGCAGCCCCGCGGCCGCCCCTGTTCCGAGAGCCGCGCTGGGAGCTGCGCCCCGGTCAGCAGTGCTGGACCTACACGAGAAGGGATGCGGAGGGCCTGCGGGGCAGCCCTCACAGCATTTCTTCCAACTGTAGTAAACCTCAACATATTAACTAGTAACCAAAGCACTTAAGGAGTCCACTGAGCTAGACCACAGGCCAGCCTCTCCTTCCTAAGCTGCAACTGGCTGACTTGCAAGGCACACCCAGGGAAATCAATAAGTGCCAGCACAGACCAGCAACTGCCCCACAAAGATTACCCATGCCTGAAAAATGCTACTACGTTTATGAAATGAGTTTTGGCTGTTCATTGACAAATATTCTTCAATGGTTGCAAGCATTTACATTAAATTAAGTAATCAAATGTATTAACTGAAATAAAAAGAAACTCTATAAACACTTTCAAGAAGGAAGAGAAAGTCAGCAGCTTCTCAGAAAAACAAACGATGGAGACCAAAGCCAAGTAAGTACCTGGCTGCCAGGTCAACACCATCCCCAGCCGTACTGCTCCCATTAAGCACAGGCTCTATTCTGCCACTGCACTTAGGCAGCAAAATGAAGAAAACTATAAGAGCACCGCCTGGTGGTGCCTGAATAATGAAAAAAATATCATTGTAAAACTAAGAATAGATTTAGGATTAAAATTTGGAACAGCACCATTCCAAAATGACAAGGAAACTGAACTACCAGGTTCTCCAGTAAGCAATTTTCTTTGCACCTACTAAAGCATATTTGCATATGAAAGAGAACGGGGGAAAGAAAATCATTCACTAGAGCCCAAGGATTCCCACATTTCCCAATATATTTTAATTTTCCATAAAATTTCCTGCAACTATTCTTCAACAGAAAGCTCAATTTGTTTTTTCATAATTCCGCAACAAATACCATCAGACCACGTCCCAAGAAATTAAGGAAATAACAGAAGATAACTTATCAAAACGTCTATTCTTTGAAATGATTCTGCTATCACCATTCTGGTGTTACAAACAACATCAAAACCAGCATAGAAATTCCACTCACACACACGCGCGATTCCAAGTCTTTACAGAAAAAAACACAACAGGAAATTAAAGCAAGATACTAGTAGGACACGCTGATCCTGCTCCAGCCCTCACGATGAGGGCTCAGGCTCTTACTGAGCACTTTTAACACAGTCCAGGGCCACGGGCCATGGCCATGAGGTCAGGTAGCACCACGGCTAACCTACGGCTGCCCTTACTTCTCCATCACGTACCAAGAGAAAAGCAATACGATTTTAAACAGCATAACGAAGCTCAGGTCATTCTAACACCAACTTTAAACCTGTCAGGATGAAGAGAAATCTTTATTTTAGAGGCTTCCGTGGACATTTATCCTTGTTCAGCTGCCTGCAAGCCCTGCACAACACGCATTTTGGTGCGCTGATGGGAGCGCATTTTGGCAATGGACTGAGCTCACCTCGGTCTGTGGCGTGCCCGCTGCCGTGGCACTGCTGTACCCACACCGCCGCCTGGCACCCGCACGCCACGCGCCTCACCGCATTTCTCCCTGATCACAGAAACTCTCCGCAGGCAATCTGTAGCACAATTACAGTCAGAGCCCTGGAAAAACGTGCTGCCAGTCTAACTGACCAAGGCTGTCGGATTGCTCTACAGCACCAGCAGGTACCAACTGCCAACGCTATCAGCACCGCAGCGGTTTGAACACATCGCGTCTCGGCAAGTCAGGGCACTGCAGAGCATGGGCGAGGTGGGCTGCCCCTGCCCCTGCCCCTGCCCCTGCCCCTGCGGTGGACAGAGCTCGAGAGCCTTCCGCAGAGGAGCAGCCGGCACTGCCCACACAGCCCCCTACCCAAACACTGCCGGCGACGTTTAAACTTGCTGCCGGCGAGCTGCACTGCATTAAGTACCACAGCCAACACTGGAAAAGTAAGAAAAAGGGGTGGAGGAGAGGAAAAGGAGCAGTCAGAACAAAGTGAAGAAATGCATTTTAAGGAAAAGGTTACTTGCGGTATTTTTTAAAATGCATGGCCCGCAGACACAACTCTAATTTGTACGGCCTCTCCGCATGCAGGCAGCAGGTAATCGCCGTGGTGCGCACCTTCAGCTCCTCCCCATTCACTCCCCATCCCATCCGCTTCCACTCGCATTCACTTTTTCCTTGTTACTGCTTATTATGGTAAAATACTATTATCAACAAATAAATGCATTAACCACATAAGCCTCTGTCCTTTACATACGTATTTGTACTGCCTGTCACAAGCCACTCTCATTTAAGCATCTACCACCTCACTCGGGGGTCTGCTTTACAGAATTGGACGTAATAGTTGGTTTGACTCACAATAAAGCGACGTTTGCAGCCCCTTCTACGCCATGTACTTTCAAACTACAATGCCAGGACTCTGCCTACACCTACTGCACTTAAAGCTTCGTAGAGCAGCCGAACACATCCACACGGGACAACTTCAGGAGCGAGCGACAGGGCTCAAAAACCAACCCGTGCTGCTCTGGCCTGGGCAAGAGAACCGCCAGCCCCGAGCCAGGGCACTGCCACAGACGCAAGCGAGCGATGCCAGCGGCTGCAGCATGCAGCACAGTGCCGTGGCCCCGCGTGTGCCCCACCTAACCCATCCCTGCCCCGTCCTCCACAAGCTGCCCCCACTGCCCCTCTGGCACAGCCTCGCTCCCCTAACCCGTAGTGGGGCTCCATGGGCTCAGCACCTCGCTGAGCGCTAACGAGCCTGGCTGCCAGCTCATCAGCGCCGCAGCTCCGATCCCAAAGGCCGGTATTTACTTCCTAAAGAACTTCCCATCTGGGCAGGTAAGTCGGGACAGACTCGAACCGGCGAGTCCAAGCACAGGCTGGAAATCAGATTGCTGTTTGTTACCAGGGCGTGCTTACAGCCCCGCAAAGTTGGTACTGAGCAAGAGAGAGCTTACTCACTGCTTACAGTCACTGAATAATCCGTAACAGGAATTTTAAAATATTTTTTTAAATTGATAAATTGCTTTATCAAGCAATAATACCAGGCACACCACATACTTGCACTTCAGAAACGAAAGCCAAACATGTTCAGATCCATCACTCTTGTAATAATATTTATAACTTAAGCATGGACCAAGCGCTTACTGCTAAATTCTAAATGTTACAGTGGAAATTGCCGTGACTGAGCCCAGTTTCTTTTTATTGAATTCTTTTGACCAGAAATAAATGGGATTTCAGTCATGCCTACAAGTTGTTTTGAATATAGATCCCGCTTTTTACATTACTTCTGATACTCCATTTACAAACACCAGAGGCGTCTGTTTGCTGGCTGGTCAGAGGGATAACTCAAACTCTCTTTAAAAGAAGTGAAAAAGTACGTGGGGAGAGAGGGGAAAGAACATCTGAAACATGTCTGAAAAATCAGTGCTGGACTGTAGAGCCAATCAGGCTGTTCTGCTGTAATGCTTGTGTGGCTGAGAGGGAAGAGAATTTATATAATATATTCTAATATATATTCTAGCAGTTTTGTCCCAAACAATTGAGCTACACTGCCTACTTGCTCAGCACGAGGCATTCCCTCCCAGCAGCGGTCGGGAGGCCAGCTGTTTGTCCTAACAGTGCCTGTCCTACTGCTCTGCTTCGGATCAGCACTGATAACCCCCATTAATTGTTGTCGGGTACCCACATTGATACTTCTACGCAATATTTTTTCAATTTTTACTTAGCATTGACCGTAGTGATTTCAGGCCATTGAAGGCCAGGAACTAAGTATAAAATTAGACTAAATTATTTCTGCCATTAAGACCAGCCTGTACATATTGTACTACCTTACAATCAAGAGCCAAACTCTTTGCAACATTACACTGCTATTTGGCTTTCTGGATAAAAAGCATTAGAAACAAATGCACTGAAAACCACACTGCAATTTAAAATCACATAGATCAGGCCTTTTTAAAAAACAAACTTAGATCTTTTTTCTAGTGTCCTTAGTATCCCATTTCCCCCAGAGACAGGTGCTTTCTGACACGGTTTTTACAGTAACAAAACAGCTTGCCTGATTTCATAACCCTTGATGCTAACTTTTCGCAATTAGAGACACGAACACGACAAACCCCATCCCCACACACCTTACAGAGCCGCGGGTTCTTACCCTCCGGGGGTGGATGCATCCCAAGCAGCGAGACCTTCCCATACAGTCCCAGCCATACAAGCCATCCTTCCCCGCCTGCCTCCACGGCAGCTGCAGTTTTCCTCTGCTCTCGGCACGTGGCATGAAAGCAGCACGAGCTCCTCTTGCAGACGTATGGAGTCTTCGCCCCTCTCTCCCAGCCAGGGTCAGGGCATTTTTTATCGCTCTTATTTTTTAAGGATCCCACCAGATGGCAGTAGCATGTCTGCCCGGCAAAACAGGGAGCACTTCTGCAAAGGACAGCTCCTCATTCTTGGGATATACACAAGGCTTCCCAACACCAGATACGCGTTTTGAAACGTGGGGCACGGAGCTTTCACTGAAACTAAAATCTGGATTTATTTCCCCAGTATTTCCAGATGTTGTCAGCAGGACAGGTACACAGCTCAGCTCTCAGCCCTCCGCCAGAGCAGGACTCCACTCAGCAAATCCGCAGGAGCTGGTGGGAGGCCCCCGTGTGCCTCCTGCCTCAGCACCTCCCCTGCCACCCCCACGCTGCTGCATGTGCAGGAGCAGCGAGGCTCAGCGGGGTGATGGCACACGCAACGCCAGCTTCAGAGCCCTGCTCTGTCAAGGCAGCAACTGAACGGTGACTGGTGAAGAGATTCCCTTCTCCTTCGCCAGCCTGGGTTAAGTTCACTTTAAAATCAACACTCGGTCACAGAGGTGCCCAGCACGGTTCATTAGGACCTCCTGGTACAGATAGCCACGGCTGCAGCCTGTGTACACAAACACGAGCGCAGCCCACGTGAGTTAATCATGAAAATGCTGAAGCACGATGCTTCGGCTCTTCGGGAGTGACAAACTCCAGCGGCACATTAGCAACCCCGACACATCATCAAGCACCAGACAAACGAGCTAATGACGAAGGCTAACTCAATGCCAAGCCAAAATCCCTCCCAGTAACCTAACGGGAAACTCGGCACCGCTCCCTGCCCACGGCTTCTCTGAGGAGCTCAGGCTAAGTGCAGGATAAGCTGCATCCTCCTGGACAGCACGACGACACGTCGCAGCAGTGAGATGAAAGACTTCAAATACTGAAGAGCCTGTAGAATAACACCAGCTTCCCTCAGCAATGCACATATGAACTTTTCAGTTATTTATCAGTGCCAGTAAGTGCTCAGGAAGAGATACAGATACGCCACAGAATCCTCACTCACAAGCAGCTTCGGCCTTATCTTGCTGAAAATTTTATGTTACATTTGCACCAAAGTATGCATTTTTTCATGTCTAAGTTAACTCAAAGTGTAAATACCCAACCCAATGTTTATGTTCAGTTCCATTATCTTATACGGCCGGAATTAAATTACACAGACATGCCCTCATGATTTGAATGAAACCTAAAATTCAGCTTAACTCTTGCTGGCACGCAGGCTCCCAAATGCAGTACCCATTCACTTGCAGAAGTTAATTCGAGACGCCAAAAGCCTAACGGTGACCACAGAACTCAAACACACGTGAGCAAAGAGGAACTGGAGTTCAGCCGATTATGTTCTCAGTCTGTACAGACTTACAACTTCACCAAGGAGATCTGACCTCCAGGCTTCTGCTTTTAGTTCATTTAACACCCCCATGGCCTTTAAAAACAAAGAAACAAAAGCCACAAAACTGTCGTTATCTTGAAGTAAAAGCTGTAGTTACAACTTGGCAAGCACAGTCTCACCAGTGGCCATTCCTGCTGGCGTGGGTGCAGCTGGACAGCCAAGGGTTTTGGGACCAAGGGGCACTTCTGGCAGCGCCCTGCCCAACATCAGTCCCTGCAGCCCGACATCAGTCCCTGCAGCCCCTCCTTACTTCTACTCTTTTTTTCCTCAGCATTCTTAATGATACTATATTTAAATATGCAAACGTAACCTTTTATTCTACTGAATATTACAAAAGAGATCTCTCTTGGCAAAGATCTTTTTTTGGCAAATAAAACTGAGAAAAATAAAGATCCCTAGGAAATATGTAGAGGTAAACAAAATGTTAGAACCGAACGATAACGAGGTCTGATCTTACATAACACCCTACATTTAAGCCAGCCTGTAACAATTAAGATTAAAGAGAAAAAAACACTTTATCCAGAAATAAATACACAAACAGATGGAAATAATCTTTAGATACATATTTTAAAGATTTCTTCTCAGTTTTGGTTCTTTCATAGACTCCTGTACGCTATCGCAGCGAGAGCAGCGCAGCGCCGGCTGCACAACAGCACCCCCCGACTTCGAGAAGTCGGCGTTTAGCTGAACTTCCTGGACCTGCTGCGTTCGGGGCACAGGATCAGCTGTAACACCAAGCTGCGCCTAGCTCCTAGCCAAGACGGTTTATTGCAAACACTGCTGTGACCCGTGCCAGGGCAGGGGCGAGGAACTGCCCTGCCGAGCTCCCAGCCCCGTACCGCAAAGCTCTCCGCGGCCACGACCCCAGGCGCACGGCACTTCTGCCTCGGTGCAACCCGAGCACGGGCAGTACCTGAAGCAGAACTCCTCAAGCAACACAAAGTCACACCGACCGAGCGCCGAGGCAAGCTCTGCAGGGACGCGCCACAGTTACCCACTTCAGACTCGGTGTTCCCTGCACAGGAAGCGTGCTGCAGTCGCTTGCTCTCAAAAACAAAACCCAGGCATCTCCTGCGGTCCCACAGAGCTTTGCAGAACAGGGTAAAACTGGCAACGGCTTATAAAAAGCTACTCAAAAATCACTCTAGCTTCACTTCAGTGATCCTGAAGGGCAATAATTGCATACATTACATTAAGGTGGTCACAAAATATATTAGAAGAGATTACGATCCACTGACAAAATCCTCTGAAACAGCAGCTGGGGGAATAAAAGAGCTGTAGGCAGTAGTACAGGAGACAGAAAATCCCATTTACATTTATGAGAGGAGAGCAAAGTTCAGATATTCTGTTGTAGGCAGCACATAGCATACCACTGCAGGTCAGGCAGCTCCTAGACAAAGATCTTGACAGGTGACTGAAGGAGGAAGACATTTTCATACGCTTTCAATTTCCAGCTCTTATGTCAGGTCAAAACCTACATTCTAATACTCATTTGTTAACCTGAAATTTTAGGAAGTACAGCTTAGCTAAACAGAATACATATTCTAATTAAGTGCAGGGAAGGCATGTAAACACGCTGCGTCTGTCTTAAAGAAGACTGGTGGTGTGGCCTGCTAACGGGAGGTTGCTCTCCACCACTCTACGCCTTGCTCTGCCAAGAGAGACAAGTGAAGCCAACTTTCTAAGAAGAGAGAAGAACCAGCACAAAAACTCTGTGGTAAGCAGCCTTCTTGTATTCTGGATCAAATGGCAAAACCAAGAATGAATTATGATTTGGTTAAAAATAAAAATGGAAAGATTGGTTCAGGTTTTTTTTCGTTACTCACCAGACAACACCAAAGGCTCCATATCCAATAGGTCTGTCCGGCTCAATATCCAGTTGCTGTTGTGGATGTTGTGAGTGCTGATGATGGTGCGCTTTAACTGCAGCAGCTGCTGCAGCTTGTACCTGAGCTGGGGCTGCTGCAGCTGGTCCAGGGGCCTGACCCGGTGCCGGTGATGGGAAATATGGCTGCTGCTGCCCTGGGTTTAACATCGCCGCGGCCGCGGCCGCAGCCGCCGCGGCCGCAGCCGCCGAAGAGGCATGCTGCTGTACGGGGTGTACCGCAGCCGCAGAGCCGGGATGCAAGTGATGCTGCGGGTGGTGGTGGTGATGGAGGTGAGGAGGAGGGAGGTGAGGAAGGTGGTGGTGATGGTGGTGGTGGTGACCTGCCGCCGCCGCAGACGTACCGCCATTGTAAGCCGCCATCATTTTTGCGTTGGCCGTCGCGCCGCAAAGAGACATTCAACCAAATGCCCCCGGCGTGGACGACAACTGGGTCAGGCTGTCATTGGGCCGTAACACCGAGCTTCGCCACACTTCGCCACGAGCTGGCTCTCAGCACGCGCGGCCCACCCGGCGGCACATGGAGCCCCTCGGGCCTTATCTCCTGCTGCCGCCGGGCGCTCGCGGGGTCCTCATGTGCGCGCGGGCCCCAGCGACCCCCTCAGCCCCCCGGCCGGCTACTGGAGCTCCATCCTCGGGCAGCGGGCCGGGGCGGGTCTGCTTTGTCCGCACGTCTTTATATTTTTTTTTTTTATTATTATTATTATTCTTTTTTGATATATTTTTTTAAAGAAACCGCGCTGGGCGCCCCTTCCCCGCGGGGGTTGGGCTGGGAGCCGCTGCCCTGGGAGCCGGTGCGCGCCGTGCCCAGCCTACCCGCGCCATGCCCACATCCCCACTTATCTCCGCGGGCCTCCCGCGCCTCCTACATCGCTGCCTCCGGCCGGGCACCTGCCGCGGGCGGGCCGCTCGCCACTTCGCAACTTTTTCCTCGAAGGCCTGCAACGGACACACAGACACGGACACGGACAGACGGACACGGACACCACACACACACAGCGCCGGGCGTCAGGGGCCGGCCGGGGGGCGCCGGGGGGGGGGGGGGCGGCGGCGGCGCCCTGACAGCACGGCCCGGCCCGGCGGGGCGGGGCGGGGGCCGGGGGCGTGCGGGGGGGCCCCCGGTGCACGGTGGGGGCGGGGGGCGCCGCTCCGCCCCCCCCTCATCCCGCCCCCCCCCCTCCCCCCCGGCAGCCCCGCACTCACCTCCCGCCGGAGCCCCAGCGCGCAGCGCACCGCGGGCACGCGCAGCCGGCCTGCCCTCCCCCCGCCGGGCCCCCCCGCCCCCATGCGGGGCGCGCGCCCGACGCCCGGCCGCAGCCAATGGGACCCGGCCCGCCAGGCTCCGCGAGAGCCGCCCCCACCCAATCACCGAGCGGGACCCGGCTCGGCCGGCCCATAGGGCTCGGCCGCCGCGGAGACTCCCTGACTCAGTCCCGCCCCCGTGACCCCCGCCGCCCAATCACCGCGCGCCTCCGCGCCCGGCGCTGGCGAGACCCCGCGAGATTCCCTCACCTCATACAACCCTCACCCCGGGCGGCCCCGCCCTCCCCCGCCTCCGCCGCCAATCGCGTGGCGCCGCTCCGGGCCGCCGGCCAATCGGCTCTCGGCCCGGGCCGCGTCCCGCCCCCGAGACCTGCTTTTCGCCCAACCGCGGCTCCCTATCCGCCGCCGTCAGCCAATGAGGGGAGGCGAAAGCCCGAAAAGGGGTTACTGGGCCAATGGAGCCGGGGGGCCGGGCGGCGTCGTGACTGACAGCTCCGCCAGCCAGTGCTCGGCGGCGGCGCCGGCCGAGGGGCCGCGTCCCGCGAATGGCAGCGCGAGGCAACGGGCGGCGGCCGGGGAAGCCTCCGGGGCGGCCGGCCGCAGGTGGGCAGCGGCCAATGGGAGGCGGGGGAGCCGCTGACGGGCGGCGGGAGGGGCCAATGGCGCCGGGGGGGCGGGGTCAGCTGAGGACGCGGCGGGGCGCGGAGGTCGCGGCGGGCGCGGCGGGGGAGGGGCGGCCCCGTGCCTCAGGCGCTGACCGCGGGCCCGGAGCCGCTTCCCGCGCACGGCCGGGCCGCCTCAGGGCGCCTCGCGGCGGGGCTGAGCCCGGCCCCGTGCCCCCGGGGCCCAGCGGAGCGGCCTCGTTGCAGCTGAGCAGCCCCGGGCCGGCCCCCTCAGGGCCCCCTCAGGCGCCGGCCCCGTGCCGGGCGCTGCCTCCCGCCCCGCCGCCGCCTCAGCGCCGCAGTCGGCGTTGGTGAGGGGCGGCGCGGGCCCGCGGGGCTCGGCGGCCTCGTGCCGGGATCGCTCCCTGCAGCGCAGAGCTTGTAGGCAGAGCCCCGGCGAGCTCAGCCGCAGCAGCGGCAGGGGCCTCACGGGGCCTCCGCAGGGGGTAAATGACGGGCACTGACCTCGTGTGTGTGGGGATGTGTGTGTGTGTGGATGTGTGTACCTGTGTGTGTGTCCGTCCGTCCGTGTGTGCTCCTGCTGTGGGCGAGCTGCGGCGCTCCAAGTGCGCTGCTGCCGTGCCCCCTCGTGCCATGCCTCCTCTGAGCTCCCCTCCAAAACGTGACCAAAATCACCTGTACGGCCTGGCAGAAAGGAGCCTAAACGTGCCAGGCTGTCTCAGTGCCTAAAATTTGAGCGCCAAATGTTTATAAGAGTGGGTTTGGGTGTCCTCATCTTCAGATGAAGTGGGCAAGAAAAGTTGGAGGAATTAAGATTGTTAAAACTTTTTAGTCTGTTCATTGATGTTGATAGCTGCTATTGCAGCCTGGAATTGTAGTGGAGTTTTGCTACCGTGTTTGCTTTCAAAACACAAACTTTGTGTATATAAAAAAGGTAGGGCTCTGTCATTCTGTGAAGCTTAAATTTGTCAGCTCAGCTGCTTTTTAGGTACTTTGTGCTATGGAGGGTAAGAGGGACAAGATCAAAACTGATTGGTGCTGAGGTATGTTTAAGGAAAATAAACTTTTAAAAGAACATTAAGGAAATGTGAAATTGGCAGACAAAAACAAAGTGCTGAAAATCTCTACTAGAACTTTTGTTTCCTCAGTACAGATCTGAGGTAGAAACCTGTTACATGAAGTAGTGTTAAATATTAATTGTGTGAATCACTTCGACACAGAACACAGCTGCAGAACGAGCACATTATGCACCTTGTTAAGGCAGTGCTTCCTTGTCATTTAATGCCTCTGTGTGAGAAGCATACGTCAGCTGAGGGGAGCTCGTTAGGGCTGGTGCACAGCTTTGGGCAGGAGGGCTTTGTGAGTAGCAGTGCTCATAGTAGTGCTCACTGTGAGTAGTCCAGTGAGCTGAGCTGCTTGAGGAGAGACTTGGCAAAATCTAACCGTAGCTCCTTGAACAAGGCAGGTGGAAGCCCTGCTCTAGATCCTGCCAAAACCTTGTTTGATTGTAACTAATTTGTCATCCTCATCCCCAGCGATGCATGGAGAAATGCAATTGGCGACTGCTGCTGATGAAACATGACAGATCGATTCTAACCTCTTACTGGTGAAGATAGTTATTCATGGGGACGTGCATCTGTCCCTTGCGATTTTAGTCACAGTACGAGTGCTTTAGAGCAGTAGCAAGCCTGCTTTTTGAGTATCAAACACAGAACCCGGTGTCTGTATTTGTTGGACACTTAGCTAACCCCATTTAAACTACATTTAAAAATAAATGCTGTACCCTGAAAATCTACTGCGCTGAGTTTAGCGCTTCCTCCTGACTCTTGGGAGACTCGCTCTCCCCTTGCATTTGCCACTTGTTTTGTAGAAGTATCATCTTTTTGACAGCACTCCACATAAGGGCAGGTAGTGGGAGACAATGTGTAATCATCCTGTTCAGCTTCTTCGTGCTCCTCAACAGTGTTTCAAGTTGAAAATTCTTCACAAAAAATGGCGTTGCATAGTACTGTGTAAAATGCTGTAGTCCAGTTCCAGACAGGCTGGGTTTTTGTGCCACAGGAGCTAGTTGTGAAAACAGGATTCTGTGTGGTAGAATGAGTCTTTTTCATTTCATGGCTGAGTATTGTCCATAAGTGTCCTTCAGCACATGTGTGTAGTTCTTTTTCTTGTGGCTGCTTGATGCAGGAAAAGTAACATTAAGTGGAACAAAGCATAATAAAATGCTTGCATAGATTTCCTGATGCACAAAAGGGGTACTCTGAGCTGCACTATTGATAATTTATAATGTGGGTGTTTGACAAGCCCACACATACCTCAGTATACAACTCTGTAGATACATTCTTCAGTATTCTGTAACACCCTGTTAATATTTTATTCATAAAACCTACTACTGAAGCCATTAAAGTGTCAGATGGTGTTAGTGCCTGCAAATTTGAGGGGTTTGGGCTAGCCAGGTAAATACTGCATTGTATGTTAGGAGCAATGTGTTTTAATGCAATGTTGCATGTGCACACAATGTGTTTACAGCAAAGTAATAGTATATGTTGATGTATATTAGTCTTTTCTTTTGTGAAGAACAATATTTTGGAGCTTTTGTCTTTGAAATCTTTTCCCTCCCTACAAAATTGGAAATGAATAAATTAATCTATCCGCTTGTCCCAAGATTAGCTTTTGTTCTGTCCTTGATTCCAGTGACAACAAGTTGAAGAAAACAATGGAATTGATGGTATGCCTTTTGATGTTCATATGCCTTTTGCTAAGCATTTTGTTTACAACATCGTGGCTAACAGGCACGGTTATTTCTTGTCCTGCACTCGGCTGTACCAAAGCAAAGTGCACGCTAAAAGTCGCTGAGTCAGAATAGCCGTGTTTTGACCCAACACACTGCAGGTCTGATTCAGTGAGTGCTGGGCAGGAGATTAAACCTGCAGGTTGTTAAGTTCTTGCAGATGATGATGCCTCAGTAAATATCACTTAGTTTTGTTTATTCTGCCTTTGTAATGATAGCACAAAGTCCAACCTGTTCTGTTTTGTTTTATTTTTTTTCCTCTCTCATTTTGAGTTTGGATCACTTCTTCATGCTTGTTCATGTAATGACTAATCTTGTCCAGCAGAATGGCTCAAAAATCCTTCACCACGTCAGAGTTCCTGAAGTGTTGTAGTAGACTGTGTTCATTCCATATCAAAACAGACCAGTGCGTTATGGACACACTTGAAACCAGTAATTTTTACATTGAGGTCCTTGTAGCAGGCACACCTATCCATTGCAGCAGGGCAATCTTGAGAATGTAGCTTAAACAGACTGTTCTTTCACTGAGGTACGAAGAAGTGGTTATTCCCTGCAGTCTTGCAAGTCTTACTGTATCTCTTTGTCATACATAAATGTCAAGATGGAATATGTACAAGGCCAAAACATCTGGAAAATAATTGGAAACGACAAACTTGCAGGCTGGTTCGTGACATTTCATTCCAGCGTTGTCTTTGGAATGTGACTCCTATAAACTGCAGTCATGTAATGCTAATTAAACTTGTTTGCATAGGAGATTTGTTATAATTGGTGCAACTCAGAGCCTGTGCTTTATTAGATCGTTATGGGTACAGAAAAACAAGTTTCATGTTGTCTACAGACCTACGTCCATATGTCTGACAGTAGACTTTGGTCCACAATGTTCATTTGGAATGGGCTGTGTGAAGCCAAATCCTCAGCCCGTGCAACTGGGGTTGCCTCTTCCAAGCGGGCCTCCATGTTTGTTTTAATTTCAGAACCAAGGTTCTTTGTCAACCTTCCTTTAATTGGAGGTGCTTTGTATTTATGCAAGGATAATTATGATATGCAGCGAGGAATACGTCTTCTACATTTGATAGACTTGGTAAAAAGAGGTGTTTTTGCCAGGAATGTGAAGACAATCTTTGACAGGTCTGTGAATACCTGCATACCTTTTTTTTTTTCCCCCCTCAGACTCAGTGGAAGGGGGAATTGAAAAGTGAAAGTACCAGATGCGAAGCCAGAATTGATAACTGAGGAACATGGGTGCTTTGTAGCTTCCTAACCATATGTGTCCTAAGTTTAAGTAGGAGGAATATTCAATGTCTTTGATTTTTTTCACCTTTTATGAAAGACTGGAAATAATTAGTATTACTTACGCAAAAATGTTTTTTAAGTTACTCTAAGATTTTTAATGCTTTCCATGATTGTGCTTTTGTCATGATAGTATCACATTAAGAGCTTTCCTTCACCAAATCAATTCATTTCCCACTGGAAGAACTAAAGCTTTTCAGCTGTCTGTCCAGCTTATCCTTCTGAACTGAATTTCTCATATCAAGATAACCAGCAGCAATACTTCCCTCAGGAGGTTTATGTTAATTAGTTCCGGATCACTAATTTTTGTGGCCTTGGTGCACCAGTCAGTCTTCAGAAAGCTGTGTTGTAGCCAGTTCTGCCTGTTGGGGGTAGGGTGGGGAGGGATGGTGTTGTAGAGGGAGGAATTATGTTTTAAAAATGTATTTTACGTGGCAGCAATTAAACTTGCACATTTACATGTTTGCATGAAGAGCGATGGGGGCAACTTTACCTTCGGCCAGGTCCTTCTGGGAAGTTAGCTGCTTGTGGAGTTCAGGTAGTGTTAACAAGGAGCCATATTATACACTGCTAAGCATATTTCTTCCAAAAATACCAATGCTGAAGACAGTGTGTCGTCCAGGAACGATAGGGTGCTCAGACTGCGAGCCCATATCACATCCATGGGGTGTGTGCCTGCTGCACTGCTGGCGCTGGCTGCGGTACCGCGCTTCTCATTGCAGCTGTCTAAAGGCTGCTGGTAGCTTTTCTTTTTCCCTGTGCTCCTAATGACAATCAATTTAATTCGCTATAAAGGGAAGTGGGACTGAAAGAGTCTGTAAATGAGACCCTGAGGTGATACAGTGGCAGTCTGTGGCCTTGAAAAGAAGTGTGTGCATCTGAAGGGAAACTGTATCTGCGCTGACAGCTGGGACTGGGAAGGCACTGTGGCAGCGCTGCCATCCAGTGCATGTCAGCAAAAAGAAGGGGCTCTTGTCCCAGCCCGCAGTAAGCCTCGGTTTGCCTCCGTGTGGCTGTGCAGCTCAGCAGATTCCAGAGGATTTATCAACATCCGAATTTTCCCATCTGCCTCATGCAAGCTTTTCCGGCTAACTTCTGTTAACTACTTGGTGGTTGTGTGGCTTCCTGCCCCTTCGCAGGGGAGCACTCGGCTGCTCCAGCAGCAGCTCCGTCTGCAGGACGAGTGCTGGGCCCTCTCGCGCTCAACTCCTGCGGCCCTTGCCCTGCCCGTGCGTGGCACTGCGTAGGTTTGTGCCTGTGCCTTTGTCTCGTGGCGCTGTGCGTGGAGAGATGGACTTGGTGAGAACGCGAGGCGGGAGCTAAGCGCACATTTGTTGCATTTTCTACTCTGCAGCCACAACAGTGGCCTCACTCAGTCCCTGATGGCTTTCTGTTATCTCAACATCATTGGCTGGGCTTAAGGGAGTGGAAAGAAAATAAGGTGCTGTGTGGATTACCTATCCCAAGCTGGAGTGTGGCTCAGGCTCCATTTAGTCTGTCCCTTAGCCAGACAAAGGTGGTTTAAATTTATCTGTTACGCGTTTGTTTGTTTTCTGTAGCACTGAGCTGTCTGCAAGTGCCATGGCACTGTTACAGCCTTTTAGGAACTATTTGCCTTACAAGCAGCTGAAAAGGACATGAAGCTGTTGAGTCACTTGAGTCCAATCCCAAGTAGTGCCATAGGAGCTTGGGAATGGCTTTGGGTTTGTGCAGAAATGGATGACAGGATAGCGTCATTCTAAAGAACCTCCTAGCAGCCATCTTAGGCAGCTGGACTTCTGTTCACTGTTGCTTAAGACAAAACTGATTTCATATGACTATTAGAGAAGGAAAATTATAAGGACGGAGTCATGCAGGAAGCTCATTAAAATGTAAACACTGAAATAACCGGGTGATTGGGCATTGATTCCATCCTCACCCCCTCGCTCACGTTATGAGCTGCTTTGTATTAAAAGTAACGTGTCTGCAGGATGATGCACCAACATCTGTTATTGCTGAAACAAAATGATTTGCTTTCTCTTTCTGCATTCTTCCAACATCTGCATGTGGAGATCTCCTGTATATTAATAATTTCTAGCACTGATTGCTCATTTGCGGGAAAAATGCATCTAAGGGTAAGGAGATCTATCTTCGCTGAGAAGGGGAAAGTTCTGGTGTGGAATTCTGTCTTGCTGTTCACTTTTATTAGGAAGTAGGTGACCTCACCATGAAAAGGACTAATGATAAGACACTTACAGGCTATGGCCTGTCTTCTGATATGCTAGTGTCATCTTACACAATTAAAACTATGCAAATAACTTGCCTAATTTCCCATTCTTGAAATGCTTGCAGACAAATTACTACTTTTTAGAAAGCATTTCATGTTGAAAATGCTCTTTTTTTGTTGTTAGGACTTTGAGTTCTGACTTTATGCATTGACCCAAGAAGTCGATTATAAATGTATGTTGCTGCCCGCTTGCTAGTTTCAGGCGCTCTGGCTGTGATTGCCCTGGTAAGAAGCAGTACGTTGTATGTTTGTTTCCTGGTTTGGGTGATCGCTGAAGTATTTGTATCATAAGCATCAATTCTAAAGTTCAGTGTGTTTAGGACTGTGACTTTATCACTTTCTCAGTACTTGTACTAGAAAAGCACAACTGCAGAAATTTTCATCCCAAATAAAAAAGACTGGACAAAAGATGTGAGAAGAACGTTTAGAAATCTTTCCTCTTCTCTAATCATGGTGTCATTAATTCTACCTTCCAGTCTTCAGTCTGCTTTCTAGTTGGGAAGGTGCATGCTTAAATCTTCCACATCCTGGAAAATGCTTGAGCTTAATTTTAAGCGTGTGCATGAGTTACATTAGTTAATTGACTCAGAGCTATTTGCTGAAATCCTGCACGGTGTCTGGCCGAATTGGAATCGCAATGTCAATACTGCGGCAAATAAGGGACACACGGCTGTCTGGCTTTGCTCTCAACTTATCGCTGCCTTTGACTTGTAGTCATTTTCTGGTATACAATTGAAATCAGAACTATTTTTTTAATGCGCCGAAATGTATTAAGTTACACAAAAGAATCCATGTTCTAGTAATCCTGCATATATACAGGAAAGGAGCACTGAGCGTGCGTGGCAGATGGTTTCAAAGGAAATCCTCGAGAGCTAGGATTAAAAAGCAATTTTCAGCAAGTTTAAAATGGGTCTCCATATTTGGGTCACGGATGTTAACTCTTTCATTGCAAACAAGTGAGGAGGAAATCTTGTAGGTTCATTATGGAAGTGTTTTTCTTGATCAAAGCTGACCAGCGTGCCGTGCCGAAGGAGGAAATGAGAACGTCGGTTGCTTCTGTTCCTAGCCCTGCGCTTCTAACCACAGTGGGAAGCGGAGGTGCAGCGTGCAGAGCCAATGGCATGTTGCAAGTTCATGGGACTGATGCAACTAACAAACATTGGCAGCTTGTTTGAAAATAATGTATATGTGGCTTCAATTTTTTCTGCCCACCCACACAAATTTACATAACGACAAACATATATTGCGGACTGAAAATACTCAGGGATTTTTTTGTTGTTCAGAAATTGGAATTTTCCAGGACACCCAAGGTATAAAGGTTAAGGTACCTCAGTGCTATTTTACTTCAAATTTCTGAACTCTGTTCCTGCCTCTGACAGCTTTTATTAATTTAATTGGTCTTTACATCAGATTTTTGTATTTTTATGCCTCAGACATTTGTGGGTAATCCTGTTTCTTTCTCCTACCCATCATTTTTCATTTTAAACTTTGTGATATACAATTTTTGGTATGTTAGAAATACCAGGTTTCTACCTGGTTTCATACAACAAATTGTATTTGGTTTTGAAATTTGCAACACTGAATATTGAAATCTTACTATAATTTCAATATAGTATTTTCTATTTCTTTTGGACAAGTTTGATCTATTATAAATAAACAATTGAGCAGCAATACAAGAATGTTTTGTTCAGTCCTACACAGAAGTGAACATGTGCTCAGAGTTTTGCTTGGAAGTATGGCTGTGCTGACAAATACAAACAAGCCTGTGTTTCCTCAGACATTGGTTTAGGGAGCACATTATTTATTTTTAAAATCAAGCTACATTTGGTTATATTCTAACATAAACAGCACCACGCAAGCAGTGTTCCAGGCTGCAGCTGTTTACATCGGTGGTGTTTGAATAACCAGAAATATTGCCAATGTGATGCGTGAAAACGAGTGCTTGGTATTCTGAGACAAGACACCGGGTCTGTAGCTGGTATAAAACGCGCAGCAAGTTGGAGATTATTGGCTTTAGCCAACTTACACCAGCTAATAAACATATTAGGAGCGTAATTCGCATGTCGGTGCTCCTTTGTACGCTTCTCACAATGTAAAGGAAAGTTGTTTGATATGGAATAACTTCTTTTAAAGACTTCTATATTTTCAAGGCAGAAATTAAGGTTAGACCGTAAGCAATATTTATCACTAAACGTGATGTGCAGTAACTGCGATTATTTTGTGTTCCCCAAGCTAGGGTGTATTTTGAATAGACTTGGACAGCTTTCGGAGCGGAAGTGCCTGATGCTCTGCTAAGTGAATTATAGAATTAATTGCTGGTTTAAATTTCAGCCCATAGAGAAGTTAATTGCGTTCCTCTTTGGCTATTATATTAGCCACATGTTAACAGCAAAGGACAATGTACTTCTGAAAGGGCATCGTAAATGTCCTACTGGGATAACTAACTGCAGACATATCTACAAACTGTTAATTAACAAGGCTAAATAAGAGGTTTTCTACAGCACTGATGTAAGATACTTCAAAGTTCCTACCTGCTATTTAGAAAAGAAAATTCAGCTGATGGATGAAAATAACATCCAGGTATTTGTCAGCACTCCGTTCTTCTACCAGGACTGGAAGGCCTCAGTGGGCTCACCACTGGCTTTTAACTGAAGTTGAATCTGCTCTTCTGGGTCCTTGTTTTCAATCTCCTATGAGAAATTTATCTGTGAACATCTTGAAAGAAGCTGTCTCATCATATCAGTCTTACCAGGTGTTTTTATTTGTTGTATTTTTTAGTTCAGATTATTAGTCCAGCAAAAGAGAAATTTAGTTTTGTTTTTTTTAGGGGTAATGATTGGCTCTTCAAATTCTTGAGGCATCAAGGCAAGGACTAAGCATAAAGAATATGTGCAGTAATGAATAAGAACATAAATTTGCAAATTAGAGGCAGAATTCTGCATCTCTGGTAAGACAATTAGGGTGAGAGAGGTTATGAGGGACTCGAAAATGAAAGCAGGTTGTCCTGTATTTATGTAATGGAAGGGAGAGGCAGAACGGGAATGTGAAGAGAAGACTGACAGACAAAGCAGTGGGATAGGAATGTGTTTTTGTGGCATGGATGAACAGTAGTAGGGCAACACTGAGCCCAGGGAAAGGGGCACTGGCTGCTAATGATGCAGGCTGAGAATATGGGTGGCAGCGGGAGCTGTGTGGGTGGATGGCAAAGGCTTTGCTCAGATGCCTTGTAAGAAGGGAGGCATAGGCCTTGGCTGCAAACAAAGCATCTCCTACAATGACAACTAAAGTGCAATTTTGAATGCTTCAATTCTTGGAACCGACATTTTTCCAATTTATATTCCTTCAGTGAATAATTATGGGTGCCCATAGATACTAAAAAATAAGTATCCCAAGCTGTTGTCAGCCATTATGTGACCAAGTTATGATATTCTTAATTGAAAAAATTCTGGATTTTCACCCTTGCCAATAGTTGTCTCTGATCTAAATTCTGTAAATGTCTGCATCTGTAAATCAGATTTCTCAAAAACTTCTGTCTGTCACAGGAAGGCACAATAAATCAACCCAGGTTCTTCTGTCATGGGTGTCTTCAGGGCTTTTGTTTCAAGTTTGTTTTATGAAAGTTTGTGGAGTAGCAGATGACCTGAGTAATTCTTGATCCGTTTGTCTTTGGATAGCCAGTACAGCCCTCTCTCAAGTTCAGTGAAGTTAACTTCTAACTAAAGGAATTAGTGTTGACTTCAGAGAATTTGTCTCCTTGATTCTTTTATAGTGCCATCAAATATTTGATAAAGCAGGAATTTCTTGTAGAGCCACATGTCCATACGCAGTGGAAGGGGGGGTGAGCTAATGCAGAAAACTAAACTGTTACAGAGGCAGGTGGAAAAGAGGCCTGAATTCCCCTGTTAGGACTGAATGTGAGTCATCCAGCAACAACAGCAAGGTGCAACTCCAAAGCAATATGGCATACTGTTAAAATGTTTAAAAATAGTATAAAAGGGAAGATTCTCAGATGCTGTTTGTCTGATATAATGTAGAACATTTATGCAGCTCTGTTTGTTGTGCATTGCTTGTTTTCAGTTAAAATAGCAACTGTCAAGGAAGTCATTTCTAGTTTTCTGCAGCCTTCTGGCAGCTAACTTCTAAAAGCAAGGGCTGGTGCTGCAAATCAGGTATTGAAGAAGTTATTCCTCTGCTCCTTCCTGCAGAAGGGCACTTGAGCGCTTTGAGATGAGATTGCAGCGCTGTGGCAGTGGAATGCCAAATGACCGTGTAGGCCTAGAAGTTCTTGAATTTTACTCAGAAGCTGCTGGGTTGTCCCACTGTTGAAGCATGTTTTTTTCCAAAGCAGTGTTCTGCTGTTACAAATATGTAATTCTCTGTGAAATTATCATTTTACAAAGTTCTGAGTACTAGAAACTGTGGTTCTTTAAAATAGTTAAGAGTTTCTGCAGGTAAGAAAGTATTTAACGGGAAATATTGAAGCTTTGGTTCCACTGAGTGCTTTGGAATTACTCTTCTTATATTTTGTAGTATATATTTACTAAAAAGTGTTTTGAGTAGATTACTGAAAGCAATAACCCATTCATCTCAAGGCCATGAATTCATGGGTAATGTAACTAGTTAAGTGAAAGCTTATGTGCTGGTGAATTTGAAATGTGTGCTGTGGATGGGCTTCTCTGCACTTCTTTATTGATGGTACTTTAAGTAGTGAGTTGGGGAGAACCAGGTAATGAAAATTGATTCTTCTCTGCAGGTCTCTTGCTTGCTGTTGGACTTCGACAGACCTAATCCGTGAAGATAATTAAAGTTCCTTTGCTTTGAATGCTGTAAGTGATTATTTTTTTTTCTTTTGGTTTTATGGAAATCATTAGGAGCCTATTTGCCCCATGTAGGGAAAAAGGCGAAAATGTGAAATCACGAACAAATGGTAGAAATGGAGCTGATGCAATTTGTTAAAGCTGTGCATGTTTGCAGGAGCAATTTCCAAACAGTGTTTTGTATTCAGGAACACCCCTATTTTCCTTCCAGCCATGCTGACAAATACGGTAGCAGAACCTCAATTCTAAATTGTCCGTAAAGATGCCAAATGGAGCAATATTTTCATGCATTTATCAAGATTACAACTGGATCAGTAATTTCAGCATCTTGGACGGAATCTGCTCTTCCTGTGTGTCTTGTATTTAGTTGAGAATAAACACCTGGAATATTGGTATTGTGCCTTAGCCAGAAGATTCCCATAGAGTAGTCAGAGGGGGGATAAAACCTGAACGGAAAAACTTTGTTAATGATATAGGGTGGTGGCCCTCACTGTTATTTAGCATAACAGTTGTTTGAGCTTCAGGTGCAGTGATGACATAGCAGAAGACATTTGAAATATGTCCTTGCCATTTAAGACTTCTCACAGTAGTAGACCTGCCTGCTTCAAACCCTGTAAATGTGGAAGCATGGCTTCTGGAGCATCTGGGGTGTACCTTCTGTAGTATATGGGATCCAGCAATTGGCCGCTGGGCTATTGCGGGGAGGCAGCATATGGGTGGGAGGCTGGAAACAGAACGCCATGTTTCTGACCTTGTTTCGGCATCGCTTTAGTATTCTTAGGATACAGCTCTCTGCTGATTTGATCACTTATGTATGTTGCTAATGGCGTGTCTTATTTCTATGAGAGTGTTCTTACTGACTTTGGGGAAAAAATAGGGGTACGAAGAGCTCTTTGCATGTGTTTTTTGGTACAAGAATAATAAATGTTCTACGTGCCAGAAAATTGTCTTTAAAACAAAGTTGGAACACGTTACATAGCCAACATCTCCACCTGGCGTAGTTATTAAGAGAGTATTTGGCATAGATGCTGAACTATTTTCTGCCAAGAGAGCTTGCCGATACAGTTGTTCAGGGATGAAGATGAGATGATGGCTTTTCCTCTTTGGTTTACTAAAACCATTTCCTTGATCAGTTAAAGTCAAAATCTTGTTAGCAAGGAAAGTGTTTGATTTTTTAGTATCAGAGTTTACTTAATGGTTAATCAGACTATTTATAACCAGCCACACTGAGGTTATTCTAGCATATCATTCGGTTCCAACGGCAGACACATTGCATATGGGTTGCCATTTTGATGGCTTTGAATGGTAATATGACCCATAAAAACCAAAGCATAATATGCAAACTGATTTTTCTGGCCTACTCTGTTCTTGATGCCATCTGCTTTAGGATGGAAATGAGCCTGTTCAAAATGTGGTCTGCCAGTTTTAAGCAGAGTGGTTGTGCCAGTCACAGATGGATTTAAAAGAATAGCCTCATGTAAACAAGAAAAGAAAGGAAGATTCTCCCGAGAGCAGGAAGCTCTACTTTAAAGTATGGCTGTTAAATCCTGTGGCCTGTGGAACATCCATCAGACCCTTCTGTGAATGCTTCATAAGGATTAAGTAAACTCAAGTGACTTTCTAACACCAAGAATAACCCCTCAGCTTCCAAATGCTGCTATCCTACCACCGCTGCCTTCTATTGCTGTTACCTGTAATGGAGGAAACTGCAGGAAGCTGACAGTAGCTGTCAAGTATGTGCAGTACATTCACGCAGCAAAATCAATTACGGTATATTATTTTGTAAGCTTTGAAGAAATGTGTTTTTAATCCGTTATATGAATCCTGCTGAAATTGTTGAATTCAGAACCCTGGACCACTATTTCTGAGTTCCTGTCTTCGACAATTAACACAAATCTATCTTGTAGGTGAAGGTGAGTGCCTGTCTGCTCAAACTCTACTCAAAACTGAAGTGTTTCAGTTCCTAATTTTCACTGTAGTCAATGAGATCTCAGTCTTCTACTCAATTTGAGAGCCTGAGCTTTGTAGTTTCAGATTCAATGACCTTGTCGTATGTGTAACCACAAGTGTGTCTTGGTACTATTTATAATTCAGAGAAATGCATTAAGTGATTTTCACTGGTGAGGAATATAGACTATATAAGTCTCTCCTTTTTTTCCCCCTCTTTAAATAGATTACATTGTTTGAGCTACAATTTGCTTTTGCAGTAGGGAAGAATGTAAAAGGAGGCACTCATCAATGAATTTCATGTTCTTGACACTTGAACATCCCTCTCAAGTCCTCTTTAAGTCTTTTATTTGCAGGCTAAGTAAACACCAATTTCAGTGATGTCTCATCTACTCCCTTTAATTACTGCTGTTGAGAGAAAGTTTCTGCCGATGCAAATGTGCTATTTTGTCATGTCACATCAAACTGCATCAGCCTTATATTTAGGAACAGAAAGAGGGGGAGGCAGAGACAGGATGTGGCTACAAATGGAACCAAAGGGTTTTCTTAAATACAGGCTGAAAATAGACAATTGAGGCAGTGATGCTTTTTCAAGCATAAATCCATGAAAGGGAAAATCAAGTCTGTGACGACAGAGATGAAAAGCAGGCTAGGGGTGTGAGAAGAGGGAGCTCTAGATGAAGGCATGGGCTGGTGTCAGGGAAAAGCTGATGAACTCATGCAAGCACCCTTTGCATCGACAGATGGATGTGAAGTGGCTTTAGAATGTCAGACCGCATACAGCTGCTCTTCTTCCTTCTGTGCTGGCTAAAAAAGTTCTGGCTGTGCTTCTCTCCGGCTGGTTGCAGGGCATGCTACCTGCCCTTTGTAATCCTCTCTCCTTCAGTTCTCAGAGCTGGACTGGTTGGTTGCTTCTCAACCTGACTTATTTTGATTGGAGAGAGGAAAAAAATAATGCCTGGTCTTCACTACCTCGGCTGTCTCAGCTGAAGCCAGTCACTTGCAGAAACAGGCCTACGTAAACACGGCTGGGTTCTCATTACCCGATTATTTTATCGATCTGTTATTACATGCTGCTTTGATCTCCTCCAGGGATTATTCATTAGATTTCTTTTCTCAAAGCATTATCACATTCCCAAGACTAAAACCAGTATGGTGCAGAATGGCTCAGCTTTGTTCAATTCTTTGTGCCTGTTTGTGTGATGGCTGCATTTACTAATATTAGAAGAATTTCTTGTGGCTCTTGAGTCCACCCACAGAATTCCAAATATTTTCTGTGGCAGCTCAATATGTGGAAATTGAATGGTTTATTCACCACTATTTTTGTATGCATCTGTTAGGGCTTGTATCTTACTAGATTATTTTATATATATGTATATTTATATACATGTATATTTATATAATATATATAAGTATATTTATATACATATATATATATATATATTGCCAGTGAGGTAACTGAACCAAGCCAATAATAGTAAAGAAAAAGGAAAAATTTGCTGAATTAACTAGAAAGAAATGGAAGGAAAAACTGTGAGGAGGCAAATAAAATTTGTGAATAATGATATATATTGCATTTCAGTTAAACCACAGTGCAATTATATTAAATCATTATTTTTAAAGTGTACCTCAGAAGCAACTGGTGATTTTGGAGGTAATATTTTTGTCCCCAAGGACAGTCGAAATGCAGTAGAAGTTGAGAAGTCTGTATACTTACAACATTAACAGATGTGAAACAAGCAGGATGTCAAACTGAAGCAAGGCAGGTTGAGGTACAACACTCTTCATAGTTAAATATTTTCAGTCCTCCCAGTCTGTAAAAATATCAAATATATTGATGCTTTAATCCAAACTCAATTTTTGAATTCTTTACAGCAGGAAAATAACCGCCCGTGGTGCTCAATCCGTACGCGCAGAGAAGCCTGGGGGGAACAAGGCAACGAGAGGTTTGCCTCAGGCAGCTCATGTACAAGGCTGGGGGCATGTGGGTGGCGTACTCTAGGCACTCAAGGTGGACAGGCTCAGGAATGGGAAACGCAACACACTACCGATCACTCGTAGTCTGAGACGTAAGAGGCTTATGTCTTCAACTTGGTTGCAATATTTGGTGTTCTGTCTCGTGAATTTTATATTGGTAAATGCACCCTCGGTCCGTGGCATCTGACCAGACTGTAAATGGAAGTGGAACAGCAGCCTGGGTGTGCATCCTCCAGTAGTGGAGGGAGGAGGTGAGAAAGTCCTGTAGAGATTCTGGCAATACTTAAAGCAGTAATTTGTATGTTATTTCTTATTTTTCTTTTTCTATTTTTTCCCCAACACCTAAGACAATCACACCTAATTATTTTCTTCTCATGACTTTAACTCACGAGAAAATTAAAAAAGCCACAGTAAACTCTATGTTTTTCATAACAAAAAATGCAGTTCTATTGTACTTTTTCAAAGCAAATCACAAATATTAAATGGGGAAGCAGAAAGATAGCTGTTTGTTTTATAGTTGCTATGTTTATTTTGAACTGAATAAGTCTGGAAAGTACTGGATAAAACTGCAGATCAAATGAAAAGACTCCATAAGCTTTCTCCAGATTGTTCATCAAAAAGCACCCAATTGACAACACTGCAACAAGAAAATGCTTTTAATTAATGTCTTCAGTTAAAGGCAAAGCATTGTGGCTCTCTTAAATATATTATTAAATCTGTATTGTTTAGATAATAGGATGGGGAAAGACGCTTGCACTGAGTGCTGTGTCAAATTCATCAGGGCGTGTTTTAATTCTAGTTCACTTGCTGGATTTCACAGCTATTTGTCTGGGTATTGGGGTAATTTGGAGGGTTGAGTAAAGCTAGATGACTGTAATGAACTCATTTTGTCTTTGACTCATTCTGGCAAAAAAAAAAAGCGCTATTTACGGGGTATTTTGTATTGTTAAGACTTCTGTTCCTCCTGTCTCTCAAACTTTCTCTGGGCCACTGTCTTTGTGCCATCACCAATAATTACATCAAATTAATTCAGCATAATTGAGTTAATTATTAGCACTGAAGGTTAGCAACATGACTTCAATTGAACCGAAGCTTTTATCCTCTTTTCCTGAGGTTTCACAAAATGTAAACAAATCTGAATCATGGCTGAAACCAAAGGCAGCTCCCTCTCCATGAGGTGCTTTTGTCATTCAGAAGAGCTGTCCTGCCATGTGCTGTCTGCTGCGATGGGAGAAGCATACTCTGCCATTCTGTATCAACACCCAAATACTTACAAAAAAAGAAATATATGAATCGCCTCAGAACCATTCCATCAAAATCCAGACAGATCAATCACTAACAGAAATTCAGATATGTAGAGGATATCGAAACTGGTTTATCTGGCAAGCATCAAAAGAATTAGGATGTAGATTCCAAAGATTCAGGGGATTGTTTTCTGAGTTAGGGATGCTAGGGATGAATCACTTGAGAGGCATAGTCAGCAGCATGATTCCCTGTATGAGGTACTAGTGTGAGAATCAGAGGATAGGATTCCTGATCCCAGCACAAGCCGCTCCATTTCCTGGAGCACAGTTTCTTTTCAGGATGTTTTTCCTCATATAGATCCAAGAGGCTAGAGTTGGCTATTTACACATCCATGGTCTGGGCGTAACGCAATGGGATATTTGAATTCTCAGCGTTTGCTTTCTGATCTCATCTAAACAAAGGGCATGACTCTGCTGTGAGGCTGGATGGCAAACAGCCTTCTTCCACATGGGGTGGGCAGAGGCTGTTCTAGCGCTATGAGAGCTATGCTGCCAGTGGGGCCTGAGCATGTACTGCAGATTTCTTCAAGTCAGTGTTGCTGTGCCATCCTGTTGACATCACTGCAGGTCTGATCAGTGGGCTTAGGAAGCCTATTCAGAATGAACAAAACTGTTTCCTTCCAGCACGTGGTGTTTGCTTCCCTTTTGGAAGCCCATCTTAACCCAGAGTAGGAGAGAAGCAGCAAGGACTGAGCAAGGATCCCTTTCTTTGCAATAAGCTTATTGAAAGCCATAATTTTCCTTGTTTTTCTTACCAAGCAGGTGGTCTTTCAGTTAGGCTAGCCCAGGGAGAGTGACAGTAAAATTTCTAGGAAAACTTGAGATATGGCTTTAAGACCTCTCGAATATTCCTAAGATATGGTGGGCATTTTTGTCCACGTGATTAACTGTTGGTATGGTAACAATCCCTGATTAGTGAACTGTGCAAATTAAAATCCCCCTTAAGAGGCTAAACACTCTCAGACTTAAATGTTCTGTAACACTGCTGCTTGTAAGCATTTCTCCCATGGACGGGCCTGGATTTTGCTCAAGGTGCTGTGGGTCAAATTCATCTGGAGTACGGTTCTGCCACTGGCAGGGTTTACACCATGGAAGGTTTGGGTACAGGTCATTACTTGGATTGAGGGCAAAGGACTGGAAGATGCTAAATCGCAGCAGGTGGGGGTTGGGATAATGAGATGGCAAGTTGGTCTTCGTGCTGCTGTAAAGGATGATATAAATTAGGAAGGACGATTACAGGGCAACCCGCAGATACCAGGGCATTGTCCGAGCACCATTGTGATTAGTTTGGGATTGTGTGTGGATAGGATGAGAAAGGTGGTGCTGCAGTACATCAGTAAAATAAGAAGTTACACTGCAAAGCCCTCCTGTAGTGTAGATTTTACTCCCTTGTAGGCTGGGTGTGGTATTTGCACTGAAGGAATGCTGAGAGGCCTACTTTGGGCATTCTTGGTTTTAAGTAAAAAGCTTATATTAGCCTTTGGTCTATAGTGAGAGTCACGGTGACTTTTTTGCTTTTTCTCAAAACCTGACTCTTTATGCTGTCATCACTTTGTCCTTCTATTGAACTTGTGCACTTTTATTTTCCCAGTTAGAGTCCTTTCTACGCTAAGTGGTAGCAGCTTGTTTGAATTACATGTTTTTACTCTTTTGCTAAAAAAATAAAACAAGATAGGCTAGTTTTGCCCAAGCAATCCTGCTTTATCTTAAAGCAAAATTAAAATTAATTTTGTACCAGTTTCAGTCCTGAATTGGATCAGGAAGCATGACAAAAGCATATGTAAAATTTGCCGATTCTTGAGGACCTACTTCTTCCATACTTACATGACCCATAATTTATAAAACTAGCGCTTCACTTAAAGACAGCATGCATTCATTTGCACCCTTCAGAAGAACTTTCCTACCTTATGCTGCTAACTGGGTATCCTTGTATTGTGTTTAATTGGAGGCTTCTTCAAAAATCTTCAGAGATTCAGAAAATATTAGAAGGTGATATACGCCTATAATTACACCCTGAAAGTTGTTATACCGAGTGTCACAACTGCACTAACTGTAGGGAGAGCCACTGGTGCTAAACTGGAACATGTCAAAGTGCAATATTTACAAGAAAGAGAGGAATGAACAGGCAGTTTTGTTTTAAAGCTGATGGTAGCAAGATCCAATTCAATTCATATTCAGGCATGATCTTGCCTATAAATACTTACAGATTTGGGCAGTAAGAACAAAATAAGTGTTGACAGCACTTCACTGAGCAGTTTACAGCCGGGAGGATAAAGTTCTTACAAGACTGCCTTTCAGAATTTTCTTTGCGCTTGGAAAAGTCACTGTTGGGAGAAAAAAGTGGAGAAGTTTGCATTGCACCTAAGCCAGAGAGATTCCTGTCTATTCCTCCATTGCTGCCCAAACTTGGCATTGGGTGAGCATGCTACAAAGAATATTTCTTCAATTAGTCTAAGCACATTCATTAATTATCCCCAACTGGGTAATCTGGCCTAAGTGTAGGAAGCGTGTTTCTTCCCTGGTGCTGGATTGGAAACGTCTCTGCCTAGTGGCGTTCAATAGCGCTAAGCCTCATGCTGGTGCTGTCACACTGCCCGAGGCATGTCCAACCACTGGCGATTCCTTGTCACAAACCAGGTCTTTGGGATGTGTGGTTCAGCCAGCTGGTAATCTCCTGTATTCTCTGCTGATGCTCTGTAATGCCACCTTTACAGTGCTGTCCTCAGCCCCCAGAACGTGCTGCTGGTGCACTCTCCTTTGACATTGCTCGATGTGCGAGGCAGAGAAGCAAAGCACAGAGCAGAGGAGAACAGAAATAGAAGTGAACAGAACAAAAATGTCTAGCTATCATCAGTCATGCAATAAGACATTACAGATCATATTTAGAAAGGACAGAATTCACAATAATGACAGGCCACAGCTCGTCAGAAACAATCACATCAAACCAGCAGATCTTAATAAAAGCTCAGCATGCTGGAGAGATGTGTTTATTACAATGGGATTTGAGCATTGTACATGCTCACCCATACAAGAGAGTATATCTACAGGGCAGGCCGCTGCCCAGAGCTGCAAGACATTCAATAATGCTCTGAGTGAATGTGATTTGGTCGGGACGGACGTTTGCTGGTTTGCCTAGGGCAGCAGAACCCACAGAGCTGGCCTTGAACACAGCACAGTAGTCCCTCTCCGGTGACCTTCTAGGGAATAAAGAAAACACATTACGGATTAATAACCAGAGAAGAAGGCAGTTACTTCACTGAAGCAGGACAGCTCTGCCACTCTGCTGCAGGAAGTTGTAAATGTATTTTCACAAGGAAGCTGTGAAATGTGGAAGGGAAGACCAATGTAGCCACGTACAAAGACCAAAAAAAAGAGTGAGGATCCTAGCGAGTAGCAGCAGTCTGCTCGGGTGTCGTCCTGGCCTGATGTCAGATCCTGAGCCAAGATGTTTTGTGGTTAAAGAGGTTTCAAGAGGCTTCCAATTTCGTTCTTATTTTGGCAGCTTGATTATTACTTCCCTGCACAGAACATTTTTCACGTTGCATTTTGCACAAACACCAGTTCTGGAATCGGTATTCGTGCTGTTGTAAGTGGGCCCAGCAATGGCATGATGAGTCAGGTTACAGAGCTGGGCTATGAATCTTTAATATTAGGTTCACTATTTATTTTCAGTTTCTTTTTTCTTTTAGAGTCTATTATTGGGCACTTAGATTTATATTTTCAAGGAGGACAAATAATTTTGACAGCTTAGATAATTGTACATGTTCCAAGTTCAGCACTGAATTCTCCAGATACCTAAAATCACGAAAAAATACTTTTTGGAAAAAAGAGAACAAAACAAGCTACTTCTGTTGTGCTTTGTGAGCATTCATACAGCTGTAAATATTCTGAAGCATTTTCCTAATTAAAACTAAACTAATACTGCTGAATAGATGCTTTGCAAGAGTTTTTCCTTTTTTGTTTTTTGACAAGGTTTGATTACTCAATCCTATTTTGCAAAATGCACTGTGTACATCTCAGAAATTTTTGATTGAGTTCAACCAAAGCCTACTAACAGCTGGGGAGACAGCGTGGTTTCCTTGAAGACGCAGTGAGCTCAACTGGTAACAGAATCTGCAGTGAGAGCATCAACACTGCTACCAGCTTTTGGACCACAGGCACCCTCAGTAACTTAGAGCCAACCGAGAGAAATAGAGTTGTACATTCCCACGTTAGAATGGTAAAGGCACAATACTCTGAAGGAGTAAGAAAACACACACCCAGCCTGTGTATGTGGGGTGAGCGCGAGGGGGAACAACCTTGAAACAGCAGCAGCTCAGGTAGTTCTTGAAGCTTTAACTCACATTTGAAGTCTCTGAAGCCCAGTTTTGGTGGCTGTTTAACTGTTCTGGAGGGATTGAGGTTGCAATTGTTGAGCCATAGGGATTTGCTTGAAAAACAGTTGCAGTAGCAGGAAAAAAAAAATATCTGAGAGCAGTGGCACAGTGTTGTATCGGTATCACGGGTTCAGGTATTCACAGGGTCAATTGACAGGCGTGCTAATGCAGAGTGCAAGATTAATTGGCTTTGGTCAGCTTTTGCTTCACTATCTGAATATCATTATCAGGAATGTAAATGATTATGCTATGCAGCGAAATGCCACAATAGTCTCAGTGTCTCCTTTTATACTTGTCTCTTTTTAAACAGGGTTTTATCTAAATGCAAATGTGATTTCAGCCTTCTGATTAGGGCATTATACAGTCATCCATTCCAGAAAAGCACAATTAGTGGATTATTTTGTTTCTGACTCAACAGTTCTTGGTTTAGATAGTTTGTTTGTTGTACTATGCATGAAATTTAAGTTATCACAAGGAGATTTACAGTATTAGTCACAATTACAGCCAGATTTTGTGAGGTTGAGGTTTTTATTTTTCATGGCAGATAAAAATTGTAACATTTGTGGAGTCTTTTTGGAACAAAAGCATTAATGCAGACTCTTACTATGCCTTATTGTCCTTTTTGTGCAAAGTGAGGGGCAAATTAACTATGCAAATTCCGTGATGTCGTGGGGTGTACAAGTACAGAATTCAGTCATACCTCTTCTCAGGATTTATTCAGCGTTGAATTGTGCTAAGATACCGTGGCACTGTATGAGAACCTAACGGTGGGTCAACTTGTAAGATTATTTCTGATCAAACAACTGTGTTAGTAAAATTGCCATCAGTTTTTCCATGTCCTGATTTCCAGTGAAGTGAGATAAAAAAGATCCAGTCCAGTTCCCCAAGGCGGTTGTGTCCCAGCTGAGATAACATGGCAATGCTTAGTTGATGCGGAATTGGCTGAGGCAGGAAGGTGCAAAAGCATAGTTGGTGGGACAGAGTACTTCAAAAGCAGTTAAAACTGTGTATGCCATCTGGAAGAGAAGAACTGTATTGCACGATAAAGCTAGGATGCTGGAGGCAGCTCAGAAAGGTTAAAAGGGGGAAAATAAGAAACCAGGGAAAGAGAAAGACCTGTCCAGATGACATTTCAATATGCCAGATCGTAAGAAGAATTTGATTTGATTTCATGGAAGCTGGATGCACATATAGACAGGAAAAGAAAGAGTATTAGGTTCTAATAAACTATCAAATGGATTACTGCTTTAGGGTTTTATACAGCTTTTCCAGCCAGTAGGCTCTGAAATCATGTTAGATGCTGTACATGGAGCTCACAGTTGAGCATTGTGGTACATAAAAAGTTGTAATTATCTTTCTACAGTTGCAGACTGAGGCACTGAATACACTGAAGTGTATTCTTGAAATTACAACGACAATGTTGCAAGATTGTGGTGGTCCTAAAGGGAGCAAAAGTTCCAAGAATGCCAAGAAAATGACTCATGTATAGGAGAACTTAATCCAGACTCAGAAATTAGCCAAATAGTGTTTGTTTTTTTTTTAATGTACACAACAGTGGCTGTCACAACTTAGGTAACTGAGGTGACGATACAGAGAATGCGTTTCAGCACTCTGAAACACAGCTCCCGGTACCCCGACAAGGTAGCAGTGGCTCGGTGCCGCTGGTGAGGTGTGGGGGGTCCCTGGGTGGTGCCGCGGCTGCAGGGAGCAGGTGGAGCCCCCTGGAATTACGGCGCCCTTCACAGCCTGCTCAGGGTGGTACAAACACGGGGACTCTGCGTGCTCAGAAAAATAGGGGGTTTTGGTGGTAAACTCCCCCGTGAAGATAACTCATGTCCCAAAGGTTGTAACATTTGTGACGCTGTGGATGTACAGCAGCATTCAGGATTGCTTTTTCTTTCAGTATAGGGCCTTCCTGTAATGAAGGTTTGATAACTAGAACTGGTGAAAATGTCAAATTTCAAATCCATTACGAACTCCAACATTTGGGGGAAAGCAGAAGCAATTTTTCTGAAATTTCGTGTGTTGGTCACATGATTTGAATTTAACAGTGCATTGTGTTCCTATGAAAAATACTGCAGTGGAAAAATCATAATTATCTAAAGTGAAACACATTTTTCATTCCATCAATCAGCTTAATCATTCCATATTTGTATGTTTATGAGACTTTGGTTTCCTGCTCTCTCCCGTAGATGAGTTTCTTTATGCTGAAGCAGGCTGTCCTCTACATTCCCAACACATAAAGAATCTGTGCTTTTGCGACAGGAAATCTATAGCACCACTTAGGTTTAATTAGAGCATGGTGACAGATAGGACTTCAAAGCCTAGAAACAACTCAACAAATTGGCCTTACTCCCAAAGCATGTTTTGAGGTGTGCCTTGAGCTGGGATGCAGTGGGAATATGGGAAATACAGGGTTAGGAGCTGAAGGACAGTGGAACTGTCCCAGTTCTTACCAGCTAAGGATCAAACCAAATGAACCTGCGTATAGAGATAAGCTTGCGTTCAGGTCAACAAAACACTTTTTCTATTAAAGCCTGAATGTCAGTGCTACAGAACATCCCCAACTGCCGCTGAAGGAAGGAGGAAAGGGAGAACAGTGACTGGAGCCAAAGGTGTGCTGTATGAAGCTGGTCTAATCCTTTAATCTCTGCCACTCACTGTCCTGTAGGCAAGCAGGCCCGTCTCAGAGTGGGGTTCTGGTGTGTGAGACACACACGGGGAGACCCTCAGGGTACGGGAATAGAACAGATTCAGAGATGCACTTCAAAAATGGCTGGCTGCAACACCTCTATGTCCTTAAGCTCCAGTAACTCCGAGGTCTTGCTTACCCTGCACAATTTCACATGGCTAAAAAAAACTTAAGGCAGCCAAAGAAAGTCAGTGTGTATGCTGCTGGACTTCTTGACTTCTTGTTATGAAAGAGAAGTGAAGCTAGATTTTGGTCCAAAACATAAAATCCTGTTCTTCTCAGTTCTTCTGAAACAGAAACATCAACATCTTCTCTAAATTGAATGGTGTTGTGACAGAATCCCTTAAAATCACGGTGTGTGTCAGGAACGTTGCTCAGTCTAAATATATTGTTCTCAGTTTTTTTGTCACCTGCAGTACAAAATGTAAAGGGAAGAATGAAGTGAGGGGATTCAGCATGATGCTTGTGCAGTAAATGTTTATTACAATATATGATGTGAATTAGTAACCCCAAAATAGTTTAAATAAAAAGATAACAAACACCAGGTGAATTATTTCAATAATTCTATTTAAATAGTTGGGGGGAAAGAGCCAGGTGTTGGGTGAAACTACATTTCCTGAACAGGAAAGCAAAGCAAAGGTATTTGCATAATAAAGCAAGCTTTGTCCAAGATGATTTTCCTGAAGTTTCATTTGCATTTTCACTGATAGCTGGTAGGGGAACACAGCGATACGGCTGAATTGAGTGCTAGCAAGAAACTGAAGGAGAATCTTCTTTGAAGGTCCGTTCATATTAGAAGGGTTCCAGATGTGTTAAGAAAACAGCTTCAGAGAAGTCAAGGAAGGAAGTCAGTGCTGAGAGTGATACCGAGGGTGGAGTGAAAGGTGTGTGCTGCAGGGTGCCCTCGGCTCTGAGTGCTGGCAGCCAGCCCCAGGACTGACTGACCCCCTTCTGGCGGCTGGGGAGGCGATTCTCAGGGATGTGCACAGGCTGTGCTGTAGGCACTTTAACTTCTCTTTTTTCATAAATACAAACTCTTTGCTAATAAGCTTGATATGATTATATATCAAATCAGTGGTCTGAGGGTAAACTGATTAGGACTGAGTGTATCTATTGCCAGTGGAGCTGCAGGTCTGCACACACCAGCAGCTTACTCTCAAATTGCTTAGCTCCCAGAGCCTGCCTGCTTAAGCTCATTGCAAAAAGTTTAATTTGGGATGAAAAGCAAATGAGGACTTCAACACTTGGAAAGTAAATAAATCTGCTGGAATATTATACAATGAGGTAGGTGCCCAGTATGCCCAAGCAAAACTGAGGTCACAGACATGGAATCGTTCTACTTAACTTAACCTTGTAACAATAGGCGCTGTATCATAACGCTTCCTTCTGCAGTCAGTGAGAGAAAGGTAGGGAGGGATTCAGTCTGTTTTTTTGGAGCTGTTTTTTTGGAGTTTATCTTTCTGCTGGTTGGAGGGGTAATACAGGGATCCCGTTACAGACCTTGGAGTGTAATCACCTCATTTTACTCAAATGCCAAAGGGAAATGAATTCAAACCAAGTAACTGCATGGAACTGATGTCCAGCATAGGTTTCATTGCAAAGAGAAAGTGATATTTTAGAGAAAAGAATGGAAGAGAATGAGATGAACATTCCTAAGCCCAGGGGAGTTCTGATCTGTATTTTAAGCTGAACTTTTTAGGGCAGAGCCATAATTAGCAAATCTCGTGTGCTTGGAAAATGGGCTGGCAAGTGGGGTAGTCAGACTGAAACCATTTTAAGAAGCCAGCTCTTGGTCTCTATTTCTGAAGTTTTGTAAAATCTTTCTGCCTTATGTGTTTTGTTTTTGTTTTTCCTGGACAGTAGAAATCCTGTGGTGTGTGAGGATGAATGACTTTTGTTACACAAATACGAGAGAACAGAACTGGAATCAAGCAAGCAGAATGAAAAGATTGCAGTAGCGGTAGAGAGCCAACTTATTGTCCTCATGATGGAAGAATAGTTTTCTAATTGTTCATGAAACCTAATGGAAGCCATATTTTGGCTGTAAATAATTCTCAGGAGGGACCATTGTGAAGTCTTACCTCATCTCTCTTACTTTACTAATAAAACATATCAAATATTCAAAAGCAGGCACGCCCTAGGAAGCTCAAAGTGCACTAAACCACTTGTCAGTTTTGGATACTAGAGAATGATGGGACTGTCCAGAGGTTTTTCTGGCACATCACTGACCTGTTGGAAGTTAGTGCCGATTTATCTTTGGTACGTGTCAGCTGTGAGAGGAGAGGATAACAGGCAGAAGGTAAAGATTATGAGGACGGAGTCCAAGAGCCAAATAATTAAGGTTTTCTTACTCACAAGACATCGTGATATTACACCCAGCCATGGTGAGAGAGGGGGGTTTGAAAATTAACTCCAGTTAGCATCTGCTTCCGAGTTACCTGTAACCAAAAAAAAAAAAAAGGAAATACCACATCTTGCATTTTGTCCATGGAATCTCTCCTAAGTGGTGTAACCATTTCGGTCCTGGAGATCTGTATTCTAGAATCCAGTAATAAGACCCAAACCAAAGTTACTGTCTTAAACATTAAATTCAGCCTGCCTTTTGTCTCGTTGGTGTGTGTTAGTTCTGACACCAGGTGGGGCACTCCCAGCACAGGACTTATTGCTGCATTTGGCGTTGGCATCACCCATCTCTCCGCCTGGGGAACGATCCCTGTCTACTCTCCTTCTCAGATCCCCCGAGTGGCAGTGCTTTCCCTGGGGTTAATTAAGGGAGTGTCCAAGCTGAGCCTTGTGCATGTTGCTGGCCAGCCGTGTTGCATTAGCTACGATGGGAAGTTACCCCAGCCGTTCCAGTGGCTTACAGATCAGGGGATTCAACTGTCGTTTTGTAAGTGCTTTTTTTTCTAACGTTAATGGTAGAGTCATGGTATCAGCACCATAGATTGATCTCACAGCTCTCTGCAATCAAAAAATTATATGGCATATTGGTAACAAGGTATGGGTAAAAGGCCAGTTTGGAGTTTTTAAGGGGGAAAAAAAAGCCTGTAGCCTAGAATTACAACACTTAAGGGTGTTTTTCACTAAAGGGTTAATCGGTGTGTTCTATTGTATATCTTTAAATTAGTTTTAATAAGTTACATCACATAATTTACATCAGCTCATCAGATAGTAACTCTGCAAAGTTCTCCCCTGAAACAGCCGTCTTTTTCTCTTGAAGGCTAGAAAAAGGTTTTCGTTCTGAAGTGTCATCAGAAGCTTTCTTCAGGGCTTCCATGGCACCCACCATTAGCCATGACTCACTATTTTTTAAGGACCTGCAGAAACAGTGTTATAAAACTTGCCTGTTGATAGCAGCTCAGCAGGTGGTGAGCTATGTTGTGTGCTCTATTAGGCTCCACAAAAACATGTTCGTATTACTGTCACCTCCTCCCCATTCCCATCCCACCTGTTTGGCTCATCTGCTTCATTCTGCCTCATCTTATGACTTGTCATTAGTCTGCCTTGTAAATTCTTTGTGGCAGAAACTTTTTTGTTAGACATATATATATGGATATACAGAGAGAGGGACTACCTACCACGACCAAGCCCAAGTTCCTGGCTGAAGGGTATGGATGGGCCCAATCCCAATACAGAAAATAACACTAATATCATGAGGCTTTTTCTTATGTATCTTCTGTAGACAAGAAGCTCTGCCGCAGGAACAGCTCTCTCTCATTTTACAGGATTTTACCTATTTTTGAACCTAACCACCTTTTGTCTAATTATGGCAGCATGGATTTCACCAGTCTTTCCCTAATGAGCAGAAGCAGCATTGCCATGAGTCACTCAGATATAACCTTGTCCTGTGGCTTGGTGCCATGAGTAAAGCAGCATTGTAGAGGCCCACCCTTCAAGAATAGGGCACATAATGTGTTTTTCTCATAGAATTGTTTAATTTTCTTCAGATAGAAGAATCATTCATAACCAGCATGAGCGTACACTAAAACCAGAGTATGAATAGAACACGCAGAAGAAACTCCCGGGGCCAGAGCAGCGAGCAAATGTTTTTCTCTCTCCCCCTTTATCATAGAATCATTCAGGTTGGAAAAGACCTCTAAAATCATCTAGTCCAGCCTTTAACATAATATTACGTGCTGTTTTAATTTTAATTTACTGGCTATGTTTTTATTGTTGTAAAATTACTTTACACTTTTAATACTGTTTTTAATAAAATTCAGTGGATATCTTAATTTGTGTTCTTTGTTTTCAGCAGCTAAAAAACGTGATAATGGCTCCACTACCCAATGCTAAATTTGTTCAGAACCCTTTGCAATTACTTGCTTTTCAGAGGTGCTTTGCAGTGAAGGTGCTGTATCAGAGCTGACTGACGCTTGGAAGTTAAGTACATCAGCTCTGGGCACTGCAAGGTCAGCGGAATATTTTGTTGTCTCAAGAAGAAAACTGGTATTTATTTCTTTAGGGCTGTGAAATTTACATATTGGTCAATTCAGAGACAGAAGTTTTTGCTTTATTTCTGTCCAGATCTGCATGGCTGATGCCTGGCATTTTGCTTACGTGACTCGGGAAGTGAGCAGAGCAGCTGGTATGTATGTGCCTATTGGGCAAGTCTGGAAATTCCGGACAGCTTGCAACCCAACCAGACTTAGAGATCTCTGGAGGTCTTGACCTAACGTTTTCAAATTCCATTGAATACGACATTTAGGCAGTAAAAGAACGTATGTAGGGATATTCAGATTCATGTGTAACAGTCCCATGCATTAGCTTTAGAAATCCCATCGAAGAAGGCCTACTAAGTCTTGTACTATCTCGTGTTACTGCAACTCTTCGTATGTTTAAATCTGGCATTGCTCCTGTCTGGGCACTCCTGTGGCTGCACGGGTGGAATGCTTGGGCTGTTAGCTTGGAGGTGTTGAACCTGGTAGCCAGTGCAATCTGTGAGATGTAATTAACTTCAGGTAAAAAGCATAAATTTCTCATCTGGAACTTCAGCAGCCCATGCATGAGATGCTTATTGTGTTATTCTACTTGGAACTAAATTTGGCCAAAGAAATTTCTTAAAGGAAGCAAAAAGAAAAAAAATATCCAAGTGATAAGTAAGTATCATAGCGGGTGCTAAAATAATGACTTACACCTACTTCATTATTTAGTTACTTATGTATTATCTTTATTCTTAAGAGTAATGATGTAAAAGTGTTTTTTTCCAAATGTTAATTTAGTTCTCTGCAGATGGTAACCATCTGTTAAATGACAAGTCATTTACAGTATTTGATTAGCACTTTATATGGATTGGGTGGACTTACTGTTACAATATGTAAGTGTAGTTATTGAGGTGAAACTTGCTAGATTTGTTATTTTCCTGTTGCTGTTCCAAAAATGAAAAATTTCAAAGCTAATGTTAAGCCACAAACCTCAGCCAAATACAAGTAAACAGATCTCTTGGGGGCTGCCAATACTATTCTGTTTACTGTAGGTTTTTTTTCTTCTTCTTAAGAGAAAAAAAAAGTATTAAATTGCAACACAGCTTAATATTACTATTTTAAAGTGATTTTCTCTGCTTGAACTGCACACTGTTTTTTCTACTTTGATCGGTGACAAATAACCACAATTTGTCCATAAACTAAGCAAGTTCTGATGTATTTCATGTTGTTTTCTTCTAAAGATTTTTTCAAGTTATACTGCTCAATTTTAATTTACTGGCCATGTTTTTATTGTTGTAAAATTACTTTACTGTTTTTAATAAAGTTCAGTGGATATCTTGATTTGTGTTGTTGGTTTTCAACAGCTAAAAAACGTGACAATGGCTCCGCTACCCAATGCTGAATTAGTTCAGACCTCTTTGCAATTATATCGCTACCTGCTTCGATGCTGTAAGCAACTTCCCGAAGAGAATATTCGTCAGCATTACAGACATGCAATCAGGCAGGTGAGAAACATATTTCTTTTCACTGGTGGAATTCAGAGTTGTGTGGTAGTTCCTTTTTTGTTTATTTTCCCCCTACAGTTTGGACCAGCTTCTTATAACTTTGGGCATGTAAAATTTTCTGTAAGCTTGAAACCTTTGTGGATTCAAAGGGTTATGCTGGGAGTGTGTGAAGGAGCATTTCCTTTCGTCTGCTTTGAGTCTGAAGTCTTCAATTTTTCCTTTGCTTTCATCTCTACTTCTTGTGTTAGTCCAGAGTGAACAACAATTCCTTATTCACCTAAACACATCTTTTATGGTAATACTTGCTAGTTCCTTGTCTGTTACTTTTTTTTTTTTTTTTCAGGACAGGTAAATCTCATCTAACTGTTTATATGCAAGTCATTTCGTGCCTTTGATGTTCTGTGTCATTTGTAGTTTTACTGTGCCAGACAACTCCAAGGAAACTTCACTATTCAGCATTTTACTTAGGTGCTGTTGAATTTACTAGGATGTGAGATGTTTATTAAATTTGGTCATGTACTTTGCATTTCCATGTAAAGAAAGGTATCATAGAATTGTAGAATGGCTCAGGTTGGAAGGGACCTTAAAGATCACCTAGTTCCAACCCCCCTGCCATAGGCAGGGATGCCACCCACTGGATCAGGTTGGCCAAGGCCCCATCCAGCCTGGTCCTGAGCACCTCCAGGGACGAGACACCCACAGCCTCTGTGGGCAACCTGCTCCAGTTCCTCACTACCCTCTGAGTGAAGAATTTCCTACTAATGAAGAATTTCCTCCCAAATCCTGAATTCCTGAGGTTCCTCCCAAATTCCTGAGGTATCTTTACCTCCTAAAGGTACCTCAGTTTTTGTCCAGAATTCAAGTTCTCAGTAGTCTGTGATCATCTTCTCAGTGTCAGTGTTTTTTGCTGATGATGTTTGAAAGGAATATAATATTTAATATGAAATTACATTTACTAAGCCTTGTTATGGAAATAGCATAGTCAGGTGCTATGATGTATATTTTTTACCTTTTCAGATCAAATGTTTGTGTGCCTCAAATTTTCTTTAGGATTTAAAAGGATCCTTATTTTGACAATTGTTGCAGTAAGTTGGTCATCAGTGTAACACTGATCAAATGTTGCAGAGTTTCAAAGTTCATGCGGATGAAGACAATCCTGAGAGGATCCAGCAAATTATTAAGAGAGCCATCGAAGATGCTGACTGGGTCATGAATAAAGTAAGTGCATCAGATTGTTGAAGTTTAGCTCTGACTTAGTTCAAATCAAAGAATAAAACACTGCAAAGTGAATTAGGAGCAGGAAACTGTTCTACTGTCCTGGATATTGAAGCACCTGAGTGAAAGGAAATAACCTAGCTGTTTGGGGTTTATGAATTTGATGGTTCTCGTTTAAAAATTCTTCTTTGTCAATATAAATTTAAGTGTATTTTTTAGAAGCAATGATGCTTTAAATTGATCTCTGTATATTTTTTTTTGTTTCCTTTAAGAATTATATTAAATTTCAGCAGTGGTGACTAATGTCAGTTTATCATAGAGGAACGACACAAGTCACAGATCATTGTTAAAAAATGGCTTCTCTCCTAACAAGAATCTGTCCTCTGTTGATCAGTTTACATAAATTCCCTGAATGCTTTTTTCTCAGGTCTTACCTGTGACTAAATGGATCGGGGTTAGACAACATGGTGGCAGAATTGTGGTAATCAGTTCACTCATGCCACAGTTATCACCAAGTGGAAATGCCTCCTTACTGTCACAGCACTGAAATGTATCACTCAAACAGGCAATGCCACAAGGTCCATGCCAAAATATCATACTAGCAGAGGAAAAGTGGATTGACAAACTGGATTCTTAAATAAAAGAATGTTTGCCATTGGACAGCTGAGTTGCATGGACTTTGGATTTCTCAGAGTATCATGACACAAGTCAAAAATTTAGCTTGCTCTAAGTATCAGTGACTTAATTTACTAAATGACTGCTAAATCCCTATCTCTGCTAGTCCATGAAATCCAAATAAGAATTGTTACAGGAGCAAGCACAGATTAGTCATAGATTATAAATTTATAGCAGTAGCTAAATCCCAGCGGTTACAGTCTAGTAAATAACTGTCTGTGCCTGAATCTGATTTTGTTCTCCCTACAATTATGAAAAGCCTCATTGTGATTCTGCAGCAGATTATATTGTACTTAGTTATATTGCCAGTTTTCCAGTGGTGCAAGAGGAGGATCCAATTCGGTGTCCATCAAGAAGCAAATGGCTCCATTATTTTATATCGCAGAGGGAAAGCCTATCGCATCTCAATCTAAATTAAAAGAAACAGGCAATTTTGTGTAGACCATGAATAGGATTGTAAATTCTTGTTGGTGTGAATCATTACTTTTAGTTATGTATTTTTTCCCACAAATATATATTTTTTTTCATTTCAGTATAAAAAGCAGAAGTAGAAGAAGGATGAAGACAAGAATGTCATTGGTAAACATCTTTAGAGGACTTGCAGTCAAATAAGTCCAGTGCTATGTTATTGTCTGCTATTTTCCTTTATATAATGCAAATAAAATAATATTTCTGAAGCTATTTGAGGTAGTAGATAAAATGACATAGTCTAGGTTCAAAGTATTTAGCATGCATAATCACAAACCCTAGCTTAAAGCTCAAACTTCCCTAAGATTTGCATAGCACAGAACACTTCTTGGGAAAACTTACTGAGCATGAAAATATAATGCAGTACAAGTTATTAACCAATAACAAATAGTGCCCTGTCTTTTGTTCATATCTGGTGAATTAGAGTCTCATCTGAAAGAATTTAACCTGTATTTGAGCATAAAAGTCTGTCCTTAGAGCCTGAAAACTTGTGAATTGCTCGTTCAGGTTCAGAGCAAATTTCTATTTCCTTGATTATGGATTAGATTATTCTGTTAGGCCTGGGGAAAGGCATAGCCTACTGAGCGGAGAACGTTCCCCTGAGGATTTTAAGCCCATCTAGAATTTGAACAATGGTATTTACACTCCTGTTGATAGCAAGGCTGATTTAGTCTCATCTCTTGCTTTTCCCTGCTTATGGATATCTTTGTTCCACTTTGTAGGTTTGCACTTGAACTGATTTCTGTCTTTTCTTATTTAAATATAGGTGCCTGCCCCTTGTGACCCTAGGCTCTAAAATCCCATGAAAACAGATGCCATTCAGATGGGTTCTATGCGCTCCATGCATGGTATGATCACTGAAATGTGTAATCTTGTACAAATATAAAGGCTTTCACAGCTTTTTGCAATGTGTAATAAATGGTATTTAAAAATGTGAGTCTGTGTCCTTTTTAAGAAGACCATCTTTTCGCTGCCCTAATAGATTTTCATCAGGAAAAAATCAAAAGGAACGCTAGGTATCTTAACTAAAATTAATTTAGAGGTGAAAGTTTCCTTTTGAAGCATTAGCTGTACTTTTGAAGCTTTTAGCTGTACTTGGAGCTTTCTGCCTCCAGGTGGCAGTGCATGCTGCTATGCATATCTGAAGTCCTAAGTGTTTGGGGGTTAGATTTGTTTGCTTTTACTGTTCGTGAATTGTGAATTGTTGAGCTTCTTCACCTGCCAAAATAGAACTCAGGTGCTAAGCCAGATCTATTCTGGGCAGATTTTATTTTTTCATGCAGCCATGAAAGAAACAAAATTCCAGCTCCAAGTAGTCAAGCAGAATTTCAGACAAGTGCTATAAAAGAAATGAAGGCCATATGAGAAAGTTTATACAATAAAGTATTGTATCAAAAAATTTCCTTTGTATCTGCTCATCCTAGCCCCTACTCTTCAAACATTCTTTCACTTTGTTATTTTTTCCCCTGCCATCCCTGCTACTGTCCTCTCTCTAGTCCTTCATCTTTTCACCTCATCTTATATACCTTCAGCTTTTGTAGCTTTTGTCCCAGATCTTCTTTAATTCTGGTATTTCTCATCTTGTCTGCCTACCACAGTTCTTTCTCCTTCACAAATCCCTTTCTGATAATTATCTTAGAAGATACTAAGGTATTTTGCTGGGGCCACCTTTCTACTTAATTTCAAATAATAAAGCACAAAGGTAATAGAGGATTTCAAGAAAATAGGAACAAACTTTTCTTCATATGGGGAAAATTACTTATCTTTCTGTGTAAATTTTTGGAAAGTGTATCTGGTTTAGTTTATCCTTCCAAAATAATTTGATGCAAGGTAGAACACAGAAAATTTCAGCCCTGGCATTTGGAAAAGAATATACAGTATGAAACCAAATGCTAATAAAAAAGCTCAAACAGATTTGATGACATAAATATGAAAGTGCTACCTTTAATCAAGAGCAAAAAAACAGCTGACCCATGCTGTATTCCAATTCTATTATATATACTCTGTTGTAGTGTAGAGATGCACCAACAGCTTTATATTGTTGCAATAGTGAAAACATTAAGACCCAGTAGCAGTAATATTTTATGGAAACATGGTAGTTTCCTGAACTTTAAGTGTGGTGTGCTCAACAACCCTCTGTTGCTTTCATTATCTAGCTTTATGTAGTGAGAAGCATACTGATTTGCTTAGTTACTTAATAAGATAATTGCATGTGTTTATATCATTCTTACATGCATGTTATTTAATTTGTGGATAGTTCAACAGGGAATACACCAGGGAGCTGGAGGATGCAACTATGGCATGTCTGCAGCTCCAAATGTCTGAGGTGCCAGCTGAGAGATGGAAACATCAGACCCAGAGGTATGAGAGCTATAACTGGTATGGCAGGACCAGGATGTGTGAATTCTAGTCTTTGGCAACTGGTAGAGCGTGCAGTTCTTTGTAGGGTGAAGAGGGAGAACATGGTTGCTGAGGCAGGAGACATGACTAAATATTTTGACAGTAGTGATTCAGGGCATGATGAGATGCCTGAGTCATTTTCTTTTATACAAACATAATCTCATTTTCAAAATAACAAACCTTTTAATAGAATGGGAATATGATGTGAAGATAACTTTATTTACTCTGTTACAGAACAGTTAATTTCCTTGCTAGTGGGGAGACATGATGCAAACATCTTTTTACTTCCTTGTGATAGTGAAAGTAATCCTGCTTTCTGTCTAAAACAGATATGTTTCTCTAATGACTGGACATTGCATAGCTGAGGCTTTCCTCCTTTCAACACACAGTCTGTTAGTCTGTTCTTCAGCAGCATAATTTGGGATGAAAGATGTTGATTTAGCCTAAATATAGACAACAATCTGAACTCTAAAACAGGATTTAAGCAGTGATTCAGTACTTTAGACCAAAATTATTATCTGTAAAAACCTCTACTCAGAAGTCATTTGATCCTGGACATGCCTAAATTTGCCTGTCACTCTCCTGTTCGACCTGAGAGTTAGTGCAGTAAATAGGGTTCTCTTCATCAGCTCTGTGCCTTTCTACCACCCAGCCTTGCTGAGACTGAAGGACTGTTCTCTGTTTCACCAATGACTTAATTTGGTGTTAATACCAAGTGGTTAATACCACTGTGCTAATGATGATCTGTCAATCACTGTAACAGGGCCCAATGTGGGAAAGACTTGTACAGTCATAGGCATAACTTGATTTCTGCTGCTCACATGGGAATGCTTAGTTGGAAAACCTCCTCAAGGGCTCTGATGGCAGTTGCAAAAAAGCTATCAACCCCCAATAGATTGGTGTATTCACGTTTCCCTATTTAATCATTTAGAATTTCTGAAAATAAAGATGTTGGGTGCAAAATAAGTAATATAGGATAAAAGACTGTGTTGAATCAACAGTTGAATGAGCAGTGTAAACTTTTTATCACTTTAACTTTGCAATACTAGCTAGCGAATGAAATACAAAGGATGATATCAGGAAAAAGGGATAGGCATATTTCATTTATGAGTTCCTTATTTCAGTAAAACGAAACAAAAATCTATTTCTGTAATCGTACATCATGCCAGTTCTGGTAAGTAAAGGATGATTGGTAGGTATATGAAATAATTGAATAACTAAGGGCTCGCCAGGAGGTCATATCAAAGCCTCAGGTTTTGTTGGCACCAGTGACAGGTATTAACAAAGTAAATATTGTTACCAATGCTGCTTTCAGTGCGGAATGTTATCACTGGCCATTCATCAGCCTGAGAGTTTTCATTGTGTTTACAAATTAACAGCTATGTACTGGAAACAACAATTTTGCAGCTTGTTACTGTAAGATCTTAAGTCAATAACTTCTCCTAAGTACTCCTGTAGAAGTTTACTTAAGTAACATTAACTGTTCCAAGGTTGTGCATGGACAGCTCTGTCAGTTATGCTATAGATAGGGTTTCACAGGAGACTTGTACAAAACAAACATTTAGAACAAAGGAAAAGACAGTTGAGAGACTTCTGCTTAATAAGTTGGGTAAATTACTTGTAGTTTTTGAAGCATGGAAAAAGATTATTTGTATCACATTTCAGCTGTGGAAAACGAGAAACAATTTCTAAGTCATTAGCTCCAGGTTATAGACTTATCAAAATTGAGTCTGAGGCTAGAACCAAATCTGGTGCTTTACTTTCTATATGTGTAAACATTGGGAACATAAAGCTGGAATTGTATGGAAATGACCTATACAGTACAAACACAGAAGTGACGTGTCTAGAAAGACTGGAACAATGACAATTTACGAGAGAGTTAGTTGAAGCATTTTGTTTAGTGTATAGGTTCTTGCTCTTAAACCTGCAAATGTGTTAAGGGGTCGACTTCTGTTATTACCAGCCTCAGAGCCTTGTGTAGAAGTTTTCTGTTTAGTAAAAGTCTTTCTTTTTTTAATTTGCTCATATTAGGTTTTGCTATTTGCAATTAGGTTTGTTAATTTGTGGTTTATCTAAAATACAGAAAAGCATTCTGCACTTGCCATCCATAAAGAGATGTATATTTATCTGATCACACTCTTATGCCAGAGATGTTACTGATTTCAGTTTATTCTCGCCACTGAAAGTCATTTGAGCCTTGTGGATACTGAGTAAATACCGAGTAAATACTTCCATCCCAAGCCAGGTTTTGCTTAACGTCATTTGTCAATAATTGAGTATTCTCTAAATCATCCTTTGAACTGTAACACTTTGTAAACTTTTTCATTTGCTTTGTTATGTCACAGATGTAGTTTTTTGTTTAGAGACACATGAGCTTAAGAATATAATGCTAAACAAAAGCATCTTGTCTGTAGTGTTTGGCCTATTTTCAAATGTCATGAGGGAATGGTCCTTACTGTGATAGTATAAAGAGCAAGTGTACACACTATTTCTGAGAGAAATAATATTCACTCTGATCTATACTAAGGGAAATAGTTCCTTTTTTATAGGTAGCTTTTAACTTGGCGCAAACTCAACAAGTGGCTGAGTCTTAGATGCTCGGTATTTCTCTGAAATACAGATAACATTCGTTATCAGAGTCCTTGTCTTCTGAACTGTAAGCAGTAATCTTTAGAACTATATGCCCCACAATATAATGTCACTTGGTATTACAGAATCACAGAATGGCTGAGGTTGGAAGGACCTCTGAAGATCTAGTCCAACCCCCCTGCCGAGCAGGATCACCCAGAACACCTCGTGCAGGATGGCATCCAGACGGGTTTTGAATATCTCCAGAGGAGGAGACTCCACAACCTCTCTGGGCAACCTGTTCCAGTGCTGTGACCCCCTCACAGTAAAGAAGTGCCCTCTCGTATTCAGATGGAACCTCCTGTGCTTCAGTTTGTGCCCATCACCTCTTGTCCTGTTGCTGGGCACAACTGAAAAGAGTCTGGTTCCATCCTCTTGACACCTTCCTTTTGGATATTTATATGTATTGATGAGGTCTCCCCTCAGTCTTCTCTTTTCCAGGCTAAGCAGGCCCAGCTCTCTCAGTCTGACTTCGTACGATGGGTACTCCAGTCCTCTCATCATCTTTGTAGCCCTCCTCTGGACTCACTCCAGCAGCTCCGTGTCCCTCTTGTACTGGGGAGCCCAGAACTGGGCACAATACTCCAGGCATGGCCTCACCAGGACTGAGTTGGGGGGAAGATCACCTCCCTTGACCTGCTGGCAACACTCTTCCGAATGCACCCCAAGATACTGTTGGGCTTCTTGGCCACAAGGGCTCATTGCAGACTCATGCTCAGCCTGCTATCCACCAGGACTCCCAGGTCCCTCTCTACAGAGCTGCTCTCCAGCAAGTCACCCCCTAGCTTGTATTGGAGCCTGGGGTTATTCCTCTCTTTGTGCAAGACCCTGCACTTGCCCTTGTTGAATTTCACGGAGTTCCTTTTGGCCTAACCCTCTGGCTTGTCGAGGTCCTTCTGAATGGCAGCACAACCCTCTGAGCTCTGCCATCCAGCCAGTTGCCAATCCACTCCACAGTCCACTCATGTAGCCCGCACTTCCTGAGCTTGTCTGTGAGGATGTTCTGGGAGACAGTGTCAAAAGCCTTGCTGAAGCCAAGGTTGAGCACATCCACCACTGTCCCCTTGTCTACCTGGCTAGTCATCCCATCGCAGAAGGCTCAGATTGGTTAAGTATGGTTTCCCCTTGGTGAATCCATGCTGACTATTCCTGATCACCTTCTTATCCTCCCCATGCATGGAGGTGTCTTCCAAAATCACATATGTTTACCTGAGAAGTCTCTTTGTCAAGAACTGTGTTCTGAAGCAAGTCAATAACCCATGGAAATGGCTTTACGCGGCGCTGCGCTGCCCGCTTGGTCAGTTGCTTTGCTGTGGTGTTTCCTACTGCTGAGAGGCTGTGTATTTCTTCTTGAGCATGAGCCAGCTGGTGTGTCTTTCAACTTTTGTATTATTTGATTTAATTTATCTTATACTTCTGTCAAGCCAGATTTTATGAAATAGTGTTAACTGAAATACACACTAGTCATCAAGTATTCCTTTCAGCTCGTGATTAATCAGGGCAGACATTAAATTAAAAAAAAAATCTTTGAAGAATATTTTCTGTTTTGCTCATAACTGTTTGCTGATATTTAAAATAGTTTTTAAAAGTTCAGAAGCAGATGGAGACATCTGCCACTTGCAGGTAACAGTTTAACAATGTTTGGTTTTGTCATTAGTCAGAGAGATCCCCCCACTGCACACTTAAACAAAGGGAGAAACCCTGCACACTTAAGTAACCTGGGAGAGTCTGAAGAGAATTCTGGACCTGGTGTTTGTTGTCCCGACCTAGGACCTGGGAGGCATAAGAAGTTAAGTTTCCTGTTCTGTCATTATTAACCTGTGTGCCTTTTTCCCCAGAAGAATCATATGCTACATTAATCCATTTAGAAAAGGATTAACTTGTGTTTTGAGTCAATAACTTCTGAGCAAACTTTGGTTGGGTGCTTAACTGCCTCGTATATAGTCCTCAATCAGCTGCCCCCCAGCATTAGATTGAACCTTTGTTACATGTGCTTCCTTCTGCTTGTGTTAAGCTTCATCTGCTTAAAAACTAGTGCTTATGTCCTTCTATTATTACAGCTTATTTTTTGCACAGTCTGTGGTATCCTTCCATTCTTCTTGAAAGAATTTTAAAAAGAGTGTTTTGATTAAGATTTCCCGCTATTCCACAGAACATTTTAAAATATTTTAAAAGTGGTTTTTAAAAGACATAAAGTTGACAAATTCTTGTAACTATTAGATTGACCTATGTTCTGCATTAGGTAACATCACACAGGATCAGGGATTTTCTCAGTTTTACCTTCATTTTCTCTGTAGTCATTTAATCCTCAGAAAGTCAGCTGTATCTCAGATGGTATGAAACAAGGAACAAGGAAAACAGTGTGTTTCAAAACTTCAAACAGAAGTTTAGTAGCCTGGAAAATATTATATCATGATGGCAGACGGGTATAGACTGTGTTTGCTGGTGACACCTCCCTGGTACTCACTGATCTGAGGACTGATTTTCATGCCTAAAAATAAAGCATTGGTTTTCCACCATTGTGCAACTGCAAGGGCTCTCTTTTATTTTCTTTTTTCCTTTTTTTTTTTTTTTTTTCTTCTTTTTAGAGATCCCAAAGTAGCGTTTAGTTGTTGTTTACAGTAGAGAATGCAGAAACCTGTTGAGTCTTAGAGAGACTTTTCTCCCCGAGGAGATCCATGGAGTTTATCCTCTGTTAGCTGAAAGCATATCACAGAGAAGGTTGCAGCTTTATAGCCAAGATTTCCAAAAGTAATTCTCATATTGCTTGTAGATACTTATCTTGGAAGACCTTAAAAATTATGCTTGGTGTTACTGTGCTGTTTCACTGTGTTGCCATATAAGATCAGGAAAATAAGACCACTTTTCTGGACTGCTGTTTCATGTTCTGTCTTGTCCACTTGGGTTACGTGGAAGGGTCTCTCTTTTACTATTTGTGTAACAGTGCAGAATTGTAACTGCAACCAACAATTGGGGTGTCACGATCAGGACAGTAAGCAACAGCTCGTAGTGGATCTGGATACTGTTTTTGTTGTGGTGGGTTTTATTTTCATGTTGGTTCGGTTTTCTTTGTTTTGGGTTTTTGTTGTTGTTTGCTTTGGTGGGTTTTGTTTTGTTGTTTGTTGGTTTGTTTGTTGCAGTTAAGAACCAAGGGAATTAGAGCTTTTACCTCTCTGGCTGTTTAGGACTTTGTTGACAAGTGACCAAATGACAGTTAAATGGTTATTCCGCTACTAACATGATGCTGAATTGGGAAGATACTAGAATGGCCACAATCATTTTAAGAAGCATTATTTAAGAAGCATTAGCCTAAAAATAGAGAGAAATCAAAATTCTGCTCCCAACTGACAAAATTTTACAATCAATAGTATTTCACACAGTTACGTGCTACCGAGTCTGGTAATTTGTCGTTGATTAAATGCAGATCTTCTGAAAAGACACCTGGTGTGTATTATGAAATTTAAGAAATAGTTAATCCCTGCGCTGTATTTGTTCATTATCCTTCAAGTTCCGTCATAAGCAATAGTGCAGGTTTTACAGCTGATTTAATAATACAAAGAATATATACAATATGAATGGTAGCATAAAAGGGAACTTGAATGAAAATCCATGTCTAGCTGAGGGAGGAGTGGAACCCTAAGTTCTCATCTAACAAAGGCACTTTGGTAGGAGCAGATCAGGTAACAAACTGAACCTGTAATCAGCTGACTTTACAGTATGCTGTGCTTGTGTGATTTTATTTATTTATTTATTTACTACTAATAATTTATTTTCTAATTTGTGTCTGAAAGAAATCACAGGTCATAATGGTGCAACTTTGGTCTGTAGAACTCTGTAACAACCTAAGAACCTGGAGTTCATAGAGTGTTTGTTAAAAGAAAAGCCCAAGATAAATCTTGCCATTATGCATTACCGAGTTCTTCATTGGTCTGTAAGAACAAAGATGCTCTGTGTAATTACATCTCTGGTTGTTTACTTCTCATGCTGTTAATTGGTGATCTGATCTAAACCCTCTGAAGCAAAAGGTAAGACCTCCGTGTACTTCAGTGAGCATTCAGTCAGATTTTACACCATTTTTCGCTGCCTGGAATACTTACAGATATATACCATGCTTAATCATGTTCACCAGAATTAAAAGTGAAATGCTTTTGTTTATCTAATTTTACAAAACGTAGTTTCTGCAGTAGTTCAAAAGCAAATACATTCCTCCTCGTTACAATGACTAAATATGCGGAACACATAAGGAGGAGTTTAAAGTTTCTTTGACTACTGATTAATTGCCTTCATTTGCCCTGCCACGTACAATGCTTCGGAAAAGTAAACATTACAGGAGACAGCAGCATGTCTTTTACTGAGGAACTACACTCCCTTTTTTCTCATTTTTGACTTTGCCAATATTAACACCTGCAGTCTGTTCAAAATTTAGTTGATGGATTGCTGATCGTTAAGTTTATACTGTGCTCATCTGTGTTTATCAACGTGCACCTGGAGTCTTCCTCTTTGATGACAATGGTCTCCAGTTCTTCATGGTGCATTCAAGTCTGTCAATTATCAGAGGTGGGGTGGTGGGTTGGTTTGGTTTGTGGTGGTGTTGATTGTTTGTTTTTTCCAAAATTATCCTCTAACTGGGTAGGAGTTGGTCTGAGATGAGGAAGGTAGTGCAAAAAACCTACCAGAAGTATTCATGAGCTATCACTTAATTTCTTATCCAGAACTATCAGACATTGCATGGGAAGAAAGTGTGGGTATGACATTATGTGCTTGGAAAGTCTTTGTTACAGATGCGGTCATTCTACCAAATCAAGACATTTGTTAACTGTGAGAATTTGTCTTTTCATTATGAAGTCATTTCAGGATGTCAGTCATCTGTCTTACGTTCAGATTTGCACTTCTGTTGACAAGAAATGAGATTTCAAAAGCAGAAACATGGGAGGAAATAGAATTAGACATGGTATGTTGGATGATGGCTTTGACACTTCATGGAAATATAGGGAACACTGATCCCAAAAAGCACCGCTAGGAAGAATTCTCCATTTGTAATTTAGTCTTAGAAACTGTGTTGGTACTGGATTGGCTCAAGCTTGTACAGGAGAAGAAAGGAGGAAATAATGTAGTGGTTTTCAGCTTGTGCTGGTCATAGAGCTATCCTGAATTACTTTAACTTTATGGACAGTGTTGTAAAGACACAGAAAATTCCCCTTTCCAGTCCCTTCTGCCAATTATCAGATGACTAAGCCAAAACTAATCATAAAAATGACATCAGGCAAGAATGTGCTAGAAGTAGTATTTCTGTCACTCAGGAACCTTTAAGCCTTGTAAACAGTGAAGTACACTCTACATCAGCTCCTTTTGCTTTGGTGGCTGTGGCCCAAATATACCCTTACTGCAATAATTAGATGAAACATTTAGACTGCATTACATGATTATTTTACAGCCTATCCTTTTGGGAATAGAGACAAAAAAAAATCTTGTGGGTAATCAGAGAACCTCCTAATTAATTTGTAGTACTCCTTTCTTTTTATTAGGACTGTTTATTATAGATTAAACCTGACGACTTAGCTCATTTCATAATCAAGTCCATAACTTTCTACAATCTGACCTTACTAAATTTCAAAACAGTTTTTTCCACATCTGTTTTTTTTTTCTTCTTCTTTTTAGTAAGTGACTTGTCTACCTCCCAGGTGGTGTTCGTTCTTCCAAGCGTAGCTTCACAGACTGGCTTTCCTGTCAGGAACTGGGGGAATAAGCAGCATTTGTCCCAGACCAAACTAAATAGTACAGCGCTAGCCTGGAACCCTTAAAGAAAGAAAGTGGGAGGGGAAGAGCTGCACAATCAGAATATCTGCATCTTTCTCTGCTGGAATACTGGTTCTAGCTTGTGCCCCAATACAAGAAAGACATTGAGAAATGAGAGTGAGTTCAGTGGAGGGACACCAAGGTGGCCAGGGACTAGGGCACATGCCTCAAGAGCAGAAGCTGGAGGAACTGGGCTTATGCACCTGGAGAAGAGGAGACCCCAGGGACATAGTAGCAGCTTCCAAGACCTATGAGGAGGTTGCTGAGGAGATGGAGCCAAGTTCTTCACAGCAGCACATGGTGGGAGCATGAGAAGCAATGGGCAGACACTGAAATAAATGCAGACTGGGTATAAGGAAAAACTTTTTTTCCCATGAGGACATTTTAGCAGTGCAGTAGGTTGCACAGAGATGTTGTGCACTCTCCTTCCTTGGAAGTTTTCAAGACCAGCCTTCATCAAGCCCTGAGCCACCTGCTCTGACCTCACTGCTGACCCTGGTTTGAGCAGGAGGTTAGACTAGATGAACTACTAAGGGAAAGATAACAAAAACATTATGCTGTGAGGAAAAAAAAAAAATTACTTCAAAGCACTTTTTTTGATTGTTTCCCGCTACAGGTAACGATCTTTAATCATTTCTAATGAATTAACTTCCTGCTATCTTAATCCACAATGGAACAATGTTCCTTCTGTTTGCATCTAAAGTTATCCTGAGTGTATTACCCACTTTAGTATTAAGCAAAAATGTGATTTTCAGTATTTTAAAGGTGTGCCTATGTGCTTCCAAAACATAACATAGCAAAAATAGATTTCAGGCTTTGGGGATTTTGGTAGAGTTCCCAGTAGACTTAATAATAACCTTTTTGAGAGCTCATTAAATGCTGAAGAAAGATTCTCTGTTAGTATTTCATAAAAAGAATGCAATATATTTTGCAATTGCAGCATTAAAAACATATGAAGTCATTCATTTAGTAGAAAGTTATGTGGAAAGCTAAGAAACAACCACATTTCAGAACTCAGTGATGGGACACTGCATTGAGAGAACTCACTTAGTGCTCAGACTGACCTTAAACATTAATTTGATGTGAGTGGTGGGTAAGTTTTCAAGTCCTATTAAGCTGAAGAACATGACCCACCTTCCATGATAACACAGAATTATAACTGAACTTTTCTACAGAGTGGCTAAATCAACCTTCAAAACTATCATTCTCTATTCAAGTTCAGTTTTCTGAGCAATTTCTGTGGAAGCGAATTGTTTTCATGATATTTCTAGTATATTCCCATGAGAAATAATATAGCATTTGGCTGTATTTCCCTTATATTGTGAGGGGACTGTGCAGTGAGATCAAAGTTATGTGTATTTTGCAATGATATTTTAATACCTTCGGATGAAAAACAGCACAGAAATGCAGAATGTAGTTATGCCACAAAAAAGTAGTCCTCATGATTTCTTAGGCTGAATTTTAGCTTCTGTTCCATTCTGGTTTAGGTATTTTTATTTTTTTTTTAAGGGTTACTTCTATACTTTTGTACTTCAATATTCTGTTCTTAATTTCAGCGCAGATATTTATGGATTTTATTTCTCGTAACCAATATTCAAATCTATTGTGGTCTGACCTTGAGTAGAAGTTCCGTATTGCTCTGATATCAAGCAGTTGTCTGTTAGTTCAGGCCATGCTATTACTAAATGAAAGCATGCCTGCAGTTCTGTAGCCCCTGTTAATTCTTCAGACAAAAATCTTTTTGCACACGATAGTCTTAATGTCACATTTGTTAACACTACAGCTGTGACAAGCATGAACTGCAGGTTCCAAGTAGTTCTGTAGTTCTGTTTTCCCCCTCCACACACAAGCTTTTCCTTATTCTCCAGGCAGTGAAGCCTTCAATAGTCTCAATATAATGCAGTTATGGCACGGAGCGTAGGGTGTGCAACCCAGCGTGCACAGAGCCCAGCGAGCAGCCGCACACAGGCTGCTGGGCAAGTGCCAGGTTCTGTTTTACCTTTTTGCCTCAATCTGCTAGCAGCCAGCCTCTGCTGCTGCAGCTGGGGCTGAGGATCCTGCAGGACTGACGCACCGAGTCAGTACTTCTGGGAAGTCACTGCAGTTTGTGCCTGGGTGCACGTTGTCTCAAAAATCGGGTTATTGGTTGTCTGATTGCTTTCTCCCTTTACTTCCTTTACTTTGTGACGTGCACAAATGGAAATTTTGAAGAAGACGGATGATGAAGGGATTTTATGTTATTACTCCACTTCTGTATTTGGCCTGACTCTTACAGCTTGCAGACAGGAAGGGATGGGTTTACGGGCACAGCACTGTAACTCTCCTCACTTTCATTTTCACTGTCGCTGTTCACACCATGAATTTCCACTCTGCCCTGTCAGCTGATATGCAATTTTACACTTCCTAGATCTGCATGTGGCAGATGAAACATCACACGTTTACCCTAAAATGCATTTTAATAAATTTTAAGCAGGCACAAAATAAAAAGTGGGAGTCCAGACTGTAGATTTGGGATCATACTCAAATTTGCATATTTTAAAGTGCCTATACCTGAGTCTGTGTTTTCAATTTTGATAGAAAGTTGCTATACCCCCTTTATAAAGTACATTCCAAATTAATGAAGAACCTAATGAAGATGCTACAGTTAATGATAAATACATTAAACTCCTTTGAAATGGCATGGATGGTCCTTAAAGATGCAATAAGCAAACAAAACACTAAACTAAACAAATGGGTTTGCAATATTGCAATTTTTAAGGCTGCACTCAAAGCAAACAAATTTTCTTTGGGAAGTGAAAATCCAAACCAGTGGAACAGAAGACGATTAACAATAGTGACTATGAGGAGATACTTGGGAGCCTATTTTAAACAATAGTTGTTAGGAGTATTGATCATATGTTTCATTGTCAGGAACTGGTACTGTAAGGAAGCTTCCAATGAAAACAGAGCATCTATTGCGGTTCCAAAGTACAAAGGCAGGAAAGGATTGGAGAGAAACTCGATTGTATCACTGCATAGATCTTCATCTGAAGACATACAGTGTCTGAGAGCTCGCTGCCATGGACCAACTTTTTTGTGGTTGAGGGTGGGATGTCATAAAGAAAGAAAGTGTTCTAAGAAAACCTTTTACATTTTTTCAGCTTCTAAATTAAATGCAGCAAACTGATCAATTTGAGGTCTCACATCTTGATAAAAATTACCAGTTTCATTTTCCATGTCTCCATTAGACATTTAAAGAAGTAGCAAGTAGCTTCTAGTCTATAATATCGTGTTACTGTCTGAATGTGATGTGCATGTGCACTTGTCACTGTTTCTGTCTCCATCCTGCAGTACAAGGGCATTTGCACCATACTCCACCCAGAAGAGTGGAAAAGCCAGTGACTGAAACAGACCCAAGTGAGATTAGCAAGCAGTGAAAAACTAGACAAACAAAGGAGGTGAGTCACCTGTCACCTGTAACAGAACTTCTCAGCCTATCATTCCTAGATTCTTCACGATCCAGGTGTTGCAAGCTGTCTTCTCTTCCATTTCTGGTAATTTGGCATTCAGTGTAGGAATTTTGGAACTCTTTTTTTTTTTAGGAAACATTTTTGTATGAGAAGTGCCAAGTTGCTAGCAAAGGGACTTGTAGACACTCCCGAGGTGATATGGCACCCAGTCAATGACACAAATCCTCACTGTTGTCATTTTTTATTCATTTACCTCTGAGCTGAAAAAGTAAAGCGAGGCTATCTGGTTGCTCAGTGTCCCATTGTATCAGAAACAATACTGCACAACCAAAGAGAAAATGCTTATCTTCAAATAACTTCTCTTGTGTGTACATACATAGTGAGGAGTTGCCAGGGAAGTGATGTCTTTCCTACAGTTAAGTGATGATAACGAGACAGAAGATGTGAATGAAGAGTCATAGCTAATAGAAAAAACAGAACTTCAGACCAGAAGAAGAACAGAAAGTGAATGAATGTTCATTAGCCAAATGTGTTAAATTGTTTGTACCATGAAGTAATCAATTGTGAAAGATGTAAAGAGCATTTTACTGAAGAGCTTGAGTCTATTTTCTTAATGTAAACAGTCTCTGATGATTATCTTTGATTATGATTTTTATCTAATCGTCTTAATCTTTGTTATCTCATCTCAGTAATTAGGCAGGTGTTTGTTTGTTTTTTCCCATGAGTTTTGCCCCTCATACTGACCTGTATGTGTTTTCTGGTGGTTCAGAACTACCTTGTTTACAGGTATCCTGCAGACAGGGCTGGGAGACGGACCAGGTGTCATGTGGGGGTCCTTTGCAACCCTTTCCTAACACTTCTGTGTTACCGGTGCTCTAAGCACCAATTTCCTGGTCAGCCAGTGAAGAGAGCAAAAGGGGAAAAGCGGGAAGCAAAGTGCATGTTTCCTCAGGAAAAGGAAAAGCATAAAGGACAGAGCTAGCAGTTTGTGAATGCAAATAGAGAACTTCCACCTATCAGAGGTGGAGCACTTGAAGTCAGATCTCCCAAAGTGACAGGTGGCTGCAGTGTTACGTGTCTCGGTTGTGATATGGTACGGAACATTTCTGGGAGACCATCAGAGGGACGTCTTGGATTAGATAGGTAAAGAAAATCAGAAGAAAATCCCTAGTGATTTAAGGTGAGCTGGGACAACTGAGAATCTTTTCTGTGGGGTTACATGAAGTTAGGAAAATAAGCGTTTGTTATCATCAGCAGCCCCTCAGTGTAATAGTTTATTTAGGGTGCAAGTTTGCAGCATCTTGGAGGAGCAACCTTACAAGTATACCTCCTTACAGCTTCTTGAGCTCATGCAGAATATTGAATATTAAATATTCAATATTTAATATATTCAATATATTAAATAAATATTTAATATATTAAATATTCAATATTTAATATAGAATATTAAAGAATGTGACTTGATTTTGAATGAAGCTGAAGAAAGCCTATTGTTGAGGCTACAAACCATAGTTCTGCTTGTGTTTGCAGAAAAAAATTTGACTCAAAATTGCTGCATGCTTCAATTGCTATTGAATAGGTCAAACATTTTGCTCTGAAGGACACCATTTTGTCAAAGGTAATGCAAGAAAAGCAACTAGTTCTTGTGTTTTAATATGGTAGAAGCAGAAGTGTGAACAGGTTTTCTAAAGGAGGAACTCTCCATGCAGAGTACGATATTTGTGGAAGGAGTGCACGGTGAGCTTGTTTAGCTAATCTCTAACTCCACCTAAGAAATGAGTGGTGCTCTCTTGTTCTTGTAATAGTGTTTTGTCATTGATCTGGGTGAGTAAAAGAGCAGATCCTTTTTGAAAAACTGGTGTGATTAAGCGGTTTGCTGAATGGCTGTGTCTCTGCCAATCCTATAAACAGTGCTTAAGAGGAAAGAAGATGTTTCTCCTCTTCTGGTCATTCCAAACCTGATCTTTCGTACCTAACCGCTATGTAACCTTTCCTTGTTCTCAGCAGTCTCAAAGCAAGGGGAAGTGGGGATGGTGAGTAATGAAAGCTGAGAAATAATTGAGCATCATTGAATTCATTTAAATCTCAATCTGCCCTTTTTTAAAGTACTATGTTAAGATTCCATGTGATCTATAGAAAAGGGAGGTCAGATTTTAGAAGAAGGGGAAGGACTGAAACAATTTTTAAACATTGACAAAACAGCAAATGCCAAGATGGGTGTAACCTTGTTTTTTGATTTCTCAAGTTTCTTTCACTTCAGACACTTTCAGTTTGACTAGTATGATACAGTTAATAAAAACAAAACAAAGCAATCAAACAATAAAACTGCATTAAAAGATGTATGGAATATTGACGAGCAGTGAGTGCAAAGAGGCACAAGCACGATACAGTCAAGCAGGTGAATGCTCAAACTGCAGAAAACTCAGGTCCATTTTTCAAGAGATTCTTCTCTAGCAATCCTGGTTGTGATATATATACGGGTGTATTCATGCACAAACCCGTACTCATAAATCTACGTCTAACAGTACTTTACAAAGGCACATAATGCTCATTTTTAAATAGACAAACTGAGATACAGAAAAAAAAGTGTCATGCCTAAGCTTGTCCAGTAGAAAAGTGACAAATGAAAGAGAACCTGGGATTCTTTGTTTCTCTTATAGCCCTGTGCAGATCTACAGATCCTTGATTAGCACTTGTAAATCCTTCTCTCTTTGTCATTGTAATTTGAAAACAGATCTAAAACGTTTCTTCAACACAGTGTTATTTGGTCATACATAATGCTCATGAACAAACAGCTCAGGCTAAAATCCTTGAGACCGTACTGGCACACCACAGTATTTCTGAGCCTGCAGTTGCCTGGGAGCACTTTGTTCTGCGTGCCACTGGTGGCTCCTGGATTGCTTGTGGCCTCAAGAAGGAACAAGTAGACCTCGAGTAGAAACATAACTGTGCTATATTTAGATCCACATTTTGTCTAAATTTTATAATCAGCTCCATAGTCCCATCTTCATCATTTATTTGTCCTTCTGGCATTTACACATAAATTATGTGAATAATTTACACTTCCAAGGAGTTGCAGTTTCCTTCCAGTTTGTCTAATGTGTTGGAAAAGCACAAAAGAGCAATCCTCACAGGCAGCAATAGCTCCAATAGGGAAGTTTGGAGAGGAAACAATTCTACAAATGCTATACTGAGAAGGGTTCTTTAAAATGATATCAAAAATTAGGAAATAATACATTATTATGTGTAATTCCATGTTGAAATACCTGTGTTCATTTATAAGCACCTGTTTAAATGAGCTCCATAGAGCTCTCTGGTTCTGTCCAGTTTCTATAAAATTCTTTATGAAAGTCACAGACTCAGGCTTTCTGCAGCCCCTGGCTGAGTGTGGAATGCACCCACTGATCTGTTGGTGAGAGTTCCTTCATTTCAAGAACTTCAGTTCATTCAAGAGCATTCTTTTTTTGCATTTTGACATTGCCTGCAAGATTGTAAAAAGTGCTCACTGTGATCTATTGCCTTTATCACTGAGCGCTTGTAGGAAGCAAAAGTGCAGCACACTCCAGGGAGGGATGCTTCCAACACCAGGAATTAGTCACAGCTCTGCCTCCAGTCACTGCAGGTTATGTAATGCAATAGCAGGACATCAGCAACACACCCTCCCACGCTGAAAGAAATTGGGGCCTTTAGGGATTCCCCTTCTGACCACTGTCCATGTGTAGTCTTACTGCTGTTTTGCATACATAGCCCTGGAGTATAAAATGCTTGTGCCTCACAGGACGGGTGTGGAGCAGGAGAGATTAAAGGGAAGCAACTTCCATAGAGAAGACCATCTCCTTGCAGATTTGGAAAACTCTCTCACAAAGACACGGTAAGACAACACTGTGTAATTGTTCAATTGACTATTCATTTACTGCAGCTTGCAAAGGAAAATAATTGTATGGCAAACTATTTTTTCCTTACTAGGAGCAAAGTGTTGGAATCAGTTTCCTCTCTCATTTCCAAGCTATCCTGCTGCTCTGAAAACTTTATCCCCCTTCCAGCTGTCTTTAAAGGTTTGTGCATGTAACACTAAACATTATAAATATTCTTTGAATATTTGTTCCTCATTTGAACATCTCTTGTGAAAGCGTAACAAGCAAGCAAGTTATTGCTCTAATTGCCAGTGAATGGAAAATGACTCTTCCTTCTCTTTTATTTTTTCTTTCTTTCCCTCTTTTCTCTTTCTCCTCTCTCTGTTATCTCTTGCACGATTTTCTTTTACAGTTTTGTCCTTTCTTTTCCTCTTTCTCTGTTTTCCTCCTGATTTTCTATTTTCTATATTCTTCTTTTTTGTTTACTTTCTTACTTCCCCTCTTCCCCCCTTTCTTTCTCTCTACTTCTCCTTTCCTTCTCTCTTCATTTATGCATGCTATACAATAATATACAGTATGCTTTATAATAATAAGCACTCATATTGCATCATTTTTTATTTCAGGATAGTGGTCTAGATTTGTTTCTGCTTTTTAACTGTTAAGAAATGCTTATTACGCACTATTTCTTTTACTGATGTAACACACAAGTTTTAACACATTACAGCTCCTGCACAGATAGTTGCATTCATTTCTTTTCCTGTGTGATTTTACAGCAGACGGCATCCTTGTAGACCACTTTATGACTGTTATGATACACATACAAACTTTGGGGCTAATTCTGCTTTACCTAGCCATTTTCTAGTTTGCTCTCTTTCTCCTTGTCACACAAGTTTTCTGTCTTCTTCCTGGCACAAGAATATCCTTTATCAGAAATTAGCAGAAAATCTATGTTAAAATGAATAACAATAAAATATAACTTTTATATAAGAATTATATAAAATCTATATTCAAATATATGCTATGTACATATATATATTACAAAATACAGAATTTGGGATCTCACAATTCCATTTGGCTCAGGCAGCTGAATATATTGCAAATGTTCTGGTTCAATAACAAATCATATTTTTTTTTCTGATGAGAATCATTATTGTGTGAATAAACCAGCAAAATTCTACATACGTGTTCCTTGCAAAAATGTAATGATGAGTATTAAAAAACAAAACAAACAAACAAACAAAAAACATTTAACAAACTATTGAAAAACAAAGAACTTAAAAAATACAAGTTTCAAAGTGTCTTTTGGAGAAGTTGAGCCTGCATGTGTTTTTCAGAGATACAGTTATTGGCTATTTATGCATCTGGGAGACATTTGAAATCCCCTTCCCTCTAGTTTAGAATAAAGCATGGTTGTGGCATTACTAAAATTAACATTTCTCCTTGTCAGTGTGTCATTACTCTGAGTCAAGTAATTCTTATTTTTAAATACAGGAAGTTAATTAGACCAAATCTGTTAGTCTGCTGAGTTTCTGCATCCTTTTAAAGGGAGTTACCTTCTTAGTCAAAAACTGACCTTGTTTTTTTTTTCCTCCTCTCAGAAGTGTTCCAACATCACTCAAAACAAGATTTCAGCAGTGTGAAGTAAAATTGTAAATAAGGTATAAAAAATGCTGTGCCCATGGCAGTTTGCATTCAAACCTCATGCTGTTAAGAACCGGTCCTCCAAAGAGACGGATATCAATAATAACGTGGAGAAAGATATGAAGATTAATGGGTAAGATCTTTGTCCTTTGATGGTTTCATAGTTTCTCTTTTGTTTGAAATGTAAAGATATTAACTAACATGGGGATCTGGAGAAATTAGTAGTGTGTTTCCACTGCAGTAATTTTAACAAAAGAACAGTTGTCCCTGGGGGTCACTGGGTGGTGTTGACTTAGTAAGATACATTTCAGCTATTGTGTCTAAGTTACACAATTATTGAGGAAACAAATCGTCATGGTTTATCTTTCAAACTTCTAAATGTATTTAGTGTACTGTAATGGTTACATGTATGCTGGGACTTAAGAGGCATATGCATACAATAAAAATTAGCAAAGTATTTAAGTTGATAAAGTATTTCTGTGATACAATTCATACATGGCACTGAATAAAATAAATTGTACATGCATATTACTTTTCCCAGTTTTCAGTCTTCTGCTTATGTCAGTTCTCTAATGCATATAGTTTATTTCTCTGCTTATACCCTACCCTTTACTACCATTGCTCAAAGCAGTTCATGTTCAAACGTGAAGTTAAGTGAAACCTACTTATTTTGGAAGTGAAAATGGGTGATCACATACTCTTGTCTAGATAAAACCTGTAACATATAACTCTCTGAACTAAGGGGTTTGGAGGTCATGGGCTGGATGTCTCTTGGGTGTTTATGAACACCTTCTGAAATTTGGCTACCAGTATCCAAATTCAAAAATGGGAGTGCAGAAAGTCAGGGTTAATATTGAAAACAAGGGAAATTAATATAAAATAATACTATTTGCTTAGTGAGCTTTCTGACTTGAGCTTTCTGAAATTTTCACACATTTTCAGAAAGTTTCTCTGAAGCTTTCACCCTCTTTAATTCCCCTGAGTATTTTCCGGTCTGATCATGATCATACAGATGTCCTCTGCTTAGCTTACAGCAATGCTACACAACCTTTACCATTCTGGGCCCTCTCCATTGCTTTCCTTCCCACATGGAGATGTGGAAAGGATGTTTGTTGTTTTACTATTGACTTCTAGTCCACTCCATCCCTCATGCTGCTGAGGATGTTTGGCTTATTGACTCAGTGCCACTTTCAGGGACAACTCTGAGCATCAATTTACTGATGCTACAGGATAACCTAACAAATAAAAACTAAGTATGTTACCTTATACTGAATTGTCTTTGTCTCTTTTAAAGCTTAGTGAAAGATGATGCCAAATTGCACGATCTAATCAAGAAGCAGAAAGAGAAGCTGCCTATCGTAACTTCAGCAGAGGTCAGTGGTGGGAGAGAGCTCTGTTTAGCTTCATTGACTGATACTGACAGTTCACACAGGTTGTATTTACTGCTCGAAACTTCTCAGAGGACTCATACAAGGAGTCACTGTGGTTACAAGAGGTTAGGACTGCTGTGAGATCTTTGGATGAAAGATCTTTTCTGAATAAAAAGATGCTTTGGTAAGCCTTAAAGGAAAGAGATACCAAGGACATGGATTGGAGTGCCAAACTCCTTTATTTGCCTTTACACCTAAAACCTAGCCTTTAGTAACAAACATGTCCTTTCTCTAATTTTGTTTGAATCACTGTTTTCCTGAGACTATGACTGTTATGTTAAGAGGCCTTAATGAAATTAAAAAGGTGTTTGCAGTGGCAAATATTGTTTGATTAGTACAAAAATACTTAACTTTTTGGCTATTTCATATCAAACCGTGGATTGGATCAATAGTTTTGTAATCAAGTGAATGTACTTATGTTAGAAAAGATCGCATTTCTGCCTAGTTCATTGTATTTAATTTTTAGCATCCAATGGTCAAATAAAAATAAAAATCAAGCATTAAGATATTCAGTAGGTCCAAAGACAGTATGTATTTTTATCTTTCCCTTGTCCAGAAACCCCCAGAAAATGGTATCAAAGCTTCAAACCAAATATCAAGATGTCCAAGACATATAAAAGTAAGAAACTTGGAAAATGGATCCAGCTTTCTTGACACACTACACCTGACAGCAAAGGAGGTAAGATGCATAAATGTGGGCAGTGATTTTTCATACCTTTGAAAAGATCCATAGTGCAACATTGCTTTTAACATTTTATTGTTTTCCAGGTTATCAATTGCCGCACCAAAGCATGCCAAGGGGCACTTATGACCCCAAAGGGCTTGGTGAGGGGCACTAGAGATGGGCCAGTTCCTCAGGCAGAGCTTTTACCTCAGGCAATAGACTTTGTCAAGCAGTACTACAGTTCATTTAAAGAGTAAGCCAACTTTATCCTCATTTTTGGTATAAAAATCCTCTACCTAACTACCTACCTGTCTGTGAGACTCGGCTACTTGATTTCTTCACAGCTATTGGCAGCTATGCCATTACATAGTATGCATTCCAAAAATGGATATGGATTATTACAAAACGCAAACAGAACTATTACTGCACATCATACACTCTGTCTGCCAATCTCAGTGCTGGGGAATACAGGCGTGGACACTTTGCAGCACATTCCTCAGCCCTATCTCTTCTGAGTGTGTTGCATTATAGTACATCATAACAAGCAGCTTGCTTTGGACTCTTCCAGAATGTTACCTTCTGTTTTCTTAACATTGGATGCTAATGAGATTAGCTCCTACTCATACTGGTTTTAGACATATAGATAACGTGGATAATGCTTTTAGTTTGTGCTGTTGCAATCATCTTTTCTCTGTGTTCTTTTATTGTATGTTTTGTATCTCAAGGCTTTGGCCACAGGGTAGAAGAACACTGTCTTGCTTCTCAACCTTGCTTTGTGATATCGTCAACATAAGCTTACTGAGCATGCTGAGAGAGATGCTGTAGCTTCAGAATAGGTTTGTGTTTTTGCAGATATGGAGATGGTGCAGAGAGCTGTCACAGGAAAAGCTGGAACATCTGGTTTAGGTCCAAGAATTTGCAGTGACAAAGTTTTCAAGTGACAGGCTTTCAAATCATAATTCAGTGGTTGCTCATTTCATTATAAAACATTATTGAATTTTCAAAGGGACTCAGCCACATAATGGCTTCTTCTTTAGACACTTTGAACTCTTCTACAAAGCTTTCTTCCAGACAAATCTTTCTGAAAATCCTGATCTTGCACACAGGCTGTGCTCACGTGCCAGAGTATTGTATTTGTGCATCTCTATGGTTCTGCCCATGGCTGTCTGATCACATTGATTTACACTATCTTATATGCTTGCCCTTGATCTTTCATCTTGTTGAAAATGTGAAAATTCTCAGACAGTGCAGGCTATTTTCATTCTGTCTGTAGGCCAACAAAACAATTTTTGTCTGTTCTGTGATAAATATTTCCAAATGTTTTGACTTCATTCTCTATTATCAAACGAAAGAATTTTAGAGTTGGTTTCCCTGACAAAGGAACTGCTCAGCACTTCCTTTTTGGTATCAACTTACTTTGCTCAGAAGACCTATGTCCCTGTGAAAATAATAGAACTTTGAGAGTGCAGTTAGGCTGAAGTTAACCTGTTCTCTAAATTTTATTTGCTTGTGTTTTGACACTTTTTACCAAGCTAATGTAGAAATTTTGAATTTAAACTGAAAATTTGCACAGAAAAGCTTTTGATCAATCCATGTACATACTGGGTGGTGAAAGGACAGTGTTGTTACTGAAGTTTCTATTATGTTACTTTCATTAGTAACATAACGCTAGTAAGCTCTGTCATTTGCACCCAGTAAGGCCAGTTCCTAAATTATGAAGCCAAGAAAAATACTCCTCATTAGACCTCAGTCACAGTCACATGTACTTAAGTCATCCTTTTAGAGTCTTTTTTGGTAAAAATCTCAGACCCTGGACTATTGCAGTAGATAACAGCTATGCTTTGGGGACAAAAATGTGGTGCAGCAGAGGACATAGGGAGCAGATGATGGTAACTTTTCACACTTGAAACACAGTGAAATTGCTGACTTTTTGAGGTAATGGATGCTTTCATAAATGATAGAGTATTTTTTGGCTTCTTGATTCATATTCAGACAGTGTAGATTTATAACAAGGACAGATTTCTCAGTGTATATCCAAACTAGCCATATCCCAATCAACATAGATACCCATCCCATCACTGGAAAAGGGCTCTACCTACATCCAGGCAGATAAAATCATCAGTGAAAATGGAAGTCTCTTGCAAAAGCATGGCTTGTACTCTAAGGCTTTCTGGCTTCAGTAATGCCTGGGCTCTTCTTCACCCAGAACATCAGGAGAGTCTGCAGTTTAAATTAGTTTTCTAAGTAATGATATTCTTATTGTTTCTTTTCATGGCTGTTTCCTGTTCAGCAGGTCAAAAATAGAAGAACACCTGGCCCGACTGGAAGCAGTGACCAAAGAGATAGAAACAACAGGAACCTACCATCTGACACAGGATGAACTGATCTTTGCTGCCAAACAGGCCTGGAGGAATGCTCCGAGATGTATTGGGAGAATCCAGTGGTCCAACCTACAGGTAACCTATGAGTCTAGAAATTAAGGCCCAAATAGCTGTCTGCTGTAAATCAGAATGTCATTTGGTAAAATTTGCCAGTTGCTTCAGCTAAGGACTGCTCCCTCCTGTACATATTGTAAAATCAACATTTTTTTGTACTTCTCTACTCTATACTTGAATAAAAGCCTGTGTAGGAATGCTAGTTAGGAACCAATTAAGTCATGGAACCATGTGCATGTCTTGGACCTTGAGGGATTATTATGTGTGAAAATAGTACATATAAGAAGAGTAAAAACAAACTTTCCCTAGTGGAGCTACAAGTAAATTGAGAAATTGTTCATTTTTCATGTTTTACTTAATCTTTTCCTTTTTCCTTTTTTTTTCCTTTTATCCTTAAAGTGTTTTACTTAATCTTTTCTTTCTGTAGCTGTGTTAGAGAAATAATAAGCTTACATTACTCTTTCAAAATCATTTTATTTTCTTCACCTTTATTTGGGAAACATATAGGTATTCGATGCACGTGACTGTAAAACAGCCAAGGAAATGTTTGAGCATATCTGCCGTCATGTTCAGTATGCAACAAACAATGGAAACATAAGGTATGCCTCTATTTCATTTGAATTTTAAACAACAAATATCACATCCAGGTCTGCATTCAAAACTTCACAATAGGCCTGAAATAATCTATATAAATATTTTGACAACTTGTCTCTGCTCTTAAGTCTTCTGGTATTCACATGGTCCTCTCATATGTACCATCAACTACTTTGAAAGTTAAAGCTTTTATGGTTGAAATTGCAAAAACTTTCATCCTGGGGAAAAAAAGATTATTTGAAGATTTGGGGAGGTGGGTGGAAAAGAATGGATGATTTTATTTCTACTGATGTTTATTTTAGAAATATAAAATAATTTCAGCTGGCAACAATTTATGTCTTAATAATTAGAATGTGTTTGATGTGCTGCTGTTATGTAATGGGATTTGATCATCTCTCTTGGCAGGTCAGCCATCACTATCTTCCCACAGAGGACTGATGGGAAGCATGATTTCCGTGTTTGGAACAGCCAGCTCATCCGATATGCTGGATATCAAATGCCAGATGGGTCTGTCCTAGGAGACCCTGCAAGTGTGGAGTTCACAAAGGTATAGTTCCAAATGCAGAATTGTAACTAATTTCCATGTCCCCTAACCTATCTGTATTTCATTTATTTTTCTTGCATGTTTATGCAGAGTGGGAGGGAAGTGTGGGTGGAAGAAGCAAATGGGGTATCCAGCCCCACATGTTCTAGGTGCAGGCTGAAGCAATAATTTCTAACTTTCCAATAAAATACTCCCCTCTATCTCAGAACAAGGAGAGCTAAAGCTCCCCTTAAGTGAGGTACACAATCTGTACTTGAACAACATGTCTTGGTGCTGTTTGAATGGAAAAGACCTTTACCACTGAGAATTTACCTCAGAGGGTTAACATACTTTTTTTCTTCAAATCCGGGGATGGAGGGACTTCAGAAAATGAAACCCACTTTCTTTACTTACAGTTGTGCATTGAGCTTGGGTGGAAGCCGAAATATGGCCGCTTTGATGTAGTTCCACTCATTCTCCAAGCAAACGGCCAAGATCCAGAAATATTTGAATTCCCGCCAGAAATTATCCTTGAAGTGCCAATGGAGCATCCAAAGTAAGCACACCAGATTTAGATAATTGCATTTTTGCCTCTGCCTCACCTTGGCAAGTTATTAGCCTTTGCCTGTGGCAGTCATTTTATGAGTTCTTTGTTAGGATGAAATTATGGTAAATTGTCCTAAAAGATAAAATGCCTGTTAAAACAATGAAATTAGATTTAAATTAAGGAAGCCAATAGCATTTCTGTTGGAAATCTTTTTTTTTTTCTAATCTCTGTTTCACTCATATCCCAAATTAAAAAAACATAGCTTCTTATGCCGGTGTAATACACATGTGAAACATAGCTTCGCTCATAACATAATATCTATTGCCTTTTTCTCTTTGTTTCTTTCTTCATCTTTGCACTGGGAGTGGCCTGCAGGTAGCAGAACTCTGTTATACTGTTTTGCAATCTCTTTAGCAGGCAATTCCCAGTTACCACATTGAAAATGAAAACTTTGCTACCACCTTTTGCAGATGGGTCATTCTCCCTACAGAGAGTACTCTTCCACTTCTTGGACTTACCTGGTTGCTGCCTAAAGAAGGAAAAGATACATAAAGTAATAAATCAAAATTCTTGTTTAACAGGTATGAATGGTTTAAGGAGTTAGATCTGAAGTGGTACGCACTGCCTGCTGTTGCCAACATGCTCCTTGAGGTGGGAGGCCTGGAATTTACTGCATGTCCTTTCAATGGCTGGTACATGGGGACAGAGATAGGAGTGCGAGACTTCTGTGATGTGCAGCGGTACAATATCCTGAAGGTAATCTTCTGAAGTAGGATTGTGGAGATCTGAGAGGAAGATAGACTCAGGGGGTGAAATGTTTCTGAAAAAAGAGACACTATCAGCCTTTACTGGGATGAGTGTTGTATTGACTTCCCACTAACACATCAGTGCTAATTTGACGTAGTCTCGTGGCTGTTAAGGACATCTTTAATTGCTGTCAGGATTATGACTGCCAGATTGCATGATTGCTTTTGCGGTGTTCTGATGTATCTGTTCCAAATACCTATCCAGAAAGGAGAAACCACACCTGTAAAAAAAATACAGAAATTGCTGTCCTAAAGCAATTTTCTTCCCCATTTTTAACTCGAATACTGCTGATTTAGGACTTTTGGTCTTTAACTGTACATTTCTCAGAGATGTATTTGTTAGTTCCAGTCTGCTGTTGATAAGGCAGTGGGATCCTAGTTGTTAGCTGCAGGTCTTGGGCATCTTGCCACTACAAATTAATGATGATTACTTACAACCAGATGCTGCCACTTTCTAACCATTTAGTCCCAGAGAGCCCTCCCTCCACTTCCCCAAACTGGAATAGCTTCAAGAACCATAACTTCATAATAAAAGCTTACCTCTAGTATCAAGTGTGCACTACCATCACTTTTCCTGGCATAGGATTGACTTGTCCCCCTCCTGTAATATTCTTTTCTGCATATTAATATGATGAGGTGGAGAAATTATGAGATCTAAGTCTAGCATAAAAAGTTTTTTTTTCCCTTTTCTCTCTCTTTTTCACTTGTAGGAGGTAGGAAGAAGAATGGGACTGGAAACAAACAAACTTTCATCACTATGGAAAGACCGAGCTGTTGTAGAGATAAATGTGGCTGTGCTTTATAGCTTCCAAGTAAGTCAACGAGTCTGTTATCTGGAGAGACATAGAATAACGTGCATCTCTTTTTCATTTCACTTACAACAGCTTTATGCAAATATATTGCCAGGGTACACTCAGTGTACAGGAGGTTATCAGTGTAATTCCAATTGAGTCATTCTTCATCTACACCTGGAAAAGCGCCGGAAACCGTATTTCCTGTTGTTGCCAAAAAAAAATCTCAGGTGGAGGCAAAATGGAGAGAAAAAGAAAAGGAAGTTAAGGGCAAGATTGTTCACCCTTTTAGCACAGATGTCTAAGTGTCAACATCTATGTAAAGCCACTGGATTAATTTATTTCATTTGCATTTACGGTTTATTTAAAATATCATGATAATATGAAAGACAGGAAAACTGAATCGAAGGTTTTTCATTCTCCTAATGCTGGAGTGGCAAAAAGCTGATGTAAAAAAACAAACAAACAAATAAATAAATAAATAGGACTTAGTAAGAGTCCTTTGTCCAAGGTCCACCTAGATCTTTATGTAATAGTTGCCAATACTAACTATTTCCCAGCATTGCATAAAGTCCTCGAAATACTAACCAAAGCAAAAAGAGTACTTTAACTATGTCAAGAACAAAATCAGGATGGGATTTTTAATATATCTGTCTTTTTGCAATTATTCTAGAAACAAAACGTTACTATCATGGATCACCACTCAGCTGCTGAATCCTTCATGAAATATATGCAGAATGAGTACCGTGTGAGAGGAGGCTGCCCAGCTGACTGGGTGTGGATTGTACCTCCTATGTCAGGGAGCATAACTCCCGTGTTCCACCAGGAGATGTTGAACTATGTCCTCACTCCCTTCTTTTACTACCAGGTATGCATTGTCAAAAAATAAAAATAAAAATTCTATTAGATAACTTCAGCAGTTCAGATGCTAATATGAAACATGGAAAAGTCTGAATAAAAAGCTCCTGTTCCTCATATCACTCTTAGTCATGGTATATGCAAATGAAAGTTCACTAGAAAGATTCATAAAATAGCAGGAAATTTCTATTATACTGTGGAAGGTAGGGTTAGTTTTGTTGGATTCCTAAGTTGCAAGTAAAATGCAATTTACTGCTAGAGACTGATCCAGTATTTGAACAGACAGTGAATCATATATACAGATTCTGATAAGTCTGTCTCTTTCAAAGATACAGAAACTGTGTATTTGTTGTTTTGCATTTTACCTGTAAATTAATTTCCTTTCCTAGGTGGATGCATGGAAAACACACATCTGGCATGATGAGTCTCAGAGGCCAATGAAAAGAGAAATAAAATTGAGTGTCTTGGCAAAGTAAGTTGTTCATCTTCATGATTTTGTTCAACTATTCTTTTTTTCCTGATGATTCTGTTATACATTTTTTGGATAATTGTTACAGTAGGGACCACCTGAATTGTTTGAATCACAGACTTACATCTCCACATTTAGGTAATACTCATATCTAAGGTTCTTATTCAGGGCTATCTATAGTGTATTTCTCCTAAACAAGCTTCCAAGCAAAAGCCATGCTCAATATGAGCCTTATCTAGGAAATTGTTTGGGAATCAATCTGAAGTACTATATAGGTATATCCAACATGATATGTTTTTGTTTTTTTTTTTTTTCCCCTCAGGGCTGTACTCTTTGCATCTTCACTCATGCAAAAAGCAATGGCAACAAGGTCCAAGGTCACTGTGATCTATGCAACAGAGACTGGGAAATCTGAAACACTAGCCAACAATCTGTGCAGCTTGTTCAGCTGTGCTTTCAACACTAAGGTAAGAAAGTATAGAGCACTCACACCAAATGGAGGATGAAGTTTGCTTAGTTTTATTAGCTTTTGCAAGATTCTTCATTCTCTAATCCTCCTGTTTATAGAATGGCCACTAAAAGTTGGACTAGATTTTGATTTTTTATTCATATGGAATAATGCTTGTAAATTTGGTCACACATGACAATCACAAATATCTAACGCTAGTCCTTATGTCTGCTAGCAATTTCTCATGAGCTTTATACCTTCCAGATTCTGTGCATGGATGAATACAACATCAGCGACCTGGAAAAAGAAACGCTTCTTTTAGTGGTTACTAGCACTTTTGGAAATGGAGATTCTCCAAATAATGGAAAGGTAATACTTGCCTCAGAAGCATCTATGAGGCTCAACTCAAAGACTACTGAGATTAGCACTGAGATGCTCATCTATTCTCCCTGGTCACAAGTGATAGGATCTAAGGGAACAGTATGAAGCTGCATCAGGGGAAGTTCAGACTGAATATTGAGAAAAAGTTTTTCTCTGAGAGAGTGGTCAGGCACTGGAACAGGCTCCCCAGGGAAGTGATCATGGTGTCAAGCATCCCAGAGTTCAAGAATCATTTAGGCAACAATCTTAGATGTGTGGTTTACTTGTTAAGTAGCCCCATTTGGAGTCAGGAGTTGGACTTGGTGATCCTTGTGTGTCCTTTCCAACTCAGGATATTTTGTGTTTCAAAGATAACATTTCATTTTTCCCATGTACATGAGTAAGAAATGGATCAGGGACTCACTTTTGTTTTAAATCAATCAAAGAGTGTTTTTCTAACCTTAAATATTTTATGAATTTTTATACAGACATTGAAGAACTCCTTGCTCACCCTGAAATTGCTGAAAAAGAAAATTAGGTAAAATATTTTGTTATTTGGTTCGCATACAATGGAGTCCTTTTGCATTTCATTCAGCGTAAAACAGTGATCTTATTTGTATCTCATTCTGCAGATATGCCGTGTTTGGTTTGGGATCTACCATGTATCCTGAATTCTGTGCCTTTGCTCATGCCATTGACCAAAAACTGGCCCAACTAGGGGCTTCACAGCTCATTCCAATAGGTGAAGGAGATGAACTCAATGGGCAAGAAGAAGCCTTTCGCACATGGGCAGTCAGTGCATTCAAGGTGACTATATAAAAGCTAGTTTATGGATTAGTTCATTCAATCATTCATTTCCTTTATTCCAGTCTTCACTAGCATCCCAGAAAAATGGGGAATAATGAAGGAAAACAAACATGCATTTATATCTGAATTTTGAACTCCCCTCTCTTCTGCTGCATGCTTAAGTTGAAGAGGAAACTGGGCCCATTTTCTGTTATTTTTTAATATTCACATAAAGTTCCATAAAGCCTTTGGGATAGTGGGATGTCCAGTATGAGTAGACCTCACAATTTTGCTCAGTAGATCATTTTTTTATCTGTATTGGTGTAGAAGTGGAATCTTGTTGAACTTCTATAACATCACTGAGCTCAACAGACTGAATAAATAACAACAGTGAGTGAAACTGGAGCCTCCCCACTAGGATTAAATAAAAACATAATTAACACTAACTCCTCATCCTGGTGTCATTGTTATTATTGAAATAAAGATAACACCAGCAAACTGACAACAGTAAGAATATTTATTTACCATTAATTGTGATATTTTATTCTTTTTTTCTAGACTGCCTGTGACATTTTTAACATCCGTGGGAAAAACAGTATTCAGTTGCCTAAGATGTATACCTCAGATGAAATCTGGAATCCTAAGAAATACAGGATACTGCATGAGTCTCAAACCATGGACTTGGCTAAAGGTATTACCTGCGACCTTCCACTTCCTCTGTCAATTTTGCTTCAAATAGGTCTGAATTGTAAAGGCTGTCTGAGATTTATAATGGTCCCGCTACAGTGCTAGATGATAGAATTTGTATAATGAAATACAGTGGTCAGAGAGAAAAAGACATTGATTTACACTGAATAAATCATTATGTCTTCCAGCGTAAACACATTAGAACACCAGAGCTAGCATACATTTTGACAATCCCAGAAGAACAAGAGCTGAGATGAACTACTTTAGTCAGGGAAGGCATACACAGAGGACACATGACTGACTAGAAGTATCTTGCATTCTAGGACAAGCACTATTCAGTTCTTTTCTGTGTATTTTTTGAATACATATTAAACAAACCTAGTCACAAAATTTTTCTTGAGTCATATCTTCTTTTCTCAACAGCACTTACAAACATTCATGGAAAGGATGTAATTCCCATGAAGCTGAAATTCAGACAGAATCTTCAGAGTTTAAAATCCAGGTATGATACCTCATTCTTTTTGATATTTTAATACATTTTACTAAAATCTTTAACAACAGAAATGCCTAGAAATAAGCATCTCCTCCCTGTAGTTACTAAGAAATGTATTTGAATTTTGTACCATCCTTAGTAGAAGTAAATCATTATCACCAGAGCACAACAATACCTAGGGACTTAGCTTCTAATTAGTTAGTAACTGACTTCCCAGTGGACTCTCTGGGAGTGCAGGGATCAATATAACTTGGTGAAAATAGCTCTTTGATGCCTACTACATGTGGAAGGTCAGATGTGTGGTCCTTCTCCCTTGCTTGGTATGCTACATGTTGGGCAAATACTTACTTCATTTAGGAAAAACTTGACCGTTAGCAAAGGGAAAAAAAAAAAAAAAAAAAAAAAAAAAAAAAGTTACAGTGCAAGAAGCTGCTGCTTTCAGTTGTACTACAAAGCAAGCTGAAACAAGACAATATAATAGTGCCAACATCTGTCTTAAAAATAGTGTCCATGAGTGGCTCTTCAACATCCTCCAGTAAGTCTCTTTTATCCCTGTTCTAAATAAAGTCGTCTTATAGGATGTACTCTGAGATGGTTTAAGATGTGAGCTGTATTCAGTTTTCAGTAAGCTATGCTTCCTTCCATTGGCTGATTACAGGCAGACTTGTTCTATACTGGACAGATCAGGCAGCACTTCAGCATCTTATTTGTTCTGGTAGAATCACTTCACATCTCTAAGCTGTTATTTAAGTCTCCATGAATTACTAAGCTGGTCTGATAATTTGATAATGAACACAAGTAAGCCCTTGGCAATTGTCAGTTCTGATTTATTCCTTTTCTGTATAATTCAAGGGAAATCCTGTCGACGTAACCAAGATCTATCTGATCTCTTTTTTCTATATCTAGTCGCGTTACCATTCTAGTTAAGCTTTCCTGTGAGACTAATCAGGAAGTGCGCTACCTGCCCGGAGAACATATTGGGATTTTCCCAGGCAACCAGCCAGAACTGGTCCGTGGCCTCATTTCACATGTTAAGGATGCCCCTCCAGCTGATCAGACTGTCAGACTTGAAACCTGCACTGAAGGTATGTTAGTTCCCTTCAGATAAAGTAACAGAAAATATTTGACAGTTTTTTCTAAAATTTCTAAGAATTTTTATAGGCTGAATTTGATTCTGTTATCCTCTTCTTAAGTTTCAATAGGTTTTTGTTGATGGTTTTAGGTATACTTCTGATTCTACATTCTGCTTTTACATTCTCATGCAGTCCATGGTAATGTTGTCAATGTTGGCAGAGTTATCTTAGGCTGACACTGTAATTCAGTTCCTAAATTGGCTATCGACTGCATTTAAATTAGTCAACAGAGTTTGCTTATTGTTGTTACATATCAGTATTCTAAAATAGATTTATATCTCATGACCATTTTTTCCATCTTAATAGCCTCAGTCTATGAAATCATGGGATTCTGACACACATACAGATGATTTCCATTTTTATTTTGTTTAAATGTGGTGTTTTATTATCATATGGTTTTATACATTAGATTCGCCAATTACAAAAAGCTTGAAACCTCACATTAACCTATTTTCAGTAAGGTCCTGTGGTCGAGACCTGTGTGCAACCTAATCTGAAGTCATACTTTAAAGGACACTGTTTTGCAAAGCTCTACAGCTGTCAAATACCTTGGGAATTGCCAAGTGATCTTTTATTTCCCTTGTTTCCAGGTGGCTACTGGACAAGTGACAAAAAGATTCCAGCCTGCACACTCTCCCAAGCTTTGACATATTTGCTTGATATCACTACTCCACCCTCCCAACAACTGCTAAAAAAGATTTCCCAGCTGGTAACAGCAGAAGGAGACAAACAGAGACTGGAAGTTCTATGTCATGTAAGTTTGGGCTGCAGTTATGCTAAAAGTACCGTATACTGGGCCATTCCGTGCCCTTTTACTATATAGTGGAAACTGTACATTTTTGTAGTAGTGGTACTTGATTGTCATCCCTTTGTTACATGTTCTGTGTGCTTATAAAACCAACCGCAGTGAGAGAAACGATGGTCTTGTGGCTTGACTCGGGCGTGGGAATTGAGAGAGATTTCCTGTGTGGTTGTGGGTGGGTCATTTTGCCTGCCTGTTTCGCTTGGCAGCCCCATGGTGGTTTCTGATGATACACCATTATAAAAAATCTTTCAGTTAAAAAAAATCAGTTTGCAGGTGGAAAGGTTGTAGGGGAACTGTTAGATACTTTTGTCACAGAATTTGGAACCATGGAAGTAAGAAGGATGTCACTTTAAGTAACCAAAGACTCACAGTTGTGGTAGGTGCTTGCTTCTCCTAGTGGGTTCAGCAAGAACTCAGTAGGTATCAGGACTTGAGCCTACACATTTTGGTGTATATCCTGTAGCAGAGGACTGAGAAACAGATTCTGCTTGAGTTTATACATCCTCTCTCTGAGAGCTTATATGTTAGAAAAATTATAGCGGGTATTTCTGTTTACAAAAATTAAATAACTTTTTAGGAAACCCCAGTCTAGGCAGAGTTTTGAGAATTCTCTGTTGATTTGCTGTTTACTGCTTATTTAAATGAATGTAAAGCAGGAATCTTACTTTAAAAGTTACATTTCAAACATCTCTCCTGAACTCAAAATGACCTGGTAACATTGTAATGGTGGCCTTTGGCTTTTAGAACACAGAAGAATACAATAAATGGAAGTTTTACAACAGCCCAAACATCCTGGAGGTCCTGGAAGAGTTTCCTTCTGCTGAAGTCTCAACAGCTTTCTTGTTGACTCAGCTGCCATTTCTGAAACCCAGGTACTATTCTGTCAGTTCTTCCTGTGACATGACACCCAGAGAGATTCATCTGACAGTTGCAGTAGTCAATTACAGGACAAGAGGTAACAAATTCTTGTTTTAATTTCTCTCTTAATTAAGTGATACTTAGTCTGTATTGTTGTTCAGAAAAAAATGTGTATGCTATATGGCATGAAGCATATCTGTAACAGAACGTTTATATTGTGATACATGCAGAAAACTACATAGCAGTACAGATGTTCATACCGTATCAGGGTATGTTAAAGTCCTGTATCATCAGTGTATCCTTGTTTTATACACAATTGCTAGATAATTTTAAGTATAAATCATTTTAAGCATAAACTGTGCTTTTCGAAAAACAGCTTTTGAATACTTACTTATTGATTTTCCTTTCCTCTGATTAGATGGACAAGGGCCTTTGCATCATGGAGTTTGCAGCACATGGCTGAATAAAATAAGTCTCAATGAAGTAGTGCCATGTTTTGTGCGCAGGTGAGTGTATGCCGGAACAAACAAACAAACAAACAACCACCAATTTTTATTTAAGCTTCTTTGGTATTTTCTTTTCAATGTTTGCACATGATTGTCAAGTAACTGCTGATTACACGTTGCAATATATGAGTTTGTGAGGAGCGAGAACCTCTGTCTTCCAGAGATGAGGCCCTTTACCGTGTCTTATGTTGAGTAAAATCATAAATCATTAGAAAATTCTGAAAATGTGACACTATTCCAACTAGACAGGTTAGAGATGAGGGAGGGGACAACAGAAGGAGATGATCATGTACTTTTTTCTACCTTGTGGCTTTGGGTAAGGGCTTAGACAACTGGTGTTTCCACAAAATCATTGATATTTATTCTCTTACATCACTGGGTACTTATCAGTGTTAATATTTATCATATATCTGAAAAAATAGTCTGATTCTTCACTGTTTCAAGATAAGTTTATCCTCATATATTTAAGCATAAGAAGAGAAGATTCAGGACACCAGAGATGATCACTAGGTATCAGTCTGTCAGCTTTGTAGCAATAGTTCTATTCTGAGTTTTACTTTACTTATTTAACATGTTTTTGCATGTTAGTGGTAATGGATTCCAGCTCCCAAAGGAGCCAACCAAGCCCTGCATTCTGATCGGCCCAGGAACAGGAATTGCTCCATTCAGAAGTTTCTGGCAGCAACGTCTCTATGACTTGGAAAAGAAAGGTACTTACAGGGATTGCCACATGGGGGAGGTCAGAACTCATGCAGCCACAGGGGACATCCCTAGTCCTCCAAACAAAATCTCTGCACGTTAGCCAAGTAAACCATGTAGAGATTTAGACTGATTAAACACTGCACTGGAAAACAGCTAATAATTCTATCCCACTTGAGACCATTCTGGTGGTCTTGAGCTTTTTGGTCACTCAGAGGGAACAGCTTATGTGTGTCCTAGTAAATACTGTATGTGCAGTGACTGCCCTGCTCTCACAAAGGGGCTGCAATGCAAAGAAGAAAGCTTAGGCCTGTCTGTGTTAGCCTGGTTGGGGAATGTGCTTCAATAGGTAATTCCACATAGTTCTTCAAAGATTCAGGTAGATTCAATCCTACTGCAGACCCTAAAATCATAATCTGTCAGGTGTGCACACACACACACACACCCCTTCTCAGATGTTTAGTGAGAAAGGCTAATCAGAAATAACAGTTGCATTGCCTCACTAGTTGCTGTGACAGCAGGACCCTCTATGGGGACGGTAATAGGAAATAATAGGTCTTACTAGGAAAGACAAAAAAACCTTTCCGATGTTGGTTTCAGGGATCAAAGGTGGTGACATGACATTATTGTTTGGCTGCCGGCAGCCAGACATGGATCATATCTACAGAGAAGAAATAGAAGAAATGAAGAGGAAAGGAGTTCTGAAAGAAGTTTTTACAGCTTACTCCAGGCAACCTGGCCAAGCTAAAGTAAGGCTGGTTCCTTTGTTCTTTAAGGGTTGGCTCCTTTGGGAATGGTCCCTCAAGTTGAGATTTGGGCTTTATTAGCAATTTTCTTTTTTAAAACAAACAACAACAAAACTGTTAGCATTTTGCTTCAGCGTATTGTGATCGAGTGACAAAGGCCCCATTCCTTCAAAACAATCTCACTATTCACTTCTGTAGGAGCAAGATGTATTTTTAAAACCTTCACTGCCATATCAATAGGTGCTATAGACATATAATTAAACCTCTGAGTGCAAACAGCCTTTGAAACTAGATGTTGGAACATTTTTGGAAACCTTACATTTTGCAGGTTATGATTAACCCGTGAGTTAGAAATGAGTTGACTCCGGTCATTTGTCACCATTTCAATGACACAGTGACCCTGGAAATTACTGTTGTTTATAAGAAATCTTGATTGGAGGAGACAATAGTTCTCCTACCCTGGCAAGTTAGGAATCTTTGGCAGTGATAATTAGTTCTAAGGAAAAGAGTCTTAATCTGCTCTAGTTTAACCAAAAGGCAAGTCCAGCCTTCAAATCTGGAGCTTGTAAAGACAGCACGAAGACATTTTTCTTCTCCTTTGCTGTGGTACAGTACATGGAATAGTTAGGGCATTTTTAACCTTACTCTGCTGTGTAAGCCCAAATAGAATTTAGAAAAGCCAATAGCCAAAGTGGCATCAAAAAGACCTTGTCTGATGATCCTTTTTTCTTTTTCTAAGGTCTATGTTCAAGACATTCTTCAAAACAAGTTGGAAGCCAAAGTGTGCAATCTCTTGCATAAAGAGGATGGACATCTGTATGTCTGTGGAGATGTACGCATGGCCAGGGATGTTGCTCAGACTTTGAAAGGGATACTTGTAAAAAAACTGAACCTCACAGAGCAGCAGGCAGAAGAGTATTTCTTCGAGCTAAAGGTATGTTGTGGTGTGCAAGGGATTCTTTCCATTCAGACAGTGCTCTCGTGTGGGTTAGAGAAGACTTCAGAGTTACACTTGAGATCTTACAGGCTGCAATGAGCTTCTTTTCAACAACATGCTAAAGAAAATAGCTTAAGTAATCAGCTTAGTCTAACCACCATTATTTAAAATGCATAGCTTCTCTTTGGTTAGGTTGTATGGGTGACATGTCATGTTCCTCTCTCTTATGCCCACCATTTTGCCCAGTGTCTGTCTTTGGACCCTGGACATGAGCTCTGTATCTGGAGATACATGAGACATGTATCTGGAACATCAAAAGCTTGAGACTTTATTGTATCAAAGGAGGAATGTGAGTTTAAGAAGTTGATGAGGCAGTTGCTGAAAACACAGTGCCTGAGTATGCTGGCTTTTTAGGACCATTTTGTTAGCAGAACTTGTCCTGAAGCATGTGTGGCTGAGATTTGGATAACTTCTTTTTATTGACAGCTAAAGTCCGCCATCACAGAATTGGTCATAATGCAAAAAACCTTTTGCGTTAAAAAAACTCAACATGCAAAAAAACTCAACTGTTACATAAAGAGGTGCTAGCAGGATTTAATTAATCTCTTGGTGTTTTGTTTTTATTTTTGCAGAGCCAAAAACGTTACCATGAAGATATATTTGGGGCTGTGTTCCCACATGAAGTCAAAAGAGATGTAAAAGCTTTGCAACCCATCAGTCCAAGCACAAATTAACAGACATCTTAAACCATAATTGCACATTTGATGTTATTTTCAAAGATCAAGGGGTCAAATTCTCTTCCTTATTCATGTTAAATAACACACACATATCTGATTGTAGGATTTGACTTCTAAATCCTAAATCTTAGCCTTAAGTAAGGCTAATGAAAAAAAAATATGAAATATAACTTACTTTTTTTTTTTTTTTCTATTTATTCTGGGACTTCTTTTAATTATCTGAATAGTGAAGATGAAAATTATTTTTTTAATTCTGTCTAGGCTAGTACACATCTACTGTCTTTTGTAAATATAAAAAATATAAAACCTGCTCACGAGGAAAATAGAGTGGTTTTTACTATGAACTAGAAGTAATGTTTTTTTGTTTATTTGTTTTTAAATGGACTATTTATCTGTGTGGATTTATTTATATTGTTTTACTGTTTTATGTTCACTTTAAAGCAATAAAATGAACGGTTGTGTCACTTGGAAATATCTAGTGACACCTCTTGTTGAATCTGAAGCAGTACTTGCAAATGTGGTAATAATATAATGGCTCATAAGTGGAAATACCTGCTGCATACTCTTCAGATGTATACACATGAGGACGTAGCAGTTTTGATTTCTGCTTTATGCTATTCAGGTGTATCAACCTGAATTGTCGTTGTCACAGGGCCTGTGCCAGTGAGACTCAGAAAATTCCAAAGCACTTTGTACATTTGAATTGTATGCTCTGACTTACTTGATTTGTTTGCAATAAAAGACACCTTTATGTTGAGACAAACAAGTTGGTGTAGCTTAAATGTACTTCTTTGTGCTATTGTCTTCAGCCTGAAAAAGGGGAGGTGAGTAAGTTCTCGGGTACCGTTAGAGTGGGTTTGAGCTCCAACCAGCACTCCCTCCTTACACAAAGAGCCCGTCTCCGTGAATTACACAATCCACCAAAGACTAGTTACATATTTTTGTTACTGCCTGGAAAGAGTGAATCTGTCCCTAGTGAGATTGGCTTGTGAACTAAAGAGTATAAAATAACAATTAGAGCAATGTATTTTGCTGTGGTTATATTTTGACTTTGTCTCTTTCTATGCCTTGCAGTTATGTCACAACTTATAGTTCTTTCTCTAAAATTACCAGGGTTTTATGATGATATTAAAAAGCTAAAGGTGAGATTTTCCTGTCATCCTTTGTCTCCAGGAGCTAGAATCTGATGAAGCTGACACCCAGAAGTCAACAATGTCATGTACATACAGTGTTTCACATGTACTTCAGGACAGCCTTAAGCATAAGATGAAAAATACAGCATAATTGAAAGAATGTGGACAGTGATGGCAGAGAACAGGAAGTATCAGACAGCAGATACAGACAGTAAAGGACAGAGGAGGTTCATAGCAAGTATGGGGTCCTGATGGGCACCTAGTATACACTGTGAGTGTTATTTCATATTTCATTTAACAAATGTTCTCTGATAGTACAGTTTTGGGGTGGGATGGAAATAGAACAAGGTAATTTCACTTTCCATTAAGAAAGTTCTCAATAAGCCCAGGTCTCACTGAGTGCTGGAGTTCAAACGCCACAAAGGCAGGAAACAAAAGTTCTGCATTTTAAAAGTCCGATGTGTTCCTTGCTGTTTTGGGAGGTACATTACAGCACAACCCATTTTTCACGCACATAACAAAATAGGTACATTTTCTTGCTAGGATCCTTTCTTAACATCTCATGTTTTTCTTCTGCGTAATCACTTACTTTTAAGTATTACCATAATACTTTACAAATGCTTGTCCATATTTCACTTTTATTTGAAAAGGGGGAAATTCCCATAAACCTCTGACAGGTCAGAGCAAGAGACCCAAGTGTTTGTGTATTGGTTCCGAAATTGCATGACTTCCCATTGATACATTCTAAGTTGATGAAGCAAGTTTTACTTGGGGACTTTTTAATCTTAATTCCACCATTGCAGAAATCTCCCCCTAACAGACAGGTTCTAAGGCAGTTAAGGGAAAGGATTAAAAATAAAAATAAAAATAGAGATCTGTTTCAACTCTGTGAATTTATTTAAACCGGCCCAATTGTAAGTTAACTTCAGTTGCAGCACTGGTTTGAAGTTGTGTATAATTGCTTTTTTTTTTTTTTTTAATAAATGGGGAAAAAAGGGGGAAGATAAAATGCAGATGTTAAGGTCAGTGGATAATTATTCTATTCCAACACAAGAACTGAAACTTCATTTAAGAAACCGGATACAAAATATATGTTTTAAAATCCCGAAGATGATCAAAAAGCCTGCTCTGCAGTTATTAAAGTGTTCATTACAGCCCCAAGTCAGTAACAGACTGAAGCACGTGCATTAGTTTAAGCACTTAAGTAATTCTGCTAGAAGCAGAGGAATTGTTCAGGGGTGCACGCAGACAGCAGGCAGCTCCACTGCCACCACAGCCTGCAGGTAGCCAGGGAGCCTTCCCAGCACTTATTTCTTCCTGGTCGATGGGAGCGTAACCCCAACGGTGCAAAGGCTGCTTCTGCTGCTTCCCGCCCCACACACAGCAGGGCTTTTGGGTCAATTCCTCCAGAAAGGGAAACCGAGGAGGGCACGGTCTGTGCGATGCTTTGCAAGCTCTCCTGTCTCAGCTCACAGGATAACTTATCGAAGCTCACCACGTGCTATGTGGAGAACTAAACGTGAGCGCCCCGTCACAAGGCAGCCCCACTCCACAGCTCATACAACGCGCTTTGGCAGGCCTCAGTCCTCCAGGTATCGGCAGGCGTCTGAGCAGCGCTGTGCGGGGCAGCTCCCGGTCCCCTGCCTGCATTCGTGCCCCCGGCCCCGCGGTGCTGCTCGCCACATGGCCCAGCGCTGCAGCAGCACGAATCGCCGCCGTCCCACAGCACGGAGAGCCCCGGCCCCGTGTGTCCGGGAGGGCAAAGCTGCCCTGTGCGAGGCGGGCTCCGCGTCCCCGGGAGGGCTGCGGGTACCGGCGGCAGCCACGAGGCGGCGGGGAAGCCCCGAGAAGGGCGGGTTCGTGCCTGGGGGCCGGCCGGGGCCGGCTTCTCCTCAATCCTTCGGGGTAAAGCCACGGGCACGCTCAGTCGGATAGGATTTGTCGCAAGAGTCCGAGCGGTTACAGCCAAAAAAAAACGTGAGCGGCCTCCTGGCTTCACCTATTAAAGTGGTTGGAGGAAAGGTCTGCCCGCTGCTGAAGGCCCCTTACATCTGATCCTGCCACGAGTACAGCACAGACACGCTGAGTACGGCCTGTGGGAAGGATGCAGTGACTGACAGCTAATACCGGGAGAGGAAAGGAAATAGCTCACAGGCTGTGAGTTAACAAGTCTATCTAGTGAAAGAAGCCGATAGGACGTAGTGCTCCTCTCTGTAGCCCTTGCCCTCGTAGGCTCTAACACTGTTTTTTACTTTTCCCTGGCTGGGGTTTTGGAGGGTTACAGTAACACCGGGAAACAAAGGTTTGTCAATCCTGCTGCAGGGAGCGGCGTGCTCAGGGTGCCCACGTCCCGTCAGCCAGCACGTTACCCCGAAACCCACCGGGGATCACGCTGGTGAATGGGGTGCCCCAAAGTCGGGGTGTTTGTTGCTTAGCCGAGCTCGCAAGGACAAGGGTCAGGGGGCTTCAGGTGGGACAGGGGCTGGGGGTGCCCCTCGGCTCCACGGCCAGCCTGCCTTGCTGGGGCAGGGCTCAGCGTTGGGCTCATGGGACAACGCGGGGACCTCCAGGGCTCGCCCAGCCCTGGCCCTGGCTGCCACCCACCTCCACAGGGCTTGGCAGGACAGGAAGGTACAAGGCAACGGGGAGAAAAAGCTCAAAACACAATTCTGTAATGCTTGCTTTATCCAGAGCAAAGATTTATTCACTGAAGAGATTCCTACATACCCAGAATTTTATTAGCATAGAGTGCACTTTGTCTTTTTTTTTTTTTTTTTTTTGCTGGTTGCATAAACTAATACAGAAACTGTTATTAATACTAACAATTTTTAATTAATTTAATAGCAATTCTGGAAGACACTCAGTTGATAGAAAATATAAAAAAAATTCTTTTACTGTACAAAGTTTACATCACATTTGAAAAGAAAACGTGTCCATTTTCACCATATTACAGACTCCATTTACATTCACTACTGACATGTGGCTATTGTAGCAGCATTGTACAGCCAGCTTCACATTTACAACTCTACAATGGTACAGGCTTACCGTGCTTCACGCCCTTACACCAGCACACGAGGAGACAGCACACGTGACAGTACAATGCGACCGAGACCGAATGACTGTCGCTTGGTTTGCAACATAGTAAGGGATAAGAGCTTGACTTCACAGCTGTACAACTCCACTGGTTTTGTTTGACTTCTGTATCACACCAGCTGATTAAAACAAATATTATCCCAGAGACAGTAATTGGTCCCTGCTCTCTGAAACAACTGGGTTCAGGAGGCTGGGTTTTGCTTTCAAGGGCAATTTATGGGAGTTGAATGCAAATCCAAGGAAGGGTTGAATTGGGATCTCAAATCTCAGGATTTAAAGACGTATTTTGAAACCGTTCCCTGGAGCAGCAGGACAGGATTCCCACCACCAGGCACTGCTCGGCCGGTGTGCAGGGATAAGCCTCCTGTTGGTGTTCTGCGCGCCTCAAAGCGCAGCACGAAGGGACGTGAGGTTTTAGGCAAGTGGCCATCCTGAAAGCAGGGGACCAGTGCTGCTCTTGAACTACACCTGCAGGCAGTCATAGGAGAAACAAATTTTCTGTGTTTTTCAATACTATTGTTTTGTTTTAAGCTGGCTAGTCATCAGTGCTGGCTGTCCATCCAGCCACTCACCTTATTAAGAGCGATGAGAATACATTGTTTGCTCAGCATTGTGCTTGCCCGTGGCCGCAGCAGCGTTACCGCTGCTGAGCAGGCGAGGACAGGCCGAGGAAAGGCTGAGGGTTTGGGAGCTGGGCTGCTGCAACCAAGGGAGGGCTTCGGCCTGGGGGTCTGCCTCTCAGCATCACTATGCCATGTGTTCCTCCCCACTTTTGGGGGTATGGTGCTGTTGTTACTTCAGCAGCACTTGCTGGGAAAACAACCTCTGTTTAAGCCTGTGGCACAGTATTATTGTGAGAGAGCAAACAGCAAATCCTGACGAGAAGCAGGTGGTGTGGGTTAGATGCACAGGGTGCATGGAGGGGGGTTACTTGCTTTACAAAGTGGGAGGGAGGAAGGAGGTCGAGTACCACAATGCCACACCTGGCTACCACCAAATTGTGTTTTAATTTGAGACACATCTTAAAAGTCAGTCACTGTAGCACAATATTTCTAAGAGAATATAACTGGGTTACGCATGTAGCAGGAGTGAAGCTCTCTGCTTAACAGGACTCAGAAGTCTTTTGCCACTTAATTTTCTATGAAAGTCAGCCATCTGTGAAATAGCCAAATTGAGGGCCTGCCCCTTTGCATGCTTTATGGAGGACTCCAGAGCTCTTCTCTCTGTGATCCTCATTTCCAATCCTTGTAATGATGGTGAACAGTATAGAGGAGGAGTGTAATGTACTAGTGTTAAGTGGGATAATGCATTGGTCTCCTTAAATGCAGTAATAATGTGTCCTTTATAAGCTGCATATTACACAATGGAGCATGTGTTTTGTTTTATGTCTTAAAATTAACTTTTGAAACAAGTCTGAGCTGTTGGATTATAAGTTTTTTGTTGTGCTTAGCTTTTCCCAAAGCTACTGTTGAGTCCTAAATGCCTTAAAACCAACAGCTTGCAAACTTATGTGTCTGCCTCTAGGAGCCAGTTAGAGAGGGCACAGGGGAGAGAAATGGATAGCTTTTACTCTTGTCTTTCTTGCCTCTCCCTGGAGCTCTGGAAAATATCGCTTGTTCTGCAAATGGGGTGGTAATTGGGCCAGTAAGCATCTAGTCTGGCTGAGCAGCGTTATGATTCCAACAGTGCTGTTAGGTCAGGGGACTAGAATTTGCTGTGCCTGAAACTGTGGAAGAGGAATTTGGCAGCTGGGAGCTTGCCTTCCCCGTGTGCATGGAGCTAAACCCGATCTTGGCAGCATGTCAGCACCCTGCTCTGGGGGGCGGTAACAAACTCCCCTATACGAAGTAGATTTGTATTAGTGTAACTTAAACCAAGGTAACCCAGAGCTTGGACCAACCCTGCTGAAGCAAATCACGGAGTAATCACAAACTGAATAATCAGTTTGGAAAAATCATAATGCAATGGATCAGTTTTGCCTTAGTGAAAGGAAAACATAATTTTAAATTATGTTTTAATTTTATGAGCTGCATAGCTGTTCTGAAAGAAGCCACTTCCACCTGTCTTAGGGAAAACAAATGCTTTGAAGGCAGAAGACAGCTCTTATTTACACTGCAGACGCAAGAAGGAACTAGAAATAGGTTGGTTTCTTTTCAGTGCTATTTGAATGGCTGTAGTTAAGCTTGATTCACCATTTATTATGTTTTAAAAAATATAGTTCACACAAAAGTATCATGTAAACATTCTTTAAATAACTGCTGGTGCTCAGGCGGAATTCAGACTTTTCAAACAACACAGGCCTGTGAACTGATGGTCGTGCGGCTTTCAGCTGTGGCTGCACCAGTTTCGTAGCTTAGAAGATTCAGTGAAGGTTTCTGATGCTTTGTGTAAGTAGGTAGACAACATTATCACAAGACAATTAAACGCCATGCTATATCTTTTGATTACTTGGTTCCAGGATTCCCAAGCCAAATCTTTCAAAACGCAGGACAACCTTGCTACTGTTAATGCTGAAAAGAGGGAGGAGGTAAAGGGAAAGAGTTGTTTATTTTTGTTTCGTTGTTGTTTTTCCCCCTGTAAAGCTACAGTCATATAAACAGAAATTTAAATGGGTTGGATTCTGGTCTCATACAACTTCAGATCATCCAGCAAAGAGTTTTAAGAAATTAAGCAGCAAACATGTGAACTTGCTTATGCTAACCTCATTAGTGAAAAAATACAACTCAAATGGGAGAAGTAGGAGATTTTCATAAATACTTAAGGCGGGTAGAAGACCTGTTTTCAACAGGCTTCTGGTTTCCTTGAAATAAAAAGGGAAGGAAAAAATTACTTAGTTTTTGTTTTGGTTTGATTGTTGTTGTTTTTTAAGGGAAAGGAACGGTTCTGACAAGGTACATCAATCACTTCAAAAAAAACATTTGCTCCTCTTTATAGATTGTAGCAAGTGAATAAAGATGTCTTTTCCTTCACCCTTAAGCTGTTAGCATAGCTGTAAACATTTTCACTTCAAAATGCCTTCTTACACATATGCACTCAGGTGACAGCAAAGCAGACAGCCTGAATACATTCTTTTTGGTGTTGTGTGCAAGCATCTGACTTTCTAAAAGAATGAGTATGTGGATGTATTTGTCCTCACTGAGGACAGTAAGAACCTCTCTCTCTGGTTCCTGGTGCTTACCCTCCTCTGTCCCTATTCTTTCCCCTTGAAAAAAAAAAAAATCATGAATTAGTAAGGAATGAAAAAATCTTTTCCAAAAAGGCACATAATTGTGTTACCTACAATTCCGCAAAGCTCCTAATGTGAAGTCAGGCATTTTGCTGAACAGAGGATGTAAACACGAGCAAACCATAGAATTCAAAACACCAGATTTGCAAGGGGAGGAGAAAGGAGGAAAGCCCTTCAGTCCCTCTCTTTTGCACAGCACTGTAGCTGACCTCAGCCAACCCACGTGGGCCAGTTTTGGGCACCACTGGGGGCCTGTTCCCAAGTAGGCTAAGGGACTGCAACCTGCCCCAAGCAGAGCAAGGGCCATCCCTCTTTTCATGCAAGAATTACCCTTGCACCCCCTGAAAAAAACTGCCCCTCAGTTCAATGCTACCTGGCTCTCATCCCACAGGAGGACCGGCGCAATCTGGCCCTTGAGTCAGGGTGGTTTGCAACACAAGTGAAGTGTTCACTTTTCAGCAGTGCCTTTTGAAAAACGCACCTGGCTCTGTTTGGTCACAAACCCCAGCCCTGCACTAGGGCTGACAGCACAACCTCAGATTGCAGCTAGGAGAATGCACCCTTCTGCCTCACGAGGCCTGGGGGGGGACCTGCGCATCCTGCCCGTGTCGGCAAACCCCCGGCCTGCTGGGCAGGACGCCCGGCCCTGCGCTGCGTGCACCTGGTTAGTCAGAGAGCAGATCACTAGGCCCTCTCCAGGAGGGAGCTACAGCCCGATGAAATGCTTCAGAAGTGAGAGATGGCCACGTTGTTAGACAGTAACTTCTTGCAGACAGTTGTTGTTATTCAAGCTAACAGCCCACACCAAGCAGAAAAAGGCAGAAAAGGAGAATTCGGATAAAGTGTTGATTATGTCCATGGGTTAATTTCGTGGTTTTGTTTTCGCTTTTTTAAATGGAAGGTGATTGTCCGAGTTGCCGGTTAGGATGCAACAGATGGAAGCATGCAAGGTGGAACCCATTATTGCACCAGTAGCTACAACCTACAGAGAAATATGGGAGGGGAGGGAAAAAGACACCGTGAGAGTTAGTCTTCAGTTATTTAAAGCAAGCCCTTGTGAACTATTATAAAGCTTACATCAGAACAAAGCGTGGGGTTAGTGCAATATTTCTCAGCAGATCTGTTGGAGGAGATGTGAACGTGTCTGTACTGGGTTTGGATCTGATCTCTGCCTGACGTGGCTGTGGAGAGCCTTCCAAGTGTGACCTGAATGTGATGTACTTTGCAGGGACTAAAAAGCAACTGAGCTGCCTGCATTTCCATTTCACTGAGCACTACTTCAGCTGTCAGCGTTGATATGTAATGCTGACACTTAAAGTAATTCTCCCCTGTTACATGCTTTGAGCAGAGAAGTATTAATACATGCAAATGTGCAGGAACCAATTGCAGTAGGAGGGGGAGGGTCTGCGAAAATAATTAGGGAAGCTGCTCTGCAAGGCACAGTTCCACAAGCTGTTCATGAAGAACTCCCTATGGAAACACTAATCCAGAATAATCACTTGGCAAATTACTCTGGAAATGAGCACTCTCATGAACTGACTGCCCAAATGGGAAGCATTACTTCAAGTTAATTTCCAATGTGCTGGTAGAGGACAATGCAGGGCTGTGTGACTGCCTGCATGGGAATGTGCAGACAGCTTGGGCTCTGGCTGCTCGGCCCTGTCTGGTTAGGTAGGGGAAAAGATGCCAAACAGCCAGAGTTAATGATCCAGCCTAAGTGGATCTGATAGTATGGAGAAATGAGGGCATGAAAGTGGTGCCACACAGAGCCATCGTGGTGGAGGGCACTGTGTTTCTGTGGAAAGGGAAAAAAAATAACAAAGGACACTGCGGTATCATGCAAATCTCCTGGCAAAGAAACAGTTATAACACCATTTGAACACCATGATCCTCCTTTGAGACAGAGGAGAATTAAAGAAATAAAAACATTTCTTTAAAAAAAAAAAAAGAGAGAAACTGTCACAGCTGCAGCAGGATGATTGAAGGGAAGGGGCAGCAGAGCTGAAAAGCGCCCACCTGAGGTGGCCGGTACAGAGCTGGCCACCACAAGCTGTGCCTGGAAGTAGTTTGGCAAGCGCCTGGGTTTTGTGGAATGAGCGCTCCTAGGGGAGGCACGAGGCCGTGGCTCCATTTCTGTCAACTGGAGTTTGTTTGCAGGCCCTGCTGTGTGCCCAAAGCGGGGCTGTACAGCACTGGAGATTAGGCAATGGTGTCTGAGGTGGGAATTTCGGGCTGTTCTGCTAGAAAAGCAGAACAGCGCGCAGTTACTCTGCTACTGAAGGGCTGACGGACCCCAGGAAGGCAAAATAAAGCACAGGAATTACCAGTTAGCAGTTTCTGAGCAGCACAAGTATTCTCAACAACAGCAGATACTCACTCAGCAGACTTCCAGAAATGCCCTGGATGGGAGAGACGACGATTCAATTTTGGCAGTTTTTCAAGCATATCCATGAGGACAGTGAAGCTAGGTCTCTCACTGAGATCAAATGACCAGCATGCTGAGAGAATTTCCTGCAAAGGACATTTCAGGCTCATTATCTCCACTTAGTTCTCATGTCAACTGTTCAGACCAAGCAACTGACTGAGCAGTGTGATTTGTGGGAGCCCAGCTAGAGCTGCTTTTTAACAGACGTTTTGGACATTCTAATAATCAAACAGTATCCTGTGTACCAGCAGATGCCCACTTCTGTATGACAATAATGGGAAGAGACTTGGAATCTAACCTGTCTCATTCTAACCTGTTCTCTCTCCTGCCCTTTATCTTTAGAGTTACAATAAGAGTAAAATAAATCCCTTTAAGCAGCTCCCTCTTTTCCAGCATCCCCAGTGAACAGCTATTTGGAAGGTCTCCTGCAACTGATGTACTTACATTCACTTCTTTCCCCAAACTAACAGTTGCAAGGACTTGTTTCACTCCTTCACCACTTCCAATCTGCCAGATGAGTGCCTCTGCAGGCTGGTTCTTGAAGGGCCATTCTCTTGCTTGGAGCTCATACCACACAGTCCTGCAACATCAACAGAGAAATCAAGGCTTTGTCCACTCTTAAAGAGAAAGATGCAAAACCCTGACACAGTCCCAGTTTCTTCAGATAAGCTGTGGAAGGTGTATAAAGCTGTGCAGCAAATCCCTCCCAGCCTACCCACCTCCCTGTCAAACTGTCCTGCCCACATCTTTTGTAGCAGGTGAGGAAAACACATCCTCGCTAAAATCCTCAATCTGAGAAAAGAGGGTCGCTGACTGGCAGGGCTCAGGTCTGTATCATGTCTCATTTGGCAAGCTCCCATGGTACTCTTAGGTATTCTTCTCTTACCCAAAGGCATAGATATCTGCAGCTTTGGAGAAAGGTAGCTTGTCTTCATCTTTGCCAGGGGCCATCTCACGAACAATTTCAGGGGCCAGGTAGCACAACCAGTCATGAGGCAGCTTCAATTCATTCTCCCTCCTGAGTTCAGAAGAAAGAAACCATACTGAAATGCTATCGTGTAAAGCCAGAACCAGCACATAGCTCATATTTATGCTTTGCCTAATGCCTTTATTTACTGAAATGTTTTGTTTTGGCTAACATTTTCTATTTTTCTAGCCATATTAAAAAAAAAAAAAACACATGTAAGTGTTGGCCTGACTGTACAGCTCATTCTTGGGCTTGAAGTTATTTTTGTTCTGAGCCTTAGTTTATACATAACTTTCTAGCTTTGTGCTAGTGGATGTGTAGAAAGGACTCTGCTTTCAAAAAAAGAAGTGCATATTCCAAAACGTTTTTAAGTACTAAAGCAATCACCACTCCTTACTTGTACTGTGAAATGCATCAAAATGTTTCCTTATTTGATCATTATTTATCACTCTAGAAGTGGACCAAAGCATTGAAACCTCCACCTACCTTCCTTCCTGAACCACACCTGAAATCCCAAATAATCCGAAGTCAGTGATCACAACTTTTCCATTATCATAGAAAACATTCTTGGATTTCAGATCCTTGTGTACAATCCCCTTGGCGTGAAGATAGCCCATGCCCTAGGAAAAAGTTGATATTCAGAGATGTCTTTTTATTTTCTTGTTTACAAGCCTCTAACTGGGCATGCTTTGCTTTGTTGCTTTGTAACACGCATTTACTCCAGAATAAATAATGAATTTTAAGTGAGGACACAGCAACTGTCTGGCTTATGCAGGAACGGTACAGGGAAAGTCTGCAAGGAGATTTTAGCTCAATGCTCAGCCTCTGAAATGCTTTTCATCCTCTACGTAGTAGGGCTGCTGGAAAGGTACTCTTACTTGAAGAGCATTACGTGCCCGTGGACTCGCCATTCTGGAGTCTGTATGCGTAAGAACAATGAGCTACTGACACAAGCTTGCTGACGAAAATCACAGGATACTTCTGCCACGAAGAAAACCAGCAGAAATGCTGCTCAGTTCAGCAGAAACACTGCAACAGCTTTAGAAATGTTACTTCGGTTGAGCAATACTGTAAGCAAGTACTGGAAAACTGTGCAAGTCTGGGGGAACACGTCTACCTCAGAATGCATTAACTTAGGAAATGTGTCATGCATTTCTTCATGGTTCCCCTTACCAAAATTCTCCCTCCCCAGCCCCTTACTAGCAAGCAAAAAGTCTATTTCTATTCTTTCAGGTCCTTAGCTTACTGCCCACTTCTCTTTATCCAATTTCATGTTTTTCCTGCTGCAACACCCTGTGGCAAGTTACAGGTGTGGCTACTGAGAGCTACTGAACCACCCCCGCTGTGCGCTCTCAAGGCTCTTGCTGAGGCACTGCTCACAAAGCAGATGTCTGTTAGCAGGATGTATGCTCTTACCTTAATGATCTCCTGTGCTATCTGCCTGGTTTTATTAATATCCAGGGATATCTTGGGGTCCCTTACAAACGAATGAAGCGTCCTTCCTTTGCAGAAGCTACAGAAAAGAGGAACAGTCCTGAAAAATGCCTTTAAAACATTGGAGGCAAACAAAAATCAACACTGGATGCTCAACTGGTTTTCTTATGTTGACAGAATCCCACTCCTACTCGAACTGCTGGGAAATACCATTTCAAAGAATTTTAAGGGCCCAATTGATTCACAGCTGTACAGGTGTACACATGTACAGGTGAGCCACTGTTAAAGCACATCCAAGCATACACGACAAATGCTTATGTGTTTCTTCAGAGGCCCAGTTCTTGCTATGCTATTCTGACAGCTGAAGTCCAGTTTTCAAAACCTGAGCACCGGCTTCTGCTGGGGCTACTGCTCACTTAAGCAGGAAACTTCCTTTGGAACTGACAACTAGAAATGATTAAGTACCACCTTGCCAAGCTACGAGAGTGGCATGCTGCTGGCCTGACTTAAATTCAGCCTTCATATGAACATCCCCAAAAGCTGTTATCGAGGGGCTAAATAATCCTAATAGCAACAAAATACTGAAGACAGAAGAGGAGAGAAAAATAGTAATATTCTTGCCTAATCAGCAAGTGTCTCTAAAAGGAACAGAAAGGATCAGATAACTGTTGTATTATTAACCTCAAGTATTGTGTTATTGCCATTGTGCTGAACTGGATGCATCTGGAAGTAAATGACAGAGGAACAGCTTGTTCCAGATTTTTTATATATAATTATTTTAAACTATAATACATACATATAACATCACAAATACTTTATTTGTTACGCAAATATATAATTTATATAATTATAGAATTTTATTTGGTATTATTACTATTGGCAGTAAATATGTATAGTAATACTGAGATAAGGTGCTATATCCTCACCTGGTGATGATTGCTAAATGAGGAGGGTTCATGCATGCTCCCATGAAAAGCACCACATTCTCATGCCGGGTCTGTCTGTAGTTCATCACCTCCTTTTTAAAGAGCTTGAGATGATCCTGATTGTTCCCATCTATCTCCAACAGCCTGATGGCTACTTCTCCATGCCATTTCCCCTTGTGAACCTTCCCCCATCGCCCTTGGCCGATAGGATCCCCTAGTTCAATCTGTTCAAAGGGAATGTCCCATTCTTGCAGGTAGACACTGGTCTGGCTAGGTTTGCGATAAATCATCCCTTGTAAGCGTGGCCGCCTGTTTGGCAGATCTTCCACCTCATCCTCATCATCTTCGGGTTCTGATTTATTACTCTCTGGTTCTTCCACCTGTTTATAAACAGAGAAAAGAAACCTGTGCTGAGGGACAAAGCAGCCTACCAGCCAGCGACAGAGGCTGTTCTGAGAGGACTTCAGTGGGCTGGATGGACATACTTGACTACGGCTCAAAGATGTGCTTCAGAGGACAAAGCCATTTCAGAAAGCTACAAAAGACATCTTCTGTATGTCAGTGTGTGCCGGTGAAGACACGAAAGGCTTTATCCCATTGAGTTAAACTTCTAGAACCAGCACCAACATCTAGGGGCTCAGTGTCACTCAGAACATGGCCCTTCAGTAAATGAAAAAATGCTACAGACCATTCCAAAAGGAAGCCTCCAAAACCACTTCTCTCTCCAAATAAATGTGGGGTGCTGAGTTTCGAGTTTGTGGTTTTTCTTCTTTCTTATGTTGCTGTTGGTGGTCATGGTGTGATTTTTGTTTTTGCTTGGTTGTTGGTTGTTTTTTGTTTGTTTGTTTGTTTTTGAGATTACTAAAACTCTCCTGTAAGACTTGCTCCAAAAAAATCATCAAGCTTGACACAAAATCCAGTAATTTGTGCTGAAATCATTGATTCTACCTCTATTAGTTTACCCACCCCCAAATAAACCCATTTCAGAGTCCGTACTGCCAGTGGAACATGTGCTTAGGCACTAAAGAAATCACACAATCTTATGGATTGTGCTTGCAGGATTTACCATGAGCTAACCTGAACACTGGAGGCACCTACACGTGCAGCACTTCCAGATTTGAGGTCTGCAGGGTACGTAGACCTCGTAACTCCAGCAGGAGGCCTGCAGCTCTTGTAATGTACAAGCAGCTGCACCAAACTGAGCGAGTGAGACATTTGAAATATGTCATCTTAGCCCAACTAGAAAAAAGTTGTTTTTTATTACAAGTACTTCATTGTTTCAGCCTAGCTACAGAAATCATGAGTTTTCAATTGAGATCTTTGCAGTACAGTGGAACTGAGGTAAGGCCCAGCTAGTCTACTCCCACAGTTCCACAGCCACAAATTTTATGTGGTACTTCAACGTGCCACCTCTGACTGTACACAAGGGCAAACCAGAAAACCTACCTCTGTTTCACATTCAACTCCATCTGCGTCTGGCTGTTCCTCAGCTCTAGCAAGAGAAGACAGAGTTACAATGACAGTAACGTTTACATGTCCACCTGAGTTGGAAAAGTAGGCTGCTACATATGCCATTAGTGGAGTAAGTAGTGAGAAGTAGTAAATAGAAAACAGATCTTGATAGCACTATAGTAGGTCAAAGGAAAATACAATTACTGTTCCACTTAACAGGGAAGAACTTTCTAAGCTTACTGTGGGAAGTAAGAGAGTAAGATCTGAAGATTATCAGGTAAACACTACAGAAGTAAAAAAAATTAGAAACAATACTTACTTAGTGTCTGCAGCTGTTTCTGAAGGCTGTGCTACTTGTGCAGGACTGGGAATTTCTGGCAAAACAAAAAAAAATGATACATATTTTACATGATCTCTTATTGATCTGAAATTTTAACATTACAGTAACAGGTATTTGCTTCTTATTTAGGAATTAGAAAATAAATTCAACCCCTGACCATAGGATTTTATACATCTACTTATTAAAAAGCATCCTAATCTTTCCTGTACTTACATGGCTGTATATTACCAGCTCCAGTCTCCTTCACATTCACTTACCTAATTACCAAATATGAATTGTTGCATCATTCTTAAATCCCACAGGCAAGAAAATCAGTTCATAAAAGTGAACTCAAGCACTCTTGAACTTTGGACCTATTTATACTAAGCATATAACCCTAAAAGTTATCCTTTATGGAATAAAAAACACAGCTGTGTATAGAATCCCATAGTAGAAATCTGTTGTTTTACAACTGAATATTAGCAGTTGTACCTTCGTACCTAAATACAAGGAGAGAGTGGCCTGAATTATATATTGAGATACATTTCCGTTGTATTGCACACTTTTTTTTTTTTTTTTTCCCTAAAAGCAGAATTAACATTCTTGAGCAGCATGCAGAATTTTACCAAAAAGTTACTTTTTGGCAGCAGAAGCTGGTTAGTAGAATTAAAACAATCAACTCACCTGGGAAGATAAATTGTTGTCTATGCTGAATGTAGTAGGCAGCTTTTTTTTAATAAAAGAACAGCAAAAAAAAAATTATGAGGAAGGAAAAAACAAAACAAAACAAGTTAGAGGATCATCAGCACGTGTCCCGTATGCATTCAATGAATTAGTCCCAAGTCATTGTTTAACTGATTAGTAGATTATCAATCAGCCTGCTTGAGGGGGGTGAATTTTAGCACATGCATCTTTCAAAGACTAAGACAGATGATACCTATCAAATAAAAGCTATGTTACCAATAAGCTAACAGTCTGGTAGGAAAACAATACATTCGGACTTGAAGTGGCAGAAGCAAACTTTGAGAACCTACGGATGCTTAAAGGCAGGCCTGGATAAAAGCTGGTGCTTCAATCCTTTCTTATTTCTTCAGCTTCAGCTTTTCCAAGACGCGTGCAAAGAGGCGAAGCTCTGAGCCATTTGCAAGCATTTATTTTTTTAATCTCAATGAATTTGAATTATATGTCCTAACAAAAGTAGTTGCAGTAGAATCCTTGATCTAAACTGGCACTGCTTCTGCTCCTTACGAGTAGGCAAGATCAGATCAAAAGTTTGATGCACCATGCAGTAGTATTAAAGGCTAGATGCAGCAGGTACTGAGCAGCATGTGACTTCATTTCCAGATAGAAGGAATTAGGTTTGTTCTCACTATGTAAGTCTTGCCTCTATCAGCTTTGGTAAAGACTGCACATTTGTGTCCTTAATCTGTAAAGTATGTGGAGTAAATTACTTTCACCATACACATCTGTCGGATGTTCTAAAAATGAGTGTTGGTTGTTGGTTATCTTTTGGAAGATAGTGATCGAAGTAATTCATCCCAGCTCTCATTTTAATGTTTTGTTCTAGCAATCAGCTTACTTATTTGGTCACCAGAGGTTTTAAATCATAAAGCAGGCAGCATGCATTTTACAATACAATAAGAAAAGGGAAGAAAAAAGAGTATCACTTTTTTTTTTTTTTTTTTAGTACTCTTCAGAGAAAAGGAAAGCAGAAAGACCATATCATGTAAGAAAAGTACTGGCACTCCTCAATAATTTGTCTCCTGCAAAGGTATCTTGTCGATACAACTTTAAAACTTCTAAAAACAGACCATTTCCTTTTATCAGGTATCAGAACATACTTTCAAATTTTGCATAAGATACAACTATATATTCAGAAACCTGAAACTACTTAAAAAGTCGTGGTTAGCCTCTGCTTGCATAGATGCCTTTTTCATCTCCACAGAGTTTTTTTCTCCTGGAAGAGATGGGCTTACCTGGGAAGTTAAATCGTCCATCCCTCTGGCCCATGGGAGACGGGTTTGGGGGAGGTGTTGCACTAGGAGGATTGGAAGACTGGAAAGGTGCTGGAGAAGATGGTGTGGAAGAAGTTGTAGAAGAGGGATTACTGCTGGAGTCCAGATGATTTATTGCTGGTGGATGCTCCTGGAAAGCAAGAAAAATTGCTACTGAGAAAATAACAAAAATACAGATTTCCCCTCAATGTTTACTGAACAACGGAGAGAAGAAAGCTGTTCCTAGCCTCAATCATGGCATAGTTTCTTTAAGTGAGTAGGGGGCTGGAGCTGTGCACATCCAATGCTTTACAAGCTGGAAACATCACATCCCAAGGTCTCTTTGCATTGAGGTGCTATTCTTGCTCCAACCAGCAAGGTACTACTGTGACCTCTCCTTACTGTAGCTCCCCTGTGACTTACAGACAGAAGACTCACTTCTGTCACCACGTACCTTTTTAGTTAGTGCTTTGGGAAGAGTTCCGAACTGCGGTTCTGTTGGTCTGTCTACTGGATTATTGATATCAGAAGGGACAGACTCTGTTCTCCTTATTTTGGTTACTGAAATCAGATTGGAGAAGGGAGGGAAGAAAACCTTTAAATCAGACTTGCTCTCACGATACCATCGGTTACACTGAAGTGCTAAGAATCTGTAGAAAACTTACTGGGGAGGAAGGATATTCTGCAAGCAGGTGCCTCTTTAGTACATTTGTTGTGACATTTTAATCTAAAAGAGAAACATTAAATGTTAAACAGCAACTTTTCTTTCCCCAAAAGAAGAAGCCAACCTTAATTTGTACTACTTATGCTAATCTCAAAGAGAGTTCTGGAAAGCTCTGGGCCCCAGAGCAGGCCCATACATTTATATGAAGAATCCTGTTATGTACACCATTAGGCTAATGAAAGGTAGGTAGACATCTTAGTATCTCGTTTATTTCTAATATCATTATCTTCAATGACTCCTGTCCTACGACAGGGATCTGCTAAAATTTCAACATTCTGGACTTTCAGAATATGACGGAGAAAACCAAGGCCTTGCTGTTATTTAGGCATCCAGTTCCCACTACAAGATCTGCCCATTATCAGGTACGAATCCTGTGGCAGGGAACTAAATTTGGTTCCTCCATGTCAGGCTCCTGACATAAGCACATCATGCAAAGCATCCCATTGCCAGTTTGACTGAAATAAAAAGCGATGCCACAGTTAGTAGTGCATATCTTGAGATACTTGTTATGTTAAAGATCATCTCTGTGTGCTTACCTGCAGTACTTGCACTTCACCCCGAACATCATGCTTTTCTGACAGACTTGGCAAATCTGAGATAACCAAGACTTTGTAGAGAACCTAAGCAGAGAGAAGAGGGGAAAAATTACGTTAACTACTATCTAAAGGAACCTATGCTTGTTGGTAGTTATGGACAAGCCACGCTCCTTTTGCCTCTTCTGAAAGGGGCAAGTGGTGTTATGTAAAAGACTTCTTGATTTTTCTGATCAAAAGTAACTGAAAGAAGGCTGGCATCAATTCTGCTGAACTGTTGCTAGCCCTTTATTCTTGAAACGGGGCTGAGAGGTGCTCAGGGGTGTCCCTGCCTGTGGAAATAGGGTGAACATGAACACACGTATCAGAAGGTCCTCAAAATTGCAGCTCAGCAAGACAAGGCAGATTGCAGCTCTGAAGCCCCATACAAAGACACCCATGTGACAGAATATCGCCTCCTTCCATAAAAGCAGCTCAAACTGCGAGCTTTGCCTTGTGAAACAAGCAGGTGCTCAGAGGGAGCAGCCAGCACACCCCACGTGCGGGTCCAGCCCACAGGCACGCGCTGCCCACCAGGTGCCGACCCCTTTCAGGTCAGTGCTACACTAGTCACTGTGGAACCGCAAGTCAATTGGCCTTGTAAAAAAGATTTCAGGGGCTGGACACATCAGAGACATTAAAAACAGATGGATCTGAAATACAGAGTTACGGCTGAACTTGAGAAAAATGAGGTGCCCAACCCAACTTCAAGCCCATCTAATAACAGCCCTCCCTTCTACAAACATGATAAGTAGGAAGCTGGCCTGGGCTGACCCCTTCCCTCTGTGGCTTCCACAGCGTGCATCACTTACCTGTGTGTTACAGCTAAGCCAAAATCTCTTCGTACTGTTTGAGGGGATCCTTGGGAGAGTTCTGATGGAGAACAAAAGGATATTTTAGGGACGTATTAGTCACCAGCATGCCTACAAGTCTGGATGTAAACACTCATAGATAAGAACTAGTAGCCAGGACTCCAGTAGGAGTACAGCTGAGATTGGTTTGCCTTCTGTGGTAAAACTACCAGCTACTACTCTTATTTTGTTTCACATGGAGGCAATTTAAGGTAAGATTTGGTGGTGGAATCATAATTCTTCCTTCCTTTTGTTAAATCATTATGTTTTATATTTAGGGATTACAGAAGTTCATCTGATTAGGTCTAGGCCATTCTCAAAACAAAGTATACATTAGCTTACTTTTAATTAGTTTACCACAAATACTATCACCTGCTTTTCATACGGTGTCAGAGTATTCTTTTACACTGAAAATTATTATTACCATTTTTTAGACAGAGCCAGTGTGACCCAGAAGAATAAAATGATTTAGGTCGGACCACTTAGCTAGCCAGTAAATGCAGAAAATGAGACCTAGACTCCAAAATCCCAGTCTAGTTCTCCAGTGGTTATACCACAAAACTTTGTAAGACCTCTCAAATATTAAGACTCTGGCGTATTTCCTGAATTAACTATATATCTATAGCCATGTTACAAATCTGGAGAAAACTCAATCTGCAGGCAGCAACACAGCTTCAAGACTGGACACTGTCAAGGCTTACAAAAAGACACTTTCTCTCTTTGGCCCTAGATGGCACCAAATTCTCTTTTATGATCACTCCAGTGAACGTTTTAAGGCATCTGTGGTCTTCTGCATCTTAAGAAAAGTCTGGCATCACTAGCTGTTTTTTCAAGGAATATTGCTGAGCTAGTGTGAACATCCAAACCACAATTAATTGATCATGCATTAATCATCACATCAGTTAAGATGTCTAAACACTTACTTCAGAGTTCTAAGGAATGTAACAAAGTTTGGAATTTAATGGGACTTAAAAGAGCCTACAGGGTAATTTTTAAAACAGACAATATGACTATGTTGCAGAAGCACCAAAAGTCCTAATTTCTGTTTGAATTGTTTCTTATGCCCTTTTTTTTTTATTTATTGCATAAATTCCATCAGTCTCCACAGAGAAATGCTCAGACGTCTGCTTACATCTCCATTTTAGAATTTTCTCTTTATACTTTTTCATTTCTCAAAGTAATTCCTGGGATTTTTGTTTTAAAGACCATTAGATAAATGCACGCTGTCTCATCAGGATCAGCAAATGAGATGCACGCAGTCTCATCAGGAGAGATAAAACACCAAATGGCATTGATACATTACTGGATAAAAGCACAAGTCCTAGTCCTGTAAACCCTTAAATATGTGAATAGACTCATCAACATCAGAGGAAGTATTCTGCGTTTAGCAACTTGTTGGAGAGTTTCTCAAAAAGTTGCATGCAAGTGTCTAATTTCAATACAGAGGTACTTGGCAGTGGATATCCAAAGACACTATCTAAAGACAAATGGTTAGATGTGAAGTTATTTCTAGTACCAAGGGACACCAGTATCTGTTCTGAAGTCACAGACAAGCAATTGCACACAAACCCCTTGCTTTAACCCTCTAAACATCAGTATTCCCCTTCCTTGCTTTTGATATCTGAAGAAGTACCAGTTACAAAGACCCTGTAAGCATCCTGCAGTTCTTCATCTGGCCAAGCTCCTGTTAAAGTTAACAGAAACTCAGGGATACAAGGCCCTCGTGAGGACCTCCAAAGGCTGCACAGAGATGATCACACTGCAGGTAGTTGGCAAGGACAGGTTCTTCTCTCCCAGTCAATGAAATGAAGACAACCCTGTAAAAATCTCTTACCGAACCTAGAGAACAGAAAAGAAATTTGTTTTTTAAGACATCTATATTCACGTGACAGGATACACACTTTGCTAGAGCAGAAACACTTTCCTGCAGCCTTTGACATCGGATTTACAAACAACTCTGGTTTTGCACAATTTCTTGAAGTCACTCCATAGCCAATATCTGCCTGCCTACAAATCCTAGGCTTTGCTAGGCAGAGCCCCAGCTGCAGCCTGGGAACAGAGCATACAAGAGTGCACCTGAATTTTGGCTTGCAGCTGTGACGTGTGAATGGGACTGTACAACTGAGACAGCTGGAAGGCTCCACAGGGCAGGGTCTGAATGAAGAACGTGCCGGATTTTGCACCTCCTATCATGCTTATCAATAGGACCTGTATCACAGCAGAAACAGGTTCTTACAACTGACTTTCAGTACAAAGCAGTGTGTTGGCCACAGGTCTTTTCAGTTCAAGGTCACATTTTTCACCCATTCTTAAATGGAAACCACTTACTTGCTACGTTTAGAGGCCTGGCAATTTGCACATTTTAGTGTACACTTCATATGCACTCAAAATGTGAAAGAACACCATACTGCTTACTAGGCCCCACATTTACAATGATTTCCTTCGTGTCAGTGAGCCGGCAGTCCAGTACTACAGCATCAAAAGTCCATCCAAAATCTCAGCTCAATTCTGAGCTACGCTAGTTTCCCTTATCTAAAAATGTATTTTTGGCAAGGAGGTCCTGAGTACAACAGGCTCTCTGAACTCTTCCAGGAGGTCAGTGTTATTTAAGTTATAGTGGTCCACTGCCAGCTAGAGAATTTGGATGCTGACCTAAGTTTCTGCAATGTTTAGAGATAGCCAGCGTTTCTGGAAGGCACATTTGTTTCCCGGTTTCAACTATTAGTTAAATTCAATTAGATAAATACCTTTCATCCCACCTTCCCCCCAACAAAGTGCATCTCAAAGCCTGTATCAGTCCAAAAAATACTAATGTATAGTCTAAGACCATTTGTCTTTTTGTGGAGGTATAGTTGTCATATAGACAGATGTTTTGAAGCTCACACTAGCAGCTAAAACACATCTTAAGATCAAACATAAAAGGACACTAGCCACCAGAACTGTGAGGAACATTTAAGGTCAAAAAAGAATTACAGGATGTGGAATTAGCTGTTAGATATTTAAGAAAATTTGGTGGGGCTCTTTAATAACAGCAGTCATCCCAACCTCCCCAGCAGGTGAAATTTCAAATAAAGTACAGTCAAAAAGATGGTTTTGTGGTTATCTTAGAATATCCCACTGATACAGATTGTAAGACCATGGTGAAACCACAGTCAGGTAACTGGACACCAGATCTTTTACACAGCATCACAACTGCAGCCCCGAATGCCCTTTGGGATGAATACAGCCCTCCAATGCCTGTGGGGAAGGAAGTATCACACTTACTTTATTGGGGGAACATCATCTATCCTATTTCCCAACTGTGATTCATGGGACTTGCTCCTTGTGAGGGCTGGAAAGTTAGGTAGCAGCTGAAAAACCTTCCGGCAAGGGGGAGGAGGAGTCCGTGGTGGCTTCAACTTATGCCGCCTCTTCGCTTGAGGAGTGGTTGGGGGAGTGATGGTGATGCTATGAGGAGTCCTTGGTGTTAACCTTCCACTGTGTGCAGGGAAGGCAAAAGGGTCCAGGAGGTTATCTGCATAGATAGAAGGTCCATGACTGGAGGAGACAGAATCTGAAGATGTGATTGTAGACACTGACACAGACCGTGCCTGCTGGCTATTGCCCTTGGGAAGGTTCAGTGCAGCGTGAGTCCGTGCGGGTGCAGAGGAGCCAGGGGACTCGGTCGTGTTGGTAGCGCTGTGCTCTCGGCGTGCCTCAGGAAGATTCATCAGCACATCATCTTTTAACTCCCCACCTGTGCAGCAAGCACAGTAATGTTAGATTTGGAAAAAAAAAAATTTAAAGCTGGTAAATGTATTTAAACTACAAGCTGCTGTTTCCTCCTGTTTTGCATCTAGCCAAACAATTCCTTCTCTTAAGATCCATCTAAGACATCAGCTGAAGTTGTCTTTCTGAGAATGGCAGTAACTGTCCTTTTTTCCTAACTGTATCTCAAAGCTTAAAGGAGGTCTTATGTTGTAAGATGGGCTGAGTTTTAACAGATTGGGACACCACTGAAGAACATGGGATACGCATATCTGCGTGAAACAGACACCCGCATCCCCCTGCAAACCTATTTGGATTTGGTACCAACCTGCTTACACAAATCTGTACATCCAACCTAGCACCCTGACATCTTTCAGATTGGCTTCTGGTAAAGAGAGGAAATCATTTTCTGTTAGATAACAGAACTGCCAAATGCCAAATAACACTGAAAAGCTGTTAGATTGGAATAAAAGGTATTGAGATGTTCCTAACACTCATTTGGCCAACTCTCTCTCTGGCGTGTAACCACTGGCAGAACTTACCTGCCAGCTGGAATACCGAGGCGCTGCTGTTCAGTTACAGGCAGCAGCAGCACTCAGCACAGAATTGGTGTGTTTGTCCTGACTATTAGCTAGAGCTTCACCAGGGACAGACAGCTGGACAAAAAGGAACCACCACAACCTGCCGGATCGCTGGTGGAGCTCAGCACTGCCTTCTGCAATGCTCGTCTTTGTAGTTCAGACTAGTCCAGTACAACTCGCAGACCAATTCTAGGTATAAATGGCAAAAACAAGCACAGAGGCCTGCAGGTGGCAAAGCACGAAGGCATAGATTATTGGGATAATCCCAGGGCAGAACTCAGCAGGATAACTCTCTGATTTAATTTTATGTATGTCCTTAATGACTTAAATCAAGGCAAGAAGTCAAAACTTCAAGCCCTGATGTTTCAAACACTGCTCAGTGTTTGAAAAAAAAGATCATATACCTGGGACTAAAACAAAAAAACTCTCTCTCAAAACACACCTTTTTTTTTTTTTTTAAATGAAAAGAGAGGAACATTAATACAACTACACTAAAATTTGGGCTAGATGCCATTTCCGTGAGTGGATGCCATGCCTTCTGAACAATGGCTGTTTTTGTCACAGTATGGATGGGAAATATTTGACAATGCATGATAGGAAAGATTAGAAAAAAGGAAATATGGAACTGAGCTGTTTGTTGGCTTTTCCATTAACTAATCTTTATGATTTGCGAATGGTATGAACTGTCATAATACCAACAGGAAACAGCACCTTTCAGTGACAGACTGATAACTGTTACAAAGAAAGATCTGATGCACACTGGTACCAGTATGCTGTGAGAAACGCTCTCATACCAACCAAATTCACAGTGCTTTGAAAGCAGCCTGCGGCAGGTGACAGGAGAAGACAGTGAAACAGCAATCTGGAAGTGTTGTGTTTGTCTGTTCTTAAATAACTTGGTCAGATCAACTTGCACACTGAACACACATTCCTAATTACACAGTACCCTTCTATACTTAATTTCAATGTAAATCAAGGTTCTTTCTAGCTCTTACATCTGCTACTGGTATTTGGCTAATGATTCTATCAACTCCAGCAGAAAAACAGCAGGAAGCAAGGGTTTTAAAGAGAAGTGAATCAACTGGCAGACTGCAAGCTATGCGGTGATAACGGGCTGTCAGAGGAATGTTCTGCTTTTGCAAAGCATTGAGCTGAAAAATACTCAGGTTTCTGAGCAACATCACACTAAACAGAATTGCACCTTCTCTCTGAGCTGGCAGTATTTGGGGAGGGGACTACCCACAAGAAATCTGTTTGCAATCATTAGGTCAAGGATACTGAATGATGGAAGACAACTGGAGCATCTAACTCAACTCTGAACACAAAGGGAATAATCATATAGTTTCTCTTGAGTTGGAGAGGGTACTTCCACATACCTTTATTTCAATAGCTGAACATGATATCAAAACCAAATCCCTTCCATAGCTCTGGATGTGTTTGATCACTGCAATTTCTTGCACATCCAAGAACCACAACCTGAAACTGGTTACAGCATATACCCAAAGACCCAAAGGTTTCTGCAGATTGTCTTACATAAAAGGAAGCAGGATGTGATCTGGGTTGCTGAGAACCTAATGCCACAGAACAGAAAAGGCAGTCTGTACCTGATTCAGTCACCTTCCTTAAGCAGCTCAGCGCCCCATTGAGTCTGGAGCACTCTTCATCTCTGGCACCACATCTCTTCATTGTTTCTTTCACCTTTGACTCATTCATTTCGAGTAAGGCATCTAAGGTTAGTTCCTCCGGTATTCTCTGCGGGGGGGGGGGGAAATTAAAAAAAAAAAATCAATGCACATTTTTTTAATATACATATATAAATAAGACTGTCATTTGGTTTTCTGATGTAGTGCCATTGTCTCACTACCAGGTCTGACCCATGATTTAGTCATTTGGTAGTGCATTTCTCTTAAGGACCTCTGGGTCAGTAATGATCACGCAGCAGCAGCGCTCTAAAGCTACTCTCTTCTCTCTACACCACAAGAGACCAGGCGTGTGCCTGAGTGTGCTCTGCATCATTAGGATGTTATTGTCTGTCTCCAATATTGAAGTTAGGATTACAGTTGATTGAAATATTCTTTCCTCTCCTTGTGGAAAGTTTTCACTCAGTATTTTTGAAAAGCTACCAACTGAAGTTCATCTTTTTCATCAAAAAACAAAGCAGGAAAAAAAAAATTCAGAGAAAGGTATTTAGCTTTCTGGTGAGGAAATAAAAAGTGCAAAGTGTGGAAAATGGCATAACAAAACTACAAAGAGATAGTGACCTCTTCCTTGAGTAATTTTTCCTTCACTGAAGGACCAGCCTTACCAATACCTTGCTTAGAACAATATTTGTGAAGAGCTCATTGTGCCCCTTAATATGCTAATGCCCCAAAATAACAAGGTTTAAATCAGGCAGACACAAAAGATGCAGGACGCTAGAAAGCATGAAATCATCTGACGTTTCCTTACAAAACTGAGCTGTATTGCCTCTCTCCTCCATCAAATGTTTCCAGTGTAAGTCTGCAGCAACTGTGGTTAATAAACAAAACCAGGATACTCAGTGCAGATACCCAGGAATTTCCCTGAACGTTTTGCCTAAACAAACCTCACTGCTGCCTACTCTCACAATGAGATCACAAATTTCACAATATTTGGCCTCTTTCCCAAAAGTTTCATTTCAACTCCTGGAATCATGATACATAATATTTCAACTTTTATTTAAACAGGAAACTTAAGTGTATCTGTTTGACAACAAAAAGCTTGACCCACCCACCAACCCTTCAAACACTAAAAAACTACAAATCAGATTTGAGTGAGTGTTACTAAATGTCCTTTTAAGATCACATCTTTCCTAATCCAGGCTAAAGATAGAAGTTAGTCTGGTTCCTAAAATTAAGCGATGAATCAAAACTGCTTTCATTGCTTTAATACAGGTAACTGGTCTCAAACACTCCAAAATGCTCAAATCATTGTACTGAGAGCACTTAGCTAATCACACCATATTATAAAGCAACTAAGATAAAGGTTACCTGCCCTACTTTAGGCATCTCAATGTTAAACATCTTAGGTTTGAACTAATTACCCTAAAATCCACAACTCAAAGATTCCAGCAGGAAGCCAGCACAGGTTTGTTCCCAAAATGCCCCATGCCAACTGGGCTAATGACAACAGCATTAAACCCAGTCTGACTCTGTGATTTCCCCAGCACCCTCTGAATTCCAGCCCCCTGCAGGCAGATGAGCAGTGCACAGAGGCATCTTTGTTCAGCTGCATCACAAGGCCAGTTCTGCCATGCAGGGCACCAGCCACACGCTGCTCTGAAAGGGAGAGTTACGGGGGCAGGCAGCCATGGCACAAGCACAGCAGGGAGAAAGCTTTCTGCACCACCATGAGACCCTGCGCTCTAAAGCAAAGAAGTTAATGCTTCCACCAAGCATAAGAGAAAGCCAGTGTCTCTTACAAAAAAAAGCTTTAGCCCCCTTCATGCTTTTACAGAGTCTTTTACAGGGGACTACAGCAATGCCATTCCTGTGTTATCTTGAAACATTTCCTCACTGCCACCACTCCCTGCTAAGAAAACAACCTAGATTACCCAGCCACTGTTTTAAGTAACAGTGCCGTGCCAGATCCCAGCATAAACTACCAAGTCACGTTACCCAGCATCACTGCACTTCCCCAGCCTTTGCACGGCACAGAAGTAACCAGTAACTTATTACAGCTATTACAGGTCAATCAGTAAAGTGAAAGAGACTACAATTTCCCCAGGAAAGCAGAGCACTTCCTTCATAGCCAGTTCCACGTTGAAGCCCAGGCTTCAACAGCCAGCACGAGCAGAGGAGAACAGGGCCAGGTGGGCTGGCCGGCCCCCGGGGATCCGACTTCCTCAGCACCGCTCTATATGCTTTAAATACATGGAGCCTAGAAGAAAGAAGGAAGTCTCTTCTGCAAGCCTGAGTCCACTCAAGTAGCCGTGATGCAGTCAGGTTTTTCTGCTCTCCTTCCACAAGAAGGGCAAAGTACAGCAGTTACCTGGGGCCCGTGCTACAGCACCTGTGACAAGAGCCTTACACCCATGCAGTGGGTCCTCAGCGGAGTAAGGACTGGCCCATTAGGCCTTCATACTGAAAAAACTGAGTGCTTATTGAAAGTGAACTTCAAGTCGTATCGATGCAAGGAGCTGGCTATTTTTAACTCACCCCAAATTAGCTCTCCTGGTTGTGCAAGTATCGACAAGGCTTAACCGGGGAATTCCCATGCCCTGCTGTAAGAGCTATGTGGAATGGCATCTCGGCTTCGCTCCTGCCTTTCCGAGCACAGCACTCCCACCCAAGGGACGACTCACAAGCACAAAATTGTTATCACAAGCACTACAGATGCAGGAGGGTGGTGGGCAGGGGTGGCTGCAATATTCACGGAACGGCCATGGTCCTGCACAGCGGGGTTCAGAGCCTCACAGGCCCTTCTCTCCCTCCCAGAGGAGCACCACTGACATTTATTGGCACAGAGAACTTGCCATTTTTGTCCCACTTCATGGTTAAACTCCAGGATTGCCCATTCTTGCAAGGCTGACAGCATTTAGTGCTTTTCTTTTTTAAAGATCAACCCCCTGCAACAAGGAATCTCCACCTTTCACTTTAGTTTTCAAGCCTTCCTAGTTGTACAGAAAAAAAATAAAATCAATTTTCAAAAACCAAAACATTCCAATCTATTGATCTTCTCTGAAGTGTCGGGGCATTTTTTTTTTTCCTTTCCCTTACTCATCTGCAGTACACAACCACTAGGGAGGGCTTGAACTCGATCACCCCGAGCTGCCTGGTTTCACTTCCTCAGGTCTGTGCCCTGCAGCCCAACGTGTGGCCACGAGCAGCCACGGCAACCCTGGCTCCACGCTGCCCACATTGCTCTGCATCCCGAGCAGTTTCACACAGACACACACACACCCCCCAACCAACAGCCCAGCCTGCTGCTGGCTTGTCCCCATCCTGGGCCAGCACGTAAAGCCCAATTTACTCTTTTGCGCGATAGTTTAATTTTGGAAAAACAGACTAGCAAGTTGTAGGAAAGTATAAGTACAGAAAAGGAGATTATAGTTAAACAATCCCGATGACCTTGAGCTGGGAGCTCAGACTTTCTGAACCTGCTGCCAGTCCCCATGACACGCGACAAAAGAAATAAGCCTTTGAAGAGGGGGAGGGAGGGGAAGTAAGAGGCTTTCTTTAAAGAGCCACTCACGTGCTGCACACATACGGTGGCTTAATACAAAACTGGTCAGCCTGGGCCCTGCAAGATTGGCCTTATATAATTTCTCTCTGTGTTAGCCCCCTCAGTCTCCAGGAAAACGATGAGGGTGACTAGTTCAAGATGGATCTTACAACAGAGCCGATTGGTGCCGGTGCTCAGGCTCATCGGGTGCGCTGGGAGGGAGGTGGGCGCCAGCCCCCTCGGTGCAAGGCAAATCCTGGGCACCTGGAGAGCAGTCACTGCCCATCTGCAGCACTGAGGACCAACGTGTGTCCAGCAGAGAAATGTGGGTCTCTACCTGCCTCTTCATGGGTGCTGCAGCTTTAAAAAAAAAAAGTGCAGCTTTACAAAAAAACATGCAGCTTACAGGCTTGCATTAGGGCCAACAGAAGTACCATCTCCTTGGGCACACTCGCCTCGGCTACAGAATGATGTGTCAAGCTGCAAGATGTTCACAGACTACTCTAATAAGGCCAAATTAAAAAAAAAAAAAAAAAAAAAAGGCAGGAGACAGAACCTGCTTTCAGTCTTTCTGCACCTAGAAGCAGCAACAGCAAAATCTGAAGCCTCCCTCACCACACACCGCCCAGCCCAAACCAGGACATCAGCCCTCTCTGCAGCAGGTAAGGGGACTTTTCTACACAGCCTGCCTGCTCATCAGACACACGGACTGTGCTCTTCAGTGTGTACATTTAAAAGGGAGAAAAGCAAACCAGAGTGTCCAAGAAGCCACCCAATGCTGAATTAGCAAGGCTGAAGAGTTCAAGATAGTGTAAGGAGGTCTTTAATCTTGTCTACTGTCCAATTTAAATCCTTGAAACATGGCAAAAAAAAAGCTGATATCTACCACAGTGGATGAGGTATTTTTGGTAAAGACTCTTTCTTCCCTGCAGATAAGCCTACAGAGCTAATGCTGCTGCTAGCACTTGGAAAAATCAGTCTGACCTGCCCCTCAACCTAGCAGACATGGCTCTTCCTATAAAGCCAGACAGCTGACGAGGCCTGAAGTGCCTCCTCTTAAATCAATACATTGCCTCAGCAGTCATCGTCCCGTAAAGCAGCAGATGCTAGGAGGGAAAGCCCATTACATAAGGTGCTTAAATTCCCACTGATAGCTCTAAGCAAAGCGTGTAAGGATGCTCGTAAGAACATCTTGCTCTGTTTTTCTGGTGCCTGGTGAAGTAGGTACTGAAAAATTGTTCTATTATTAGGTCTCTGGAGATTTTATAGGCATTCTGGAAAGCTTCTCACATTAAATTTCTAGCTTGCATTAAGTTGAGTATACACAGGCTATGGTTTTGCATAACTTCGCCGCTCACACACGAGGCGGGGTGCTCTCTGACACAGGGTAGCTGCTGATTTCTGTAGGAAGGGAGATGCAGCGGCTGCGGGGTGAGCCTCACGCTGACCTTGTGTGACACAGGGCGCACGGTGACACAGGTCTGCACGGGAGCCTGGCTCCCACGGCAGGGCAAGAGCCCGGCAGTAGCACGGACTAGCTGCTCACACTGGGGTGGGCCCTCTGCTGAACACGGTGATGGAGTTTTAGGTGTAGGAAGCCTGCAGGATGGAGTTCACTTGCATACATCCAGTTAGCACCTTCCAGATCTCTGCTGTCCAGCAGTCTGATCAGAGCCTCTGCTGCCAGAGCCATGAAATCCCCAGCAAAGGGCCGAAGCCCTCAGAGTCTGCTCACGCTGGTATCCTTACAGGAGATGAGAGGATGCATCTATGGAAACTTGCTGGGCTTAGGCAGATCTTCCTCTTGTACCCCTCCAACCAAAGTAAAGGTTCACACACACACAAATACCACGCTTTTCCTGTAACAAGTGATCGGCATAATCTGCTACAAGCTAGACCACAGTCCAACCAAGCCAAACCATCCGCCATCATCTACCAGCATCTCTACCTACTTACAAGAAAGTGGGTCTTTTGCAGAAACAGTAAGTGTGGGGCAAGGCAAGTTTCACACGCAAACAGGAGTTATTACAACCCCCCCTATACACTGGGAGTCAGACACGTTCCCCAGAGAGCGGCTGTGAGCCAGACCCCGACAAGAGCGCATTGTTCCACGGCTCCCACACGGCCGCCGTGGTGGCAGAGCTCTGCTTGCAGCCAGCGATCATGAGGCCAGGCGTTGCCCCTCCCTGGGCACGACAGTTATCTATGCTAAAAACAGCTTTCCGAACTTGATTGACTGGAACCCCTGTGACATGGTGAGCAGGGCTGGTTCGGACACGTTCCAGAAGATGATAAGGAGATGACTGTTCCTAAATTGCTTTTTAAGACGATGGCAAATTAGCTGTGGGAACAAACAGAATCCTGAAGTTTCTGGAAAGGACATGGGTAGAGATTTTTTTCTACACGGAAGAAAATAAGCCAGTAGAAACTATAAAAGAAATCTTTTCTTATATTTTTGGTAGATACATCCCAAGCCCAGAAACCAGTAAGCAGCTCTGCAAGAGACTCTTTCAATCAGCCTGAATGGGGACAGAGCTCTGTTCACATCGTCTTTTCCTTCCACCTCCCTCTTAATTCCTGACTCCAGCTCTCAAGGGGACCATGACAATACAGAACAGTGTATTTTCCTAGGTACACTTACAGAGCATCTTTCACCCACTGGAGACGACTACATAGCTTCAATATACCTCTCCATATGTTTCCTTGTTCCACATTTTCTGATCTTCAGCTCAAACATCTTTTCCCAGTTTCAATCCACAATATTTAGCTATTTATGCATTATTTTTGGCAGTAAATTACACATACACAGTGCTAATCCATCTCCAGAATTTCTAGCCAAATCCAAGGATTCCAGCATTTCCTAGAAAAATACTTAAAAAGAAAGTTACGGAACAGTATTAGGCCAGCTCCACAGCAGAGTCTGCTCCACACTAGCCACTGTTTCCTATGATAAAAATCTGTCTGGCAACTGATTAGAGGCACAATAACAAAGAAACAGAAATAGCATGAATTGGGGTGGGGGCTCCAATTTTCCTTACCCCTCCAAAATCGTGTATTCACAGAGCGCAAACAGGATCACAAAGTCGAAGCTCGTATTCACCACCTACCTCCAAGTTTGCTAGGTCCACGCAGAACAGCCCTTTCACTCGGCGCAGCGTGACCCGCTGACTGTTATCCATGTTCACAGGAGTTTTAGCTGTCGCCCAGTGCCATAAACAGTGCATTGTTACTGCTATAATCCCTTCCAGAACTACAGGATTTTACAAGCAGTCATTATTCTCGTTTTAAATATAGGTTTTCAAAGAAAGAAAGGAGCCCAACAGCAATTTTAACAGCAAAGAGCTTTCGAGCTTCACAATGTCTACAGCAAGTCACTGGGCAAAAATAGGCTCAGTCTGGACAAGAGGAGTCAGCAGATATTCTAAATTAGAGCCGGTGCTCTATTTCTGACCGAGAGCCTGGGAGCTTCTGTGCTTCCCTGCACGGCAGCTTTATTTGGGAGAGGGCTGGGGGGGAGAGAAAGGGGAGGGAAAAGGGGGAGGGAGAACAAGAGCATTGTTCCTCTAGCTGTTGAGCTAAAGAACTGCTTGCAATTAGGCTGTTTTCCAAAGGTGTTATGTCACCGATTAGCACAATCTCTCAATGTCTCCAGCAACAGTAGAAGTGCGAAGGGAATCAAAACCATTTCAAAAAGCCAAAAACAAACAAACAAACAGAAAAAAAAAACAACCATGAACTCAGGCCTCTCTCCCGATTTGGCCTTGACAAGCAGTGGGCCACAGGAAAGCCTTTCACCTGCGCACAGCTCCTGTGCTGCGCGTCTCCAGCCGAGGTGGCCATGGCAGGGCCCTGCGGCTGGAGGCCTCCGAGGATCACCGAGGGGACACCTTGTACAAGACTCTACGGGCGCTGGTAACTTCTCCAGTCAGCTTCAGAGACTAAATTCTCAGAGAAGAGAGGACTACGTGCCTCACGTGAAAAGGTGATTACAACTCATCTGAGGTTTTCCTTCCCAAGTTGGGCTTTTTGGAAGCATTAAAAAGGAAACCCAGTATGATTACTTCAGTTTTACAGACAACAAAAACACTTCAAGAGCTACAGATCCAATTGCTCTTTGGAGCATTTTTTTTAATTATTATTATTAGCCCAGATATTTCAGTTTCTCAAAAATCATTTTCAAGACTGTGTTGCAGTTCTCCTACTTGGCTAATCTAAATGCTACAAAGCTCTCTGCAGCTGCATGAAATGGATGCAGAACTTTTACGAAATAGCCCCACATTTGGAATCATGGAGTAATTTCAGTAGGTGCTTCGTGCGCCCTGTATTTTTGAACCAGGGAGCAGAAGGAACGTAATTAATTACCTTGGTCATTGCTTGGGTGAAGGTAATAAGGGAGCACAAATAAAAACCACAAACAGTTGGAAAATGATCTCTCCTGACTTGGACCAAAATCAAATTTGCTCACATTCTTTGGTGACCACACATAGGGAAGGGCAGTCTTGACAGTGTGAAAATAAAATCTGGTACTTTCAGATTCCTGAAAATATCAGATGTGTCAGACTTGAATTGTCCACCTCCCTGCCCCCTGCTCCACTCCTCTTCATTTCTTCCCTTCCCCCAGTTATACAGGCATCACAAAAGATTTAAAAAACAGCTACAAAGACATTCTTTTAGGCTCAAGCAATTTCAGTAACCCTAGAAACCAACAATAGTTGTGAGCCTGGCAGTTTGGCCACAGCAACAGGCTGTTTTTCTGTTCTCTCATTGTCACTGCTGTACCTTCAGCTGTGCTATCTAAACCCTAGCTGGGCTGGAAGGCAATATCCATTTAAAGCATCATGTTCAAAAGGAATAGTAGTAAATAAAACGAATAGCTCAGTCCTGAACTCATCCTATTTCACCAGAACCTGTTCAGTTACATCTTGACCAATCTGGAATAACTGCCATAGAAACCTGCTGAATTTCTCACTCAGGCTTTACTTCATCAGGAATCTGCCTGTAAAGAAAATCTTTGCTTGTGTGAAGATCAAAGAAAACTGATTGAGAATGCTGTAATCTGGCCTGCAGAGCCAAAAATGTCAAAAAAAAAAAAAAAAAGTGGAAAAAAGCCTTTTCTGCTTTGTTTAGCCACCAGGAGACCAAGCTCTACTTCTATTGCCATTAACATTACACTGAACAGAATTGTTCCCAGTACAGAACATCATGGATAAATCACGCACAGACCAAAGCCAAGGGAACAATCTGATGCCAGTTCCCTGTGATACTGGAAGTCCTAGTTATCATCTAAACATAGCCAGTTTTTCAGGCTCTAAAAAAATGTGTCCAGACAGGAGCTAGGGGCACTGACTTGTCATTTCTGATTCCAGCAGAAGCATCAGATTACTCTGTGCAGTATAGAGGCTTCCAGAAATTTACATGTTGAGAATTAAGCAATAAGGAATTTGTAAATATCAGAAGCAGCCATGGTCTGTGAGCATGAACAGCTGATGCTGGCCACCACAGCAGAGTTATTCATTCCATTCTTTTACACTGATGCAATGTTCTTAGGTATCAGTTTGAACCAGACTTTACTCACAGGAGCAGGTGTTTGTGTAATGAAAAAACATATATATATGTTTCTGAGTAAAGACTCCTTATCAAATCCAAACCACGGCTTCACACCTGCCCATTACAGAGGATACTGGCTTGCAGCCTACTTTGTTCTTCAGTCAGAGCACTGTGAGAGCCTGTTTCAGAACTCTTCTGGCGATCTGAGTTTAGAGGGATGCAGTGCTAGTGGCTGTCTTTGGATATTCACTGATTTATAATTGAGGCTTATATGCTTTTGGAAACAACAAAACTCTAGGCTTTAACAACTTGACATTTTTGTTCATTTGTTGGGTATATCAGTGTACGCTAGGTCCTTTTTCTGCTAGTACTGGACATAGAAAATAGCGCAGTACATCATTGTTATATAAAAGCTATTGAGTAAGTCATGGTGTCATTCTTGGATTTAGCAGGCAGGAGAGGTGGTGATGATACCACAGGACCTCTGTCTCATACTGAGTAGCAGATATGAGGCTTTGCTTCAAATGCTATTACGAGAAGATCCCTACTAACTCTGAGGAGGACAAAGGGAAGGGAGTATTTCAGCATTCCCACTGTGTGATCTGTGCTCCAGGGAGAGATGGAAGCACCCCTTCCACCAAAGGTCCCCATGGCTATCCACGCACTCCCACCTTGCTGATGGCTGTCTTCCGCTTACCTGTACAACTTCTTTCCTCACGTTGACAATGTCTAACCAGTCATTGAATCTTGGGTAGCTGTTGAGCTCTGCTGTCCTGTCGTTCAGCGGCACACTCAGCTTACACTGCCGTTGTCTGTGGATGTAGTCGATCAGTTTCACCTGTTCGGATCCAGAAATAAACAGTTAAGTTCCTTGGGATAAGTTGTCACCTTCACAGGCAATGCTTGTACAGTACCTAGTCAACAGAGATGCTGCTTTGTGAGTGGGGCTCTTAAATGATCTTAAAAGAACAAGAAACTAAGTTTTATTCCAAAACTTCTGTCACCATTCTCATGCCTAATGTACTACACAGAAACTGTCATGCCAGGCACAGAAAAACAAAACAACAAGAAGGAATATAATTTGTGCTTTATGTTTACTTATCAAAAAGAAAATATTCTCAGAAGATTTCTGACTGTCACACATCCCACGGGGCAGACTTTAGCTTCAAAACTTTCCTAACAAAACAATGCCTCAAAGCAAGTTAGCTGATCCATGATTTATAAACCAAAACATGACCTTAGTAAACAAATTTTAACATTTGAGACAAGAACAGACTACAAATGAAAAGGAAAAAAAAAAATATATATATATATATATATTCTTTGTCCACTAATCTCTCTCAAGTTTCTGCTCAAAATGTTTTGGCCTATGTACCTGAACAATGCTACACAAGACTTCTATGCACACAGTTACACAGGGGAAAGACAATTAGATCATTTCCTCCTTCCCCAGATGAAGGGTGTGTAAGAAATTAGATGGAAAATGGATATTGCACTTGATCTCAGCTAAATGACCCCCATGTGGAGAACGCTGCTTTTGGCCTGCTCCTCAGTTTGGCAGTACACTGACAGCACGGCAGAGATGCTCCTGGATGCACAGGCTGATGACAGGCATCTGAGAAGATCTGAGAACCTGATCAGTAGTGAAGTACAGGACACATCCCTGAAATCTTGGAGCCAAAACCCCAGGCAACAGGATTAACTACCTCAGAAAGGGGATTTGGCTCTTAAGCCCACTTCCCCTCTCCACATATAATTGTTTTACTGGGAGACAAAAATTATTTTTTTCCCTCTTGACTTCTTTGTTGTGAGCCAGTTCTGCAAACATATAATCATGGTGTTGATCCATGTGGTCTCGCTCTGGAATCAGCTGTTAATAACACATTTCTAGCTTGTGCTTTGCTGTAAACTCCGCTGAGGGTTTTACGAGCAATCCGACTACCAGCAACTATTGCACTCCTGAGTTCAGACAGCAGTGCCATGAAGTACGAAATCTATCAAAAAGTGGATTGATACAAACAAAAGTGAGCGATTCACTCAGCAAACAGAAATGCAAAGCAATGCCGCTCTGAGGCGAGGCAGCTGTGCAACAACAGAAGTGCTGTGTCCTAGAAGACGCGGCCACTGCCCTGCAGTTAGCCTGGCCACCCAGCCGAAACCAGGGGAACCTTTTAACCCTGACTTCCTCACACGGCTTTGAAGCATAAGACCAAACAGAAATTACCTTGGAAATCCCATTCAATCTTTCTCAGTACCCGTTTTTGTTAAAAAGGGGATGATAGCGCTTCCTTTTTTTCACCCCTTGCCTGCTGTCCCCGGTCAGTTCCCAGCAGCAGCGCGGCCCGGCCCGTGGGGGCTGCCGGTGTGCTACAGGCGGCCAGGCACTGCCGCACCAAGCAGGGCCAAGGCAGCTCGCTCCCTCGGTAATGCCACGTGCCAGAGGGCCTATGTGACTTCCAGACACTGCTGCTGCTTGGTCTGCACGTGCCCACTCTGAGGCTGGTTGCCGGCAGCACCCTCCTACACAGCCGCACCATCAGAGTTCGGACAGCCCTGCAACGCGCCTGCCCTGCTGCTGCAGGGCGAGCTCAGTGCAGCCAAGGGGCACGCAGGACGTCTTGCCTGGCTAAGTCATGACCTTCTGCTTTCTCGCTGTCATAGGTATTTTCGCCTACCTGGTGAGCTCCCCGATCTGCAGTCAGGTGAGAAACGCGCCTGGAGATGCGGTTCGTAGTGTTTTCCTGCTAGCTGCTTGGTTTCATTTTTTTCTGCTGCTCATTGTACTTTTCCCCCACCTCACGCTTTGGCTTTGTATCGTACACACTCTGACAGGCTACAGCCAGCTGGCCCGCATTAGACATGGTGTGACTTTGCAGACCTTCATAACAATTAAAAATAAGGCTGTGCATATTGCATGCGTGCACATGTGTTAACAAGACCAACTGGCGTTCTCATCTACAGGGTCTCATTCTACTCAAGATACTTGGTTCTGCTCTTATTGCCTCCAAACGTAACATGTTTGCATCCTAACTTCTTCCCTCAGAAGATATTGGGGCAGAAGAGATTAGAATGAGAAGGAGGGACTTAGCTGCGACAGGAGCAGAATAAGCACAGCCCTGACAGGAGAAGTGAGGGCAGCACACCTTGCCCTTCGGGAAGAAGAGGGGATCTTGGCAGCCCACAGGCTAGAAGTCAGGTTAACAAAGGGCATGAAGTAGGAACGGAGGCAATAGGAACAAAGAAGAACTGGTATGGATGCAGAGGGAAGGTCTCCTAATAAGGGTCAGAGAGGAGCTTGCAGGAAGTTTGAGGACTACACAGCAGCCCCCGGTATGCAAAAGTCAGCCTACACAAATAAAAAATAGCGCAGCTTCCCGTCTGTGCAATAGGCATGTCATGGAGAGGAGAGGGAAGGCTGAAATCACCAAGCATTCTCTTTTCTGGAGGCCATTCCAAGTAAGGTTCAATGACGATATGCACTTTGATATACAAACTGCAACCACAAAATCCAGCCAAAGGCAAACAAGTCAGCTGTGCGTCTGCAAGCCGCAGTATGCAGAATTCCCAGGGAGCTGTTTTATATTACTGCTTCTTCCCGCAGGTCACCTCACCCCTTCCCCATTCCTGGCCAAATCTCAAGGTTGCTGAGCACCTAGGGAAAGAAGAAAGGTTGCCTGAGCGGGGATTTCGGACTGGCAGTGCCAGCCACAACAGGCCTATGTGTAAAAGTAGCAGCTTGGCTCCTCAGTCACAATCACAATCAGTGATCTGGTATTTTAGTGTAGGACCTTACATCAGGCAAGATTTGTCTTCCTCAAAGAAGTATGAGATATCAGCATGGTCTCTAGAGCTGCGGCATTTAGCATATTTAGTTATATGTAGCACTAATGATATGCAAACCCCTTACAAGTCGCACGTGACCCAGCATAAAGCAGGGAACTGCAAGCACTGACTGGGATAGTAAGAGGTGTGGGAATTCGTTCCAAAAACTACAACAGAAAGCAGGATGGACTTAACACCTATTTATAAAACAGAAATCACAAATTAAGTCAAAGAAATTATCCAAAAGATATACGAACCCACATTATCTTACAGCAATCTCTGCAGTATCACGAGGACAGCATGCTGCTTAAAGGAAGCGTATTCTTGAGGTACAGTCACTTTTCTCACATCCCCCACAAAAGCCTTCCTCGCCAATTTCAACATAACACCAGAACATCATGTTTAACGAGTAAGAGACTGGACCTCAACTCTGGGGAGCTGGACTCCACTCCCAGCTCTGCCACTGACCTGCTGTGTGACTGGGAGCAAATTAAATAATCCATCTCCTCTTCCACCCTGCATGGGGCTCTGCCTGCATAAACTCCCTGGAGCAGGCACTGTCTTCAATTATTTTACCACTGCTTAAAAAATATGGATTCAAATCCTTTCATTTGACAAGGTTCATCCATAGCATAAACTATAAGGACACTGCAGGAAGGTACTACCCAGTGCTGCACAGATTTCAGTGTTAAAACTTTCCTTCTTCACTGGGATAAACCAAAAATGTAATCCTCAGAAATGGAAAAGTAGTCTGACAGCACAGATCTGAGTGTTTCAGATTGCTAAGTCTGGTTTTCCCATGACAACTCCTTCACATTTACTCTTCGAGTCCAGAATTGTTTTCCTCCGTTCCTATAAATAGTATATTTGCACTCTCTTCCCACCCTACGTGCACCACGCTTCTCCCCTAGGATGGGTTTCATTTTGTTATTTCCTGCCCAGACTTTTAACTCAACTACATGGTTTGGCTTTAATAGCTGAGCTGTTGCAAAACCCTTTTCTGAGAACATAATAAAACTTCTGGGTTCAGTGACGCACATAAAAACCCACAAACAACATGCAGGTCTCCAACCACGAACTAGACAGAGAGATAAAGCCAATAGTAACTTATTCACTGCCTGCTTGCCAAACGGCACATCCTACTCATCACAAATGGCAAATCCCACAACAGAGGGGGTGATAATCCAACTGCCCCTAACCCACAGAAGTGGGGAAGAACCAGAGCAGAGACAGGACACAGAGCAGCTGGTTACAGGGCGTGCTGCATCACAGCCCTCCTGCCCTCGGCAGCAGCCTGCAGCTGATGGCCAGGCACCGCGTGCTCATTTGCCATGAGAATTACACTTCTTCCAAGGTGCGGTCCTGGATGCACATTTATCTCCTCCTGACAGGTTTGTTGTTTGTTTGTTTGTTTCTATATAGATGTCCATTTACAGCACGTGTGGGAATCAGGCCCAAGATGTTTAAGAAAAACATGCCAATCTTGAATTTTTATCTATTTATACAAAATAAACAGCCAGATCTCTTGAGATGCAAGTTTGCCTGTGTTCATGACCTCAAGTCAATAGTTGGGAGTTTCACAGAATAGGAACAAACCAAAACCAAACACATAGCCATAGACACACACACACACACACAAGTTCTTCAGTTGTATTTCTGCAGACATGGCACATGAAAGCAATGGCATTTGTAGAGCTAGAAATTACACGTTAAAGAAACTTGGGACTCTCAAAGGTACTCTGCTAGGGACTCTGCTATACCAAAGTACCAGCCAACATTCCTTCAGAAAACCAACGGTTGGTTGAGAAAATGTTTTCATGTTTTCACACTATCACATTCTCCTCACCGATGCCTATAACTTCTCTAGGCGACTTGGAACTTACGCAATGTTTTGAAGATTTTTTTTGCAACATTCAAGATAGGCAATTGACATTATTTTATCAACAAATCAAGGACATGCTCAAAAGCATGTCATGCTTCTCCTGTCCCAGGAGATGAAATCTCACAGAGTCTGGCAGCACTTGAAAGGACAATTAATATGAGCTTCCACCAATACTTCCAAGCCTACAGCCACTTACTGCCTTGCAATTTAACAAGCCCGTGGCTGAAAATGGATGACCCAGCTCTTACATGTGGCTAAGAGAAATGCAAATCACCTGTATTCCTCCAGGCAGGAATTAACCAGGAAAGAGCTCCTCTGTTAACCTCCTGCCAAGAACAGGACCCAGAGGGCAAGGGTGTGCTCTCTGAAGCAGCAGACAGCAGCTGCAGCAGGACATCACATCTGGGGATCAGTGTCTCGTACAGTAGGGAGGTTCTGCACTTCTGCCTTTTGCAACAGAAGACAAAATTTCTGATCTCGGGGTTTATCTGCACGTGGATGCTGGGGGAAGTAAAGTGAGTCATCTTAAGGCATCCAGTGAAAGGGGATTCACTTCACACCTTTACCTGACTCTTACCTATTTTCCCCAGTGCCACTACACAGACAAACCCTAAGTCAGACAAAAAAAAAAAATCTTGAGCAACCTGAGCACTGAATAGAACATAAAGAGGTCAGAATCTGACTTGCCAAATTTGTCTCAGAAGCCCTGCTCAGAAACCATGTGAGAAACTGATAAAGATCTCTACAATCATCCAGAGCCCAGCTGCGCTGTGAGTGTACTTCAGGACACCTTTTTCAAAGTCACCCAAACTGAAAAAGAAAAAAGGTGCAACTGAGTCGATCCAAGGAACTGAAAGAACCAGTACTTCATTTTTACAGAGCAAGCTGCACTGTACGCTGCGCTGCTTATGTTGGGGATGAAAGCTGGGGAAGAACCCGTGGCGTGAACAAGAGCCCGGCACAGCCCGTGCAGGCGGCCCAACAAACCCAGCCCTTGCTGGCTGGCCCAGAACGATGGCCCAGCAACGAGGGGACCTGGCCGGCACTTCTGGGACAGCGCTGCCACCGCCCGCAGAGCCTCACGCTCCAACAGAGCTACGGAGTCACCTGCGTGCCAGAGTAACGCAGGGGATACCGAGCAGTAGTTCACCTTCAGTGAACTTGCCTCAAGCAGCTGACTCATTTGAATGCCTCCTGGCTATCTCAGTTCTTATAACCATCTGCTCACGGTATCGCCAAGCAGCAACTGAAGTCTCAGAGGTCCTCATTTCCCCTTTGTGTTCAACGGAGCAGCTTGTCGTGAGTATAGGTATAAAGATACCTCTATAGCAGTATGGACTGTTCCCTTTCTAGTAGAGGGAGAACTAAACCAACGCCTGCTTTTGACTGGCTTAACCACATCTGCCTGGTGAAGTAAAGTGTAAAAAATTTACTTTACAGAAATCAAGTCTGTAGATAGCCCTTTCACATGACATACGCTCACATTTTGCAGTGAAAACTGATCCAGACCTGTTCATGGAAAATTTTGCTTGACTGCAGAGAAAACCCTGCTTCCATCTGTGCTTTCCTTAGGAGCACTCAGATGATGTAGGATTCAGCTGGTGACTCCTAGGATCTTACAAACCTCGAAGCTGCTTTGAATCCAGCACGGATTTCACACAGCTCTTTTCAAGGCAAGCACAAGAGCTGCACAGGAGCAAAACACGCAACAAAATAAGAAGAAAAGACGGAAAAAAACATTTCAGGAATTATTTGTATCCTACAAAATGAGGTCACTCAATTTCTCACCCACATGATTCTGCCCTCAAGAACAACACTGAAGGATAATATTTTGTCATGTATCTTCACCAGACGTAGGAGAAAGGCCAAGCTCGCAGGTAAAACAGTACAAAGAAAGAATTGGTAGCAGAATCATTTATTTGAGATGATATCTGAGGAAGGGAACTCGTGCATGTCAGGCGCCGACCTGCAGTCAGCGGAACTCACGTTCCCTTGCACCCAGCTGACTCGTTCAGCACAGAAGTGTGGCTGGGCGTGCAGCACAGCTCCTGTCACCTCCTGTCACCTCCTGTCCGAGAGGAGAGGCTGGGTTCTCGTTCGAGCTCTGCTACCACAGCAACCAGACCACTTACTTCTTGGTGTCTGTCTCTTATCCACATCTTTACTGATTACAGAAATGCAGTCAGAGGCACCGGGTATACAAGTTCCTGCTGTGCTGGACCACAAGCACAGCCCCCTTTGAAAAAGACAGCCTGCAGAACAGTGTTACTGTTCTGAATGCCAAAACCAACTTATGAACATTAACACGCTCACAACAAGGATTAAAAACACTTTGATTAAAAACAGGTTGCACAAAGTCCAGGAGCAGTTTTAGAAACAGGTCACGAAGGACCCATCTTTCAGTCCTCTGCCCTAACCACTAGAGCACAGCAGCAGTAACTGCTGTGGGGCTCCCAAAAAGCAGAGGGAATCGGAACGATGGCAAGGACAGGAGCAAGCACCAAGTGACTGCAGCTCTGCAGCCACACCACGCTGCAGCGAGGAAGCTGTGGTAATTTACATCAGCAGAGGGTCTGTGCTTGGAGCCTCCATGCCAGCCTCGCTTGCAGCAGCTACAGAGCAGGAACACCAGACCACCTCCTGCTGCTGCAGAACACGGCTGTCTGGGCTGGCTTAAGGACTTTTGGTTTTGCTTATAAAAGAAAAGGAAGTAGTTTCTCAATGCATTGCTAAACAAACCCTGCAAAACAGCACCCAGCACAAGCCAGCAGAAAAGTGTATGCACAAGGTACACTCAAAAAAAAAAAAAAAAAAAGCCTAAGAGAAATGAGTAAATAAAAGCATGGAGAGGTAGAGGGATAGGGGGAGATGAAACACCAGATGGATGGATTTTCCTTTGAACCTTCAGTCACGCCCGAGGCTGACACAATACCCACTGCCCAAACACTACAGTATGTTATTTCTGCTTTGTCAGATGATGCAGACAGCATCATTTCTGGGTCACTTGGAGGCCACGTACCACCTCTCTCCGCTCCCCTCCTTTCTTTTTCCACAGTCCCAGCAACCAAGAGCTGCAAAGGCACAGCTGAGGCCTCCCCAGCTACGGGTAGGAGTGGGAGGACGATGCTGCACAGACGGTTGCCTGTACATGATAACACGATTCTCTTCAGAGATTTCTTCCCAGGGAGGCACATGAGCCTAATGCAGCCCCAGGCACAGTCCTCTGTTCAAATACCAAAGGTTTCACACCCAGTGCACACTAAAAATGAAAGCCCTCCCCCTTCCTCTGTAACCCAAAGACATGCAACTGCAGCAGAACGATGAGGAGTGCTCCGCAAGACTCAGAACTGTACTTGCTGTCTGCTGAGCACAAACCTGTTTGCTGCTACATCACATCTGCAGCTCAACCTTCCCTCAGCTCCCACTTCTCTCCAGCACCCACCTAGCTACTTCAGCTCAGCCGTGCCTCATTAGGCTGAACTGTACTTCCATACAGAGCACAGGAAGAACAATCCCTCCCCTGCAAAAAGGGGATCCTGAAGGATATCATTACTCCAAACTAGCCTGAAGACTTGTTAAGGTTTCCTATTCACTCTTGAAATCAGTCTATGTGCCACTCAGAAAGCTGATGGTTTTATCATGCCACACACAAAACTTCTGTCCAAACACAGAGAATCTCCCGTTCTCATTCATTTGATTCCCTCCCCAGGGTCCCAGGTCGCAGCCAGATCTCAAACAGCTGCTGGAGGCTGGGGGACGACCTGGGAACAGCATCACTGTCACTTTGGTTCTCAGCAGCCAAGGCTCCAAAGGGAGGGAGTCTTGGCCCTCAACCAAGGTCTTGAACAATAAGATCACAAATACCTGTAAGAAATGGACTAGGCAGAGCTAATCATGCCTTTGGCAGGAAAGCAGAAAGGATCTCCAGAGATCACTTCTGGGCCTCTGCAACTCAAAGGCAGAGCAGTCCCATGGCTGACTCTGACCCTTGTCGTAACAGCTCTGAAAGAAATTTGGAGAGTCTCAAGAAATCAAAGACTTCCATCTCCCGCCCCAAGAAAAGACCAGCCCTGAGTAAATCTTTCTTCACAGCTGGAGAAACCGAGGACCAGATCCTTGTCCTCCTTCCCATTTCCTGCACTCCCGGGCACCCTGAGGACATGCGCAGGGGGCTGGTAGCGGTGGCCCCACGCTGTGCAGGCCCCAAGGCTCCCGTCTGGGTCTGCCCAAGCACTCGTGGTGCTGCCCTGCCTCGCTGAGCCGCAGGAAAGGGAGGTCGTGGGGTGCCCACACGTACAACACAGGCTTCCCAAAGTACTGAGATAAACCACTCCTTGTCCAACCTGCCTGCTGTAGCCTGTCAGGCTAGACAAAGGTGAATGCAGCCTGAAAATCATACTAACACCATGCTTCTCCCTGCAATTGTTCAGCCCTTTGGCAAATCTATTGTCTCTCTCCTCCCTTAAAGAAAACGACGACTCAACCCCCCTGCCAGTTTTACAGTGACCACAGCCAGAAAGCAGCAAGTGTCAGGGAGAACGATTACAAACATTTCTGAAAATTAAGAGGAAACAACAGGTCATCTTCAGGGGGAGGGGGAAGTTACAACCCACGGACCTCTGTAAAACTCAAAACTTACAGTGCCTTTAAAGCTGATATCCCCCGTCATTTTTAAGATAACGCTAACCATTCTTACACTTCTGTAGAAGTAACTCTCCAGTGTACTTGATTTGACAGTGGGGGAGGCGGGCATAGGGAAACCAACAACCTGTGAGCATGTACATTTCCAGCATAAAGGAGTAGAGTTTACAGCAAAAAATATAAAGCCAGGCATTTCCTTCAGAAAGGTCAGGAAGGGAATGACTAATTCTAGGCCCCCGTCATATTCCTCAGCTTCCCTTTCCTCCTCGCTGGATGCCTCATCCTGCAAGGTGCTGAGCACCCCCAGCTCCCACCGGACGGCGAGGGACCAAGGCACCTTGCAGGGCTGGCCCCAAAGCTCCCACTGCTCTGTCTCCAGAGGTCTGTAAGGAAATGAGCTCCTCTAAAGGAGAGTTTACTGCCCAGGATGCTGTCCACAGTCCCCAAGATTTTTTCACGTTTCTCTTCCCCTTGCCTTCCCGATATCCCTTCTGTCTTACACATTTCTATTTCCGTAACCTCAGAAAAAATAAAACATTCACAAACCTCCTGTCCCCTCCATTCCCTCAGGTGCTGGTTGGGAAAAGATTAGCAGCTTGCTCTCTGCAGCACTTGGGCTTACTAGCAGACCAAGGGAAGGAAACAAAACAACACAAAATCAAATCCTTTGCTCACTTGACTCAATTATTTGGGCATTTCAAGAGCTCCACCTTTCTCCTCCTCCCTCTGCCACGCATGCTTCCCCTAAATGCTGCTGGAGTGGACGTGGCAGAAGAGGCTTATACAGAAAAAAATGAAGCCTAGGTAGGGGCAGGTTGCAGATTTCTTTGATACAGCATTAGAAGACAGTTATCTAAGCAATGATACTTTGCAAAACGCTCTAAACACTCTCTACTCCAAAGAACAGAGCTGTTTTGGCAAGGACTAGGGGCACATTTCTCTGTTCAGACACTGCGTGAGAAAGCTGCTGTGTCTCACTGCTCGCGTTTTCTTCGCACGAAAATCTCTTTGGGGCTCTGTGGCTAACACTTGCCTATAGTAATCAAGCAGTGTTTCAATCATTATTCAGGTACAAATACAGCATTCAGGCAGGAGACACCTGGATCCAGATCACAAACACACACACACAATTTTTTTCTTTGGACCAGGGCTTTCATTTAGGCCATGTTGTGTCCACTTAGAGAAGCAGAGGAAAATATAGTTGCTGACCCAGCAATAGCTGTGTGAGAAAAAATGCTCAGGAGACTGATAAGCAGCAACTGGCTACACGACAGACAATGCTGAAACAGCTATTGGCACCATGCAGCAGCCTGGAAAGATTTTAATCGGCACTTGAAAAATGATCACACACGTGTGCAGAGACAACAGGCTCCAAGTTCAGGATCCCCTCGTGCTTGTAGGCCAGATACAACATCCACTATTGTTGTGAATTTCCACAGAAACTCCACACAGCAAATCTGTGTCTGTGCCTAGTCAAAAAGGTTTTGTTGCTGTCGCTTTGTTTTGACCATTTGTTAAGACAACCACATTGTCAAAAGCAGTTTGTTAAAACCAACTTTTCCATGAAAGTGATTTTGGTAAGCTTCCCATTTTGAAATTGTTCTACGGAAACAGATTAAAGTTGTCAAAACATGTTTTTGTAATACAAAAAAAAACTTAATTTAAAAAAGATTTCACTTCTGAATTAAATGTACAATAAAAGGAAGTGTGCCAGTGCAAGATCAGAATTTATGCACTGTGCATGTGTGTCACCCAACTTTTTTTTTTATGCAGAACTTATGAAAAGTATGAGCCTGACAAAGGTCCACATCCTCAAGCCCACGGTCCTTTCTGGTAAAAGCATTTGCAATTTTTACATCTTTCACTTTTCACACTCTACGTTCTTCTTAGGAAACATTCTTCATAGCAGTCCTTTGTCATTCCCTTCACATGACATATGCTTCATTATATCCCTTTCATCTTAACGTATCTCCTCTGCCTATCCACTGCAGAGTAAGTTCAGCAGCCTCTTGGGTTCAGGGTTTCTGCTCAATCTTGCTCAGATGACTGCGTCAGAGGAAGGACTCCACTGAGTGACAGCAATCAGAGAGGAGAAAAAACCATGCCCGCTTACAAGAAAATAAAAAGCCATTGTTACCAGCCTGCACGCTATTCTGTAACAGAAATATCCCCCTCCTAAGGAGGAGGGGAAGACAAAGAGATCCTATGTTGTATTTCTCTGCCTGTGAACTGACAATTCTGAGCACTGGATACAAATTCATTCCTTAGGCTTCGAGACTTTCCACAGCAGCCAACCAACACTTCGTAGTTACCCAAAGATCACTCCTTTTTTTCAGACTCATCTTTCCAAGAGGAACACGAATATGACAGGCACTGCTCTAAATACAAGCTTCCCCAGGAAGCTGAGAAGCAGCACACCGCACCTGGGCACTGAAAGGCACCAAATGCCTTTCACCAGTACCGGTACCCTGCTACACCTGTCGCTGTGTGTGCTATGAAACACCGCCTGGGCAATTCTTCGTGCAGGACTCATGGCCAGAAACGCAGCAAAGGCCTACAAATGTCCGAGGGATCCAGCTGTGCTGCAGGTAGTGCCCTGCTTCTCTCAGAGGCACCGATCCGTGCCCACACAACTCACCTAACATTTCACTTACGTGGTAGTTTGAAAATGGGAGCACACCAAACAAGCGTCCTCCCAAAGCTTGACAAGGTCCAGGCGAGGTCCAGACGAGCACACCAAATTCCCTGAGTATCGGCAGTCTCTTCAGCACCCAGCCTCTGAATCCAAAATACCTTAAAACAGGAAAAGCCCTCTACCTTCATCATCTCTTTGTAGTCATTTCTCTTGGGTTTTGGCAAAGGGAAATGATAAATGGAACTGGATTGTTTACTCTTGGAAGTGCAGTTAACCAGCAGCAGACTATTACTGGCTTTCAGCTGTGACCCCGTTCAAACAATACTGAAATTATCAGAGATTTTCACAGATGTCCCAGAGTGGTGGGATGGGTCCTGCCTGTTGTCTGGGCTGGCATTAGGGCCTTACCCCTGGTTAAAACAGAGGCATTTGGGAGCCCAACACAAACACTGCGGCTGCCCAAGCTGGTTGGCAGGCTGGCGCATCATCTTCTGAGTCCACTTCCACAGGCTGCCTGAAAAAGTCCTGCACACTAAATCTCGTCTCTACAGCACTGCCACCTGCCAGTCCTTTTCTTCAATTGATAACCGAAAGGGAGAGGATCAAGCACTGCCACCCCAAAATAGGAAGCTATAGCATTACTCACGATGCTGAGGACTCGCCTGCCTTTCTTCCTGATTACTCAGCAGCTGTTCTTAAATCAGTTCTTAAGGCAGTTACTCAGCTCTTAAATGCACCTGCCAAAACCTGATTTCTCAGTACATGCATCTACCAAAGGAGCTCAGGAAGGCATTACTGCTACTCCCTTGCTTCAGTGAGAAAGTGCAAGACATTTTAAGCAAGACTCGAAACTGTGTGATGGCATCAGATACTGCACCGCTGCTGTGGATGTGGTTAAAGTACTATCCCTTATTTCCCCTATCACAAGCTCAAATCTGTAAGGGTAGGATTCCCAAGAACTGTTAGTGAGTTGCTTTTGAGGTCTGCCGAGGAAATAGAAGGCAAATCTATCCTCATGAAAGAAAAGACTATTTCTAAAAAAGCCACTGTTCTTAAAGCTTTGTTTGCCATACGTGTTACAAATCACCAGTGCCAAGGCTCCAGGTTCTGTTCTGATGAAAAAGCAAAGGTTGCTCTGAGCTGCTGCTACCAGCAGTGCTTCCACAGAGACTTCTCAGCAAAAAGCATTGGGCTCTCTGAATGCATCTGAATGCCCTTGGAGGACAACAGCAGAGGAGCCATAAGAAAGGGAGAAAGAGGGGAAAAAAAAAAAAGGATCCCATAAAAGCTTTTTTTTTCTTTACGTACAGATGTTTGTACTGCCAACAATTTTATGTCTAAGAATAACTTAGTGCTGTACTGCTGGACAGACTTCGGCTCCTGGGAGTGGGCTCTCTATTGCTGTGGACATCTTTCATCCACCATGAGCATTTTATGCTAGCATGTAATAACACATCAGCAGCACTTCTCTCCAAAGCATCTAAAAAACTTCAGGCTCTGCAGTATAACCAGTTTTTAAATATGCAACCCATTCAGAAAAAGAAACGTTAAGAGAAAGTATTCTTTATTTACAAAATTCACTTTATGAAATATTCCCTATGATCCCATATTATCAGTTGTTTTTATGGGATGTTTATGATCAGAAAACGTTTACACTACACAATGAATCAAAACATAAAAGCATGCTGCTGATAGGCACTGGCCTTCCATAGCTTCCCAAAGAACAGGCACCTCAAATGCATAAGCATTAAAAAGGGGGTTGGGGCTTGTGTTGTGTTTTTTGTTGTTGTTTTTTGGGGGTTGCATTTTGCAGTGAAAATGGAGGAGATGGCTGAGAAAACCATATGCTTTAAAAAAAAAAAAAAAAAAAAAAAAAAAAAGCTAACTATAGGAAATTGCTTAACTGGGATGTGGCAACTTGCCATATTCTCTGAAAGTATTTTTTAAAACAGCAAAACAACCTAATTTTAACAAGCTGCTATGAAACTGCAGTTTGAGATTGTCAAAAAACAAAATACACTAAAAGCCCTCTGTTCAAAATGTTTTTGACCTATAAATTTGCAGGAGGAAAAAAGAAAACTGCTGGTATGCTGTGCCATGCAGTAGGAATCAGAGATTTTCAGTTTGCTCATCAGCTTTACAGCGTGCTTCCTGAGCGCTCTGCACAATGCACTGAGGCACAAAGCAGGAAATATAGGAATGAAAAATCTTCTCTGGAAACACAACTGAGATTCGGCTGCCAAGTAGAAAGCTGATCACCCACAGCTCAGCTCTAGCAAAAGCTCCTAAAAGAAATCAAAAATAAAAGTGGTCTGTATGAGTTTTCTTTTTCTTTCCTCCAGGTCTGGGTATACCATTATTATGTGGGACTCATACTGAGCTTGTTTCCCTGCTCAGCTTTCTTTCCTTCCCAGAAAAAAAGCACGTAAACTCATAGAGCTTATCCTTCCAATTCCCCCTTTTTCTGCAATCCCATGTGTCCGCAGGTTAGCCGTTCTGCTGTCTCAAACCAGGAACATTACAGTTGCTGGTGAACTTCTGTGTCGCTGACTTACAAGTCAGGAGACGATGCGAAGGGACACAAAGCACCTAGCCCAGGAGCCCTGAGCATGCCTTCAACAATGAAGAGCTACTTGAAGATGCTTGGGTTTAATGTGAGATGTGGGGAAAAGCTATGAAACAGAAGAACGGTGTTGCAGAAGGGCTTTACTTCTTGCTTTTCTCCTGATTCTTAAACTTACTGAGGTGAGCTACACACAAGCTCTACCACTTAACTGTGCTCTAAGATTGCTGTTCAGTTGCTGGGTTTCTGTGACTGTTTTGAATGAAGTTTTGTACTGGACTGGTTCTCCTTCCTTCCTACTCCCCCTGCTACTCTGCAAGGGGACAGGCAGAAAGAGTGAGGCAACAGGAAGAGTAGGAGTCGGCTCTACAGAGGCCAAGCAGGATGTGACCTCTGTTCCCTAAATAGGGCAGAAATGCTTGGAACATGATATCCAAGCCGGTGTCTCCCTAAAGCAAGGAAAGACTGTATCAAGGACCAAAAGTGAAGCTGTTTATTATGGGTTAGAAACCGTGCATTTAATGACATCAGTAGTGCTTGGAAGGTGGAACTGCAAAGAACTCAATGACTGTTCCAGTGGACTCTTGCTAACAAAAATCTGAACATTGGAGTACCTGATGAAGCCTCAACTCTGCTAACCTTTGGTCCTGCTCCAACCTGAGAGCATTCAGCTCCTGCAGCCTCGGTGCCCTGCATTCATAGGGACAAAGTTTCTGGAAAACCATGTGAGCTGCTCATCTAGCTGAGAGGCAGCCCTTTCCCCCTCCAGCTGTGCTGCCCTGTTAGACTTGACCTTTGAATTTAACAACCTCTTGGGACCATGGTTTTCAGGAGCTGCCTGACCCCCAGCTTTCCAGGAGCAGCATCCAGATTACCACCTGGAACAAAGCAATGAGAATGAATTACCATAAGGTAGTCTCATCTCCAGCTACAAATACAAAGCTATGCCAAGTGTCTTTTCAGTCTCAGATCTAAAATCGCTGCATTAGCATGCAAAAGAGGCTTTATTGTTTAAGTAACCCAGCTCCCCTACTACTTCAGTGCTGGCTACGGTTACAATCAGCTTACTATGTTGGGGCTGCTCAGACAGGGAAGATGGTACCCCGATGCTAGTTCATGCTTTGCAGGTAGTGATTCACCTAGTTCAACCTCTTAATCTGCAGCCTAGGAGACCGCACCAACTTCTGAACATGCCTGCCTTCAAAGACAGGGCCTTGTCTGTGAAGGGTTTCTAGTCCTAGCTGAACAAACAAAGCATTGCAATTACGGTGACTAGCTGGGTTAGTGGCAGCTCGGATGACTGAACCCCAGAGCAGCTACACCCACATACCTGAACAGGGTTGTGACAGCAGGCATAATTACTCAGGTCATTAAAGGCAGAAATAGACACATCTGCTAGGGCCACTGAAGCCTGACCCCCAGCTTGGGGAGGTAATTCTGCATGTTTCATGCACGTATGCCCCAATGCAGGAGTTTAAACACATACTGAGGCAAAGGTAAGACCTGTGCTCAGTACACACCTCCAGAGACTAAAAAGGAAAACTTACACTGCTGCTTTAGAGATCAGTGCTCCTTCTATCTCCCTTCTACTAGAAGGGGCCCTCCTTAGCTCCCTATGGATGACCGTTGGACCAGCTTCTTGCAATTCCTCGACTTTATCTCGCTTTTCCTGTTTAGCTGAAGCACTTCTGTACGAAGCTAAGTAAAACTGACCTGGAGTTTGTTTATGCTTTCAAAGGGTATATGTTTTGTGCTGGAAATCAGTACCTCTAACCAGACTGACTCTGTACTACAATAATAACTGGAAATGAACTCTGGACCATCATCTCCTAGACACTCTGGGTTAGATCACGTTGCATAAATAATAGTCAGCTCTGGGGGTGGGGAAAGGACAGACCGCAGCACTTCCAGTGACATGGAGCAGCCTGCCTTCTGCTGCAAAGGCAAATACTCTCTCAGCAGCTGCACAAAGCTTCAGAGCAGTGATAGTGTACGTGGAACCGACAGCCACAGCAATGGGAGGAAAGAGGAAAAAGCTTTGGGGTTACAGAGAGGCCGAAGGGAAGGAGCAGGCTATAAAGCAAGATACTATACAGTTTCACTTGAGTTTGAACATTGAGACCAGCAGATAGCCTGTCAGGAGCGTGCTTCAGATATCAGCCGCAGATAAGCAACACTAAGGCTCCATTTGTCTCGTAACCATACCATCTGTGATATCTGTGCCATTTCCATGGGAGAATTACAGTGCGATAACAAAGTACAGTGAAGTCACTTCTTGTCCTGCTTCCACCTTTGTCCCGTCTCCCAAATACCAGGAGCATCAGGACCACAAGCACTTTCTCTGAAATGTGTCTGCCCTACTTACTTGTCAAAAGAGGTTAGAAAAACAGGCTAGTAGAAATGGTCTCACAAATAGGTGGACTGCTTTCAGCTCCTTTTCAAGTGAGACTACAACGTGCTCAGCTTTCATTTAGGAATGTTAGTAAGGCTCCCTTCTTGAACTTGACCATTCTGGAGAATGAGGAAGGAAAAAAAAGGCACAGGTTCAAAGTAGGCAGTCCTCCCTTTTACTGCAGGGGGAAATCGCAGAGTACCCAACTCCTCACCTCAATAGTCCTTTCTGAAGAGCCTTCAAACACACGGGCACATCCTACCTATCCTCACAAAAAGACAACAGCATAGTCTTTTCATTCACAAAAGGATCATGATAAATGATGACCTCCAAAGAGATACTGGATTTGTTCCTCTAACGCGCTTATGGAGAAGTAGAATTAGGGTAAAGACATGGTTCTGATGTCAGATATGGCCTTCCATCGTGTATCGTATATCCTTTCTTCATATATGCAGTTGAGATTTGTGCTTCAAAATTAAGCTATATTACTGTCCTCAAAGCTTTGGGATCTGACCCAGAACAAACTGAGCCGTATTTCCTCTACCTCAGCAAGGAATCAAGTGAGGTAAGACACCATCAAGAATCTGCAAAACTACTCCTAATTCCAACACTGAAAGGAATTTAACAGAGGCCAGAAAGATAAAACCATCTTTAAAAGTACTTAGCCATTTTCCAGTAACAAATGGAGCTTGAATTGCATCTACAGCCTGCAGACTAAGTGCTAAAAAAACACCCAAGCTTAGACTCACTGCAAATACGGAATGAGCGAGTCGCCTACCTGGAATAAAGATAGTATTATTGCTATAACCACTGCTACAGAACTATCACATAACTTCTAAGGCACATATATTGAAAAAAAAAAAAAAAAAAAAAAAAAAGAAAACAGTACTTAAATATCTGCACTGGGAAAAAATACTGAACTGGGCCAAAACCCAAGAAGCCTTTGCTATCTTTCCTTGAAAGCCACTAATAAATAGCATCTTCAGCTTGGGGAACAACTGGTTGTGGATTTAGAGTAATGCCATGTTCTTGGCAAATATAATACTGAGAGCACTCCCTGTCTGGAACAGGATGGGAAATGTATGAATATTCATATAAATATACTAACAACATGTTTTCTTATCATTAAATCAAATCCTACTGAAGTGGAAAGAAATCTGTGCGGACTCTGAAACGGTCCCTGGTCACAACAGAGAGGTGACACAGTAGTGTGCTGTTATAGGAACCTGGAACTTGGTGCAGGTTGATCTCCACATATTACTGGCTGCCCAATGAGCTAGGAAATTTGATAGGATGAGTCTGATCAATGCATGTTACACTATTATTCACATGGGTAATAAAGAACAGCATTCATTTTTGAACTCTACGTTAACAAGCCCACCTGATCACCCACCTCTTATCAGTTCATACAAGGCTCGGATTGGACATTGTTCCTGCAAGTTAGTAGTTACCTTTAACAACTCCTGGTACTGCCTTCCTTCAATAAGGCAGAGAAAGAATCCTTTCACATTCTAAAAATACCCACTTTCTCAGTTTGTTATCCTTTGCTGTTTGAGTGTTGTTTTTCGTTACCTTGCCCCTTCAAGAAGCACTTACTTTGCATCAGACCAAGCGAAGACAGTACGAACAGCAATTCTGTTGAAATAGCTGGATCTTTGAGTGAGGGTCAAGGCCATGCTGTTTAGGGTACTCAACCTTGAAAGGCACTTAAAGAACTGAGCAGGCATAGACTAAAGCTAAATTCAGCTCTTACTCTCATTTTAAACCGTTTCAACTCCAATGTCTCCAGCACATCTACATTCAGTAACTACTACTGTAAATGAAAAATAGGCTCACATAACCTGGCATTCATTGAATGCCAACTGGATAACCCCAAGGAGCACAAGCGAGGTCCTAAGTTAAAGCCAGCTGTACTCTTTGCTAAAGATATGTCACTTACGTGATAGCTTTAGCAGACCAAGTGTTCCATCAAGTGATATGGCTGTAAATAATTTACCAGCAACCCCATAATACTTGATTAAAACCTACTGAAAGAAGATCTAATTAAATTGTCTCAGAAAGAACAGATAATTGTATGACAGCTGTGTAAAGGGCAGATGGCAAGTGGAAGCTCATCAGAACATGAAGAAATATTTTAGAAAAGGGTACCTTTATCTGTACTGAGTTGCGATGACCTCCACCTGTGTGATGCTGACTGTTCTGGGGATCATTGCTGCTTTCTGCCTCTGGGCATCTGAACTGACAGCGAGAGTACTGGCTGTCCTCATGACTGGCATTTGGGCACCTGTGCAGTAAGTGCCTAATCTCTTCGGCAGCTGGGTTAGAGAGTGCCTACTGCATCTTTTAGCGATGAGCAGCAGACAGCAGGTAAGTTACGAACCACATTAGCCACAGAACTGGCTTTTTTTATTATTATTATATAAGGGCTGTATAGAGGAGTATTAATGAGTGCAGTACTTCATAGAATGGCTTGAATTGCAGGGACCTTACAGCTCATCCCGTTCCATCCCCCTACTCTGGGCAGGGATGCCACCCACCACACCAGGTCGTCCAGGGCCTCGTCCAGCCTGGCCTTGAACACCTCCAGGGATGGGGCATCCACAGCTTCTCTGTGCCAACCTGAGTGGAAGCCGCTGCAACAGAATATTCAGTACTTTTTTAAAAGCTAGCAATCCAGACACCCAGAAGAATAACTCTTACCCACATTAAAAGATGCAATACCCAAAATAAATCATTCCTTTGTTCAGACCAGCCCTCAGCTGCAAATATATATTTATAGCCCAATTTGTCAGCACCTGGAAACAGGTTTGAGGATGTATTGCTGACTGCCCTCTCCACATCCCAGCAGGGAAGGAAAAAGAACAACAAAAAACCAACCCACCAAAGCACACCACAAAAGGAAACGAAAAATACTAAAATCAAAATTTGACAAGTCCCCAAACACACCATTTCTAGACAGATTTAGAAGACAGCCTTTCAAGCAGACAACAGCCATTATGGAAAAAGATTTTTCCAGCCTCGCTCACCTGGGAGCTTGCTACTGCGAGCGGCGGGGGCACTGAGACCCCCAGATCGCCAGACAGCAAGCAGGAAGGGTTTCCTGCTCTGGGGTCAGACTCTGGGCCTAAGCAAATAGGTCCTATTTCATGTGAACCTATCTATGAAAAGAATTTGAACACCCTAGAAATCAACTCCAACAACTTGTGCATACCAGCCCTGAGGTTTTTCCATGCTGAGTGGAAGCGCGTGCTGTGTCTCTGGCACGGTGGGTGGAGGAGGGCTGGTAGCATTAAGTGCCGTTGTTCTCATTTTACAAATAATCTTCGTGTACCCCAGCAATTTCCCAAGAGACTTGGAAAGCTCATGAGCACCAAACCAGCACTCCCTCCTGAGCTGGGACACTGGTCTCTGGATAAACCTGCCTCTTTCTGCCCATGTCTCAACTGGCCTCAGTTTTAAGCTGAGGAAGGTCTCCCCATCGTTTGGTAACCTCGCAAGAACAAAGACAACAGTAACCCTTCCAACAATTGCAGAAAGAGGGTTCAGCTTGGTCTCTGAGCTCATCTATCCCAGCTGGGATAAGAGAACCTATTGCCCAGAGACAGGCTCTCACCAGAGTTAACCATGCTGCTGGTGCAGCCACAGGAGACCAAAGTACAGCTTTGATCAGACACCATCCCGATACAAACATCGCGTTATCCACGCGGATCTCACGCAAGCTGCTGTCTATTTGCAGTTAGTTACACAGACGTCGGGTACATAAAGTTTTTTGTTACGAGGGGAAATGGTTAAACTATCTCACAGTTTGAAAACAAACACTGCACACTCACCCCTCTCCTTGGTGGTTCCCACAACTGCCACCACGCAGGCTGACTTGTCAGGCACCTTTCCCAGAAAGGAGAATTGCCAGCCCAAATGCTCGTGATTTAAGGACAAGAAGGTCACGCACTTCAGAAAGGCTTATCCCCAGAAAACTTGGCAACTACCTGCACAGCAACATGGGAGCCATAGTGCTCTGTAGTGTGAGAAGAAGGTGCTCTGGGCTACTTAAGAAGAGGTGGTACCAGGACTTCAGTAAGGAAAAACCCTTAACATCATTTTTCCCAAAGAAATGAGCCATTCTCACTGGTAAATTTCAAAATCCCTCACCCATTAGGGTGGCTCTCCAATTTTCCCCATGTCCTCTGCCCTAGAATTTGAAGCCAGATAAATCTTAGAGCCACAGCAACTTTCATTAAGCGGCTGGAGGTCAGGCTCAGCATTTAGAACTCCAAAGAATTCTAGCAATGCAGAGACTTGCAGTGCTTGCTGATACTGTTCCCACAGCTCAAACGCTTTGTCATGAAAGACCGTGCTGCTAACCCGCCCTGCAAAGCGGGCTGACTGCAGACTGTTCCCTGCAGCACACAGGGGCCACGCCTGGCCTCACACCACGCTCCTCACACCAGGAAGAGGGGATCACAAAAACGGCCAGGCCAGCCTACCTACGTACAGGACCCATGATGAGCGAAGGGGAGAGGCAGGGATCAGGTCTCTGTGTTCTGCCTTGTGTTCTCCCCCTCCCTCTGTCCCCTGCTTTCACAGCTGCAGGCATGGCCAAGGCAGGAGCATGCAGGAGAGCCAGGTCAAGCCCTCTCTGCAGGAGGTGTCTGCACCACCGAGGCCAGAGGACAAAGCCCTGCAAGAAGGCAGAATGCAAAGCAGCTGGAAAGACACCGCAAGGTGGAGACAGCCAAGGGGAAGCTGTTGGAGGGACCGAACCATTCCCGAGGAACCAGGATTGCCGTCAGAAAGGCACCTCGGCCACCAGCACTGGTCACTGCTCCTCCTCAGCCTTCCTCACCCCGTCCCAAACCATTCTCAGTGGCTACACGGCATCACAGAGTCAACTGCCACAGCACCTACCCGTGTGACTTCTGCTTGCCGCTTTCAGAAAGGCATCTTCAGTTGTCAGCTCTTTCTTCTCCTCCCAGTGCTGCCATGAAAAAGCAGAGGCTCGAAGCCAGATGTTAAGGCTCTCTCGAGTCACCCTTCTTGGTGTAAGCGTTCACAGTAACACCCGCTGCACCACACTGCACTGCTGCTGAAGTACGTGTCTCACCCAGATGAATGGAGAGATGCTACTACAGTTTGAATCTAACATCGTCAGGACTCCGTTAACTTCAAAGCTCCTAGCTTCAGAGCACAAACTAGTTATTCTTGGCAACAGAGGCAATTTGAGTAACACAGAAGAAGAAAAAAAGGAAAGAACACATCAGTGGAGCTGCAGCACGCCTTGGCAGCAGGATGTTGTTGTAGATTGTTTCCATAAGAATCAAAACCTAAATATTAGTGTCACACCAGAAGTATTCTGCCATGCCTCCAATCGCAGACTGGCAGCCGGTAACAGATCAGGGACGGTCAGTTAGGTGCATCGAGCATCGCTGTAAAAAAGCCCTCCCAAGGAGCTGCGTTGTATTTCCTCCAAACACGGCCTCAGCAGAGACCCAGCCAGCATTTCGGGGCAGCAGCAGCAGATGGGTGCTTCCAGCAGCTCTCCTTTCCCCCTCCAAACCCTTCTTTCAGACACGGCTCATGTCACTAGCCATGACTGCAGGTGGCCCAGGGTGCACTGACCGAAGGGCGCCATTGTCCCCACACAGACTGTCACCAACACAGCAGTGGTTAAAGCAGGCCCGCGGCACGCAGCCGGTGGTTTTATGAATATTATGTTTGACCCACAAAGCAAGACCAAACCAGTCTGAACACACAATATCCTGGCTTAAGACAACTGGGGCTGACAAGCTCTTTGACATCCACGCTGAGATTTCTCCCACCTTAGCTGTGTAAGCAAATGCTGCAAGTCTTTGGCTTACTTCAGTGCTATCATCCCCTTCCTCTTCCGAAGGGCTTACACACACCCCTGTGTTTCTCAGGAAAAACGGAAAAAGAAACCTTCATTTTTTCAAAGGGAGCCAGTTGAAAGCCTATGCAAATCTCCCCAAAGGGTCAGTTCCAGGACACCAATACCTGTTTTAGTTGTTTCCTTAAAACAAGGGAGAACAGGCAAAGATATAGCTTCCAGAATTAACTAAAACGAGGCAAAAAATGCTGTCTGATCTACACATGCACTAAGAGCGTCTAATATTGTTAGCTGGCACTGATCTGAGGCACTCAGAACTATCTCTATTGAAATTGTGGGAGCGTTAAAGTTGGAAATTTTATTATGTGGAAAGTTTCGGTTTTGGTCAGAAAGACAAAAGGCCCGTAAACTGAAATGTTTTGCTTGGCAGATGAAGAACAGCTTTTAAAAGGGAGACGTCTGAAAGTCAGGAGCCTTCTGTGGAAAGTTCAGTCTAAAACAGTTTCTCTCTTCCCTGAAGCTTTAAGCAACAAAAAAACTTACCACTTCTGCTTCTTTCAGTGCAGCTATAGCCATACGCAGGATTTAACCCTCGAGCTTACTAAAAAGGTAAAAAGATGAAAACATTGCTCTGGACAATGAAAACTGTTGCTAGAAAATTCTCTGTGCTTTAAAGATGGATAGGGAAACACCGAGAAGTCCTTGAGCATTCCCGGGCAGCACGAGGGACACTGATGCGCATCTTCCAGTGACTACTTTCATTCGCACCACCTAATATCTTAAAGAGGTTACACCTGGTTGAGGTTTTCAATCTGGAAAAAAGTATTAATTTCTTCTTTCCAGTTTATTCAGCATCAGCAAGAACTAAAAATAAAACCTCATGCTAGAACCTGCAAGCCTCAACAATAGCCCCCCCCAGCAGCAGCCAGAAGCTCAAGACTTCCTTTCTAAATTTAGATCGCTTCAGACAGAAGTGAAAGTTCTCTGACAAATGAACAACCCCACGTTTTAGAAGCAAATAATCAGGGAAGGACCGGGCAGGAAAGTGCTTGCCCACTCTTTTAAAGCTCCCTGCACAAGGCTTCTGGAAGGTGCAGGTCCGGCCGCCCAGGAGGTGCCGACAGCCATCACCCAGCTCCGCGCAGCCCAGGGGAGGGCCTGGGCCCTGTGTCCGAGCAGGATTCCTCAGCACCATGCCAATCACTGCTCTGTGCATCTCACAGCTTCCGTTATTAGAGCTATTCCCCTTGGGATAGCCAATAACCATCAGATCAGAGGCACTCCACAGCCCGAGCCAAGCGGGGCTCCTTATTCCACCGACCACATGCCCCCAGGATGCACGCAATGCGAATTAATTTCCTCTGCACACAGAAAGTGATGGGGGCCTGGCCTCCCTTCCTGTGTTCACTTCAGAACACATTCCCAAGAGAAAAGACAACTAGATTTTAACTTTAAAGCCAAATCTAAAACTACCAAGAGCAAGATGGAGGCACTGTGTCTGATCCCAGACATGGGTAGGGAACGGCTGCTGAGCACGGAGCTGCTCCACTGCAGCGGCTCACAGACTGACATCAAGCATCAGGGGTGCTACAGAGGGCTTCGGTAACCCCATTGACAATGTCATTATAAGGGTAACTGCTGCTTCACTGCCTTCTGACCAGTCACTGCCTTAACCTAGGGCAAGCTAACTCTGCCTACAGACACAGGGGAACACGGGGCAGAGCCTGCGGTGAGTCTCGGCGGACACAGAACCAGCCCTCTAAAACACAGAGCACCAAGACAGATCCTCCCTACCCCAACGCAAAACTGGGACATGCTGGTCAGTGGCTTATTTCACGCTGTGATGGGCCAGGGCACCCTTCTTTGTCCTGCAGGGGAGGGGACAGAAGATGACACACACACACAGCACATTTTGAGGCAATGAGCAGCATTGGCCACTTTTATTCTGAGTTTTTGCAACTGGACGGAGAATGCCCTTGGCCTGCAACAGAGCTCAGCCTCCAGCCCTCAGCACTGCCCCTCCAACAACTTCCTGAAGTGTAACCCAAAGAAACCCATGAAACCTTTTGCTTTCTCCTTTTAGGAAAATCACTCAGAAAATAGGAAGCTGCTTCTTTTTTCCCCTCACTGTTTAAAAATGTATTTGAGTCAGTCATCTAACCACACGTTCTGCAGGCACCCTCTGCTGCAGCTCCCTCCCCAAAAGCAGTAGCGAGTTGAACTACAAAATTCTTAGCCCATATTTAGGTGGGAAGGTTTCTATTGAAAAGCTGTCTGCTTTTACCTGCCATCGTGGCTTTATTTCGTAGGAAACAAATGATTTTAGGTATTGCTGAACAATATCCCAAGTAACACCTGAAAAGCCTCAAACAGAGCCCACGCCGGTAAATATCCTATCTTTGAGTCCCGTTTTACTCAGTCTATTCCTTACAAACACTAAAACCTTTCTGGTGTCATGTGCTTTTCCCACTATGCTGAACATCCTTCTGCCAGGCTAAACTTGTACTTTTCTGCAGCCAGCTGCAAGCTATTTCCATCTAGTATCTCATTTTTCCTTTTTTTTTTAAAAAAAAAAAAAAAAACAAAAAACAAAACAAAAACCACTCACTTCTTGGAAGCAACAACTCTAGGCAGCTCCTCCTCTGCTGCGTACTTGCATAACCACACTGGTTTCTACAGCAATTTAGAGCATCGTGGTACAGGCTTCTGTTATTTAAACAGCCTCGAGTCCAACGAGATTTGCATCTTCCACCTACCTACAGCCCCTACAGCTCAGGCTCCAACTCCGTGTGCTGCACGAAAGACACCTATTAGCAGACTGGACTCTGAGCACCTGTGTACCTGGTGGCTCTCAGTGGGCTTTCCACTCACCAGCATTTCGGAATTTCTCTGGTTTAACTTGGGGCTGACCCTGTCTGAGATTCTGGGGGCACAGACCATGACCCCCTGCCGCCCTCCCTCAGGTTGTGCCCACAGGGAACAGCTGCAGTCAGGGCCAAGCCAGACTGCCAAATTTTCTTAACCATGCTGCGCTAGTCCTTGGCTGTGTTCAGACTCCCACCGAGAAGCAAGAGTGCCCGCAACACTCCCATGCACAACTGCTCACAATTTGTACCTTGGAAGGGTTCCTTTCTTGTGGCACAGGTGTGTTTCCAGGCTCAAAGACCCCCTATTCCTCATGCTTGTTAGCCGTGGCAACTGAGCCTCTGTGCTGCTGTAGCAGTCGGATGTGTGGGACTACTCCACGGGAGGGAGAAACGAGCAGGGAGGGAAGTCTCTAAGAGATGTCTGAGTCAGTATCCCTGGGTGGTGGCACCTATACATCATCTTTCATGCCTTTCACCACAGCAGTAATCGAGCCAATACATTCTCCAATCCCCCAAACAGTGGGAAATAGCCAAACATGATTTCATTATAATTTATCTTTTGGAAAGAGAAAGTTCTGCTATTGGCTGAGAACAAGGATGGGAAATCATAGCCATAAAGGAATGGCGAGGGTTTTATCCCTCAAGCATCCAAAAGATTACACGATCTATGCTGGAAATGTTATTTTAAGCATAGCTATTCCCTAAATAATTTTGTGTGTCACATGAATTCTTTTGTTAAGTGTTGCTATTTATGAACAACACCAGGTGATAAATTTATGTACCACCACACCGACTCATATCGGTAAATCTGTCACCTGTATGCAGCTGTAACACTCCTTGGGGTTTTCCTTGCGTAAAACAGTTACTAGCTAGCATTTGAACTTAGTAGCAGACCCAGCTCTGCTCAGGTGCTACCTATCCAAGCCTCGTCACATCCACAGGTTTAGCTAGACACAGCTGGAGTTCAAGTTGGGCCACCTGACTGATTAAATCAATTCTGAACCTGCAATACACATCAGAATTCATATGTGGAGACTGAGGCTTGTCTAGCACACCAGACTGTGGGTTCCTGTTGGTGTGTGTAGGCACGCACGTACAGAGGTCTCAGCGCCAGGCTCTGCTGAACTTTCCTGGAGTTCAGTTGCTGTAAGGATCTCCAAGCTGACTCTGCACAAAAATGAGCAGGAGTAATTCTTTGTGTGGCCACTGGATTACGTTAAAGCAATCTAAGAGAGACAAAGGCACTGTAAGGACTTACTCTGATACTTTCTTGCTTCCCAATTAGCGCTTCATAGAATCCAGCCATGGAGCAGAGTACATATAAACCTCGAAAAGTGAAGAACAGCCTTTTTCATATCTTCTTCTTTATGGTGATCTACTCATCACCGCTTAACCTGGAAACTCCAGGTAAATTAAAACATTGCTGCTGACTTTGTGTCAACATTTATATAAAATCAATGGTAGGAGATAAGCTAAATTCCATGATGATGTGCAAATCCTGATCATATACAGAGACACTGTTGCAAGAGAAGACAAATGATACAGACCTTGTAACATGTAGCTTTCCCTCCATCCAAGTCAAATAGAGTCTCTGCTGAAACCTCTCTTAGACAAGTGCACCAGTTCAGGAAAAAAAAAAAAAAAAAAAAAAAAAAAGAAAGAAAAGTCCTACAGAAAAGAATAATCACCTTTGAGGGGAAAAAAATGGCTCGCATATATACAAATAGTAAGATGAAGTAAGAGAAGAAGGTCTCTTACGTAAGACCTGCTGGAAAAGGAAGTCTTTTCAGCTGAGCAAGGCTCATGAACATGCGGCTACAGGTTGCAGCTTGGCCTGAAAAATTCACTACTCCCACCACTTAAAATTTACAAACACAGTCTTCCTTTCCTTATGCATACCACATGTCCAACTTCCAGTCTGCAAGTTTGGATGATTACAATTCCTCTTCCTCTCTTCTTGTTCCTTCACCCATTTTCAAAGCATTTCTTTCTTCTCAGAGATTGGTAAGAGATAAGCCTTTCCTAGTCAAATTGCGTGCATCAAGATTATGCAAAAGCAAGTTCAAACATATCTAATCCACAGGTATCATTCAGACAACTTGAAAGACTGATTTGCGAAGCTGTAGACTCATTTGTGACACAGCACAGCTGGGATCAGGCTTTCCTCTCTGGCATTACATTTCTGGTGGTGCTGAACAGAAGATGTTCCTGAGGGAGAGGTCAAAGTGATCTCTGCACACTGGTCCAAGAGCGTCTCCATCACAGACACAGTCCAGCCAAAGAGCAATGACAGTTTTCCTCAAAGAGCAGACAGATCTTCACAACACACGCCACCTCTCCACCCCGACCAGTTTGGAGGCAGTTTCTCTGCCAGAAACACTGGAGCTAGTTCTTACGATGTAAGAGCCACAATAGAAAAAATTACATCTGCAATCTAAACATTTGAGGTCTCAGTTCAGCCAGGTTCTGCTTCATCATTGCAGCAATTAGGCTAAAAGAAAATAAATAAATAAATAAAGGCGTCCTCAGCCTGGTAATTCCCACAGTTTACTGAACCACCTATGCTGTTTCCACACAAGAGATTGAGAAACCGTAGGAACTCTCCTTGCCGTCAGCATGTAGGACCGTATCCTCCTCCGCACTTCCAACAGAGTGGCTCGAGTTGCAGTGGTAGAGGTTTCATGTGCCTCGCTACGGATTGTCAAGTCTGGTCCTGTTATCAGCTTCGTAGCCAGAGATCCACAAAGATCTAATTTTCACAAAGAAATACAGCTAGAAATGATACGTTTCTAACTTTGCAATACCCATTTAAGAGTGATGCAAGGGATTAGCATTGAGACAGAGTTAAAAACTGTGCGAGTATTTTCTTTCCAAAGACACTTGGGGGTAACATTGGGTGCTTACCATATGGTAGGACAATTTTTGCTCTCTTAGGTATGGTTTAGAATTACCATTATTTTCCATTTCAGTTTTGCAGTCTAGTTGAGAAGTGAGTAACCTGCGAGGACAGAACTGAAAGAGAGCCATATACCAAAGCGTTGGGTAAAAAGAAAAACACGCACTTATTCAGCTAAATATACAAAAATTTAAAAAAAAATATAAGACCTTGTGGTATCAGAGAACCTACTTGGCTAATAACTAAACTAACACAATCTACTTTGTGCTACAGGGAAACTCCCTGCCCTTCTAAGAAACAGCCTTCACACATGTGAAACGGGCAGCTCATGTAACACATTACACTGACGCGTTATTTGCCAGTAATTCCCACAGCCCTTTCTTCCCTCCTCTCCCTCCCGTATTACACAAAGCTCTCCCTGCAATCTTTAGGCCGTGAGTGCTTATTTTTTCCTGTCAGGGTCCCACTTTGGCATCCTTATCTACCGTGTGCTTCGGTTTGAGACCTCATGCACAAGAGGAATGAGGAAGGACCTGAAGCACTGCAGTAAGCTGGGAGGGACACAAGCACGCACAGCCTAACCCTCAGTTGGGCTGATGTTCTCCACTGAGGCACGCGCACATTATGAATCACGCGGCACACACGACGGCTGTCCGAGCTGCGAACAGACTCGGAGGAAAGCAGTGCAAAAAGGACCAAGAGAGCAGATCTTGGGGAAAAAAAAAAAAAAAAAATGCACATTTACGTTCATTTTCACTGGTGTTTTAGGCTAGTAAGCCCATTCATGTTACTGCTGCTTTCAGAAAGTTAGCCCGGGAGGCCGAGGCAGCAGTGGCCACGCTCCCTGGCCGCAGGACGCAGGGCACGGGGCAGCAGGGTCCACCTGCCTCCCTCCTACACGCCTGTGGCTGACAGGTTCCAAGGACTGTGTTCAGGGAGGTATCCTGTTAGGTTCCTGCTTCTGACACCAAAACTAGGCACTGCAACACTTGTCAAGATATGAGCTATACACAGATTGCATTACAAGACACTTCCCTGCTTTTTCGTTCCTTATCAATGCAAGTTCTTTGTTTTTAATCAAAACTGATTTTTGACTTTGTACATTGGACTGTCATCAAAAGACACACATACAGCCTGGCATTTGGCCTCAGGAGTTACTTCTTCAACTTCAGAGTCAAGTCCCCTCCCTTCCCAAATGACTACTTCCCGCTTCCAGTTTGCTCCCCGTACCTATCTCGCGTTCCATCACAGCCCTGTGGCTTTCTATACAGTTTACCAGTTACACTAACGCAGCTAAGTTTTCATAATTCTTTTCCCACAAAGAAGTTCCTGCATAAGAACAGAACCAAAGCACAGATGAGGCCCAGCAACCATACCACCAGCAGCCGCTAATCGTGGCCCACAAAGCCATTCAGCCCGCCAAGGCCAGTGAGGGAAGCCAGCAGGCGCTGGAGATCTCGAGGTGCTTTACTTTGCCACAGGAGTGCCAGGCGAGGAGCTGCCCTCAGTGCACGCAGTCACTGCAGGCTGCAGCCAGGTTATCGGCCACACCGGCTCCAGGCACCATCACGGCACCTGGCTGCGCTGCCTCGATCTGGTAGGCAAATGCGTACAGCCACGCACGCGTGCATTTCTGACACATTAACCACGGCACGGTAATCACAGGGGCAGTGCCCCAGGCGGGCCGCCTGTCACTTGAGGCAGCCCACCACCCTGGTGTCACCACGGAAATTACAGCTTGGAGAAGTAAACACAGACCCTCATCTCCTCAGCCTGGGCCCTGCATCTGCAGACAAAGCCACCTGGGGCTGGCGCAGGGCCGCGGAGCGCCGTGCCTGACAGGCCGTGCCCAGCAGCAGGGACCGCGGCGCAGGCAACGGCACAGAGCAAAGGGCAGAGCCCATGCCCCTTCCTGGAGCTTCACGGGCTGGCAGACATCCAGTTCGTGGTTCAGTTCCCAGAGAAATCATACACTGGACAATGCATCAGAAGTTTGTTTTTTTTTCTGATGAGGGGCAACTTTTATGAGCACTACTGAATGTGGCACCCGTTTATTTAAGCAGATAAATGTTCTATAGGAACACACGCACACACTTGGCAGCTATCAGCAGATGCTGTTTTTGTTGCTTTAAGAACAACCTGAAGATGACAGCAGGCCTTTAACCTTTTTAAATAAAGGTTTCCTTTTAGAATGGGCCCACCAGCAAAATACTAATGATCATTTTCCAAACCGATGGTGATTTACATTGTGTAAGCATTGAAAAGACAGTCAGTAGGGTTGCCAAAAGCCTATATAAATATTGTTTTAGGAAGAATGGCCTTTTGAAGGCTATTTAGAGGTGGCAGGAGGAAAAAGAGCACTCCAAATTAAAAAAATAAAAAATAAAGCAGAGGAAGAAGAGAAGGAAGAATGATAAATTTTGAAGAGGCTGTGCCAAAAGCTACCACCTATTGTTTTGCAGTTTTTTTCTAACCTTCATGTCTTAAGCGATGGGTTTTACAGCATGTGTGTCTGTTAGAGCTACACGGTTGGAATGATTTTCCTTCCTTGAGCCTGATGCTGGCTCGATGGCCCCAGTGCCAGGTTATGGGACCGCGGGGCCTTCACGTGAGGCTCCTGCTCAAGGACAGGGCTGGGGGGGATCTGCCCGCCCTGCCCAGCGCAGCATCACCTGAGCACGAAGTGCACGAAGGGGGTTACGGAGAACCTAGAGCTCACACGAACCAAGCAAAAACAAACCCAAATCCCCTTTCTAAACGCCCGTGCAGACCCGTGTGCGGATCCGCCTCCTCCGGGAGCAGCACCGAGGCACGGCTGCGGCACGAGCAGCCACAGAGCGACCCCCCCGGCAACCGGCACCGAGCCGGGGGGGAGCGGCCGGCCCGGAGGGGAGCCCCGGGAGCTCCCCCAGCGACCTGCCCGCACCTCGGCACTCCCGGGGCGCCCCCGCTGCCCCCCGAGCACCGCGCCCGCCCCGCCCCGAGGCCGAGCGCCGCCGGAGGGCCGCGGGGCCGCGCAGCGCGTGCACGGCAGCGAAACGCGGCCCCCCCACACACCCCCCCCGCGGGCACGGCGCTCCCCGCACCTGTCCCCGGCCGCCGGCCCCCGCCTCCGCCCTCCCGGCACCGGCCGCCCGCGGGATGCCCCCAGCCGGGGGGGGGGGGCGCCCGACAGCCCCCCCTCGCCGTGGCCGTACCTCCAGGGTGCGGATCTCCTGCTGGGTGAGGTCGTTGGAGGCGGCGCACTTGGTGCGGAGCCCGCGCAGGTTGGACAGCGAGATGTCGATGAGGTCCTGGAGCAGCCCGCACTGCTGCAGCGTGCTCCGCACGGCCGGCAAGCCCCGCGCCGCCGGGCACGGACCCGGACCCGGACCCGGGAACGGACCCGGACCCGCCCGGGGCCCCGCGCCGCCGCCTCCGCCTCCACCGCCGCCGCCGCCGGCCGCCGCCTCGCCGCCGCTGCGCTCCTTCCTCTCCAGCATGCCGGCGGCTCGCAGGGCAGCCGCTCTATCCATTCCTCGGCATCGGGAGGCCGGCGACCAGAGGCGGCGGCGGCAGCGGCGGGGGGAGCGGCGGCGGGCGGGCAGAGGGGAAGGCGGGCGGCGGGGAGGGAGGGCGGGAAGGCGGTGGCTCCCCCCGCCCCGCCCCGCCCCGCCCCGCCCCGCCTCGCCTCGCCTCAGCGCGGCTGTCCCCGGGCTGTCGCCGCGCAGTGACAGGCACCGGGCCCGGCTCCTCAGCCCTCCGCTGCCCGCACAGCCCCCGCACGGTGCCCTCAGCCCCCCGCCGTGCCGGCCTCGCGCTGAAGGAGCCCTGAGGGAGCCCTGAGGCAGACCTGGCGCAGGCCCGCCCGAGCGGGGACAGCGGCGCGGGGCGGCCCCTTCACCTCAGCACCTGAGGGGCCCTGCCGCGGGCCCAGGCTCCGGCCGCTCCTGCAGCTGCGGGTGGCAGGCGCTGGGAGGAGGTTGGCGGAGGTTAAAAACGGCCCCGGAGCCGTCCCGCGGGGCTCCAGGTGGGTCAGGGCCTGTCACGGCGTGAGGAGAGGAGCGGGGAGCTCACTGACAGGGCTGTGCCGTTACACCACGGTGTAAAATGCGGTGTAAAACGTTACACCACGGTGTAAAATAAATACCAGCCACGTACTGGCCGTAACCACCTCGCCTAGTAAGGCCGTAGCGCGCTCTCCTGAGGTAGCCTTTCCGAGATGTTCTATAAATTGGTCAGATGTGTGTTTTATTTGACATAAACGTCTACCTAGTAAAGAATAAGTGCAGGTCTAGCACATGAAGTGGGCATTATTATAAACATCTTGTAGTGAATATAAACACTTGAGTGCAGTAGTTGTATGGGTTCACTCATATTGTGAATAGGAGGGAAATTTATTACGGCCCTGTGGAACCGCCAAAGACAAAGCTTTCAGCACAGGACCTCGAGGAAGCCGAGGGAGTTGCGAGTCCTGGCTGCCCGGGGACCTGCACAGGGCCGATGTCCTGCGGGAGGTAGGAGATGTCCCTGCAGGAATAATGCCTCCCTGCTCCTAGCAGGGTGAGGGCTGTTCGTCTCCTGTGAGGGACCCAGAAGGACAACTTAGTTGCACCCCGCTGGCAGAAGATTGCCTCTTTAATTTATTAGAGATTGACACCAGATTTTAAAAGCTAAAATGATATCTGAGCCACGTGTGGCAAAACAGAAAAGACTTTTATGCAAAAAAGGGGGGAATACACTCTGAATATAGGGCATGAGGCAGTGGAGCAGGGCAAATCTGTTGACACAGCTGTTTCTCTCATGGTTGGATGGATATTGGTGTATGTGTTAGCTCGGCTGCATTTGCATCAAGTAGTGTGGCATAAACTGTTCAGTAATTTTCTTAAGCAGGTGGGTCAGGCAGAGTATTTGATTTCATTGCCATTATTCACATGCTCATGTAAATTTTATATATACTAAGGGCTTTTCTGGATTAGGGTTTAATTAGTTTGCCATGTGATACATCCTGCGGTTTTGGGAAAGTTGCTTACTTTGTTTATTACCTCCATCATCCCTTTTCATCATCCCTTATGAAAAAGTCTGTATCTGCTCCCCTCCTGTTAGGAACACTGGAAATTTAGCACTGGAAATTATAGTTTGTAGAAGTCCGACAGACTGAAATCCTCAAGTACAGGTGCCTGTGCATCTAAGCAGTGTTATTAACAAGGGTATTATTCTCATGGACATTCTTTGTATACCTGCCTGAGAACATCCATTTGCCAATGGACAATAAGCAAGGTTTATTGCATAAGAAAGCAAACCAGGAAAAATGTGGGCTGTGCATCACAAGATACTTGGCATTCTCTGCAAGAGTTTATGTGCTGCGTTGGGAGTGCCGGCCTCATTAACTGCTGCCATAAGTGGGCAGCATTCCAGTCCCGGCGTACAAGACTGCCCTCCAGGGCTGTATGGAAAAATGTGCTGACTAAACACTGCACTCGCCCTGCGTCCCTGTCCCTGCTCAGCATCGCTTGCTGGCTGGCCTGTTCATGAGGCTGGTGCGTGCACAGGGGAAATGGAGAATGTCTGAGTGCTCCTCTGCAGAAGCAGGTTACACACAGATGAGCTGTTCTCTCCTAGCTAGCTGCTCTGACTCCAGGAGCAAGGCAGAAAGAGCAGGCAGGGAGATGCACACCTACACCACGGAGCCATTGTCAGGCCGAGGCAAACCCCAGAGCTGCGGTGGCACAGGACTGCAACCTTGGGTGTGCCGCAGAGCTGCAGCCTGCATCACACCAGGTGGGCGCTGAGCAGATGTGATGCTGAGGTGCCAGGAGCAGGACATTTGGGAACACAGGGGTGGGAAGGGAGTGCAATTTTGGGGATTTCATGGATGAGGCCAGCAGGAATTCACAAGAGGCGTATCCCTTATTCCAGCCCCGCAAAATCAAGTCTGACAGAGCAGTTCTTACGGGACACAGATTCCATTCCTCACACACCCACACAAACATACATTTTGAGGCCTTTAATTCCTTAAACACACTGTTTTCAAGAGCTCTAAGAGTTCTCTCAGAGAGAACTGTTAAAAGCTTGTTTCAGCCACTGACCTAAGATCTAAAAGTATTTGTCTTCCTTCCTGTTCCCCATCTCTTGACTGCACAGACTAAGTTCTGTGGGACAAAGATTTTCCCTTACTACCTACCACAGTAAAGTCGTAATCTTGCTAATCACCTCTAGCGAATGCTGCCCCGTAGACCTTAGCAAGGGTCTTCACCTCAGTAACATAAGCTCACTGGAAAAAAGCAGAGAGGTTTTTTTCAAAGGCAGAAAAGCACTGATGCATTTCACATGCTGCTTTTATCAAAGGCTTCCATTACCTTTTTAGCTAGCTTGTCCCAGTTTCATTCAGCTATCACAACACTGAATTTAGATGATGAGACTGAATTACTCAATTTGATGTGTTTAACACAGGTAATAGAAACCTGTTTTAAGAAAATGCAGTGTTGGGATTTGAAGAGCTGAAATGTTAGGTGTTTCAAATAAAAGAGGCCTTTATTATCAATGATTTTCCCCTCAAAGGCTTCCTCCTACACAGACAGTGTGAGTATTCCTTTCTCTCTGCTGCACAGCACAATAATACACGGTGGTTCTGGCATGCTTGTCTGCTGTGAAGTTAGGAAACTTTGGTCCTATTTTTAGACAGGCTGCTGGGTTTTCTCTTTAGGTTTTACAGAGAAAATGACGATGGTGAAGTAGTGTTCATGGGACAAATCCTCACCAATTTCCTCAGTTTAAACATCTCCATTGCCTGCAACCAAACCAAATCAATTCATGCCAGTTCAAGATTTGGCCCTACACCTCTAATAAAATGCTTAGCATAGGTCCACTTCTCCCATAGCCTTTTTCCTGTTCAGGTGCTTGTTTGGTAGGTTCAGTACACTAATTACAGTAAAGGCCAAGTTAGAGCAGGCAAAGCACCCACTTTGGTCAAAAGTAAGGGATGGAACAGTCAATCCACAGGTTCGACAGTAATATTTACCAATGAGGCCATGGATGGATACAGGTATCTGAAGTGTACACTGAGAGTAACGGAGGAAGGGATGTGAAAAGTAAACATTACTGTTATTCTTAAAACTTAGTTGCACTGGTAGGAGAAAACTCTTGTGCTTGGGCAATATGATAAAAAGAAATTCTTGCTCCACAAAGGGAAGGCATGGGAATCTAGCTGTGTAGCTGCAATCAATGTTTTTTTTTTTTTTTTACACAGGTCAGCAGAAGGGAACTCTGAAATAGGATTGGAAGGAAATCATTGGGATGATGTGTCCTATCTTAAAAGACCTCACCTCCTGGAGTCACATGAGTAAGTCAGAGTTGTAGCTGTAATAGCAAACAAAAAGTGTTCAGCTTTAAGGACTAAGAAAGCTTGAAAATACAAATTTGAATAGTCTGGAATACAATTACAAAAACTTAACATTTATTTTTAGAAAAATCTCATAGTTCTTGCAGACCTAGCTGTGTTGCAATAATACTGCCTTTTCTCTGCTATTTATTACCAGACTCTTCTGTTTAGACTATAAGCTGTTTGGGGCAGGAAGTGTCTTACTGTCTGCTTGCACAGCAATGCTTGAATCTCGGCTATAAGCCTCTAAGCTCTGCTGTAATGTAAATACTAAATAATGAGAGTCACAGAGGATTTAGCCCCCACCCCACTTGGAGGCCTGCCAATCTGCAGGGTTTGTTATAGCAGCAGATATGCCAGCAGTGAAAAGCGACAAATTTTGTTGGCGAGAGATATTCATAGGTCTAACAAGGATAAGTAACACCCGCCTCTAAAAACAGAGGGTTGTGTCTCTCCACGGATAAACACACCCAAGATTGACTCATGCTGGCATAATCCCCTTGTGCAATTTGTATATTGGCATTAGATGTTTGTGTGAGGCAAAAAGACAAATATTTGGTTAACAAAACAACACAGGGATAATCAAAAATGATTAGGCAGTTTTACCTCTCAAAACACTGCAGCAGGTGATATGCTGCGCTTCACATCAGGCAGGCATACCCACCCCTCTGTAAGCAGAGCTTCCCCGTGTTTGTATTATCTGCATCAAAAGCAGCAGCTTATTTTTTTTTTATGTTACAAGAATAAAAATAAAAAATAAAGAAATAAAGCGCAATAACCCACAGTATGTCAAGGGAGGGGGTATATACTGTGGTGGAAAAAGCAGGCTCATGTTCCACAAGGGAGCTTTGTCAAGTGTATTGCATAAGGAGATTACGGCTCTGAGTCTCGGCCACAGCTGAAGGTTTTAGTTGTTTTCGCCACTGCCTCTGTCATTAGCACATTTTCCTGAGCTGCATCACAACAGCCCCTCTTACACCTTTGTGTAAAAGTCCCAAAGCCCGTGATATTTTTCAGAGCTGTTACCCCACATGACTATTAGCTTCATTTCCCCAAGGCCTCTCTTCTTGTTCTGAACAAAGGGAAAAGAGTTTGACAGATAATCATCTATTCATGTTGTACCCTGCACTCGTGTTTGTTTGATGTGAGGAGCCTATAGAAGGGACATGAGTCAAGCTGGTCTGCTGTGTACACCCTGAGTAAGGCTGATCCTGTACTTCAGTGTTTTGGCAGCGTAGTTATGTTGCTAATCAAAATGGAAAAAAAAAAAAAAAAAACAAAAACACCTTCACACCCCTGTATGCCATATTTCTGCCAGCAAAACTGTGTCTCCATGCCAATTTTAATGGCAAAAGGAAAAAAAAAAAAAATTCCTGCTGCAGCCCCTTCTTTGTGGAAAGACATCTTACCACTAATTCTTACACTGTTCTGTGGGAGGCCTCACTTCCAGTTCTGCAACTCTGCTTCCACGTCTGCATGTGCAATGCCTCAGAAGTGGGGTGGCCACATACATTTCTCAAATCATTCATTAAGTCTCTCATCACATAGCTAGCAAGAAGGCTGTACTGGGATCAGCAGGGCCTGCTGGCTAATCCACATCCCATTCCATGGGTGGAGAAGGACCACAGAGACCGACGTTTGACGTCTGCATTCTTCCCAAGATTCATCTGCACATCTGAAGTAGCCGTGTCCCTCCAGTGTGCATGGTGTGACCTTGGAGAAATTACTGCCATCTTCCACTTGTGAAGTAGCTGTGAAGTCTCTTTGCCCTAAGCATTCTGGCGCATGTGTCTTTTAGGTCAGGTAGGCACCTCTGGGGAGAGCTTGGATAGATCAACACCTCTGCTTTAGGAAAGTTGCTAGGGCCCTGTGGTAGGTAGACATGGAAGGAGCTGGCTTTCTGAGTTTTCTAAAAGTTCAGCTAGGGAAGAATAACTCTTGCACAAGTGGTATGTATTCGCAAATATTCGTTCTAGTCTCTTTTGGATACTCTCAATATTCTGGTAAATATCTATGATTACAGTGTATTTTCCTTACTTCAAGCTATAGTGCTGTGTGTGTAGCTGAAGGCATGGCATAACTTACCTACCTCATCAGTTACTTCAGCCAGGGTAAAACAGATTAGATCGACTCACATTAGTAGAGGATGAGCACAAATGCTTCCAGTAGGCGTTGCCTATTGACTCCTTTCTTCTGGAAGGCAGAATTCTGCAAGCACCGCCTGTGTCTCCTAGGGCTCCTCCTGGCCTCACAGTATGCTCCTGCTCCCTGAGGCAGGCTCTTGGAGACCAGGTCTACGAAAACCTGTGGATAGTCTAAAGAAAGCTTATAACATTATTGTGAATATTTAAAAACTCAAACCTGTCCCCTGGAAATTAAAAATGGTTCAGCTATAAGTCATTACAGTGGTGATAGTAGAAAGGACATTATATTCACCTAGCAATTATTCTAGCCCTTGGTGAGCTGAGAATTAATCTGCAGAAGGAAAAACAAACGCAGATGTTTGTTCTTTCTGATTCAAAGCCCTTTGAAATCAGTGTCTTCCCTGTCAGTGTGTTTTGGATGAGGTCCTCATTCTGCCTTCCTTTCCACTGTCCCTACAGTACCATGAAAATTCAGGCTGTTTCTCTTTACTTCCTTCCTCTCCATAAAATGTCTAATAATCAGCCATCTGGTGTCCAAGATGCCTTGAGTATTAGGGCATTTCCTTTATCCAGGGGAGGCTTGTGAGAGGAAAGATAAACGTGTTCACGACCCATCCCTGCAGTGGGCTGATTAGGGTCTGGCATTTTTTCTTTTTTTTTGCATGGATTACTGTAGAGCTAAGAGGCACATATTTACAGGGAGAATTGTAGTTTCTGGTGTAGCAGATTTTATGATGTTACTTGAATGTTCTTAATTAGAATTCTATGTAATGGTATAACAGCTGTAATATATGTTAGAAACCAAGTGGGATTTTGAAGGGAAAAGGCGGTATGAGATCTATAGAAAACGTATGTCTTAAACTACTGTGTTCGGGTTCTTTCTCACTTTAATTTTGGCTCACACTGGCACCCTATTTTTCAGAACTAACAAGAAAACTTAACCCCTTCCTTTCATTCTGTATGGCAGACTAGTACCGAGAGACTGAAAGTTGTGATGTAAACAGTGTGCAGGGCTCTGTTCAAGTCCGGGATGGTCACTGAGGAATAAGGGTTCTGTGCACCGTGCTGTACAAAACTGGGTCAGGGCTCAAGGTAGCCAATGGACTGAGATGCAAGTGTAAGAGTTAAATACTGAAGGGCACATAGAAACCATGAAAGAGCATCCACTGGACCACTGCATTGAAAAAAAAAAAAAAAAAAGCCTAGAGGGAGAGGATAAGTCAGACTAAAATGAAAATAAAAGCAGTACGAAGAAACTTTCTTCTTAACTAGAATTAAAAGAACTTATCAGTTTACTCTATGATGACTTGTAGGCCAAATGCTTGATGTGAGGGAGGTTTATATCTTGATTTGTGAGCCATTGGAAGTTGCAAATTATTTGTTGTCTTGATTGTGGTAGAGTGAAGAGAACCCAGTACAGTACTGTTCGTATTCGCAGGATGATGCTCCCTTCCCATTCAGGTGTGAGCAGTCACTAGACATTTGTACCAGGAGTCTTCACCTGATAGAACATTTATATTTAGCAAACAGTTCTGGTCAAATGGGAGTTGGTGAGGTGAAAGCAAAATGAAAAGAGACATCCTTAAAATCCCTTTAGGCTATTTTGGTACATCTCAGTTCTAAGCAAACAAACATTTATAATTCTTTTTTTTTTCTTTCTTTTGAAAGTCACCTCAAAGGGCACGTACTACCCAAATCCCTGCTTGAACTCTGCGTACAGTTCAGACTTTGGATTAGAGTAGTCATACCATATTTAAGCTACCTAGTACATCCACAAATTAACCAGCTAACAGCATACACTAGCATGAGCGCAAGAAGTAATGATAGCCTAAACTTTCTGTACAAGACTATGCAAAACTTCTTTGAATGGGAGCATTTGTCTTAGTGTAAAGAGCCAAGGCTTGGTGCATATACTTAACTTTTGAACCACCAGGTAGTCCCTACCCAAACTACTCACAAAGCACAAATGCACATGCAGATAAATCTTTCTCTGATGATGCTGCAGGAAATTGTGAAACGCATGTTCTATTCAAACACAGAAGTCTATAAAACCAAATAAGCATATTTTTTACATTAACATTTGATTTAAGTTTCTAATTTTGAAGGATACCATGGTATAAATGCTCTCCATTCTGGTTCTGTGGTTATCATGTATGATATTCCTAACAGATACCTGGGGTGACTGGCAGCACTCCGATTTTAGAAAAAAAAAAAAAAAAAAAAAAAAAAAAGACCTCTTTAGACAAAGTGCTAGAAAGCACAGCCTATCTCACTACCCTATTTCTGTCAGTAGCCACTAGTGGTAGGGCTCAGCTGCCCCATTTCTGCACAAACACACACTCTACCCTTGGTAGTAACTTCTGGAGAGAGAAAGGTCCTGGTTAGTACTTATCAGCATTTGAATTCAGTCTGTTGGTTTTCTGGTAACTCTTCTTCCTCAGTTTCCATCACAATCATCAACTTTCACAGTAACACTGTCTCTGGAAATGGTTTGCCCCGGAAGCAAGATAAGCAGAACATGAACACTAGCAGGAACTGAAGCCAAAGTTTTGAAAATCCTGCTCTCGCTCTGCAGCACCAAATAGGAAACTGTTTGCATTCATGGAAGACTAATGTACAGGAAAGGTCAAAGTAACTCCTACCACTTTCCCTCATATCTGAGCCTAGTTTTTCCTCGATCCAGCAGCTCACAAGTTTATTTACCTCTGCCCTCACTGCAGAACTGAAGAATTCATCCAGCTGAGAAATAATCGGCTTCTGCAGTTCACAAGGTAAAAGTCCCCATTGTTTTCTGGTGGGGAATACCACCTGACGAGGCCTGAGCATTGGATCACAATAGGGACAGAGGTCCCAGCGCAGGAAAGTGTTTTCTTCAGGACGTTGCATAAGCACAAAGTTAATTTTAAGTCCACGTTACAGTGCCATAGCAGTCAATACAACAAAAGCATTTACGTTGAAGTCAAGTTAGTACCTGTTTTTAATTGCTGCTGCAAAAGGCTTTGCCTAAGCACACTTTCAGGTGCTGCCTTGGAAAGGAACACGTATCAGCAAGAGAGTAAAGTGTTTTGCTAAATCAGAGTATGTTGCAGTACCTTTTATCACTCTGTATAGTCTCCATTACAGAAGAAAGGTGCAGAAGCCGAGCTTTTGACATTAGAATGATCCTTCTGCATCCCTAACTGTGGGTTATTTTAATTAAAAAAAAAAAAAAAGTTGAAAAAGCTAATACAGAAGACTTCATTCTCCCATAAGGCACTGATCTTTTCAGTGTGTCTGTAAGGAGCTGCATAGGTCCAATTTAAACTGGAGGAGAAACTGCCTTGACTTCGGAAAGCTTGTGATCAAGTTCTGAGCAGAGGCCATGAGACTAAATGACCTGTACATCACTAAATAGTGCACGATTCCCAGCTTCTGACTGAGAAGGTAGGAATTCTAACTGCAGGGCCTGAAGTCGGTGCCACTGTATTTTCTGAACGTACTATCTGGGGAGAAGCAAATCTCTATGAAGGCAAAAATTTGGAAAAAAAAAAAAAAAGAAAGAATTTACATTAAGAAAATAAAGCTTTCCTGGACTCTAACGTGGACAGATGCTACAGGAGCTTGGAAACAGTCATCAGGAGGAAAGAGAGAGTGAAATTATAGTCTTAGGCCTAGCTTCATCATCATGAAGAGGCTTTTGGAAAGTTGGCTCAGTCAGTACTTGGGGATGACAACCAGTTTACACAGGCCTCTTCCTCTCTGGAATGCTTTCTCGTCATACGCACTGATAACAGCACCCCCCGTGCCAGGAAGTAATACAAACACATCCTCTTTGAAAAGCTATCTAAAAAAAACGGGAGGAATTTTTTTCTGATTGCAGTAGAGTGACACCAGTCCTACAACAGCCATCTGCATGCCACTCCTGTTTCCTTCCTTGTTTTTATTTTCAGCTCTTTTTATAGCCAATGTATTTCCAAACACTCCACAAGAGATTCTGAGTTGAGAGCTTTTGCAGTTTCTGGTCGCTTGCATTACACTAATGCAACCTGTTTGCAGCAGACCTCCTCATCTATAATTTACTGACACAGCTGGAATAGCCCAAAGCATAACACTAAGCCATGAGAGGAAAGCAGTGCGAGGAAGCAACTAGGTCAGCTACCTGGCCTAAAGAATCAGTGGATTAGCATGGTGTCTCTCACATCTCAGGTGCTCATGTTTCCACCATTCAATGCAGTTTCTGTTTGTTCGGATGAACTCTCTTCTTCCCTATAAATAAAATGATAGTTACAGGGAACGGAGATGCTGGCATGAAGCAGCACACTGTATTTCTTTCCCATGAAAAGTCCTGTTCAATAAAAATTGAAAACTGCTTTCAAAACCAAGATTCATCTCGGTAATTCTGTCTCCTCCTCAAGCCAGAATGTGTTTTTATGCCCTGAAGAACTAAGGGAAATATTCGTAAATGCTTTCAGTAGTGCAAGGAAAGAGTCCCAACTGTAGCTTGCAGTTTACTGGGAATACGTGCTTCCAGTACTTTGGCTTCCAGACAGTATAGTCATGATTTCAGAAACCATTTCAAAGAAGGGAATGATGACCGTGTGGTTGAGACGTTGAGACTGGACCAGTCTGGTTCAGTTCTTGGCTCTTTCAGAAAGTATAGCCCTGGGCAAATCATCTGATCGGGTAGCTTCCCCATGAAGTAGGGATGATAATGGGTCCTCTGTCTGACACATCTATTAAAACTACACAGAGCACTTGAGATTTAAAATTACAAGGATGAAAACGATAGATCTGATTCATATCCGTACTTCCCAGAATCCTTTTCTATAGGTCAGGTTTTGACCATTACAGTGGTACAATAAAAAATTATTCCATTGGCTTAGCGGAATTTCTCCAAGTGTTCACTGAGCTAAATGAAGCCGGAACTTAAAATATTAGATCTAAGTGCTTCTTTTTGTTTCTTTTTCTTTGATGGGATTGTATTCGTGGCTATTCGGAATGGAATATCTCCAGCTCCCATCTGTCCATGAATGTCTTTTCAGTTTCAACTTGTTAGCTCTGCAGTTCTGCACCATCTCTGAGATTTGCAAACTCCTCCAAATCTAAAAGCAGAGCTCAGTAATATTGCCTTTTTTTTTTTTTTTTTTTAACCAAAATGACACACCCCCCAAACTATAAACACAGTAATTAACCCTAAACAATTCACATTTGAAATAGGGAATCAGATCCTCAAAACCACAAGCATACAAATGTTTCCCTAAAGGATAATCAGGATGTTGGACTTGCTAATAATTTTATGTAGGTATGCAAGCTATGAGAGAACCCATATGGTCCTTTTCCATGCTACAGTTCTGCTACAAAGCTATATGCCTGTAGAGTTTCAGCACTTGTTGGCTCTCCTTGATGTTTTCAATATAGCATATGCTGTTCAAATATGCTTTGAAGGTAAGAATTTTAGCAAGTCATTGCTCTCTGTACTTTCTCTACATCCTGACCCCTCGATACCCTTGAAACTGGAAGTTTCACAGTCAGAAAGAGTGCTACAGAAATATTCCTGTCTCCTCTTATCAGCCTTGACCCATCTGAAAAACAACAGAACTGGAGCTGCAAATGTCTTTCTGCTCACATCTTTCCCTCTCACACATGCCCCAGAGCTACACAATAGGAGAACTGCTTAGAATATCATAGCAGAGTTTTGCCTACAGCAGACACAGCCATCTGCAAAGAATTCACATTTCAAGACCTGCCGGTTCCAATGGATCTGAAAATCACAACTAGTCAGCAGGCCTGGATGCAGTCTGCATTGCTAAACGCTTGGGTGCACTCATATAATTGCATAATTCAGCGTTGTGAACTCCCTCTTCTCAGACAATGTGTTTTAGATATCGACTGCACAGAAGGTCAGCTTGTGCTAGAAAAACAAACAGGCTGCTTTGCTTAGTCCAGCAGCGGAGGGAGGGCTGGGAATAGGCTATGACAGGAGACATCCAGCCCTGTTAATTGTTGTTACTGGGATGTGCTCAGAGGATTTCAACCTAGCTTTTAGCAGTCCAGACTTCATGCTTTTCTTTTTCCTTCCGTGTAGTGATGTGTAGAGGGTCTAGTCAAGACTGACTTCTGATGCCATTAGTCATTACACAGACAGTTCTCAGGCCAAACCACTAAGTGCCTGAGACATACAGGTGCAGCAGAGCGTGCCGCAGAGATGCACCAACTCCTGTTCCCTGTGGTACACTGCCTCTGCTTCTGAAATACTGGGCAGATCAAGTCAGCTTGTGGGGATCCCTAATAACATATTTATTGGATTCCGACAAATTTCATAAAAGAGTAGAGATGTTGCAGATAATTAGGTCCTGACATGTTTGGGGAACCTTGTGATGAAAGTTCCAAGCATTCATTTGACATCAGTACTGATCAAGCACTGGAGAGTTCTCACACGTTCCCATCAGAAAAGCTACATTTGGGGGATGCAGTTAGCCACAAAACCCAAATTGCTTTTTGCTCACAGAATTATCTGACGCATCTGATAGATGATGCACGGGCAGCCCAACTGATTGTGTTAGGCCACACAATCATTCAGAGGTAGGCTGGAAATGAAGGGCTGTCCCCTCTTACGCTCATTCTGTGAATTGAGTTATCCAGGCTCTTGCAGTCAGCACAAACCAACATCCCCAAACACAGGGGCTTCTCCCCAGAGAAGCAGCTGGGAATTAAAGAGGGGAAGAAAAAATAAATCTTTGCATTAACGCTGAGCTGAGAAAAGAACCTGAACGTTGACTTGCAGTTGTTATTCGTATAGCAACCCTCACCTCAGAGAAAGGCCCCCGGGTAATCCTGGAAGCCAAGGTTAGAGCTGCACAAGAAAGTAAGAGGAGGAGCGAGGACAGCGCAGCAATCAGGAAATAGGAACGTGGGGCTTTGCCCCCACCTGGAGCAAATGAAGAAATGACCGTGTAACTTTACAGACTGAAACGTATCAGGTGGCTGGCAGCACAGACCTAAAGGACTTTTCTGCCCTGTGGGGTATTTCCAGGTGTCCAAGGCCCTCAGTAAACAGGGATGCACTTCTCTCGAAATGGGTGCGGGTGGAATGACACAGCCTTCCCCTACTGGGAACACAAGAAAAGCAGAATAAAAGTGCCTAATTATGGTGTAATTTATTTTTCTCTTCTGCAAGGGGCTATCAGTGTTCTGTGAGGCAGATAAGGCAGCACGTTAGAAAGGCACATCAATGGTGCTGCCGGGGAAACCTGGCTTTTGTCCTCCCTGTAGTGCTACCTACAGCATTCCTGCTGCAAGGGCAGGGGAGAAGCTTGTAAATAGCAAACAGGCACAACACTTAGCAAAGTCATCACAACGCATGACTGCTGCGCAGGCTGTTTTTATTTAATGCTTTCTTTTAGTAGGTGCTTCAAAGGTATATATGTTTAGAGCCAATTATATGCAGAGAAATCAAAAAGATACCAAAGTAACAAGCAGTAGGAATACCGGGAGCTGCAGAAATAAGTACCCATCAGTTTTTCTCCCAGGGTGTCTTACCTTCTAGGATAAAGCCACAATTATGAACATGTTAAAATAGTCTTTTCTTTATTTATTTGGCTACTCAGGAGAGAGGAGAAACTCCGTCTTACTTGTGTGGTAGTGGGGGAACACAGCCTGAGAGGTCCAGCACGGCAGCCTTACATGCTCCTGTAAGAGACATTCCCTTCCTGTACACTCTCCTCAGGAAACATATGTGCCCTGATGAGCTGAGTTATCGTATTACAGCCACAAAAAATCCAAGGATGTGTTAGATGCTTCCTTGATGGTTAGTGTGGTGGTCAGGAGGAAGGGTGCAGACTCAGTCAGCTTGGAAAAACAGACCAAAAAATAATAGCACAGACCCCTCCTGTGCTTACATCTGGGGGGGGGGAAGCTCGGCAAATGATGAGAATTAGAGTTCAGCTGCTGCAAATGACTTGTAACTGATTATCTTCAATGCTCAATTAAACTGCTTGAGTCAGGAGAAATGCTGGGGGGTTGTGGCAGTTGCTGTATGTCCTACTGAGAAGTGAGGGGAGTTTAGCAGGTGTAGCAGTTCCTGCAGTCTAGGATGGACCCTTCATAGTCAAGTGGTAGGACTGCCTGCTCTGGGGTGTCTGAAGGAAGCAGAACTTCCACAAGGTTTTTGAAAAGGTTCATTAGTTAATGAGGAGTAATTTATCATGATGACTGCTATTTTGAGGAGCTTTTCAGAGGCCCTAATATGCTAGGCCCTAAACTGACGTTAGAGATCAGTGCTGCTCAAAGACTTGCAGCACGGAGGAAGGAGAACTAGCTGTGTGCCCTGCAGTGTGGGGTACTGGCAGAGCAAACTGCAATTGTTTCATCTGGTAGCATGGGTCTACATCCTCTGGGAAATGCTGTGTGAGAGCAAAGTGGTATAAGGAGTTGTTCATCCTGAAAATCAGGAAATAAGTCGGACCGCCTCATTCCCGTGTGACTGTGGCACTCCCTTCTGATTACTACCTGGACGTGATGGCAAAGGGCAGGAATGTACCAGGGCATCAGAGGGGAAGGCACTGACCTGGGCTCTTCAGGAGGCTTGTGCTGGATGGTCAGAACAGCTCCTTTCTGGTCCTAAAGAGCTGTAAAAACTTAACTGAAAAGCAGCATAGCCCACTACACCTCACACCTAAACTTGTAGGTGCACAGAAACAGCTGTTTGCAGATTAGCCCGTTGTGCCACCTGCGTATTTTGAAGTTATTTGTCAAAGGAGAAAAAACTGATTGGATACACATGATATCCACCTGGCCTGGGCTGCGAGATAGGATTCAGTGGAAAGGTTGTGCCTGCTGTGGCTGAGCTGTAGATGAATGGCCCTGCGTGCTGCTGATGTGCACACAGGCAGCTCGTTCTGCCAGGGGAGGTAATAAATACCTTAAAAATAAATAAAAGCCTTGGGGGCAGGGGAGTGAGGAGGTGTAGTTGCCCCTGCACAGCTGAGTTGTAGGAATCAGACCTTGCTGGGTGAATCCTGTACTTCTGGCTAAAACTTCCTCTCAGCTTGCGGTACTATTCCATTCTCACAAGTGAAATTGGATCTTTTATCCTTGTCAAATCACAGGGTCCCTGTTTATTTACTCCAGCAGATAGAAAGTAAAGGGCTCTCTTCCCACCTATCTTGCTGTAAGTTCACAAAAGATGATACAGAGCTGGATCCCTTTTATCATGCAAGGCTCCTAGTTCCCAAATTCTGTCGCAGCCTTTTCCAGAGGGGCATTGCCCCCCTAACAGCTGCCCAGCCCTCAGCCTCTGCGGGAGCGCTGGGGGAAGGCTGGGGGCTTGCAGCAGGGCCATACACACACACACACACACACACCCCAGGTCACGCATGCAAGCGAGCCATGCAAATTCAGGCTCTGGGAGTCCCAAGGGCAGAGCACATTCCCCAGCCACTGCCCCAGCACTGTACTTTCCCACAGATGAACCTCACAGAGAACTTGTGTATGGAGAGGGGCAGAAACAAAGAAACACTTGCAAAAGGAGATGACAAAAGCCTCCAGGAGTCAGTTTTCTTATCTGCAGTTTGCACTCAAATAACCCCAAATGGCCGCTTATCTGGAGCAACAATGGATTGATTTAAATGTGCAAAAAACCCTGAAGAGTTTATCAGGTTTATCAGATAAACAGCCTGCAGTGATGTCACAAGGGGGTGGATGATGAGCTCATGGGGAAATGCAGTCCTCTGCCACTGCCAATGCAGGGCCTTGTCTGCTAAGCTCAGATGGAGATTTGAAATACCCTCGGGTTTGGGATGTTCAGGGCTGGGGCTCTGCTCTCCTGCCTGGGACGTGCAGGGAAGGTTTTCACACAACATCTTGCTATTTAGAGATCCTGGGATAAAAATGTATCAACACTTCTACCCTGTAAGCAGAGCTGCAGAGCAGATGCCAGCTATCTATGGAGGCTGCCGAACACGAAGCACTGATCTCGCAGATAAGTCGTGCTTGCTTCCTGCTCCCTCAGGACTTGACCCAGGGTCTCTTGAAGTTGTCAGAAGACTTGCGATTGACTTGTCTCTCAGTTAGTGCTCCCGCTGCCCAAAACAGACAGTTCTTTAATTACTGCATGAAGAGCATCCCCCAGTAAGCTGGAGGCACAGACGCACTGAATTTGCTAGAAGCTAACGAATGTGCTCCCAGTTCAAACTCGGCTCTTTTATAGGGTTGGTTGCCTTTGCACCAACCTCCCAATTCCCTGCTGGCGTAAGCGTTTGTCAGCAGAAGGGAAACAAGTTAGCTCTGTGATTAATTGCCGGTAAGGTGGCTGTGGTGTGTCCCAAGAAAGTCCTTACTGGGTGGATTTATTTTGCTTTCTAATGCATTCAGATGCACGGGGAAGGAGAACAATCAGGACGAGGAGTCCCTAACCCCCTTCTACATCTCTGCAAATGTCAGGAAAGCTTCTGTTCCTTGTGTTACCAACCCCAGGGACAGAGGTGTGTGCACTGAGGGTGGGTTACGTGTGTCGGTGTCTGTGCAGCTGTGGAGGTGAGAGCCCTGCCTGCGAGCTCGCCCCTGCGCGCCCGCGTCCCACCTGGCCCCGCACCCTGGCTGGAGCTGCCTGCGGCCGCTGGGCAGCACACTGCTTCAGCAGCACCCTGTGCCTTGAGGTGACACGGTGCTGGCAAGCAGCCGCCTGGAGTCCTTGCGCAATTCTGCATTTTCTCCCAGTCCGGGAAATGACTTAAGAAACCGAGCCGGCTGGGCCAAGGCGCTTAGTGCTGCAGGTTTTGGCGCGGAGCCACTGGCCAGATGAACCCGCTCCCGTGGGGCTGTAAAGCCCTTCTCCTCCCTTGCACGGCAGTGCCTCTCTGTCTGGCCCCAGGGGCTCTCTAGCACCGTGGTGACAATGCCAGGTGGTCCTGAAGCAGAAGCGTCCTGGGGTATGCCCCGAGCGCTGTGTGGCTGCAGAGCTGCAGCAGGGAGGCTGCTCTGCCTGTCAGGCGTTAGGTGAGCGCCACACGCTGCTGTTGGGGTGTCCGAGGCTGCCTTCTTTGAGAAAGGGAGGCCTGCAGCCCCTGAGGTTGTCCAGGCACGTGTACGCATGGAGCAGAGGGTGAGGGTGGATGTATTTCTCCCCCTTACATTGTGTTTCCTCTACCCGTCTGTGAATTCTGTGAAATACAACCCAGACATCCTCTCTGTGCTTTAACTGAGCTGTGTGCAGGACAGATAAAGGACTGGCTTTCTTTAGATGTACAAAAATTAAGAGCAGCCCTCTTGCAACCACTGGAATAACAGCAGTGTAGATAAGCTGCGAGTCAGACCTCTTCTGCTCCTTGTCCTCCTGCCCCTTGAGTCCAAGTGCTGCTTCGTGCACAGGATATACTTGCAGTGTAGGGAAATACAGGCTCCTCCCCACATCCAGTCCCTGCACTTAAACAAGCCTTTGGCATCTCTTGTTATTTCTGAACCTAAATATTCTTTTCTGCATCGTGTCATGCATTTATTTGTGTTTTTACCCTAGAAACCTCAGTCAAAACAAACAAGGGCCTGCTGCCCCACTCCTTGAGTCACCAGTGAATGCAGCGAGAGACAGGCCTAGAATAAGAAAATGGTACTCACCTCTAAACATTTCCCATATGTGTGTTTACATACACCTGCTTTTATATGAAATGTGTATATGGATACTTTTGTATATGTAGAAATATATAGAGTGTGTATGCGCATACACGAACACACAAAAATATAAACAATGTCAGGAGGAAGAGACCCCAGAGACAGTAAGCAGATGAAGTAAATCAGCAGCGGTCGGGACTCACTGTCTAGTTGTTGTCAGAGCTACTTGCTTGTGGTTTGGAGCAGTTGTGCTGCAGGAATGGCACCTGCCCGTTCCTGCCCTGCCAGCAGCTGCCATGGAGGTTAACCAGGGGGTGACCTCCGAGCACCTTCTCTACGCAGCAACAATCCGTAAGGGCTGGTCACTCCAACGTCCCGATGAAGTATTTTTTCAGGTGGCTGTTTTAGTGGTTCGAGCCTCCTCACTGGAGCCCCATGCTGTAGCATGTCCTCTGTTGGAGAACTTTGATTTCAGTTCTTTCCATTCTTTGTTTCCTGTTGTTGAAGTAGATGCTTTTTAACACAGCTATTCTAAAACCATTGCTAACGTCCTGCATATTCCACTTTCTTCAAAGGTACAGTTGCAAATAGAAGTTGACTTTGATGTTTTTGGCACAGCCTTGCCTTCAGCCCCTGGTGTGTAGGTCTTAGCATCTCTGGTCAGGAAAAGGAACGCCTGAGAGTGACTGCTGCGTGAGCCCAGGTGTTGGAGAGCTCAGAGGAAGAGGATGTTGGACCCCTTGGGCCTAGCTAAGAGCTTTGAAGTCTCTTCATGCTGGCGGCCAGCTGTACATTTGCTCAGGACTCGCTGGGTCCATTTGAAGTCTATTTCTAGCCGGCAGATGTCATTCAGCAAGCACAATGGGCACTTAGCACGAGAACCGAGCCCCCAGTCCCTCCCTTGTCAGCTGTGGGGGGCTGGGGCACCCCCAGCAGGATGCTGCAGTGTGACACCCTCCTGTGTCCCTGTGGGGATGTGCACGAGGGGTACCTCGTGGAGGAGGTGGCATTGCCCGTAGGCAGGGATAGGGGCATTGAGTCAAACCAGCTTTATGCTGAGGTAGTCGCTGTGCTGGCACTGCACCAGGGCATTTCTCCCTCCCAGGAGACAAACTACATGCCCTTCATCCATCCTATGTAAAGATTCTTCCTGAAGTGAGCTTTAAACACTGCCTTTGACTTGGTGCCTCTGCTGAGTCTCAGTCTGAGCAAAACGCTCCTGCCTCTTCTGTCAGAAGCACAGTTAAAATAGCTCCTGCTGCTGGTGATTTCATGGGAGGTAAAAATAGGGAACAACTAACGAGACACAGGAGAGGCACTTCATGATGACAGTGTTCTAACACAGAAATCCTAAAATTAGGAGTAGCTATGTCTGTGTCTCAAGGCAATTTCAGAAGGAGATTAGGCTCCCCATCGCTGACTCAGCGTAACTCTGTACCTGGCCGTGTGTGCACACTGGGAATTCCCTCATCTCCCTGAATGCAGGTACCAGTGTCATCTACCACGATACCCAAAGTTTGCCCCTGTGGCCAGAAACACCATTGAATCCAAACAGTGAGAAACATAAGGATGAAAGTTTATATGGGCAGATGGGCCTGCCTACTCAGCTGCACTTTCGACACCCAGGAAAAGGACAGGTTGTCTGTAGGGCTCAGCACTTTAGGATGCATCCATACTCATGAGCTCATTTGCAGAGCAGGCACCGAGCTGGCATGCTGCGGGTGTGTGGAGCACATCCTCTCAGCAGGACCAAGGTCAGAAAAAAGCAAGACAGCACTGTGTCAGTGCCGGGAGGGGGCTCAACCAACAAGAGGCCAGGTATTTCATTGCATACTAAAACTTGGGGCAGTTTTCTCATCCAAGAATGCTGACCCTACTTAGCTGTGAGGAGATTTTGTGCCTTGTAATCCCCCATTGATCTGGATTACTCTTTTTATTTAAAGAAACTGACCTCCAGCAGCCACACCAGCTCCGTCTGGCCCAGCAAGCAAGTCTGGAGCACAAGTACAGGAACAAATTCTAACTCAAAAAAGTCGGGTTGACAAATATTGGGCCTCAATTAAAAGGCTGAAGAAAACAGGAGAGCATTATCTTATGCAAGTCTTAACACTTTGCTAGTAGACTATGTAGTCTAACAGGTCCCATTAATCCTGTTTCTCAGCTAATAAATTAAGGGGTACCAAATCAGTATTTTGCTAAGCCATAATACATTGCTAAAAGTCAGGTTTATTGTTACGTGTAGCCAGCTCCAGTTTCTTTCCTTCCTTTTTTTAAAGAAGGAATACAGACCTCTGGCATCCGAGTGTTAGCCAGTGACATAGAAAAACCTATGTTTACATCTCTGACTTGGCCCAGACTTCAGGTGTGTCTTTGGGTAAGTCCCCCAGCTTCTCTGTATTTCGGATGTACTCCAGAACTTCTCCGCCTCCCACAGGTATCATGGTGCCAAAGTGGGTGGTGCTCAGGGGCCTTCTTAATGAAGCTGTGGTTGTCACACCGTGTGGAGACGTAAATGAAGGGTAGGAACATGAAAGGCACCGTAGGCATCATTTGCCCTGACTTTCAGTGCATGTCATGCACGTCACCCGTAGTCCCCTCCCTCTGTAAATACCACTGTAGTGCATTTTCCTAAACATTCCCCCATGCCCTTGCTAATTTAAGCCTCTATGTTGTGCTGAAAAGTCACGTTGACACCCTCAGGTATTTCATGTGACTGCAGAACCTCAGGCAGCGTTCCTGTAACTATCTTCATCTTAATAACAGTAACAGGTCCTCAAAGACCGGCGTTAAACTTCTGGTTTAGGCCTTTGCCTAAAATTAGTGCTTGAACTGCGTGTGGTCTGGAGACATGATTTCATACCTGCTATTCCTGGAACTTCTTTCCTGACTGTGAGCACGGCCTGGTTAAAACCCTTCCTAAATGCACTTCCTTGAGGAGGCCTCTGAAAGATAAATGATGGGGGTGATGTTGCGTTGTCCACAGGGGAGAAGCTCTTTGTCTCGGGTGTGATAATCATTGAACAAACCAGCGTTAACGACACCGGTATTCCAAGCAGCTCTGTGTTCCTATAGCACGTTTTGTATTAGCCTCCTCACGCTGCCAGTGCTTCCTCTTGCTCCTTTCCTACCAGAGCTGTATCCCAGGCTGTGCCGGTGAGGCCGGGAGGCAGCTGTACGCATCCCTGCTGCCAGATTAGGAACCGGGCATTTGTAACTCGTCCTGATGATGAATGAGGGTAATTCTTCCCTTTCATGCCTCTGGGAATTATAAGCCCCCTCAAGGTCCTTTTATTTTTTTATTTGATTTAAACTAACAACAAAGATGGGCTGCTTAGGCTGTACTGGAGGGCTGCATCTCTGAGGAGTACAGGGCTGTGGAGACGTGATAATTCTGAACAAAAAGATGCTCTTCTCCTGCCTTCCTTGACCTTCTACCAGCTGTACAGCCGCAGGGAGGTCTAGCCAATCCTGATGGCATCTGTGTTCAGCACAGACACTCTAGCCTTAGGTTGGGTCAGAAGAGTGCTGTAAAAGAAGTAGTGACATTACTGTTTACTAAAAACAAAACAAAACACAACAAAACTTGGCTTTTTCTTTTTTGAATAGAGGCAAACATCCTTTCCTCTCATTTCTGGCCAGATCCCTATTGTTTGTCCCTGGAAAGTGGTTGAGATAAAAATATAAGTGACGGTATCCTTTAAGGAGCAGCAAAAAACATCACAGCTGTGCTATTGGGAAATTACCGAGGCGGTACAGAGAAGGTTGGTGTCTGAACACGAGCAGTATTTTTGATCTACAGATCTGGCCCTTACAACTCAGCCCCTCCTACACATCTGCCTGGTCTCATAATCTTGCAGTTAGTCTTGGTGTTTTCACTTAAAAGCCCCATTTCCTGAAGCCACGTGGTTTCACATAAACCTCAACTTTCACCTTAATAAAAAAAATAAAAAAGGCAAATTCTTCACGACTTCAGAAAAAGAAGAATAAAATAAGCTTGCAGGTATGACTTCATGGTTCCCGGAAGGCAGCAATAAAGAGCACAATTTTATTTATGATTTTTAAATTAGCTTCCTATCATTCTTCAGGTGTTTGAATGCATGTATTTAACAGCTTATGTATAAGGTAATGGGACAGTATTAGGAAAAGAGGCACTAGGAAGTTAAGGCTCCATGAAACAGGCAGATGGTTGCAGAGGTAGAAGTGGGATCCAGTTACCTGCATTCACGGCTCACATCCTGCTTTTCCACAGCTGCCTTTCTGGAAAGCAACTGCTAACGGGGCAGTGAAGGACGTTATTTGCAAGACAGGCTGGGGATGGTGAACAAAATAGAACATTAAGACTTGAAAGTTGCAACAAAACCTCAATTCTTCAACAAAATGTCATCTGTGTGTGACAGAGGAACAGAGTCTTTATAAAGCTGGCAGCCTGTGAAGTGATGACTGATGGCATCATTGTGTTTGGGATGATTTCAGAACGCAATGCCGCAGTGCGTGCTGGAAGAACAGTTTTTCCACTCTTCCTTAGGCCGGGAGCCAGACTGTTCTTTCCCAGAAGTGATGAAAACGAGCATCCTTAGCTGGAACTTGCTTGATACTTTCCATCAGAAGGACTCTTCCAATGTAGCCCCACCATACAAAAGCATGATTGTTTGCAGGCCTAGAAAAAATCCTGCCTGCAGTTGTCAAATGAGCAACTTCAGAAGGAGGAAACCAAGCTTCAATAGGTGCCGGTCTCCAGCCACCGTCAGGCAGCTGTCATGCTCTGATGATTCATACACAAAGTATATCAAGAAAGGCCTAGAAATCTGCATGTAATGTGTGATTTCCTTCCTCTCCCTCGTCAAGGGCAGCCCTTTATATACGGTCCAACTGAGTTGTGGTCTCCAAAGGGGTGTTTCTGAAAAAGGTGTGCAGGAAGAGCTGACAGAAGTTTATCCTCAGGAAAAGTCATGCATTTGTTTGGTTCTCTGGGGCTGCTTGTTTTTCATGAGTTGTTTCTTTACAAATTAAAGCAAGAGAATCAAACAAAAAAAAGTCAGAGGTTTGTGTCTTGACCCTGGCAGGACTGTCTCATACTCACTGCCGCTGCTTGTGATGTGTTCAAGCAGCTGGCCTCCTACAAGAAGCCAGGACACTAATGGATCAGAAAATCCCACGCAGCTTGTTTTCTTTCTCTAAAGCTGACACGTCCAAACTGCAGCGAGATGCTGTTATGATGCAGAGGGGAGCTGCTGCAGGAATCTTACCTCCAAACCCTGGGAAAAGTGCACATTCCCATGTAAACGCACCCTTGTGGTTTTATTGCCTGCTAAGGAGCTTTTTTCTTCAGTCTGACATCAGAGTCTCTCCCTTCATGCACGAACACAGGGAGGCAGCGAGTGAATGCCCCTGTCTTCTGCAGGAGCCTGTGGGGCGAGCAAGCACCCTGGCTTGGGGACCGAAGCTGCAGCTGTGCCCTGCTCTGCCCCAGGCAGCCCTGCTCTGCCTCCAGTTGCAAGCAAAGGTAGCGGTGCACGGGGTCCTGTCACAGCAGGAATGGGAGCAACTCTGCAGTCAGCAGAAAGCCACTGGGATGGGAGTAGGATGCGCTCTCTTGTGCTTCTTCAAAAGCCTCCTTTCCCTGCGTGACCTCAAACTGCGTGAGAGACTCCAAATTTTGCCCCTTCAGCTGTCTTGGCAGTCCCTTTGCTATCAGTACTGATTCACAACACCTTTTGAAGAAAGCCAGTGTTCTAATCATTGCAACTGCTGAAAACTTCAGTTTTACTCCAGTAAATAAATGCTCCTAGGACTCGGGAATACATCCCAGGATCTCTCACTTTTTGGTCCCATGGCAGCTGCCACAAAGTACAGCCGATGAATGAGAACAGCAGCCGTCTGCTAGCACCAGAATGCTGTAGTTTTGGCTGCATTTCTCATGAACATTTTTGATTTTCTACGGTAGATGTCACCTTGAAGCTTGACAACACAGAGTTCACCAGCTCTGCAGACCCATCAGCCAAGGGATGTACCTGGCAGACAGCGGTTCCCTCGGATTCCTTCCAAGGAGCTACTTCCATTCTGAATCAAGCAAGCAATACCGAGTGTCACCCAGCAGAGAGCACTGCAGACCCAGGAAGGCTTCCAGGCTGGGGAGATGGATTCTCACAAATTGATCCTCACAATTTTCTGATTTTTTTATTATTTTTTTTTAGTGGGGGATTCTTCTCCTTCTTTCTTCAGTCCTTTTTTTTTTTTTTTTTTTTTTTTTTTTTTCTTCTGGCAAAGGCAAAAGCAATAATTCAAACAAGTCTCAGCTTCTCAGGAGGAGTTAAACAGATCACAGCCAAGAGCATATATGAAAGATAAAACTCAACAGGATGCACCCAGGGTTAGAGCACGGTGTAGGGCTGCCAGCCCCACTCATCTGAAATGGGAAGGTCAGTACAAAATCCTGACTGTACCTTTAAAGAACACGTGACTTTAAAAAATGCATCAACCAGGTACCCTGGTACATGTTGATTTTTGGTGTGTAAACAGAGATCACGTTGTCAGACATGACTCTAAAAATATAAAATTTTGCTCCCCTTGCTCTGAGATGAGATTCAGCTCAGATTTACTCTAGAAGTTGAGCTCTTAAAAACACCAATAATTGGTGTGAAATCACAAGAGTAATCTGTTTTGAAAGAACAGAGGAAAATCAACTCATCAGCAAAGCTGAATCTGTGATGAATGGAGTAAAATCTCTGGACCTGTATCTACAGACTGACTTTAAAGAACCATAGTTACATTTGATCTTGGCTGCGAGAATCAAGATAGGCACGTGCCACGGTACTGCCTTACCACACCAGGAAGGAAAGTCATATTCTGAGGTGCCTTTATGAGGAAAGACGTAGTCTCAGAGTTTTCCTTGGACTCCTTTTCTATGCCTCATTTATTTGCCTATACATGAGGGATTACATTTCCCGTTCACAGCTTTGTTTTTTGTCTGCTTAGCTTAGGAGTTCTTTGGACTAGAGAGACTTACTTATTAAAGGCTTGGATGCTGCTACATTGCACTCAGAGACGATTCAGGCGTTTACAGATTTCATAAACATTCTGAACACTACTGTCCTTACTTTATTCCATGTATGCTACTGACTCACATTTTGAGTAAAGTATGTTTTAAGGTAATTTGTTACTCAAAGCACTGCTTTATTTCTGAATAGCAAGTAGTTAATAGCATCTGCTGTTGAAGCCAGGAACTATTCAGGAAAAAAATAGACTAAAAAGCCCTTCCACACTACGTTTCTTATGAGTTGCTAGACAGAACTGATACTAAAAAGAGGAAACCATTCTCTGCAGGTCACGCTGTACAAAACATCCTCCCAGCTGTATGTGAGAATCTTGGTTGAGGGGAATCCGGGGTCTGGTGGCAATTGCTTCCTGGGCAAAGAACTCAATAGGAAAAGGGTAATCTAATAAGTGCTACACCCACACAGAGGGACATATTGAATTCATTTCTTCTGGAGTGCATTCCCCAAAGAGCTCATGATCTGGCCTCCATACCCTGCTGCAGACAGCAGTTTTGCTTAGGTCAAGCAAAAGGGGGCAGCTGGACACCGCCAGGTTTGAGTTACACTCAGACACACAAGTGGAGGCGGTCAGCCCCACATCGATCCACGTTACATCAGAAACAATATCTAAAACTTCCCTTTCCTTACTGCAAATCTTTTCTTGCTGTGTGACTCACTGGGATCTGGTCACTCGATCAGATTGCTCTCACGGTGTACTCTGGTCAGCTGGGTTTTCACTCGGGATGTATTCAAGTATATTCAGAAGAGGTTCCCTAGGCAATAGGTAAAGCTCACCTGTGACAGTACTGAGGTCAGAGAAATGGCATTAGCAAATTGTACGTCAGATCTAGTGCTGATTTACAGCAGCACCAGAAAAGGTGTCCCCTCCTCCTTTCTGTTTGCTGTCCTGAGAGTGCCGGTTGTAGCAGCGTCGCTTGATTCATGGTTCTGACAGAACAGGGCCTTGGGAATCAACGTCAAGAAATACCTTGGCACATTAGAGTGTGTGATACCCTTTGATACCAGGCAGCCTGTAGCCCTTGTCGGATGTCTTGCCGTTTTGTAACTGTGGTGCTGAGGTTGATGTGCACGGGGCAGTTTTTAGCTGCCCCCGTTGCGATGCCAATGGCCTAAGAAGCGGGCAGCTCTGCGCTGGGACAGCAGCAAACACACAGCTCAGTCTTGTGACATGCCACATCAGGATCAAAGTTCTTCCCAAACTAGGTCTTCTCACTGCTGTTATCTGGCATGGACCTTGGATTTTTTTTTTTTCTTTCACCTGATGCAATTAAGATGAAGCAATATTTCTTTTTTAAATCTTTCCCCTGGACGTGTTTCATGTGCTGTGGCCAGGAGGAGCTAGTCAATAATTAATAATGCCATCAAAACATATCCTAATGGCTCATCTAAGCAGGGAAGCTGTGCAGGTGCACAGGAATATGTGAATCAACACCGCAAATAGCATATGCCAGTATATTTTTTCATCCAGTTTTATTCTGATATTTATTCTGATATAAGATCCTTTTTGCCAGCTGATGGTACATCATGTGAAAGCAGATTAGGATAGCCTTCACAAAGAGCTGCTTTTTTTTTTTTCTTTTGAGCAAGTAATGGAGAAGGAAGTAGCATCAGTAAAATCTTAGTGGCTTAATTAGGCTGGTATAATTAATGTGCTTCCATGGGTCATTGAGCTGATGAGCCTTTTGGATTGCCACGGATCCATAACACAATAGGATTTCTGTGGCCTAACGTAACTGAAATAATAATAGAAAAGGCATAAAAAGAAGCAGAAAATGACAGAGCAGTAAAGAACACCACATATATATATATATACAAATTTCTTTTATAATTCAACTTGAAAGGGCACGTTGCTAGTCTACTTGCAGAATTAGTATTTAGGCATTTCTCTCAAATGCTGACATTTATTGACAAAATAAAAGGGAACTCAAAGCTTCTGTTGGATTGTATGGCTATTTCTCCATGTAACCGTATCTGTAGTGAACTTCTGATCTGAGTAATAAAAATGCAGTCTTAGCGAGTGATGTTTTAAATTGAATCCTATCCATCAGAGTAGCTATTTCTGCACTTAGGCTTTCAAGAGATTAAGGGTGAAATCATTGAAGGCAGAGCCCACTTGGCATGCCAAAAGAACTGCTTTTTCTGCAGCTTATTCAAGATTTGGATAGGTTGTGGGTGGGAGAAAGCACAACTAAATGTAGTTCAGATGCTGAGGGGGTAGAAAGTAAGGAAAACTTCCTATGTCAGTCTGTCGGCAATGCGTAGTGACAGCTTTCCTCTCTGCCTTTACATTCTCCGAAACTCCTGTCTTTGATCGTCATTTCTAATGAGCCTCCTTGAAAATGCTAGTATGTACCTTGCAATGGGAGTGTAATTCGGCACAGCGTTATCATTATTTACAGCAGTATAATTCACATTTGTTCATGATGATGAATGGATCCATAGGGCACGCTCGCGTGACTAACACTATTCATTTCCGCGGGACCCGGGCCAGGCCAGCTCATGCCAACGCAGCTCTCAGTCAGCGTTCCATTCCAAAGGAAGAGTTCGTCTGTAACTCTGCCCTTGTCTTTTGAAATGACAGAAATCTCAGCACCAGCAATGCAATGCTACTTTTTGCCTCGGCTGTTCTGCATTCTAACTTGTTCAGTGTCATGCAGCTTGTATGAAGCAACTAAACTCAGAGCATCCATGCCCAGACGTCAGCCAAGTCTTTGGGACATTTCTGGGTTTAAAGAAATAAAATAAAATTTACATGTGAGTTTTACCTATATGAAGTCCCTGCATTTTTGTCAGACTGAAAATAATTCTAACAGCTTTGACAGTTCAGGAGATGGACAGAATGCCTTTATTTTAGACACTCTTTAGAAAGTGGATTTGAAACCTAACAATCACTCATTTTGAGTAGTCGCAGCCCTGCATGTGAACAGACTTATTTTTTCCCAATTCAGTTTAGATTTTGAAACCACAACAGCTTTGAAATATCGGGGCGCAAGTGGAAAGCCATTCGTAAAGGCACACACAGCAGCTAATGTTGGGTGGCCACCTAGGCACCCGAAGAAGTGAGAAGTTCAGAATCCAATTAGTTACACAAGGCATAACCCAGCTGATAGCCGATATTGTTCTAGTGACCTAAACAAAGTTACTGATTACTTATCTGAAGTTTACATTGGCTTCCCTTTCATTCTAGCACATCAATAATGAAAGCTGTTCTGCAATGGCTTATTGCGGCTGGATTTGTGTGCTGTGGCGTAGTGTTTATAAAACAAAATTATCCCTGTGCAGCAGCCAGCATCACATGTAAAACCCATTTGCCTTACTCAGGTGGTTCTAATCTGAAGTAATTAACTTGGATAAACAGTTTCTGCATGGCACCTTTAGCAGATTCCCCATGGGATCTTCTGTAACTTCTGTCCTTTATGATAACATTGTGAAATATATATGGAAAAGAGGTTGTGGGATTTATCCGCCCTATTTCTAAATTGTTCCAATGGAAGACTTCATTCAGCTGCAATATTAATAAAAAATAGGTCACTCAAAGTACTTACGAATGTTCTTCGGTCTGTCTCTGAGAGATTCAACTAAAATGCCAGGTATGAATACGGAAAACAATTATTGTTTTCAGAGCATTTCCAGGGAAAGGCCTTCCTTCTGACAAGATCTCCAGTTGTCTCTAGGACTTCTCTCGGGTGCAGTCTCAGGGATCTGCCGCAGCCCTAACTGCAGGCAGAGAAGGGTCCCGAGGGTGGCAGGTCCTGGGAACCAGTTTGCAACCTGCCCCGGCAGCTGTCAGCACTGCCCCTCGGCTGTGGCCAGTACCTAATCCTAACCCTAACCCTAACCCTGACCCTGACCCTGACCCTGACCCTGACCCTAACCCTAGCCCTAGCCCTAGCCCTATCACGGTGACTCTAGGGCTTTGCAGTGCCTGGGCACGGAGGGCTGGAGCTGATGAACAAATCCTCCAGGTAGCGCAGTGTCCTACCCCCAGGAGGAACGTGCTCTGTGCTGCAGTGTGGGAATAATGCAGAGTAACACTAATGAAAACCAAGTACACAACAACCTTTCTAATACCAGTTTGCCACCCCCTAAAAGCATGAGGACTAGCAGGGTCAGGCAGCTGCTGTGGGAATGAGTAACAAGGTGTGAATTTTCAGTGGCAAGTCACAGAGTAAATGACCCAATTCCTCCTCGGCGTATTAGAAATTTCTGTTTTCCTCTTGCCTGTTTGACTGTCTTTGTCTATTGCTTTTGTATTGTTAACATGCTTCCTTTTTAAAAGAACTGATCCAGAGATTCTCAGTTCTGCATTTGTCTCTTCCACTGCTTGATGTATCTGTCCCTGTCCGGAGGTTTTGCAAGCCATCGCATCATTGCATCACCCTCCTTCCTGTTCATTGTCTTCGCTGCTTGCCCGGGGAGGCTGTGCTTGCAAGAGCTGGACAATGCCGACAGCGTGCTGGGGGAGTAGCTCTGCTTCCTGCTGCCTCTGCTCTGTTCCTGACAACTTCATTGACTTTCTTTAATACCCAGAGCACACTTCAGTAAAGGATTACAAAATGCTTTAAGGACACCAATTACATTTGCTGCAGAAATACTAGCCGTGTTTCTAGATGGCTTTGAACAGATCTAAACCGGTTCTGCTTGGCCCCAGCTAAACAGTGTTCCACCAGCACAAAGGGGCTACTTTGCTCAGCTTTTTCTCTTTATGAGCTGTTTTTAACTAGTGTAAACTGTTTACATCATGGTAACAACAGCAAAACACCCTTTAGTCTACAACTGCTTCCGTGCGTGTTAACACCGTTCCAGAGGTGCAGTTTCTTCCATCCATTCCTGACTAATGGCCCTGGCAAATTTTCTAGCTACAGGTTGTTCTAAGGCTGGAGAATAATTTCTTTCATCAGGCAGAGCTATTAAGTACATACTTTCAAATCACAGCTGTCTGCATCCATCTGCTTCATCTTTGCTGGTGTAGATCCATCAGCATCAGCTTGCTTTTTGGTTTGGGTTATCTGATGGGAAGGGCTGCTGCTTCCTCAGGACAAACTTTTCAGCAGGGAGTGCAAAACAGAGTGCACAGTGCTTCAGCTGATCAGAGTGACTGCATTTAGAAGGAGCATGTTTTTAAATTAGAAAGCCTCCTGGCAGAAAATTTCATGCCTGGTTGATACTTGTCTCTGCATTTAAGCTGAGATGGGATGTTTTTTGGGGTACAGATCTCACCAGTTCTTCCTTCAGCTGGACAATGTATGAGAAGCCTTCTCTTAATGATAAATATATATATATTAAAAATAAAAAATAAAAAAAAAAAAAAGAGAAATGCTTCAATTTTGTACAATATGTCTATGAAAAATATTGCATCAAATGAATGAGTCAGTAACGTGGTGACACGTATGCTTTCAATTTCCTTGCCAGCAGAGTTTTAGTTCCTGAGGAAGTTCTGTTCCATTGACTTTGTTTTGTAGTAGTCTTTGGAAAGTGGGAAGTTGATTTATGATGTTTGGAAACAGCGTTCAGGGAAATCTTCCTGGAAAGTAGGCCTGGGTGCCTGGACTGAGCTTTCCAGAAGAAAAGATTGCACGCTTGCTATTGGGCATTGTCTTCTGTACACGTGTAAATACAACAAATTGCATTGAGAATGGACTGAAATACCACATCACTTCTCTTTCCCTGTCAGTCCCACACGCAAGTGTTGCCACTTGACTGTGCTGGAGCAATGCAGACATGAAGGAACAGGGATATTTATAGGTTTGGAGTTTTGTTTTGTTCTTTTCAGTTTAAGGCCTGCTGGGCTATGCTCAATAAGAGTTCTTTCTGCCTTGTCAGAGACTTTTTGTACTTCATCCAAGAAAACGAGGACATGATCAGAAAATAAATCCACTAAGACCAGACTGTTGAAGTAGAAAAGTGCCTTTGTAGTTCCAAGGCGTCCCAGTCTCTTAAAATGCTAATAGCATGCCTGAGAATGAAAGAATTGATTTCAGTGTATTTATTGAGTACAGTAGCTGAGCTGGTGGAAGACAGGCGTCTATCATGTAAAAAGATGCATTGCTTGATCACATGAGGTTATGTAATGTCACTTTAATTTTTTAAAGATAAGCAGGAGTTGCACATCTTCCTTCCCTATTAGCTTCAGTCTCTGATTTTCCACGTGGGAATTTCACGCAAATGCAAAGTGCTTACACCAAAGTTGCAAAGCCAAATGCTGTGATTGTTAGACAGCTTTAACTGTACTGGACATTTATTGATCGGGCTGTGATGATTCAGCATCTGGCCTCCTCGTCCAGACTAACCTTGTCCTTCTGTCCAAATAAACAGTGTAATAGAGAAAAAAGAAACACACTTTAACAGGTTTGTGCAAACAGGCCATCAGAAGGTTGCCTTCTCCGCATGGCATGCCTGCCAGCTTCTGTTCAATACGCTGACTTGTGTTCTGGAGAGCTTCTGCTGGATCTCACAGGCAGTAAACTCCCCTGGGATTTGGCACCCAGTTAGAGGAGAGTTACTTCCCATCCCTAAGCAAATGCTTTTTGCACTTTTAGGCCCTGCAGCCCTTCGCCTACCTCTCACCCACCAAGGAAGCCGTGTAGCTGCCGATTATTTAGTGTGCTTAGTTTGTAACAAGGCTGTGGCTACGCGTTCAACAATTTGCATCTTGCTCACAAGTTATACATCAAATACATTACATATTACATCTGCTATACAGCAAATGTGTAATTTAATATTTATGCCCAAAAAAGGGTTTTACCAAAAAAGTACTCTGGAATAATGTGGGTGTAAAAAACAATGTTCAGTTTATGCATTTTTAGAGCCTGTAGCAACCATGGAAGGAGGAGGGTGGCAGTCAGAACTCCCTTTCCTATGTTCTGCACTATTCAGGAGCCTGGGAACACTTACATCACCCTATGCTTTTGACCTGCTCCACATCAAAAGGTTGATCTTGCTGTGGCTCCCCCCCCAAGCTTCACCAAGGCTATGATCCTGAAAAGAAAAACTACCTAACAGCTACAATAGTAAATTCTTAGGAGAACTGTTGCACGCAGACAGTGTTGATAAATCAGCCACTAGACGCAGTATCAGAAACCACTTTTATACAAGTTTTTAATAAAAAAATTCAACAAAAATATATATAATCAGGCATTTTATGCAATGCATACATTCTTTATATCTGCAGGTACAGATAAATAACAGAAGGCAAAAACAAGTATTTTGCTGATCTTTGGCCATTAACCGATAATCACCCTAAACAGATATTATAGGGTCAAGGAATAATAAACTGAGTCTGTAAACTTCTCTCATTACAGACAAAGTATCAGGCAATAATACAGTAGTTAGATTTCTAGAAATGTAAGGAAATATTTCTTTAACACTGCCCAATACTGAAATTTAACCTGTTTTGCTGATATGGAACGTAAGGCCTACTTTTAGCTGACACACAGGCAAAATTCTTGGGTTTACATTAGATATGCTCCATCCCTTACTACCTTAACCTACTTCCCTTCACCATACGTTGCTCTAAAAGGCCAAACTGTACCTCTTCATGAAATAAACTAACATGAATTCGTATTGGTGGATCAGTTTCCTGAACCCCAACCAATGTACATACACACAGAGCAGTTAAGCCTCCTTAAGTCAATATTTTTTCTAACTTGATGTCCCAGAATAATAGCTATGCTTCCACTTTACAGCACAGATGCATCTCATGGCTCTACCAAAGCAATATATACATGATACACATTAAAAATCATAAAAGCAATTTTAAAGGTACACCAATAGCACGTAGCAGCTTATGTCTATGTATGTACATGTTTTCACAGTTATATTTTAGAAAACTGAGAACATCAGGAATACTTTTACTGTGTTTTCTATAAATATTAAAAACTTAACTGTCAGGCATTTTGACAAAATAGTATTTATGATATCACTTTAAATAGCTCTTCAAAACCTGTAGAGTTTTAAGCATAAAGGCTGTGAAGTTTGAGGATTCTTTAAAGTGTTTAGCCAGTTTTAGCAGCTGGGCTGTCTGCCAGTTTGATTTTTTTTTTTTTTTTCTTTTCTCCCCCTCCGTGTGTGTGTTCAAATCTGGTAACAGAGGAACTCCACCACTTTTGATGGGATAGGCAAGTTCTTGACTTGGCTGGTTGGCATCACTCTCCGAATTGCCATACGACATAGGTGTTGGAGACTTGAAACTTGTCTCGGAGTTGCCCAGAAGTACACACTGCCATCCTGTGTCCTGCACAGCAAAAAGGAGTAAATAAACAAACTGAAAAGAAACAACCCCCAACAAACACAACTGTACAATTACCCCACTTGAAAGTTGAAAGATTTCAGTTTGGTACAAATCCTCACATATGTAGTTAGGGGGAAGAAGCTTTAAACAGTTGCTTAGTTCTAGCTAGAGCAGCACAACAACAATGTGCTCATTATCTATGAAAGGCTTGATCTTCCAATAGCTATGCTACCTGCAACAGAATAACTGCACTTGATTTCGTAATGGTAATACTCCAATCCACATTTGTGGGTCTGTATTTTATTTATTCTCAAAGATAAGAAATGGGTTTATCAGCCTCCAGATTTTACTGCTATTCCAGGCACGTTTAAACAAATAGAACCAAAAGTAAAGCAGAGTCGAAAGCATCAAGTTGCAATCAAAGGTATTTTAAGAACACTTAACACAAAAGGTTAAAAACATTGGCTAACTTAAATATTTCAGAGAGGGTGGAGGGAAATGTATATACTTGCCCTGCAGCTAGAACACTGCCATCAGTAGAAAAGGTGCAGCAGAGCCCATTGTTCAGAGGTGCAACTTGTACGGGGTACTCTTCATCAATTCTCCAGAATCTTACCATTCTGAAAAGCAAAGAATGAAGTAGTAAGTTAGAATTAAATGTCTATTCTGATCTCATATTTTCTCTGATGCTGCACTATAAACTGGTCTGATGCAAAATTCAGGCAGTTTTATAAACATTTAGTAAGTATACGATGTGTTTCAGATTTGGCCTGAAGTATTATGACTTCTTCATTCCTGATATTTACTTTGATTTGTATTTCTTCAACCATTCTAGCTCTGCCAATTAAAATAGAAGGTTGCCTTCATCAGCAGAAAATAATAACCTAAAGATTTTCAAAGTCTCTCTTCAATGTCATCATATAAGCTAGGAAATCCCAACAATGCTCATATTAAATTAAAAAAGAAAATAATTAAGCAGTCCTCTTGTAGATAGTTTAATACCCTTGCTGTCATCTTGAGGAAGAATTCTTCATATGCTTAAAATATGGTACTTCAAAACATGAGTTGCATTGTTAGCAGAAATTGAATATCAGGTCACTGAGTACTTTTAATTTAATTTTCAAATCTAAAACTACAAGAGACTTCATTGCATTATTATCTCCTTACATTTACATTGTTTACAACCCCTCTTTTTCTATTTTCAGTTGTTAACACGCTTAAGTTACTCAGATCGTTCACCCTGTACACAATTCATTTTTTTCTACGTTCAGAATGAACATGAACGTGTACCAGACAACTCATCTACTTTTACCAAGACCACTAAACATCATTTCCCAATTAAAAAAAAAAAAAAAAAAAGCTGACGTTATTTAAAAGTTCATATCATATGGGAAGAATTAAAGGAGTCCCAACAAATCTTTCTTCATACTTACTTATCATCAGCGAGGCTTGCAATATGTAGTCCATCGTGACTAAAAGATACTGATCTAACCCAGCGGTCATTTGCACCTCCAGCAAATATTGGAGTAGGAGGGGGAAACAGATGCCTGGAGATAAAGAGAAACTTAGCTAACATCATATTTAAGAACTATGGAATGTTTTCCTTCAGCTCTGACTGGTAAAAATGAGGGAGAAAAAAATTGATTGAGTATTTTAACTATGAAATCAGGAGTGCATATTGAACTATTGTATATTTTTTAGTACTGAACATTTCAGCTTTATTGAAAATGCATGAATTTTTTCTCAGAGGAAAAACTCTGCTGTTCTACCATTTTAGGATTTCCATCAACCACTGTTACGATTTTCTCCCAGGTCTAGTTATCAGTTAGTTGCATGAAACCATTTATCTTTAGCAGTCACCTTCATTCTAGGAGAAAGTTTCCAGATTTGACTAGTTCACTTACCCAAAATCCATAAGAATAACTCCAATATATGGATCCCAGACATAGACACGAGTATCGTAAGATGCAGTAGCCAGTAAAGCTCCATCAGGAGAAAACTCACAAGCTACAACATCATTGTGATGTCCTTCAAGTTTCCGTATCATGGAGTATTTATCCATATCCCAGAGAAAAACCTGCAATTAAATAAGCTAATGTTATAGCTCTGCTCAAAGAAGCAATTATACATTTACTTTATTTATTTATTTATTTTAAAGTATAGCTGCTAGTCTTATTTAGGATTATATTAAAATCAGGCATTATGAATTACTACAATTAAGAAATATGCTCAGTGTCATACTCAGATTAAAATCAATTTTTTAAAAAAATAATTAAAGCAGACATGCAAGTTCTAATTCAAGTTTGTTAAATGTTATTAACAAAATAAGCCAAAATATAAGATAAAGGCAACACGATTTAACCATATAGCTTACTGAAATTCATGTATTACAAAACTATTTTATTAAAATATGCAGAAATAAATAGGGTTAAACTCTACGGTCCCCTCTTTTCAGTAACTACCAAAATTTTAAGAAATATACAGACAGAAAACGTAAGGTTAACATATTGTTACTCCAGTGGCATCCCTTTGAGTTTAAGATCACTTGTTTACAATTGGCTTGGATCACCAACGTCAGCCTAGGAAGAGAAACAGATACTGCAAGCAAAGAGAATTTTCACAGCCAAAAGTTACGTCTTTGGCAAAACAACAGGGAAGTCTAACCACATTATTAGAAAGAATTTACGCATTTTAAATCAAGTCAACAATTAAAAAAAACACAAAACATTAAGCTTACAATTTACACGGCCAATTGCATATTGTATTATAAACATTGGTAAAAGATTATAATATTCTGGGATTTTACATGCAGTTGTACATTATATATAATCAAAATGAAGACTGTGCAGAATTACTTCATAGAACGAACTATATGTACTGAATCATAAGTTTATAGAAAATGTCTTTAGCATAAAATATATCCCTGAAAGAGCTCATTAGGGTTCTTGATTTTTTTCCCTTGACTCAGTCTTACTGCACAGATTAAGTGCAGGCATCTTGGATAAATATGTATGTTTGACCAAAGCAAACATGGCCTTAGTGCCTCACATACTTCCTACAACTGAACCATTTTACAATCAGTTATAAACGTGTTGACCAATTCCTCTAAGACCCCAACATTCCATAGAACTGGAAACTACATTTTAGGAGTCAGTGTGTTTCACTGCTGGGAAAATTAAAAAAAAAAAGAAAAAAGAAAGAAAGAAAGCAGAAAGTGGACATCAACCAGCACCTGCGTACGTACAGTACACCTTGCAGTCGAATGCAAGGTTACTTCATCCTATGGTAAAGTTCGCCCCCAGCCTGGTAGCCAGAGATGCCACTCTTTCTGCCCAGCTAACACCATTGTGCTCCTGTGTGAGTGGTGCCAGCTTAACCTCAATCACACCAATATTGCTGCCACCACCTGTGACAGGGAAAGCAAGAAGCTTATGGAAAACACAAAGCCTAAAGATATCAATGTATACATCCACATCTGCTCTATTTAAAGAAAAAACAAAACCCCAAACTCAACTATTCTCTATCAGATCTGCACTGATAACTTAAAGTATAAAATGCATTCGAACAGTCAACCATACAAAGTAGTACTCAGTGATTGAATTGTGATTTTTATTCAGCATTGCTAGGCTCCATTAAACTACCCAAAAAGCCCCTGTTACTAAACTGAATTCCCTTTGCTGTTTTATCCTAATTCTTCAGTGCCAAGAAAAGCAGCTTATTGTATGCGTGCTTTACCTGCACTGCTTTCAGTTCTCTAGCAGGGCATTACAATACAGCTGTAAACAAAACCACTATGCTGTTCTTCGTTCTACATCTTTTAGACACATTAGTGCCATTTGTATTTGAGAACACGTAGAAGCATTTTTGTTCAGCAGGAGATACCATGACTGGCTCAGACTTTGGAAAGTCCTTTTCATTGAGCAGGAAATAGAAACAATAAAAATCAACAATACAATAGTTTTATGCATTAGTCTAAGTATCTTTTAACACTGGAAGCTTTAGTCTTCTTTGATTTTATACTATGAACATGTGCAGGACTATTGCTCAAAAAATGCTTAAAGTTTCTTCAACTAAAAGCAATGCAAATTCAATTCATAAATCAGTGTCTTAACGCACCATTTGCTAGTTTAATTTCATGCACTTTTACATCATCATAAAACATTAGAGGTTCATGACACCGAGCACAAGCTTAATGTTAACTGAGATTTAAAATGATTATGCATACAATTCAGTAGATTTAATGAACAAGAAACTCTGACACATACTGCTTTACTAGCTCCAACAGAACAGAGAATGGAAGAGTCTGGAGAGAATGCACAACCATATACCCAATTCTGATGTCCTCTCAACACTTTCATCATATTTCCTGGGGGGGAAAAAAAAAAAAGACATTCTAATCCCATAAGAATTGATTAAATATTACACATTCAATATGAAAAATATTTCCTATTTTTTCTTTTTAAAATTTTATGCTCTTTCCTAACAAGATCTTGCAGTGTCAGTCTACACAGGAATAAATATTCTGCAGCTTCTAAATCCTAGGTCCCTGTTAAAAAGTCACTTCATGTACTGTTTTAACTCAATACCAGCTTGTACCTTTAGAGTACATATAGATATATAGATAAAGAATTTCGAGAGGACATGCAGATTCAGAGACTAACAGAAGGACTTTTTTGAAAAGAAAGCCTGACCTGTGTTTATAGCAATAAATGAGGAAAGTATGTGCATGTTTCTCCTATGTGTTACAGCAGATGAACTTAAAATGCGTACCATCATCTTTCAGGTCCCACACTCTCAGTGTTTTGTCTCTGGATGCAGACACTAAAATCAGGCTGCCATCTGGGGCAAAGGTTAAATCTCTAACAACTTCTGTATGGTCCATCAGGTTAAGGAGGAGTTTTCCTGTTTCGTGAAAACAATATTTGAAACAATATTAACTTTTTAAAAAACACAAGGTACTTGCTGACATACGTCCTTCCCCATACTCAAGGACAGAGTAACTTCTTGTTGTTAAAGTTTCCTTTGCTTGAAAGTATTCCAAAACTACAATCCAGAAGAACATTTTGGACTAAGCAACCAATATGCCTGAAATTAATCACATACTTAGCCATTTTGGAGCACCAAGGCTTTCTCTTACATCACTTATATCTCAAAGCATGACCTGAGTCTGTTCCTTCCTCTAGCAGTATCCGATGTCCCTAGTTGCACTTCATTATTTTAAAAATATTTAAATTGTATTCAAGAGTCAACTCCCAATTACAATTCTGTAAACATTTTTTTCTAAGTATTGACGTTACTACTGCATGAAGTGACACTGACACACCAATTTCCCCTCGCACACTCTACCTGTATATACATCCCATATCTTGATGCGCCCATTGTTCAAGCCTGTTGCAAGTAGAAGCTGGTCTTGCCCAAATTTGAAACGATGCCATTCTATATTCACACAGCGGCTCTGCTTCTCAGGCACTGAAGACCCAAAAGCAAGACTCCATACAATATCACCACAGTCTATTATATGTTCACAGGGCTTGTTTTTCTGACCACTGTCACTGTTCTGTCTTGGAAGTCTTGTACTGATAGAATTTGCAACATTCTTTGTGCCATGCAACAAGCTGCAAAACAAACAAGGAAAATATAAAGAGCCTTTAAAAATAAGTAGCTACATATCGTGTGACATTCAGAATGCAATAGAACAGAAAGGTCTTTAATATGTAATGAAATCTGTGAGTTGCCATGATGCACATTCTGGAGGCATGTAAGAATGCATTTTCATTTTCAAATTATAAAAGCTGGGTTTTCTTATAACTATCAAGAATTATTAACCCCTGGAAAACTTCTACAAAGACTGTCCATGTCTTTACCTCTGTAGAAAGCAACATATTAACTTAACTCACTCTGGAAAACTGCTAGATACTAACTTCATTAAAATGTAACCTACAACTGAAAAATAAAACATCTTTTGGAACTTAACTTTCACTCTAAAGTGAATAATAATGGGTCTGCCTTTAAGTAAATTCCTAAAAGGTAAAAATAAAATAGCTTTCTGATAGGAAATGTAGAAGTCCAGATCTGCTTCAGTTTTCAAAATTCCACGTTCATTTTAAATTCCACTTCTTTTAGAGCACTTGACTGAATTGGTAAGTCACTCCGCTGTGAAGTTGCAATACAATCATTTCTCTGGCTGGCCACAGAGAACGGGATAATGGCTGGTACTTTAAAGAACTAGTTTTTCCCTAAGATGTCAAGGCTTAAAGAGACAATATAGGAGTTTGAATCTATTAAATGTTATCTTCTATTTGGAAATTCATAAGCGTTTCAGCTTAAGAGCCATGTGGTTCTTACAAGTTATTAAGGCACTGGGACCAGGGGACCAGCTTCACTATGCGATGTCCTTGCGACCACGCAAAGTAAGATCCATCGGGAGCAAAGGCGACAGTCCAGTTCTCACGGCCACACTTCTTGTCAAAAGGAGAAGTGGGGGCTAAGAGCTCTCCTACAGTACGGGACCGTGCTGCAAGGAAAACAAAATAGAAATTCCAGTAAGAAACTCAGCATGCTTTAAAAAGTTACCGAGGAACCAGGCCAAACGTTCATCATTTTGCTTTTACGGCGAGTCCCTAGGGCCGAGCAGCCGGCCCCGCACAGGCACCGGGGCCTCGGCTGCCCCGCGAGGGGGGCAACGCGGGCGAGCGGCCGGTCCCCGGCGGCCCCCGGCCCCGCCACGATCGCGGCCGCCCGGTGCCCGGTTGGGAGCCCGGCGGCCCCCCCCGCGCCCCGCCCGGCCCCCCCCATCCCCCGGCCAGCTCGGCCCGTCCCGGCCGCCCCTCACCGATGAGCTTCTCGTTGACCCTCGGGGGAAAGCTGGCCATCGACGGGGCCGCCCTTCGGAACGGCTGGGGCGCGGAGCGGGGACCTGCGGCGGGAGCGAGAGCGGCTGAGGGACAGCGACCGAGCGACCGCCGCTGTCCGGGGCGCAGGCACTGGGACAAAATGGCGGCGGCCGCGCGGGGAGGAGCGCGGCGGGGAGGGGCGGCCTCGCCCCGCGGGCGGGCGGCCTCCTCACGGCCTCCTCACTGCCTCCTCACGGCCTCCTCGGCCCTCGGAGCCTCGTCCCATCCTGCCCGCACCCCTGGCGTGCTAAATTCCAGTCTGCCCGGGAGGAGGACCGGGCTGTGGTGCTGTCGTGGCGAGGCCCGCGGGTGCTGCCCATTTTAGCCACCCCCTGGTCACCTCTTGACTCTGGTAGCGGGCTCAGCCTGCACCAGCCCGGCTGGCCAAACCCGGGGGTGCACAGCATGGAGAAAAACCGCAGCAGCCCCCCCGAATTGCAGTCAGGAGGCTTTTTATAGCCGCTGTTGGGGCCGTGTACTGGTGAGGTTCAGTGGGTGCGCTGCAGGGTCCTCAGATGGGATACGAAACGTCCCAACACGGCCGAAGCGCCCCACCAGCTGCAGTTAGCATTGCTGCCTCCCTGCCTTGGACAGAGGTCATCACCATTATCTGCTGAGGCACGCTGTGACATCTTCTGTGGCTGCTGACTGTGGGACTGCAAGGCAACACGTAAAACAAAAAGTATGCGAAAGCTGACATGAGTGCATTGCAGAACGCGTGTGTGGTGCTGACCTGCACACTCGATTCTAGCTTCACTAGCCAGGCGCCAGAAAATTCTTGGCATTTTCCTACTCTCCTGATGTTTCGTTGTAAAACTGTGCAGTTCACTGTCTAGATCCAGCATGATCTGATTTATGCTCAACTTTTAAATGTATAGTTAGGGTTAATGGGGTTGCCCTTAAACTACTTGTTCCTGAGGCCACCTCATTCTGTGTGGTCTTGTCTTAATGTCTGGGTGTTCTTTCCCCATCCTTTTTCCCCTTCTCCTTTTACACACCTAAGTTCTGCCCCTCTTCTAAGACTTGGTGACTCTTTCCGTGCTCTCTCTGTACTTCAAGACAGCACGTAGTATAATTAACTGCAGCTAATAACTATGATCCCATTCCGTAGTGGCCCTGCTGGTGGAAACACTGCAATAGCCATAGGGATCAGCTGTTCTGTAGCAACAGGAATTACCCTTGTGTAATCAAGGCCAGTGGAGCATTTTTTAAATCATTTAGAGAAACAATGTCAAAGAAAGGAGCAGGAAGAAGTTCTGAATATCTCTGGTGGTCCAAACAGTAGCATGGATTAACACCAGTCTGTGTGGTGCTCTCAGCCCATCCTAGCACTGATCTATCCCAGGCCTTCCCAGCAGCGTAGTGCTGCTCCTGCTCTACCCGTCCTCTGCTGCTGCAGATGGAAGAGCCCTGCCCAGCTGTCTCCACATAACAAGGCAGATTCGTAGGCATTGTGAAATGCTGCCTTGGAGTTACACGAGTTGTGAACGTTTGAACCAGGCCAGCTCGTAGCTGAGATGACTCACGTTGTAAGAGTTCTCCTGGGGGCCCGAGCCTCCCCCACAGCCAGGATAAGGCTGGGTTCTGTTTGCTTACCTTGGGGGGGCTGGTACAGCCGGGAAAGATAGCAGTCAGGTTACGCAGCTTTGGAGGACTGTTGCCATGTTACTGGCCTTCTTGTTCACTTTTTTTAAAAAAGCGAAGTATTTGTCAACTTATTATTTCTGTAAGTTCCTGTATTTTTGTAAGTTCTGCTTCAGTAGTTGGTGTTTCCTCTTCAGCATGCTTTCTGTTCACTCATGTAATAGATCCGAGGGCCAGAAAAGATGATTGCTCAGCCTGGTCTCTGTGTGACACAGGAATCGCTGTGACCTGGGGCACTGTCTGGCAGTGAGGGTTTCCAGCAGCTACCCCATTGTTCAGCCTGTACAACACCGCGGTCCAGCTGCCAGTCTTTGACCTTCCCAGGCCGTAGTTTGTGTCTTATGGACGCAGAGACAAATTGTGATGTGTAAAGTCCCAGGTTTTTGCAAGTGCATTAGAAATTGTTTGGTGTCACAGGCTGTCCTGGGGACATTGCCAACACCTTCTCTCTTCGTGCCTGCCTGGACGGGCTGTTGTCTTATGTCTGAGGCCAGGTAGCAGAGGTGGAAGGCTGGGTTCTGTCTGCACGCTGCCAACCGAACCATTCTGGCCAGTATCTTTTTAAAAATCAGTCAAACCTCGGAGAGAGAAAGAACCCACGCTTTGCTTCTCAGAGCCCTTGCCATACTTATTGTCCTTGTAAGTGCAGCAAACTGGATGATTTTTTGGATGGTTTTCGCTGCGGGTTCCTGGTGAGGCATAGCTGTGGAATCAGGGGTGGCACCAGGCCGCATACCCCACACAGTCACATGTTGCGAGGGCCTGTAAGACCGTGCGATGACTCAGGGCTGATTTATGTGTTTTCCATTATCCTCCATTGCGGATGCAGCTGCCAAGTCTGCACAGCACTGTTCAGCTGGGGGGCTAATAAGCTCAGTGCCATCTTTCTCCATCAAGACTTTGCACACTGCTATAAGCTTTCACAAATGAAAGAGGACTTTTGTTGTCTGCCTGTCTTAAATACTTTCAAAGATCCAGGTTACGGGGCTTTTCCTCAGGCTGCTGAAACACCAGAATCTGCTTATTCCACATTCCTGTGTACTGCCACGGTGAATCTGGTTACACAAATTGCATTTGTTTTTTCTTTGAAATTTTTAACTGATTTATGATCCGTGTTTTTAATCAGCTTTGTGGAAGTCTTTTTGACTCATGCAGTTACCAGGCTGGACGAGGCAATCCATCTGAAATCGGGGTGCATTCCAACTAAGGGACTGTGCTGCCCGTATAGAACGGGGCTGTATGCGTTTGTCGTTCTATCTGGAGTTGTGAAAGGAGTGGAGGTGTCTGCGTCACGCGTCTCTGCCTCCTGGGCACGTGCAGGACTCTCAGCAGGGCTCTTGCAGTGCTTCATTTCCATTGCTGTGGCTTTCTGCTGGAAGGTTTCCGCCATGGAGAGGCCGTTCCGTTCGTTCCTGTTAATGAATCCTAGTATGGATCGGCAGGGAATATTGATCACAGTTTCCACCCATGCTCTGCCCGCTGTGCAGATCCCCGTTGGGTTTGTGCAGGCTGTCCCAGCGAGGGTTCCTGTTCGGGGACCACCGGCCTGCGTTTCTGTTGTGGTTGTTTGGATCGTACACAGACCTCTGGAAGCCAGCTCAGCCCAGGGAGTGTCAAATACATGGCAAAGGACTAGAAAAGCCCATGGTGCTTTTCAGGCCCAGGGCTTCTGCCCCTCCTCTCCACAGCTGCCCTTCTGCGGAGTACCCATGGCAAATGGCAGGTGAGGGGACACTGCAGGGCAGTGACATCAGGCCCAGCAGCTGATCCGTGCAGTAGTGCATGCATCCCGGTGGTCCGGCTGTCATTAAAAATGCACTATTTATAGTCTACGCTGTTAATAATTCACAAGCTCCTGTTTGTTTTGAGCCTCCTTGAGTCAGAGAAAGTTCAGCGTGAGTTTGTGGAAGCAGAAGAGAAGGTGAAAGGGAAAAGCAGAATGGAGAAAGAGGGCAGCAAGGGTTGAAGAAAAAAAGGGGCTGCAGCAAGCAGAGAGCCGCAGAGCAGTTGTGCTGCTGGGGGGATGAAGGCGCCGTCAGCAGCCCAGAACAGCCCAGCTGCCCTCAGCACTGCAGCACACGCTGCAAAACCCATCACTGGTACCCGAGTGGTTAATCTGTAAGGGCCGGCTAAAAGGGAGTTCTGGGGAGGAGCTGCGCAGATGGAATATCAGAGAGAGACAGGATGGATTTTTTTCTCTGCATTCTTCTGGTCTCCTAGGGTTTTCTTCATTTTTGGACCACATCTTTGTGATATAGTGAATAGAGCAGATGGCTTACTGTGCATGGCGAGTTCAGGACTTCCACTGGGAGTAGCTGCTCTGCAGTGAGGGAGGCAGAGGTTCGGGTTTGTTCTCTTGGTTCAAAACCATTCCTTGTTGGAAGCTGCCCATGGGTGTTGTGCCTCATCAGAGGGCCTGTCAGGAACATCTGCGCTAAATTTACCCGCTGAAGCTACCAGAGCTGTTATCTCAGATGGCTGAAGGTCACGATGAGCGTGTTGAACTTGAGTTGTCCTAAACAGTGATAGCAGTCAAGGGTCTCTGGACCACAGGGAGAGCAGGGCAGCCTCAGCCGCTGCGCTGTGCCCGCACCCTGGTACATGCCGGGCTGAGCTCCCAGCTCCCAGCACCGCAGTGCTGGCAGGGGAGGTGCTCGTTCCTCTTTGATACGGAACAGGAGGATGTGTGCAGCTGACGTTTTGGTCTGCAAGAAGCCTTGTCTGCCACGTTTGAAAGGACCTTTCTTGGACGGCTTGTTCTGTCCTGCGTTTTGTTCCCTGCTCCTGATAGCACGGTGCAGTTAAACGTCTTGGCCAGAGCCTGCTGAGGGAGGGAAGCTATGGCTGGGCAGGCGAGGAGGAACCAGAACCTGTCCCTGGCATCCTCACTTCAGCACTTGCTTGCACGTGGGCTGGAACCACAGACCTTACGTCTGCAGCAGCGACCGTCCGCCCCGCTGCTCCATGCGGCCGTGCGTTAGCTTGAAAGGGCTGGGAGTAGGAAGTTGATGTGAGACCAGAGGAATGTCAAAGCAGTCCCTTAACAAGTCAAAATAAGGGCTACGTGCTGGCCGACAGTGACTGGAACAGATGATAAAATAACAGGGAATATTCTGAACTTCTCCAGTCCCATGTGCTTTTTGTAGATACGAAAATATGTCCTGATTTTTTTAATACGATATCTGGCCGGGGACAGAAGCATACAGTGATTTATGCTAACCTGAACTGTAGTCAGTAATAAACTGCTGGATGTGTTTACAGTAGGAGGAATATTTTTTTGCTTTTTATGAGGGCTGTGTTTTGGCATTGGACTCGCCAGATTATGCACGCAGAGGAAAAATCGATTGCATGAAATGAAGGGTGTCCTTGTCAAATTCAAAAGTTTTTCTACAAATTAAATTTATAGAGAAGCAAGTTGAGTTTAATAGGAAAAATGAAATGATTGAATACCTACATTCTGCAAAGCAGATCAATAAATTAATAAGAGCAGAAAGTCAGCGTTTTGGAGAACTGCAGGGCTGTGTCTGACAGCTGCTGCCTGGAAATGGAGGAGGCTGCATTCCTGCTGCGGCAGGGCTGGGAAAGGGCAGGTTGCTTATAGATAAAGTGTGTTTGCTTACGGATCAGAGGTGGGCCCGGGCTGCTGTAGAGTTGAGCCTGGAAATCTTTGTGCGCTTTGTATCCAGGCCTGTTGCTGCAGGAAAAATACGCAGAGGGTTACAGAAAAGGTGAAGAGTTTGAGAGAAATGGAGGTTCTCTGCAGCTGGAGGCTGGACGAGATAATTTCTGAAGATCTTGCCTAGCTCCCGTGTTTGATGGCTTGTTAAACTGCTGGGAAATAGCTATCAGAGCAATATTGCTTATTTGCAGTGCAGCCTCTCACAGCATACCTAAAATGTGCACCTGTGTTTACCCAGCGTACATGGAGTAAGAGTGGCGTAAAGGAGCCTTAAAGTAAATAGCAGAATATGAACTCGAGTAAATAGTAGTATAAGGAGGAATATTAGGGCAAACAAAAGCAGTGCCCCGGGACCACATTTGTTTCTTAGGAAATGTGTACACCTCACAGCTTTTAAGGAAATTCCCACAAGCACATCTGTCAATCAGAGTGCAGAATATCTCAGGCAGGCACATTCGGAATAAAATACGGGGTGGGATGGTAGCGCTAACTAGTGACAGGGTCGTCTCTGTTACCTCACTGGCTCAGAACTCCTACCAGTAACAGATGCTGATAATCGTGGATCACGGAATGGCAGAGGAAGAAGAAAGAAAAACGGGCTAGGGGAACAGGAATTGGACAAGATTAGAGGCATAAGATTTTGTATAAAATCTGGCAATTATTTGGGAGATTTTATTTACATGACCCTGGTATTGCATTGTAAATTTTGCAAGAGGTTTTTACTTGTTTTCGCAGTTGCACAAATGTCCAGGAGTGCAATCTCTCAGCGGTTTTGCAGTCTGAAAAGGAAGCAGTAAGGAAAGGCATATTGAAGAGCAGGCGTAACACTTAACAGCTGAAGAAAATTGAAGGGAAGAGAAATAAGCAATAAAGATTTTGAGCAAAGGAGCAAAGGTCCATTAATAACGAGAGGTAAAAACAGTGTTCAGAAGAAGGTTGTTTAGTTCCTTTCATAGGAATGGGTTAATGGAGCTTCCTTCCCACCGTGAGTTTTATCCTTTCTCACAAACCCTGCGGGCTCCCTAAGGAGCTCTTGGTCTAGAAAAGTCAGGGTGTTGTAATGCCCTCATCTGATAATGTGACTTTAAGAAAAGCTGACCATGTCACGCCTTTCAGTAAAATCTTCAGTTCTGGCTTCCCTGTCAGTCGCTGTTTGCTTTATCCAAATTCCTGTAGTGGCAGTTGAGCAGTGCCCGGTTGGTGCTGGGGAGCTCTGGGCAGGTCTGGCTGCGAGGCTGCAGTGGCTGGAAAGAAACCAGCCTGGGAAAGAGAAGTACTGGTGGCCCCGCACACCCCTCCTGCACCTCCAGCTGTAGCCAGACATGGCCTCTGCGAGCACCGCTCATGCCTGTAAAGTAAAGGAATAAGCGAGAGCAATACAGGCACATTTATGCTGGGCAGTGGCTCCACACTGAGGGCTTTGTTTCATCACGTCTAGTTCTAACCAGACCTGGATGCGGAGGCAGCAGAACTGCCATGGCTGTGATCTGCTTCCTGCATTGCTTTTTTCTCTGCTGAAGCGTCATGTCTGGCTCTGTGATCAGCCAGACACAGGCACTTCAGTGAATTTGATCGCTTTTAAGGGAAGGGCCTGCTCTCCACATTAATATAATTGCAGGTTATTTGTCCGATTCCTCCCACGTCTTACTTCCTGAAGGCCTGGCACAGAAATCTGGTTTTGTAATCTGAGCACTAAAGCACGGCTGGATGTAATTATGTGCTCCATTATTCCAGCAGCTCTGCAGCACGAAAAGTAAAAGCTCAGTGCTGCCATTAGTACTGAAAATACAGAAGTTAGCATGTGTCAAGTATCTCCTGTAAGAAGTGTATGGGCAGCCTGTACACGGATGTGACTTCAAGTTCACCTAGCATCTATTTTGCATTGTCATTAAATTGTCTTTCCAAAAGAGACAGATGAGATGTCGAGTCGTACATTCATTGTATCTCTGGAAGTCACAGATTGTATAGAAAATATTGGTAAATAAGTCTTGGCAATAGCAATAAGTTCCTCACTAAAGCAAAGCAGGGTGTGGGGGTGTAACCTACCTTTCTGCCAGATGTCATTTGGATGATCATCCCCGGGGAGATGAGATGTACGTGCTCAGACCCACAGATGGATTTATTGGCTGCAGAACAACTGTAATTGTGGCTGAGCATTTCGTCTCACAGCAGCTGTACGCTGCCTCCTTGGTTCTGCAGATGGTCTGATCACTGCGTTTTTGAGTGGGTAAAGGCTGCTGTTAAATAAAGAAACACAGAAGAGAGATTTTTTTTGCAAGACCTGAAATTTAAGCCTATATCCTGACATGACCAGGAAATACATACATATCCTAATTTAGTTACACCCTGTATGTTAAAAATATGCTTGGTAGAGTTTGGGCTGTAAATTCTGCTCTTCGGTCAGGCATCCTGTGCTCTGATGTAACAGCACTTTGTGCTCCCACGAGCAGATGAGGATTTAATGCAGTGAGGATTTAAAGCAGCGAGGATTTGATGCTGTGGCATCATGTGATAAGCCTTTGTCACGAACCAGCATAACGTCGAGCCCTATAAACATCCTGTGTCACCAGGCTCGGGTTACAGTGCAGTTAGGAGGCTGATAGCAGTGCTGGTAGGCAAACATGGGGCAGTTTTATTCCAGGGCACTTGGCCTCCAGTGGCAGTGCAGCAAAGTCAGCGCTGGTGGGAAGCACTGGTGGGACAGGACAGCAGCGCGCTGCTCCTCGTGCTCAGTGCCACTCGCCCTGCCTGGCAGCGCTGAGGGCAGCTCGTGCTTCATCGGTACGGCTGCAGTACTGGCTGCAGCTTCCCTCCACTTCCACCCTTGGTTGCAATGAAGGTGTGTAAAGCAGGCGAGCCCTGTAACCACATCAGGACCCCAAGCAGGCTCAAAAATCAGAGCTGTCACCTCAGTTCATGCCCGTGGGGCTTTGGCTGTTGTGTGCTTTCATGTCACCGTTCTGCAACCCAACAGCTTGCGTTGCTTTGTGGGATGCTGACTGGAAAAGCCAAGGTTGGTGGTGTTGTCAAGCAATGCAGTAACGTGAGGGTAGCTCTCAGTGGTACAGTACCTAACAGTGCAGCAGTAAATAAAAATGGGAAAAGCCACTTTTGATGCTATTTTAAGCAAATTAGAAACCATGAATTAGTGTTTATCCTTACTTATACTGCTGAGCTCCAAACCGGTATCCTTCTAGAGATGATCAAGCTGTTCTCTGAGGATCTGGGGACGAGATGGAGCCTTCTGACAGGACCCAACAGGACAGCACTGAAGGAGGAGCCAGGAGGCTGACGCTGTGCTCGTGGCAGTGCTGCTGCCTTGCTGCATGACCGCGCAGTTAGTCACACCAGCTCTCTGGGCTTCTGCTCGCCCTTTCAACTTTTGCCTGTGTTGTCTGTTGAGGTTTCAAGAGAGGGATCTCTCTTCAATCTGCATTGTACAGCACCTTATGTAAAAGGGTCGAGGTTTCAGGGGAGTCTTTACTACATGCTGCAATGCAAGGAGCAGGCTGTGTAGTGAAGAGCTGTCACACAACTTGGCTGGGAATGGGATAAAGCTGACATGTGGAAGCTGGGCAGACAGACACTCGTGCCCAGCTTATGCCTGTGCAGCTTCCAGGCTTTAAACTGCCACGGGACTCCTCACTCTGCTCAGCAGGACAGCAGTCCCTCTTCGGTCTGTATCTGCAGGTTGTGCTAGCATGGCTGGGTCAAGAAAGAGGATTTTTTTTTTTTTTTTTTACTTAAATCAATGTGCCATTGAAAGCTCTGGTAAAGATAACAGCTACACTGCTGTAAAAGCACACAGCACTGTGCAATACTTTTGCTTTCCAGAATAGAAATAAACTTTTCTACCCATGTAACTGTTTCTGTGTATGGGAGGACGAGATGCACTGACCACTTCTGTTCTTCCAGACTAATGCAGCAAAATATCAGAAGTGTCATTCCACTAGAGAACAAATCTGGGGGAAGCTGGCATGCTTGACAGGTGTAACAGAAGAAAACATTTGAGACTTTGTCTTTTCTTTTCCCTTCTTGCTGATCTAGAAGTATTTTTTCCTCTTGCCTACTCTCTCTTTTTTTTTTTTTTTTTTTTTCAGCTGGCTTTTCCTGTCATACCACATACTCTAGAAAGAGCTTGGCATTTTTCCCTGCCCTTTGCAGCTTTGGAATGTTTTCTTGTTTCTCAATCCCTGTTAGGATAGAAAGCAAGGCAGAGGTGATGTCTTTGTTTCACTGTTGCTTTCAAGTCATATGATGATATTTAGGAAATCCGTGGACCTTCAGTACTGCCAGACTACCCTCATAATGAGAAAAATACATCTGCGCAAGGGGTTAATGAGTGCCCAGCCTAAAGGGTCAGGACGAAGCTGAGGGCAACAATAACTCCTGGTGGCCAGCAGTTTGGCTCTGCAATAGTTTCACTGGCCACATGGCCAGTTAACCATAACAGTAATAAAGAAAAAAGACTGGATCCATGGTTGGGCACTGGCCAAGAGTTTATCAGGAAACTGCAAATGCAAACATCGTGTTCCCACGGGGGCAATGGCTTGGGGGCCTTTCACAGTGCCAAGTATGCTGTTGCTTTCAGGATTAAAAATAATGAGATGCCCGGTGTTCTCAGCAACAGGAAGCAGCCCTCGGCACATCCACCAGATCATTCCTACTGTTTTTTTCTCTGTGGGTTTATCTGTCCAAAAGAAGAACTGATGGAAAGTGTTGCCATAAGCCTGTGCTTCACTTCCCAGAGCCCACAAAAGGAAGGCTTTGCTGTGAGGCAGCAGACAGTCAGTTAATTATTACTTTAGACTGAGGTCTTGACATTTAGTCGCAGTCAGGTCACCATTTGTCACTGATAACAGCATTGCACGGTGCCAAACGTAGCGACGCCTTCCAAGACAGTAGCAGAAATAGAACCCCAGTTGTTTTGCAAATACCTGGAAATGTAGCAAAAGCCCATTTATCTATCTGTCTGTCTATCTATCGATCTATCTATCTATTAGTCAGGGAAAGGATCACCCTCAAGTCTAATTACTCGCAGTGGAGTTAAAATTTACCTTTTCTCCTTATGGATTTTCAAACAGGAATACAGTCACTTCACTGTCCTACAGGTGATGCACTGCAGACGTCATTCTCAGCTTTCAGCTCCATTTAACAGTACCTCAAAGACACTGCAGCTGAGGACTCTGCTGTTCTGGAAGCCCAGCGAGCTGCCATGTGCTGTATCCACAGGGCAGTGCCATACTCCGAACGTTTGAGCCACTTGGTGTGTATTTTAAATTAGCTTTAACAATTTTATTTCAGAGGAGTTCATGTGGGCTTAAGCAGCAGTTGAAATTAAATTGGGCAGCAGAAGCTAATAGCATGACTCATGGGAAGGAAATAGAGCAGCTGGTAAAAACTGTTGGGTAACAGAGAGTCTTTATATTCATAAATTGATACAAGCTAACATCAGGCTTACAAAAATTGTCTAAGAAGCAGAACACAAAATTCCAGTCTTGAGATTCTCTCAGTTCTTAGAGACTTATCTTTCCAGCAGACACTCTCCTTTCCCTCTTCAGTCCCTCTTGTACGCCGGATTATTTAAGAGGGAGGGGGAGAAGAAGAAAACAGTCCTTGGTGAGGGAGGTGGCCCAGTGGCATTTCTGCACGCAGCACAAGCATCTGTGGTTAGGTTAAAATGACAGTGCAGCTGGACCGACTGTTAATTTACGCAGATCTTCATTAAACCATTGGCTTATACCTGTGGAAGTAAATAATACGATTCTGATACCAGCCATGCTGTCATTGCTGGACTGCACGTGGTATGGATGCTAGTATTCAGCAGAGCTTAGACTTCAGACTGCAGCAAAGATATGCTTTGTTAATGTGCAGATGTAGCTGAATCCAAACCCTGGCTCTGAGACTGTGTGATTATAATCTAAAATCAGCTGATCTAACTGAGAAACAATTCCACTGAAGTTAATGGAAACTGCACTGGGTTTTATATTGTGCCAGGGGAAGAAAAAGTATCATGCCCAGCCTTTATTGTATCCCTAGGCAAGTTGTTTTATCTAAGAACTTGTTTCAATTTCACAGTTTATATGAGTGATGGGCATTCATCTGTGACCTGTTGGGTAGGTTTTGTTGGGTGTGAGTAGCCTTTGGCACAGCTTTACTTCATCTAGTTCACCTTTGTGCCAAAGGTATGCGTGTACAGCGATCACAAGGCACCGGGAAGCTTTATGAAGAGCACTCAAGCAAATATAACAGTTTTATGAGGAATCCTGCATTGTGAAGGAAAGGCACGGCACTACCCAGAATGACCATTGCTTACAGAAGAAAGAGTGCAGAACGCAGAGCAGATGGAGACTGGAAGCAAGGTGAGGGGAGGAGGGATGATGATCCCGCAAAACACGAGGCAGGAAGAGCTCACACACTCCCAGGTGGGCTGTGCTGCAGGAGGATGTACCCCCAGCAGGTAGCTGGCTTTGCCACCAAGAGAGACAGAAGCTGTGCGAATGTAGCAAGTTTTGCTTAAAAGGCATCAGACAGCAATGCTGACGGATTCAGGTACGATGCTCGTGGATGGATACACACATTGTGCTTGAGATAGGAACATGTCTTGGGTGAATCAGTGGGTGTATTGACTAAACATGAGGGAATATCCCAGTGAGACCCCACGCTGAGCAGCGTAAACATAAGCAGAGAAAGAACAATCAGCAAGAGGAGGCAATCGTCTGGCTGTGGGCAGGGACTGGAACAGACTGTAGCCCCTAATTATGGGAAAGACATCATCCCAGAGCTCGTAGCACAACTACTGCCACTGCAGTTTCTTGCAGCGGGATGCAGCAATATAAGGCACAGGTAGAGCATGAAAATGATTCATCACAGCACAACCAAGAGAAGGAGGTAAAAGCTTGTGGTATTTATAGTTACATCATCCGTGGGGAGATGGTGGGGAGTCAACCTGCACCTTCCCAGCAGTAGAGCTGCCGTATCTGCAATATTCTTGATTTGCTATGAAGGAGAAAAACAATGCTGAGGTGTTTCAGTGTAATTAGGAAGCACAGCATAATCACTCTGCCCGAAAGACCAAAAGTAATGAGAACACCTTACAGTGACGGAGCACAGATGTTAATGAGTGGCTGGCAGCTCCTACAGACTTTATGTCTCTCCTGTCTCATCCCACTGATACTCCAGACCTCCAGCTTTCTGTGCATGAAGTCTCGCCCTCCTATAAGAGTGAGTCATTGGGAGTCATTGTGATCAAACCACCTCAGATTTGACAAAGAGCTCGTTTTATACCTCTAAGGCAAAATGGCAGACACTAACTTGATATATTTTTATCCATTTCTAATATATGGCATAAGCCTTGGTTTCAGAAAATACTCTGATCCATTAATTTCCTTGAGAAGATATGAGCTCTAATTATGATGTCTTGATAGTGTACTATTTCTTCATATCAGAACAAGTGTCAGGGATTAAACTGGTGTTTTGCATCCAAATGAGTTTTCTGCTGGAACAGAAAATATTTGCCTTTGCATTTCAGCTCTTAGAAATCGACTGTGTGAAACAACGTGCTACAATTTTAATTATCCTATGCTGACGAGACTATCTCGCATTGAAATTCCAGTATGAGTACTTTGTGCAGATTCTCCAATTTCTCTAAAGCGTAATCCATCATTCGGTGATTACCATTAATCTAGTTAGTTCATTCACTTGCTCTGCTCATTTTGAACAGATCCTAGTGCAAGTCAGGGAGAGATTGGAAAACAGAGAATACAAAAGAAAATCCTTGGCTTTAATCTTTCAGAAAAATTTCTTCACATTTGGAAATCTATCCCGTGCATCTCAGACAAGATAATAAGGTAAATGTAATGGGAAGAGAGGAAGAAAAAAAGGAGAAAAAGAAAAAGAAAAAAAAAAAAAAAAAAAGGAAAACCACCATTACTTTATCAAACAAAAATAAACATGGTCTGTTCTGTACTTAGTTCAAACTTCAGGGATTTTAGTGGCCTCTAATGCCCTCTAATGGACAAATCTGTTGGAGCAATGTCCTTTCAGAGACGTGCAAACAAGGGGTGAAAGCACCAAGTATTGCAATGGAGAAGGAGCTGCAGCACTGCCGGATGGGCTGAACAGCTTTCGTTGGGAGCCTGCCAGCTCTGAGATTAAAATCCGTGTTTAGGAGTTTGTAGCTTAGAGATATTAAGTCACCTTTTACTAAAAACTTGGCAGATCCTTTGCTTCCTCCCTCCCTTCCTTCCTTCCTCATTTAGCTGAAATTTGTTTGTTTAGCTTCACTTACAAAGAGCAGGGAAATATTTTTGCCATTGGTCCCAGGTTTGGCACATTTCCTCCCAAACGCTACCCCATCCATCAGGAACTGAGATCAAACGTGTGCCTTATGGAGAAGGCAAATCTCTGTGTGCCTCGATTTTCTCATCTGCTTCCCCAGCCTCCTACTCAGGCAAAAAGCAGAAGTGCCAAAATACCTCTAAGGAAGTGATTCAAGTGGCATTTTTTGGCTCGACTAGAATCATGAGTGTCTGGAAACGTCACGAGAGGGACTGTTCCTGCACAGAGAAATTCCCAACTCTTACTCTAGTGGCTTGGCTCTTCAGGCTTCAGGAGGTCTGAGCCTGTACTGAGACAGCAGGGGATGTAGCAGGGGCTTTTCTCTTACACGACTTCTACCACTGTTGTCACTTTTGACAGCCACAAAGGGAAATTTTTAGCGAGGAAAACCCAGCAACATTCAACCTAAAGCCTGATGAGACAGTGGGGTTGTTTTGTGGATGCCTTGGGCTGTAGTTTCTTGTTTGAATTTACATTTAATCTTAAGGAAGTGCGTTAAGAAATTCTTGCTAAAGTGTCTTAAAAAACCCCACCAAAATAACCAAGAAGCACCAGATTGTCCAGAGCTGCTAAAGAAATGGTACCATAGCTCAGAATTTATCTGGAGCCAGGGAACTTGGGATGATTTCTCTTCAAATAAAACCTAACTAGCAGTTATATATGCCATGAGTCTGCCTGTTAGGGGGCAAAATCCTGCAGGTTTTCATCTGTCCGGCAGACAAGGCCTAACACCAAAGATAACAGCAGGGCCACTGTGTTTTTTTTCTAGGATAGTACAGTAGGTAATTTCTAGGATCACGGGTCTGGGGGCACTTTGTACTGAACATAGGAAGAAGAAGAAAAAAAAAATGAAACAGAGAACATTGGGAAAGAATGATCTTGGCCAAATCGTGGCTGGAATTTTCCAAAGAGTTTGGGGGAAACTCTCTGAGAATTTCCAATGTCACCGTTCAACCTCTGAGGCTCCTCCTCTGCCCCCCCAAATTGTGGGAAGGCTGTAGCAAGTCCTGTTTGCTTTTAGGGAACAGATTTGCTTTGGGAAAACAGCTTTGCACTATGAGAAACAGGAAGAAGCACTGTTTGTTTTGTTTAGTAAATTCTGAGGGGAAGAAATCTTTTTATACTGAAGTCAAGAGTTCCCAAGATGCCTCTCTCTCAGCTAACCTCATCACCTCTGGTTTCTTCCTGGCTCTTGGAGACATGTTTTTCATACACATATCAGTCAGCTGAAGCCCTTTCCTGCCCCCCTACCCGCCCCCCAGTGAATTATTATTGTTTAGATTTTGGCAGAAGGCAGAGATCCCGATGAAGATTGTGGCTGTATTGCCGGGTGAAAATTGAAAGGACAAGGTGAGCACCCAGCGCTCTTGGGCCTCAGATTTGACATTGCAAGTGAATATCCAAATTTGTGTAAAATTTCTGAGGTCGCCCCTGCTCCCTCCGCACGTGCAGCCAGCGTGGTGTATGAACAGCTCTGCCGGTACCACCTGCAGTTGTTTATCCATAGCAGAGGGTTGGCAGGGAAATGCTGGGCATGCCCTCTCGTCTCCCACCAGCAGCACAAGCCGGGCAGCTCGAGCCCCTGAGAAGGGTGAGGATGAGCTAAAGGGAGCGGAGCTGCCTGCACGGGGAGGAGGCAGTGTCCCTGCGGTCCTGGCCAAGCACCCGACACCCCACGGTGAAGCCACCCCATCTCCAGGGACACTGCTGCGCCCGGAGTAAGGCTCACTCCAGGCAATTTCAGGCTGGTTTTAAGGGTGCCATTTCACACTGTAAGGGAGTCCCCTTCCAGGCAGAGCTGAGCAGGCTGCAGGTGTTATAATTTTCAGTAGTTTGTCACTGCCCCCCACCAAATGCTCCTGCGCCAGCAGAAGGGCCTGTTGTTGTTATGAGAAGAGATGAGACCAGCCCTCAGGGCCTTTTTTACCATGGAGTAAGTATCTCTCTATATTTCTGCAGATAAAGCAGCTGTCACCATATGGACAAACATTCTCTGGAACCCTTCTGATAAACAGCTTTAGGTAAGTTCTTTGCTCCACTGAAGCCTATGGGTGTTTTGTGTTCATTACTTCTTTTATACTCCTCAGGACAAATCCACTTCTGCCAGTCCCAGCAGCTTCTGGGTGTACACCATCGTGAACTGGACTCAGGGATCTCAGGAAACTCAGTGCTGGCCTGGTCTCAGACACCCTGCACAGCTGCACGTGGACGTCGCAGCAGGACAGCGGAACCCTAACCTTACCCCGTCTTCCCAGGTTGGAGGTAACCATTCACCTCTCCAGGAGGAATGCTGGGGAGAATACAAAGTGCTTATGAAATGACACAGTGATACAAACTGCTCTTTTGCTGATGTGGTTGTCAGCAGAGATTTGCTTTGAGCGCAGACATAGAAAGTATGATTAGAAAAGGTTCCAGTGACCAGCTTCATTCTCCGTCCAACTCAGTTAAGATTTTGATAATTAAGCAAATATGTATCCATATCACGTAGGTTTGCTTTGGATGTAAAGCTATATAGCTATATATAACCAGTACATTAGCAGTCTTTTCTAGAACATAATTCAACATTTAGTTTTAAAAAGATTTTTGAAATATATTGATGCTGACCATTATAATGCACTCTAATGCAAAGGAATCAATAGCCTTTACACCACAACTAGTTTATCGTAGATGGCAAATGAATAATGCAAAATTCAGTGCACTTAACAGCCCAATATTGGACTTCACAATTTGTATAAATCAGAATGCTTTTTGCATTTCCTGAAAGGTAGTACCACAAGTTCTACAGACAGAAAACTACTATTTATTCTTCAAGCATTTTTTTCCTAAGTAAAATATTTGTGATTGGTTTTCATCTTTGTTATAAAACATTTGCTTCTTCAAATTCTTGCTATGAGGTTGTTGCTAGAATGCAATGGAATTGTTCACATTGTAATTCTGAATTAGAGCAATTCCACTGTTCAATATTTACAGGGAAAGTTACCTCAGAATATATTTCATATGCTTTTGCTGACAATTAATATGCGTTTTGATAACAGCAACACTATCCAAGACAAAGCAAGGCCCCTAGTGAGCACAGTAAAAGCAGTATCCCTCCTGGTTTAAACAGTAGCTAGACAAGGTTGGAAAAAGATAGTATTGGATGATTCCTCTAATTCCATGTTTTTCCACAGTGCTGTATTTAGGCTCAATTGCATCTTGATTACACGCTAAAATGTTTTTCCTGATGCTACTGCTTAGGTTATTTACATCACAGATACTGACTCAGGAATGTCTAAGAAGTCTCTGTACAAACCAAACACCTAATTTTATGCTGCTTGCATTATTGGTTTTGAAATAGCGTATTGAGATTTTCTTCCACATTTGGGCAAATGGAAAATGAGACGTGTCCTTGTTTCAGCAGCTGGATTTATTTTCAGTTTTTATTTTACTCTAGTAAGATGATTGATAACTTTTTAATTTACTAATTCAAGTTGATGATTGAAATATCTGTTTAGCAGATGTTTCAGATTTGACTGAAGAAATCGGATTAAACAAAAACTGAGATGAGTTTATCGTATAGTACACTCTCAACATACATGACATATGGCTGTATTTTTATGTCATGTCAGAACATATTAAGCACACTATAGCGTAATGGCCTGATTACATCCCGCAGGAAGGATCTGGCAGTACCAAACCCCACGTATAAGCTTTGGAAGTAAAAACAAAAAATGGTGCACTTCATCAGAATGATTCTGTCTTGGAAGAGAAGGGGCCTGCCCTCCCTCCTGTGGGAATTACGGATTTGCAGATTACAGCAGGGCAAACTGGACAGGCTCTTTTTGTGTCTGAAACAGCTTAAAAGTGCTTTGTGGCAATCAGTCAGTGTAAACGCTGCATTTGTGATGCTTCAGACAAAGAAAATTAATCATCTGGGCACAGTCTGAGCAGATCTGGACCTGAAGTAGGACCAGAAGAAGAAAGCCCATTCATTCTTCAGATCTTCGCTTCGCATGTGTCAATTTTAAACCCCTCGTTCAGGAAGTCCTACCTCCACTTGCCCATTTATTTCTATCACCACACACGTAACGCGGCTGCAGCACGGCAGGGCGCTGCTCGGTGCTCCTGCCTGCCCAGAAGGAAAACAGCTCAGCGCTCCCGAGAAGGACGCTGGAAGCGGCTGTGCTCGTCCTGCGCCCCGCGTTCCCTCCTCTCCTGAGTCACGCGCGGTTGGCTCGGGGCCGTAGCGAGCTTTAAAGGCCCCTGCTGCGGGCGGCGGAGCCCTGGGATGTACCAGAAGCACGCAGCGAGCTGTTACTGAACGGCCTCGCCATTCCCCAGCCAGCGGGGCCGCGCTGCCGGCCTCGCCCTTTGTGCCTGAGGGGCCGCGGGCAGGGCCCCCCCCCGCCCTCAGCCGCCGGCCGCTCTGAGCACACAGCTCGGCGCGTTCCGGTGCTCCGGGCACCCGCGGGGCCTCCCGCCGCTCCCCCCGGGCGGTCGCCGCCGGGCGCCCTGAGGAGCCCGGGGGGCACCGCGGCGGGGCCCGGAGCCGCCCCTCAGCCGCCGCGGCCCCTCTCTCTGCGCGGCGCAGGCGCGGAGCCGCGGCCGGGCGCATGCGCGGTGCTCGCCCGGGGGCCGCGCAGGCGCCGCCCGCCGCCGCCCGCGTCTCGGCGCTCCCCCTGGCGCGGCGGCCGCGGCGCTGCTGCTCGGCGGGCGGGCGGGGGCGGCCGGGCTCCCGCTTCCGGCGTGGTGTCATGGCGGGCCCCGGGCGCTGAGGGCCGCGGGCAGCCGAGGGGCCCCCGGAGCAGCGCGCCAGGGATCCGCAGCCGCCGCCCTCGCCCCTCGCCCCGCGCCGCCGCCGCCGCCCCCCGCGGGGATCCGCCCCCTGCCTGGCCGGCCGGGCGGGGGGGGCCATGGCGGCGCACAAGCCGGTGGAGTGGGTGCAGGCCGTGGTGAACCGCTTCGACGAGCAGGTAGCGGGGGCGGCGGGCGCTGCACCGGGGGCGGCCGCCTCCCGCCTGCCCCCCGCGGCCGGGCCCTGCCGGGGGCTCCTCCACACCCCCCCCCCCCCCCCAACCTCCACCTCCGCCGCTCCTCAGCGCTGGCGGGGCCCGGCCGGAGCGGGGCGGGCTCGGGGAGCGGGGCGGGGGGCTCGGGGCGCCCTTTGTGCGGCGCTGGGTGGGGCCCGCGGGGCCGCCCCGCTGCCGGCACCGCCCGGGGGGCGCGGGGCCCGGGGGCTGGGGCCCAAGCGGCTGCGCCCACCCCCCCCCCCCCTCAGCTCCCCCGGGAAGGCGCTGGGCGCTTGCTGAGGGGCCTGGCGGGTGTCGCCGCTTGGGTTTAACTTCTTCTCGTTCAGCAGGAGGGAATTAAAGCCCCCAGGGCAGCGCCAGGACTACGTGCGGCCGCGCAGGCAGCTCTGCCTCCGAGCCCGCAGCCGGCAGCGGTGTCAGTGCCGGGCTGGAGGTGTCCCGGGCTGTGCTGTGCAGTGACACGTACTGAATGCTCTCTGTACAGTCAGTGCGGGGAGAAAGGCTTTCTGGATAGAAGGAAGAGCGGCGCGTTGGCCTTGGACTTGGTGCTTCTCTGACCCACCTGAAGGAACTGCTCGCTGGGGTTAGGCGGCACAGCTCGCTCAGCGAGGCTCAGCTCAGTGCTTACCCCCTGCATTTTTCCCCCCAGATGCTTTCCTGGCACATAAGCGGGAGGTCAGTTTAGGCAGAGCGATTATTTTCTGTCGTGCCTCACCTTGCTGTTCTGTGAGTACCTCCTTTGTGCCGCCAAGGGCCCAGCCCAGCTCCTGTCGAAGGCACGAAGCTGGTCCTGTAGATTGGATTTCGTTCGCCTGCCTTATTCACGTGTCCCTCGTAGTGATGCTTGGCTTTTGACAACCTGCAGCAAGATTGCAGCCTAGTGGAATAAAAATAGGCTGCTCCTTTTTATGTTTATTTGCAAACTGCTATGAATGAGGCTTATTTAAAACATGGAAACATAAAACTTTGTCTTTTGACATTAAAGTGATGCAGATTTTTCCAATACATTTTAGGCATGATATTTGCATAGCTAACTTATCCCCCCCACCACCTTATCTTGAGTCATAGATCATTTTTTCCATAAGCATAAAAGGCATGGTACTGATTATGCTCCCAGTAATGCAAGAAAATGTTTCTTTGTGTACTGGTGTTAAAAGGCCCTAGGCTTTGTCGTTTGCTCTGTTATGTATATTGTGGAACTGGGCTTGCCAACATCTGGTAGGAGTTAAGAACTTGAGCTTTTTAAACAGAAGTATTTCTCTGTGTGTTTCAGAGGAAGCACAGACAGGTACCCAGGAGGGATCCTCTTCTGGCAGGAAGAGGCTGTCCTGGTTTTCAAGGTGCCAGAACATTGGAGTTGCAGGAAAGCGCACCCAGCGTGCAGCATTGACTGCTGCAGTCACAGCGTGCTCGCAAATAGGTGTTTTTACAATATTTTGATCCTTTAGTGAATGGTTCTCTTTAACCAGTGCAAGTTTTTTTTTGCATTGTATCAACTAGTGAGTGAAACAGTGAGGCGAAGATGAGATACTAGTGTCTACTTCTTTGTGAGAAGTCTTCCCTCTCGTTGATTAATTTCAGCTTGGGGTTCTCAATTTTGTTTGTTTTCTTTTAATACATTGTTTCCTCCACCTGGCCTAGCCTGACTGATCTTCATGGTGGAAAAGTGACTCTGTTCTTAGCGGAATACAATTGCCAGGTTACTGTGACACCCTCACTACTACTAACAGTGTTCTGAATCACTGCTGATGCTTCTGTGCTTCTTGGAACTCCTCACTTCTGTGTCCTCTTCGGGTAGTCCTGTGGCTATGAAGTTACCGGCTTTTGCTGTATTTTGGATTGCTCATTTGAAAATCAAGCTTGTATTTCATAAAAATATACTGAGTGTAGTACGTGCCATTTTAGTGGTGATGTTGTTTTGAGCGTTTGCATGCTGGGTCTGCCCTTCTGAACGCAGGACCTTTTGGTTCAGCACTGAGGGAGCCGGACTGCCACTACGTGTTATATCACCGGCGTGTCTGAGTAAGGCAGGGGAACTCGTGTTTGCTTTGGGCTGGGAATTGTTTTGGTTTGTTTTCTGCGGGGGAGAGAACATACAGCTTTTCAAGGTTTATTCCTTCTTCTAAAAGGAAGAAAATGCAACCATCTTTCACCAAAATTTATTGATGTAGACAGGCTTTTCATTCATTTGCTAAGTGCTTGAATTCATTTTAAGACAGATGAACAACAAACTGAGAGAATGCTAATCTGTACTGAAAACAACAAAAATCAGTGCAAACCAGTCTGTTCTTGTCTACTCTTGTTTATTGTTATAAATGCTGCTTTAACCAAAATCTGCTTCTGTGTGTATGATTCTGTGGGCCTAAATTGAATGGCAAGCATAGTTTTATGAATTAACCAGTGAGTGGCTCACTGAATACATTTTTTCAAATATAGTGCCAGTTCTGCCCAGCTGCGCTCACTTCTCAGACTTCGACTGCTGCAGTGCACTCTTCTTTGAGCTATCCTTGAAGACTGCTTGAAGGTTTCAGCTGGTGCAGAAAGAAGCTATTGACAGTTCATGGGAGACTAGATCACGTTTCTGATGTAGCACGTTCAAAATCCGTGGAGTGATTTCATTTGTAGTGCTGGTTATTGCTGTACGTCTCAAAACTTTCAGTGATCTGGATGGAATTAGGCTTCAGTAGCACAAAGAGGCTAGGCTATGTTTTAGTAAAATTCTCTGTGATTTCAGACATAATCAGGTCTTTGTAAAATAAAATGGTCTCTTTTTTCCCATGGAAATGTTCACTTACAGTTTTATGTACTGTATTTTTATAGTATTTTTTAATGTGTTGCAGCTGAAGTCATGGGAAGGCTGATGCGGTAGTGAAATGGTTCTTCTAAACTTAGTCAGAGAAGCCTTACTGCCTAAACCATTTAAATCTAGGGTGTGTTAAAGGCTATCAGATAGAATAAAAGGTATTAATCCTGTATAAACTTGTGGTGACTTAAGCGATTATGATATACTTAAATGAAAGAAGCCCTTTATTATGTGGCTTATGGTTTAGGCTCCCCATTTGTAGTTTGAGGAATATGATTGCTTTCAGTTACGAAAGCTTTTGTAAAAACTGAGCGCCACTAGGAATGGTCCATTCTTCCTTTCATTAAAAGGCATTAAGTTAAAGCAAATATTCCCTCCTCCTGTTGCTTCTCTCTGTGGCATATGAAATCTATACGGAGTCAGAAACCTGGAAAAGCACTGGCTGCAAGCACTGGCTTTGTGTCTTTCATTGCTGTTTTTCATCCTGGCTTGTTAAGAAACCCCTAGCAGTAATAAGTACGTATTTCAAAGTGTTTCATGTGAGTTCTGAATGGCTGTGCTCCTCAAGCAAAATGGTATCTGCTGTAAGGCAGGGCTGCTCTATGCAGAGGATGGAGCTTTTTTTCTGCAACTGCTCTGGCTGAAAGATTTCTGCAGGACCTGGGAGCCCAGTGGGACTGTGACCCTGCCCTTAGGCACAAAGGGCGCTACTTCATCCTTCTCTGGCGTAAACCTGAAGCAGCCCTGATTTTACTTTTCTAAACCATTGTATGTAATGTACTGCAAAAGAGCTGCTAGGGTGCATGCAGATGGTGCCCTGAAGAATAGGTACAGGAGTGGTCCATGTGCAGCAGATGTTACCCCAGTCTCTTAGTGAGCTGCTGAACAGCGCCAGGGTGCTTTGATGATTCTTCCCTATTTAATGCAGCACTTTGTGGTGTAGGTAAATAGACTTTTTTTCTTTTTCCCCAAATACCAACTTTTAGCTAACCTTTTGAAAATGTTATTTTTTTAGGGCAACATCTGTAAAGTATTTTCAGTGTTCCCTGTTCTTCAGAAGACTTAGTTATGAGGCTCTTCTACCAAACGAATGCTTTTTAGAAGGTGATGCAGTGCATGTTTTTAGTTGCGGGAGGAGGTGCACGTTGATTTCTAAAGAGATCTGTAACAGGTAATGCTGAGGAAATAATGGTGCTGTGCGTATTTTCTGTCTTTCCTGTATGTCTGTGCTTTACAGCCTACTGGAGAAGTTCCAATAAATTATTTGAGATGAAAAAGCTAGGTACGTTTCTGTGCTGTAAGGACAGCACTAGAGATTTTTTTTTCTAGATGTTATGTTTGTTACTTTTGAACCTGAATCAAAGGAACAAGCCTCGGTGTGTTCAGACGTCTCCAGCTACTTGCTGAAGATGACGGGCCCCTTACAGACAAGCTGGGAATTTCCTTCCCCGAGGTGAATTGCCTGGAATGGGCTCCCATTTTCCCCTCGCCAAGGAGATTTAAACCTTGCTGCTTTTCCAGCAGTGGGCATGGTGGGGGCAGCGAGGGGCTCTGCAGACTTTGGCACCACTTGGAAGGGAAATACTGAAAGCTGAATTGCAGTGGCCCTGCCTGCGGCTGGGTGGGGGCCGCTGCCTGTGTTGGGGTCGTCCCGATGGCGAGTCAGCTGCTGTCGTCGTGGGCCTGTAGCAGACGGTTCATCGGCCCGATTCTGGGCTCTTGAAGTTCTGCAAAGTTGTATCTTGCACAAGAAAGTTGAAGTGGTGATTTTCAGCTACTGGTAAAGCTCTTTTCAACCCGTGATAAAGCTCATAAGCTTGTTCTGTAACCTCTGAAAATAAGGACATTAAAAACTGTCTTTAGATAAAGAAAGATCATTTAACTTTTTGTTTATTAATTACAGGTGATAAAGCAAAGTCCATGGCTTAATGTTAGTTTTTCTCAACTGAGTGGAATATGGTACAGATATATTCAAGGCTATTGGTGTTATTAATTGCAAATCAATATCCGTATACTTTTATCAAAAAACTGTACCTTTTGTATCAGGTTAGAGGATACCTGAACAGCTGCTGGCATCTCTTCTACACATATGGAAAACAGATCCATTTTGTTAATAATTGACATCTATGATCAACGAAGGGATTCCTTAACTGAACATTCTTGGATACAAGCACATCAGTCTCTAAAGGAGGCTGCTTCCAAAGGTGCTATGGTATTGTGTACCATCAGATACCTCAGTGCTTTCCACTTTTTAAACAGCTTTGCAATTCTGCATTTCAAAGTTTCAAAATGAGTTTTTATCTGACCATAAAGGTCTTCTTAAGCATGCATATTAAATCTTTTTTCTTTTTTCCTTCTGGAGTAGCCACTTTTTTTTTTTTTCCCCAATTCTGAATTGGCAAAGTTATCTCACAGGTCTGAAAAGACTGCAACATTTCGCTCCAGAACCAGATAGGTAGGAGTGACAGTGACTAGACATGGGTTTTAGGAGTGACTAGCCTTTGAGTTTTCCCTCTCCAGCCAGTGTCACGGACCTTGCGGATATCACTCCAGACAGAAAGTTGACCAGGTGACTCAAGGCCCTCAGGCACCATTGTAGAATACTTAATAATTTATGCCATGTTAATGCATAGAGGCAGTAACTTAACAGATGCCAAATGTGGTGTCTGTTGGAAAGCCATTTGAAGCTTTCCTTGTTTTCTAAGATACTGTGGCTGTGTTTATCTGTGAGTTGGCCTAATCATACTTTTTTTCTTAAATAATGTTATTTATAAATCACTTAATTCATGAAAATTTTTGCATGATGATAGAAAAAATTCATTTTACTTCGGCAAGTTGAGAGAGGGTTCTGCATCTGCATGTAGATAACAAATATTGATTTTTTAAAAAATACGTCTTGTAGTAGCCACTAATTCAACTGGATTGGTTCTAACAATCCTAATGAGGGTATGTCATTCAGATCTCTAATATTTCCAAAGTTTACCTGTTATTTTATGTCTTTTGAAAACAACACAAATAATCTAGTAGAATGTATCTTTTGCCTTTTCTCCTAGTAGTAGTAATTCGTTACCTCTTTGCATTTAATAAGCTTTATGGGAATTGTTGAGTTTCAGGACAAGTATCAGTAACAGATTTGGGAGAAATTATGCATAGATCAGGAGGCTGTCTTAAAGTGAAGTTAGAAATGCATTTCTAGAGACAAAGTTTGACTGTCTGTGTGGTCAAATGTTGTGCTTTAACAGTTTTACAGGGTGCTTGCATGGCTGATGTGTGCTGGTATACAGTTTTGCTTTTCTAGTTGCTTCAGCAGTACCTGAAAGCATGATTTCTATCCTGAATTCAGGATATGCAGGGTCTTCTACTCTGTTATGGCAACTGTCAGGCTCAGCTACATAATGGCTTTTCCTTGTCTCTTGCAGCAAGGTTCTGTTTCAATTCATCTGTAAAGATATAAAATAGTTGGAAAAATACCAGATTCTGTCTACACATTTTTCCTTTGCCTGCTGCATAAAATAAAGCAACTCAAGGACCAAAATGCCATTGCTTCCTGTCCTCTTTAGCTTATTTGACACTTTAACCTGACTCAGATAATATGGATAAGAGAGAGAGGCTGTATCACAGCATGTCTCTATGCGGGTTGTCCATGCACCAGCATAGTTCATAAAGTTGTTGACTGCTGCTTCCTATTTCAGTGGTGAAAACAGTTGAATTGGAGCAGTGGCTGTCCCTTTGCTAAACTGGGATGAGGTCAAAACGATGCCTATGCTCGTGGTTGGAAGCTCCATCTATATTTAAGCTTTGTGCTCTATTTTTTTTTTCCTAATTCAAATAAAAGCCATAGAGGAAACCACTTGCATCAGTCTCCTTCTTTTCTAAAACAAAGACAATAAAAATGAAGCTATTGAACTCTTTTTTTTTTTTTTTTTTTCTTGTAAGTTTTAGTTTGGTGGATGTTTGTGTAGAAGCTGACCAGGTTCTTTCTGGTCGCTCAGCGCTGGCGCTGCCTGCAGTCAGGGTGCAGAAAGTGTTCCAGCGTGTCAGAGAGCCCAGCGGAAATAGCTGAGAAATCTAAAAAAAAAAGTCAGTGCTAATATTTCCTTTTTATATTGCTTCCTATTTTAAATGGTAGTATAAAAAGCAATTTTACTTCTAGGTGACCTTGCTGCAGTGGCTGTTGTGGCAGGAAGCTCCAGAAGTGTGTAATACGATGATTCTGTAGCATGGAAGCACACAGAAGAAGATCTCTGACACAAGCCTTTGAGAGGCAGTTCTGAAGTGTTTTATCACTCAGTGGTATTGAGCTTTTCTGCTGTTGTCAGCACAGCGACTTGAAAATCCAAATAAAAAGTACTAGTAATGCTGAAATTTTTAATTAAATGTATCTATTTTCCACTAATGACTTCCGAAAATATATTGTAAAAATAACATCTTTCAATGAAAACAAAGCCTGAGTCATAAATGCTTTGATGTGCTTTTCCCGGTTTTGAAATTAGCACAGTGAAATACATCACGCTGCTTTAAAGCATTACAATCTGACAACTTGCGAGCGAATTACAGAATGAGGTGGAAATCGCGCTGCCTGCCCTACGGAGCTTGCTGCCACCGGCGCTGTGCAGCCGAAAACCTGGCAGAGCTGCTTGGAAGGGGTGGATCGGAGGCTGTCTCTGCCTGTGGTGCTCTGCATGCAGCACTGGGTGCAAAAGATCCCAAAGCCACTGAACTGAAAGGAAGCGTCCCTCGTAGACCTTCCTGGTGCTTGTTGTCCTCCAGAAGTAGCTGCTGTGCCTGCTCCTGGAGGCGAGGTGCTGTGTGAGGCAGGTGTCTGGTGCGATCCCCTTCGCTCATTTTGACTTAGGAGGCTGCCCTGCCCTCAGGGAGAGCAGCATTTCCATCATGGTCTTAGTCTCTGGTACCCAAAAGAACCAATACTGAAACCAAGCCACAATTTCTGTGCAGAGGAAATTGCAGTCAGGCATAAAAGCGAGGCAGCGTGTTAGAGGTCCGTTTCCTTACAGACCGGAGACGTTGACGTAAAGTAGATTGCAAGGAACAATACAATCAAAAGTATTGTTGAAAAAAACATGTTGAGTTTTGGGTTCTTTAGTACAGTTCATCAAGCATGTTAAATAGGGACCTTCAAAGTCAACAGCAAAGGTAGTGACGTTGGAGGGCTGGCAGAGACGTTCCTGGGCGGGTGACTGTGAGGAACGAGCCCGTGCCGGGAGCAGGGCGGGAGCGGGGCCCTGTCAGGCAGAGCCACCTCAGAGAGACCTGAGCAGGCCGCGAGCGAGGCCAGCATGGGTAAACGTGAAATCCTGCATCTGGGGTGAAGCAGAACCGGGCAGCTGTGAGGGCTGGGAATGACTGACTGGGGATGAATGACTGCTCTGCTGAAGAGGAGACTTGGCTTTACAAGGCCCTGGGTAACGGCCATGCCTTCAGCAGCAGCCTGCACACTGCCATCGCCAGGTCTCTTCCAACACAGACTGCTCCGATTCTCCCTCTCTGTTTTCCCCAGTGCAGAATTCTTGCTTGTGCAGAAAGTTCTGTTAACTCCTCTGGAAAGGTGCTCCGCGCCTTCTGAAAGGTCTGAGACAGGAAGAAGCCTAGGTTCGTGCAGAAAGAGGGGTTTACTGGTCTAGGTCATTCCATTTCTCCTGTTCTCTTGTTTTGCCCTCTCAATTCTTCAAAGTCTGCATTACAACTTTCAGAGATAAGAAAGCCATGTCTTCTCTGTACGTTTTCTCTTCACTGAAAATCAGTTTTGATGGTTGGCCTTGTTTCTTTGTTGAAGAAGCCAAACAAAACTTAGTGTCTTGAATATTATATTTACGTACTTCGTAATGTAACTGGTAAAGTGCTCCAACTGGCCAAAATACTGACAGAAGTCTTTAAGTGTGCTGCAGCTGTAGAGCTGTTGTTAATTTCTTGTTTGTTTGTTTGTTTTAATTTCTATTTTTTGGCAAGATACCCTTTCCAGCGTGAAAATATTGCATTGTGGCATTCATACTGAGCTATTGGTGTTTTTCGGAATACACGTTTATTGAGAATTCTAGTTGAATTTAGGACTCGTAGTTGCACTTGATTAGGTGGGGAATTCTTGGTTCATACTTTGCAGTGTAAATGGTTCCTGTGATTTATGAAAAGGAACAAGAATACTCATACCTTTTTTGTTCCCATTTTTGGTTCTTGTTCTTTTATGAAAATATAGATCCTCAGTAAAATGAATTTTTACAAAGTATTGCTTTCCACATCTCCGTGTGATAGTTTGGGACTGATTGAGTCCAGCGAAGAACATGGGAGGGAAGTGACTACGTGTGTGGGCAGTGGCTAGTTTGGGACCCTCGCAGAATTTGTGTGCAGTATGAAACAGTGTCTGGTGGTCACTCCGTAGGATCGACGTCGCGGTTCTGTTCAGTCACTGAATCTTGTCTTTTCTGGAAAAGCTGCATTGCAGCTTTGGAACGTTTGTTGCCTTTGGTGCTGGCTGGTGAGGAGAGGTGGCTGAGGTGGGGCTCTTGAGTCGAGGTTGGCTCTTGGAGTGCGCGGGGGGCTCTGTCGGGAGGTCAGCCACGGGGCATTTGCTGGGGCTCCCAGCAAGCTGCGGCCTGGGGCAGAAGGGGCCCTGTGGCTCTGTCCTGGGGGGCAGAGGATGGCCATGGAACCGCCGAATAGCTCGCCTCCGGTGTCAGCAGCTCAGTTTTACCTCTCAGCTCTCAGGACGTGGGTTCTAGCTTGCAGGTGTTACCCTTAGGAAGTCTTCTGGTATTTAACTAACTAGCCTATTCTTCAAATAAAGTTTTATCTTCTCAGAATTCTGTCTTACATTTTTCTGTTCCTTTCGACATTTGATTTGTGGAAAAACTGTCACAGAATAGAGGTTTGGTTTCAATTCAGAAAAAGAAGTAGGTGAGCATTGGAATTATAGATATCTTTAGTAGAAAGCGAAGTGCAGATGAAATAATCACTTTGTTTGTCTCTTGTAGAATGTATTTCAAGGTTGTTCCTGGTGTCTTAAAAATTCTTAATCTATCTCTAAAGATGTAAATCTCAATGTAAAAAGCTTATACTACTTCTCTCTTTTTGTAGCTTCCAATAAAAGCTGGTCAGCAGAATACCCACACCAAAGTCAGCACGGAGCACAACAAGGAGTGTCTCATAAACATTTCCAAGTACAAGTTCTCCCTGGTCATCAGTGGTCTCACTAATATCTTAAAAAATGTTAATAACATGGTAAGTTCTCTAATTTTGGATCATTGGGTGATTTTCATAATGATTTTTATGTATTCATATTATACAATCTCTGCAGAGAATAACTGAAATTTAGTCAAAGTGATGATCGCCTTTTACACTTAAGTATTTTCTTTTCATTTTCATATGCCATCACCAACAGCACTGAGCTGTGTTACGTATTACGTATTTATGTTAGTAAATATGGTTGTGGCAGAGCAACCTAAAGGCAGGTGATGAAGGGGACTCTTGAGTCAGTCATGGGAAGGGTCTGTAGCTGGGAAGGTATGTGGCTCGCTAAGGAGCGGGTGCCTAAGGGTACCTAACACTACTTTGGGTCTCTAAGCAGTGGTTAGTGGTATCTAACTGGCTGTGCCAACCAGTAGAATGCACTGCTTGGTGGGAGATGGGGGAGGACATGTTCCATCACATGGAGAGGTGCTTCAGGTAACTAGGGGAGCAGGCGAGCAAAGCTTTTAGAGGAATGCAGCAGGTTAAGGTAGCTACTGAGCAGCCACATTGAGGTTTTTTTCTCAGCTGTCCTGCCAGTGAGTGACTCTGCTGGAAGAAGAAGGGAAAAAGATTTAAAACTTAGGTTATTTGAATTTTCCTGGCTGTTTGGATGCTTTAGCATTTGTGTCCATGTGTAGAAAAAAAAAAATAACAATTTAACAAACTACCAGCTGAATTTCTATCAGAAACATGGATAGGGATGCTTTACTAGTCAGTAGGAAAAAGGAATGAAAACTGTGTAGAAGCGATACACATTGCTCCCATTATTATTTGATGTGGATTTCAGCCTCATTGAACTACTTAATATTGGTACTTGAGGGCATTGATGTGAAGGGATAAGGTACAAGATGATTTTTCTATGCGTTCCAAAGCGAAATCTCTAGAGCCAAATGTCTTAGTAGATGTTTTCCTTCTGCGTACTAGCTTTGCCTTCTGCCTCCGAGGGAACCATGAAACGATTCCTGAAATACAACAAAATACTTGAATTAACAGCAACGCTAAAACTATCATTTAAAATAGACCTCAGTGAACCAAAAAGAAGAGAAACCCAAAAGGAAAAAACCTGGTGCATATCCATAGTGTCCACTGTAGAAAAATAACTGTTGCCATCAAGTTGCACAAATAGAAAGTTTAGGAATCCTTTATGAGGAGAAAGATACAGTTTGATTTTTTTTCAAGGAAGATCTGGTTTTGGATTTGTGATGAGAAAAGCTTAGTTCGTTGAGTCATGAAGCCATCTGATGTGTGATCGATCATTTGGCATCTCCGCAGACAGGTAATGGAACCAGCCAAACTCTAGCAATACTTCTTTTTTTTTTTAATGGTTTTGGTAACATAGTTCGCAATGAGCCCAGTTGGTTGTCAGTTATATAGAGACCTGCATCTGCTGTAACATTATGAAGGACTGATAAAATCATAAAATAGGTTGCCCTATTGTTAGTGATTTTAAGTTGCTTAAAACTACCAATAATCCCTTTCAAGAGAGAATTCATTTTATTTAAACTTCATAAGTATGAAGGAATGTGATATTTAAGATTGTGAGAAACCTATGTATTTAAAACAAGTTTCCTCTCAAAATCTATGCATTATAAATTGAAAGAATAAAAATAAATAAATAAATAAATAAAATCGAAAAACAAATCAACGTTTGCTTTGTGCAGAGGAGCAAGACTTAAGGTTTCCTGTGTTTGATCAAATGAGCTACTGTATGAGTCAGCAGTATTTTTAAAGGATTCCTGTAGGGTGAACAAAATGGACCAAGAGACTGTCTTAATGCTAGAAAGAAGTCTTGAGGGTTTGCACTCTGCTCAAAGTTGCAATGAGTTGAACTATCCTGTCATGCGGTCTGAAATGTGACTTCTTTGGGCAACTTCATGTTGTGTTGCATGTGCAGGCAGTCGTACTGATACAGGTTGGGCTAAATCTTTTCTGCCTTATTGTGCTGTTTTCATATTGCTGGAACTGGTCATTGTTGCTGGCCATAAAATTGGACGACAGCTTAAATGCTGGATGGAATTCTACCTCCATCCTGTTTCTGAAGTGTGGCATCTTTTTGGAGGGTCTCGTGTTTCTTTCTGTGGTCTCTGCTAAATTGTGCAGCACTTGAGTAACATTGTAGATGCAGATTTGTTGTAATGTCATTTCTGTTGAGTAAAATGTTGGCAATGAAATACAAAATTAAATAAGAGTAATTGATACCATGGTAGTTTGTGAAAAGGTATAACCTTCATTTCTGAATAAAGAAAATGATGGTCTGAGGAAGGCAAGGGGCTGCCGCGCACCTCCAGTCTTATTTTGCAGTAACTGCTTGTTCCTTACTAGATTTGGCATTGCAGATTGAACAAAGATATTTCTTCAGTAATTTCTTTAGTAAATTCTTCAGGTTTTAATTCCTATTTCAATCTCTATTTTCTGGTTTTATTTCTGAACTTAACACTAGAGTGGTAAAGGAGCCGTAACTTACTATGCCACTCTACTACATTACTTTAATGCATTACGAGTCAAATTTGTTCGTCTCGGATGAATCCTTATCCTTTCTTCTTCCAGAGAATATTTGGAGAAACTGCTGAAAAGAATTTATATCTATCTCAGCTGATTATCTTGGATACACTGGAAAAATGTCTGGCAGGGGTAAGTAGGCTTGCATAAGCAATTGCTAACTTGGTATTAAAAGAGTTAGAGGGTGTAAGTCAAATGTCTGTGTATCAATTATTACTGGTACTAAAGTTAAAACTTTTCTGATTTAGAGCAAAGTGGGATTAATACTATTTTAAAAATATTAAAACTTTCTATAAATGCAAGTAATTTACGTATTTGCTAAATTAAGGATTTTTGGGATGGTTTTTTACTTCCTAAAATTAATAATAGTAGCTTTAGTAGTAATGATTAGAAATACTTTTTCAGCTATATAGATCCAAGTAATTTTTTGACTTTGTCCTTCCCACTACTCAACTAATTTCTGGAGTTACAAAAAGTGACTTTCTTGTAACAATTTGTTGATTTTTCTGAAGATTTCTTGTGACTTTCATTTGGTGAAATAATTTCATTTCAGTTTTTTTGTAATTGTATATACAGCAGAAACTTTGCTATCGCTACTCTAAAAAATTACTTTTCCAGGTGTTTCCTAGTTTACATTAGTTAACTCTGTCCAAGCTTCCATTGGGAGCCCAGTCCTGAGCTTTCCAATCAGAGCTGTGCTGAAAAGCAGTTTGCTATTACCTTTGGGATGTAAACGGTTGTACAACTCACTGTGTTAAACTCTGTAATTGCAAAGCCAAACTTCTCTGTGAGCAGAATTTGCAAATCTGTGGCTTATTCCTTTAACAAGAAGGATTTTTTTTTAAAGCTGTATTCCTGGATGGATGTCATGAAATCATATAGGCTCTTTGCAGTTTCCCTGTAACTGTTTTTGCAGGTTCTTTTCTTGTAAGGTAACAACTATGTTACGGTTAGGTTTGTCAAGTAGCATGTCTTGTATTACAGTACTGAAACAACCTGAGTAATTGTGGATTCATCTAAATTCATAAAAGATCCATGTAAATACATTTTGCATAATAATGTTCAGCTGTAAAAGCTGAAGTAAGTACCTTTTCTTTTGGTGCATTTACTGTCTTTGATGTAATGAATCAAAAAAAACCAACGGATAACCCACGCCAAAAAAACTGTTTCACTTCCAAAATTAATTTCTTTAAAAATTTATTACGTATGTTTTGCTTAAAACGTTAGCGTGCTTTTCCTGATACATGATGATATTTGAACAGCCTAAAATTATGCTGAATGCTTCTTGGTTTGTCCATTCAAATGAGAGCAAGTTGAGCCAGTATATGTTCAATAAGACTGAGCCAAAGTTCTATACAAAGAGCGTTGTGTTCTGTGATATCTTCAGATGTATTTCTTGCTCACTGTTCTTGCTCAATGTTTCATCAAGTTCTCATGGCAACAGGACTCAGGTCAACTAAGTGGGAGTCTCTGAAACTTCCCAATTCCCTATGGTAAATTCATTGGTAGAATTTTAGAAAGCTTTAATGCTGACCCTTCTGTTAAATCTCGTTCTTAGTAGAGCAAAGTTTCACTTCAAATTCTTTTCTAAATAGTTTCCTTATGTCTCATACTGTACAAACTGGCAAAAATTGGATTTCTCTTTTTTCAGGAAAGTAGAGACATTTTTCACTCGTATAGAACAATCCCAGACAAGAGCAATGGAGGAGCACTTCTTTTTCAGTTCCTTTAAAAAAAAAAACAAACACAAATTACTAGGTGTCAAAATATAGGGGGCAGAATAGAAAAGAAAAGAGAAAGAGGAGTAAGGATGGATCTTTGCCCTTTGAGCTTCCATTCAAAGACAAGATAGTTAATGCTTTACTGCTAATGTTTTGCATAGGCTGATGGTACATTTCTCAAAAAGGAAACATATTTCACTTTGAAACCTAGTTTGTTATATTGCTCAGTAGTATTGATCAAGTGAGTGTCCTGTGTATTTTGGAGATTAATTTGAAAAGGTTAGGTGATTTGTGTACTGTGTTTCTGTGTACTCTGCTATGGTCAGTGGTAGTGTGCAGGCAGAATTTGAAGTTTAGATTCAGGTCCTGTCCCACCAATGGCATATGCTCCTTTTTTTTTTTATCGTACAAACCTAGAAAATAGGATACCATGAACTACCAAATTTATTTATTTATTTATTTATTTATTAGCAACCAAAGGATACCATGCGACTAGACGAGACTATGCTGGTAAAACAGTTGCTGCCAGAAATCTGCCACTTCATCCACACTTACCGTGAAGGCAACCAGCATGCAGCCGAACTGCGCAATTCTGCCTCGGGGGTTCTTTTTTCTCTTAGCTGCAATAACTTTAATGCTGTGTTCAGCCGCATTTCCACCAGGTAGGTGTTTCAGTAGCTTGACTTAGCCACTGTATTAGAATGCCTACTAAATATTGCTGTCTAGAACATCTGTCATGAACTTCAGTCCATTGAAGATGTGTATTGAGCGTTTTATTACTGAATTGCTTTGATGTTTTTTGAAAGTTGCTTGAAGCAGCTTAGCTCTTATCACACATTGTTACAGCTAGCAACATCCTTGATGTTTTAGAAGGGGATTTTGCACACCCTTATATGGTTGAATGGCAATGAATATGCCAATTGAATTGAAAAAAAAAAGTATATGCTCCTTATAATGTAAACAAAAATGAATTCCATTTAAAAAAAATATTTGCATTTTAGAAATCAAACTAAAATTATATGAAATTTTAAGTATTTTAAAAACTTTTAAAGAACCCTTAATAACTTCAGTAACTGTTTCAAGAACATAGACTTGGCAGCTAGCATGGAGGATGTGGTTTTACTCAATAGGTTGATTATGTTCTGTTGCTTATAGAAAAGGAAACGATTTCTTTTGCTCCTTTTATAGGAATTATTTTTCGGATGAGATTTTTTGACAATCTGAATTTAGTTCATGAATCTGTACTTATTCACGCGTCCCTAGCATGGTTTAATTCTCAAGCGCCAACACCCTTCTTACCATGGGTTTGATCTGGAGTGTAGTGCTTTTCCCCAACCTGCTTTTCTCTTCAAGATGGCTTGTACAGAAATAGTTAAATACTTGACCAATTGTTGCTGATCTCCACAGGGGTCAGCTTGCCGACAGTTAGCATTGCTGATCTTTTGACCCGTGCTTCCTGTTTAGGCATATTTCTAGGCCTTGTACAGCAGCTGGGGGATTTTTGGCACGAAAAGCACAGCAGTGGGGACCTTCCCATTCCCAGCGTGGGCTGTTAAACTTCCCTGGCGTTGAAGAAATGAAGAGCTGCTTTTGTGTGTAGTACTAGAAATCGCATTCCATGTCAAAAACACATCTGTAGCTTTGGAACAAGACACGGCAATCTTTAGTTTTGTGAGAACATATGATTTAGTTATTAGTGGGTTAGTATCTGATGAGAAGTTTAGTAAATCGTCGAATACAAAAGTATGAAATGGCGCCATTGGATTTAGAATGGTATGATTAAACTTCATCCTGTTTCTTATGCCAAAAAAACATGGACTTTTTTCATCTTAAAAAATGGTTGTAACTTACTTCAGTGCCATTAATTGCCATCAGTCATTGCTTTGCTCTAGAGAAGTTAGCTGGGACAAGACTTGCTGCTAAGGAGAGGTAGTATAAAGGTGTCATGTCTCTGTGATTGTAATATTTAGATGAAAAAATGGCAAGATTATAGCTAAAATATGGGAGATAACAGAAGGATTTAGACAAAACTTGGGTGTAAACAGACTATCACCAGATGGTATGGGTGTCTTGTGAGACTTATCACTGGTATTTCTAGATCTGTTCTCAGTATGGCTGAGAACAAGACTTTAATATTAGCTCTTAATCATGCAAAGTTTGTCTTTTGTTTCTAAACATGAAAAAAATTATAAGAGGGCATCATCATATAATATTCTTCTGCTGTTCAACAGTACATAAAATCACAGGTGTGAGTTTCTACCTACCTGACATCATCTGGTTGAGAAGTTAATTTATTTTGTATATTTTAGATTGCAGGAACTGACTGTTTGTTCAGAAGATAATGCTGATGTTCATGATATTGAACTTTTACAGTACATCAGTGTGGATTGTTCAAAACTAAAACGACTTTTGCAAGGTATGACGTGAATGTGTTGTGTTTGGTTTGGGTTTTTTTTTGAAATACATCTGTATATGACTAGTTGGAGATGATACAACAGTATTGATGCACGTATCTTTTTATTGCTGTGTTTTACTCCAAATATTCATATATATATTTTTACTGAAACGTTAAAAAATATTGGCGTAGCATGAAGTCATTGTTTTAAATGTGGAATGTTTTACCTTTACAGAGACTGTGTTCAAGTTTAAAGCCCTTAAGAAAGTAGCACAGTTAGCTGTTATCAACAGTCTTGAAAAGGTAAGTATTATAATATTTTGTTTCATTGCTACTTTGCAGACTTTCTCTAGTTTACGAATATTTGCAATTCAGTAAATTACGTAAATTTATGTAAAATATGCATTTGTGCATCAGTTCAATGCATATGTTCTGCAAGAAATGTTGAGTTCTTAGAAGTAAGAGTAAAATCTCTCCATTTAAATACATAATTCAAAAATAAAAATATTTTTAAGCTCTGGAATGTAAAGATGTTTTTGTTACCTGCAGGCATTTTGGAACTGGGTGGAAAACTATCCTGATGAATTCACAAAGCTGTATCAAACACCACAGACGGATATGGCTGGTAAGGCATAAAAAATGATGTATTCGGAAGTTGGTTTTACTTTTTCCTGTTAAGTCTTAAGGTGTTTTTTTTTTTGGGGGGGGGGTGTTCTTTTGTTGTTATTTGTTTTGTTTTTTTCCCCCTAAGACATCCCCACATTCGTTTTTGTCCCGTCTTTGCTTCTTATGAAGCCTGCATGTTAGAAACAAATTCCTGTCAACACTTTCAGGGCAGGCAGGGATGTATGGCTGCCTGATTTCTCTCTTGACGCAACTTTTAAATGGGTTCATTTTGTGGTTCACAATACAAGGAGATATAACCCAAAGCTGCAAACTCTTTAAATATTTTTCATCTACGTACAGGAAAAACAACAACAACATGAAAACCTTGATAAAAGAACAGTAGCTGTATTTGTCTCTAGTCAAAAAGGGATGAAAATTTATATTTTCAGATAAACCATGGCTTTAAATGGTTTGAGCCCATTTATCTCAGGTAGCATATTACTAATATGCAAAATAGATATTTTTTTTTCTGTGTAGGTGGAGCTATCACTCTGCTTTTTTATACCTATTATCTGCCTTTTCATAATTATAATTGGTGTTGAACTTGGGTTTACCTTTTATGCAGATTGTGCAGAGAAGTTGTTTGACTTAGTGGATGGCTTTGCAGAAAGCACAAAACGTAAAGCAGCAGTTTGGCCACTGCAAATCATACTCCTGGTCCTGTGCCCAGAGATAATCCAAGATATAGCAAAGGATGTGGTAGAGGAAACTAAAATGAACAAGGTAAGAGAAGAAAAATATCTTAATTCTGATTTCTAAAGTGTGCTTGTCTTTGCTTTTTTGGTATTTCAAGTGTATTTTACTATGTTTTTTATTCCTAAAGCATATTAGAATTCCATACATAAATTTCTGCACCCTTTTAAAGTTCTCACCTAGCATATGATCCACTGTCAATAATTCATACAAATAGTATGGCCCGAACAATATTGTTTCTCTTGGACGTCACCCTGGAGATGTGAATCCGAGTGTTGATTGCCTTGCTTCCACCAGTAGCAAGCTTAGCCTAACTTCTAACTGGTGTGCGTGTATTGTACCATTACAGGTTTCTGCAGTGTGTTTACTGTGTTCTGTAATTGCAGTACCTGTAGCAGATGGAGAATTTGATGTGGCTGCAAACACTGATTGCAAGTTGTATTCCAGTTGCCCTAGAATTATCCAAAATGAATGTCTTTGTTAAACATGTTTCTCCAAAATGCTCCATCAAGTTACTTCTTGCAACCCCAGTATCCATGACTTCTGATCAGGAAATGCAGTGATGTTAGTTTTAATACTGAAGTTTCTGAAAACCCTGACCATGCATTACCAAAGCTCTGGTTATAACTATTCCCAATTTTAATTCTGCAGAAACTCTTCCTGGACAATCTCAGGAAAGCACTTGCAGGCCACAGTGGGAGCAGACAGCTGACTGAAAGTGCTGCTATTGCTTGTGTTAAACTTTGCAAAGCATCTACTTACATCAACTGGGAAGATAATTCTGTCATTTTCCTATTAGTGCAGTCCATGGTTGTAGATCTTAAGGTAAAAATATGTTTCCTAATTGCAATGGAGAAATCTGAATTTTTAAATTCTGAAATTAGCTTCAAACGTCTTAATCAAATACCATAGTATTTTTCAGATGAATGTTTTCCTTTTTTTCCTTATATAAAATAAAGAAATGAGTTGAAGGGCAAAGGAGGAATAGTCTTCCATTTCTTTGGTGGATTTTCTTCGGTCTCCATTAGGCCTCCTAAAACTTTAGTTTGTTCAAGAGGCTGAACATTAAAATAAAAAGTTTTATTAAAAAATGCTTAGAAGTGGAGATTGGTTTGTTTAGTTAGTATTAACAAGAATGGCTATTGAATATTTGACGCTTAAGTAGTACATATTGGTAGATGCAATTTGGAAAAAGTGTAATTTTTAGAGCAGCCTTTTTTCCCCGCAGTATGATTTATTGAAAGTAGACAGGAATAATCTCGGTTTCTTTTTTTTATATATTTAGAATTTGCTGTTTAATCCAAGTAAACCTTTTTCAAGAGGCAATCAGAACGCAGACATAGACCTTATGATTGACTGCTTAGTCTCATGCTTCCGCATAAACCCTCATAATAACCAACACTTTAAGGTGAGAACACAACTTACTGGTAAGTTGTTATCAACATACTGTCGATGACCTGTCAATTATCAAAGATAAGCACGCTGGAAGTTTGTAAATAATTTCAATTGTATAAGTATCCCTTATTGACGATTCCCTTCACGTTTTCATTTTTTTTTTTCTTCTCTGGTTAGAATTTCTTATTCTCATGTCTAGATTTGACAGTTTTGTCAATTTAATAAAAAGGCTCCAGTATGATGCTCGTTGTGATATGAAAGATGACAGAGAAAAATATGTCCCTAAGTGGCTTTTATGTATTATTTTTATTGTAGATCTGCTTGGCACAGAATTCCCCATCAACATTTCATTATGTACTGGTAAATTCACTCCACCGAATAATCACAAATGTAAGTTCTGAAAGTATTTAATTAGCCTATCTATTTGTGGCTTCTCTTCGGATCCACATCTGCTTACTAAATAAAATCTAAATACTAGACCAAATCTTGTTGCCTGTATCTATGCCTCAGAGTTGCTTGTTAATACACAAGCCCATGCAAATCTTAGTTGGCGCTATCCACCAATTGGATTCCCAGTTTGAGAGCTTTTCCTGATCAGGATGAAAATAGAATCAGTCAGTGTTAAGCAACTAGCCTTACTTAATTTATATAATATTTTCTATTTCATTTATCCCAGCATGGTAATGAGAACACTAAAAAAAAAATCAGACATTTTGACAAATAGGGAAGAACGTGCTACTGTAGATGTGGTAGTGTACCTAGAGAAACAATGAAGTTGTTTAAAGTTATATTGCTTTGGTATTTGTACACTTTCAAAACAGGCACTATGCTTTACTCGTGTTTAATGTGTTGAATAATACTATTTTTCAGATATTATCACGCACTCAAAAGACTAGTTTTCTATTTTGTTTAGTGTATCAGAATAATTTGAGAGCACATTAAGTGTTTGAAGTTTTACTAGCTGTCTGTATCCTGAAGCCTGCTGTGGTTTCCTGTATCCGCGGTTTCAGAGTATGTGTTTATTCAGAAGGAGAAGAAATATAGTAAGCAGCTGACTTGGAAGCATTGCTTCTGTTGTACTTCATTTAAACATTGACAGCTTTATTGACACAATGAAAAAATAACACTTGTAATACTGTGTAAAATACTCATGTAAAGTTTCATTATATTACAGCTTTATAACTTTGGTATCTAAGATAAATCATAATGTAACTCTCATGTTGCCAGTTTACCTTTTGAGCATTTCTTTGTTTTCATTCTAGTCTGCGTTGGACTGGTGGCCCAAGATCGATGCTGTGTACTGCCATTCCATGGAGCTTCGCAGCATGTTCAGTGAGACTCTTCATAAAGCTATCCAGGGCTGCGGGGCACATCCAGCAATTCGCATGACTCCGGTAAAGACTTGTAAAGAAGTTGTTAAAACACAAGCCTCTTGTTTTTCCTTTGTCTCCATTCCATTACAGCTTTTTTATTCATTAACTTTAGACTGGAAACTAGAGGGAGGAAGAACATTGCAATCCAAAAAGCAACAGAGAGCCAGCCATACATGTTGTGTAAACCTTTGAGATTTTGGTGCATTGACTAACTGTTCCTAGTCAGTTAGTGATGTATGTTTCTCAGGTTTTTTTCATGCTGCTTTTAAACTGGCAGTATAACAGTATTTCTTCTGTAACTGTCCCGTGGCTAACTGTTCTTTTTAAGCTTACTTGCTGTGTGAATTAACTAGGTAATATGTCCATCTTTATTTAATCTGAGAAACAAAAGCGTTCTGTATGTGAGCATAATTTCTGAAAACTGCAATGCTTTTGCCATAATTGGCATGAATATTTCTTCATTTGTCTTGCTTAATTTCCTTTGAGCAAGTTGACTGTTTGGTCTTGGTGACAGCACCGAAGTGATCCAGACTTTTCAAACATTATGAAATAAAGCCGGTATTCCTGGTCACCTTAGGAGAGAAAAAAGAAAAAAAAAAAAAAAGGAAATTCAAATTGTAGTTCATCCAGATTTTTTCAGTAAGTTCACATGCAGCTGCGTTGCCTTTCTTCTGAACTTTCCATGTAGGACTTGGGATGCGTCAAGTTAGCTCATTGGTTTTCTGAATTGTTTCAAAGTGCATTTGTAGTCCCAAAGTGTTGGATGTCTGGTTTGGAAGAAGGCCTAAAATGTTGCATGAAAATATTCCTATTGGGCTTCTCATACAAAAACAAATGATCAAAATGCTTTTAGTTGAAAGCTACAACTTGTTTAACTTGCTTTATATGTGTGTGTGTATATATATGTTTATATATACATCTCTATATTCATCTGTAGAGAAAATAGCAGGGATGTTGTAATGGCAACTCTGACATTGACTGGTGGTGCTTTGTCTTCTGCTTCTTATTTTCTGTTCTTATTGGCTGCTGTCGCTCTCATGGTCAGATGCCAACCAGTCACTGTTTTGCATGGCAGTGGGCCTCTGTTGCTGTAAGTATGACCCATCGTAACTACCGCAGAAAAGCCTTTCATTGCTCTGACTTTTCTGTGCATAGTTACCACTGCAGTCACATCACTTCATCTCGGGCACGAAAGGTGGCGTGCTTTACGTGAGAGCGCAGGACTGGAGAAGACCTCTTCACTGCTGGTCCGGCAGTTGCAACACCATCCCTTACACAAATCTGTTGAGCTCGTTGGTAGAAGTAAAGGCTTTTTGTTGGGTGTGTTCTTTTCTTTCTAACCCCTACTTTTCCATCACGGTGCTCTTCCAGAATCTCCTTGCTCTGGTGTTTAAAGCTGTTTTCTAATTTCCAGCCTAAACTTACTTGTGTCTAAGTTATCCCCACATGTTTTTGTTCCAGTGTTGTCTGTCAGGTTCAAACTGGTGTTTATCCCACTGATGTCTGTGCAGAGAGTATCCATCTCCCTCTCTTTGTTTTCTGATAATCCTTAGTTTTGATTGTGTGGAGTAAATAAGTCGCTTCACAGAAACTAATCAGCTTCTTTTGGCATGTACCTCTTCTCAGAATTCACTTAGCTGTACCAAATTAAGATTTTGCACAGAATGAGTTACCACTACCAGCATAGTATCAATTTCTTGATCAGATACTTTTAAAGTGGTAAATTTTATTCTGTTTTCATATAGGTGTTCAGCAAAATAGCAAGAACTTCTAGCATTTCTTGTAGAATTAAATTCTACAGCATCATATATAGACTTCAGTTACCTTGAGGATGATTTCAAGCTAGTTTAATTTTTTTTTGTTGAAAAATTTATAAATTTAATGAAAATGAAAAACAAGTTCATGTTATTGTTTAATTGAGATTTTATCAAATAAGAAGTTAGAATAAATAATTTTAAAAGCTGAATTTCTGAAGTGTTGTATTCTGTCTTGTGTTGAATATCCACAATGTGTGTTTTTTTTTTCCACGTTACTGTCTCTTAACTATTTTGGTAAGAGTAAGTAAAAATACTAACGTAATCCCTGATGACATGATTCTAAAGTTCATGAAAATATAAATTCTGCTTGGGCATTCTGAGGATCAATTAATGCAAGTTCACATTTATATATATTCACTTGTATTTTGTGTGCATATATATATTATAAATTATATTTTGATACTTATTTATATAATATAGTCTTTCACACACTTTAGCATGTGTCCAGATTATTTTTGTTAAGATGAAGGTGCTGCAGTCACTTGCCATGCAACAGGGTGGTTCACTTTGGGATACTGTGCACACTGTATTGAGGCATAATCTTGATTTTGGAAAATCCTTATAACCAGTAGCATCCATATATGCTTACTTCACGGCTAACACTCTTTATGACTATTAGTTACATGTATTGGTCATACTGTTATCTGGGTTGTGTTGTGTGAACAGCAGTGGTAGAACACGATACAGTTCATAATGGAGTCAAATCAGAATACCTTGTATGAATTCTCAGTACATACCTTAAAACATCTTCCATTTCAGATGAGGAGGTTGAATGAAACAGTTTACTGATTTTTTCAAATGGAGCTAGTTTTTTTGTTTGTTTGTTTGTTTTTTAAGATGCATTGTGTACCTTGTGAAAACTGAAAGGTACATTTTTCAGAGGTTGTACAGATGAAAATGCTATCATCTAGACTGATAATGACAGGAAAATAGAAAATGATTTGCCTTTGAAAATAAAACAAGTCCTTACCCTGTCATGTAATCAAGCTTACTTGGGATCCTTTTTTTGTCTTTCCTTGACAAGAGGAAATCCTCTAAATTCTTGTTAGTCCTTCTATCCAATTTCCTTTTGTACAGCTTGTCTTACACAAAATCTTTTCTTATATCCATCTGCAGATTACTAAAATATTTCTTAAATAAAGCTTAAAGATATAATAGTGATAGCGTATGCATATTTAATAGGGTATTTCTAAGTAGAAGGCTATGCAGCTATACTGGAGTGAATTGAATATAATTTATAACTTTTTCATGAGTTATAGATAGTACAACCAATTTGCTTCATAAGATGTTTAATTATAACTACTCCATAGAGTACCTCACTGACAGTGACTGTGCTTTTTCCTCCTGTCAGAGTCTTACATTTAAAGAGAAGATGACAAGCCTTAAATTTAAAGAAAAACCTACTGACTTGGAAACCAGAAGCTACAAGTTCTTGCTGTTATCCTTGGTAAAACTAATCCATGCTGATCCAAAGCTTTTGCTGTGTGTAAGTATGTTATATTATTAATTCTATCCCAGACAAAATCATGACAAAACAGTAAAATTTACTTTTGAGGCTTCTAAATGAATAAAGATTAAAAACATAAACCTGACATCAAGAATACCTGTCAAAGCAAAAAGACAACAACAAAAAGCACCTGTAAGAGATATTACAGAACCAGAAAAATCCCAATGAAAGGGACCATAAAGCTCTGAAGGAAGTAAAAGGAAAGGAGAAAAGAACAAAAAGAAAACTAAAATCAGGCAAAAAAAAAAAAAAAAAAAAAAGCCATTGTTCCAGTGACTAGAAAGATATTTTCTTAGGTTATTGCTAGTTTCTGTTAGTATTGTCTATGATGCTGAGTAAAATAATGTTTAATGTTTAACAGTGTTTTCTTGTGAATTCATGCCAGAATGAGTATTCTATTCTTTTCAAATATTACCTTGTGGCTTTACAAATCTTGTGTATGAACTCTGTGAAGCTGCAGAAGTAAACTAAGTGTTGATAAAATCTGATTATGTCTACACATGGAGAGCATGTGTTAGGCAGTGTTGCCAAAATTAGTGTACTACTACTAGCATCTAATCAGTGTGCTAAGTATTTTCATTTTGTCTGGTCTGTTTATCGTTTGGTTTTAAAATATTTCTATTGTATCAAAGATATAATATGCAAGAGTATCATGGCTTAAAAAGAAATGAGGTACTCTTAAAATCTACCTATTTTAATTGTAAGACTATTGCTTAGCAGTCAGTAACATGGTTGGTCATTGAAAAGTTTTGTTTCTTAAAGGTGCTTTCCTTTTTGCTTTTTAGAATCCAAGGAAGCAAGGGCCTGAGACACAAGGTAGTACTGCTGAATTAATTACAGGCCTTGTACAACTTGTTCCGCAGTCCAGCATGCCAGATATAGCACAAGAAGCCATGGAGGTAAGGGATAATGTTCTGTATGCCAAGCAGTTTGTTTAAACTAGGAAACAATTTGAAATAACTACTTCAGTGTTGTTGAAGAACAATTTATTTTTTATTGCCATTTTAACAGTATTCAAACAACCCCTTTGCAGCATAACACTTATAAACTTTGTGTTGTGGTATTTGATTTTTTTTTTTTCAGAATTTGTTAGAAAAAATAGTCAAGATTTACATATTTGTCTTTTAACTTGTATTTTCCCTAGTGTCATTGCATTTCTTTGCCTCCGTATCAGACAGCCCCATGTAGTAGGGGACTTCAGATTAGATATTTTGTTTGCCATAGTTGCTTGGGCTAATTAAGGGTAAATGACTTTTAATCAATGATTGTTTGTTTTGAATCTGACCAGTTGAATTTTTGAGATATGCATTTCTTCTAAAAATTGTCTTCAATTTATAAATAGTTGATTTTTGAGGTCTTTTAGTTAATCAGACTAAATCAAAAGCAGAAATTAAAGTTTTGGCTTTAGTTCACCAGTAAGCCCTAGAATATGGTCAGAAGCTATTCTTATCCAGGTTTTCTGTTGTGAAGGGAATAATTACAAAGAGGAAAGTATTTGCTTGTCCTTGGCAAAAAGCTTGAACTACAGAAATTTTGTTGTTGCCACCAGAAGTTTATTTATGTAAGATGTGTTGCATTAAAAGTTTATTTATGTAAGATGTGTTGCAAAAGCCTATCTTTTAAAAAGGTTGTGTTTCTAGCATGGGTTTTTATGGAAATAAAAGGTAAATCTAATTGGGAATAAAATAAAATACCTTTCACATGGATTAGCAACAAAGTCTTGTTCTGCTATATAAAATGCTTTTTCTATCTTTTATTTTTTAAGCAATGTAATTGACTTGTGATTACACCTATTTCTCTGCCCATTCTTAAGTGACTTGTCAATTTCTGCCTTTAAGTGAGATGCTGTTCTGTTTTGAATGTAGGCCTTGCTAGTTCTTCACCAGTTAGACAGCATTGATTTGTGGAATCCTGATGCGCCTATAGAAACATTCTGGGAAATTAGGTAAGTTCACTTCTGTAAATTAGAGCAACAGCAGTTTTGATCTGTCTTCTCTTTTGCAATAGCTGTGAGTGTTTTGAGAAAGTTATATGACATTGGCTTGAATCTGCAGTCAAAATGATTTGTTTTCTGATGACAAAGTAGTATCTTCCTTATACTACTTCCATTTAACAAAAAAAACAACACATGTTTTGCTGGCTTTCTTAATGACTCTCTTCAGCCTGCGCTTAAGGTATAGCAATGATTATTCCTTCAAAATGTTAAAGTCTTGCCCTGCATTCAGGTGTTTGTTTGAATTCTGTTTTATCCTCTGTGGGCTGAGGGAGGGTGATGCAAAGCAATTCTAGCAGTGTGGATTTGCTGATCTTGACTCTGAAGCCCTCATCTAAGAAAGGTAGTAGTTTGCCCTGATCTGTGGTCTCCATTTGTCTTTCTTATGTATCTAAAGAATTTTTATTGGTTAAAGTCATCTTGCTTATTATAACATCACAGCAGCTGTTGCAGTTGATTTCTTGGAGTATATTAAAAAACCATAAAGTTCCAAAATAATCAGTTACACAAAGAGCTGAACCAAAAAACTAGGCAACTCAGAATTCTAAGAATTGCATGAGCTAAACAATTTAAGAAAAATGTTTGGTGATCTAATCTGATTTGGTGCAGGTGTTTGTTTTAGAAGAAAGCGAATTAAAATCTAATAGGAACACTTTGAGCATCAACAAATTGGCCTGCATGACTGCTAAATGTGGCTCAAGGGGCTTATTATGGGATAGTTTGGGGGCTGAGTCCTACCTAGATGGGCAATAACTAAAACTCATTACTGTAATTTCTAGTAGTAGAAATGAGTTTGTGGTCTGTTCGGGCTGGGGGAAAAACCCATTAAAATTGACACTAATTTGGACCCTTTGGCAGTTTTAACAGAGAGTGTGAGGCCTGAATGGATATGAAAAAGGAACATCCCTAGATGTGTTCCTTCCAGAACAGAGTTGAGACACGTTATCAGAGCAGTGTAGGTAAACTTGTACTGCCACTGTCTGTGCTGTATCTGTTCTGTGGATAAATGGAGGACTTCTGAATCGACAGCCCTGGAGTCTGGACTTCTAACAAGTACCCAAGTTGCTTAACTTCCTCTAGGGAACTATAGAGGCCAGTTGGGCGGTGGGAAGGGACAGAGGGGTTTTGTCATGTAAAGTACACACCTATATTATATCTACTATACATTTTAAAAGAAGATGCTAGCTTATCTGTAGGATATTCATGCTAATTGTCTATTTCTATGTAAAAAGTAGTAATACCTTTATCAGATATTTTATTATTAGATGATAAAGCTAATGCTAAATTTCATTTTGCTGCAGTTCACAAATGCTTTTTTATATCTGCAAGAAACTAACCAGTCATCAGATGCTCAGCAGTACAGAAATCCTCAAGTGGCTGCGAGAGATTCTCATCTGTAGGAATAAATTTCTTCTAAAAAATAAAGTAAGCAAATATTATCACTTATCTTTTGGGATCATTAAAATGAATTAGTCTCTGTTTTGTTACTGCTTTTATTTATAAGGTTACTTTTATGATGGAAAGAGATTTAGTAGCTACTGAAGAACTAAAGTAGTTCTTTACACTTAATTGCATTTAAATTATAATTATGTTTATGTTGGTATATAAACTGTGGAGTAAAACCAAGAAGCCTACTGGGATTTTGGGAGGCCCCAAGGAAGGAAGAAAAAGGCATGATGATGTGCTTATATCAAGGTGATATGTTTTGATGATGACTCTCAAAATACTTTATTTTCTTAAGGGGAAATGTCATTTTAAGATACCATTAATATGGGTAAATTTATAAAGCCCTCTAAGAGCACCTACGTAAAAGATGCTGTGTAAATGTTGAACAGCTTTTTACTTTAGTGACAACAGTTCCTGAACTGCATTGTTTTAAAAGATAAGGTGATTAATTATTTTTCTTTCCTCTCTTTACAGCAATCGGATAGGAGCTCCTGTCACTTTCTCTTCCTTTATGATGTCTCTGGAGGTGGAACTAGTCAAATGTCTCTTGACCATGAGGAGATGAAAAGCTGTACCCCGGGAGCCACCCTCAGGAGGGGGAAAGGGAATTCTTCCATGGTAAGTAACAGCGGATAATAATAATTATTAACATTTAGGGATAAAAAATTATGTGCAAGTAGAAATTAAATCACAGAGTGTAATTTTTAAAAATATAATTATTTCTGAGGAGGAAAAAACATACTACTATGTGTTACTGTTCTCTTTCTGGTCAATAATCAGCTGTAACATGCTTAAGTTTTGAATCTAATATGCTGGTGAGTAATGGGTTTCAGACTTCTAGGAAGTTGCACTTTTTTCAGGTTAAAAAGTTGGTGAATCCTTTTTTTCTTAGGATCACACATAACATCTCTACATATTTGTCCATTGTTAATAAATCTGAAATCTCACTTTTTAATGTATTGCATCCAGTTTGAATAAACTGTGAAAGATCATCAAAATCAAACATCTCAGTAAAGTATACCCTTTGACAGACAAGTCTAGTGTTTAGCCAAAGGGAAAAGTGACGAGGTTATTTAGAACATCTTTTATGAGCCAAAAACTTCATTCTCTTTTTTAACATACAATTTTTTGGTATCAATAAGACTTTGCTAAGTATGTGGCTATCTTCGTGGAGGGAGCAGTTTCTTGCCACTGTGCAACAGCAAATACAGTAGAGTTCAGATGTTGGTTAAATTGTTTATTTCTATTAGAATGAAAGCAGGTTTGAAAAACAATTTGGATTAAGAAAATTGCCATACTTCTAAGCAATATTATCGAACTTGGAATTCTGTTTCCCAAGGAAAGTACAGCAGGATGCAGTGGAACACCTATTTGTCGCAAAGCCCAAACAAAATTGGAAGTCGCTTTATACATGTTTTTGTGGAGCCCAGATATTGAGGCAGTCCTTGTTGCAATGTCCTGTTTCCGTCACCTGTGTGAAGAAGCAGATATCAGATGTGGAGTAGATGAAGTTTCAGTTCATAATTTTTTGCCAAACTACAACACTTTCATGGAGTTTGCATCTGTTAGCAATATGATGTCAACAGGTAAGAATGATGAGTCTGGAAAATGCCTTTCTACCTGTACAATAAGACTTGTTTGGATTGGAGTTCTTTAAACAAGTTTATATTCTTGATTTGGCTGTAACTCCTGCTTTCACTGAAATATCTTAGCCATTGAAACTGATGGAGGGAGTAGGGAATTTGGGTAACTGTTCATGAGGATTTAAAAGTGTAACAAGGAGAATCTTTCTAAACAGTTAAAGGGGATATGTTCCTCTTTTATAATTACTTTCAATTATCTCATATTTGATGTAGGTGGCTTTTCAAAAATCTGTTTCATAAATGTTCTGTGCTTGTTTGTAGGGAGAGCAGCTCTTCAGAAAAGAGTGATGGCATTATTAAGACGCATTGAACATCCAACTGCAGGCAACACAGAGGTAAATTTTCTTCTAAATTTCTGTCCATTTCATATGTGTTTTTTTTTATTTTTTTTTGAACACAGAAAAGACTGTTGCTATGAGTAGTTTTGAAGTTAAATCTTGATATATCTTATTTTAGGCCTGGGAGGATACACATGCAAAATGGGAACAAGCTACAAAACTAATCCTTAACTATCCAAAGACCAAAATGGAAGATGGGCAGGTGACTATGAATTTTTCCTTAGGTTTAACCCTGTAGAAATTCAGAGTAACTATTTAAGCTTATGTATTTTAAGAAATTTCGTTTTAATCTGGAAAATGAGTTGTATAGGAGGACTTAAGCTCCATGAAAATATTCCAGAAATCAAGTCCTCTGTGTTTACTGATAAGAGAACGAGATAATTTGACTTAAATTGCTGTGAGGGAGATAGCTGAGTTTAATAGTTGGAAAAAAAAAATAGTGAGAAATTAGAAAATCTCTTTCACTGGAAATTTTTTAAGAAAAAAAAAAGCTGCTGACTATCATGATTTAAATATGTTTTGTCCTACTACAGAGCAGGGAGTCATCTAGGCAACCCCTTTTGGTCCCTTTTTAATTCAGTTTCTTCAAATTCTACAAAAATAGCCCCTCTGGATAGAATTTTGTTCATGCTGTAAGATGCAAACCATAGTAATTTGTTGAGATGGAATTAAAATGGTGGGATATGTTATGACATACTTCTAAATTCTGATCTTTCTCCATTATTTATGTTTAGTTGAAAAGATTTCATCTTCAGTCCTTCTTTTTTAGGTTACGGAAAGTCTTCATAAGACGATTGTTAAGAGACGAATGTCGCATGTTAGTGGGGGAGGCTCCATAGACTTGTCAGACACAGATTCTCTTCAGGAATGGATCAACATGACGGGGTTCCTATGTGCCCTTGGAGGAGTGTGCCTACAGCATCGTAGCAATGCAGGACTAGCAACCTACAGTCCACCTATGGGCCCAGTCAATGAGCGTAAGGGCTCCATGATATCTATGGTATCCACTGAGGGAAATGCAGAGACTCCTGTTAGCAAATTCATAGATCGATTATTGACTCTGATGGTCTGTAACCACGAGAAAGTGGGACTTCAAATACGGACTAATATTAAAGATCTGGTGGGTTTGGAGTTGAGTCCAGCACTTTATCCAATGCTGTTTAACAAACTGAAGAATACCATCAGCAAGTTTTTTGATTCTCAAGGACAGGTAAACTGTTGATATATTCCTTCACTTGTGTATCTTAAAAAGTACTGGTCTTGTTTTTCACATAGGTAATTGAAATGGGTTATCTGTTCATGTTTTCTACAAAAAAAATTCAAACATTGTGATTGTATTTGAGCGCATGTGTCATACAATTATCATATTTTATTCCAGGCTATGTTTAACATAAAGTAATTAAAAACATTGTTGAATTCTTAGTAAACTTTCAGAGTACAGAACCTGTGAGAATTGTCTCAGAATCTTTAAGGTTGGTAGTGTTAGCATATTTAATGTTGATATGTATTGCAATTCTTTTGACTTGGTGATTCTAGAAAAATATTTATGTTATATTTTCTGCAGTATATTTTATGAAAACACTTTTTTTTCTTTTTTTTTGAGTTAACTGCAAACAGGAAGTTAACACTACTAACTTTCTTCCCTTAGGTTTTGTTAACTGAGACCAACACACAATTTGTAGAACAAACCATTGCTATAATGAAGAATTTGCTTGACAATCATACAGAAGGGAGCTCAGAACATCTTGGACAAGCTAGTATTGAGACAATGATGCTAAATCTGGTTAGGTGAGAAACCTGGTTAATCTTCTATACAAAGTTATATGTTTATGGAGTGAAGTAGACCCTTTTAGTTCTATATCTTTTCTGCTTCTACCCATGGAGAAAGAAGTTGATCCCTGCTCTTACTGTTCTGACAACTTCAGTAGTCATAAAGATTACTTAAATGATAGCATAGACTTATTTTCTTCAGAACCAACCATTCCATACCTCACCCCCTTTCCTGGAATTATTTCTGTTTTCTTTTCTGTACAATAGTGTTAGTGGTTAGAAACCAGATGAAGGGTAGGTTTCTGTTTGGGTTTATGCCAGTCAGAAACGTTTATGCCAGTCAGAAACCTTTTTGGCCTCAAGAAACTTGGTGCTGGTCTTCAGCTGATATAAGGCTTGGAAAAAACATTAGCCCAAATACTTGCTAACCCACTATGTAAGTCAGAGTTGTATCGGCCAATGTGTAGATTATGACACAGACCTGAAAAGATTTCAAATGCATGGGCCTCGTTTTGTACAGCATGAAGTATTTACTTTTTGCTTTTTATCTTCAGATATGTGCGTGTGCTTGGAAATTTGGTACATGCAATTCAAATAAAAACTAAGCTCTGTCAGTTAGTAGAAGTAATGATGGAGAGAAGAGATGACCTTTCATTTTGCCAAGAAATGAAATTCAGGTAAGAAAGAAATTTAGACATAATAAAACACCTTGGGCAGTGTAATGTGGACAAGTATAATTTTGGTGACATATTTAAAAAAAATAAAGAAAACTTTATTATAATGGTATATATATATATTTTTTTACTTCGTCTTCAGTGTTAATAGTTTAGAATCTAGTATTGCATTATAATTTTATTTTGAATATGGGGATACTAAATGTATGTAAAAAAACTGATACAGAGTGGGGTATTACTTGGTATAATAAAATTCAGTTAATCTTCAATATCTGGTGGTTCGAATATGAATTTGTAATACTAAGTGCAAGCAGTAGTAGGTGTATTTAGGTGTGTGGGTTATTATTTAGGGGGGAAAAAACAGAAAAAACAAAGCTAGCAGTTTTATGTTTTTGTATCTATATTTCACAGAAACAAAATGGTAGAATATTTGACAGACTGGGTTATGGGAACATCTAATCAAGCAACAGATGAGGATGTAAAATGCTTGACAAGGTAAGAAAGGGTACTATTAAACTGCTTCTAAAGTTGCTAACAGTGTTCCAGATACCATTTGATATCCACAGATCAGTTGGATTATGTGGAATTTCTGTAGTGGTAGTAATTCTAAAGAAAAGACCAAAATTGAAACTTAATTTTTTGTGAGCAGGTTCTTTTAAAATGTACATGTTTTTATTTAAATCTTGTTAATGCTATTTCTGATTTAGTGTTAGAATTGCTTGTTTTATTTCCTAGAACTATGTCTTCATATGATACATTATGAAGAATAAAATTGTCAAAGATTATAGTGTTGAATTCATACTTAAGTTTTTTTTAGTGAAAACATTACTTTTTAGTTGTAGTCCCTTAATAAGGTGTTGCTTGAACCTGTACCACAGAATGTGATCGCGATTTTCCTGATGGATCAGTTTAACAACTGATTCTTAAAACCTTAAAACTTTTTCAGAGATCTGGACCAAGCGAGTATGGAAGCAGTGGTCTCTCTTCTTGCTGGGCTTCCGTTACAGCCTGAAGAAGGAGATGGTGTTGAGTTGATGGAAGCCAAATCTCAGTTATTTCTTAAGTAAACAGTGACTTTTAACTATTTCTACTATACAATGTCTCAGAGTGGAAGCACCATATGACTTTTACTACCAACTAAGTTTTTTCTTCTAGCAGAAGTAGAGATTACCTCGTATAGATGTCATTTCACAAATCTCTGCCTAATAGGTTTATGGAAACATTTTCATTTAGAAAATAATTACTAAATTTGTCCTTGTGTCCCCTTAATACAGACATATCCTTAGTTCGTGGGAGGGATTAGCTGGGTTTGAAATTGCATTTTCATCCATGAAATTTAAAATCTCTTTCAAAACAGCTGTTTGTAAAGGCACACCAGTGGAATTTGTTTGTTTTGTTTCTGCAACTTATATATGAGTTTTTAGGGCAGTGCCTCCTAGTTCTTACAACATATTTTTTGAAAGTTTAAACTGTGCTACAGGGAAGATTATTTGGGGGGATGGATGGGATTTTTTGGGAGGCTTATGGTCTATTTACTTTTGTATGCAAATCTTTCCAGACCGTTGCCTTCGTAGAATCTGTTTTAACTATCCAAGTCTATCTTTTTCTTTAGATATTTCACACTGTTTATGAACCTTCTAAATGACTGTAGTGAAGTTGAAGATGACAGTGCACAAACTGGTGGCAGGAAACGTGGAATGTCTCGAAGACTAGCTTCGCTACGACACTGCACTGTTCTTGCTATGTCAAATTTACTCAATGCAAATGTGGACAGTGGTCTTATGCACTCCATAGGTAAAGTAATTGGATTAAGCTATGCATAAATGAATACACAATGAAGACATTGGTGTTTGATTCATTTTTACATTTCCCTTAGTAGTTATGTTTTGTTTTTGTTTTTGTTTTTTTCAGGCTTGGGCTATCATAAAGACCTCCAAACAAGAGCTACCTTTATGGAAGTCCTCACCAAAATTCTGCAGCAGGGAACAGAATTTGATACGTTAGCAGAAACAGTGCTAGCAGATCGGTTTGAGAGATTGGTGGAGTTGGTTACAATGATGGGTGATCAGGGGGAGCTCCCTATTGCTATGGCTTTAGCCAATGTGGTGCCTTGTTCTCAGTGGGTAAGTTAATTCCTGCATTTTATTTCCTAAGTGTTTTGAAAATAATAAGACTTATAATTAGGTCAAACATTTTGGGGGTGTAACAACAGCCTGCTAAAGAGAGATTAGACCTACCTTATGTAATAACTAGCCTTTCTTATTGTATTCTCAGAAATCCAGCTGCAAGAGATCGTGATTATCAACAGTAGTTTTATATTAAATTTCAGTTAATGCCTGGGAACAATTTTGTATACAATTATTATAATAAATGCATTTGTTTTGGTTGATGTTATTTATTACAAACTGCGTGCTGTAATGCAGACAAACACAACTGTATTTACTCCTCAAATTTAACAAGATGAATTGTTTTTTGTTATACAGCAGAATAAATGCTTATCTGTCTGGGCTAACCATTATGAATTTGCGTGAGTAGTTATCATGAGAGAGATTTTTAGGCAAACAATAGCATAGGGAAGATTTAAAAAAAGATTGTGCATGCTTAATTTGATATTTATATGCAAGACTCCATAGCAAATTTAAATAATTAGTGCAATCTTTGACTCGCTGCTCAGATGACCATTTTCTGCTTCTTTTAAGGATGAGCTAGCTCGTGTCCTAGTCACACTCTTTGATTCCCGGCACTTACTCTACCAGCTGCTTTGGAATATGTTTTCAAAGGAAGTTGAACTAGCAGATTCCATGCAGACACTCTTCCGAGGAAACAGCTTAGCTAGTAAAATAATGACTTTCTGTTTTAAGGTATGTTACCTAACCTTTCTCTCTGCTACATATCTTTTTAAACTTATGACTACCTTAGTTACATGAGTGATTTGGGGTGTAGTACCAGCTTGAAGACTGTTTCTAATTGTCTTCTATTTAAAGAGAAGACAAGTTCCAAGGTCTTTCATTTCAGTTTAAAATGTTGTGTAGTACTATACAAACGGAGCTAGGGTGTTGCGTCAGTATACTCTAGGAAGGATTTCCATCTGGTTATTAAGTTGATTTATGATTTGCTCTAGATTGAAAATTAAATAAAATACTGGTAGAAGTCCATCACGGTTGTGTTTCAGAAGTGAGTCTTCCAGAACACCAGTTTTACAGACATCTGGCTTATGCCAAAACAAATCAAGTGTTTTCAAGCTCTTGTAACGTACAGAATTTTGGAGTGTTCCTGTGAATTGCTATGTTAATCTGGCCACATATTCTGATTTTCTTTTTTCAATAGGTGTATGGTGCTACGTATTTGCAGAAACTTCTGGAACCTTTATTAAGGACTGTGATCACGTCCTCTGAATGGCAGCATGTTAGCTTTGAGGTGGATCCTACAAGGTTTGAGATTCAAGGCGGGGGGAAACAAAAGTATTTATAAAATTGTCTCCCAGTCATTGTGATTTCCTTTTCTTTGTTGTAAATATTTTTCTCACACTTTCATACTTTTCTGCTCCTCACTTCACCAGACACATTCATTTTATCTGCCAACAGTCCTTATACCCAGGGAGAATTGTACAGAGCTGTCCAACACATTGAGATGAGTTCCGCTGCATGTCCTCTAAGCCCTGAGAGAGTAAGGAAGACAGAGAGTCCTTACAAAACCCCTTCTCCTACTTGCTACTTCATACTTTTTGTAGGCCACTAATGCGGGGGTTTTCCAGTAGTACCAGAAGGCATCTGCTTTAGGTCATTGGATTAGTTACAGAAGCAAGTTGGAATGCATACATACTGTAATTTTTTTTGGCTTTAATTTCTCATATCAATTCAAGATTTGGATTTAGTAGCTGTTCTGTTGTTTTGAATTCTCTTTAACTCTTGAAAAATTTTCAAAATTCTTCTTTTAAGTAGTTTGCCAAGAGATAGGTTTTATTTTTAATAGTTTAGCTGTCAAACAACTGTGTCTATCTCAGAAATCCCTTTCACAGAAACCATCATCAAACTGATAATGCAGGCCTCTTGGAATTATGAACACTTGTCTTAGTATGGAATGATGGGAGAGAATCCAATTTACAGCTCTCTGTTTATTACTAAGTTTTGAATGACCTTGTATTTGTCACTTATGTAATTTAAATTATTGATGGAATCTTCTGTGTGAAAGATTGTAAATATTTCTGTAAGATTTTTATTTACCCCTTGGGATAAGGTTACTACTGAAAATACAAGCATAGTCAGTAGGATTTGATTGCTGGTTATACATTTATGGGTCTCTTTCAGATTGGAGCCTACAGAAAGCCTTGAAGAGAACCAGCGGAGTCTCTTACAAATGACAGAAAAATTTTTTCATGCAATCATTAATTCTTCTTCAGAGTTCCCCCCACAACTTCGCAGTGTGTGCCATTGTTTGTACCAGGTATGCCTGCAATGGTTGCCTGCCCCTAAACTTTAGGGTTTGATTTTACAATTCTAGTAGTTTGCATCTTGGTCTAGTAATGGGTGCATAGTGGGCATTTCTTATAGTGGGCTGCTAAAATTCCAGTAGGGGATGGATATTCCTGCTGCCCGCAGGACCAGTAGGAAATACAGTTTGCTGTCCTTCTGGAGGAGGCTGTCGCAGAAGGGCTGTGCACAGCAGAGGTTGTGAGCTGCAGTCTCTCCATGTTCTGGAAGAGCTATTGTTGGCCTTTCTGCCATGGAGTCTGTATCTCGGGTCTGAAGTAAAGTGAGGAAAACAGATTTTCTGAGCTATGTTTGGAAGGAGAGCATGCAAAGGAGCTATTGTCAACCACAGCCGCATGTGCGAGATTGCTGTGGAAAGTGAAAGCATCCTTGTCTCAGAGAAACAAAACTTTGAACTAATTATGAGTAGTACAAAAACATTCTATGCAATGTTAATCATTATTCTTAGCACTGATAATGTTTTAGCCGTTATTAATAATTTTTGTGGTGAATACTGTTGTGATTTTCAGAACTTGGGGGTGAAGACCAGTGCATTGTGTTGGGACTGTTGTGGGTCTGGGGTTGTTGTCCTCAGCTGTTGGGAGGAATTAGGAGTGCAAATGCTGGCCTTTTGTTTCTGCTGTAACAGCTGGTGTAAATGGCTTCTCGAGTCACCTGGCTCTCTTTCTGCCTCTGGTTTTAACAGACTGTATCCAGGTTGTGGAAGGTTTTTTTGTTTGGGTTTCTGTGTGTGCGTTAAATAGGGAAACGAGGTGGGCAAGTTGGTTTTCCTTTAGGATCAGATGGTCAGTCTCGCAGACATTGACTGCAAGTGGATGTGTCACTGAAAATGCCATGCGTGCTTGATTCTTGCTTCCATTAGGCTGGTTTGTCCTGGATGTTTTCCTAGAATTGCTTTATGTGCTGTTGCTAGGGTGCATCAGACTTAGATCCATTGCAGTGATACTTTGCTAAAAATTCTTCCTATGCAAACCATTTTTAATTCTGACGTGAATTGGAGTTACTGGAATGTACTCTGCAATGGGGTGGTTTTCAAAGATTCTGCTGTGGGAGCATATCAGTTCTATTGTTTTTTGCCTTTATATTGTTTCAGTTAAAAGGCTAATTTACATGATTTTTCTTAATAAAGAGGGATGGAAATTTTACTTCCTTTAAATGCAGTAGCCTGATGAATAGAGTAGAGATAAGAATGCTTCCAAAGTTAGCTCTTTCTTTCTAGAAGTTGCACAAAGTCAGAAGTTTGGTAAGGACAACATCAGTTAACAGGTCTTGAATAAATCTGAGCTGTTTAAATTTAGCTTGGTTGGTGGAATCGCTTTCACTGACTTGCTTTTTTACTGTCACATCTTTAAGTTGTATGAATTTTCTTCCAGTTCTTTTCTCTAAAGATTATATATGAATCGTTGGTGTGTGCTTGTTCTCAAACAGCTAAATATTGCTAGCTTTCTATTGATAGAATTCCAGGCTTCACTTAGTATGGGGCTTTTCAGTGATGCTAGTTTATTCTTACAACTAATATGAAAGACATAAGATTGAGCTGCAAGAGCAAAATTTACCTCTTTGCGAGGCAGCAGTACATAAGGCTAATGTGCTATATCTTTGCTCAAATCCTGTTGTAAAATACAAGAGAACGTGAGGTTTTGTGGTGGGTCCCTTTGCCTTGAAATTAACATAATCAAGTCAAATGTCTAAATTTGGAAATCTATAATAAATTTGATGTAGATCTGCTGGCTTTTTTTTCCCTCCATTCTCCACAGAACTACTTTATGTTATCTTTTAGCTCTCAAAGTAATAATTAACCATAATGAATCACAGATCTAACTAAATTGAAGGACACACAGAGAAACATTGGGAAGATTTAAAACTCTAAATTTATTTTTAAAGTAATGTGTATATCAAAGGTATAACACTTTACTATTTCTACTATTAAAATTATTTTGGGATGGTGAAATACGTCTGAAAGCTGAATATACGATTTAATGCCCAATATTGTATATCATGAGCACATTAATGTGGTTTGACTTTTAATCTAGCCAGAAATAGTAGAAATGATTGAAACGCAACATTTGCTTGTTTTGTATTTAGTGCTTTGTAAATAAGATGTAATAAAAAATGTGGAATAGAACCTCCATCATCAGTCTTTAGTTTATATATTTCATTTTCTGTTGGTTATGTTTGTTACATTTTACTGTGTAATTTATGTACAAGTCAACATTGGGTTTTTGTTGCTGTATGTAGTTGGTGCTGTGACTTGTTTGTGCTCATCTCTGTTCTGTAGGCAACTTGCCACTCTCTACTGAATAAAGCTACCGTAAAAGAAAAAAAGGAAAACAAAAAATCAGTAAGTTTGGAGACCTTTTTACTAGCCATTTCTTTCAAACCACAACAGAAATCTTTTGCTGTTTATTCAAAACATCTTCACTTCAGTCTATTTGAACTCACTGTAAAATCATTCTACTAATTCTGGCACAAAATAGCTTTCATTTCAATTAACACTGGAATTATTTTATATTTAAAATATTCTCTGTGTGCCTATCTGAGTAAACAAAAATACATCTTTAACATTACAGCTTAGCATTTAATATTCTGATTCCTCTACCCTTACCACCATCTTCCAAAAAAAATGGAGAAAGAAAATATTTGGGCTGGGGGAAAATCTGAGTCTGTTTAGTTGCTTTAATACTTCCGTAGATAACATGACTTCAGCTTGCATCCTGGGAGAAGAACAATTAACACATGGTTTGCTGAAAAAAGGCTCCTATGATTTATTTCTGATATTTTCTTTTGTTTGCCTTCTAACTAAGCAATAAAAAATAGCATTTCTATTTATTTACTGAGGGAAGATGAGATTTTCCACTTTAACTTACTGTGTTAAAGAAGAGTTGAGATGTATATATTGTGATAGAGTGGTATCATTATAAGCTAAGGCTTACCCTTTTCTTTGACAGTGACCTCAAAATACAATGTGTGAATAATACTGAGGCAGAATAGAAATTTAGACTTTTATTAAATACTCCCATATTTTTTGCTATAACTGAGCGGATTAGTATCATGTTGAAATGCAAAATCTGTGTGCAAAGTAATACTTTACAAGAAAGTATTATAAATAATTGCATCACAAGATAATTTGATTGAGGTTGCTACCAAACCATAATGATTCTTGACGTGTATGCACTTATGGCTTTATCTGTTTTAAGAAGCATGATTTGAGATTGCACTAGTTATGCTTTGAAGTAGTATAGTAAGCTGGGAATTGGGTCTTATTTAAACAATTTAACTTCATATATGAAACTTGTTAATTTTGTTCTGTGAAATGGTAGAATCTGACATTATGATTAGTTGATAATTGGACAAAAATATACATATATAGATATTGAATTTTTATAAGACACTGGCTACTTAGCTCTGGATCATTCTGTCTTTCCTTCTTTGGTAAATCTGTTGAGATATGATGGATCTGGAGAGAGATTTCTTCAAATATCTCCCTCCCTCAAATTTAGATTAGTCCTGAAACTTTAAGTCATGTAATTCACATTGATGGGGAGGGCCTTGAAAGTAATATTGAAATAGTTATTCAAATAAAATACCTGAGAATTTAAAAAGAATTACCTGTTTGATTGGAAGGCTGTGCACACCTGATTGTGAACATATGGCATTTGTCCACTTTACTGTCAGTGGCTGAAATTAACTGGTGAGCAACTTTGTAGTTTACTTTCTTAGCTTTGTACAATAGCTATTGCAGGAATTTCACCCCAGCAAGAAAGTTTATATGAAAGCTGAAGTAAGCCTTGCCAGTGTCTGGATAGCCCCCTCACCCCCTTACTCTTCTTTCCTTCTCTTTCTTGATTGTCTTACAATACAAGACCATTAAAGCCAAGAGAATCCTACTCAAATCTATTGAACTTGATTGTTATGGAAAGAATATGTAAAGTTGGACTGCCGTACAAGACTTTTCTCAGATTGCTTTCCCTTTTCTTTAATGCAAATATATTATTTATAATTCTCAACTTCATAGGTTGTTAGTCAGCGATTTCCTCAGAACAGCATTGGAGCAGTTGGAAGTGCTATGTTCCTCCGGTTCATCAATCCTGCGATTGTCTCCCCTTACGAGGCAGGGATTTTAGATAAAAAGCCTCCACCAAGAATTGAAAGGGGATTGAAACTGATGTCAAAGGTGAATCAGTGTATACTTTTATTTGGCCATATTGTGTGTTCTGCCTGAAGTAATTCTGTTCTTCAATTTACAAGAATGAGAAAATTTAGTTAAACTTTTTAGTTTTGTATAACAAAGATCACGCTTATTTAAACTGCAGAGTTATGTTTATAAATCATAGCATGACGTAAAATCAAAGAAACCAACATAACTTCAACAGTAGTGAAAATATCTGGTATTAATGAGGTTTATAGAAGTTTTGAAGAAGTAGCTTTTTTCTTCCATCTCAGGACTGGTACCATTTGGTATTACTTCCTGTAAAAAAAAAGAAAAAAAAAAAAAAGAAAAAGAAAAAAAAAAAGTGTGTGGGGAGGAGTTTACTGGTTCTGTACAACTTCTGTTGCCTTGTGTATATTATCCAGTTTTAATTGTTCTAATTGTTGAGAAATTTTGATTTTCTTCAAATAGGCATGTGCCTTTACACCTGTTTGTGATTTCCAGAAAAAATACTAACCCTTAATAAAGCACACTTTTGAAAGATGATTTCTTTTCCTGGTTTAAGCCCAAGTAAATCTCAGAAGTGAAATCTGTTATTTAGAATTATGTAAAAGAAAATACTTTGTACTAGGTGGCTTATGTCCCTTTTTTTTTTGTTTTGAAGTTTCACAAGTTAAAATGTGTATTTCTAATAGTGAAGTTATATTGGCAGTTGTAACAGTTAGGACATTAAGCCTTTATGTGCCTCTTCCATCTTTTTATTATTTAGATACTTCAGAGTATTGCCAACCATGTCCTGTTTACAAAAGAAGAACATATGCGGCCTTTTAATGATTTTGTAAAAAGCAATTTTGACGCAGCACGAAGGTAGGCCCTTTGGAACCTTTTTTAGTTCCAAATATTGAAAAAAAAAAAAAAAAAAGTCATGTATGCTTGCAGGCTTTTGACTTGCATTGGGTCTGCGTGTCAGACTTCCCTTACACAATTATGGCAATCACTGGTTTTCAACTCTAGGTTTTTCCTTGATATTGCATCTGATTGCCCAGCTAGCGACACTGTCAATCACAGCCTGTCTTTCATCAGTGATGGCAACGTACTTGCTTTGCACCGGTTGCTGTGGAACAATCAGGAGAAAATTGGCCAGTACCTTTCCAGCAACAGGTAAGACTTCAGAAATATTATGGAGGGAGCTGCTGATGGGGAGTGAATATTTTGAATTATATTCAAATGCTTTTACTGTTATTACTGAGAAGAATATGGTGGCTGAAAAAGTCTTACCTCTGGATACTTTTTTGTCTTACTGACACCTCATCACTGGGTGCATGTCTAATATCTTTCTTGCCTGTTTTGCTGCCAGCCTTCTGTACAAGTGTATATTTGTCTGTCAATCTTTGTAAAAATCGATATGCATAATACACATTTTTCTAATTTCTTCACTGAAAACATTTTTTATAATTTTGAAAAGGATATGTAACCTCTTCAAGGTAAGGAAGGGTACTAGGCAAATAATAATAATAATAATAAAACAAATTTAAAAACAAATAGAACAAATAATAAAACAAAACAAAAACAAAAAACAGGAATTGCTGAATAAATAAAGACTTATCTGTTAAGTAATAATGCTGTTTCTAGGGACCACAAGGCTGTTGGAAGACGACCTTTTGACAAAATGGCTACTCTTCTTGCCTATCTGGGTCCACCTGAGCACAAACCTGTGGCAGATACACATTGGTCCAGTTTAAATCTCACTAGTTCCAAGTTTGAAGAATTTATGACAAGGTAATGAGATTATTGTGGAGGGGAAGCTCATTGTGGGTCTTCTTACTTCAGCAAGGAAGTAGTTACTAAGACTTGAGTTTTCATTTTGAAGGAGGGTTTAAAAGGCTGGCTGTATGTACACCTGTTAGGTTTGTGAATAGAAGATTTTAATTTCAATAATTAAACAGAATTAAATCAGAATGCAGTAGCTTTTGTGATTTAACAGAGGTTCAAGATTTTATGAATTTAATGCTTCTGTTTAAAGATGCAAATAAATAGTGTTTGGGATTTTTGTTTTATTAAGGCAGTTGTGAAAAGCTGATGTCATGTACTGCTTTTTAGGCATCAGGTGCATGAAAAAGAAGAGTTCAAAGCACTGAAAACATTAAATATTTTCTACCAAGCTGGGACATCAAAAGCTGGCAATCCTGTTTTCTACTACATTGCTCGGCGGTAAGGCATCTTTCACCTCCTCTGTCTAAAATAAACATGTAAAAGCTGAAGTATGAAGTGTATATATGAAAGAGATGCAAACAAGACTCTGAAATTAACTTATTTGCTGAATATTGGTGACAGAAGTTTTGAACGGTGATCAGAACTAAATCAGAACTAGTTCTTCCACCTAGGAATATGTACACCTGCAGAAATATGCCTGAGACTTTAATTTTTATTTATTTTTCACCGTTTGAAGTAAACTGCATCTACACCACTTTACTATTAATCCTTTATCAGAAGTTTTAGCATCTTCATATTATGAAGTATAAAATTAATAACAAGCTAAAATAAGCAATAAAACTGAAAAAAGTCCCCATATCCCAGTCATTCGCAGACTTCATAAGAAAAGGAGAGTCATTGTGCTCACAAGTAACTGATGGGTGCAATCAAATCAGGATTGAAAACCAAGACTGTAGCTGTTACACCTTTTCTCTGAGCTGTGCTGGTGGTGCCCTTGCCCTTGGTACTGGTGCCGCTGTTGAGGTGCAGTCTGGCAGCAGGGGCCGCTGGTTTTGGCACCGGCGGGGTGCTGCTGCCATGGTCTGCGGAGTTCTCCCTGGTGCCACGTCAGATGCTGAATCCTTGTGTCATTGTGGCACTGGCTGATGCTAGCAGGTCTTGTTTGGATGTTGGCCTTCACGGTCAGATGGTTGCCATCGCTTTGTGCTCCAGTGGGGCTCTTGGTTTTGCTTCTGCTGCCATTGCCAATGTGGTTTTTGCTGGTGGTTAGCTGAGTTGGTGCTGGTGGAGCTGCCTGAGGCAGTAGTGCTGGTGTAGAGCTTGTGGGCGTGCTTTGGCTCTCCAGGTGCTTCTGTTGCTGATGGGCTGCTGGTTTAGGCTGCCAGTGGTGGTTGCTGCACCAGTGGGGTGCTTGCTTGCAGGACCATTGCTGATGGCGTGCTCACTGCTGGCATGGTTAGGCGTGGTTGTTTCCTGGGGTCATGAGCTGCTTCTTGGGGTAGGGCTGGGAGCACAGCTTTTGGTGGTGATGCCAGTACTGCTGTCCTCGTGTGCTCCGTGCTGGGGGTAGTTCTGCTGCTGGCAGTGGCAGTTTCAGTGATGGTGCTGCTTCCAATAAAAAGTGTTGCCGTAAGCTGAGGAAACGTCCTCAGTGGCAAACTTTCTGCAGACCCTTTGAGCTCATGTAAGAACATGGGTGCAAGCAGGGGAAAGCATTTCTGAAGCAGCGTATTCTGTTTATATTCAACAACTTACGTAAACAGTTAATATATGTTTGCAAATAAGGCATTCTTCAAATTTACTTATCTCCAGTGAAAATCATACCCAACATGAATTTCATTTTTTTTCCAATTAACTAAAATTTTAAATCCCTACTCTTACTCACTCTTAGAACTTTTCATCGCATTCAGTAGTACTTTTTATTCTGTGTTGTAGATTGACCTACAAACTTTCTAGAAAAGTCTGTGCTCTGTTACACCATGTGACTTTTGTTATTTCCCCAAGGAAATTTTCAATTTTTCAAGTAGGGAACAATTTTAATAATTGGAAAATTTTATTGTTTTGCTACTTGATATAATAACCATACCTTACTCCAAATTCAGGTTGAAGGCCAAAAAAACAGCAAGCTTTGAAGAACCTTTCTGAATATAACCTCTAACTTTATAGTTGTATTCTGCTACTTAAATATGGATTCCTATCCAGAGATCCAACAGATTAGTATATCTGTTCACATTTTCATTGATTATGGTTTTGATTTTTCAGAACAACAACAACAACAAAAAAGCTTCTGTTCAGTATCAAATGTGGAAGGTAAAACAAATCTCTTTCCTTCCGGAATTTTGTGCTGCCATGCCAAAGGGTTTTTTTTACGCTTTAAAAAAAAAAAAAAAAAAAAAAAGGGGGGGGGGGGGGGGGGAAAAAGTAAAGTTTAAAGACTCATTTTTTAAATGTTCCATTGTGCAAGTGACATATCTTTTGATTACGAGTTTTGCTGAAGTTGATTTCTGCATAGGCTTATGAAGGGTTATGGTTCTCATGGACAGCATGTATCAGCTTAAATAACTGTGTTTTGAAAAGCATGCTGGTTGTTTTAGACAACATAACTAACTTTATACAGTTGAATGTCAGTAGAATTTTAAAGAATATGTAATGTATTATGTTCAGACCCCTTCTAAACTAGTTGTGCTGCTGTCAATAGTAAAAACAAATTGGGAAAACACAGGAATAAAATGGATGTTTGGAAACTCAGATTATCTCCCAGTTGTTGTGTTTGTTCACTGTTGTGGTTGAATAAGCTTGAAAAATTTTCATCCTTCTACTGCAAGTTAGCAGGATCAGCTAGAGTCACTTCATCTCTCCACTCCCACCTGCATTTCTGGTCCATCCCTCAATTCTGTCAAAGTAATTTTGGAAACTGTTTCTCTGACACTGATGCAAATATGTGTCACGAGAAAAAATATCTCCTTTTTAGGATAGATAAATAGAGCCAATGTAGTCATACAGGTACACCCATCTTTTCCTATCTTGGACATGAGCCTGCAGCTAATAAGACAGAAAATATTACTTTTTTTTTTTTTTTTTGAGGTAAAGTCCTTGGTGTTTAAGCTAGAATACACTGTCTTTAAATTCTCTTTAAAATTTGTTTGCTTGCCACCTTTTTCTCCTCCAGTTTTTCCATTGAATACTGTCTTATTTCATGTCAAGTAAAATAAAATGCCTGCATTGTTATCCTGTCCTGTTCAGGCAAAAAATTAGGTATACATATGCCAAGAGTAGTGACAATCCATCTTCACGAAGTTTACTCTGTCTGGCATTGATCCAGGGCATCCTTATCTATTCTGGGAAGACCTGACATACCGTGTTTTCTTCATTTGCAGAGCAAGGAATGGTAATTTCACCTGTAAAGAAAGAATTTCTGGAAAGAAGTTGGTACAAAAGCATGCAACACATGCTTGCGAGGTGTAGAGCCCGTACTACGTTTTCTTTAAAAGCAGAAAAATAAAATTATCCACAGCTGGCTAACTTAACAGGAGTGTTCAGTCTCTAAAGAAGCTTATAGGCATGGTGGTTATGACTTAAAAATGAGTTCATATGGAAGTGATTTTTGTAAAATATGTACCGCTTGCGAAGCGTATGTGTGTGAAAACTGAAAGAACTGACCTCCATTAGGAAGACATGTGAAGATGGCAGCAGTAAGCATTACCCCTTTTGTGGGAAGCATTTCAGTTTAAGGTTGGGGTTTTTATTTGGGGTCTCTCGGCGGGCGTAGGAGAGTGTTAGCGCTGCCCAAGTGGAGGACATCGGCCTGACTGTCGCAAGCTGGTGCTCTGCACCCCTTCAGCACCGGTGGGACCGTGGGGACCCCCCCACGGTGGGTGTGCAGCCTGCGGTCCCAACACGCAGGTCCCGGGGAGCGACGTGTGCCAGGGCACCACAGCAGCAGTGAGCAGTGCCCAGTGTTGGGACGGCGAGTGCCTCCCCGGTGCTTCTGTGGAATGGCAAAAGGGTCTACGTGGTGCTTACTTGGGGTATTTGTCTTAGGGTTCTGAGCCAGATGTCGTGTTTTGAGGGGTGAAATGGGGAGTGACTGTTTAGATTTGAGCTGGAAGGACATTTGAGGGCTTGCAGCAAGCAGATTATTTTTTTTAGTTTGAGATCTTGTTGCTAAGGCATTGTTGAGTCATTTTACTGATATATCTGGATCAGTTTGTATCCTTCTTGTGCTGTGAAATTTAATCTTGTCTGTCATTTTTCTCCACATTGTGTTTCCTGGGTAACAACCAGACTTCCAAAGCCAGTGATCTTCTGTCTCTAATCCTTATTCTGTTACTAAAGTGATCGATAAATCAATAGATATTGATCCTGAAGTACTGCCATCAAGTTTTAGAGCTGATATCCCAAACTAATTAATAGGAAATGTGGAAATATGGACCTCTGAGTTGTTTCACACCACAGCTATCCCTGCAGCAATTTTGATGTTTTAAAAGCCAACATCTCTACAAGAAGGCGTGCCAGACCTCTTCTGGATAATCAATTAATAGTCAGAAGGCAGCACCATTTTCAAAAAGACTACTGAATGTCATTTTGAACTGTTGGATAGTTATTTTCCAACAAAGAATTTTCTGAGGACAGATTATTGTATTTGTATTACCAGAGGCCGAATGACCAGCATGTTTAAAAGGAAGCTGGTTCGGTAGCGTTCACATCCTTGCCTCTTGCTTTTATTTCAATTTGAGTGCGCTGTTGCCAAGCAACAAGTGCCCGACTCCCCCGGTCGCCTGCCTACTCCAGCTCTGTTATCAACTCATTTGTATGCCAGAAAAATACAGGGAGCCTAAATTTCGGTCTGCTTTGTTGAAGGCAATCTGACTAAGAAGCCCTTGTTTGCACCTACCAAGGACGAGTTGTGGGTAAAGAGATAGCCCTGGAGTTTGGGAGGAGGTGCCGTCTCGCTTCCATGCACATCTGTGATGTTTCCCAATCAGTACGTGTATTTAGAAAAACCACAGAACCCCATGTGCACATCCAGGCTTTTATCAGCATGCTTAAAATTTTGAAGTAGACTTGCCATTTGCCCCAAATAACTTGTGGAAAACAGGATTTTCTCATAGCTTCACTGTTCACTGGGTAGTCTCTTTATAGGTGGAACATGCTCGGAACATTTAAAAGTTGAGTTCACGTAGACGTTTTGCATCCAGTAAGATTTAGCATCCTGTGTGGAATGGCTCAGCAAAAACATGTAATATTTCATGTAATTCCCTCAACATAATTCACTCTAGACGTTGTAGTCATAGTACCTCATTTTGTGATCTCTGTCCTACCTTGCAAGCTAATCTGCTTTAAACTGTGTGTGATGAAACCATATGGGTGAGATAATTCTAGGAAATTCCTAATTCTGATCTTAATAAGTAGGTTGATACTGTTTTAGTGTCAGTCAGTACTTAGCAAATACATTACCTGTCCAAAAAAGGTGGCAGGCAGTGGCATTTTTTCAGATATTGATCCTACTTGCTGGAACTTCAGTTGTGTCAGATTATTTAACCTGGGGAAAATATATGGAACTTGTGCAAGTGGGGAACTTCCAGCCTGCTGGTAGCCACTCAGGTTAATGAGGCACTTCTGGCTACTGAAGGCACTGTGCACATCCTGCTTATAGCCCAGGTTGTTTTGACTTTGACTTGGGTAACTAATTCTTGTGTACCTCAAATGCCTATGAAATACCAGTGGTGTGTTTTTTTTCCTTTAAATCTTTCTGTTCTGTAAAACACAAAGATACTTTTTTTTTTTTTTTTTTTTTTTTTTTTGAGATGGAGAAGTTACCTTTTTGTAGCACATAGACATGTCTTAAGGGGTTGCAACTTCTAAAGAGTAAGAACGAGAAGGGTAGCCTGTGTTACCATTATCACATCAGCTTATTAATAAAAAATATTAGGAAAAGTTGAATATCAGAATAATACAATTGGCTTATACCATAGTTTCCCCCATAAGACATAGAGATTGAGCCAAGTGCCTGCTTGAAGTAGGTTTGTATAATAAAATAGTATCTATTCAGCAATTATTACCTATCTGCCAAGAGTATATGATAGCAATGCTTATGTGAAAAGAAGCACTGTGACTAATTCAGTTCAATACAAACATAACTTTATTTTTACTTAAATGCCAATGAAATAACTGTACAAATTCATCGTGTAACATTTACTGTTAGAAATTAAAACACATTTCTGATTATAGAAATATTGTTCACAATTGGAAAGTTATGATTTCTCTGATACCAGGTTGTAAGTGGTCTACAGCCCTCACTGACACCTAGGAGAAATAGGTAGAGGGCTCCAGTCTTGGTATTGAGGTTTTCTGGATTTTGCAGCACCTTCATGCTACAATAACTGGAAATTAAATGGCCTGAAATGCATGGAAATCATTGTATAAAGATATGCAGTATTAGGTGAATAATACTTTTTCAATGAACTTGTTCTTCAGTTTTCATTTCATGCTGTTTGCAAAACTTCATCAGTAGTATATCAAGTACCTTTGCCACATAATTTTCTTAAGGTGGTCAAAACCATGCGTGCATCTATTTCTACACATTGATGGTGCAGATGGTAAGGAGAATAGCGTTCGTGCTCATCATTGTAAGGCAAGGATTTGGGCATGTTCAATGCCATGGATTGAATTAATTTGTTAAGTCACAACATTTAAGGAGTGTTTAAATGACAGCTTTTAAACTAATTGCTTACTTGATATATGTTACATAACTTGCATTAGAAATTGGCTGATATTTTCTTTCAGTATTCAAAAAGTAGTAGTTCGAAACACTCTGGCTGAATTGCAGCATTCTTTTAGGCGTAACGTAGTGACAGATATTTCCGATTTTTGATTGTAATTTAGTGGTCAATTTTGTTAATTTGTGTAGGTAAGTTCCTTGTTGGAGAGTGTCATGGCATTGAACATCTTGTGTTTTCCTCTACTTCTATCTTTTTTTTTTAAAGTATGGAGAGCGAGAAATAACTTGCCTGCAGCCTCTAAGTCAAGACAGAGCAAAAAGAGGTATCAGCCCCTACCATTTTTCCCATGCTGAAGTTGGACCACATTGGCTTCTCAGTTTACCCTCTCTTAGATAGACATCATGGCATTGTCATATTTAATTCCTAAATTCAAGACTGTTGTTCTTCATATTTAAAATATCCTAATACATATGAAGCAAACATAGATATACATGCTAGCAATTTTTCTCAGGAATAACTTCTGATTAGTGAAACAGCTAGGTTTAGTTTCTTTATTTTTCCCTTCCTTATGCATGTCATCATAACAGAGAATCTGTGCTGCTATATTACAAGGATTGCTCATCGGCAAGTCAAGCAAGACAATGCAGATATGATACAAGACTTCTATTTTTTCGAGTTGTTTATGACAAAATCATACATAAAATCAGTACTTAAAATTCTGATGTTTTATTCTGTGCAATTAAAATTAAAAATTTAAATACAAAATAAGCACATTTTTAAAAACAAAATCATAGGTTAGTTTTACTCAATTAAGACTTTAAAATAAGTAGCAGCTTAGTATCCAGACATTAGTGTGCGCTTCTTTTAAGAACTGTTATCTTCTTTAGATCAGTCAGAACTTCAAATTTTTTGTATTTTGATTAATTATTTGACCTGGATGTCTTACCTCCAGCTATGTATCACAGGAATAAGCTCAATACTTCTCACAAGAATACAAGCCTCTAGCCAATAAACATTGCCACTGCATTAAGCATTACAGCATAAAACAAATATACCTCACAGATACTTGCTTTGGAGGGCACATCAGTGTTTAAAATAGTTGTGGTGGATTCCTCTCTCCTTAAGGTAGCAGTTGTGCTTTGAGGCATTTTCGAGTAGTTTGTTGGCATTCCGCTGGTGATACTTAGAGTCATGGGGGTAGTGGATGATCCTGTTGGATGGGCCAGGCTTGAGTTCACGTCAGTTGAATCTTTAATGTAGATTGTGTGTGTGGCTGCTGCTTCGTAAGCGCTAACCTTCCTAGTTGTCAGGTCTTCTGGATAGAGGAGCAGTGGCCGGTCTGTGCTTGTAAACAGTACAGTTTGGCCTAAGGTAGCCAAGGTAGTAACTTCCTTAGCTTTAAATTGTTTATACATTTTTGTCATTTGGGCTGGTTCAGTTGCCACTGGGGAAGCAGCTTTGTCTGCTGCCTTTATTCCTTTAATCATGAGGTTAGTGGCTGGAACTGTGGGAGCAGCTGCGGATGGCGTGGTGTTCACCCAAAGCACAGATTCGTTAGCACAGGGAGCCCCTATGACGCTGGCGGTGGTTCCCTGCACCCATTTAAGTAAATACGGGATGTTTTGTTTATCACTGCAGGACCAGGGGTTGTTATATAGTGTTACAACTTGCAGCTGAAAGAGCTGGTCAAACGCTTTGTCAGGAATGTATGTGAACTTGTTGTTGTGTAGGTAGAGGCTTGTAAGGTGCTGTAATCTCACCAGTGTTCCTGGAAGTATCTGGGACAAGAAATTATTGGATAGATCCACTGTCTCTATGTTGTAGGGCATATTGGTTGGAACTGTCCAAAGTTTGTTGCTGCTGAGGTTGAGAAACTTGAGACTGCTCAGTGTGTTGTTGATGAGAACAGCTCTTTCCACCATGTTCCTAGAAATATCAAGCACTTTAAGATTCCACTGGTAAGCTGTGTCAAGTTTCTGAAGAACTTTAATGTTGTTATTTATGGCATATAATTCCCACAAGGACTTGGGCAGATGAGCAGGAATATTCTTGAGCCAATTATTTGAAATATCAAGGGTCCTCAAGTTGGTGAATCTTGTCAGCTGATGATCAAGATCTACAAACTGGTTAAAGGATAGATTTAAATATGTAATGTTGTCTTGAAGTCCATGTGGCAGTACAGTTAAGTTTCTGCCTGAACAGTCCACATTCCTGTTGTTTCCTGAGCATGTACAGTTAGAAGGACAGATAACCAAAACAGTGGGTATGAATAACAGAAGGACCAGCAGACAGGTAGATGCTTTCAATATCTGGTGTTCCATTGCTCCCTAAAAATAAATATACCAAAATGACACCCTTTAAATCTATGTAATATATATTTTTTATTTGTAAGGGCTGTCTTTGCAATGATTAGTTGCAGCAGAGATTAAGTAAAAATATCAATAAACCCCTTTGTGGTACGGTCCTTTTTATAATTGTTCAAGAGAGACTTTACAAAGCATCCCTTCATAGACTGTCATGTTGTCTGGCAGAATGAGACTTGTTTTTTCATCTCCCTTTCCCCATCAAGCTCAAATGAGGGCTTTCTTCCGAAAATGCAAGTCTCTTCCAAATGTTATACAATGTCTGCTTCTTGTTTTTAGTGATTTCAAGCCTATATTATGTTTGGAATAATGTGTTCTTTTATACAAGATGAAAAAATGGCTGTCAACTGGATCTGCTTCACAAATCTCTGCAGTAATGTAGCAGTCCCCCCCATACATGCATGCTATTTGCTTAAGTAGAATTGGTTAAAATACATTTTAAATTGTTAGGAATTTAGTTTGAAAACCGAATTCTGCATTCATGGTAACATGCATATTGCTATTTTTCTTTATTATCACGTCAATTACATTCTCAAAGCTGCTAACACATGTTTGAAGCTGATTTAATGTTAGTAAGAAATCTCTGACACTGCAGCAAATTTCTGGTGCAAGCATCTGTCATCAACTAATAATTTTGTTTTTATTTCTATCTCTAAATTTGCAGTAGGTTTTTGTGATTAAAAACAAAAAATGCAAACTTACCGTAATCTCTTCTGCAATATCAGCACATCATTTCTGTGAAAGATTTAAGCTTAGAGGTCGTCTTGTTCTAGAGAGTAGCTACAGTTGCTGTCTGTGGATTGTGCTTGCCTCTTCAGCTGCATCGTATTGCTGCTAGCTGGGGCTCTGCAACCACCTGATCTGTACTACATTGGAGGACTGCAGAGCTGTCATTGGTGCTGACTCAAATTTATTGCAAAGCGTGCATATTCAATAAAATAGTTGGCTTTTGTAATTTGAGTTCGTTAACTTCTCCCTAACTATATTTTTTTAGCCTTGTTAATGCATCATAATATAGTTCATAAGATTGCCTAAGTAAACAGTACTGAGTGGAATTTTGGTGGGCTATTTTATCTTAACCTCTGAGTCCATTTAAATGTTCCTATTTAAAAAGTCACTCAAGTTGTGTTCTGTTTTACCTTCATTTAATCTCTGCTTCTGTAGTAAAGGTTAATGTTAATTTAGGCTTCCTATCTTGAGCTTTTTTAAGCAACAGTGCTAGAATATCTTTTCATAATTTTAAAATGTTCAGTTTTCTGCTGCTCAGATCAGGTTGTCCCTGTATTTTCAGGTATAATATAGCCCAGACTGTAGGATTTTACTGCTTTCTGTAGGAAAGCTTTATCTGTGTTTCTCCAAACAATATCGTAAGAGTATATATTGTTTATAATGCTGTTAATTTTAACATCATTTAGTGCAACAGCCTTATAGAAGTCTCTGAGCAACTGGAAAGCTGTTCTTCAGGCATACAGATGTATACATGTTATAAAAACAATAAGGAAACTAGTAAATATATTTTCCTGTGCCCATTGTACCCACATCAGCATAGAATTGTATATGCACATCTTTTTACCTTTGTGACCACCTTTCAACTTCCCATCAAGTAGCGTATTAAAATGCATGGTTCTAGACAGGGCAGCAAGCTTTTCTTGTAGCCAGGGCCCAGAAAGGAACCTCTAAAACACTTAAGCATCTGGAGTTAAAAGGCATCTGGCATCTAGACAACTGTAAATCAATTTTTGAAATTTATATAAATAAGATTGAACCTTTTCTGAAAAGACTGCTTCAAAGGAGATAAGTAAACGTGCACAACTCATTCTGATAGTTATTTGTCTTGGGTGTTCTGTGAACTGTTTGTATATCCACAAAAATCAAAAGTGCCTAGGTAAAAGAAGGCTTTTTCATGCTTGTTCTTCATGTGCTTGGACCTGTTTCAGCTTTTTCATGACCACTATATTAATTCTTTACTTTCACTATTATTCTCTGCGTTACCAAAAAATAATGTGCAGTGACTAGAGACTTTATATCACTAAATATTTTGGCAATATTGGATCTGGAGGAAATCTCCTTCCTATTAATGAAGAACAACTGATGGCTGTTATGAGGATTTATTTTAAATGCCTGTCAACCGCTGTTACCAAGTAGTCTCCAGTCATATGCAGAAAACAGACCTTTTTTTATGAAAGATAGCCGATATGTATGCATGTCAAAGCATTCACATTTTGCTCTGAATTGGAAGCTTTGTATCTAAGCAAATTCTCTGTTGTGCTTTAAGCAACCAAAACATCTTTGAATTAGAAAGCTTTATTAAAATTGGCTTGAATTCATTGCATTCACTTGTACAGCCTAATAGGACAAACAATTGTTAGAAGCTCTGAGTACCTCGAAAGCTTATACTGTTTCTTGAAAGCTCCGTGTATCAGTATGCTATGTATACGTATGTGCTGACACACAAAGGTATGCATGTTCTGTTTTCCGTAGTCTCCAAAATCTGGAGGTGCTACTTGTCTATGCAGTGGGCTCCATCTGTATTGTATTTTGGCATGATTTGTTTTGGGCAGAACTAGGTTGTTCCCTTCTGTGAAAGCTGAAGTCAAGAAGTGCTGGGGAACCGTTGCTCGTGCTGTGGTTTGGTTGTTCCTGCTTGTGGCAACTTCTCCATTGTTCAGTTATTTGAAGAACGCTTCATTTAAGAAAAATGAGAAGCATGTTGGAAAGTGATTTTGCCCATCTTTGGGAGAGTGTTCTGGCTGAGGCAGTGATTCACGAATCTCTTAAATGATTAGCTCAGGAGGCGGGGGGAATTGTTCCTTTATTTCTGAGAGAAGTTCCTCTTGTTTGCTGGGATCCAAACTATGATCCTCAGCTGGTTCCCTGAGCCAGTCAGGTGGAGGTGGCAGGTCAGAGGGCTCAGAAGAGGGGTGAGGACATGAGCCAGGTGTGCAGCTTGCTGCGTCTGAGACGGGCGGTGCAGCAGCGCTGGAAACGGAGATGCTGGCTGCAGAGCAGTCTTCTGCTGGTGGAGGCACTTGGCTGCTTTCATGAGTGGTGGTGCAGCTGGGTGGTTTCTCTGACGCGGTAAGATCATGCTGGAAGTGTGTATCTTCTCTAAATTTCCAAGGCAACACAGATAAAACCGATGAACGCTTGGTAGCCTGGCCAGAGTCCATAAAGATGTCTGGTGTGTCTCCATCTGCAAACGGAGAACGACCAGCCCAGTTTGAATTGACTAGAAGGGGCTTTCTGCAGCACTTCCACAGAATAATCAGAATAATAGCAATTATCATACTAACCAAAATTATGCCAATTATCATTGCTGGTAGGCTTTCACTTCTAGACTCTTTGTACATTTCAGTCGGGTAAGGTGTTCTCGTCACAGCAGTCAGTGCTCTGCCAAACGTGTGCAGACTGGGTCTGGTTGTTTGCGATTGATATGCAGTAGATCTGTTTTTTGTTGGACTCCTGGTGCTGGTATATACATTTCTTTCACTCGTGGTAACGTCTGAGGGTGTTTCAGTAGAAAGCGATTTCAAGATTTCTCCAGAGATAAGAACCAGCATTATTTGGCTGCCCACCATTTCCCTGCAGTCTATTGAAATGCGTCCTCTCCTACAGCAGAAATAAAGTAGAACATGTTAATTTGAACTTCTGAAGTACCGCTTTACAGGCACCAGACAATGTTATGTTACACGTAGTATAAAAATAAGATTAGACTTGCTGTTTGAACTTTCATGCCTGTTGCCATTTGTATAACCAGCAGGTTTGTCACTGATTTTACAAGCAGCAGACAGGTTTTCAGTATTACTGATCGTTGAAGTTAAACGACTTTGAAGAGAATGTCATAATTACTATTTTTTCACATTATCAGAAAAAGGCATTGGGAAAGAAGTCCGAAGTATGTTTCAAAATAACTTTAATCATTCGCCTAGATGGTTACAGATGCAAAACAAAATATGAAACACTCGCAGAAGTATTGACAAACGGTATTGTCACAAAAGCAAATAAAATTGTCTTGTTTTATACCTCAAAGATTGAAAGAGACAAGCCAAGCCTGAGTTAAAAACTGTTAACAGTTCTGTTACTTTTATTTCCTGTTCTTGCCTCACTTCTGCAGTTGGAGTGTAATATTTTTTTCAAGTTTCCAAATACTGCTACTGTAATGGAACATCGCTCAAACGTGCTCAGGCTGCTTTAGTATAAATTCCTGCATGTGGAACATTTTTGTAATGACGGGGGCTGTGTTAATGTTAAGTGTTTGGGATGAAACACTTTTTTCCCTGTACTGCTTAGAGTTCAGGTCTCTGAATATCTCTGTATGAGACAAATCATGTAAAATACAGCCACTATATGTGATTATTTTTTTTATTCTGAAATTACTTGCGTGCATTTTGATCTAATTTATTATTATAATATTAGTCATGTGAAACGGTCTTCAGAAAATCACTATGCATTACTACTGCACCTGAAATTTAATTTTATATGTTTAATTAGTGCTTCTAGAGAACCTTATAATCTAAACCATATAAAATTCATAACAGATAAAAATGACACTATTTCATTTTCTTCTGCTCCCCTCTTTTCAAAATACAGTCAAATAGTACGTATAGAGTTCATGATAATTCATAACAACAACCGTTTAGGACCGAGATAATGCTTGTAAGATAGAGATATTCTACAAGAGCTTTGACTGTGTCAGAAACTTACAAAGTGCTTACAAAGTGCTGCACCCAGTTCCATTTAAAAGCAAATAATGCAGATATGAAGCAACGACAACTTGAAGTTGATTCTTACCTTGACATTTATGGTTTATCAAGCAAGCATCTTATTTTTTGTTTGAAGCCTTAGAAAGACGGACTGTGTGCTGAAAGCTGAGCAGTTTTAAAATGGCTTTTCTCACATTGAAGCAAGTTTCTGCAGCTGAAGAGGAAGTTTACCAATACTTGCTGCAGGAAGTGCCAAGAGTAGGGAGATTACTAAGAAACTTAGCTCAAGGTTTGCATGATTTAAGAGCAAACTTTTCAGCTCTGATGATTTGATGAAACTTAAATATTTACATGCTTGTGGCTTTTATTGAGTATGTGTCTATTATGAAGAAATTAATAAACGCTTGTTTTCCTGTCTTTGAAAATAGTTACAAAATTTTTGATTGACATAGAAGTAGGTTTGGATTTTATTTTTACAGATATAATTTTGGTGGTGGTTTTGATGAACTGTCAGGATTATTAATGGAAAACCAACCTTAGGTTCATTGCGGTGAGTCATAGAGAGCCATCTGATCACAAGATACTGGCTTGCTTACACATCTTCATGTGCGTAGTTGTTTTAAAAGGTGGATAACTATAGATTTTACCCTTCCCCCTGCCTCCTCTTCCCCACATTATTTTTCTGTCTGGACAACTTCAGTACTTCTTGTTGTCATTAAAGGGGGACTGTGCTCTGAGCAGTTGTTTTCCCACTGTCTCTTTGTCCACATCCCTTAGTGCAACCCAGACTACTTTGTATTTTTTGTCTCCTTAAGCATTTAGAAAGGCTGTGTGGCAAAAGAAACTTGCACAAATGTCCTCACAGCATTTTGCAAGTGTGTTTTTGTGCCTACAATAGTAGCTAGTGCCATGTCCTCATTCTGCAGCTTCTTCATTTCCTGTATGCGCTGTGCTTCTCTTCTGGTTGCACCGGCTCTTTTTCAGTCTCTCCCTACTCCTGCAGCACAGACAAATCCTGAGCCCGTACTGACATAATAACTCACAGTTTCTTGACTCCTTCATCTCATCTACATTGCCTTCACTCATCACAGTCTCCACCTGTCTTGAGCCACAGATCACACCCTCATTACTATTTCTTTTCCTTCTTTCCATTGATAGGATTGTGATTCTATCATTTTTTTTCCTTTTTTAATTTATTTGATGACAATGTTGTTTCACCCATTTTATCTGCTTTCTGCTAGCAACTTACTGTGTTCCTGTTCCAGGCTGGCTAATTCTCCTACAGATTCGTTCTCTTTTTTTTAGTTCTGTTATCTTCTTAGCTGTGACAAGTTTTACACCAGGTTAGATTCCCACATCTGCTATCCCAGATTCATTTTTAGTCCTTGCAGTGCCTCTGCTGTTGCCTCGTGTGCTTATGGTCATTTTGGGGAAGAAAAGGGTAACTGTAGGACAAAATATAGTGTTTTTCCTTGTGGATGTTTTCACAAGGTAAGAAATCACGCCTAGGTATCAGACGGTTACTGACATTCAGCAGATGTGATAGGGATATGATATTCCAAAATGTCTACAGTAATATTTCTTACAATATTTTGACTTAGAGAAATAACATATACTTTATTTAAAAAATGATGACGCTGGTTTATTGAGGATAACAAAATGGAAGACTTTTTATATTCTAATACACAATACAAATGTCATATATTTATGCACAAAGTCAAAACAATAAATATGATGCTCTCAATCTGGTTCAAAAACAGCTAATCTGATTTAAGCAGTTTTTGATGGAGAAAGTGGAAGGGGCGTTTTGAGAGACTAGTTCCTGTTTCAGTAATTGTGTCAAAGTTGTGACTGAATTACGGTTCTCTTAAAATAGCAACCTGGATATACCAGTGTGGCACTTCAGAGTATGCTGTGTTTGTTAGACTAGCTTTCGTTTTTTCCCCCCAGTGGTCTTTGAGAATGGGCAAACTTCTGTCCTGTTTTATCCTGTTTGGCTACTTCAGCTGTGATTTCTGGTCAAAAGGAGTTATTGGCGCTATTTATGAAGAAGCTTTGTAATGCAGTCCTGCTCCTAGATCTACACATTTGTACAGCATTCCTCCTACCATAAAATGAAAAACCCTAAGGTGTGAGTTTAGCTTTCCTGTGTTACAATTCCGGTTGTTATTTGAAAGCTAAGTTTTTGTTTCATATTAATCTTTTTTTTATCATATTAATTAATAAAAAAGTAAAAGCTGAGGTTTGTTTAGCTGACTGGTTTAAATCTCAACCACAAAATTGGTTAAAATGCTTTTGTGTGACTTCAGTTCTTCATTTTCATGTTTATCTGTTTCTCTAGTGATTCTCTCAGTAGTTTGATCTTGGGTTTTCCTTTGGATTGCGGCATCTCTCCCTGCTAGTAACTCTTGCATTATCAAGTCAGTTCCAGCTTCCTCCTTAGGCATCTTCTGCCACGTTCCTGCTGCAGTTGGCCATAAGCTGTTGGTAGCCAGAATATCACCATTGCTTCTGGGCCTCCGTTTTCCTTGTTGAGCTTTTTTGAGATAAGACATTTTGTTTGCTATTACGACTGTTGTCAGAAACAAGAAGGTGCAGATGAGCACAAGCACTGCTATTATAATGAAGCAAATCAGGATAAGAGACTTACTGTCTTCACACATTTCTTTTGACCATGTAGTTTTGGGTTTGCTGGTATTCTTAGGTCCTCCAGCAGCAGAAACAGTACTTCTGGAAGAAGAAGATATTGAAGAGTTTTGGCCCATTGTTGAAGAGAGAGATTGAGGGGTGGCAGTCTGCATTTCAGTCGTCATTGCTTTCCCGTTGAAACTGATGGTTGGAGGAGGATTTGTATTGGCTTCCATTATGTTCTGGCTGCCACTTAGGTTTTGGCTGATGGGATTCCAGGTTTCATTTATGCTGCCACTTAGGGTTTGGCTGATGGGATTCCAGGTTTCATTTATAACTCTGGGGTACTCAGTATGGTTTGCACTTACTTGCAAACACAAAGCAAAAATTATCACAACAGGGAAGGCAAAATGTGGTTTACTGTGTATCTTTGTCTTCATCTTCCTCTTTAGTCACCTGCAAAAGAACAAAATATGGTATTAGTTTAGCAGTGCTGGTTCTGAGAGGTTTGAATCGGACTTCTCAGGGAATAGTAGCCAGCAGCCTTTTTGATCAAAAGTGTGTTTTAACTTGACCTCATGTTCACTGTATGTAGGAGGAAGCGTTCAGCTGCTGGGAATTCTCACTGAATAGGTGGTCTTGAACTTCAGCTCTTAAACTGTTAAGTTCTGACGGAGGTTTATATATAATGCATGTGAAGATGAAAAAAGAACATGGAGCAAAGTAGTGAAAGGAAAGTGTTATCTACTAAGTACTCAGTGAAGTGTGAATGTACACACTGTAGTAGTTCCTCTGCTCTAAAGCTGACCACCTTAGATCTGTAAATTCATTACTTCTGCTTTTAAATGGTGAAGGGAGGCACCATGTAAAATTTACAAAATACCACTTTTTTCTTTCCTTTGTTGCCCTGAATTTGCAAAATGTAACCATGCTTTTATGGATGGTCAGATGAAAAGCTTTAATTGAAAATATTCTTGTAAATGACAGCAGTAACTTATTTTAATTGTTTGTATTCCTTACCTCAGCTGTCTGTAGCATTTTGTAAATACCTAGGAAAATCTTAATTCTCTAATTCTTCTGATTTATTATGCAAAAGGCTGTCTACCACAAGTGTACTTCTCACATCTTATTCCTCATAAACATACTTCAGATTGTGACATTTTCTTTAAAACTTCTGAGATTATGCAAATTATATTACCATTAGTATGTTCTGTTTTACATTTGTGTAGTACTCAGATTTGCACTATAATCTTTACCTGTTGAATCTGTCTGGAGAACAGGAAACTGATCTTTAGATGAATCAGATACAAAGATGATAAATTCAAAATAACGGTGACAGATGAGACAAATTAGTGAACTACTTCAGTGCTGATGCTTCTTGAATTTTGCGTGTGTGAGACACCTTCAGAGCGTAAGGCTTATTCTGTCCAGTGTGTCTCTTTCACCTGCTTTATCAGAAGTGTTTCTTCTGGGTGTTACGTATTACATCTTGTTCAAATATAACTACTGTAAAGAATGACTGAAAGTAGTAGTGCTGTTTGTAGAAATACATTTCTTCTTATGGCACTTTAAAGACAACAAAGCACATCTGTATGCTTCTAAGTTTAGGTAATTTTGAAACGTGCCAGATGGTGTTTACTTTGCCATAGGGAAAAGTTATGTCTACCAAAGAACTTAATGTATTCACACTCAAAAGTCAGAGAGGTGAAGTTGCTTATGTTTTTAATATCCAAGTGGCAGTCCTTTGTATTGTTGAAGTCCCCCAGGAAAGTGAAAGAGGTGATAGACCTGATCTGTAGCCAGAGAACAACCAATGGGTGTCTCCTCGCATGGCAAAGGAGCAGCAAAATATGTATGTATCTTTCTTTGCAGTTCAACTAAATCGTAAAACCAGACTCTGTTCTGAGATGAATCCTCATTGTTAAATTTGAACTACAAACCATTTTAGTAATCAGCTGCAGCTCAGGTAAAAGATTTTGTTACCTATATGGTAACAGTTGCCTGGAGAATGCCTGGTCCCATACTTTAAAAAGGAATAAAAGCAGCAACAGCAAAACCTTTTGTTTGGTTGGGGTTTTTTTTAGAAACAAAACATTTCACAAGAAGTTTCTGCATGCTGTGTGGAACTGAGGTGCAGCTGCTGGTACAAATGTAGCTCAGTGCTTACTGCCTGAGGGCTGCAGAGCTCTGCCTGCACCCTCGGAGAGCACGAGAAGTCCAGCGTTACTTGTGATCTGGACCAGAGGTGCTTTTATTGAAAATAAACGGGCTGGTGGTGTTAAGAGCTTTGCTTAAAATCATAAGAGCAAAGGAACTGATCATTAAATAGCTTTTTTTTTTTTTTTTTCTTTTTAGCTCAACCCTTTGTGTCTAGGTATTGGTAGGGTCTTCTGTCAGTACACAGTAAGAGCTGCAATGTGTAGGAACAAAGCAGCAACCTGGTGGCTGTCGCTGCTCATTCCTTGGAGTCTGATTGTGAACAGCCTTTAATGTTACTAAAAATACAGTTGTTTTATTAACTTCCTTAAAGCAGTCAAAGACAATATTTTTATTTATTGTTACTGTTTGAGTTACATATGGTAAACTAAACTAAACTAAAATCTTTTACATAAAAAGTAAAAACATTTACATAAGATTTTCTACAAAATCTAAGAAACCTTGAAGCAGAACTTAAAATAGAAGGAAAATATGCGCTTACCTTGCCAGGATGTAGTCAAAAGAAAGTTGGTGTTTTAGATATTTAATCCTCTAACAGTAAGATTTCTTTGCGTGTATATTTGCTCTGAGGATACTAACAACTATCAGCATCAAGCAAGTAGATTTAGACAAGGCTGGATTTTTTAAGCAAATCTGTAACTGAAATTATATGTCGCTTACTCTAAGTAGGGAACTAAAACCACAGTGATGACACACTTCCTTTTTGTAACAACTATACCATGACATGTTAGAGGCAGAGAAACACCAACTTGCCCAAATTAGCTTTCCGAACAACAGGAAGTAACACAAGGAAAAAGTCATAGGCAGACAAATATTTAACATTCATGAAGTTCATCTTCTTAGTTATCAGTGGCTTACCTCAAATGTTACCAAGAGCTCTGTCTCACTGTGATCAAAACTACGTAGGTGTATACAGTATTTATTAGCTCTTTCTATAGGTTGTTGTCTTGCTTTGAAAGAGTTGAGTTAATAACAGTTTGAAACAGCTCTAGGTATTATAAAATTCAAAAACTACTGGTAAGTTTGATTCATAATTAAGTATTTCTAGTAGAATTCCATCTGCTGTGCTAACTCTGGGAACTGGACAGAACATCTGCCTAAACCAAGTCTCATAGAGTTCAGCAGTTCATTAAACAAGAACAAAAGGTGGTTAATATTTTTATGTAGTACCTGAATACTATATAGACCAATCCTCTGTGCTACTCAGAGGACCCATAGTTCTTAGAAACGTTCCACCAAGCGTTAGAGTGCATTATGTGCTGCAGTAGATTGCAAATAAAATGAGCTGAGACCCTTTGAAAAAATGGTATATGGATGTTTAATTAGTCTTAATCAAGGCTATTGAAATAAATCTTTTCCTCACATAAAATTGAATGTAATTTTAATCTGTATAAATGTAAAAAAGAGTTTGTGGGATTGCTATTTTACTTCTATTTTTAAAGAAACCCTCAACTCTTACAGTTTTGAGCTGATTGATGTGCTCTTCCTCTCCAGCATGGATTTTTTTTTTCCTCTTGTTGGAGATGCTGAATGAACCTGTTTCTGTCTAGAGACTACTATGGTAGGTTGTGTGGCACTTCAAAATGAAGTTGAGTTACCTCCAACTGGAGCTTCACCATATTGGGCTCCAAACTTGGTTGGTGTATGGGCCATGGCAGAATTTAGGCTATGGATGTCAATCCCATATTATTGCTTGAGTTTGACATTTTTTGGACTATGTGAAAGATCGGTTTGTTTCAGCATTGTAGTATGTGTGATACACTACTAAAATGTTTTGATATGGATTTTAAAGGCAAACCAAACAGTGTCTGTCTTGTTTTCTTACAGATTCAAGACCGGTCAGATCAATGGAGATTTACTGATATACCACGTCCTGCTAACTCTGAAGCCATACTATGCAAAGCCATATGAAATAGTAGTGGACCTCACACATGCTGGCCCCAGTAATCGCTTTAAAACAGACTTTCTTTCTAAATGGTTTGTAGTTTTTCCAGGCTTTGCTTATGAAAATGTCTCAGCAGTTTTTATTTATAACTGTAATTCTTGGGTCAGAGAATACACCAAATACCATGAAAGACTCTTGACAGGTTTGAAAGGAAGCAAAAGGCTTATTTTCATAGACTCTCCGGGGAAGCTGGCAGAGCACATTGAACATGACCAGCAGAAACTCCCAGCAGCTACCTTGGCTTTGGAAGAGGACTTGAAAGTATTTCACAATGCTCTCAAACTGGCTCATAAAGACACCAAAGTTTCTATTAAAGTAAGTCTTCTACATGCTGTTCCTAGTGAACTGTTATATTTCAATAAGAATTTGAGTATGATTTTACTGTCTTAATTCTCTTGTCTCATGGAGAAATCACAACTTAATTTCTTACAATTTCACATATTTATCTTCTTAAAATATAAGTGTCAGACTTTTTTTTCTCTCTTTGTTTCTTTAACAATAGGTGCTGAACCATTTTTCTTCTCTCTTTTTAAGGTTGGATCAACAGCTGTGCAGGTGACATCAGCAGAGCGTACAAGAGTACTGGGACAGACAGTGTTTTTAAATGATATATACTACGCATCTGAAATTGAGGAAATCTGTCTTGTTGATGAGAATCAGTTTACCTTAACGATTGCCAACCAGGGCACACCACTCACCTTCATGCATCAAGAGTGTGAAGCCATTGTGAGGTCCATTATTCATATACGGACAAGGTGGGAGCTGTCGCAACCAGACTCCATCCCACAGCACACTAAAATTCGCCCTAAGGATGTCCCTGGAACACTACTGAACATAGCACTGCTCAACTTGGGAAGCTCAGACCCCAGTTTGCGGTACTGATCTTTTAAATTAATATCAACTTTCAACTTTCTTCAACTTGGAAGAAAATGTGATTTTCTTCCAAGATTTTCTTAATTTTAGCAAATCTCACTTGAACAACGCAATTTTACTTTCACCACAGCTCTACAAAACGTACTTAGTAATCTCAAAAAAGATTACGTTTTGTATAGATGAAGAAAGGCATATGTAATGATGGAGTAACTGAGTAACTGGTAGCTTAATTTCTCTTTAAGAGGGAGAAAAAAACTTATGCTTTGCAATATGTGCTTATTAGGTACATTTGATTTTCATGGTACTGAACTTCTTGTTTAATAACTGGGAGCTGTACCACTTAGACCAAGCTCTTAGATGTTGTCAGAGGGCTGTCTCCAAACAGGTCCTTGGTCAAGGAGAGTCTCTGGGGCTGTTGGCAATCTCTTGCTCAGGTGCACTTGGAAATACCTAGAATTTCTTGGAACTGAATGCCTTTCTGAGAAATCCAGTACAAAGTTCTTCAAGCATCCTCTTTAACTTTATCAGAAGTTGTTTTAAAAAAGTAGTAATGTAATTATTTGTCCAAGGTAATGTTGTCTCTAAAGCTTAAGTGATGCAGGAAAGAAGTTCAGGATTTAAATATAGTACTGGATATTAGCAATGCTTAAGTGATTTTGAAAATTGTATTACTGTGATCTTTTAGTGTAATGTATATATTTTAAAACAGACAAGAAAACTATTACAAGTCACATTGCTTGCTTTGTTACAGGTCTGCTGCCTATAATCTTCTATGTGCCTTAACCTGTACCTTTAATTTAAAGATTGAGGGCCAGTTACTGGAAACTTCAGGTCTGTGTATTCCTGCCAACAACACACTCTTTATTGTGTCTATTAGTAAGACCCTTGCAGCTAATGAACCACACCTTACCTTAGAATTCTTGGAAGAGTGTATTTCTGGATTTAGCAAATCTAGTAAGTAACACTGGTGTTCTTCAATGCTAACCATGAATTTGAAAAGATTTAAGCTGGTAGCTGTCAAGTTTAACAAGCATCCTTATGTGGCTGAGTCACAGTAAGTTTAAATTAAAAAAGCTTCTTTGAACTGTTTTAGATATTTTCAAGATTACTTATTTATTTCTTAATAATCAAGTTCTGTAATACTAAGCCAGTGTCATGAACTGGAGTGGCATCTGTTGGAGTAAAAACATTAATTTGTATGTTTTAATGTACTCTTTCTAATGAAGCAGATCCTTTTTTTAAAAAAAAAAATAAAAAATAAAAATAAAAAATCCAAGCCCTGCCTTTCTAACTTAGAATTTAAAAAAAGTTTTGCAAAACATCTCCTTCATTTAGACAATTAAATTAATTCAGAGATCACAATACAAATTACTTCTTTCATACACCAGAAGTAAGAACATTGAAAAAAAATATATAATATTTTGAGTTCCATGAGGTTTTGAACTCCAGCAGATACACTGACAAAAGCGTTACGTGGTCCTTTCTTTCAAATTTAATCCTTTCAGGTAGATTACAGTGGAGAGATATTATCAGGTTCTACTATGCTATTTTTGTTATCCCTTTCTTACAGACATAAACCAGCTCTGACTATACTGTTGGAAGCTGTTTAACTTCTTTTTAATCTTGAGAATGTATTCTATCTTAAATAGTCTGTCTATTGTATGCCTAAATGTACACATCTATGTCACACTTCTTATTAGGATACTTAAAATGTCAAATTCTTGCCAGATTCTTACAAATGTTTCATGGACGTTGTTGTTATGGTATGTTTCTTTTTGAAGCTTGTCTGTTTGCCCAGTATTATTTGCTTGAATCCGATGATAATTATTTTAGAAGAAAACTGAAAGGTGCTCACAAATAATTATTTACCTATGCATAGAGATCAGTGCTGATTTCTTGTTACAAAGTGAATTTTTATTTCAGGTATTGAACTGAAACATCTTTGTCTGGAGTATATGACTCCCTGGCTGTCCAATCTGGTCCGATTCTGTAAACACAATGATGATGCTAAGCGTCAGCGAGTCACTGCTATTCTTGATAAGCTAATAACGATGACAATAAATGAAAAACAGATGTATCCTTCCATTCAGGCTAAGATATGGGGAAGTCTTGGACAGGTACAAATTCTGCATGATTTCTTGCAATTTGTTTATAATAAAATTATAGAGTTTTTAGTCACTTAAATATTAATGCAAAACGATAAAATGGAACTTGGCACGACCTAAATATATTTGCTGTGTGGAGAGTCATGAGCAAGTTCTCTGATGTTTCCATTCTTTAAAATACTTCATACAACCATTTCTGAACTCTTGCTTCTAGTACTCTGTTCCTGGCCCCCACTGAGAATTAAGAATTAGAAATATCTGGTGTTAGTAGTAATTACTTCATCAAAACTCCTGAATGTGTGGGTACTGATTGGATAGAACCCAGTGCTATCATTCAGATATGTTAGGCCTAAGGTGATGAAAGAACTTCTTCCGTTTTGTTATTTGCACTTTTAAAACTGAAGCATTTTGATTACAATTAGCAGTGTCAATCCTTCTGTTGATTATTAGTTGAACTCTTACCAAATACTGTCCCTATTCTCCACACAAAGTAAAAAAAAAAAAAAAAAAGCTGTTTTCCTATGTCATTCACGAAATAAGTGTCCAGATAAATGAGACCAGCTGTATTTGCCATGACCAGGCTTGCTCACAAGCAAGCTGACTTCCTCATTGTCATACTATTATTAATTTTTTAACTGTCGTCCAAACTGATGCAGCACAGCATCACAAAGTTGCTCTTGGAGAATATGAGAATTGTCAAATGGATGCATAAGTGTAGTTTCTTGATTGGTCCAGTTGGACTGATAAAAATCAATGTATTTTGGAAGTTTGAATCACACTGAGATGAATATGACCATTTTGTGTAGTATGAAAATCTATTAACAGGTAAACGTGGAGAACATGAAATAAAAAATGAAAAAAAACACAGAAGTCAGTGGGAATTTTATTGTTTATTTTGTTGATCCAGAATCTCAACCAATTTTTATGATACAGTGAAAGCTGAATTTCAACCAGTACTGAAATAGCTTTTAATCTTAGCTTGTATATTACATTTAGAGAGAGTTCCCAGTGCACTTAGATTTGGTTCTTCATACACGAGAAGAAACTTGTTTTACTGGTTGCAGTATTCATGCATGATGAGTGTTCTAAGTAAAATCTTTAGCAGGTAGGATCTTGCTTATTTCTTGGAAGTATGTATTTTTTTTTCCACCTCAAATCCCATTTCTTCTCGTTAGATGCAGCATTTTCTGAATAGTTATACTTTAAAATGAAAAAAAAAAAAGATACAAACCATATCGTAGTGCTTCCACAGTTGTGAAGAATTTTGATTTGAAGTAAAACCTGATGGAATTCATCTTTACATTTCTAATCTTTACATTAGGCTTGTTTCCAGAGAGACAACATATTATTAAAACCATAGCTTCAATTTATAGTAGCTATATATCTTTAACTTAAAAATATAATGATTGCTTAAACAAAGGGCGATTTACTGTGGAAAAATTATGTTAACCACACTGGGAATAACAAAGAATTATTTTTCTCTGACAGATAACAGATCTCCTTGATGTAGTTCTGGACAGTTTCATCAAGACTAGTGCCACAGGGGGCTTAGGATCCATAAAAGCTGAGGTTATGGCAGACACAGCAGTAGCGCTTGCTTCTGGAAATGTAAAGTTGGTTTCAAGCAAAGTGAGTTCCCTCCTTGCCTTAATTTCTTCTTATATAGTAATTTCACCTTAAATAGTAATGTGACACTGATACGCTTTCTGATGACTCAGTACAGGAAATAATGGAAAAAACAAACAAACAAACATAAAACAGGTTCCAAGCAATAGAATAATTCCAATGTTAATTTGTAATGGCTGTTACTGAAAGGTTGAGCTCTGCTCTTTAACTGAAACAAAATGGTTGTTTTATTTTCAGGTGATTGGAAGAATGTGTAAAATAATCGACAAGACTTGTCTGTCCCCAACTCCTACATTGGAACAGCACCTAATGTGGGATGATATTGCTATTCTAGCACGTTACATGCTGATGCTCTCCTTTAACAATTCTCTGGATGTTGCAGCCCATCTCCCCTACCTCTTTCATGTAGTTACTTTATTGGTGGCCACTGGTCCCCTTTCTCTCAGAGCTTCTACGCATGGTCTTGTCATCAACATCATTCATTCTCTGTGCACTTGTTCACAGCTTCACTTTAGCGGTAAGTTCTCATCAGATTTAGGATTAAGTTGATTGCTTCTTAGTTTGGTCAGAAATATTTGAGGTGTCTTCCTCTCTTTTAACTGTTCAGAGAATTTGAAAATACCGTGTTGCTATTAAGCTTGTGTACAAACCAGAATGAGGATATGAGCTAGAATGACTATGAGCATGAAGTTGAAGCATGACTGTCTGGTTTAGAGCAGGAGTGTCATAAATTGTGTAATGGATTTTTGAAAAAGGGAAGAAAGTACCAGTAAGTTTCAGTAGTAAAGATTAAAGAAAAAATGTATCTGTGCTAAAACTGGCTGATATGTATCTTTTGAATGGTTGCATAATAGAGTAACAAAAATATAAATTATGTAAAGAAATTGTGGAATTACATGGTTAAAGCAAGAATTTTGCATACCGCTGTGTTTCAGCAGTCCTAAAATAATTGATGCTAGCAAATACGTAGCTGTCATTTCTTATTGCAGAAGTACGGTATGCAACCAGGCTGGATTTTGTGAAGAAAAAAATATAAAGTTTATGTAATCTTGTTTTTTAAGTATCTGAAAGCCCATTTTATATCTGTGTGTTGACTGAGTGTGTGAATAGATGTGTACACACACACACGGGTATCTATGTATATTTAAAGAAAAGCTTTGCTAGGATACACAAAGAGAAAGTCAAGCCTTCCTGTTTAAGCAGTGAATTTGAAATACACTGAAATGAACTAAACAAAAATTCAGAATTGTAAAAATATTCAGTGCTAATAGCAGGGCCTTCATTTTCTTCTGATTTAAATGGGTTAATTGTAGTAACAGAGTCAAAAACATAATTTGATCACAGTTTGAACCTTACAGTAATGTTGGTCTTTCAAACCGTGAGCTCTCCAGGTTTGTTTTCCTAATGCATATGAGAAGGAGAAGCCTCAGAGAACCAGATCTTTAGACAAGTTTCTTTCTACCTGTTTTCAGACTGCATCTTCCTGGTGGCTGTGGTTTTAACAGTCCATGCGACAGGCCACAGTTGTTCTGAGATGAGTGGCAAAAAAAAAAAGTGTTCAAATGTGCGTAGGATGATTATCTACTCGTGTATTTGTGGGAGCCTCAGTGTGTTTAAAATATGGAATGCACTTAATTGTTTTAAGTCTAATATGTAAAAATTTATTCAACAGAGGAGACCAAGCAAGTTTTAAGGCTGAGCTTGACTGAGTTTTCTCTGCCCAAGTTTTATTTACTGTTTGGAATCAGCAAAGTGAAATCAGCTGCAGTGATAGCTTTCCGCTCCAGCTATCGAGACAGGTCGTTTTCACCTGGTTCCTATGAGAGGGAGACTTTTGCACTGACTTCTTTGGAAACAGTTACTGAAGCTTTGTTGGAGATCATGGAGGTATGTGGTTCAAAACAAAATTACCCATAAAGGAGAATGGCACTGCTTACCCTTTTCTACAGGCAAGCAGTGTAGTGAGATGTACCTCCCGTAATGTGTTAATGAATGCCTAAGTAGCTCAGTAGTTTCAGAGACCTGAAATAACTGAATATTCTGAATTAAAATTGAGCGACCTGGCCTAGTGGAAGGTGTCCCTGCCCATGGCAGGTGGGTTGGAATTGGATGATCTTCAAGGTCCCTTCCAACCCAAACCATTCTATGATTGTCTGAAAGTAATACCTTTTCTTCATGTTACACGTATTCAAACAATATAATTCTTTTTAGGCTTGTATGAGAGATATTCCAACGTGCAAGTGGCTGGACCAGTGGACTGAACTAGCTCAAAAGTATGTTGTAGACCTCAAAACATAACCCCTAACTGCCTGTGTAGTACACTTAGACTGTATAATGAAAAGTTGACAATTCTGTTTGTTGTATATTTGTTTAATATAGTGTACTCTGTTTCTTCACAGGTTTGCATTCCAATATAATCCATCCTTGCAGCCAAGAGCACTTGTTGTCTTTGGCTGTATAAGTAAGCGTGTCTCTCATGGACAAATAAAACAAATAATCCGAATTCTTAGCAAGGTATATAGGTCTATATCTGTTTTCCTTTGTGACTCATAAAACAACTAAATTTTTTTTTCCCCTTCAAATATAGAACTCGTTATAATTTCATAATAAATAATTTCTTCAAATATATTCTTGTACAGAGAGGTACCTGATTGGAAATTTAGTCTTTGTAGGCCTGGCTTTCTATTTTAAATTAATTTGGTGGCAGTAAGTTTCATCAGTGCTGCTATTTCTAGAGTAACAGTAGTTTTCAATATTGAGCTTAAAATTTGAGACACTTAAAATTTGATCCATAAAACTCAGTATTTAAATAAATGCATTTTTTTCTGATAAGGCATCTGTCTGCATGCACATTATTCACAAGTTCCTTTTTTTAAAGGAAGCTAATAATCTAGTATGTTACAACTAAATACAATGGAAAGCATAAAATTTATGTAAGAAAACTTTGAAATGAGCTACCTAGCTTGGTAATGATACCCATATTTTGTAAATAAAGTTGTGTTCTGTAGGAGGTAAACAGTCCACTATCTAAGTTTCCCTTAAGTACTTTATTAGTGTTCTGTGGACATAAAATTTAATTGAGCAGCATCTGAACTGAAGAAGAGTTATTTTGTAGTTCTTGCACCCTGTCCTGCACTCTTCTTTTTCTAATACACACCGTGTAATTGTTTCAATATATTAAATATATCACTATATCAATATCAAATAAATATATCAATATATATCACTAGTGTGCATCATAATTTCTAAAATTCCTTGCAAATTGGAAAAATTAACTTTTGTAAATTAATTGAGAGACACAGTTATTGTTTAAAGCTTTGATCTTTTTTACAAAGCAAAATCTAATTATGGATTCTATTTATTATTATTCTTTCTTTTTTCTACAAAAAGGGACTTGAGAGCTGTTTGAAAGGGCCTGATAATTACAATAGCCAAGTTTTAATAGAAGCTACCGTAATAGCACTCACCAAGCTGCAGCCTCTTCTTAATAAGGTAAACGACTGGATTTTTAGAATAAACAGAGAATATGTTTTGTAAATGGAAGTTATAATTGCAAGTATAACTTCAAAAATATAAGGAAGTGTTGTGGTATCTGATGTTCACACTTCATTGCTATGACTGCTATGACTCATGCTTGAAAGTAATACATATAGGAAATGTGTCACAGATGTTTGTGTATGGGACCTGCGCAAGCTTTAAAAAAAGCTTTAGAATGTACTGTTCTGCTTCACCAAACTGGGCCATAGCAATACAGACAAAGGCTATACCACAGTCTGCCTTAATTCTCTCCAAAAGATTTTAGGTCTTGGCTTTCAAATGTGTAATTCCTCATGCATGTCTTTCTGATCATGGCTTCTGATAAATTTTAGTCTTGTCTAATGAGGTATTAATTCAGCCATTGTGTGTTACTGTATGAACTGACTGGCATACCAATAGGTGTGCTGTTAATGAACCACCTTAAAATTTTCTAGTGGAGTGGCATTGTCACACACATCTGAAAGAATATAGTTCTAGGGCACGATTCTAGAAGGGGGTTTCTGGGGAACGTGAATGGGTCTGCAGCTTTCTCATTTGTTAATACATTAGAAAATGTGCTAAAAAAAATCTTACATGGCTGGTTTAATATGCATGTTTCACTTTCATGTACATAACAAACTTTTTAGAAGTCTTTGGCTAATCTTGTCTACAATTTGTTTCACTCTGTACTTGGTAGCTTTGCACAGACAGTCTTTGTGTGCCATCTGGATGGCACTGTGGTATTTAAAATTAACAAGAGCAAACAGTTCTGATAGGCTACTTGCACATTTTTTCACCCCGTTAGTGTACCATGAGCAAAGTACACTACTTAGTACATAGTACTTAGTACATAGTACTACTACTTTTCCACCCTGTGAGTGTACCTTTAAACACATAACCAATGAGTGATGTGACCGTCCTCTACAAGCCTTCCTTGTCTTCCATGCTTATATCACACATTTTCCTGCATGTGGTTTTAGGAAGGGAAGATTACAACAAGAAGTCTCATGTATCTATTGCTAGTTAGTTCTTTGAAAAATCGGCTGCATAAGGGACCCAGGATTTGCTGAATGTCAGCTCTTCCTGCCTAATTTTCTGATTTGGAGATTGAATTGCTGGGCCAGTTATATGTGCAGAATTGCAATTCATTTTCAACCTGCATTCCAAGTTGATAACAAAAGATACTGTCTTTCAGTCTGATGTAGGGCAATATGCTTCTGATATTTTTGTGAGCAAGGAAAGGGGTATAGAAGAGAAAGGGATGGCTTCCAGGGGAGGAAATAGAAGGCTTGAAATTAATTTGCTTTCTGCTACTCACCTGTTAAATATATCAGCACTCTGGGCTCATATGAATACCTGTTTTGTTGGAATGGATGTGTTTGAGAACAGAACCTCTGCTACTGTGTTAGTAATGCATATACGAAAACGTGTCAATCCTATTTGTCTTTCACTTACAGGAACTGACTTGAAAGTGGAATCATGGCCTTTTCCTTTTCCTTCTCCTTCCAGGACTCCCCTATGCACAAGGCCCTCTTCTGGGTAGCTATGGCAGTACTGCAGCTAGATGAAGTCAACTTGTACTCAGCAGGTACAGCACTACTTGAACAGAATCTGCATACCTTGGATAGCCTTCGAGTGTTTAATGATAAGGTAAGCAAGCCCTCTTTTAGTAACCAGCTGTGATTAATTGATAATTAATTTATGTAAGCAGTTAGACCTGTTAAAAAGAAAAAAATAGTTCCTTATCCTCTTGAACAGTAGTCAAGCAACTAAAACTGAAATTTGCATTGTGAACTTGCACAATATCAACAGTAAACCGAGAAGCAGAGATGAAGCTCTTATTATTCTGTTCTAAACTGGAACAGAAATGCATAGATATATTCTAATCAAGAGTGCAATTGATATTTTCCTGTAAACTCTTAGAATTACCAAGTTTTATCCCTTAAAAAAATGAGTAGAGGAGTAATTTTCAAAGAAACAAGATACTAGGAAGAAATTCTTTATTGTGAGGGTGGTGAGGCACTAGAACAGTTTATCCAGAGAAGCTGCAGATGCCCCATCCCTCGAAATGCTCAAGGCCAGGTTGGATGGGGCTTTGGGCAACCTGGTCTGGTAGGAGGTGTCCCTGCCCATGGCAGGGGGTTTGAAACTGGATGTTCTTTAAGATCCCTTCTGACCCAAACCATTGTATGATTGTATGCAATACTCTTGTATCTTATTTTTCTGGGTCAGAGCCCAGAAGAGGTGTTTATGGAGATCAGGAGACCACTTGAATGGCACTGCAAGCAGATGGATCATTTTGTAGGGCTAAATTTCAACTCCAACTTCAACTTCGCACTAGTGGGACACCTCCTGAAAGGTAAATACAGATGTTGCTGTTTATTTTTACATGAATACTCTTAATTCATAAGTAAATACAAGCCCAAGAATAAAGGGAATAAAAATGGGTGGTGGATTTTAGGTAACTCAGATCACAGAACAGATAGAAAATTAAATGTTCTTTGACTAAAGGACTTTGCTGGGTTTCCATTATGCATATCCTATCATGGTTTTCAGTGCAAATGACATAAATTCTTTGCTGTCACAGGAGTGTGTGGCTTCACTTACTACAGTTCATTATGTCCTCTTCCAAGAATTCCTTCTATGTGTGCCTGTTATTTGGGCTCATTGTTTCTTTTAGAAGACTGATTTGTGAGCTAATAGATAACATATGCAGAGACATTTGTAATTATGTGAAGTTTTTATGCAGAGGGACAGAAATAATAGTCCCAAGTGTGCAATTTATGTTAGCATTGTATTTCCTTACCCTTTATATGAAGCATCCTGAGGACACACTGAAAAATATTTATAAATATTTTAAAAATATTAATGCTTCATAAATATGCATTCAAAAATTAAATACAGTATTTGTTTTTTTTAACCTCATTTCTTAGGGTACAGGCATCCTTCTCCTACCACTGTAGCAAGAACAGTGAGGATTTTACATACACTACTAGCTCTGGTTAATAAGCATAGGAATTGTGACAAGTTTGAGGTGAACACTCAGAGTGTGGCTTACCTAGCAGGTAAAATTAAACAAACAAACATTCTTTTAAACTTGTGCTAACTGAAATGAACTAATTGTGGGAATTCTTATGTTATTGGGTTGATTAAAGTTGTATCAATATAAAGGAAACTTATAACTGGAAATGGACAAGAGTCTGGTTAGCCTGAGGTACATCAATCCACAGCTCTTTGTGGACTGAAGGCTTGCCAGCACAGGACCTATTGTGCAACTTTGAAAATATCTGAGTGAGGCTGAAGGTTTCTTGGTTTAAATACTGGAGTGTGTGCTTTAGAGCATTCATATTGGTCTAGAAATAGAAATTGTGACTATATGAGGGCAAATGTTTAAGTCATGTAATTCTAACTGGCTAGGGAATATAATTCTTTTTGTATGACCTACTTTTACTCTGTACATTTCAGTAAGGTATAATTACATCTCTGTGGTCATCTTTGTACTAAGTAAAAAATCTAAATTGAGGGACTGTTGCTTACATTCTTTAATGTGTTCCTGCCATGGAAAACTTACGTTAGCTTTCTTTGAATTTTTAGCTTTGCTCACAGTGTCTGAGGAAGTTCGAAGTCGCTGCAGCCTAAAACATAGGAAGTCTCTCTTGTTGACAGATGTTTCAATGGAAAATGTTCCTATGGATACATATCCCATACATCACAGTGACACTAGCTATAGGTTGGTTGTCTGACTTTTAGATAAAATTTCAGTATCTCTTTCCTTTAGTAAGTTATCTAAAGGTAACCTGTGGTATATAGAAAGCTAAAACCCATATTCGTTAAAGCTAAGTGAATGTTCAGCTACATATTGCTGGTTCCTGACCAGCATGCTTCTTGACCAGTGTGCTCAAGAGTCACAGAGGAATTTGTTTATTGAATTTGTATAGATTTAATTTTGAGATCTCTGAAGCTGTTTCAGAGTTTAAATTCTTTGGAAGGTCTTAATCTTTTTGCTAACCCCTTTTTACAAGACCTAATTTCACCTCATTTTTCATTTATATTCTATAAGAAAATTCTGTGTCTTTTTGAGAGCTTCAGGACGTATACTAAGTTAATCACTTAGTTCTTGTCATTGGAAAACCTTAACATCTTACAGTCTGTCCATAAATGGCCACTGAGGTAGCTAGGAAGTCAACCTAGAAGTGACATGCAGAGTCAGTTTGTTTCAATACAGAGTGCTTTACTCGGTACCTGTCTTTTTAGCATCCAGCATGGAGAGCTGCTTACTAAATCTCTTGCATCTTGCCTTATTAGATGCTGATTTCCTCGTGTTTTTCTTATTACTTTATTTTTATCTCTTCAAAATTACATTCATAATAGATTGTTATTTTTCACACATTTTTGCTGGCAAAGTAATTACTATTTCTTAATAAATATTTCTGGAAGTTTAACCTGTTAGAAAAGATGGCTTTAATAAAGGATACTTTGGCTAGTTGAAAAATTAATGCCTAAACATGCAACAGTTTCAAAGATTTTCTTATTTTAATTTCTCTGCACTTTCAGGACACTAAAGGAAAATCAACCATGGTCATCACCAAAGGGGTCAGACAGACATCTGGCTGCCAGTTACCCGACAGTGGGACAGATAAGTCCTCGAACACGAAAATCCATGAGTTTGGATATGGGACAGCCTTCACAAGCAAACACTAAAAAGCTTCTAGGTTATTAAGATACCTAATTTACTAATTTGTCTACAGAATACCCCAGGAAGTGTTATTAGAGAAAAATTTTACCAGTATTTGTTCTGACTTCAAGTGTTTTTTCCCAAGTCAGAGGAATGTATGTAGTTTCTACAAAATGCAAATAGAGAGGAGTAATTAAGTTCTTTTGATCAGAGAGGGGAGAGGCAAAACAAACAAACAAACAAAAAAAACCCACGATATTCCAGATACCAAAGGTTCATAGTGCTAATTTTCTGCCACCAGCCCTCTGTTAGTAAAACCAAGAAGCTGAGTACTTAAGCTTAGTTGCTATATTGAGTATTCTATTTTACGGTGGGAGAAATGGTCCCAAAACATTTTAGATGTTTTGGAAGCAATCATTTTTTTCTTTTATACTTGGCTTCTCAGTGCATCATGTTTACAAGCAAGTCTTAGTATCAAAGAAATGATATGAGTTCATTCTCATAACTTCTGGTTACCCTTTTACATTGTGGCATATATGGAAGAAGAGGGACATTTCTTTCATTACAATCCTGTTACTGCTTTCTTTACAGTAATCACATTTTGGCATGTTTATTCAATGTGATGTGTTGACCAGGAAACCATAGCATGCCCACAGCTTACATACTGGAATAAATTGCATGCTATCCTCATATGTATTGTGAAGCATTTTGGAAATTGTGATGGAGAGCGGCATGGTGTGACCATATTTTCTTTACCATCCCTGGAACTGGTGAAAATGTCCCCAGATTCCTACCAATATATTGTAGATAGGATAGCTTGGCCAGAAAATTGGAAATACTTAAGTGTATGGATTTAGGTTTAATGTTTTTAATTTCATGATAAATTGTTTTTAGGTACAAGGAAAAGTTTTGACCATTTGATATCGGACACAAAGGCTCCTAAAAGGCAAGACATGGAATCTGGAATCACAACGCCTCCCAAAATGAGGAGAGTAGCCGAAAATGATTATGAAATGGGTGAGAAACAGGACTAACGCTTTCAGAATAACACTAATTATAAATGCTTTGTATATATATACAAAGGATTATTTCTAAATTCAGTGTTTATTTGCTTAGGTAAGGTACTACAAGGTAAGGGAGAAATATCTTAATAATGGCTTGTGGAGAATACAGTCTTCCTTATCACTGGCAATTGAGATTGGAATTAGAGTTGCTCAGTTTGCAGACACAGAATAAGGGGCAGCTACAAAGCACTGTATACAGGAGTGAAATTAAATAAGTAAAATTTGACTTTTTATGACTTACTAAGCCCTAGCTGCAAATTTTTGCAGATGAAAAGTGACATAATGCCTAGAATGCCTCTCTTCATCTTCTCCCACATCTGCTTCCTGTGCCCCCATCCCCAATTGCAATGCAAGACCAGGGTTCTTCTGTTGTATCTAATGTCAGTCTGCCGCCTGACCCTGAATATGGTACTTACCACCCCTGGGCCTGTATTTCACTAAATAGGAAATTGGGGTTACTGTTTACCATTTGATAATACATCCCATGTGACAGCCTAGCGCCGCTAGTATTACAGCATAATTGTTGCTTTTATACTTTATGAAAATTCTGTTGAACTTTGAAGTTTGCCTATAACTGAATTTGTTGTGCAAGAGCTAATTTTGTTTTGGTTTGGGTACATTTTTCTTTGGATGAGCTGCTCTTTTTTATCTGGCAGAGACCCAGAGAATATCACCACAGCAACACCCACATCTTCGAAAAGTTTCTGTTTCTGAGTCAAACGTCCTCCTAGATGAAGAAGTTCTGACTGACCCAAAAATTCAAGCACTGCTGCTTACAGTTCTTGTAAGCCTTTTTTCTGTGTATTATTGTATTATTTTCTGATGTTCTTATATCTTCCAAAGAAGCATGTGTGTTCCTTGCAGTGTTTCTAAATTCACGTGGATCGGAATCAGTGTGTAATGTGTAAATCTGTACTTTTGTCAATTTTCTTCAGACTTTCTAAGAATCACTTTTATAAATGTGATTCATGAAAAATGCATGAGAGCAAATAGCCTGTTGTTTTGCAGAACTTGTCCAACAATTGATCCGTTTTCCTTGCAGATTTGTTTTATAAACTAATTTTATATAGCAAGAAGGTATCACATATTATATTTTAAAAGTTAAGTGAACGTTTTTTGAAATTCCAGCATGATTCAATTTAAAACTTGACTAACTAGTAATGTAGCTACCAGTATGAGAGTGCTTTCGTCAGATGCACCGGTACAGTTTGCATTCCTGTTATAATTCACAGAGTCAGTTGCAGTTTTGTAAAAAAAAAAAAAAAAAAAAAAAAAAAAAAAAAGCTTTTTTTTTTTTTCCAAAGTAGAAGCTATTGCCAGTTGTTCTTGTTGTGTCCCACGAAGACATGAAGTCACTTGTTTCCATGTCCAAGGAAGACAAATTAATGTTATGTAGTGCTGCTTTTTCTGCAACCCAGAAGTACTAAAATCTGAAACTACAACAACAAACAAACAAAAAAGCCTGTAACTACTCAAATTCTCCTATTAAAGCATGCTAATTTAATCCTTTACATTATCATAGGCAACGTTAGTGAAGTACACTACTGATGAGTTTGACCAGCGGATTCTGTACGAGTATTTAGCAGAAGCCAGTGTTGTCTTCCCAAAGGTCTTTCCTGTTGTGTAAGTATCTGAAGCTCTGACTTGGCCTTCCTTTAAAAAGTCTCTGGAGCAGACAAGCACGTATGAGGTACTTCTCATTCACAGGTTACTAGCTGCAATCTGTCCTTGCCTCGTTGAGACAAATGTCCATTGCAATTTGGGAATTATCCTTTTTTCCCTACGTTAAATTAATATAATGTTCATGCTAGAATAGGCACCCTCAGATAGCAGTGCTCCAGATGGTCCCAAAGCACTCCTCAGCGCCGGGTTCTGGGCAGGCTGGCAGAGCGTGGGAGAGCGCTGTGTCACTCTTGCTAGGGAGCCGGGCTGTGCACATCAGGTTCTCCTGAAAGCTTTCAGCATCACTGCTGCCATTGTTCTAGTGGCTCAGCATGGCTTTATCACTTACTTGTTACTGTAGGGAGTCAAATTATGTTTCAATGTAGTCGTATAGTTTTCTATAGAAGTCTATATGTAGTGTCTCTTAGGTACTATTTTTGTACTGGTTAGACTCAGATTTTTTTTTTTTTTTTTTAAATAAGTAACCCAAAAAAACTGATTTAAAGTGTGGTTCAACGTACTCTTTAATGCATCTCTTTAGATATAGGTTAAAAGTAGTATTCACTACAGGCAATATATACAAGGGAAACCCAGCTATCAGAAGGTAAAGTGAGGAGACTTTTAAAACTGACTGATGCATGATTTTGAAATAATGGTACCTTTTTCTGGTTTTATAAAATAATAGTCAGAATATAAACAAGTTCTGTGAGTTACTGAAATCACATTTGTAAAGAACAGGCATTTTGCTTCAAAAGAAAAAATGCTATTAGGAAGCCTTGCATAGACAGCCCTCTTTCCCATTACGGGGATTTCTCTGAGCTCATGATGTCTTAAAGGGTCAACACAGAGGTAGCTTGAATTGCCTGTATTGTTAGTGCCCAAGTTATAAGTTGTTTTTTGTTTTGTTTTGTTTTTTTCTTCCGTTAAATCATGGGGTGAGCTTAACATACGATGTTGTTCTGTCCTCTTCTGTGTAGGCTTAAACTGACTGTCAAGCTTGATGGGCATGATCTAGTGCAGTAATAGTGTGATCAAAGCCTGAGTTCTGCAAGGGAGCTCAAATGAGGCAGTACCCTTGCAAGTTTACAAAACTGCTTTGAAAGTTCACCTTTGACATGCGCACAAATCCAGGGAATGATTTTTTTGGTTGAAAATGATAAACATATTTGCAATATAAAATGCTAGGAAAAGAGAATGCTCTGATGGGTCCTGTTGTTACTACAAATTTTCGGAAGTGTTATTCCTCTTAACATCCTTGCTGCATTCTACTTCTAAAATCACTGAACTTTTGAAAATCCCACTTTAACTGCTGTTTTTTAAAGTAGTTGTAAACTGTATTCTTATTTTGTGGGAAAAAAAAAATAAGCCACTGTTCTTTTCTTTAGGCATAATTTATTGGATTCCAAGATCAATACCCTTTTGTCACTGTGCCAGGATCCGAATTTGTTGAATCCAATTCATGGGATTGTTCAGAGTGTTGTCTACCATGAAGAGTCTCCACCCCAATACCAAACTTCTTATCTACAAAGTAAATATTTTATTTATTTATTTATTTTTTAAACTGCTGAATTTTAAGTTAGATGTGCTAATGAAAAGTTTCTGAATTATTGCAGCCTTAATGAAACAGCAAGTCAGCTTTGCTTTGTGGATGCTCTCCAACTTCATAAAGCCAAATAATAGTTAAGCGTTTGCATATTAAAAAAACAGCTACTGACATGACCATTAAAACTGGTTTTTGTAGTTATGCACCAGCTATTAAAAGTATAATACTCAGTATTCTGTTTCCACTAACCAAATTATACGGTGGTGATGAATGGTGATCTTTAAGTTAACCTTTTAAGTTATGGGTTGATTTAATGATGGGTAAATTTTATAGAGCAACATTTGTTTTTTAACACCTAAGCTTCCCTTTCATGTGACGCTTGAGCACTTAAAACCTAAATATTTTTTATGATCCTTAATCAAAGACTCTCCAGGAAGATTCATAAGAAACAGATGACTATTGAGAAAAAAATGTGTTGATATAATTTCCAAAATGAGATACATATTCACAGGTTAAATTTACTTTTTAAAATATCAAGAATTTACTGCATGACAGTTCTGAGATTTTGAGGCTTTTTAACCCATGTATCTAATAAATTAGAATTCCATCATTTTATCTCATTCAGTTTGGACAAAAATTTAGTATTTTCAGTCTCCAAGTAAAATATTGAATTTCCATGCTGAAGTAAATCCAGGTAATCCTCCATGTACAGTTTCTAGTTGTTTTCTGTCAACTGAGAACTGTGTTTTTGTGGTAACATTCAATTTGTTGTTGTAGGTTTTGGATTTAATGGGTTATGGAGGTTTGCTGGCCCATTTTCTAAGGTAAGAATAGTATGCTGTATGTAAGTTCATCAGTGTTTTACCCTTGTTCTCTTTATAAAGAACATTGATGCTCCAGGAGGGGTGCAGATAAATGGTAAATTACAGAGTTGATATGAGCAATTAGTACCATAAGGCTCACTTCTGTGTCTAAAACAGTTTTCTAACCTGCAGTGGATATTTTCATAGACACAGTAAAGTTAACTTAACCAAAGCTGGCTACAAGCAGTCAGGTGTGTAAATGCACCTTTCCAGCATTCCTAAGTTCACTACATGTACGTCATTCAGAAACTCTTTAGTTTATCATCTCTGTCTTACAGTTTAAGGAATTAAATTGATAAGAGTTATAATTCCATAAGAATAAATTTTATGTTACGACAGAAAAAATAAAAGCATTTACCATCTGTACTGCTATCTGTTCCCTCTAGTATTGTAACAAGAAGTAGATGAGCAGGATAGGCAGCGTTCTGGATGTTCAGTTATGGGGCATGAGTAATGAGTGTGGGGCATTAATAATCTGTTAGGCTTGGGTATCTGTGGCACTTAATGAGTGAAACTTTTCTGGCTTTGTAGTTCCCAGCAGTACTGAAATCACACCTACAAGTGATCTTTAATAAGTACATTTAGATTAATCTGGAAAAGACCACAAATCAGTTCTTGCTTATACTTACCTCAGACGCTTTTTAAAATTTCCAGGCAAAACCAGCGTAATCTTAGAGTGAGTTCTGGGGCAAAGCTCATATTGACAGAAAAGTAGAAGGAAAGGAATCAATCTTTTTTTCCCCCATCACCCACAGCAAACACAAATCCCAGACTATGCTGAACTCATAGTGAAGTTTCTTGATGCCTTGATTGACACGTATTTGCCTGGAATTGATGAGGAAACCAGTGAAGAATCTCTCCTGACACCCACATCTCCATATCCTCCTGCAGTGCAGAGCCAACTTAGCATTACTGCTAACCTTAACCTTTCCAATTCTATGACCTCGCTCGCAACTTCCCAGCACTCCCCAGGTCAGTAGCTGTTGTGATACTACATAGGTAAGGGGAATTTATTGAATTTACTGTTTATGCAGCCAAGTGCTCAGTCTCATTGTCTTTTGGGGTGCTTTTATGCATCATTGCATTATTGAGTCAAATGAATATTAAACTGTTTGTTTTCCCGTTCCTCCAACTCAGGATGATTTATTATATTAAATAAATTCATCTGAAATGAGGAGAAAAAATGTGAAGGGTATTTTCCACAGCTGTTACTTCTCTTTCTGCTACTTAAGTAATGGCACTTTAGCTTAGAGGAGACCTTTGTGTCATTGTGGCCATGGTACTGTTGCCTTGTTTTGCATTCCTGGCATCCCATTTGATTTGAGCAGTAAGAACAGGTAAAAGTTGAGGTTGGAGAAGCTTTGCAGATTACTATTTTACGGTGTCATTTATTTGTTACAAAGGCATAATGCAACTGCTGTGTTATCATGCAATTCATCCTGTATAGAGAAATATTTCTGCATTATCCATACCTGCACTCTGTTAGGGTTAGTTAACAACCAGGTTATGGAAAAGGAAGGTGGTTTGATAGAAACATTCTCATTTAGCATACAGCTAAAAATTATCTGTGATGTTAGAACAGGCAGAAGGATAAAACTAAAGGAGGAAAAATACAGATGGCCATCAATGTGAAAATAAGTACATTGTGGACAGCCTCTTCCCGTGTAAATGTAGCATCAGTGGCAACTCCAACAGTTATAAATTGTAATGAAGTACAGCCTATGAAGACTACTTATTTGAATAGTCTTGAATTCCTTCAAAAGGTTAGAAAGTGGATTTGCAGGTTTGTATCTCTTGACTTCAGGTATTTTTTTTAAGCAGTATTTTAAACAGGAACATTTTAACAAGATTTTTGGCAGATACAGGAGGTCATACATTTAAATTTATTAAAACTTAAATTTCGGATTGTTTAAATAGAATAAAGTATTGCTTTGTATTCATTTTCTGTAGTCTTGTACTAAGAACACAGATACGCTGTAAATTGCATATAGGCAAAAACTTTCTAATGGTTCCATTTTTGAGTAACCACACTGGAGGCATCTTCATAAGGAGTCTGCCTGTAAAGGTATTTCAGGCTAGTGAGAAACCGCCTTAAGTGATTTACTATTTTATGAAAGTCTTGTGTTGACTGATTATTTTCCCATCATCTTTCACTGGTTTTTAGTGTCTGTCTTATTTGTTTGATCTTTCTTGATTCATTCTAGCAATTTCAGTGCAAAGCCTTGGTCAAAGATCAGGGGATCTCCAGCTTTCTGAAACTGTGGGCCGGGTCACAACATGGGGCATTTCATCCTGCTCCTCCATCCCACATTTATTATACTGTTCCACCTTAGTCAATGTACAGTTTCACTAGTTTAAAGTGTTATGTTAACCAGGGCAACTTTGCATGCTTTGCTTTTTAAGCTGCTTAATTTTATTAAAAATGTAATTGGTCTTCTGGCACTTTATACAGCTCCATTGCTGCATACAAGACTTCTGTGTTCTTGTACACTGATGGTGGTGTTTATTCATTCTCTCCTCACTGTAGAGACAAGAATGAGGGAGTAAGCATATCTGCCAAGATAAAAATCTTTGGTAAAAGAATTATAGAATATGAAGTAAATGTGGGCTGCAGGATTTCTTAAAACAGCACGGCAACTATGGGACTAATATGGAATGCAGACCTGCCATCCGCTCACTCTGATTTGAGAATGACTGAACAAGAAAATCAGGTCTTTAGCAGTGCTGAGTTACTTGGTCACACCGAGTTTAAAAAATGAACAAACAAACAAACAACTTACATCCAAGTACTTTTTTTGTTATGCTAAGAAATATATTAAATTGCAGATAACATGAAAAATAATATTTATTGCATCTGGAAACACATAGGCAAGGTTGTTTATAAATGTTTTGTCTGTCGGCATCTCCACCCCCTCCCCTTCCCCGTGTCATGGACATTATTCACTTATGGTTTTTCTTTCATTCTGTGTCTGTGAAGCTTCTCTGCCTTGCTCTAAATCTGCAGTTTTCATGCAGCTTCCTCATCAAGGTACACTCTACTTCCATCATATTTGCACGAGATACTGCTTGATCTGCTTTAGGGTTGGGCTTGTGGCATGAGAAGTAGTTTACTAATCCTTTGAACACGGGAATGGCTTCAGTATAAGAGCTAAGCTGCTGAATTTCTTGTGTGATGCTGATAACATTTGATGATGTAGCAGACAAAAAAAGTCATTAATGTGTTTAAGGATAATATAAATTTGGTAATAAAGAAGTGGAATCTTGGTATGCAAAATTATTCTGTTGCAGGTATTAAGGTAAAATGTAAAACTGCCTCAGATTAGCTGTAATGTTAAAGATGACTTCCTCTGAAGCTTCAGTTGCACGCCACCAGAAAGCAGGCATAAGTTGTTTGGACTAAATTGAAAGAGGCTCACTAAAATGGATACTCATCAACACCATTTGATTTCTGCTTCTATATGGAGAAATATATATATAAAAAGAAAAAAGCTGCAGAAGACTTTTTTTTACTTACACCCGTGGGTTGCTTCCTATTCTCATCATAGATTGTGACTTTTGTAAGCTCACACCCACACAGGGAGTGGAAGGATGACAGCCCGCAGGCAGCTTCTGGCTGGAGTTTTTTTTTTCCCTGTGACTGTGGAATAGTGGAGTGTATTTGCTCTTCTTGCTCATGCCGATGAGAATCAATCTCTTACAGGAATGAGGTGTAAAAGTATGGAAGATATAATTTGTAGTAATAGGATTTTGCTCTAACCTTTTTATTTGCTGTCAGACATCCTAACTTTTGCTGCTGGTTGTACTTCGAGCTTCTCCCATTAAAATACCATTCCTGCTATTCATCCCAGTGCTGCACGTGTACTGTAAGTGTTTGGTGTTGTTAAACATGCCTCAGACAATCATTTTGTTGCAGAAGTAATGTGACAGCTACACAAAGATATTGCTACACGAATGATTAACTTGAAGTAGAATCATCATAAAAGTAATAATTGATGGGAAGTATGTCTGCGCTAAGCCCAAGTCTTAGATTTATATCTTTAAATGACAGACTGTCCAAAGGTGGTAGAGTAAGGGCTCATAACCCAAGGCTTTCACGTGTTGTTGTATGTCAGCGTTAAGCTCACACTGATGGGGTTTGTTCTGGAGCGTTGTTTCACGTGATTCTTTTAGCACAGCATAGTAAGAGTTACCTTGGCCTGCAGAGAACATTTGAGGCTTCTAGGAAAGGTATATGCACTTGGGTATAAATCTTGTCTGTGGTTTCATCCTCATCTTGTACCCCGTAAGCCTCCTCCTACCTCTGTCTGGGGAAGCTGCACTTCTGCAGAAGCAGCCATCATTAAAATTGCCAGACCCACCTGTTCTCTGTGTGTTTCCTGGTAATATCCTTCTTAGAAAGCTGCTTCTGTAGTTGTTCTTGTTTAAAGTTAATTCTTGGTTCTTTTTCTTCCCCTCTTGATTTGCCAGGGCTTAAATCATTATTATAACTGGTGTCTACTCTCAACTCTTCAAGTGAGTACCTGCATCAGTTCTATTCCTGATGTATCCAAAATAAGCCTACTTACCCCCTCTGTCCATACCTGACAGGCAGTGAGACAGTCCTTAAAACCTTGATTTGTACTTCATATACTTACATTTGTCTTTCTCTTTCTGAGCCAAGGCTCAGTGCTGGGGGGATTTTGATGTCCTTGTATACACACAAATCTTTCCTGGTAGCAAGAATCAACCTCTGCTACTGCGAACTTGAGTTAAATTTAATTTGCTTGTTGTTCTCAAAACTGTAGCTGAAAAGGGCTGTGTGGCCTTGCATTTAGGGTTTTCAGTGAGTATGTGTAGTGATACGGATGCTGTGAGGATGGAGCAGAACCCTTCATCTGCTGGCTGGCCGTTCTGTAAGTACATGTAGCTGGTCATCTGCAGGCCTTGAGCCAGGGGATTGTTCCCAGGCCAAGCTAACCAGCCTGATATCCCAGCAAAACTTGGGCTTTTGAGAACTGCATCGAATCAGTGTTGTGTATGATTTTAATTGTAATCATATCTCAACTGGCAGATACTAAAAACCGTATTCCAGCCCTGTGACCGCTAATGTCTTATTAAGGCAAGGGTCTGCACTGGTAAGAGCCCCACGGCAGCAGCGCTGCGCATCCAAGTCAGGCACGAACTGCCCGTCTCTCTCAGGCAGGCTCTTTCCATGCACTTTGCAGTGTGCCTTCCCTCTGTAGGTGCCTAAAGACAGTGAACTTGTTTCATTTGTACAGACTTGGTGTAACTTTATGAAGCATTCAGTGCAGATCTCCAGTTATGTTTTTAAATCAATTTGTCAAACAAGACTTTCTTAGCTAGCTGGAAAGCCTTGTTTACCAGAGCGGTCTCCAAAAGGGATGATGCAAATGGTCTCCAAGCTCTGGCCCTAGTGTTTCCTTACTCTTAATTTAGGAGGGCTTCTTTTTGGGGTTATGTATGGAGTATTTTATTTCAAGTACCCAGGTACATTCTACCAATGAGCATTTTGGAGTGTGTCCCTTCTGCGAAGGAGGAGCTGTGTCCGCAGGGAGGTGCTGACGCTGCCGTCGGCTGCAGGGGGTCGTCAGCTGCCGAAATGGAGTGCTCTGACCGGGATCTCACCGGCCTCTTGGTTACGAGCGAGCTTCCAAGCGTATTTGCAGTGATTTTTGTTGTCACTATGAATGTCAGTATATATTTATGGTTACAATATATGTGTATAGGTAAACCGAACAGCAGTATTGAAGTGCAGATGTCGCACGTCTCCGTTCGGTTCACTCTGGATTTGCACACTGGTTTTACTGCCCAGGTTGTGCTGTGGCACGCAGTAGATAAGAAGTTAGGACAAGCTACTTTGCATGTGCTTAGCACCTATTTTCAAATATTTGCATTTCGATTGCTATTACATGTAGGTGACTGGTGCCTGGAACAAATTGTGAATGAGAAAATGGGATTCTGTAATGGTCTTCAGATCAGGCAGTTCCGAAGGTATTTAAATGGCCATCCGAAATGCATCCCTTTCTCCCCAGGTTGTTCTACATGTCAGGTGTTGTTACAGTGCAATTTCAAACAGCTGGAAACCTTGCAAATATGATACTGTTAGAACTTGATTTTAATGGTACTACTTGACAGACTGTTGGAGAACGGAAAGGCCCGCTGCTGATGGCAGCACGCTTTGTCAAGGATGTTCTTGTTAGAGTGACAAAAGAAGAAATTCATCTTCAGATCCTTAATGCACATTCAGCTTAAGTAGATGAATAATGCCTACCTAAAGCATCTTTTTAATAAGTAGGTTCTGAGAAGAAAATTTAGCAATTTCCCAGACTGGGCAATTCAGTGCATCTCTGATGTGCATGCATCTAAATCATATCGATCATCTCCTTTTTCTTTACGCATATATGTGCTATTTCCAATATTAAATAAAATTGCTATTTCTCTTTGGCTAGAGATGACTCGATGGATTCAGTGACCACTTCATAACCCCTGTGTATTTTCATAGTGTTGTGACGTATTGAAAGAAATCAGCCCGTGTCTGTGGAAGTATTTTGTCTTTTATTCTTGGACGCAGCTTGAACTAACAAATCCAGTCTGCAGCTTAAAAAAAAAGTTAGCACATGGAGGTGTTTGGTCAGGTCAGAGGCTGTGCGTTCCCTGAGCAGAGAGTCGTACGTTTGATCCTGAAAAAATGATTTTTCATATTACAGAACTGCAGTAAATCAGCTGTATCAGATCTCTCATTTACGAGTCGTCATCACCAGTAAGGCTGTGTTATGTCTTGCTATAACAGTTACAAGTTTTTTCGTTTTTGTTTTTGTTTTTGTTTTTTTTTAATAAATTGTTCCTCAGATGTCTGAAGTGCTTTCCCAGCTAGGGCAGCACCGCTGGTCGCTTGCGTTACGAAGGGCTGTTTCCGCACCGCCACCTGTACGCATGGCAGAACTGGGCCGTGTCTCGAGCACAGCGTCACCGACCGTCACCGTGTCGCCGGTACCTGGCCGTTGCGTGGTCCGGAGGGCGCTGCCTGGCAGGCGCGGGCTCCGTGCACCCTGCGATGCCTTTATTTTGGCGTCAGAGACGTCATAGTTTGTTGTACCACATAGGTGCCTACATGCTAACCTGTTTATTTGCAGAAGTATCTGTCCTTAGAGCATTAAGCCGCAGGGTGGGCAAAGCGGGGCTAACCTCCGTCTGTGTATTTCCCCAGGGATCGACAAGGAGAACGTGGAGCTCTCGCCCACCGCCGGCCACGCCAACAGCGGGAGGATGCGCCACGGCTCCGCCAGCCAGGTGCAAAAGCAGCGAAGTGCTGGCAGCTTGAAACGTCACAGCATTAAAAAGATTGTGTGAAATTTGGGTTTGTTTTTTTTTGAAACTGACTGACGTACGTGGGCCTCTTGCAAAGGGCCCCCCACCAGTTGTGATGCTGCACTTAATTTTTAAAGTTCCCATCCTGTCAGCCATGTTGCCAGATGATCAACTCCTGAAACATTGCCTGAATTTTAATGCCTTTTTCTTTACTTCTGTTTTTGATTTAAGCCAGTGTTTCAGAACCGCTTATAGATCCTGACGGACTTTGTAGCCGAAGAAAGCGTGGAGTTCTTTAACACTGCAGTACAGTATCTTGTCCAAATATGAAAGCCATTTTCCATAGACGGTTCTACCTTGCTTCTGTGATATGCCTTGTTTGTTTCTTCTCTGAAGGAAAGTGTTAATACTTAATCCTGTTTGCACACTTGTCAAGGTAGTGGCTTTATGAGCCGGGGAAGTTCCTATAATTCTGGTTTTAATTCAAACCTGTAGGATTTTTAGCTGTGGACTTTTTTTTACCATGCTTAAAAGAAACTTACGATAGCCGCAGTACAATGAGCTTAACCAGAAGTGGTTGATTAGATTAAATTTCTAGTAATTAGCAATAAATTTAAAGAGGACAAGGAGGCCGCATGAGTCTCTTCATTCCCCAGACCATAGCTTCACACACTTGGACTGTATATGGACCAGACTGGACAAACTGGCTTTTTTCCAAAGCAATTTTTTTTTTTTGCTGTACTTTAACTGCACTAAAGAAGGTTGGATAGTGGAAAGAAAATCATCACAAACTGACTATTATGGTGTCATTGTAGCAATGTTGAAAACATATTGCTTCTTTCTTCCATTTAGCCTATACTTTAGTTTTGCCCTTCCCACCAATATGCACCTTCAAGAAATTCCTGGCAGAAAAACCATTGGGGTATGGAGGGGAAAATTTTATGAATTAACTTCCAGCTCTGGGAGGTTTTTTGGCAAAGCTGCTTTTGCGCTGCCCAAGCAGTGACATAAAAACAGTAATGTTTGCTTAAGGTACATGAACTTAAAAAATAACTGACACTTTGTCAAATCCAGGTTACGTTTGAATGTTTGCAGTGCAATTTCTGGTATCAGTACAGACGTTTGCAGTCAAACCTGTCTTGCAGAACTTTCAAGGGGGTTCAGTTTGCAAGGGTTCGTACTTGGGGGTTATACAAAACTGAAATTGCTATCACTGTGAAAGCCACAGTATCACTTGTCAGCCACAGTAGTGTATTAGCAATGGATGACTGTGATAATATGCTGCTATGCTGAGTGACATGTAAAGATGTGGCACTGGGTGCTACAGATGCTACCTGCACGGACTGAAAACGTGCGGAGTGTTGGATCTCAGCGGTGAACAGAAATTCTGACAAAAAGGCCTGTCATCCAGGTGCTCATCTTAGGGCTAAGTATATCTACTGCTAACAACAGCTGTACTTCCTAGTTTGAGATCCCTGTTGTATGTTAGAAATTAACAATTTATAAGTGGCTTTAAAGGAGAAAAAAATATCCACTATATAATAAAAAGGAAATCCTCTAGTGTAATTTTATTAGTGGCTTTCAGTAAATCAAACTCCACAGCTAAATTGTTAGAGAATGGTACAATTAAGTGTTCAGATTGTATTGATATAGCACGTAATTCACATGTATCCACACAGTAACAATGTAACATTTATGTAAATAAAAATGCCTTTATTGTATTGATTCATAAAATAACAACTTAATTTTTTTTAATTCGTTTACAGTCCTGGAAGAACTATGAACACAAACTTAATATGCAAATAGTTTGCCAAAACAAGAGGAAAAAGTAGAATTAGCGATCTTGAAATAGATACATTGGAAAATATTAAGACTTGTGCAATTAACCAAATCTTTTCTTCTCGATTGTGTAGAAGCTGCAGTAGAAACATGATTACTGAACTGATACAGATCTATGAAAGGGATTATGAGGCTAGAAGTGAATTTAGGAATAGAGCAGTGACTCGTGCCATGTTTTTAAGCTGCTATGCATTTGTAATTTGGGGAGTCACTGATTTAAAAACCTTTCTCATCTCATACATCAAATTGCTAATAGCTGCCTTTGGTGTCACTGTCAGTTTGCTCTTGGTTATACTGAACCAAGCTAATTCCAACCCTTTCCATTTTAATGAAGACAATGAATTGTTGAAGCCTGAAGACTTGTTCTTGCCATAGGTTGGAAGAAAAAATAATATCTTGTAATTTGCTGGTAGGAAAAGGTAATTTTCAGTTTCCTCCCATGAGCGAATTTTCTTTAAAAAGAAATAATTCCAGATGAACTACCAAATCAGTTTTGTTAGGACTGAGTACATTGCAACTCTTCCAGTATTTTGCATTGCTTATATAAAAAAGGTGTCATTAAAATAGAATTAAGCAGTCTTAGAAATACAAGTAATGCAAAATCAAAATGGACAATTATTAAAATCACCTTTTGTGTGAGAACTAGAACTAGAAGCTCTCAGTCCTGGCTGAAAAAAAAAATTAAAAAAATATAAAGCAAGTCAATACAATTTAATTTGTTCTATATTTTGGAAGGTAGGGGAGTCATTTAATTTTTTCACTGCATAGTTCAGTGAGAGGACCTGAACTTTTTAGAGCAGGGGTGTCAAACGTGTTAGGTAAAGAGAGGTGAATTTTGGTGTAATTATAGTCATGGAATCATAGAGTGGTTTGGGTTGGAAGGGACCTTTAAAGCACATCCAGTTCCAACCCCCTGCCATGGGCAGGGGCACCTCCCACTAAATCAGGTTGCTCAAAGCCCTGTCCTGCCTGCCCTTGAGCACTTCCAGAGCTGGGCCATTCACAGCTTCTCTGGGCAACCTGTTCAGTGCCTCACCACCCTCACAGTGAAGAATTTCTTCCTTATATCTAATCTAAATCTCCCCTTTTAGTTTAAAACTATTCCCTCATGTCCTACCACTACACTCCCTGACAAAGAGTTCCTCCCCAGTTTTCCTGTGGGCCCCCTTTAAATACTGGAAGGCTGTTGTAAGGTCTCCCCACAGCCTTCTCCAGGCTGAACACCCCCAGCTCTCTCAGCCTGTCTTCATAGGAGAGAGAGATGCTCCAACCCTCTGATCATCTTCCTGTCCCTCGTTTGGACTTGCTCCGAGAGGTCCAAGTCTGTCTTAATTTGGGGGCTGCAGAGCTGAACGCAGCAATGGCCACTCTAGGTGGCCACAGTCTAGGGCCAAGATTTAATTCAGGGCCGTGTGTGCCCTGATACACAGCAAAGTAATCTCCCAGTGCCAGTATTCAGGAAGTTCGCGCTTAGATCAAGGGGGAAAACACGGCCTTTCTTTAATAATTAAACTTTAGTTAGTAACTGGTTGTTCAGTGCCTTATCATTCATCACTTAGAAAGCCTGCTCCCTGTAGTAGCCCTTGCTGTTACCTTGCCTGTTTGGTTTCTTTTTCACAGCCTTCTTTATTTGTTCCCTTTTCCTGTTCTGAATGTTCCGCACCTTGCTCTGCTTCCTTCCCTGAGCACCACTCTCCATTCCCAGTCCAGCCTGCTTCAGTTCGCTCCCCATCCTGTCACTCCATTGACCTTAGTGATCAGCAGTTGGTTGCTGCTGCTGATGCTTCAGGCTTGAAACCTGATCTAAGAAGTGGGAGACTGAGCTCACACCTTCCAGTCACTGCTTCAGGCAGCCTGCAGACTACAGGGCACTCACCACTGCATGGGTTACCTTAGTCACGGTTTGAAGATTACCTCTGCAGCCATGGGGTCTGTGTACTTTAAAATGAAAACTTAATTTCAGAAAAATCTGATTTTAACACGTGGACCATATAACTACATAATGGGGACTGTATGTTTGACACCCCTGTTTTAGAACATGCTATCCATTACGCACTAACTACAGTACAGTACTGTAAAGATGATTAACATTTTGTGTTTGTATTTTCCCTGACTTAAAAATAATTCAGTAGTATTTGAATAGTGCATAACCTACCTGTTAATTATGCCGATGTTTCTGCTTTAATGTGCATGAGGTTTCCAAGAACAGGAAACATTTCAAATAAGTATTTTGGACTGAGCACCTGGGAGCATTCCAGTGCTCTATTCCTAACTGGGTTGTAGGTTTTAGGGCTTTTTGTTTCGTTCTAAGGTTAATTTTTCCAAATGTAATGAAGCACGTCTTACTGTTATGCAACAAACTTACCACAAAAAGTCACTTTTAGTGTTGGTCCCACAATTTTTTTTAATGCAGTATATTCACCTGTAAATAGTTTTTTTGTGTAAAATTTGACAGAAAAGTATATTTACTACACTGTAAATACATGTGACAATATATTGTATTATTTTGCTTTTTTTGTAAAGCAGTTAGTTGCTGTATATGTATAACATACAAATTTGATTATTCTAGTGTTAGTAACTGTTAACTACTACTTCTCCTTCCTGCTGTTGCGTTACATCATTTAAAAAAAAAAATGCTGTGTACTATAAACCTACACTGTGTATGATATCTTACTATTTCCATTTGGGCCTCAACTTTGAAAATGTTTCCTTGATTCACAAGCCTGTTCATAGCGCAAGCAATTGTGCATCAGCAGGCAAGAGCCATGCTGATTCAAACACAGTTGGTAACTGTAGGCAAAAATGGTAGAAACCTGGTTTCTGATAATTGTTGTTCACCCCACTCCCCCCTCATGTATGTACGTTCCCTTTTTTTGAAGTAAAATGTAAATTCAACCTGCTTCAAGTTGTTCGAAGGTCATTCACTTGTGGTATGGGATAAGGTCGGTGTATTCTGAACTCCTTTTCCTGTTTCTTGGAGCAGTGATAGTTGGATGGGTTTGAAATTGAGATTTGAAAAGCCACACTGGGGAAAACTAGAATCAAGTTTGAAATCCATTGTCTTGGATTTCTCTTTCCAGACAAATGTGCTTCTGTGTGTGTGATCTTGCATGGTCCTAAATAACAACAAAAAATTGTTTGCCAGCAGATAACTGAGGACAGAATTTGGACAGAATAAAGCCCACTGTCATGAATTTCACATCACTTCAATAATATGATCGTAACTGAAATAAGCAGAATATTTCTTTTTTAAATGTAAATTCAATATTTTAATAAAACAGCTACTTGGTCTTTAAAGAACATTTCATTATAATTTGTCCATCTGGGCTTTTTCTAGCTTAGAAGCCTGAAGTTTCAACTGTCAGGCAACTTTTATGATACTCAAATCTATTTTTCCTTTTAGGAGACTGTATTACTTTCCTATTAAAAATGTGTAAGTACTTACATTCTGGCTTTCTGAATCATAAAAGGATGTAAAAACACAAAGTGTGACTGCATTGACTTCTAAGACGTCTTATTGTTCCTGCATAATAAATACATTATTAAGCCTGCTCAGTTGGAAGTACAACCAGTCGTGCAGGCGTGTATGGCTCAGCTGCCTCACTGCCACGTTCCTGGGGCCAGCAGAGACTGCAGGAATAGACGAGCAGCAGTCTCTGAACTCCTGTCTTAGAGGAGCTCTTGGATTCACATTTGCTGCCTAACCAAACAGTGTCAAGAACCCTCTCTTCACACACGCAATAAAGTAGACTTCTGGTCTCTAAATGAACCCCGAGATTAGTGCAAACAGTGAGAAAACACAAGCTTTGTCTTTGTCTCCCCTACATGTGTCTATTGGCCACACAAAAACAACCAGGTAACACACATAGGCACAAATGTTGCGCTGAGGCAGGTATGTCTGAAGGTAACTGCCAGGATTAGCCCCATCTCAGGCTGCTTCACAACTGCGAGCAGCTGGTTTAAGAAAAGGCATCGGACGGAAAGGGAAGGCGCCATCCTATCTGTCATAGTAAGCTGCTGAGGGCTGGGGGGAGAGGGTGTCGTTCTTTGCTGCAGTCGGCTGACCCCAGAATGGCTTGGAGCTGTCTGTTGCCACGACCAGATACTGTTCTGGGTTAAAAGCTACTTCAGAAAAATGCCCACGTGCATGAGATACGGGTAAAATCTGGTCCTGTACATCCTCCCATAGGGTTGAATTCTACTGCAAGTCGGTCACTTGCACGATTGTCAAATGCTTTTTATTTTTCTTTCCTCCCCTTAGGTCCATCTGGATTTTAAAGATGGGCACAAAACACGTGAACCTAAATAGATTTAATGTGCCCAGGCACACAGTGTCACAGAAGTAAAAACTAAAGCCAGTCTCCTGTTATGGCGACTGCTACTGACCATTCCCTTTCAAAGCAACCGTGTTCTCTTTCCACCAGTAAAACTCATGATTTATATGTGTGAATCCTGTGTGTCTTGGAACATTGGTTGCTTTGGGTGACTGCTGGTACGCTTAACGAGTTCTCAAATGAAAGTAAATCCCAGGGTTGTGTGGGTGGCGAGCGTAGAATAATGCCTCCTGTGATGTGACTTGTTAAAACAAGTACAAGCTTGCTGTTCAAAGCAGTAATGGAAAAAAAAGTCTGGCAACTACATCTTTAGGCTTAGTCAAATGATAAAACTATAAATACTGACAAGTAACTCTATGTTCAAGCAACTCCCACTGATCCATTAAAACAATTTTTTTTCTCATAGCACACTGTCCTTCAGAAACCTTAGGTCTACTCCACTGCTGCTACCCCTGGTTAGCATTCTTAAGAGAACAAGCTCTGCACAGGAGATCTGGGTGCTCCATAGAACGGCTTTCTTGAGCCAAACACAAATTGGTTGTGCCGACCACGGCCTTGGAAGCTACAGGTAAATGACGTGGCTGGGTCCTGAACAGGCGGATCAGAGACAGACCTGACTGGGACTGAGTTTTCCACGCTCTAGCTTATTGCCTCAGCCTCCTGAGGCTACTTCGGTTCAAGATACAGATATAAGATGCCAGGTCAGTGGGGCAGTGATGGCCTCTGCCCTACCTGTCCCGGGCTCCATTCCTTTTACCTTAATTTGCTTTCTCTCAAGTGCCTTCACGTGCTGGCTGTGCCCTCCCTACCTGCACTATCAGCCAGGGTTCCCTCCCCTTCTTGGGGAGTCTGTTTCCGTTTACTAACTGCTCCCAACCTCTCCTAGAGCTCACTGCAAGCCATTCTCAGAAAGAGGCCTGCGGTGCATTTCGTGCAGTGCCAGGCAAGTGAAAGGCGAGGCCTTCAGCTCCTCACAGTGACGGCACATGCAAAAAGGGTGCAGGGAAGAGCTCTGCACAGTCTGCAGGACCCACCCACCCGTCTACACACAGGCATGACTGAACACGGGCCAGACACAGGGCACAAAGTGGCTGTGAGCCAAAGAGGTTGGTTCAGAGCAATGCAAAACATACAAAGGCATAAAGGCCCCACAGTGCAAACAGGCGTGAGGCCACTGAGGTGGAAGGACAGCAAAACAAGGGGAGGAACTTTTATATTTGCCCAAAACACTTGGCATCTAGGTCTCTGTGAAACAGGGATCAAACACAAAGGCCTTGTTGGTGCTGCTGAATCCTGCTGCGCTATGGGTTACTTACATGAAAAGCTGCTCACGGAAAGAGAAGAGGCTGTCACCAGTTCTGCATATTCTGTCCTTCAGAAAGCTGCACTGCATCTTGTCCTCCAGGTCTGATTCTCCTCTGCTCTCCCTCCAGCCAGGCCCATCCCTGTTTTTAACTCCTGGTCTCACGTAGTTCCTGGAAGAAGGAAAAGTTACCTTCTGAAGGGCATACCCATCATCAATGGCAGCGCAAAGACAGCCGTGCTGCTCCAAGCCAGTCCCACGCAGAGGCTGGCAGAGGCAATGCAGCCTCGCTCCACGGCAGCTCTGCTGCTGCTGCTCAGGCCTGAGGGGTCCCTCGTGGCCGTGTGAGCAGGGACCTGCAGCGTTGGCACAGCGCACCCAGCGCTGCTGACAGGAGTGTGCGGGCTCGGCCAGATGAAAGCAGGCTCACCTGAGAGCAAGGAACCTGCTCCAGCACTCTGAGGATTCATCAAACACCCTACAAAGAAATTTAGCAAGTACGCTTCTGTTGGCCTTACTTTTCCAGTTCTGTTTGAGATGTTAATGGGTAGACCTGTAATTTACAACAAAGGCACAGGTAAAGAAGGCAAGAATAAATTGGCCTTGAGGGTGCTTACCTGTTCCTTTCTCATTTTCAGTACTCCTTTTATTTCATATGGTGCCAATCTTTCTTACCAGGAACATTTGTTTGCTTTTTAAATCATCATGAAGGTTGAACTAGCAGCCTAGAGACCTGCTGCCCACTCATGAAAAATTCAGAGACACGGCCTGTTTCTGTAGGACCGTGACTTGTCAGACACGGAAGCGGTTATTCCTTCTTTTAGCAGTGTTTGCTCTATTTGACTTATCATTATAACATTATTACTCAAGAGAGCATATTTTTGGTTTCCCTACAGTAAATTTGGTGGATTTTGCTATAAGGGCTCAGCTATGTACTGCATGCAGAGAAAGATACCCTTTCTGTCCCAAAAGCTTAGTGTTTATAATCACCAGGTCTGACACTTTGTGACCTTTGATAAATTTAATATCTTATGATCAGGCACCATAAACGCCTGAATTGCCCAACCGTAACAGCCAAGGATGGCCGTCAGTTAACGGCATTCTCAGCATATGATCTGCAGATTAAGGACATTAAAAGGGCAAAGTCTCAACGCTGTGGCATGTTCTTCACCTCGGGCGGCACGTTTTATGGCCTGTAAGCAGATTTCAGCATTCATCTCCGACTGCCCTCCCCACAAAGATTTGGGCAAACCGGGAGCTCTTCACAGAGCAGCGCTTGGGGGCTGACAGCCCTGCTGAGACACCTCTGTGAGTTTTCTGCCACTCATTCCCGCTCTCTAACGCACCGCTCGCTGCTACACGCGTAAACAAACAGCCGAGCGGCTCTAACTCCGGCCATCCCATTAGTTATGCCGAGGAAATGCCCCCCCTGTCCCGCTGCTCGCAGCACCGAGCTCCCCCCTCACTTCCCTCAGGCGCTCCCTGAGGCGCCGCTCAGGGCTCGGAGCGCGCATGCGCACGGCAGGAGGAGGAGGGGGGCGGGGGCGGGCGTTGCGCGGCGCTCTCGCGAGAGGGGCGGGGCGCGGGGCGCGGGGCGGGGCGGGGCGGGGCGGGGCGGGGCGCGGCCGCATGTCCCAGCGCGGGGGCCCGGCCGGGCGGCACGTGGGGCACCGGGGGGTGCGGGGGGCGCCGGGACGGGCACCGGCAGCGGCACCGGGGCGGCTGCGGGACCGGCAGCGCCGTCCGTCCGTAAGTAAGTACCGTGCGGCGGAGAGCGGCGGGGCCCCGCTGTCAGCCGGGCCGGGCGGGGGGCTCGGGGCGCTGCCGGTGCCGTCCCCATTCCCGTTCCCCCCCCCCCCGGGCCGCCCTCAGGCCGCAGCGGCTTCGCCCAAGGTCAGCGCCGCCGCGCACGGGCCCCGCCGCGCCACCCCGGCGCCGAGGTCACGGCGGGGCCCGCCCGGGGCCCGGCCCCGGCCCCGCTCCTCCCGTGGGGGCAGGCGGCGGGGGGGGGGGGCCCGGCCCGCACCGGGGCCGCCGCCGCTGCGGGTCCCGGGGCTGGGAGAGGCGGAGGGGGGCGGCCGGGCTCGGGGCGCCTCGGCCCGGCTCGGGAGCGCCGCGGCCCCGCTGTCAGCGCTCGGCCCCGGGGCTGCAGCGCTCCGGGCTCGGGTGGTTTCCCCGCTGTCGAGGCGAGGAGAGGCCGAGCCCCGCGGTCCCGGGGCCGGGCCCGGCTTTGGGCGCTCCCCGGGCAGCGCCGCGTGGGGCTGGCAGGCGGCTCGGGGGCATCCCGGCGGCGAGCGCTGCCTGCGGCGGTGGGGAACGGCCCCGAAAGCCGCCCCCCGCCGCCCGTGGTCTGCTGAGCACAAGTGAAGGTCGTGGGGATGGGAGCGGGGGAGGTAATTCGGCCTTCCTGCGCTCCCGGGGTCGCTGCCGCCTGCGGAGGTTGGGGTGGCCGCAGCAGCACCTGCGGGGTGTTATCAGAGGCGCCCTGGACTTTGTCTCGGGTGAAAGGAAACGGCTCGTCGCTGGGGAAAGTAGGCTCGGGAGAAGGTAACTTTAGTTTTCTCCTGTTTGTTTTGTGCCTGTGAATGATCTACCGAGTTACAGCCCGCAGCGTGCGCGCAGCGCAGCTGAGGAGGAGCACATGGCGCTATGGAGAGTGGCACAGCCCCTGGCGAGGGAGGTAGGGCTCAGGTAGGGCTCGTCCTGGTAGCGTGTGCTAGAGCTGTCAGAGCAATGCAGCTCAGCTCGCTGCTCGGCCAGAGTCCCTGGGTGACCAAGTCATTTCACCTCGTTCTTTAATGATCTTCCTGGGTAAGGGGTGAAATGCTGCACAGGTGGCTGCAGGACTGCTGTACCTGTCAGGGGGTGCTCTCGGAGTACCTGGACACTTTCAGAACAAGGACAGTGCAGCTTGATCATACGGTTTAACTCTTGATTCATTGGTTTGCTTGTATGTGTCACCTGGTGCTCTGAAAAAAAATTAAAGTTTTTTGGTAAGTTAAAGGGAGTAGGGAGCCTGGAGGGCTCAAGCTGTGCTTGGAGCTTCCTCGAATCCACCTCTGCGTTGTGACACTGGCTGTCCTGGTACCGCTTGGCTGGCACTTCATCTGACACCTTGTTTCCTGTTTCATTGAGGTTTTGAAGGATTTCTGAAAGCTCTCATGAAATGTCAGTGTTGGGGGATTCAGGCAGGTGACTCTCATCATGGCTGTACAGTTCCTTGTACAGCAGGGCTACAAATGGCTTGCTGTCAGACATAAAAACAATTGCTACTATTGCAGGATCTGCATGGGATGGTGCTGCAGGAACACATGTTTTTACATTCTGATAGGTGCTGCTTATTTAGGTGTGTTCTCCTTAGTTGTGCCAAGTTCAGCCACCTGTTTGAAAAAACAGATTCCTCCTTAAAGCTCTCTAGAGAGGCTTTGGGATACTTGCATTGAAAACCTCCCTCTCTTTCATCAGCTGCCTAGAAAGCCTTGGCTTTTCCGTAGCCATTCCCTGGTGCCTGAAATTAGACAGCAGGAATTCCCCTCACCACCCACGGTGTAAGGTGGAGGTACCTGTGGTTCAGACCCACCCGGGTACGCAGGTGCCTGGCTCCTGCAGATTCTCCTGGGAGTGGGCTGTGACGGGAGTTTGTGTGCTGAGGTCTGAGCCAAAGCTGCTCAGAGCCAGCAGCAGTTGTCTTGCTGTGTTGAGACTCCTGTGTTCATTTTGAAAACATTGCAGGCTGACTCGGGGTGTATTTGGGAGCAAGCGTGTTTTTGCAATAGTAGAGTTATCTGAAGAGCGTAGTGCTTTAAAGCAACATACCCCTCTTATCTCTGACTCTCATCTTTCATGTGTGCTTAACTGATGTGAAAAAATGATTTAAGATATTTCTGGTGTCCAAGGGGACTGTAGTAAGCTAGGGTTGGTAGCCCCGCATGCCCTTAGTAACATCTAGAAGTCATTAAAAACCATTAATTACTTCTAATTGTGTAGTGTTTCTAATGACTAGCCTCTTTAAAATCCTGACTTCTAACTACAGTGCTCCTCTGGAACGCTTTGCACAAATGGCTGGCTGGTGAAGTTACTCACTTGGGGCAGCCACCTTGAGATGCTTGCAAGAAGCTGTTCATTAGCAGGTGCTTTGCTTCCTGAAAATTAAGGCCATTGAGTTTGCTCCTTACAGGAATTGTAGAAGGTGTTATATTTTCATGTCACTCATGGCTTTTGCAGACAATCTCTTCAGCTGTTTTATTACTGCCCACTGCACAGATTGTTCAATATTTCTGCTGCTGCATCTTGTGCCCTAGGTGGAAACAGACTGAATTTACAGCCCCAGTACATTACTCATAGCAGAGTTGAATACTTCATGAAAGATCATTTTAAAATCGTTCTTTATTTTACAAATCACTGCTTGTAGACCTTGAAGAGGTCCTGGGGAAAACTGCCTTTGACCTCTACTGCCACCTGGCAATGAGGATGAGAAACTTACCATGTGCTCTAGCTGGTTTTGAACTCCCTGTGTATAAATAGCAGCAGTTCCTAGCAAAAGCTCATGATCTGCATGTGCCTCTTGTATTGGGGGCTTTAGCTTTGTGTGGGGATAAATCAGTGAATGGGAAGCTTCAAGTTTCTGGAACAAGGATTGGAGAGGGAGAGAGAAATCTCCTCATAAAACTCAGGCATGTGATTCTGCAGTTCTCCCCTTCTGTAATCAGGAGCATCCTTTGTGAGCTTGGCTTTGTGTTCTGCCTTCTGCTGAAATGTGAGGTTAGAAGAGTTCTGTGGTGTCTAGGGGGGCAGAAACACAAACACCAATTCTCTAAAATGTTTGAGATTGAATGGAGCGTAGTGTCCTGTATCATTCCGTAAAAAGGATGGGCTGCTGGCTGGCAGGAGTACCTGTTCCTTGTTTCCTCCAGCTCTGGGTGATTATAGGAAGGTCACTTGGCCTACCTTCACTTTGTTCTTTAAAAGCGGGCTGCCAAAGCCAAGGGAAGGATGCAGCCTTCAATCTTAGGGGAAAGCCGTTTTGTGTATGGGAACAGCCCCTAGGTAGTTCGGGTGAGGGCTTGTAAGTGCTACTGTAATACAGATCAAAGTGAAGCCTGGCTCTCTCTGATTAGGTCTGAAGTATGTTGTGTAACTTCTTGTGTGCATTAACAAGCTTGCTACAAGTTATCTTCCTGCTTGTTCAGTCTAAATATCTGAGTGAAGCCTTTGCTGTTCCCTCCTGATGTAGATGAATATAGTGCTTTTTTCACAATCATTCAAAATCCTTCCTCTCTGTGCACTCCTGTGGTTTACTTGCAGCAAGCTAGGCACGAGGCTTCTAACCAAACAACACCACTTTTTGCTTTTCTGTTTTAGCCCAGCTTTTGTTTTGAGAAGCTGCTTGTCAAGGTCTCGTTGCTGTGTGCAGTATGCTTTCTAGTGAGCCGGCTGGATGCTGTTCCCCAGATACCTGTTTGGTCTCAGCGCTGCCTCTTCTCGCTGTCTCCTACAGCCATATCAGTGCCTTGTGATGTAAACCTCACCGCTCTGTCTCCTTGAAAATTCAGGTCTGTTTTTTTATTGTGTGCAGAGCATATTGGAAGCACTTGGCTCATTTAATTTCTGCTCCTAGGTGTTATGCATGCCTGTTCCTTGAAAATCAGTGTAGATGCCAGGCATTTTACCTTAACCGATTGCTTAAATTTTCATTTATAAGCTGCACCTGTATTGGGCATTCATGTTGTCCTTAGAAAGGGCTGCATTTGTTTCACTGATAGAGAAGCAGATGCAAAATCCATAAGTATTGGATGCAATTTTTCAGAAGTTCCAGAAAATAATTTATTTTATTCTCCAAGCTGGGTGAACATGCAGAAAGAGTGAAAGATAAAACTTGGATTAATAGAAGATGTTCATGATGTGGCAGTAGATCATGAAGATAATAAAAGCTGCTTTGCCTGTCCTGCAGACGACTCATTCTCTTCAGCATTTTGTGAAAAATGCTTCAGAAAGAGTTGAATGTAGACTGGTAGGTGTGTCGGGGAGGAAAGAAACTACATTTGGAAAGGACCCCACAAAACCCCTGCACGATAATGTGGGAGATGCAGTAAGGACAGGGCCAAGCCAGAGCAGCCATGCTGACTGCTGCTTATCTCTGCACACCAGACAGGTCCCAGTGGGCTCCAGGCAGGTGAGGAGGAAGCTGTTCTTGTGTGTGTCAGCTGGCCAGGGGTCTCTGAAGGTACAGGGTATGGAAAGCAATGCCTGAAGCCTCAGCCTCTTGGCTGCAAGAAGTGCTGCTCAGTCCCCAGTCAGGGATATCTGTGCACGGAGTGGGTTGGGCTGAATCTGAGGACTTTTCTCTGCTGTTTAAAGCAGGCTGATAATGGAAAGGTTATGTGGTCTCTAGCCAACATGCTAAACTTTTTCTGGTTAGCTCGAAGCAATAGGACATCTGGTCTGGATCTGTGTCTGGAGCAGACTCAAAGTGGCAGACTTTACCCAATTTTGAGGAATAGCCAGGATCGAGGTGGTAATAGTAAAACAGTGCAGGCACTGTTTGTGAAGTTCACTTCTGTGTCTGAGACATCTTCCTGACAAAGCAGTGAAAAAATTGATCTTGCCTTTCTCTGTGATAGAGATGGATTCACTGGGACACACTAGCTTGGCTGAGGAAACTATAAATAATGAAACGATTGGAGCAGAAAGGTAATAAGATATAAAGTGAAGTAAGGAGCTTGATAATCTGATAGGGTTAATGTTAATTACTAAGTGTAACCTGTGGCTTATTGCATAGCAGGTGTGATCAGCTCAGGGCCTTGCATTAATCCATGCAGCAGTGCAGGTGGCAAGGGTTGCTGGTGCTTGCTGTTCACATATGTATGAGCTTCTTGGCGATTTCCAATACACCTGCAAAAAAAACCCCTACAGTTTGGCTAGACTGATAGTTTTATTGTAAACCTCTGCTTGTGAGAGTGTAAATACAAACTTCTCTGAGACCTGTTTTGGCTTAGAAATATTGCTGCTTGAGCTGAGGAGCTCTGCTGGTCCGGTACTTCTTAGTCCCTGTTTCCATGCACTTTTCTCCCACTGTAAAATGAAATATTAATAAAGCCTGGGCTGTCAGCATAGCAGCTTCAGCTGTGAAGGAGGGGAGTGAGCTGTTGTAGGAACATCAGTGAAGCTGATTACACTGAAAGCAGTTTTTATCTTAGAGATAAAAGACAGCCTGGTGTTTGTGGTGTTTCTTGTTCCAGTGCTCTAGTTTAGGTCTACAGCAACCAGCTTTTTCAGGCTTTTGCTTGCCATAATTTATCCCTCTGCAAATAGGACTGCTGGTTCCTTAATACTGTAAGGTTGTAGGGTGGCTTCATTAATAGCTTTCCATCACAGAGGAGATGGCTTCATGAGCTGTGTAACCAATGTTAACTAGGCTGTAAAAAGAAGGTATTGCTTAAGGAGTATCTCTTGCTGTTCTTGTCTCCCAGTGCTGGTGTTTGAGGCAGGAATTGCTGCAGAACTCTTCACTTTAATTAAGTAAAGAGAAAGTCACCTGTTATTTCTTTTTAAGTAAGTACCATCCAGTTTGAGATCTTGCTTGCCTGGCTCCTACCTGTCTTTGGCTGTTTGTTGCTACTGAGTCATGTCTCCTGAGCTCTCACCTCTGGGTGATGTTTGTTCCGACGGGTGCACCAGGCTGTCCTAGGAGGAAGTGGTGGGAAAGGCAGGAATCTGAAATGCCACAAATTCCTGCGGCTGCCTGATACCACAGAGACCACGAGCGGGTGATGATGCAAGGGCTGGCAGCCAGGTGATGCGGCAGGTCGCTGTGACTTCACGGGCCTGTGCTGTGAGGTCGGTGTTGGTTCTGGCACCCTTCCATCCCCTGTTTGAACCTGCAGCCTCCCACCCACGGAGGTTCCCGGGGACCTGGCAGAGGCAGGAGGTCCCCGCAGCGCAGGCTCACCACCTGTGTCTTTCTACAGAAGCTGCAGTTTGGGTGGTGGCTGTCTTGTGGCAGTTCAGTGCAGTGTTGAAAATGGGACCTATGCTAAGTATAGGTGAAGTAAGTTTTTCTGTGGCTGGTCCTGTGTGGTAGTTTCCTTTACCTAAATCTTACTGGTAGGGATTCCAGTTCTTTAGGTTTTTGTCAGCTCTTGTTCATATGCCTCCTATAAGGCAGAGCACTTGCTCCTGGTTATTTTTAGCATGGAAAATTTTAAGAGCTCACGTGGTCCCATGTAGTTGAACTGTGCCAGCCTTGTCCAGTTCTCTTTCACCCAGATAGTATTTATTTCCCGAGTGCTGTATCGCTAACCATAGGGCTTGCAGGGAGGCGTCCTGGCCTTGCTCTCGAAGCCACATTTCCAATTTAGCTGCCTGCTTGCTCGCTCTGCGATCCGTCAGGCCGGTATTTAATTCCAGCCTTGGCTCGCCCTGCCGGCAGGGTCTGGAGCGTAACCTCTGCGGTGCCGGGCCAGGGAGACATGGGGGAGGCCGGGAGCAGCGGCACGGGAGGGCACGTCCCTGCGGGGCTCGGTCCCTGCAGCTTGTGTGTGTTTCTCCCCCATGGGGCCTCGCAGCAGCTTTCCCCCAGAACAACCCTCCTTGTGCCCTGAAAATCAGCTGCAGCAGCAGCCTGCTGAGCTCCCCTCTCAGGCCGTAAGGATGAGTTATCTGGCTTCTCCGTGAGGCTCATGCTGCGAACATTTCTGGCCTTATAAGGATGTGCATGCTGAAGGATTGCTTGTCCTGGCTAGAGAAACAAGGTGGCTTAAAACTGCTCTGGGACCCTAATGTGAACAAGCTGACTGTCCTCAGACTTTTCTTAAGGTAGGCGAGCGTGTGTCCATTCTTGTCCTCATCTCACTGTCTTTACCAGCAGTTCTCCATAAATCAAGTCAGAATGCAGCTTTGAGGAGCCGACTGCCCCCTCCTTTCCTCTAACTGTCCCAGTCCCATCCTGACCTACCGAGGGGATTATTTAGCTGCTTGGAGAAGTCTCGTGTCCTGGCTGCAGCTGTGTGGCTCTGCCTTGAAGTAAGGTGTGACATTTAGGCTGGATTCCTGAGATGCCAGAAGGAAGTGGAAGTGGCTGGTGGTGCTGGCCGAGCGTGTACAGTGTGCGAGCTCAGTGCTGGTTCGGCTCTATTTTTGGTGCCGGACCGTATGGGGCCCTGTGTCCTGGGGAATGGCACCAAGGCGTCAGTGCTTCACGTTGGCTCTGGTGTCTGCACACCGATTGTCCCTGGTCCCAGACCCTGGGGTTGTTGTGCTTCCCCCGCAGGCTGCTCCTGCCCCAGGAGCACGAAGGCCGGCAGGCCGGGCTCCCTGCGGTCTGGCAGTGCTGGAGGCCATGTGACTTGACAAGCTGCCATTTTGTGCGCTGCTGCTGGCAGGAGAGCCCCAGGCGTTCTTCCCTGCGTGCCTAAATGATCCCGTTGCCCCTGCATGCCTGAACTGGCTGTCAGACTAGCAATGGGGAGGGGGTTCTGTCACTCTGGAACGTGTTGGGCAGTGGGCTTCAGGGGCTTTCTCACAGAGGAGGCAGAAGAGAAGTCGGTGCTGTATCCTGCAAGCTTTCTGGCACCGTTCAGTCAAGCAGGTTAAAAATCAGCCATCTTCTAGGCATCACATCAAAAGCCACATTACAGCCAGCCTGCCAAAACCAGGCCGGCAGAGCCTTCCTGTCACACTTGCTTCGGGAGCTGCCTGTGGGTGCTGGCTGCTGCCTAGCCAGGCCGGCACGCTGCGATGTCTGCTGGCATCGCGTGCGGAACCGCCGCCTCACATCCCGGCCTAGCTGATGGAAGGATGTGGACTTCCCATTTGGCACGGTCGCTGATAGTGTAATGCAGCTCTTGCTGAAACTAGCTAAATTAAAACCAAGAAATTAAAGGAGCTCCACAAGGAGCAGTCAGCTAAACCACCAATCCCCACTGCTTTAAATATTGCAGAAGAGGGAAGGTCTTATCTTAAACGATAACAGTACTCAAAAGAACGCTTGGAACTGTTTTGTCTGCCAGGCTTGGGACAGGCCTGTCCCTCTGTGGGGCATCCTGCTACCGTCTCCTGTGCTGCAGCGCTGTGTGGGACTATTGTTTGTGCAGTTGGTGCAACTAAATAGGGAATCGGATAATAATGGGGCTGTCTGTTTAATCAGGGAAGCTTGCTGGGAATGGGCTTATGTGATGGGCTTTAATTTGAGTTTGTGGTATGCCTGAGAGACAGCTTGTGGGGTGATTCTGCATTAATTACAAACTTAAGTGGACAGCAGATGAGTGCTAGCAGTGGCTCACAATGTGCCATTGTACTGCAGAGGATAAATGTGAACCTTTTGTCTTAGCAGTGCGCAGACTTCACCCTTTCTAATTACCAAGTTCAAATTAAAAAAATGAAACACTAAATCCAAATTATTGTACAGGTTTGTATTGCTTTTCCCCTCACTGTCAAATCTGTTTGAGGAAGCATTCAGAAGCTGCCATTAACCAAAAGCTTATCTTCAGACCTGACTGTATAAAGCCAGCTGGAAGTATCTCATGTGAAAGATGTTGATAGGACTGTCCAGTGAATGCAGGCTCCAACTGCCTGCACAGAACAGCATTGATAACTCATTCATGATGTACTAGAGATGTTACAGGATTTCTTAAATTGTCTGTAGCTACCTTCTGACTTGGGATTGAGCAAGAAACTTTCTAGTCATGATTTTGGATATTCATTATTTACTTGTCTCACTGCCGAGTCCTAACAACTGAAATGAGGAGGTGAGGCTGGCATCCAAACTAGCTCAGATAAAGTTGTTTGCTCCTGTGGTGGAAAGGTGTGGCTGGAGGAAGAGGTGAAAAATCTGCAGCAAACATTGGATTATTTGAGACCTGGATGCTCAGGTTGAGCTCGAGGGAGGCATGTTTTTGTCACCCAGCTAGAACATGAGGAGCTCCTCATGAAGACTGGGGCCCCGGAGCAGAGATGTATTTGGAAGCTGTGGTCAGAGTACTTGCTCTGATAACAAGTCTCTTCCGGTGGAGGCAGACTAAGCATAGTCGACAGACTAACTTGATTGTCTTCTTTTGTCTAAGAAATATGCTTTTAGAAAAGAACTAGATAATACTCTTTTTCCAGTGGGTGGTTCCCACTTCTATGACTTTGCTATCTCCTGAAAACAATCTTTATTTTTGCTGCTTACTGGCAAAAGTCGAGGCCTGTTTGGAGAAAAGTCCGTTGTATGTAAGCATCGTCAGGCACATTGTGTTTTGCTTTAATTCCTGCTCAGGGAAAATGTAAACTGTAAGCACTCTGCAGCAGGGCTGTTCAGGGGACGTGGGTAAGTGTTTAGCTCTGTTCCAGCTGCAGGCTTTCCTTAAGGAAAGGCATGTCAGCACTGCCTCGTGTAGCTCGGTGAGGCTTGTAAATGGAGGAGCATGACTGCGATGCGAGTGCCAACAGCATCCAGGCAGGGAAGGGTTTGCAAGTGCTCTACAGTAAGAGAGGCAGCTTTCACCTCTTGAAAGTCAGATGAGTAACAGCTGCCAGCCTAGTAAATTTAGTGTAGACCAAACTTTGGAGCTGCATGCTGAAGTAGTGTCTCTATCGAGACTGCTTTTCCTAGACTAATGTCACTGTTACAAGGCTGTTATGTCTATTTCCCATCCTTACCACTCTTGGAAACAGCTTGCTGTGGGCTGTCCTTCGAGTCTACAGGGCGGTGCAGTGTGTCTGCAGCTCCAGTCCTGTCTGGCTGACAGTCTGCTGGCTGGCTGTTGAGTTGAGGTGCACAGAGCTCTCTTGCCCTTTGGGAGGGGCAGAGTTTGCAGTAGGATTATCAAAAGCAGGGGTCTGAGGTCAAACCTCGGTCCTCAGAGTGCAGAAAAAGCCTCCTTTATCTGCAGTGGCACTGGAAGTGGAGCAGCCCAGGGTGCCCAAGCAGTGTGCACACTCCTGCAGGTCCCGTGCCATAACCTGTTGGGAATGCTGAAGTGCCTTGTGCTGCTGGGCAGGGAGCACTTCCAGCTGGGCCTAGAAGCAGGAAAGCACTGGAGCAGGCAGGGCTGTGGAGGGAGCTGACACGGCCTCACATCTCTGACAAACCCTGTCGTGGTCCCTTCTCAGCAGCCTGTCTTCAGGGAGCGGCAGGGACCTGGGGCGCAAATGCCCTGACCCAGCTGAGAACAGGCAGTGCACGAGCCGCTGGAATGACCTAGACACTCACTAATTTGGTGGAATTGATTCATAATGATGTCTGTCTTTATCCAAGCAGCATGCTAATGCAAAGAAGAGGCAAAGCATAGTGTGCCATCTTGCTTTCTGGTCTATTTATAGACATGAAAGCATGCTCCTAAGTTGTTTTGGTGCCTGAAAAAGCCACAGAACCCTTTTTAAGAAAAGGCTGAAACTGCAATTAAGAGAGATTCTGTTCAGCATGTTAGAAGTGTGCCCGTGTCCTGGATTCTGGTCGTAGCATAAACACAGCTCCCTGGCGGCGAGCAGCGCTGGAGGAGGATGTGGTGTGTCGGGGCCCGGAGGGCTGCGTGCTCGGAAAGTGCAACCCGGGTCTCACACCATTCCCTGGCTTTGTGCTCGAAACGTGATTAGAAGGAGCCATCGCTGAAGCAGTCAGGGTGCGTTCCTTCACTGGCACTCCCTGTGTGGATAGGTGCTCCCGAAATTCCCAGCATCTTTGCAAAGCATGTGCAGCAGGCTGAGGCTCCCAACTTGTGTTTGGGAGCACAGCATCACCTGCTGAATATTAAGAGGTCCTTGTTGCTGGGAGTTCAGTCATTCAAAGGCAGGAGATTATTCATCTATCAGTACTTGTCTGAAATTGGCATGAAACCTGCACATTGTGAGTGATGTCCTTTGCTGGAGCAGTCCTGACTAAATTATCTCTTCTTGCCTGTCCATTAGTGATGGTATGACGGCTGTCACTTCGGTAGTATAAGCAAGCTTCAAGGTCATCCTGCTGCCCCCCGTAATGTGCTGCACCAGGAGCTGTGTGCTTTTGCAAGCTGTTGGCAGCTTAAACCCAGCCACAGTTCCCGTGGTGTTAAAGGCACTTGGAGTTGCTTTGCTTGATTTTCCTCTAATGCATTGTGAAATTGAAGTAACTGAAATAACACTTCACTAAGCAGACTGCAAGTCGTGCTTCTCTCCTGGAAAAACTGAACCTCGGTCCTCTGTCATTTGGGGCTCTTCAAAAAGCTTCACAAAATAAGTATTGGGATCCTTTTAATGTGGATGGCAGAGGTTTGCTGGGGCAGGCGCCACTGCCTTCCACCAGCACCTTTCACTGCAGCTCCCACCTGCTGACTTACAAGTCACAGAAGGCCTGGGGGCCTCTTGCCTCATGGGGGTGGTGTTGGCATTTTGAAACACCAGTGCACCCGATGCAGAACGGCCTGGCAGGCTGAAGACACGGCCTCGGGTGTGCTCCAGTGTAAGCTGCTCTGTGCAGGGACTTTGGGTGAGGTGTGGGGGGTGACAGATGTGGAGGAGCATTGCTGGGGTCACCCCGCAGCAGGCAGGGTTCAGCGGGGGTGAGGGCTCTTCCCTGTGCAAAAGAAGTGGGAAAGCTCCCCGGGAGCGGTCAGGCTGAGGAAGGAACACAAACCTTCACGGGAAGGTGAAGTACAGAGCAAAGCCCGCATTGGATGTGTAAAGCTGTAGGAAAACCTAAGTAACCTGAAACTGGTTTCTCAGATGGATGTTTCTTCCTGGCCTGGTTTGAATTCTAATGTGTGAGTTCTTCTCCCCTCTGGAGTTCCTGGCTTTCGGCTCATGCACCTACTGCCGCGGCTGTCCAACAGCCCTACAAGTGCCCAGCTCTTTCACTTACCTCCTGGCTCAGTGACTGACTGCGCTTGTATTTCTGACTCTAAAAGCTGCTGTTAGATGTTTTTTTTTGTGGCTGTTTCAGAACACACTTTAACTAGCCAGGCATTTATGTGCTTCTCAGGGCCTGGGTAGCAATGTCTGCAAGCACAAGGATGTTCCTCCAGTCCTTGGCATGCTGCTGTCTTTGTAGCTATCTTAAACTGCAGGCCTTCCCATGTTATATCAGTCCATGTAGCCGCATAAAAGCTTGTAAATCTTGTCCCTCATCTGTCACTAAACCGTCGATATCAGCTTTCATACATGTCCTGGGCATCTGTGCACAGGAGCTGGTCCTGCAGAGCCTCCTGTTGCTGGTATCCACTGGCATCTTTCCGCAACAGGGCAGAGTAACTCTCTCTTGTCCGTGTTGTCCAATGTGGTCATATCCAGCTGGTCTTGTGACACCCCTTGGCTTGGGGGGTTCGTTTTTCCAGGGGAGGTAACTTGCCTTTCTTAGCACTGTGACCTGATTTACTGCCGCGGCGCTCCCTTTATATAGCTATGTTCTTTTACCAGAAACCAAGCGGCAGGCAGATGGGCGCGTTGACACTGATCTTACTGCCCATCTGCTTAGCTTGCAAATCCATTGATTACTGTATGGCGTGGAGGGGCATGCGAGTTCTGACTGGACTTAATGTCCCTTGGTCTTCAATGTACACCCATCCTGTGGTGGTAATGGCTAGGTGGGGAAGCAGGAATTTTTTCTGATAGCTGTGTTGGTTTTCCATTGGAAAGTACGAGGTCTTTTAGAGGGACTTCTGGTTATTGGGAGACACTCGCTTCATGAAGCTGCAGGCACTCTGTTTGGAAATACCTTCACTGTGTGTGTAAAAAAAAAAAAAAAGTGGAGTAGCTGCACACTGCTGTGCTGTACCTACTGAACTGCAGGCTTGAGTCCTGTGCCCACGCACCACCCTCTTGCAACACTGTAGATGAGAAGGTTGCAGAGCAGTTCAGCTTGACCTAGTTGCTGTATTTAAGAGATGAGTGTGTGGTGTCCATCTATGAACTCTTGAGAATGATGTGCCTTTCAGGCAGAGAACCGGGGAGACCTGCGGTGTATCAAGGCTTAGTTTTTGGATGTTTGTGGTGCAGCTGTGCTGTGAACGCAGCCTGCTGCTGGAGAAGTGTGCAGTGCTGGATGCTGTCCTTGTGTGTAGTACTGACCTGCAAAGGTGAGGCAAGGTGAAGCTGCTTGCCAAGATAAACGTACTGGTGAGAAATGTCCCGATATCCCTACTGCTAGGGAAAGGTCTTGTTCCATTGTTCCACAGCCTGCTGATAGAGCAGAGACGTGAATTTGAAGAGTGGCTGGAAAACAAGCCTGTCCACGCTAACAGAAATAGCTCACGGCGTTTATGAAACTTTAGCCTTCCTGTTACCTTTCATGTGACTATTTTAATACCAGTTTTCTGTTTCCCTTTCTAGGTCTAATTGCTGAGGCTTTGTAAAATGGCTTTGCGCTTTCGCACTTTGTTCCCGTACGCCATACCTGGAGTGCTGGCACTTCTTGGCTGCTGGTGGATCTATTCCTATAGAAAAAAGCATCCGAGCAATCATAACAGACAAGTGGTAGCCATTGCAGAAGAGCAGCAGAAAGAACTGCCAGAGAATGATTCATCACCCAAAACAGAAGCACGTGTTGCTCAAAGACTGCCTCTCTCCTCAGAAGAGGAACGCCCAGAGAACGAGACCTCGACCTCCCTGCTGCCGGCAGGGTCGATGACACCCTCTCTTCTGCATCAGTCTCACGAGGGGTTAGACTTCTCACGGGACCTTCCAGCCCCAGCAATAACGACAACTCAGCCCAGCACCGTCAAGGACGACAGTGAAAAACTAGAAATACTAGGATCTCAAGATGAAAGCAGTGTCCCTGCTTGTGTTTCTCTCCCTCTGGTCTCAAAGAGCTCCAAGTGTCACAGCAGTGCTGCAGTCAGCCCTGAACAGGATTCAGGCTCTAGTTCAAACCAAGATCAGCAGCCATCGGCATCCGTGACACTGACGCAGGAGTCTTTGGGAACCACGGAGGAGATCAGCAATGCAGAGCAGTCAGATGATTCTTCATTTAAGCCCCCTAAGGAAAGCCAGATGCCAGAAATTGTGCTATCGGATGCTGGCCGTGTGACAGCCCCTCACTTGGGATTGGAGGAGGAAGCCAATACCCCACAAGCCTTTCTCAATAATGAAGCTGAAGTTGTATCAGGTCACCAGGACTCCGCGATTAGGATGTTACCGGATAGTTCAGAGTCTGCCTGTCTGGAGCAGTCCAGGGAAGAAAAGATGTCTGAGTTGAGTGGCAGTACTGTACCTGTGTGTCAGGAGGACACGCAGCCCAAAGGAGATGAATTAGAAAGAGAGAGGATCGGAGGAGTGAGTCTGGACAAGGAAGAAGTTGAGAAAATTGAGCAAGTAGCAATACAGATCATTTCTAAGGTCATTTTGGCAGCAACCGAGGAAGTGCTGTCTGGTTCTGTAAGTGATGTGTCCAGTCGGATCTGCCAGGCTGCAGCCAGCCGAGTCGAGAGGCCTCTGGAGAGGGCAAGCACTGTTCCTTCTGATCAGGTGCTTGCAGCAGAAGCTGTGGGAGGAGGTGAGAACGCTGCTGCTAAGAGTGCTGCGGTGCTGACATCCACGCAGGTGGAGGAATGTGATCAGCGTGTGACGTGTTCCAGCTGTTTAACACACAGCTGTTTATCCAGCCCTGTTCAGGGAGACACGAAAGAGTGTCAGGTAAAGAACTGTGTGCATGGTGAGTCACAAGGAGTCGATCGGACTCCTGTGGCAAGCCATGGAGGGTCACTGGGAAAGTCACACTTGGTTATGGAGGACTCTGGGTGCAGCATGTGTGCATCTGACGGTGCGACAAGTGCAGAGGACCCGCTGCAGAACACAACACTGTCTGTCACATCAGGCCAGCATTCGGACTTACTGAGCACATCTGCAGCCCAAGACACTTCTGTTGAGCAGAGCTCGGTACCAAGTGAAAAGCCTCCTACCCCGAAGCTCCCTGAAGACAGCAAAGTGCCATACAGTAACGGGATGCTGAAGGAAGATGGGCCAGACCCACGTCAGGACAGTAACTGGACAGCAGAGATTGATGGAGATCACTCGGGAGGTAAGAGATTTGAAAAACCTCATACAAAAGTGTGGTGAACAAGCACTTGATGTGCTGAATCCCCCTTGCTTCACTACCATGTTCAGATAAATCCTCTTCGTGTTTAACTTTTTCCCAGCAGATGAATATTTAAGCCCCCTGTTCAGGTGGGTATAACTACTCTGAGCATCTGCTGTCGGAATTCCCATCTCTGTAGTACCTGGTGTTAGCTAGGTGATGTTCAGCATATTTTGCAACAGGGTGAACGGGCTGGTCCCCATTCAGCACAAACTTATTGCTGAAAGTGAAGCGTGTGCTTGAGCAGCCCAGTGAAGTGGAGCGTGTCTGGGCATAGGTCAGGCTGGTGAACACCTTACAGGTTTGAGACGTGCTAATGCAAATTTCTGCTTTGGATCAGGCAGCTTCTTATAAGCATTGGGATCTAATCTCTTCTTGTGTGGGGCCTTCTGGGATGCTGCTGCATGAACCCAAGAAGTACTCTAATAAATCATGATAAAATCAGTTGATTGCAGACCAATTACCCTGGAGCCTGTTCTCCCTTGGAAGGGTAGGTGCACGCCAAGTAATCTCAACAGGCAGTGATGCTCAAAGAGTTCCTCCATCTGTCTCTATTGTTTTTGCCTTCTAGATCCTGGATGATGTGTGCCTGGCAGAATACAAAGCTGTCTGAGCAAATGTTGACCCATGTGACCTTGGGGATGGATGTTAAAATCCTTTATAGGACCCTGTGGTGCCAACAGCCCTTAATGACAGGATGCCTTTGTAATTGCTGCAAAGTAGTGGGGATCCTGCTTGTTGTAAGACATGGACTGAGTTTGCCAGAAATTAAGGATTAAACCCACAAAGTGTTGTGACTAGTGAGAGTAACTATAGGAAGAAAATAGTTTTGTCTTGCTGTGAATGCTGGTGTGATGGGAATGTGCTGTGCAGCCTGGTGATGACGGGGGCTAAAAGGTCTGTGCTGAGACAGCTGAAGGCTAGGGAGAGGGGATATCACAGGTAAAGTTGCTGATGTGTCTGTGTTGGATAAGAGGTCCTACAGCTGACCTTCACACCCAGCTCTGAGACTCAAATCCTCCTCCTTGTCTAGAAGTGCTGTGGCAAACAGCTGCACTGTTTGCCTTTGACTTTCTAGGCATCTGTGCTGTATTGCTAGCTAAGATGTAGCAAATGTAAAGCAGCTATTGGATTTTTTTTCTTTTTGGTCTTACGTTGGATGGTCTGAATGCCTACAAGGAGGAGATGATCTTCGTGTTCCTGCCTGTCCATCTGGAGGAAGGACCAGTCTTGTGATATGCTGGGCAGGAGGAAGCTGTTTTAGTTCTTCTCCTTCCCAAGTGGAAACCACCTTGATATTGACTGATGGTTTGGGAACAAACCATAGATCAACTCAGGTTCCTTGTTTCCTCAAGCATATGAGAAGTTTGGGCAAGAGGCAAAATATGAGCACAGCTGACACTCTTAATTCCACGTGCAGCCCCTGTTTGGGCAGGAATGGGATGTCAGCGCGGTGAGCAGATGAATATTCTGTGCCCCCCTCCTGGTGTGCTGAACTTCTGTGATGAGCCCTGTCTAAGCCATACAGAAAATGCAAAATATCCTTCTAGAGCAGCAGCTCTGTGCTGATGTTAGAGCTCTCGTTCAGCTGGTAACACTGACTTTTAGTGTCTTGTCTCTCTGCTGTCTAAGGTGTCACTGTTTGAAAGGCTCCTGCTGGAATTGAATTTCCTTCTGTTGCACTCCCAGAGGTGTTCAGGTTTTCCTCTGGGAACAAAAGGAAACTCCTAGTAAACTGCGTGATAGGGCTTGACTCTTACTGAAATATTGCAGCTTGGTACAGGACCGTCCTGCATGAATCCATGGGAAAAGCTCAACCTAACCTTTGTATTAAATGATATATTTTCATGGCCTTGTGTATGGTGGCTGGGTTAATTGTGTGGGTTATCTGAGTGCTGATAGGTGCCTGTGTTTTGTAGGTTCGGATGTAAATAGCATGGATTCTGTGGACAGTGGCTGTGCGCTGGGGAAGACAGCAACTCGCCAGAACTCTAAGCCAGGAGGAGAATCCAGCAAGTCTGACCTCACTATCTGGGAAATCGAGGTTCCAAAGGTAACCAGGCACCAGCCCATCGTGCTTCTCGCCCTGCCCTACATAGTGATCTTCTGGTTCTTGCAGTCTGGTAGTGGCTCAGTGCAATCCCAAGGAGATCAACAAATAAACAAGGATTTAAACGTTTAGCTCCTGTTACAACTCGACAGGAGTGAAGAGGCTGTGCACTGCTGTAAAGAAGAGGCATGTAAGGGCTATGCCCAGGGTAACACCGGGTGTTAAACTCATTACTCCCCATTTAGAGAGATTTTTTTTTCTCTGCTACGTAGGAGGGATGTTTCAACTGCCTGTCTAAACTCCTCACAAGCTGAATGCTGATCTGAGCTATTCTATGGAGCTGCTTGCATCTCCATCTTCATAATGAGACTTCTTTTGGGTCATTATAAAGAGAGAGGATGTGTTCTTAGGGCTGTGTTCATCCCTTCTTTCCAACTTTATGCAAAACTGCTCGTGGCTGCCAGACGTGTCATTGCTCTTGCAGTTCTGCTCCTCAGCAGATCTGGATGCTGATGATCAGTAAAGCGAAACTGCATCTCCTGGTAGGATAAATGTGCTGCTGCCTTGAGTGCACCCTGCACAGCTGCCCCAGGGCTATGTAGCCTAATAGGCATGATAGATTAGAAAGGGAGTAAACCAGGCTAATTAGCTTGCTTTAAAATTGCTGCAGCATAGTATATATTTTGAATGAAAGATGAATATAGCATGTTTTCCTTCCTTTAACCTTTAAAAGAGAAGTCCAGACTGGGAGAGGATGTGATTTCACTGACTGTGGGAAGACAGTAGCATTTACTGGGCCTGATTTTGTTCTGTTTTGGATTATGTTCTTCTGCAAGATATAAAGATAAATCTGTTAAAATGAGCTGCACTTACTGATCTATATCTGCCTTGACTTATCACAGACCAACTGAAGTCTGCACTGGGATGGTGTTACCTTGTGTTCATCCTGCCTGGCTCTTTGCACTGCAGGAACTGGGAATGTGGGTGAAATAAGGCATGGAGAGCGTTGTTGTTTGATTTGTATTTCTCTTCCTGACAGTTTTTCTTTTCTCTTCCATGAAGCATTTAGTTGGCCGCTTGATTGGCAAACAAGGGAGGTATGTGAGCTTCTTGAAGCAAACATCTGGTGCCAAAATTTATATCTCAACACTACCTTATTCCCATGACTTCCAAATCTGTCACATTGAAGGTGAGATTTCTCTGTTCAGTCTGATACCTAGCTTGTTGGTTGTAATTAGATGGGCAAGGATTTCAGAACAGTTGTACAGTCTGAGTCTGGTGCTTTATAAAACTTTTCTGCTCACAGACAACGCTGTTACAGTAGAGGTATATGCTGAGCCTAGCACGTGAACCCTCTGTTCTAGACGTGAGAGTGCAGTGTAGCATCCTCAGCAGCTGTAGTTCATAACAAAAATAAGATCTTTTGTGGGATGACTTCTGGCTTTTAAGGGAGGAGCTATGGGGTGTGTATCAGCAATGGAATCTGATTGTGAAGAACGATAGACTAAATGCAGCTGAAAAAATCTGCCAGTACTGTGAAATAGGTCACCCTGGAGGCTAAAGCTGTTGAAGCTGGGGCCTAAAAGCCTGCATTGCTCATGTTGATCCAGTCATCAGATTACATGGCCAGTTTATTAAAACTTCTTAAATTGTTGGTGTAGCCCAGAAAGTTTCCTGTAGTGTTCTCTAGCTTCTCATAGGACATGTGTCCCCAGTATATTTCTGTAACAGATCTTCTACTGGATTTTTGTTTTCCAGGTTCCCAGCATGATGTAGAAAAAGCACTGAGCCTTATTGGCAAGAAGTTCAAAGAGCTAAGTCTCACCAACATCTATGCTCCACCTCCACCATCGCTGACGCTTCATTCCCTCCCTATGACTTCCTGGGTAAGCCTCAGCTTGCTGCCTGCCCTGGTGTCAGGGTGGAAGACTGCTGTTGGTCACTGCCATCACAGCATGCCATGGCCACGTGGCCCTTTACCAGTAACAACATGCTGGTTCAGAGGTTCCCTCAAAACACCTTTGAATCTGTGTGGTTACCTGTTGTCCAGCTTGCGTAACTGCTACAGATGAGATTAGCTGCCTGTTGTTCTGCTACACGTAGAACGGAAATAGAACTGGGAGATGTAGCAGAATGTTCTACCAGGCTGGGGTTAATGTCATGTAATTGCACATCTGGCCTAGTAGGCTTTGTCCTCCAGACTAGAGGTTTGCCTGAGGAAATACCACTTCAGGTTAGAGCTGGTTGGATTGCCTGCCCCTTCTGCTTAGGGGCCACTTGCTGAGAGATCAAAATGTCACACTGCTCTGTTGTCATTACTGACACTGCCCTAAATCTTGAAGCTAGTCTTCTCAAAATGTTTTACTTTCTAATGGTATCTAATTGCACTTAGAGAAGGCTTTCACATTAGTGTTCCAGAGGAGTTTTCATGCTTCTTGTGCTGTACAGATGCTTAGAAACACTCTTTTGCTTGCATTGGACATTTAAAATGTATATAGTAACTGCACATAACTGTCTCCATGGATGTAAAGACGGGCTTTATTTAGGAGAACTGAGTTTAGTGACATTAAAGGTACTTTAGATATTTTTGTGCACAATAATGCTTTGTGTTCTATGTAGTTGTCCAACACAGTGGCTCTGTCAGGCAGGGGATATTAATTTTAAAATGAGACCTCTGATGAATCTTGGACAGTCCCCATGGAGATTACCTTGGTGTTAAAAGCTCTGTGGGTAAGGCAGTTGTACTGTGTTGATAGTGTAATATGACTTGACCTGCATCATTGCTAATTCTGCTCACTGATCTCTTGGGTAAATAAGTCCTACAGCTGCTCTGTGCTGATAGTCTTTTTGTATACAAGATGGGCCCTTCCCTAAATCTGACTTCCTGTACTACAGCATAGTACTGAGCACACTGAGTACTTCCTGGTCCTGATCCAAAGCAGCCTTTGGAAGTGAATTATCATCATATTAGTGCTTTCCCACTGGTGTCTGTTAGCCTCAGGAGTTGGTGGCGGAACAAGGAGTTGCTCTGAGTGTCTAATGTGACTGAAGCTTGTGTTGTAATAAACACTAATGAGTATTTTTCTCCTCCCTGTGGCAGTTGATGCTCCCAGATGGAGTCACTGTAGAAGTGGTTGTGGCTAACCAAGTCAATGCAGGACACATGTTTCTACAGCAACATACGCACCCCACTTTCCATGTCCTGCGTAGCCTGGACCAGCAGATGTATGTCTGCTATTCTCAACCTGGAATTCCAACCCTGCCAACACCTGTAGAAGGCAAGTAACTTGGCTGCTCACAAGTTGTTTAGTTGAGGCTTCCTCTGAAGTCATACAAAAGCCCAATGCTCCTGGGTTAGGTTTGGGAAGTCTCTCAGTAGATGAGAATATTTCACTTGTCATTTCATGGCTTCTCAAGCTGTTGTCAGGGTACAGATGTTGCTTTACTTTCTTATGCCACTCATCTCTGGAGTGCGTCCCAGGCCACTTAGTTGCATGTTGAAATTCAGTATGAGATCAAATCCGTCTCAGTTTCTTTCTAATTAACTTAGTGTCTGGTATGTTTTTGCTAACAATGTAGAACTGCTTCTGAATCTATCGTGCAGCTGTTGGGACGCAGTGTAAAGCAGAAGCTGCATCACATGGAAGGGGTTATTAGCACTTGCTTTCCTGTTGGAGACAGACCTCACTGCTGGTGATCAAAGGCTGGAACAGAGGTGTATACCTGCATAGAACAGCGTCATGTTGGCAGAGACTTAAGACTAAAACCCACCTCTGTCTCACCTGTAGGCCTTATCTGATGGGGGTGTGGGTGGTGCTGAAAGAAGATAAAAGCAGTGGAAGAAGTGCTGTTGATTCTCAGTAGATAACTGCAGTACTGCTAATGTGAGAAGTGCTGATTTCTGGAAGTCTTCTAATGCTGAGCCTCTCCGTGCTCTTGTGCTTTGCAGTTGGTATTATCTGCGCAGCTCCAGGCCTGGATGGGGCATGGTGGCGGGCTCAAGTTGTTGGCTACATCAAAGAGAGCAGCGAAGTGGAGATCAGATACGTGGACTATGGAGGATATGATAGAGTGAAGATTGACACACTCAGACAAATCAGGTCTCTAGCTCCTTTTCTGTAGCCTGAGGCAATATCTGGCTTGAAACTCCATCAGAGGCATCCGTGTTGTTTGAATAGGGTTTTTCACTGCTGAAATGGGAAGTGTTAGAATGACTTGTCCCAGCAGAGGGCGTGGATTTCTTAAGAGCTTACTGTGCTCCTGCAATTTCTCTTCTCCCCTTGAGAAAAAGTCATGCAACTTCTATCCCTTCAGCACATGGATGCAGAAGGATGCTTTCAGGAGTCCCAAGGGTGTGATTGAGTTAGGAATAAAACTGAAGTTCTGTATGCCTCACCCTCACTGGCTGTCAGAGCTGTATACCAGCCCGTTAAATACTCGATTGCCCTATGAAGAACCCACAGGGGCTTGGGGGGTAAGAAGCACAGCCTGCATTATGGAGGTGATCTTTGGTTGGAGCCCAATCCAATTTGACGTGGTAATCAGACAATTTCTTGCTGTTTAGATTTGTGGAAGAACAGTCTGATTGTTTTGGACTGTCATCAATTTTAAACTGAATTCCTGTTAGTGTAATTAATCAATGTCACCTTAAAGAATACAGAAGTAATTTAAAGGTACGTTCTTAATTTCTTTCTCTTTTAAGGTCTGATTTTGTAACACTACCTTTCCAAGGAGCAGAAGTTTTACTAGACAACGTGGTGCCACTTCCAGGTAATGGAACTCTTGAGAGCTACTGTTGGCACTCCTCCTGCAGGCTTAAATGAATACCTGCTACATGCAAGCAGTGCTTTGGTCTAAACTTTCTCTCTTCTATTGCAAGTGCGGCCTTTAGGTGACAAGCAAGGATTGGAAGAAATATTTTTCTTCTGAATCAGCTAGTATGGCACAAGCTGTCTGACTCAAGGGGAAGTTCATAAATATCCAGGCTTTTCTCTGCATGAAGAAGAGAATGAATTACTCTCTTAAACAGCAAGCTTGCAGGTCTGGCAGGGTGTAACTAAGCATCTGTAACTACTCTGCCTTCTGCTGTAGAGTAACTGTAAATACGAACTTGATTTCTAATTTGCTAGACAAATACCTGACATTTTCCTGCTGAAATGCCTGATGTGTACATTCTGTGTTCAAAAGACTGCCCTCTGAGCACTGGAATGTCAGTCACTGCCTAGAAATGTTTTTTATATTTTTGGTTGGTTTCTGTTTCCTGGTTCCTAGTTTCTTGCTGTATTGGTATCTAAAAAATGGCCTTCCTTAGGGTGCAGAAGGGGTAAGCTAGGGGTCAGGCTGGGTTTTATTACTGGAGCTTCTGGCTGGCAGGACTTCAGTACAGGCCCTGCCAAGACTGTAGATAGATAGCAAGGTTTAAGCTGCTGCTAGCAGAGGTGAGGTGAGTGGTTTACACATTGCCTGAGGCCATCTACCTCCTTCAGTATTTGCAGAGATGTAGGGAGTTCACTTGTTGCTGGAGATTATCTCAGGGCAGGGACCACAAAGGTGAAACTTTTATTTTTCAACCATTTAATAGGAAATAAGCAGCTTTCGTCTGAAATAAAAGCACTTATGTCCTGTCTCATCTTCACAGTGTGGATTGTAACTTCATTGGCTGGGACATGAGCTTCCTGCTGCATTGTGTGTGTGGTGTTAGCAGCAGCACCACCATCAGCTGTGCAGGTTGTGAGATTTGGGCTTCCAGTGCTTGCAGAGCATGCATTTGGCATTGGTCAGGTGCCAGCCAGCCTGTGGGACAAATATTTGAGTTTTCTGCATATAGTATTGCACTCAGTGCAAGGTCAGGAAAGTCCTGAGGAGTCCTGAGGTCCCTGACCTTAGTTTATTAAGCTTCAAAATATTAATGGCAGCTCAAAGGCACTGCAGAAGAAGAATACTTTTATATTTTAAAGCTTCCTAATTCATCAGTCACTTATTCACATTAACTTGGGTAGTGGCTTTTAAAAAGCACTTCATCCTGTCCCCTCAGCAACACAGCAGGCATAATACTTGTGTTCTCCAGCTTAATAGACTGGTTTCAGCAAGTGCCTATAGCAACTGTAGGTGAGGATTCTCTGGCCTAACTTATGTGGAAGGTCAGACGAGATTAGTTTAATAGTGCCTTCTGGCCTTTAAAGGCTGTGAATATCTAATTTGTTTTCTCCTGTTCTTTTCTTTCCAAAGACGAGGATCACTTTTCATCAGAAGCTGATGCCGCTGTTAGTGAGATGACCAGAGGGGCAGCACTACTGGCGCAGGTACATGAGAGCTGTCCAGAAAAGCCTTGTTGATAATTTTACTGCTGCTGTTATTCTTTCTGCCCCAGCACGCTGTGTGTGTTAATCAGAAACAAAGTGCAGAGCCTGTAAGCCTGGCTGCTGAGCGAGGTTCTTGTTGGGAAGTCTCAGCTGTGAGAACAGACTGAGAACTTCATTGTGAAGCATCACCACTGCTCGGGACTGTTGCTCAAAGGGATGCACAAGGAGAGGGGTGAATATTCCCTTTTGTCAGCTGATGTAGACCAGGAGGATGGGTGCCCGAATGGGCTTACAGAGCCCAAAGTGCCTGGCAGATCAAGTATTCACCTGGGCCTGCACTGCTCTGACAACCTTGAATGCCTTCCTAATGCTGATGTACAAGATCTCCCTCTGGCCAGCCAGAGGCCAGAAGCTAAGGTTTCTGGTAGTGTCCCACAGGCTTTCATGTGCATTTCCAGATCTTAATAAAGAGGGCCTTACCTTTTCTGAAGTGTTTCTAATAGTGGCTGTAGATATCCCGGTAAGCTAACTGGGACAAGTGGGAAGCTGGTAGTATTTGTGACAATCCCTTAACTTCCTTTGGTTTAATGCAATTCTCAAATGTATCACTAATTCTAGCAAGGCTACAGATTTGAAGAAATGGGGCAACAAACTTGCCAGCAGAGTGTCTCATCTGCCTGTTGGCAACAGCTACATTTCTTACACCTGCGCCTGGGTTTCAGTACTATCACTGCTAGCCTTGCATCTATCATGGAGGAAACCAGAATTGCTGCATGCTAACGTTTTTCTGTTTCCAGGTCACAAATTATGACAATGCAACAGGTCTGCCACTAATACAGTTGTGGAGTATGATGGGAGATGAGGTATGTTGGCGCACTTTTTTCAGTATAGTTCAAGTTTATGGTTGTGCAGACTCAATCCTTGATAAGGAACTTGGTGTTTCTTGCTAGTGGTTTGTTCACCTTTCTTCTTTTTTCCTCTGCCTTCAGGTGGTGTCGATAAACAGAACTCTGGTGGAAAGAGGATTTGCTCAGTGGGTTGACAACTACTAGCAATGTCCTAGATGCCTCGACAACCTTTTCCTAACAGGGAAAAAAAAAATCCTGTTTTGCACTGTTACAATTCGGTTTGGCAACCTCTTACAGGAAGATCTGTTTACACCTGCATACAGAGTTTTGTGGTCCATTGAAACTTGTTTTGCTCAACTGTTACCATTTCACTAGAAACACATACCTCATCTCAGTAAAAGGCAGGGTATTAAAAGCCATAATGAGAGATACTGTAGCTTTAAAGCAAAAAATCCTCCCTGGCCTCTATTCAAAAATTGAATGGAAAAAAACTTGTAGAACCCTGGGGCTTGCTTGAAGTTAGCAAATGCCCCTGAAATATTAACTGTGATTGCATTCTTGTTGAAGATGTATAATACCCCATGAAGCTGATGTCTGCTTTTCCAAAAAGTTACATTGATTGTCCTTCTTTTAACAGGCTCTGCCTGTGAAATTAATGAATGTTATTAAGGAAATTAATATTCAGTAATGGATTTTCTATATCATGCCACTGATGTACACAAACTGCATTCATCTTGTATCTTCTTGATGCCAGGAGGTTGATGAATCGCATTTGTTGAGCTTACTGTGGCACATGTCTCACTGCAGTCATGTTTTTTATGCTTGATATGCTTAACGAAGAAGGCTTCTCTGTGCAGATGCTTGAAGTGCAGGATATGCTACCACTATGATTTTGCTCTTGAAATATGTATTTAAAGAAAAGAACTGATTGCCAAGCCCAATTGTAATTTGTATTTTTCTAGCTGTGCAAGTCTGTAAATATATATAAAAACATTGTAATATTTTGTACAAGAAAAACACTGGAAACAAAGGGAACTTTACAGAAACTTTTTTTTCACACCAAAATGTCCTATGTAGGTAGAATTGGTTTGGAGTGCATTAGGGTAGCCAACATATATGGAGCATCCAAATGGGGGAGTGTTTCTGCTCTGCTGTATACAGGATTAGCATTCCCTTAAATTGCTGTCTGGTTTGAATTGTGATCACTGCATTCTTTGCTATGTTACTGTACAGATCTTTTTAAAAAAAAAAAGTAACAATTTGGCATTAATATTGCAGTGGTGTTTTCTCAATTTTTTTTGCTCCTTTTTAGATTTCTATCCCAAACTTAAAATTTTGCTCAAGTAATTTAAGCTGACTTAATACTCTTAAACATATGCCCTCTAATGTATATCATTTTAGATATGTATTGAGCTGGGATTTATGGCTGGCGGAGAAGATACTTGCCAGGAAAATGGTGTAGTCAGGCCTCAACCTTTTTCAGGTGGATTCAAGGATGCCTTTACATCCTGTGAGCTAACGCATCAGTACATCATATGTTTGGATAGCTGCCTACAAAAGCATTTGGTCCGATCCCTTCTGATATGGTATGATTATATCCTTTTTTTGAGTTCTCTATTTGGCGCTTATGATTTAATGTTCATGTTTGCAATAATGTCCAATGAAAACTAAATTTGGTAACTCAGTTAAATCTATAAAACATATATCCTTTTGGAATGTTTATTTTCCATTTCAATTAAAGCTCGAATTTTAAGCTGTCTTAATCAACCTGTGATGACTAAGAGCCTTCATTTCCAGACCTCTTGTGATGCAGGGTTGGGAAGGGAGCTTAGTGGGATAAGCAGGTGAGATAAGATCCCAATGGGTTTTCAACAGATACAGAAAGGTCAAGCTTCAGATCTCCTAGAGTTTATTTTACTTCAAACTTTGACTTCAAACTTTGTGAAGGAGCTGAAAACTGGATTTAATCTTATGACGAATTACTTACTAGAAAGCCTTACCCTGAGCACTGGTACTCAATTCCACCATATATAAAACAGCTTTAACTTACCCTGTGGACTTGGGAAGCCCCTTGTTTACACTTGTGTGTTAAAAAGCAAAACACTGGAGTCTTCCTACTGTACAAGCAATAAAACCCTCTCTTTAAAGTATTGACAAGTTCCTTGTTTAAGCCAGGCAGAGCAATGATGTGAGTTGGTGTCCCAGTAACCACTTTGTCCTTACCCTGGTACTGGAGCACCGTGCAGTTGGTAACGTCTCTCTCAGTAGGATGTATCTACACTTCATGGATGGATAAGAAATGAAGGCATTGAATGGACTGATTTATCTAGGATTGCACGGAACAACGCATGTTAAACTCAGAGTATTGCCTTTATCATCCGTAGATAGGTGCATGTGCATACGGTTGTTCAGGGCCGCTTCAGGGATGGGGCTGGTTCCCTGTTCTTCTTGGCTGCAAACCAGGGGCTGAGCATGCGTGCATCTGAGCTGAGCCTTCCCGTGGGCTTACTTTGAAGTCATTCAAAGGGGCTTTCCCCTTTGAAAAGTGGTAATTTTATTATGGGTAAAATGAATGAGGTCTCTGGAGATGCCTAATTTATAACTTCCGTCTGGAGTGCTTCCTGCCTCCCAGCCCGAAGCTGTGCTCCTGCTTTCCTCTGCTGAGTGGCCCCGTGTCAGCCCAGACCTCGCTCTTCTGACCCCTGGCAGCCTGGGGGCTGCTTTCCATGAGGCCTCCCACCATGGCCTCTGTCCCTGTCCCCTCCACACCAGGGCAGCTGAGCAGTGCCTGGGCCAGGTCCTCAGGGGGCACAGGGCTGTTTTTCCTGCAGCACAGTGAGTCAAAGACTTCTTAAAGAGCGAGGAGGGGAGGAGCAAAGAGGGTGTTTTTGGAGCAGATGGAGCGTAATGAATGGTGCCCCTGTCTGCTGCTGGCAGTGCTGACATGGGGTGGTTCAGCTCCCTGCCTCTCATAGCCACGTATGCAGCCTGCTCACAGCCCAGCAGGGAACCTGGCTCTGGCCTTTGGTGGTGGAAATTTCATTGGCAGTGGTTTTCTTCCTATAAAAGTAAAAATAAAGTTTGCTATGACTTTCTCTGCTCTTGAGTTATACAAATACATCGTGTCCCTGTCTCGGTGCTGTCAGTAGGAAGCCTGCAAGTCAGAGGCCACAGAGCAAGAACCACCAACATGTGTCCTGCATTTAGTTCAGTGCCTCCAGGGCTGGGTTTTGGCTCCAGCCACCTCTGCCTCCTCCCCCTTCCTGTCAAAAGAAAAGACCAGCACCAACGCAAAGCTAAAGGGGAAAGATTCTCCTGCCCCGTTTGCCCAAAGCAGCCAGATTGCGCTTGGGGCTGGTGTAAGAGGGATGAGCCAGTGCTCTGGGGCTCTGTGGTCCAAGACTGGCCCTGACAGGGGATGGGGATGGAGGTCGGTCTGGTGCCTGCCCCTGTAATTCAGATACAAGGTGCAGAAGCTGGATCCCCTGCAGAGCTGTCCTGCCCTGGGGGCTGGCCCCATTTCCAGCTAGGAGTGATGCTGGGGCTTCTGAGCCCCACGCAGCTATTGTACTTAACAGACATGTTGAATTCGTGTGATGGCTTTTTGAGTCTGTTTGTCCTTCTGACCTTCACGAGATCCTGTGGCAATGTGTCTCCCAACATAATTACGTGTGGGTGAAAGAATTACTTCCTGTTTGTCTTCTAAATTGCCTGAGAACAACCCCAGATAATCCATCACCCTGATGCTGCCTCAGGTGAGTAATGGCCCCTGCTTTGCCTTGTCTGTGCCACTTGCAGGCTTATAGACTTCTGTCACCTGCTTGTGTTCTGGGAGGCGTCTGAAGTCCATTTAGCTCCTTACGTGGAAGCTGGTGGTACCGTGCATCCTCCCTGCACCTTTTCTAGCTCTACACTGGCCTTTGGGAGATGAACACACACCAGGGTCTTTCCTCCTTTTGCTGAACCAGGAATGTAAGAGCTGCTGCAAAGTCTTAGGACTATGTTTTCATGCCTAAAAACGTGGTCAGGTGTTTTACAACAGCAGCCTTGGTTTCCTCAGCCCCTGGGATGTCAGAGTTCTGGCGCTGAGTGGCGCTGGCTGTGGTGCGGCCTTGGGGTCCTTCCCCTGGGACAGGGGGCTCGGATTGAAGGGGCTCCCCCTCTGCTCAGCGCCTGTTCCAGCTCCAGAGCTGTGAGTGGGTGACTTTTTTTTTTTTTTTTTTTTTTAAGTATGCCTGAACTCTACTGTTTGGATTCAAGGATGCGGAAGTGATATTTGAGGCTGTTCCAGGAGGGTGCTCTCGTTTCTGGAAAATGGCACTTTTGAAGTAATTTGTGGAGCTGGGTTTCTTTCCTAGGTGTTGTCTGGGTCTAGAAGCTGTGTGTCTGAGGCATCGAAGCCCCTTTTCTGGCCCTCAGGAGCTGCTCCTCACTTGTAGTTACAGACAGCAATGCCAACCACCCCGCTCACACCCCGGGGCTCCAGTTCTGGCCCCGTCCTGCCCGGGGCCAGCAGCCTGGCACTGCTGCCATGCTCGGCTCCCGGGAAGCGTGAGGCGCCTCAGCCAGCTCCGGGGGTCCCCTGCTCAAGTCCCCGGGGCCTCCCTGGGCCTGCGGGGTCCCTTCCAGCCCCAGCCGGGCCGCGAAGGCCCCACGGCGGGGAAGGGCCTCGCGGAGCCCCGGGGCAGCAGAGGGCGCCCGAGCACCGGCCGGGCCGGGCCTGGCCCCTCCTGGCCCGGCCTCGCCGCCCTGCCCCGGGGCCGCTGCCCGGCTTTGTTCTGCCCCAAAACCCGGCCAGCCTGGGGTGAGCCGGCACTGAAAGGCGGAACTGGGGCTGAGGGAGCTGGAAACACAGCTCGGTGCACTTAAATAAATAAATAAAAGAGGGGCCGGCCTGACAAGTACGAATGAGCCTGGAGGAAACGTTCCTCTTCAGATGCTGCAAATACAGTACATGGAGGTGTTATTTTGCTTAACTAGCAACAAATTCGAGCTTTATTTTCATATTTCTAAGCCCTTTTGTATTTTAGAAACCGAGCGCATGCTGAATGTATATAATTAATTTTACACAGGCAAAAACTGCACTTTCGGGAGCCTGTGGGCAAGCTAAGGTGCCATGTACCACAACTGTAACTTTATTTTTTTTTTTGAAGACCTGACAAAAATAATGCACGGCTCTTCTCGTCTTTGAGGAAGAAGGCAGAGAAGAATCACAAGGAGGCTGACGAGGCACAGGCTGCCGTCCCTGACTGCTTTCCTTGGCCAAGCACCACCTCTTGCAGTCTCTGCACCGTGCTGCCCCAGGTACACGCAGGGAAAGCCAGCCTCAGGGCCCTGGGGCATGGACAGAGGCTCAGAGATCACCGGGGCACAGTCCCGTGGAGCACAAAGGCAGTGGTGCTGTCCCCCAGCCGGGGACAGGGGCACTGCTCTGAGGAGGATGGAGGAGAGCGAGCACTGGGCAAGGCCTCGTGCTGCTGAGCCCACACGGATGGAGGCTGAGGGCAGGAATGGTGCTCAGGTGGTTTGTGTCCTGCTGTACCAAACCATCAGACTTTTGGCTGCAAATGATCTACCTGGACTTAACTTGAGAAGGAAGGGAGGAAATGCCACGAAGGCAGCCCTGCCAGGTAGGAGCCGTGGCGGCGGAGAGGGGATGGAGCCCCCGCGGTACATGAGTCCCTGCTGCCTCTGGCTGTGCCACTGCTTGGGCTCTGACCTCGAGTGAGGTGCCTGGGGTAGTGCTGGCTGGGGCACGTCCCTGCCTCTGTCCTCGTGTGTTGGGAGTCCCCAGTATTGAAAACAGGGAGAGAAAACTGCTCCTGGCTTCAGCTGTGAGCCCCCAGCTGTAGCTCGCGTGAAAGATGCAGGTGAGCCCCTGGGTTCTCATCAGCACTTGACCTCCTGGTCAGGGCTCTCACCCTGCAGTGGAGAGGTGCCCTCTCTCACTCTTCTGACTTGTGTGTAATAGAAGGGCTAAATGCTTATTACCTTTCCGTAGTCTTTTCCAGTTGCCAATCAAACGTGTCTGGTTTGGGGTTTTGTTTTGTTTCTTTGTTGCTGTGACTATGCAGGATGCTCTATCTCGCTGTAATTACGGTTCCATCATTGTCTTGGCATGAAAACATCTGCTGTCTCCCTGCGATCTCCACTTCTCCTATTTCTTTTGAGAATTTCGTGGATCGTGATGACCTTCTATTTTCCATAACATCTCATGCATCTCAGTGTACACAGCTGTTTCTCCTGCGTTCCCCTGTCTCTCCCTCTATCCTGTTTTTTCTATCAGCATCTCCAGTGCGTTCAGAATTTTAGCTCATCTGCTTATCAAATCAATATCTCGCCTGCCATCTCCTCTGCGTCGCAACCTCTGTAAACACAGCGCCTTTGCACCTAACTGCCCGCGCCGCCTTCTCCTCTGGGCGCAATTTGTCTTCCAGCTCACGTCTAAAGTCTTTGTTCTTCTCACTTAATGTTTTTAAGTTAATTTTCTCGGCCTTTTTGTGTTGATTACGTTGTACTCTGGTTGCCTGGGTTTGAGGTCTGTGTGTGGAGAGGAAGCTCCTCTGCAGGTGAGGTTGCTCCGGCTGCTGGGGCTGAGCTTCAGCAACGACAAAGCGAGGTGGAGGATGAGGAGCGGGCGTGCTGGCAGGGCGTAGCAAAGGCAGTGGAGGGGCTGGAGAAACACGGGCTCGAGTTCTAGTTTTGTGTGACCTTGGTTCAATAGCATGGGGTCCGTGAGTATGATGAACAGAGATACTTCGGTTTTTATTCTGTTCTGGCACCTTTTATTACCAGGACCTTCCCGCTATGCCTATTCTCTTAAAAAATAATAATAAAAAAATCAGCCCTATAACTGCTGCAGAAGGACTAATAAAATTCCCGAGTATGACAGGACCTTAAATCTCTTTGCTTTGTTCCACGTCTGCCGAACGAGCATCCCAGCCCCCTACCACCCGCGCCTTCCCTCTCTCCTGGTGCTGCTGCCGATGGCAGGAGCTGCCCGCGGGGACCCGGCTTTGCTCCGGTCACTAGATGATGCTGCAGCAAAACTAATCCTGAGAGTATCGAAGGCTCCTTTATTTATTTTATTTTATGCACCCTCAGCCCCTGGTCTGTATGTGTCTGAGCTAGGAATGTCCTACTCTCGAAAGACTTTGCAGTAGTTTGGCACCTGGACTGTGGGACTGAGGAGCAGCTATTTATGTGCTGACAGGGGAGAGGGTAGAGGGCAGAAAGCAGGGTGGAGATTAATGAATCATGCAATAACTTTTTAGGTGGATGGAAATAACACTGTGCATGCATCACAGTTTTTTCCCCTTTCAGGAATATAGCTGTTTACGCAGATGGCTTGGTACTTTTTATACAAGTATGCATTACATGTGGGTACTTATATATAAATACGGCTGTAAAGTCATACATTAAAGGATTTGATCATCCACAAAGAGTTATGTGGTTGTCAGAGTGTGTAACGGCTACCGGCTTCAGGACAAAAAGAGCTCCTGTGAAGATGCAGGCTGCGCATGGCCGAGGGTTTAGCACTCTGTGTCCTTGCCCAGGCGAAGCTGCCAGCAGCGTTACCCGCGGTCCTGGAAAGTCCTGGCAAAACTGCTGGCAGGAAGGTACGCAATGGGGACACCGTGTGAGGGGAGGGAGGGGTTTGGGTGAGCAACCCGAACAGCTCCGTGGCCCTGTGGCAGGGTGGCAGCACCGGGCCCGGCTGGCACCGCTGGGGGCTCCACTCTGGTGGGCGCCAGCCTCCTGCCACCGGGAACTGCTGGGGCTGCGCCTGCCTCACCTCTTCCAAGGCTACGCGAGGTGCAACAGAGCACCTTTTGCTGGAGCTCTGGCTTGGTAGGAAGGCACAGCAGCAACCTAATGCCAAGATGGGGCCAGAGGTGTTGGGCCAAGTGTTGCTCTGGAATGGGCCAAGCCAGAGCAAAAAAACAAATAAAAATCAAATGGGGAATAAACGTTATCGGAAATAATTTCCGTCACTTAATGTGCTCCGGTGGCTTTGGAATAATTGGCTATTTCCTGGACGTATCCAGATGCACCAGACAATGTTCCCCCCGTTTCCTTTCCTCATGCTTGTGATCTTTCAGGGACCTGGTTGTCCGGTTCTCCCTTCCCATTTGACTCTTTATCCCCACAATTTTCTTGTGGAGTTTGTATTTTTCCCCCAACAATGTCTCCGAGGAATCACAAATGTGTAATATGTGTCCCGACGCTTGTATTTTAATAGCGCGGAGCAAACCACATCAGCACAGGCAATTTCACATTCAACACATTATTGCTATTTAAAGCGCAGAGGTATAAAAATGATTGGCAATCCAGCTCGCCCAGAAATCACAGGCTGCTGCTGGCTGCCAGATTGTGATTTTTTAATATTGGCTGCTCCGTGCAGTCATTCCCTCACCTTTGACTTGCAGATTTCCCGGCGTTGAAATAGCAGAATCGTTTTTGGTTGCAACAGACACATTGCTTGCTGCTGAAAAGAAGTCATTATCATTAAGCACACCCCTACGTACATACACATATACATACACACACGGTAGAGTGGCTGGTCAGTTTTTCCAGCTGAACAACCCTTTACATTTCCCCCAGTTGCAAAGATGTTTTCCCTGAGCTCCCGGGGGCCAGGGGAACAAGTGAGGTCTGGTTTTTGGTTTTTGCTCCCTGTTCTCATGGGGAGCAGGGGCAGACGGAGAGTTTGGTCCTGCGAGCAGGGGGTAGGGGGGCTCCACATTTCATTCCCCATGCTGCAATAGTGATCCATTGCTTTGCTGCGAGGTGTTAGCTGTGTCAGTGCTGTTTGCCTAAACACCTTGCTCTGGGTTAATGTACAGTGTGATTAACAATCAGACCTTTATGAATTTCTGTTGAACCTCACCCTGCTTACATCTGAGTTTGAAATGATAGAGAAATAGCTGTCCTTACAGGAAAATCTGACTGTCTTCCCTGGAAGGAACGGCCCCAGAGTGACATGCACTGTGTAAGACCCCGTGTAGGTGGGGATGTGCTTCCTGGTGTCTCCCACCCGCGCCGTGCCACAGGGACCCCTGCAGCTGGCTGGAGGAAGGCAGGACCGGCCTCATCCTCAGCTCTGCTCCAGCAGCAGGGACACCGGGGGCGTGCAGGCTCTTCTGGGGACACGTCTTCCATGGACAGCAAAGGCACGGCCAGGCAGGGAGAGGAGGAGATGGGAGCACGTTGGGGCGGTGGTGCTCTCCCAGAGGCTGTGCCAGGCCAGGAGCTGGCGGCAGCGCTTTGCCCGCCTCCACGCGCCCACGGGCCCAACGCGGCGCGCTTGGCGCCCCTCCGCTTGCGGAAGGGATTAGCTACCTCATAACATCCAGACAAGATAATCTCTCCAATTTTGCCTGGAAGAAGTCCCTGACAAACAGCAGCAAAGCTACAATAATGCCAGATGAAACAGTAATTGAGTTTGCCTTCTTATTACTTTCTCAGCTAAGTTGGTGTTGTTTTTAATTTTATCTTATTTTTCTGTTCCTGCTAGAGAGCAGCCGAGCGTTGTCCCTGTAGTGGCTCAAACCTGCAGCGGGGTGAGCCGCAGCCATACAGGGAGGTGAGCAAAAAGCAGGGGGAGAAGTGACTGAGAAGTTTTTAAAACTTCTGTGCATTTTAAGAAAAGAGAAAGCTCTAAGTGGGAAGAAGCTTGGATGCTGGCTGCCCATCGCCCGCTCCTCGACCACCATACGGTACCAGCAGGGCTGTAAGCGTGCCTGTGTCCTGGCACACCAAACCATCCCTCCATCTGAGGGAGTCCGTGGGGCTGCAGCCCCTGGGCTGTTTGCTTTCGGTAAGCTGGAGCCACAGCTCGTCGGGCTGCCAGCAAACACAACATGAAAACTGAAGAAACCCTTAGGGGGTTTCCATTGACTTCGGCTTGCTCTGAAAATTGTTTTCACCTTTTAAGTAGCATGCCATGGTGAGGCTTGTGGGTGTTCTCCAGAGATCTGAGAGTTCCTCTGGTCCCAGCTGGGTACCCAGAAAGAAACAAAGCTGAGTTTCAGAATAAACAGCGCAAGTCTCCAAAAGTTTCTGAGAATAAATTAATCTGTATGGGCTGTCCTGAACATGCTCTGGACAATCAGCTGGCGAGAGGCTAACGCTGTGTGCAGAGTAATGCATCACTGCAGCAACGCTGCCCTGATGATGCATTGCACTAATACATCCCGGGGCCGGCAGCACCGTGCTGATGTATGACTCCAAAATGGCCCCAGTCAGAGAGCAGGTCTGGGAGACCCGGTCCATTCCCGCTTAGGATTGCCCAAATTTTCTATTTTTTCCCCCTTTTGTTGAACCAGCACCTTGATAAGAACCTCTGGGTCCTGCTGGGCCTCCAGGTGTGGTTCCCAAATGACTCGAAGATGTTGATTCGGAAAGGTGAAGCTGAAATGCCCTGGAGTGTCAGGTGAGCGGGTGTCACCTCCTGGCACGTGGCCACAGCTCCCTGAGCAAAGCGCATGGCGCTGCAAGGTGGGGACGCGGTGCCTGCTCCTGCAGCACGGGCTGCGTGTCGCACGCAGCAGAAGTTTGCCAGCACCGTGTTATCCCTCCGGTATTTTTAAAGATAACACACGGGCCCGCTGTCAGTCGTGGCCTCCAAGCAAAACATGTCATCCTTATTTCTTTTCTCTGCTTGCTAAGTAATAGCGGGGCATGTTTTTGAAGGGATTGTCCTCTGGATTATTTTTATTTGTTGTCTGGTATCAGAGCCCTGAAGGTCACATTTTTGGAGTTCTTTCCTCGGAGCTTCAAAGACTATACATTTAAACAAAAAGAAAAAAGCCTGCATTTTCAGAAAACCATTCCACACCCAGGGACTCTGGAGAGCTCTAAGTGTCCCTGCCAGTTTGATGCTCCCAGCTCAGCTTAAAAGCAACTCAGTCTTGCTTAGTTATAACCAGTTCCATAAGCGTGAATTTGGCACATTTTGTGACTCTGGCTACTCAAAAACCAAGCGTAAAGTGTTCAAAACCAAGCATAAATACCCGCTTCTGACTTTCAGCCGGTGAGATGTGTGACTAACCCTGTGCCCGTCAGGTTTAAACGAACTCAGGGAAGCTGCACAGGCGGTGATCCTGCAGCTGAGCTGGGTTTTGGTCACTGCTGCACGAGGAAAGGCAGCTCTGAGGGGGTGCGGGAGGCGGGAGGGTGGTGCAGGAAGAGAAATGAAGGGCCCAAACTTTGCTTCTGGCTCAGATGGACTGAGGGGAGTGCTGCTGTGGATCTTGTCACCCAAATCTCTTTTATGGATTTCACTTCCCTGCCGTAGCTGGTTCAAATTATTTGTGTAGCTTGATCTTAACATAGACAAACATTCCAGCTGAACTTTGGCCAAGAAGGGACAGGTATGTCAGGACGGGTTGCTTAATTATGTTTACATCTAAATTACTGCAGTAGATCTTCACTTCCTCGAGAGTGATTTTCCACTGCACTTTAATTTCATAGAACAATATGAAAGACATGAATCTTCATGAAACTCTGCTCCTAATGCAGCAGAGCCTCCACAACGTTCGCAGCCTTTGCTCTCCATCACACGGCATCCCGGGGGAAGTTCAAGGCAGGATCCTTGCCATCTCAGCTTTGCAACCTCGGAAAGCCAAATAAATAAAGCAGAAAGTCAGCAAAGCCCTGATTCAGCAAAGGTGTAAGCACAAGTTCAGCATTAACCTCTGCTTAAGCGGATTTGGAACCAGGGAGTAAATCTGATGGCAGCCCGAACGTCAGACCAGGAATCCAGGACCCGGACAGCCGGAGCAGCTGTGCTTTAAATCCAAGGGGAGAGGATGCTTCAAGATGAGGAATTTCTTAAATAAGGGAAGAGAACAAAGGGTTGGCGCAGAGGGAAGGAGCGCTCCCGGGTACGGGGACATTTCTTGGCCACGACTTAGAGGTTGGCGTGGTGCTGGCCAAGGCTGCTCCCCGGGGTGGGATGGCATCGGGCGGCAGCACGGGGAACATCTTCTGCAGGCGGTGGGCTGGTGGCACCAGCCTGTGGGATGTGCGGTGCCACGAGGAGGCTGCAGGACCCTGCCCATGTGTGGGCCCTGCCTGCTGGTGTGCTGCGGGGCCAGGGCTCTGCAGGGCTCCCGCGAGCAGGGCGCAGCGGGCGCCGGGTTCGTCCCCCCTGGCTCTCCGTGCTTATCTGCTCCGCGCCTCCGTCATGATGTGGTTAGAATTAGATTACGGCGCCTTAACGTCGTTACAGCTGCAGTCCCCAGGCACGTTCCTTCCTGACGTACAGCGCTGGAATGCGCGATGCGCACGGCTTCTGGTCTCCCAGGATGGAGCCCAGCACACTGTGCCAAGGGGATGTCTGGGGTGTGGGCACCAAGGGGCCTTCAGGCACCCCAGCCCTTCTTGGGTGATGTGCAGAGGTGCTGTGAGGGCACCCGACCCCACCAGCATGCACACAGAACAGCCCCGAGGTGCTGGTGTGAGTGCTACGTGGACAAGGGCAGGAGGTTGTGCAGGGAAACCGTGCCCAGCTGCAAGGAAGGCCACACGGGGCTGGGAAATAGCCCCCTACAGCTGGGCCCTGGGGCTCTGTCTTTGCCCTGAGTGCAGGAAGATTCCTTCACAGACCCCTCCAGTGGCAGCTTGTACCCGCTGAAGAGCTGTGCTCAGGCAGCCTAAAAGCTTGGGGGAAGCCTTCCTGCTTGTGTCGCCTTTGGTGTGACCTTCCTAGGCATGGGATTTGCCAGATCAGCAATAAAAAGTATTGGAGTAGCTGGAAAGAACTAAATAAACTGGTTAGCTCTCTGCAGACAGCTGGGAAACACCAGAAATGGGAGCTTTGTGCATTTCCAGAAGTGCAGGAACGCCACAGCTTCAAAATGGAGCCGCTGGCCGGGGGGCACGTGGCTCGGAGAAACGAGAAAACGGCGGCGGAGTCGCTCCTGGTCCCCAGCCTTTCAGGGTGTCTTGCAACAACTTTGATCTGCCTGTTGGAAATGTACAGCGCTGATGCCCTCTAGAGAGCGACTTGCTTTTCCTACCCTGATTCAGCTTCCTATCTGTGCATTTTGAAGTGCATAGACACATACAAACATGCGCCTGTACCCACACAGACACTGCCTGCACATGTTCTGCGGTCGTTCTCCTTGGATGCTCTTGCTTTCTCCTGCAGTCAATTTTTTTGAATGACATGGAGCTGATAATGAATGTGGTTTCAGTGCCGAGCGATCGGGCTGGCTCATCTCATTCCACCTCTCCTGGTTTTGAGCAAGAATGTGAGGACTCGCTGTGCCTATTTCAGATTCCATCATGAAAGGAATAATTGAGATTGAGATTCTTAGTCACTCAATGCAGAAGGTCAGGGAATTAATGCTGTGTTACATCCAGACCATTCATTTACTGTGCCTCCTTTTTTTTTTTTTTTAACTTAACTGTCTGTTGGAGAAAACAAATGTGCCACAGAGAAGGTAGCACATCTCCAATGCCGTGCACATCCCCAGCCTCTGATAATACATGGTTTGTCTTTATTTTGGGGGTGTTCCAGGGCAGTTTTATCATCGTAATTGATTAGTGGCAACAGAAAAAAAAGTAGTCCAGGAGTAACAGGAAGAAATGATTCCAGTGCATCCATTGACTCTGCTGTAGCATTGATCTACTTCTGGGAATTATTTATAGGGGAAGATTCATAGTTAATAATATTAGTTTGGACTTCTGGAACAGTTTATCAGAGGATCTTAAAGGCTTTTTCTAACAATTAATCGGGTAGACAAATAAGGTGGAGAGCCTCAGTTCAGGAGAGGGAGTCCTGGCAGAGAAAATATTTGTGGCCCCAACAGTGCATCTCCCCAGGAGGCACCGCCAGCAAGAGGCAGTGGCACTGCCCGGGATCTTAGGATGCTTTTTTGGAGCAAGGCCATGGGAGCAGTGAAGGGACAAGCTGCTGCTGTCGCTGCTGCTGCTGCCAGTGCTGGGCACGGGGCTGGCAGCGAGGCTGGAGCCCGTCCTGCCACAGCACCGGGGTGAAAGCTGCTGCCAGCCCTCCGACAGCGAGAGGGAATGCACTAGATCAGGTGGCTCCGATGTTTCTAGCCAAAGAAATGGGAGGATTTCAGCTGCTGTCAGCTGGTGCAGTTGAGGGACGGTCCTTGAAGAAACCTGCACTAAAACCCTTGGTAAGGTGAAGGAAAGGTGTCTGTGAGATGGTCGCCTGAGCCAGACGGGGCAGGGAGCGCTGAACAGGGACAAAACGAAACCACCTCTTCTCTCCCCGCCTCTCCTCCCCGTTTTGTTTTTGTTTTTAGCTTAATTGGTCTGTATCCTGCAATCCTACCCACAGGAAAAATGACACATCTGAAAAAAGCAGGAGGATTTCTTTAAAGCAGTCTTGTTCTTTTTTTTTGTTGTTGTTGTATTTTTGGTGAATATATATAGAATTGCCTGCAAGTTGTAAATCGAATTAAACACCATAGTTCTGAAAAACAAAATTCTCAGGGCTGTCTGTTGATTTCAAAGCTGGTGAAAACAAAGCAGGCTTTGAAATCTCTCCTCACGGAGCATTCTCCCCCCCTCCCTTATCATCTAAAAGATGGGACTGATAATGTTTGGTTTTTTATTCTTCTTTTGAAACAGTTGAAAAATGGTGTCTTCTCAATTAGGATGAAAATCCCCGTGTTTTTAATAAGGTCAGTGTAAGGTCTTCCTTAGCACGATGCTGGAATGCCTCAGTGCAGATCCGGAACTGCCGCTGAGAAAAACTTCAGTGTCTCCACAGAAAGTCCAGAGCCACATCTGCGCTAGATGTGCCAAAGTTGCTGGCTCTGGGGTAAGGTTTTTCAGCTTAGGAACCGGTCGCTGCGTTTTTAAATAACCACTCCTTCGTGCACAGCCCGGCTCAATGGCTTTTGTTTGTTTTTTTTCCTGGCAAGCTGCTGCAGCAGGGGCAGATCCTCCTCGGTCCCCTGCACGGCCCGGCCGAGGGCAGGGTTTTGGCGGCTGCGTTCTTTCCGCGCTCCCCTTTCGGCGAGGTAGCAGCCGGTAACAAAGAGGCCTGGCAGCCCGGGCAGACGGGGAGCGCTCACCACTAGGAGATGCAGTTGGATACTGAAGGCTGGAGAGCCTTAAAAAGCAAACCCCAAAACCCGAGCCAATAAATCCGCACTCTGGTGAACTTTTGCCTGCGAGCGTTGCAACAAAGCTGCTGGTGCCGTGCACGTGAAAAACCTCTCTGTTAGGAACCTCGGGACGTGGAACGCCTCCTCCAGGCCCTGCTGGAGCTGCAGCCTCCTGGCCATCCCCGGCCGTGCCGTCGCTCATCGCTCCCTTTCTCCGTGCCACCCCTGCTCCGCGGCTGTGCTGGCAGCGCCGTGCTGGCAGAGCCTCTCCACAGAGCGCTGCGGGCACCGAGGCAACGCCAGCGGCAGCGAGGCATCAACGAGACCAATTGTTTGACAACGACATATTCTGCATTTTAAATGCTCTTTGATTTCCTGGCAGCTCCCCCGTGCACTGCCCCTCCGTAATGCTGTCTAAATAACATTTGTCAGGTGAGGCCGCGTCTGGGCAGCGGGCAGGCCAGCCCGCAGCGCACCGCCAGTGATCAGGGACTGCCGACAGCCGCCGGCCGATCAATCCCAAGAACTTACTAAATGATAGATGGAATATAATATAAGTCATTATTTCCTCCTTACGCGCGAAAATGAATTATTCAGTGAAGATTTAGCCCCTTTTTATTACGACACTGAATTTATAGCACACACAAAACATAAATGCAGATTTCTCCTGCAGCAGCGAGACGAACTCCTTCTCCAGGCGGCGTGCGGGAGGTGCAGCCGTCCAGCAGCGCTGCACGGCGTGGACGAGATGTCCCAGCAGGAGGGGCACACGGCTGCCATGCGGGCGATGAGGACCTGCACCTCACTCAGCTGCCTGCTTCCACCTTCCTTAATGGACGTGATATTTTCAAAAGCCCCTGGCTGGTTTAGGAGCCCGACAGCCGTGTATTTCAGAATCACTGAGGCCCCCAGGACGCGTGTCTCTGGTGAGATGCAGAACCAGGTGTTAGTCAGGCCATCTAAAAGCTTACCTAGCGAACTCAGCGCCTCAATTTCCGATCTGTGAAGCGGGGTTGCTGTATGTTGAGAGGCGACCAGTGAGGCTAAAACCTGCTAACGAGGAGTAGGTGCTGTGAGAGTGCGTGGACAGATGTGTAAACGCGGGTTCAGCTGTCTGCAGCGCTACCAGCCACCGGCTGGTTGGGGTTATATCGATAGCCATAACTTTCCTTGTTGTTGGGATAAATGCTCCAACTTTTAATTGTGCGGCTAGGGACAATACTACCACTGAGCAGCAGTTACAGATGTCAGCTTCACAGTTCATTAGCTCCTTCCAAAAGTCTGTTGGGAGCTCGGATCTTTAGCACGAACGCTGGTGGCCAGGGAGGAGGAGAGTGCGTGCTCCCATCGTGGTGCCCGCGGGCATCCCGGTGTTGGGGTTGCTGCAACCCGGCCCCTTCCCTGGGGTTGTGCTGGCTGCAGAGGCTTTGGGAAGTGGCTGTGCTGGCCCCTCTGCTGCCTGCATGCACACATCCAGGGCGGTGAAGGTGGGTGCCTGGGTCCTCTGTGCTCGGACCAGGCGGCAGAGACGCTTGTTCTCTCTGGATCCCATCCAGAGATGTTACTAAAACTTGCTGCTTCCTTCTCCTACCAGGCAGGGAATCCCCTGAACAGTAATAAACCGTCCACAGGCACTCCTCTGTACTGCAGCACTTTTCATCTTGCATTAAACATGAATAACTAATCAACTCAGCGCAGGCCTGCTGATGAGAACCCCACGGCACGTGAGCTGCAGACGCTGCTTTCACGGCGCGGGTGACGGGCAGGACTGGGCAGCGCTCACCCCATGAGCACGCTGCTCCTGCACGGGGGCTGCAAGCACCCCCGGTGCACTGGGCCCGAGCCACTGCAGGTGGCTGCTCGCCCTGGGGTGAGCAAGGGGTGCAAATTCTGGAAGCTAAAGCTGTGGCCAAGCTGTGGCATTGCCCACTCAGAGATGTTCGAGCCATCACTTAATGTTTGGGTAAGGCATCTCTGCTGGAAAGGGCTCTTGGTGTGGCTCTGCCCACCAGCTGCCCCCTGCTCACCCTTTCCGTGCTCCCTGTGCAATTCGGCAGCGGGGTCAGGGAGGTTGTGGGGTGCCCTAACCCAGGCCTCGCTCCCCTGACGGCCGAAGCAGCCCCGGGGCCGGGGTCAGGGCTTGGGTTGGTGCTGGTGCAGCTGCTGGAATTTGACAGACACCCCTGGAGATGTGGGGCACAGCGGCTTGGTCCTGCTGGGCGGGTGGCCTGCACCCCTGATGGGGGCTACTTGGGGGGAAACTGAGTGCAGGCACCTCATGGAGCCGTGCCAGCAGCTGGCGGCCCCGCACTGCTCCCACCTCCTGCCGCAGCGCTGCCGGGCACCGAGCGGGAGCAAAGCTGAGGCTGGCACCGGGGACAGCGGGGTGTGGAGTGCTGGGATGTGGGGACACCGGGACACTGGGGTGGGGACACTGGGATGCTGTGATGTGGGGACACCGGGCTGACACCGGGATGGGCACACCGTGACCCCGTGCTGCTGGGCTGTGGGGGCCACCGGGACACCGCGCGGGGGCCACCGTGCCACGGGGCCGCTCCGCCCGGCTCCCTGCCGTCCCCTCACGCCCCCCCGGGCCCGGCTCCGCTGCTCCCCCTGCCCCCCCCCCCCAACACCCTCCCCGTCCCCTCCCGTGCCGGCGGGGGCAGCGCGCTCCCGGCGCTCGCTCCCGCTGGGCGGCTCGGGGCCGCGGCGGGCGCGCGCGCGCGCGCCGGTGACGTCGCGGCCGGGCCACGCGACGGCGGCGGCCCCGCCCCGTGGCGCGCGGGATGGAGGGAGGGGGGGGGGGGAGGAGGAGGAGGAGGAGGAGGATGGTGGCGGGGGGAGGGAGCGAGGGACGGCGCTGAGCCGAGCCGAGCCCACGTGTGACGGCTCTGGCCGCTGCCCCAGCGCCGCTCCGGCGAGAGCCTCCGGTAGCGGAGGGAGGAGGAGGAGGAGGAGGGGGGAAGGGAAGGGAAGGGAAGGGGAGCGGAGCGGAGCGGAGCCGGGCCGGGCGGGGGGCGGGCGGGGGGTGGGGGGGCTGTGGGGGCTCTCTGTGGCTCGGCGCGGCTCAGCTGCGGCCATGGAGGCGGACGGGAGCCAGGCGACCTCGGGCAGCCCCGGCGAGGCGCAGCACGACCCCGGGTAAGTCGGCGGGGAGGCGGCGGCGGGGCTGGGGAACGGGGAGCGGGGAGCGGGGAGCGGGGAGGGGGGGGGGCGGGGGCACGGGCACGGGCCGGGCCCCCCCCCTCCTCCTCCTCCTCCCCCCCCTTGCTCCCCTCCTCCTCCTCCCGTCCCCTCCCGCCCCCAGCCCCGCTCCGCTCCGCGCCGCCGTGCGGTGCCCCGTCAAAATGGCCGATCCCGCCCCGGCGCTCAACCCCGCTCTGCTCTGCCCCCCCAGCAAGATGTTCATCGGCGGCCTCAGCTGGCAGACCTCACCAGGTAGGCGCCGGGACCCCCCCGGCCCCAAAAAACACCGCCCCCCCCCCCTCCCTTTCCTCACGCCCCCCCCTTCCCCTCCCCATTTCCCCGGTCCCCCCCCCCCCCCCACACTCCCCTCGCCCCGCGCTGCCTCTGTGCTCTTCTCTCCGCAGACAGCCTTAGAGACTATTTTAGCAAATTCGGGGAGATCAGAGAGTGTATGGTCATGCGGGACCCCACCACCAAGCGCTCCAGGTAACCCCCCCCCACACCCCCTCACGCACGCACAACTTCGCCCGCGGGGAGCGGGGAACCCCCCCCCGGGCCCGGCCGGCACCGGGCGGCAGCGGGGAGGGGACGGGGCCGGGAGCGGGGCTCGGGGTCGGGGTCGGGGTGGTGGTGGGGGGGGGTGGGGGGGGGTGTGGGGGCGGCGTTGCCTCCGTGCCGCCGCTCCTCCGGTGCTGAGCGCCCCCCGCCCCCCGCTCCCTGTTCTTTGTCTCTCGCAGAGGCTTCGGGTTCGTTACGTTCGCGGACCCGGCGAGCGTGGACAAAGTGCTGGCCCAGCCCCACCACGAGCTGGACTCCAAGACGGTAGGTGCTGGGGGGGGGGGGGGGGGCCGCGCCGCGCTGTCATTGAGCCGGGCAGCACCGGCCTCCGCCGTCCCTTTCTTTTTTTTTTTTTTTATTTTTTTATATTTTTTTATTAGCCCCCTCCCGGAGTTCACTTTTACAGCGTTTCCTCTGGTAACTTTTCTTTTTTCCTTTTTCCTTTTTTTTTTTTTTTTTTTTTTTTTTTCCTCAATCCGAATCTTCCCATAGCAGCCGCTGGCTCCTCCCCCCAGCCTTGTATTTTATCGAGCGGTGACATTGAGAGGAATTGTAGGGGGAAATCTAACTTTTTTGGTGTTCCGCTGCAGCAGGCTTTCCGCAGGGAACTTTTTATTCGCTGCGATCGATTAAATTTCCTTAGCGGTGCGTGTGTCTCGGGGCAGGGGTGACTGACCATCAGATCGCCAAAGCTGCCTCTGGTGTCACTCCTGAAGCCTTTTTTTTCGGAGAGGTTTTCCCCTGCCCGGTAATTTTGGGGAGCTGTGCGAGAGCTCCAGGTTGGCGGTGGCAGAGCAGCCCAAGTCCTGATTTGTTGTCCTTTCTGCAAAGCTTTTTGCTACGCTCAGCCTCCAGTGGGTAACATAAGGAGACCGCTCACAAGATTATTCACTTGATCTATTTTTTAGTGAATGTTACATTTGCGTGTGGTTTTTTTTTGTTGTTTATTTTTAAACATGAAGTTCACCCCTTGACCTGACAGTGCACGTTCAGCCTTGGGTCAAACAATAGGTGCCTGGTGTGTGCAGCGCTGGGCCCTGTTTTCCTCCCTGCAATCGAGGCCACGCAGAAGGATGATGAAGTTTGCGTGTGCCTTACTTTGTTTCAGTGCTCAGCCTCAGCAAACCTGGAGGGTGGGGGAAAGGACGCCGGTAGAGGTCATTTTTGCTCTGGTACCGATCGGTCTGAGGAGGGTCGTGTTTTGGGAAGGGAAGGATCGTATTGGTTCAACTGTCTGGCAGAGAGCTTCTGCTGAACGTATCAAATGTGTTCGTTGCTGTAACCGTCCTTTATAGCGTGCATTCTGGAGCTGAAATGTTTTAACGCGAGCGTGGTGGTAGGGAGAATCCTGTCTGAGGGCTGGAACATCCTGCGTGTACCTGGGCGGATGAGATGCAGTTAACGGAGGAATAGAACGAGCAGGGAGCAAACACGAGTGTGTGATTTTTAATGTGATTTCTGTGAAAACAAAAAAACCCAAAGCCCTTGTAGAAGCAGGTGGAATTTAGTGTTTCAGTTTGACCTACAAATTCTGTTGGGCTTGTCTGAACACGTAGCCCATGCTTTCACATGCCTTAATAATTTGATTTTAGGTTTAATCAGATATGGTATGATAACTGATTCTACTGTGCTTCAGAGATTAAAGTCACCAGACTTTCCGTGTACAGCTGTATTCTCTATGTGTTTTAAAGATAAATTTAGATAAGAAGAACAAAGACAAACAGTATCTTGAACGAGAGTTTAAAAAAAAAAAATCATGGGAGGACACCTTGTCTCATTTCTGCCTATAATTAGGTCCTCCGCCAGCTTTTTTCCTTTATCACCATTTAGTCTCTGCAATACATTAATTTTCTTTTCCTTGGGGAAGGGGTGAAAAGCTTGACCAGGACAAATTTGCCTCGATTTTGATTGTGTGATAATGACTGAATCAATTTGAAAAACAAATCAGCCTTACAGTCAGAATGCAACCTAAAAGTAACGCACAGAGCTAGCCAGGCTCCCTTTCAGACATTTATCTGTAAACGTATTGTAGTAACTGTTCTTTAGTATAACATAGCATTTGACTCTGTTTCAACGTTCAGCACAGGAGGCAGATCGGTTGGGTATTGGCATGGAAACGTCGCTCTTGTTTACAGTTACGTTAAAAGCTTTGTTTAGGTAATGGCCATTCATATCAGAAATAGTATTATAGTCATTTCCTAGAGGACTTGTAGATACAGTAAGTAGAATTGTACCTAACTAACTAATTTTTTTTTTGGTAGAACTTTTTTTTTTTGGTTGTTGTTTAAATAGTTGACAGGGTTATGCAAAAGGTATGGATTTGACATGTTTATTGGTAGTGTTCGTCTGAAAATGCTGATGGTGTGCATCCAAAAGTTCTCGTGAAGGAAAATCACCGATTGAAGAAACAAGTGCTGTTGCTGTGGTGCAAAGAACTCCATGCTCTTTGAACTGACCTTCAGAAGTGACTGTTTTGCCTCAGAATTTAATGGCTCTCCCAACTTTTTTTTTGCCAGTGGGACTCTGCAGCATTGTCGTTCTGGTGGGACTGGCGTTCTCCTTTGTTGAGAAATCTTTGACTTGAGAAGCAAACATAGAAACGTGCATATTTGCCTGTACCTTTAGGTATCTCTGTGGAAAATCCATACCTGTTGTATTTCCCCAGTAGACAAATGCCTAGTCAGTGCTGAATATATTTGTAGATAATGTTAATCTCTATGAAAAGGTTAGCTTTCTAGATAAAGAATTCTACTTTTTATGCTTTTTGAACAATTAAGTGGCATGTAATCGCTCATTTCTCAGGTATGTTTTAAAAAAAGGAAAGATGCTCTATTTGTATCCGATGCAGACAAATTAGTTTATCAGTTGCACATCAAATGTTTGTGATGTTTGCAATTTTGACATATTAATTGAGTAAAACTGCTTTTTAGGAGAGGCCCGTGGTTATTTATGAGTCAATTCACCACAGGAATGACAATACCAAATTGAAATATCTCCTTGTTCAGGGTTAGCTGGGGGCGTGGGGTGAGGGGGGAGTGGGAATATAACAAAAACCAAGCCCAAACTATCATAGGCTCTACTTCTTTACATATACCTTAGGATGATCAGGATTAAAGTTTGTTATGCAGTCAGAAATGACACTGAAAGCAGTTGCAAGTTAAGGTAGGATTTAGTCCTTTAAAACATCCTTTTCCAGTCTCTTTATTTAGAATGTGTCTGTGTGCAGATGCTGCTAAAAAAAAATAAATAAAAAATACAGGTGCAATCAGGAGCACGTAGACATTTTATTGCAGTCATTTTTAAAGATGACAATTTTAGATGGACATCTGTTCAGAAGGTGGGATTTTTTAAATTCACATTCAGCCATTCATTTATGATGCTTTTTATTTTTAAGTGATTTTTGACAGGTAGAGAACTTTTAATTTTTAAAGGTGACCCATGTGGAATTTTTTTTTTGTCAGTTGCAGAAGTGGCATTTTGGAATTGCAAAGTGGACAGGGTTTCTCATTTATGCAGCATGATGGGAGTCAGTGCTGTACCTAAAAACAAGGGACTGTGGGGTGAAACAGATTTTTTTGTTGTTGTTGTTCCTTTTTGTCTCTGTGGTAGCGTGCTTCATTCAAGAATGCTTTAGGTAATTCCTTCATGGAAAATCTTTAAGAAGTTGGTCCCTTACGGTTTAAAGTGCCTGCATGTTTTGTCTTGCTCTCTTCTTTTTCCACCCCATAGTCTTTGATTGCTCACCCGTATTTTTTGAGGGAAGCTGTATACCAGATCAATTAGTGATGTTGTTATGAAGGATAATCTTGCATTCCTTCTAACGATTTAGTTCTAATAATTAATCGAGGTAATCTGACTTCTGAGTTCTGCATTTCTTTTTTTGTGTGGTGTTGCTAGTCAGTTGACAAAACAGAAAACCAAAAAACGAAGTAACCCAAAGCCCAACTGAAGGAAGGTGCAGGTGTCAAAACCAACAGGTTAAGATCTTGATCAGGAGTGCAGATTTTTCTGTGCAACCTCCAGAGCATGCAGATATGGTTTAGCGTGCAGTTTTGTTGTACAGGTAGCACCCAGAGGCTACACAGAGCTCCCTGGGTGCGAGCAGAGATCATAGCCCCGAAGTTGATGCAGGGGATGTACGGAAGAGATGTTTTCTTCCTCTCTTCCTATCTCCCTCCCCTTGCCAAAAAAACTACCTGACAAACCGAGACTGTGATCTGTCACTTCCAAAGTAGTTCTAGATGACCCAGTGTGCTGAATTGTAAGCCTGAGAAATGAGGGATTAATAATTCAGTGATTTAAAAAATAAAATAAAAAACAAAAAAACAAACCCTGACAACAAAAGCTATCTTGTTGATTTCCCCTTTCTTTTTCCTCAGATTGACCCCAAAGTTGCATTTCCCCGACGAGCACAGCCTAAGGTAAGTAGGAGGATCGATAATAGGATTTTAGGCACACAGAGAATCATTGTTGCCAGGCAGTTCAGGTTTCAAACAGGGAATTGGCAATGAAAGCTTTTAAAGCCGGAGTGCATGGCGTCTTAAGGGTATCAGCGTATGGCTGTGAAACTACAGGAGAGCTGCTTTGTGCGATATTACGTGTCTCCAGTTTAACCGTCTCCTTGCAGAGTGCCGCTCAGCTGCCGCTGGCTGAAAACCAGAGGCTTCTCGTTGTGGTGGGAGATCGTTGCTGCATTACTCGCGTTTGTTATGCTATTTTACGCAATGTGTTTTGCATGGTGTTTATGAAGAGCGTTTGGATTAAGAGCAGACTTCGGGCTTGTTTTGAGCTGAGCTTTCAGTTCTGTGGTTGTGATGGAGGGGAATATATCTCTGCCTTCATTGTTTGCAAGTTTTCTTTTGTGTAACTTCAGAGATGTGTTTGCAGACTTAATAAGTGTTGGATAGCAAGTTTCTGATGAAGCTCTGAACTCTTCAGGCCACAGGGTGTTCTTTTGCAAGAGCAGCGAAACAATGAGCTGCAAGTCCCTTACCGCTGGCTGGAGGAGTGACCTTCTTGCAGGGCACTCTTGCTGTAGTGCGGCCGGTTTCCGCGCAGGGACAAAGATGCTGTAGCTGTGTGCAGCGATGCTTCTGTCCTATTGCTTGCTCTGAAGCATCGCCAGGTGCCATTTCCTCCGGAGGACCTGCTTATGGAATAGGAGTGGTTGTTGCTCTTTAGGCTGTGGCTAATGAAAGCAACAGTTTCAGATCCAAATGTGTGGGCAGTTGCATTTGAATTCTGAAAGTCAGAGGCCAAAAGAAAACTTTTGGAATCAACTTACTGTTATGATTTGTTTCTGAGAATCTATAGGAAGAATTGAATTTATCTGGTGTACGCCACTTGCATACACTGTAATCACCTTGAGTTGCTTTGGTGTCCTGTTTAGAAAGTGGGAAGATGACTGCAAAGTTGTAGAGGCACGTTTATAATACGGAAGAACAGTTGAAAGCTTGTGGCATGAGATTACCTGAGCAAATTTAATCTAACAATTTTATTGTATATAGCTTTTATGAAAGCAAGCAGTTCAATAGTGTGTGGAACTATAACATTATATATCGTGCAAAGCATGCATCTGGAAAAAACAATGTATAATTTATGAACCTTAGGCATATGGAAGGAGAGGTGCTAGTGATTTCTTTAGAATAAAAGCAAACAACAACAACAACAAAAGCTAACAGCCTACTTGCAGAATTTTAAACCAAACTAATACAGTCAAGTATTTAGGGGTTCTTTTCTTCATTGGACATATCTAATAACTAATTAGTGAATAATGAGTTGCCTGGCTTGCTTCCATGCTTAGCAGAGTTTATAGTTCGTAGGGTTTGTGGCTTCTGGATTATGTTGTTGAATTAATGCTGTCTTTCAGATAAAATTCAGGAAACTTTAAAAATTTGTAAGGTTTCACGATTCAAGATGATTATCTTGCATGAGGGTGATCTTGCACTGTGGTTGCTGTTCCTTTCCCCCTGCCCAATACTTTTAAAGGCTTATTTACTTTATAAATTGTTTTCATCTACCAGGTATCTGTTTCTGTAGCGCTATTTGTAAAAGTTAATAATAGTTGCAACAGAGCTGTTAAACTGTCCTTTGTGATTTCTTCTAAAACAGTAAATAAATAAATAAATAAATAAAACACCAGAAAAAGGGCATGTCTTATGCAGTGGAAATAAGTGTGTTAAATTGACCTGATTTTTGCATTGTTTAACAGGAAGTTTTTACGAAAGGGATTTTGGTTTTCCTCAGGTAACTTTTCTTGGTAGTTTTTTGCTTTTGGTGAAAAATGTGTGGGGTCAGTTCTGGAATGTACGATGCTCTTAGCAGGAACTGCTCTGTCTGGAGAGAGGTCAGCGCTGTCTGTGGCTGCTTTTTATGGACTTGTCCCTTCTAAGGTGCTGGGATTTCCACCGGGTGTGTGTGGGGGAGGAGGGACAAAAGACTTTGAAGGGGCTTTATCACAAAACTGGAGAAAATCGTGTGCAGTGAAGAACAGATTTTACATCATTTGTGATACATTATTCTGGACTGTATTTTATAATCTGGATTTTTTTGTTTTCTGTTTTTTAATTAGATACTGAATTAAGGTTTTGGACTTCAGTTGTTCATTTATCCCAGTTGAACAGTGAGTGCTCAGCGTTAAAATGCGACCGTGCTTTAGTCTAATTAACTAGCTAATGCTTGGGTCTGTGGAGATTAATGGCATTTAATGAAACGTCTCTGTCTTTCTCTAGGTTCAGGGGAAGGCTTTTTATTTTTTCCATTTTCCCCCACTGGCTGTCCTCCTGGACGCGTGTAGCCAAACGCAAAGGGCTCGGCTCTCTGGTGGTCTTGGTAACGGGTACGGGGCTGGGGAGGAGGAGAGGAGGAGGAGGCTGGGCTGCGGGAAGGCCACGCTCGCTCCTGGGGCTGCCGGCAGCTCCTTCCTTCCACCGGGGCCTTCCTCCCTCCGGGAGCCCTCCCGACCTGCCCGGGGTGCTCAGCTCCGGCCGGCCATGGGTTCTGGGGCCGCACGCGCCCCCTTGCCAGATCACGCCTCGCCATGGCCTGCGGGGTTACACTGGCTTTTCTGTGTGTGCACAATGATTTGTGTCTGTTCCTTCCCCCCTTCGGATTGATTTTAATTGGCTGGGCCTCCTCTTTCAGACCGTGTCCCAGTAAAACGCTTTCTTTTGGGCTTTTTTTAACTGCATCTTCGTGATTTGACACCTCTCTGGTGATGCAAATTGGTTACTGAGCGAGAAGTGGCAGGCTGTAACAGCGGAGCATTCTTCCCTGGTTTTCTGAGAATGACCCTTGCAGAAAATCCTCAGTGATTGCCTCCAGTGGATTACGCAGTGATGTGTAATCCTTCTCTCCTTGTGAAGTCCAGGATGACTTGAAGCCATTGTTTTTGGAAATGTGCTGTAGGAGTTTGACTCGTTGAGGTTCCAGTCCATGGCTATCAGCGAGATGAAAAGAATACACATCCATGTTCTGGAGGCTGCTGTTCCTTGATAACAATCTGTCCTGCTTCCAAATGCTGGAATGAGCTCTCTAACAGTTGATTGTTTGTAACTCTGCTGACATAAAAATCCTTAAAAAGCAGCTGTGACGGGGGTGGGCAGGGGAAGGAAGTAGTTTAGTGCCCTTTTTTTTGAATACCAAAGACTACTGTCACTTGACTTGTGATATACGCAGCCTGTCAGCTCCGACCTTACCTGCTGTGTTAGGTTGGAAAAGCCCTAGCAAATTTAGCACGTTCACTAGATGTTCTCAAATGGGAGCAATTTCCAGCCCCTGCGCCACCTCCCCCTTCCTTGGAGAGTGTTTTTTACAAAGAGAAAGGGGAAGAGGGCAAAAAAAACCCACAACACACCCTGAAGAGCAGAAATGCAGCATCCTCAGTCCATGAAGATGCTCTTTGGTCATCAAAGCGTGCTTGTGTAACTTACTGGTACGGATATTTGGATGCTTTGTTGTGCAAAGCAGTGTGTGAGGCAGATAAAACTTCACTCCAGACTTGCAGTTAGTGAGGCTGCTCCCTGAGCTGTGCTTTGTGCTCGGGTTCCTCCAGCGTGGGACTGCGGAACCTGTTCTGGCACCACGATGGGGCCATGGTGCGTGTGGCTGGGGGTTGATGTGGCAAGCCAGTAAGCTGGAGGTCCTGGTAGCAGCGTTCACAGCATTCGCCAGCACCACGTGTGACCTGCCCACTGCAGTCTGCGTCCCCTGCAGCGGCTCTGGGGCAGCCCAGCTGCTGCTGGGAGCTGCTGCGGTCTGAGTGTCTGCTGACCACCAGGAGTAGAGCTCGTTCTTGTCAGGGCTGTGTGTGGTAATTTGGGATCTAATCTGCCTTGGTTGGGCATGGTATTCTGGGGACTGTCCAGCACAAAACAGTAAAATGGCTTTATTTGGTGAGACACACACTTAGCCTGGTAGTCGAATGGTGACGCTGCGTACCGGTGTTTCTGTTAGGTGTGTTTCATCCTGACAGAGGACAGCACAGGACCGATAACTGGTTCTGGCATCGCTGTGCTCAAGTCAGCCAGTGTATCGGCAAGCTGTGCGTACCTTGTCTGTGGCCTAGCTGCTTTCCTGTCTGGCCGGGCCCATGGATTGCAAGAGGTGCAGTCGTACACATCTGTTCCTCCTCTCTGGGCGAAAAACAGAGCATCAACAACTCTCCTTTCATTGGAGTTGCTCCGGTTAAACCCACGTGAAGCTGGCTGTTCCAGAGCAGCAAATGGAGGGCATGCCCTTTTGGAATAACACCCGGGCTAACCTGGGATTTTTTTTTTTTTTTTTAAAGCAAAACAGTGGATTTAGATGTCTGATTCCAATTAAGTTAACTGTAGGTGGGGTGTCTGCATCCCTTGGCTGTTTGATAAGCATGAGCCAGAGTAGCGGAGAGATTTTATTCCAAAACAAATGATGGACCTTGGAAATCAAGAGTTCTGTTGTTTCCTCCCCTGCTTCTTCCTCTAAACTCCTCCGGGTTAGTCCCAGTACTTCCCTTCTTGCTTTAAGTATAGGGTAGACTTTGAAGTCCTTTTCAAAAGAATGCAGCCTGAACACACTAGCAGAGCTTGGGATTCTTCCTTTCCTACCAGGCTCAAGAGCAGGTCGGTCAGACCTTTTTGCTATTAATTCTATTATTATTTTATTCCCTTGCATTTGCAGGTCTGGATAGAATAAGAGAGGTAGTATTTACTACTCTTGGCATTGGGCATATATGTGTACCTTAATATTACTGCTTTACCTGCTGCATACAGAGTATGAAGCCTTTGCCAAGCGGTATGAGGGACTTCTTTTTGCAGCTGATGGCCAGTGCGTGGTATCTTCAGCCTGCCCTGATGCAGATGCCTTGTTCAGCGTAAGCGGCTCTTAAAACTCGCCTCTGGCATCAGGTGCTGAAATGAAAAAATTGATGAGTCTGAGTCTTGGCTGATCTTCTCAGGTAGTAGAGGATCAGGGTTTTAAAACCCATTATTCTTGGGCTCAGCTTCTTGCTCTCTGTGATCTGTGTGAGGCAGAACATGATCTCTGTTCTTTCGTGCTGGCAGCCAGAGGAAGAAGTGGCTGTGCGAGGCATTCTGTGAGTGCAGAGAGTTTTGTCAGAGGCAAGAGCTGAGTTGGATTTTCATCACTTTGTTATTTTTGGAGATGTAAACATTTATTTCTTCTCCCTAAACACTCAGGTAGATGCTCACGTTGTCCTTAATCCCCAGAGACTGTCCTGTTCTTGTGTAAAATACATGTCTTTCTGTTATCATGGCCTAAAGACGTCTTTTGTTTACAAAAACACAAAAGCTGTGTGTAGTGTATTTTTCATTTTAACTTACTGCTGACTTAAAAATTAAAATTGAACATTGCTTAACTTAACTTTTTTATCTTAATGTGTTTCTCCATTCCCTTTGTTTTCCTTTATTATTAGATTTTTTTTAATGTCATCTAGCCGTAACTTTTCTCCACTAAGGCCTGGGTGCTTGAATATGCCTGGAAAGGGTCTGAAATAAGGGAGGATAGGGAGATGGAAGAAGAGCAGCATGCTAACACCCTTGTACACTCCTCTCTGCTTCCAGATTGAGTACATCTCGTCTGCAAAGTGCTGAGCCTTTATCAGCCCGGGGGTAGGTCTACTAATGACTGATCTAAAACCATCAAATTCATTTATTTGTCACTGCCAGTGACAGCCCAGTTAATGCTAATGGATTCTTTTTTTAGCCTGTTGACTCTAGTGATAGTCTCATAAATGTTGTGAAATCCAAAGCATTAGGGGAACTTGTAACTTATTTTCAGAGGAGAGCAAGTGAATCGGGGTAAAGTGACGTTTGCAGATCAAGGTATATGCTGTGCTGGGAAGGAAAAAGAACAGCTCTTCGATTTTGTTAAGTCACACGAGGATGTCTTTGCTGTTCCTAATAGTTATTTGACTTCTCAAGTGTGTTTTAATGTTCTCTTCAAACGCGTTTTGGGTCATGCTCTAAAGGGAAGGGAAGCTGTAGATAGAGCCAGTCATGTTACAGGGAAAAAAGGGCTTCTTTCAGAAACTGGTTCATCTGCAGGGCCTGAATATTCTCTGTCCCTATTGTGCAAAAGCACTTAAGCATATACTTAAGTTGGCATAAGCATGTGGGTAAGTGCTTTGCTGAATCAGGATGGACTAAAAGCACGTTATTAAATGCTTTGTTGAACTGAGGAGCCTGTAGCAGAAAAAGATTAAAAGATTACTTTGTGTGTTTGACAGTACTTCGTATACGGTCAGTTCCATCACTTCCTTCAGAGATGGCCAGTTTCCTCTCTCTCGTTTTTCCTCTTCCACCAGAGGATCTCTCTCACAAGAAAATACTAACCTGCTGTTGCCTCAGAAAAGTAATTGCAGGCATGAGGCTGGGTCTCTGTAGTATCTGACTTTTTTAAAAAAAATCGTCTAAGCTTAATTTAGTCTAGTCCTGCAATCACACATTCTGTTTGCCTTAGTCACTGGAATAATTCTGTAAACTATGTGAGTAGTGTTCAACATGGCTTAGGTTTCTAAGATGATATTGCTGTAGAAATTGTGGTTTGCTGAGTAACTTTCAAGTTAATGTGAAGCCCTGTAGAGGGATCAGCGTGCTGTATTAATAAGTTACTTCTAAACTTTGACGTTCTGCTGCTCTCCTGGTGAAAATGTTTCCTTTATTTTTTGAGTGCAGAGAAAATGTTAAGAATGTTAGGAAGTGCTTTGCCCTTGCTCAGTCGTTCCTCGTGCTGGGACGTCTGCAGCTGTATGTATTGTTGCTGTATGTATTGTTGTGATCAAGTAGGCTTAATTTATGTATTAAGATTGTACTTGGGGCTTTAGATTAGAAGAAAAGACCCTACCCTGCTAACGCTTTTGAAGCATTACACGTGAGGAATAGTTCCAGAGACTTCAGCAAGAGCAGTTAAATGCAAACAGGGCTTCTTAATATGTTGGTGAAGTGTACGTGGCAAGAAGGGTGAGGGGAAAGTAATATCGACAGCAGCAGAAAGCGCCATTCCCTCTGCCCTTCCCTCCCCCCAGCAAGGACTTGCATTAATTTCCCATTGACTCTGATGTACAATAGGGAAGAGGTTTCAAGCTGACTGAAGGGGCAAAGGTCCAAGAAAACTACTGTAGCAAGAGCTGATGTAGAGTGACAGTAATGAGGTGGCCTGGCAGGTGGGAGGGAAAACGGTGGGGTGGGGGAAAGAAACTAATATCTAGTGAATTAAGTAGTTCCCAAGGTTTGAAGTTGTTAAGTCCTGTTGGTTTTATTTTCTTCTGTGTGGGCCTTGTAACTATGAGATGCAGCCAGAGCAGGGCCGCTGTGCTTCGTCCCTTGGCTGGGAACTTGGGCAAAGCCCTGGAGCAATTCCAGCCCTTGTGGCTTAGCCCAGCTCATTGGGAATGCTGGTATTGCCTGGAGGATATGAAATTCTCGTCCCCCCAAACCTGTCCTGTGCTGTTTCCCTTTGTGTTTTAGTATTCCTGATTCTGAGCTCATCTTTATGCTGTTTTGTGGGTCGGTTTTGCATGAACGGGAAGGTGAGGAGCATAGGGAGAAAAAGTGTTTTGAAGATTTGATTTGTTTAAAATAAGGACTGTGAAGTGCCAGCAAGAGTTCCTGCTCCTTGAATGCTGGCAGAAATAGAGAACCTACTAGGTAGAGAGTCAGTAGAGGTTTTTGTTAGAATTGCTGTATAAATGTACAGGAATCCTCCTGAAGGGTGAGTAGATGGGGTGTGTAAGGAGTTTGCAAAGAGCGGGGCGTTTGTCCCAAGCATCTGGAAGTCCAACTGGACTGAGAGGTATCTCTCAAGTTGGAGGTGTGGATTGTGACAAAAGATCATCAATAGCAAACCCTTAGGGCTGGTTTTCTGTTGGGTGCACTGCTGGAGAAAGGTGCTGCTGCAGGGACCTTGCTGGTGTTTTTTCTGCAGCACTCACTGAAAGCAGGAAACGTGTAGTTTTCCATTTGGCCCTGTTATCAATCATTTATGTTCAGAGATGCACAGGTGCTGTTCTCTGCTCGGAGTCTGAGCTGCACATTGAGCTTGATGCATACATGGTGTTTATCCTGTGTCTGCCAAAGGTTTGCAAAATGTTGCAGAGGGTTATAGAAGATGCTCGTTTGCTGGTGAAATCTGCCTACTTCTGGCATTGTATGTGGCAGACCCGCAAAGTTTAAAGCAACACTGTGTGCTTCCTGAAGTGTAGGAGGGAACAGAAGACATGGAAAAGAAAGCTGAAGTTGATGTGGAGATGTGAAATACCGCAGGAATTTGCTGAGGAGACGGGGCTAGCACCCCACCTTTTGGTGCAGGGCTGCTGTGGCGTTAAACGCCGTGCCTCTGCTCTCTGCAGCGTCCTGAATCTCCTGGGAGACCTCACGCGAGTCCCACACAAGCCCTGAGCCAGCTGCAGGGAGGGGTGTCGGTCTGGTGGCTGAGGCTCCCTTGTGTTTTTGTTTCAGTTTGCTCGTTTTCTTATGATTGATATATTTGTACTAGATAGCTCACCTTCCTCCCCAGTCAGTGCTGTAGGTCATCTCGATAACTCTGGCCCTGGCTGGGTGGCCTGCTGAATATGCACACACCTGAAGCTTGGTCTCCACCCTGTTCAAACTGTACTCGGTGATAAAGCCCCCTGAAAACCTGCTCTTTGTGCCGTGATGGTCATGTCCCAGGAGCACCGAGGTCAGCACAGCCTGGCGTCGGTGGAGGTGGGACTCTGAGGAGCGTGGGGGAACCCGGACAAAACAAGGCCCTGCTGCTGCTGGGGATGCTGCCCCTGAGCCTGAAGAAGCAAGGGCCGGAGGAGAAAATGGCACAAGGGATTATCCGAAGTATCTCAGCGTGGCAGCACACGCAGCTGTTTCCTGAGCCCCGGGTTCGGTGCTGTGAGGTAAACGGTCTGCTCTGCTCTGCTCTGGAGAGATGCTGACGGCGGCCCTGGGCGTTGGGAAGGAAGTGCGTGAAGCGAAGCAGTATCGAGCGCTGCCAGCTCTTTGTGACTCGTTTGAGGGATTAAACTGAGGTTTTTTTGTTTTTAACGACTTTTGATTGAGAACTCAGGAGGGAGGCCCTGACTCGAGAGCCCCGGTGCTGTGGGGGCACGGCGGAGGTTGCAACTGCCGAAGGCTGACGTTCCTGCTGCGTGCTCGGGTTTCCGAGCTGCGCCAGCGGGGTGAGGCTCTGGGGAGGGGGGAAGCGAGATAAGGGCGCTAGGCCGCAGCGGGCGAGGTGGTTTGTGGTGCGAGTTAGGGCCGGCGCCGTCACGTGGCGCTGCGGGCTGCCATGGGGGCTGGGGCGCAGCGCTCGCCTGGCGGCTCCGGGAGGCGAGGGCAGGGGCTGGCGGCGGGCTCGAACACGCACGGCACCGCGTGGATGGTCCTGGTGCCCTCAGAAACGAGAGGAGAGGAGCGAGCACGCGAAGCTGCAGGTGTCCTGGGGGCCCTCTGCCTCCAGCTTGCGTTGGCTGCTCTCTTCCCCGCAGAGCTGGGCGCTCAGCCATGCCGGACGCTCCTCCGCCCCCGTGGCCCAGCTCCTGGAGCCTGGCGTTCTCCTTTGTGCAGCGGGACCGTGACCGCTGCTCGCAGCCAGGCCCTCGTCCTTCCCTGTCAGAGCCTGGAGGGGTGGCTGTGGTGGTTCCTCCATCGGGTGTCCCGATGTGTCCCCACCGAGGGGTGCGTTGCCGGAGATGGGCTGCGTTTAACTGCACATGCCTGTCCCCCCCTGCTCGCCTGGGGGTCCCTGCCCTGGTCAGCCTGCATCCCGCGGGCGGGTGGCACGGAGGGGAGCTGGAGGGAGTCTCCTGCCAGGTGCCTGTGTGCTTTAAATCCCCAAGTCAGCCTAATCCTGGTGAATCACCGTGAACTGTGATCAAAGCATTGGGTTATGCATGCGATGTCCGCAGCAATTTATGTACGAAGAGGGAGTTGGGCTTGTCTCGTGTGACTTTTTTTTTTTTTAATTTGTTTTAATCTGGTCACATCTTCTGTGTTATATCTTCCAGATCAAATAAAATGATAGCTGAAAGCCATCCATGGTTAAGATTTCCCCCAAAGTTTTGTGAGCGTGGCTTTGATTTTGTTGTAGCTATTAGAAATCAGTTCAGATTTCTGGGCTGCTGTTTTTGAGGTATCTTTAGTGGATATTTTAGTAGGGGTATTTCTTTTTTCTCTCAATCAATTTATCTGTATGTGTTAGGGGGTCGAGAAAGCAAAACATAAAATACAAAAAATGAAAGCAATTTAGTTACCAGTCCAAAGGCTTTAATGCTAAAGAGCCATGAAGAAACTTTATTGAAACTATAATTGCAGACATAAGCAGTGATTATCTGTCTTCATGCTTTTATAGTCCCCATCACTGTCATCTGAACACATCAAGCTGATGAGAGCGTGTGTGGAACTTTATTCAGCTGATGCTGCGTAATCCTGATCTCTTGCAATATGTGGAAAGTAAAATAAAGTGTCAATTCATTTGAAAATGATGGTTACAGAAAAAAGGGAGGGAGGACAAGTATCCTTGCAGAAAACGTAACCTTATTTCATCCAGTTTGCAGCTGAAGGAATGTGGTTGACAGGGCAAGCATCTTATATGGACAAAATGAAAAGAGAATTTTCTGTTTCTCAGTGTTCTTAGAGGTCTTTGGCAGGTGCATTCCTTCATCTGCAGAGGGTGCATCCCTTTGTTTCCTTGAAATGTTCTGAATTTCCTCCAGCTGAGAGAAGGACAACAGCACCTGTTTGTCTTGCCGAGAACTGGAGATCGTTGGATCAAGGCAGACAAATGGATGCTGCCAAGCGCTTCTTGAGGTGGAACAGAGATCAGAGAGCAAGTCCTGAATTGCTTGGCCTGCTTATTGGTGCTGGTTATGCGGGCAAAAATGTGCTCTGGGCTGTAAAGAGGCAGAGGGAGGAAGAGGTAATTTGGTGGTTATGTGCAAGATTATTTTCCTGCTGCTTGGCAGGTCTGAAATGCGCAGCGTTAACGTGCAAGTAGTTTTTGGTGAGCTCGCTGGGTGCTGTGTACATGACGTGGGGCTGTTCTGTAGAAGGAGAGCTTGCACTTCCAGTACAATTGAGTGAATAAATCTGATGTGGCATTCTTGAATGGTAATCTGGTGCCTGTTTTTGTAAGGAGGATCTTAGGTCTTCACTGCCCTAAGAAATGTGAGAGGCTTTCTGCTGCCTGGCAGCCAGAGTGATAGAAGCAGCAGTACGTGCAGAGCTCTGGGGGCTTGCATTGAGGTTAGCAGACCAGGATGGATGGTTTAAGTTTCCTTGTTGAGGCCAGGATTATTAGGGCCTGGTTGCTGTCTTTTCTGTCCCTTGCTCTCCTGCTTTTTGTGTTTTCCAGGCAGGTGTGTAAATGCCTGAATTAATTTCTAAGTCTCATAACTTCCATCGAAGTCAGCTGCTCGGGGTTACTGAGGAAGTCAGTGGAAGAAATGAGATAGGAGCCAGGAGTAGTTCCGTGATTTCTTAATGAGCAGGACATGAGTAGTTCAGGGCTAGGTTTGGGCTGTAAGTGGACTGTTCTGTGGATGATCTCTGGGTAACGGAGGTACTTTTTGGACAAGAAACTGCTATGTTTTTTTCTTCTTTTCACCCGTAAAATTTGGAGGCAAAAAGGCAGCTCTTTTGATGGAGGAAAGCATGCAGGAGAATTCACAACTTCTAAATCTGTTTTCATTAGCACTATTATTTACTATTATCTGTTATTTACTCTAGGTAAAAACCATGAGCGACCACGTACATTTCTGGTGGACTTTTCTAAATTACTCATTGCTGGTTGTCTTTGCTGTCATCGAGGTTGGCAGGAGTTAACTGTAAGCTTCCATTAGAGCAGGTCAAAGCAAAGCTCCTAAATTGCTTGATACACTCATGGCCATTTCAAAAACACAACTAGAAAACTACTAGCAAAGTGCCTAGATACACAAAGAAGTAAGGTAATGCAGTTTTTAGAGGCATGTACCTGCCTGGCTTCTATTTGAAAACAAAATGAGGTAGTGATATTTTGAGAGTTTCTGGTCTTCATCTTAGTGAGGTGCCAATGAAAAATGGTTCTTGGAGAAATTTCATTGAAAATGAAAGTCTGTGGGACACAGGTTTCTGTAGACATCAGCATCTTCTTTTTGTAAAAGACTGAAGTGCTGAAATGACTGGAACTAGCTCAAATCTGACCCTGATTCTCATCACATGGAGATGAGCTAAGTGATTGTCATCGCTCTTGTTTTATGGATGTGGAAAACAGAAGTGCTGCTCACGTGTCCTGCAACGTCCAAACCGGTGGAAATAACCCGTGCCTCCAAAGAGGGCTGCTGCTGACCGGCCTCGGGTGCGTGCTGCCCTGTGGGGCTGTGCCTGTGCCGCCTCTGCGCTGGTTAAAGGCAGGAGATGAGGGCGCGAGAAGCCAGCAGCGTCCTGGCTGAGCTGTGGCCGGTGCAGTGCGAGTGGTGTTGTGATGTCTTCAGTTCCCACCAGGGGACAAAGCTTTGTGCAAAGCCTGCCCTGGTGTTGCATCGCGGGGCTGTTCGGGAGCTGGGGAGCAGGCGTGAGCCAGTCGTGACAGCCCTCTGCCAAGGGCTGATGCTGGCTTATTGGAAACAGTTGTTCGAAGTAGGCCTGGTTACACTGGGCATTCAAAGCATCCGAAGAATGGTGCTGGTGCTGTTTGCTGTCTGAGGGGGGACAAACGGATGCAGGGACTAGGCTGGAAAACGCTTAAAACGTGGAGGCGAGTGGATGGAGCACAGCACTGGGGCTTCTGCAAACAGCCTGGGGCAGGGAGGGGAAGAGCTGAGCGGAGAAGGGCGCTCTGCTGCCGTCCCCTGAACTTCTGGGGGATGCTCTGTGTGTGCCAGCGGGCTGATGTGACAATGTGAGGGTGAGGGTTGTGTGGGGGGACATCCCCCCCAGCATCAGCACGGGTGGCAGCGCTCAGCTCCTTCCTCAGCTGCCCCTAAGCCTCCCTCTACCCCTGCTGCCCGGGAAGCCTCCTGAGGGCCAGGCAGAGCCGTCCTCGTGCCCGCAGAGGACTTGCCTGAACAGCACCCTTGTCGGGGAGGTAAAACACAGCAGGACCCCCCCCCAGGCCCCAGCCTGAGCACCCCAAAGGCTGCGCCCTGCCGTGAGGCGCGGGAAGCTCTGACTGATGTGCTTTGGGATCCTCTGGCAGGCAGCGCTGTAGAAACGAGGAGTATCATCATGTTTTATTGTGGCTTCTAAGAACGCAGTGTGTTTGTGCTCCGGGGAGCCCCAGGGGCTTTGTTTTTCACCAGGCCCGAGCTATTCTTCAGCAGAGCCTTCCCGGAGCGTGATCTAGTTCTGCCCATTAGGAGTGAGAGACGGGCCTGACTGATTTCTGCTCCCTGCTGCATAATAAATCTGATACTAAAATTAGTGCTGGTCTCCCTAGGCCATAATTCTTGCTGAGATTATAGAGAATTGTGTGTGCGGAGGGGAATCATCGTTGTGTGTGTGTGTGCAGTTTTTTGTTTTTTTTTATAACCTTGAGTGTCCAATTTCCAGGTTTTTTACTTAACCCCCCCATCTTTTTCCCCTTTTCCTCTCTTTTGGGAAGCGCTTAGCCTTTCTGTGTATTTTGGCTATTTAAGCCTCTGTCACTGCAGGCAGATGAGTTCCTTGGGAGCTCTTCTGAAGGTTTTGTAATTGAGTCTTTTACCACGGCGACAGGATATTATTAACCTTCAGTAAAGCAATTTATTTCATACTCCTTTGTGGGGATAAGCCTTTTTTCCCCCAGGAAAATATGTATGTGGAAAGGGTTTTATGTACAGGGGTAGCTGGACTTGCAGTAGTTATTATGATTTTAAAAAATAATAATTTACATGAGAAATAGGCAGTTCTATTTGTGTCAGTTTAAAAGAAACCTTTGGTCCTGCAGGACTCCCACCCCTGCTCCAGCATTTTATTTTAAAGAACATAGTTTTTGCCTATCAGCGGCTTTGAAAGGAGGTTGTATTTCATTTTCGAACTCCATATATTTAGCCCCTGCGAGCACTAAAGCATTTTGTTTTCATCTTTGAGACGGCCTTAAAAAATGAGCTGAGGCTGGAGGGAGGAGTTCCTCGCGGGGTCTCCCTCTTGGCTTGGCCTTTGCCCTGAAATCAAATGCAGACTCATCCAGAAGTCGTTACAGATTGGGCAGCTCCTCGAATAGCAATTTCCAGCAAGCAGGCGGGAGCGCGGGATAAGTAGTCAGCCTGCCTGAATAACTTGTGTTTTCTATTGAGCGCGGTGACAAAGGCACCGCTCTGGGATTCAGGGGGTCTGGGCTTGTCTGTTACCGGGGATTGTGGCATTGCCTCTCCCTGTGCTTAAATTTTTATTTTTAAAGGAGGGTGAGAGTATTCTTTTCGCATATCTAGTTAGATTTTGCTTTTCACTTCAGTAAAGTGTTAAACTTCTAAACAAATACAAACTGATGACATGTTTGTCCTGGTTTGTCTCGTTACTTGAAAACTTTGCAGTCGCAGAGCTTGGTTTTTAAGGATTTTGCAGTACCTTGCGGTATGAACGTGTTCTCCCAGCAATTATATGAAGTAAAGAGCTGGTATTATTGCTACATTACACAAGGGAGCTTGGATGAGAGGTAAGGTGCTTTGGCCAGAGCTTCGTGTTTGTTAACACGCTTGGATCTCCTGGTGCAGTTCATGGATTTCAGCTGCAGAGTCATCTGTTCTTCTACACTGCGCATCTTCAGTTGAACTGCTTCTGCTCTGCTATTGAAATGGGCACCCTAGAGAAAGTTTTTTGGGTGGAGAGGCTGTTAATGACCTTTACGAAGCCTGTCCTCCAGAGCCACAGTCTCCCAAGCTGGTCTTCCTGCATTCTACCACTTTGATTTTTGGGATGTTTTGTCACTTTTACACAAAGTTTTTAGCATCTCTTCAGTGGTTCCATCCTGTTCGTGTTAGAGGAGCCTTTCCATTTGGCTGTCAGAAAGATCTGATGTGACTTGGGGAGCACTTGCAGGCTCCTGGTGGCGGGGCTGCGGGGTGCAGCGTGCTGTGGGGCCATGGGTCCCACACCAGTCCTGCCGTGGGAGCCAGGGAGGGCTGCTGGCCCCTGCCGTGCCCCGTCCTCCGAGGTTACAGCTGGCTGTGTGCTGCTGGCAGTGAACAGAGATCTTGGGAAACAAAGATAAATCCGGTGACCTTGCTTTTATACTGCAGCCTTCCAACTGGATCTTCTGCGTTGCCCGGAGTGGCGCAGTGCTGTTACTGCTTTGGGGGGAGCAAGAGCTTCCCCAGGGGCTGCCCTCCCACTGTTGCCCCCCCTGCTCGTGCCTGGGCTGTGCTCAGCCCCCTTTCCTGTTTAGTCCTGCAGCCCCAGCTAAAACATGGAGAAGGTGCATGTAACAGAACACTTTGGTCACCGGATGACTTTTTGGCCCCTCTGCATGCTGGCTTGTAAAACTTTGCAGCTGGTAGATTTATTCTAATGTCTTCAGAGAATCTATTTCAAAAATGCTTAAACTACCTCCTTCCAAACCTTTGTGTTTTTTTTAGTATAGTTGTTGTGAGCCCCACAATCTGGAAAAAAAAAATAAAAAAAAATTAAAGCTTTCCCACCAGAGATTTAATTAAAATATTGTGAAAGGCAGTCATTGAAAATGAGAAACCTTTTGAGTGGAAGGCACCCTGATTTCCCTCCGCGGAGCTTTTTGTCACCATAGAGATGAAAAGAGAAGCTCAAAATTGCGCCTTCCCCTTGTGCGTTGCTGCCGAGGGGCCGTGGCTGCAGGTAGCAGCTGTGGGGCTGCGGGGACAGCGCGCACGTTAACTCTTGCAGGGCTCCAGTGCCCGTCGGGATTTCCTTCCCCGATGGACGCGTGTCTTCGTAGTTTATTGTTCTCTTTTAATTTCCTGTGCTTCAGGGCTGGAATTTATCTGGGCTGGTGAAGGGGAAGAATTAAGCCGCCCGTCCTTTTGTCTCGGTAAATCATCACCGAGCAACTTTGTGCATAGCACGGCCTGTAGGGGCTGTGCTGGGGGTGTTCCCGGGGGGTCAGATCGCTGCCTTGTTCGGGCAGAGCCTGTTACAGTAACCCAACTCGGTGTTTTTAATTTTATCATGTAAGAGTATAAATGGGAAGCTGTGTTGCTCTGCATCAGGGTTCAACCCTGTCTGATTCTTATTTAAAATATCTACGTGACTTCTTAGTGTGTGCTTTTATTTTAAAATAAAGGGGTTAAGGTTTTTTCCTTCCAGCAACTCCTCTACAGGAGGAGGGATTAATAAACCAAAAATACATGCTGTAAGTGATGTAACTGCTCTGATACAGTTTCAAAGACAGTCACACACATTGAAGACTGTTGGAGGGTATATGACACTGGGCAGCGTTATGCTTTTAATCATTTTAAAAACAATTTTTTCTCCCTAATTGTATTAAAAGAGAGTGAAGAGCAGGCTCAAGTGGATTCTTGGCACAAACATCTCAGACAAATGAAAGTAAAATGTATATTCAAGCTGTCTGCTATTGTGTATTTTACACCATACCTGTCTCTGTGTCTGATTGCAAGTGAACTAATAGTTTAGTTTTAAGCTGTTTGAGTGAGACCTGTTGTGTGTAAACTTCTGGATAGAAAATGAACATAACCCGTGTAATGGCTTTATTAATAGGGAGTATTGCTATCTTGTAATTTGCAAATTAACGGTTTAACTCTGAGATGAAATATACAGCTGTGTTCTTGTGTAATGTTACAAGACAAAATTACATCTAGTACTTAAAAACAGAAGGGCCTAATCCAAAACCGGTGGGTGTCTTCCCGGGGACCTCACCAAGCTTCCTTTTAGGCCTTTTGTGCTCTGCAGCAAGGGTGTGGATGTGTAATGTGAGCAAAGTTGCTTAAATGTGCCCGCAGTAAGGGGCTGTTAACATCTAGCTACCTGAGATACCAGTATATTCAGAGCAAAATAATAAAATTACTTGTTTCCATGGCGGTGGTGACTAAGGCCACCTAACTGATGGTCAGGTTCAGCTTGTATCTGGCAGGCTAATCTAAGTGATGCTGTTGTGCGCGTCTGTTTGAGTCCTTGCAAGATTATATGTGAATTTCCAGTGGAGACAGTATTTGGGAGCTGGGCTCGGCTCTGATGCAATTTGCCCTTGTGCTTTCCTTGACTGTTGCTAATAAGAAGTGCTGGCCTAAATCAGTGTCTTGGAGAATCATCGATTCGCTAATTGCAGATAATCAAGTCTCTGCTCCCTGCTCATGCTGAGACCACTTTTGTTTCCTGCCATTCCGCCAGGATTCGGGCAGCATCTTCCAGCGTTTGACGTAACCAATAAAGTAGGTTTTGAGCCCTTGTATTGTTAATTCTCTGAGGTGATGAAGCTATTGGTATTCAGGCTCGATAAACAAGAAGCTGTCACGCCGCTGCCCTCTCCTGCTGGAATGCGCCACCGAGGTCTGAACCTGGCAGGGTGCTGGGGGGCTGTGGGGGCTCAGTGCTGGCCTCAGCAGCTGCCTGGCTCCCCCCAGCCCGCGGAGCTGCTCTGGACGCAGACAGTGGTTGCTTTGTGTCTTAACTGTTTTTTTTTAAGATGTGCTTCAAGAGGTTTCTTGTCTTCGCACTTCTGGGTTCAGGTAGGGAGGGCGTTTTTGCATCTTGTGCATTTTGCAGGTAGCGTTTAATGCGAAGCTGCTCAACGTGGCTATGTCCTGCGGCTGCCTCACACGGGAGAGGAGAGGAGGGGAGGGGAGAGGAGAGGGGCTGCTGGTGCCTCCAGCCCCGCTTCCCTTCCTGTCAGGGTTGAGTATCACTGAAGGATGTGGAAAAGTGGCAAGAGGTGATAATGGCTGGCAGGCTTTTCAAATGACTTCATGTAGAGCAGCGGTTGATCCCAGCCCATGAAAAAACAGGAGGAAACAAGAGCTCTTCTGAGAAACACACATCAGCTAGCGGCCATGCCTTCTTTCTGTAGGTGTCGGTCTTCTGGGTCAAGTAGAGCAGGTCAAATCCTCTTAAGTTCCTCCTCCTTTGCTTTGCAGGTGCAGGAACCGATTGTACTGCCACGGCTGAAGCGTTTTGCAGAAAATAACGCGGGTTTCTCCTGATGCCCACCTGGCTGGGACCTGTCGCTGTGTGCAGGCAGGGCCTGAGGTGCAGCCGTGGGCCGGCTCCCCCCCGTGCTGCCTGGAGGGGTGCTGCAGGGGCAGGAGCAGCACCCGCTTCAGCCCTGCCCCTGCTGCTGTGCTCACCCACGGCACGAGGTGTGTGTGGGCAGGTCTTGAGGCGGAGAAGGGCGTAAGGCAGCGTGCTTGTAGCACACGGGGGGACGGTGGCGGCCTCAGGAGCACGTGAGGACGCGCAGGGAGCAGGGCCCGGCCCAGGCCGCGCGGCAGCAGAGCCGGAGGAGCAGATGAGCGCGGACAGCTTAGGTTACATAATCTCTTCTGGGTTTAGTGTCAGCGCTCCCGCAGCCCCATCCAGCGCCAGTGCCCAATCTGGCTCCTGAACGCCCTTTTAATTTTTTCTCTTTATTAATAGTTCTCTGCCTGGCGTGCTCCCTCCCCGGCTGTGTGTGGTGTGCGTGCCTCGAGCGCGTGCCGCTGCTCCCCCACCAGCCTCGAGCTTTTCACGTGTGTTTTCTTTGCTAGTTCCAGAGATGTTTATGAAAAAAATGTGGGGAGGGAGGCAGGAGGGCTGGGCAGGGTTGGAGCACGCAAGAGGGGCTGACTGTTCTCATTCATGAGCGAGGCTTGTCGGGCCGTGAGGGAGAGTGGAGGCCGGTTTGGGAAGATGGGTGCAGTAGTGGCTGAGCTGGTGGGGATGGGAGGCAGGGGGACCCTACTCTCTGGAAGAGAGTTTTTGAAACCTAGCTTGCTGACTTCTGAAAAGGCTGTTCTGTTTCTGTATGGAGCTCTTATTTTTGTAAATGAAGCTCAGTGAGTTAGTTTGTGTTTTACTGATGAGTAGTGAAGACCGGTGTTTCTGAGGAGGCAGAGCAGCAGTGTTTCTGAGCGCTGCAGGATGCCAGTGCCTCCCCTCACCGAACTCTGTAACGGGGTAGTTTGGAAGTTGCTCTCCACTCCTGCTGGGATAGTCACTAATTATATATACATGGCCTGGCGGCAGGCACTTACCTGAAACTCTAGCATTGTCAATGTCAGATATTACTGTTGTTGAAAATAATAAAATTAAAAAATAAGTAATAAAATCATATGCAGACACTTGTACATTTGCGGTGGGAAAGAGAAACTGAGATGTGATTCGAGATTCAAGTCTAGAAATCAAATAGCAACTGCAAGATTTGTGTTCAGAGTGGACTTGTGATTTAGCAGCAACATTAAGCATTCAAAATACTCGTGCATTTGTTCGCTGAGACAGCTTCTCTTACATTAGCTGTTGCATAATGCTCTCGTGTCAGTTTAAGCAGTTGAAAAATATTGTGGGGAAGCTATTTAATGCACTGTGAACATCGGTGCAATGTAGCAGCTGTTTAAAAAAATACAATAAAAATATGGAGAGTAGAGAGCAATGCACACTGCTTTACACAGGCGTGTTGGCAGCAGGCTGAAGTTATGGGTAGAGGATTTGGAGATTTTTTTTGTTGCTGTTGGTCTTTTTTATTTTGTTTTTAGTCTTAAGGGATCTTGATTTATTATTGTTACTTTAAGTGATGGCTTAACTAGGAAGGGATGAGGGGCAGGAGCTAGGTGAGAGGAACAAAAACAGGGGCTGGGGGGCACAACAGATGTTTAATCCATTTTTTTTCAAACATAAGCAAGTGTTGCTCTTGTACGTTTTGTGCTGGTAGCTAGTACTGAACAATTTCTTCCTAAACTCTGTGAGTAAATTACGAAGCAGAACTGCTAATGCCATCATGATCTTGACTGTGAGCCAAATTGTGCCAAATCTAGTAGTGTGTCTGTATGTGTAAAGATTAAAAAAAAAAAAAAAGTCCAAGTGCTGCTAATACAGCCAGCTACTGCTGTTTGCTAAAGTGGTGGATTGCAGTCTGATCCCTAGGTGAGTACATCTCTAAATTGTATCCTGTGAAAGAGCAAGAATCCAGAGCTGTTTTGTTTTCACTTAGTTTTAATTTTTGTGCTTAGTATTTTGAGCTGTGTCATTTTGCTGGTGGATATGTGCAAATAGAAGTCAAGGCCCAAAAGCAGGGGGGACATTAATTTTACTTTATTTATAAATATATGTATGAATACGCACACATAATGGACGCCAGAATCGCTTATATATTTGCATTTGTTCAAGTGTACAAGAGATGTGATTGACGCCACTAAAAAAGGGAGAGGGGAAAGCTCAGTGAGTTATAGCTTCTGGTCCCTAAACTGCTATTTCTTACTGTATCCTGGAAGAGCCTTCGTACTAATGATGCTGAGCAATAAATAACACAGGGAAGATTAATAGCTGCCTATGGTAGCAAATTATAGTTGATTTATTGCTCATAATATATACAGGTGCAGCTAATTTAATTAAACACAAGACCTTTTTAATGCTGTAAAGACATCCCTCTCTACAAGCGAACCAGCAGTACGATACTGTAATGAGGCTTTAAGTGAAATAAGCAGCATTACAAGCAAAGCTCTGCTTGGTCTGATCAGCCTCCTGGCGCTGGGGGAGGGAGTATTTTTCCGTAACCATTAATGCCACTTTAAGTCAACTTATGCCATAACAAAGTCCAATTTAATACACTGATGCAAGTTACCCCATCTCTGCGTTGCCGTCCATGAAGCAGCATGTGCAGCTTGTTATTTCTTGGCCATCCTCGCATGTTCGCCTTGGATGGTGTGGGATCTCTCCCTGGGGATGTGAACAAGTAACAAACAAGTCACAGCTCCCTGGAGCTTCCCACTTGCTAGTGGGTTGTCTTCATTTATCCCTTGTCCGACTCTGGAGGCAGGAATTGGACTCGAAGGAACCCTTTTGGAGCCTGTAGGCAGGCGTCCGCTGGCAGCTTTCTGGGTTGGCTTGTTGGTGGCTTTAATCCCCTTCTGCTCCTTCTTCCAAGCCAACAGAAGTAGGAAAGTTGAAGTGGGCATCTTTGCGTGTGCATAAAACTACAGCTGTACCTGGCCTCACGCTGCCGTCTCTGCTCCCGCTGCTGTGATTTCCCCACGAGCAGGGGCTGGCGAGCTTGCCCTGCACTGCAGCCTCTTTCAGCTCATCACGATGCGGAGTTGGGTACTCCTGCCTGCATATAATGGGGAGGATGCTCTGCGATACTCTGCCACCATTACTTGATTATTTGTGAAAGCGTAAAAGGCTCAAGTAGCTGATTGATTAATTTTTCTCTAAGTTTTCTTCCCTCTGTTGCCTTCATTTGGAATATGCAATCAGTGAAGGAAAATGTATTAGGAATAGATGGGTATGCATGTGAATGCTTAATTTTTTTTCCTAATTCAGGCGTTCATGTGGGCACACGTGTCCTGACACGCTGTGCAGCCAGGTCTCCTCCAGCACCCGCTGGGGGCTCGGTGGCCGCTGCCCTCCTCGGGGGGCCGGGGCCAGAGCCTGGCGTCACCCAGCTCGAAGCGAGCGCCTGCTCGCCTTCTCCATCCCTCCCGCTGGGAAGCAGACCAACAGCTATTTGTCATAAATCTTTGCCAGTGCTTTGCTCTGGCACCTCGGTCGGTCACGGTTAAGGCTTCTGATTTGGGGGTTACACACAGGGGCTGGGGGGACGTGTGGAGGGAGAGGGCATCCAGCGCTGGGGCGGTGTCGGGCCACAGGCCCACGTGGCAGGGAGCAAGTTGGGCACGGCCGTGCTGCCGGGGTAGTGGAAGCAGCCCAGGTAGCGTGAATTAGGGAGCAGGAAGGAGAAAAGCCCCGGAGATGCCCGCTTGGTGAATTGGCAGCGAGCTGTTTTAAACACTTTCCCCCAGTTCCCCAGAACTAAGCAAAAGGAAACGAAAATCTCCCACGCGTTTTCCAGGACTTGTTGCAGAAAATTCCCCTAGTCTGGTATGTCTTGTGGTACTTGCTGGTGCTTGCACGGGGAGAGATGTGTAAGTGCAGATGGGTTTTTGTTTTAAAAGGCTAGAACTAGATATTTTCATATCGTTGTCAGAACTTCAACATCAGCTGATGGCAAGTACCAGGTCCGATGGCCTGGCTGTACGAAAGCAGCTGCTGTGCTGGTTCTGTGTCTCCATGGGAAAAAACTTCCCTTTCTTTTTATTTTCCTTTTCTTCCCCCCCCCCATGTAGTTCTGTTTCTGTGCACTGGCTGGAAGAGGAACTCTGTGCCTCTGCTTCTTATCTGTTTAATAGATAGAGTAACAATTAATTTCACTTTTCAAGGATTCTGTTGTGAAGTGCTTTTGAGAAATCTGGGCTGAAATGTCACTTTCGATAAGGCTGCTTGAGAGCTTCCATAAAAACTACTTTTAATCCAGATTACGTTTGATGATAAAATATTGCAAAACGTTCTGCTTCCTCGTTCTCTGCTCTGCTCCCTGCTCGCTTCTGTTAAGAGCTGGGAGGGAGCTGAGAGCATGGGGACAAACTGAGCATTTTTTTGACTTTCTGAGACCTTTACAGTTACTCTTATGGTTGGGGGGAAGAGAGGAAACTCTGTAAACCTCCCCGAGGCTGAAAATAACAACTTAATATTTTAATTTCCCATAGAAAGTGTAACATTGTTTTCTAACTGGGTCCAGTGTTTGCCCTTTTGTGCTGTACTAACTCTTCTGGTACTTGTAGTTCTGATTATGTTCCCTCATCTGGTACTTCAGGAAATGTTTTCGTCTTCAAGCATGTCTAGTGACTCAGATACGCGTCTCCTTAGCATCTGGTGAGCGTAATTGTCGTTATTAATCTGCCCTGTGCCAATCTGTCTGCAGAGCATCGGTGGCAGGACGAGGAGGTGTGTGCCTGGGTGTGCATCCGCATGCCTCGTTCTGCAGAGCCGTGACTTCAGGGAAGGAGTTAGAGAGGGGTCTGGGCTTGGCTGGTGGGCTTTCACCTCTGTCACTGCCTCCAGTACCGTCAGAAGTAGGGCGATAGGGACATCGTTGACTTGATGTTTTTAAATCACATGTTGGGCATGACTGTGTGCAGAGTACTTGGAGTAAGAGTTTGCAGGGGAGCGGTTCCTTGTGCACGAAATACTCTTGAGTTGTTTTAATGTGTTCTGCTATTGCTGAGGTGGCTGCAAGGGAAAGCAGTGGTGTGAGCAGCTGCACCTGCGTGCTGCCCCCTCACAGACCGGCGAGGTTTGCTGCGTCCCACTGCGCCTTCCTGCAGGCTGTTTTGTTTTTTGCTTACAGGGCTGGTGCGTGCTGCTGAGCGGGCATGTCAGGGAGCTCTCGTGGCTCTGAGAGAAGAGTTAATTGGTCAAGGGGCCGGATTCGGTGTGCTGCCTGCCTTCAGCCGTGGCTGACCAATGCAAACATGCTCGAATTACGTCATGCTTCTATTTTCGATATTGTGAGTGGGTTGTAAGTTAATATCTGGCTCTAGAGTTCAGAGTTAGAGGCTCGTTGGAACCGCATACAACTTGGCATTATCTCCAGAGCCTTGTGCGTTTTCATTTTAAACACAGTTGAATGAAATTTCCTACAATAAAGTTCATTCTTCCCCCTCTAGTTCATGTAAGGATTCTGCTTCCCTGTGCTCTAACCACAAGGTGGGCAATACATTAGCTTCAAAATGATCTTTTTTTTCCTAAGCCCAGAATATCTCCTACAATGCCCGTTCTTAGGGGAAGGCTTTAAACACTTTTTTTTCTCTCTCGCTTTAGTGCTGTAACTCCTGCTTCCAGTTCACATAATCATAGGCTTTTCCTTCATTCTCGTCGTTCATCAGATTTGACTGCTTAATGCTTTTTTTTCCCCCTTTTTTTGTGACATGGTGGTTTTGTCATTGCTTCCATAACAGCCATTTGTTGCCTTTGGCTTCAGAATAAATTGGGGAAATTAATAGTGCATGATTGAGAGCTTATATTTTAAAATAAATTGAACTGGAAATAGATATTTTTTATTACTATTAAAAACTCCGCTTTTTCAGTCCTTTTGTTTTGAGCAAAGGGCACATTCTGCCTTAACAATTTTATCATATGTATGCTATTGTAATTTACATAAATGAATTTTAAATACAGTTATAAGCTGTGGGAAGATGTTATTGTCTCTGCACAATGAATGTGAAGATTTATGCTGTGCATACATCTTGAGTTAGATTAACATTTGTTCCCCTGTCTCTGCTGGATGGTGTCGTGATGGAGTCCTGAAATCTTTACACAGGTACTTCTCGAGTGCGTTTGAAATAGTGTTTGAATTCTTCTTTCAATTAATTCATTTCATTTAAAACGCGCTCTATGGATATTAGACTCAATTCTGATGAAATTGACAAAAATAACAGGACTTTGTTTTGTTCTGGGAGCTGCTGCGAGCGCCCTCCCGGGCCCAAACCTAAAACAGCTCCCGCTTTCGCCAGGGTTTGTTTGTGCGGAAGTCGAGCACCAGAGCTGTTCAGTGAAGTCAGTCCAACCATGTGCTTTAGCTTCTGTTGCTTTGATGGATTGGGACCTTCGTCATGAATTTTCTGCAGTGTTTTTCTGTCTTCTGTCCAAAGCCATCAGCGGCGGAAGCCGGTTCAGCTCCTGCCAGGATTATTACAGCCCTCGGCTGTGCTGCGCGTGACCTGCAGTCGAGGAGGGTTCTGCACGGCGAGGTGGGAGCCTGGCCCTGGGAGGTGCTGGGTGCCCGCACCCTGCTTCGGGGTGAAGCCTCAAGCTCAGTGCAGACCTGTCCCGGGGAGCTGGTGGCAGAGCCTTAAACCGAGTTCTGGTCATTTGGAAGGACCACAGGACATCCCCTCTGTTCCAGCCCTTTCCAAGCCTTCCTTTTCCTCCGAGGAAAAACAACCTGCAAAATGGTGGCTGGCAAACATTTTTTGGTTCAAGATGACATGATGGGCAAGTTCAGGTGGCGGAGCACACCGTGAACGGAGAAGTTTTGCTGGAGATGTGGGGTTGGGCGGGTTGGCCCCTGCACCGCAGCGAGCGGGAGGAAGCTTTGCGAAGCTGACGAGGTGCCGCGGCGCTGCTGGCTCGCCTGCCAAGTGCAAGCCTCCGGTAAAGGCTCTTGTGGGGGCACTTAGCGTGCGTGTTGTGGGGGAGGAGAATAACAATTTGACTTGGGGCTGGCGGTTATTCTATCGCAGTGGTTGAATTTCCTTCAACTATAGTGGTGTTTCGAGTTCTGGGGACAATTACCAGCTCTTTTAGATGTCTTTTTATTTCCACAGCCTAAAAATGGCCATTTGGGGCAGATCCACCTGAACAGCATGGCTTTCTTTCAAGGCTGCCTATCTAGTCCTCGCTTTATCAAGCCTGGCATTGTAATGTTTCCCAGCGAAGTAAGGGTCTCTCCCTGAGAGGTTAGGATTTGGGCTGCGAGTGTGCGTGCTGATACGCAGAGAGGTGCAAAGGAAAGATATGAGCACGTTTTCTGGGTGTCACAGAGGATAGATTATTATTCTTAATTTATCACCCACATTGGCTTCCATCTGGATTATTTAAAGCAGGCTTCATTGGACAGCTGTGCAATCAATCTTACTTTGTGTCAGAGCATTGCCCAAAGGGGCGGCTTTCCAGGGGCAGCAGGACAGGTGAGTGACCCCGGCAGGGCCCCACGTGCGTGCTGCTGGCTCCAGTGCCTCCTGGCTGCAGGCAGAGCTGGGTCCTGGGCAGGGAATGTGGTGTCCTGCTGTCCTCGAGGGCCTGGGCTCTGTCCCTGACCCTGCTTGGCCAAGGAGGGGCTGTCTGCTGGCCATGGTGCCGTGAGGGTGCCGAGTCCCTGACAATTTTTCCCATCCCCTAGCCCGTGACGTGGGTGTGCTTAGCTGCCAGGACTAGTGGTGGTGTATTTTAGCGTTGCCTCGCTTGGTTTCCTGCCAGCTGGAATCTTGTCCCATTGTGATCGGGAGCCATACACTTACCATAAATGTTTCCTCTTAAAGTAGAAATTAAGGAAAGTGCAGGGGTTGTGCCGCAGGGCTCCGCGGGGCCGGCTGCTTACGGTCACCTCCCTGGAGCCTTTCTGCTGGCGAGCGGAGGGTCCTCAGCCCCCTGTGTGTCCTCGAGCAGCCTCCCTGGCTCTAGCCACCGTCCTTACGTGGTCACCGCTGTGGTGGCACGGCAGCAGCCCGCATGGAGGGCTCCGAGTCGTGGCTGGTGACATGGGGAGTGTGGCTCTGCCGAGGGGTGGTGGCTTTCCTTTGTGCCTGCACTGGGGTTTGGGTTTTGGGAGGGTCCGTGGCAGAGGCACGTAATGAATAGTGCCCTGTTCTTCACAACCTGAACTTTCAGTGCGGGCTCCGCAGGGAAGCGTTGCTGAGTTTGCTTAGTGAGGGAGAAATATTACACAGAGCCATGGCTTCAGTTTTTTTGGCTGATTTGGAAGGGTTGGGGATGAGAGAGAGGTTATAGTTGAGAAAGGGGAAAAAAACACACAACTACTACACATTTTTGTTGTCATTTCTCTGTTTAAAAAAAGGAGTCACAGCTCTGAGAAACGGCTTATCTGCGAAGTAAAACTTCTTGGAGATGGAAAAAGGGTGGTCTCACGGGGCACTGTTGTGTTTTGTTTTTTTTTCCGTCTTTACTTGACAGCACAAATTCTGCTTCCAAAAATGTACGTGAATGTTTCAGTGAGCTTTTCTTTGTATTAGTCCAGTTGCTACAGTGACCTCAGTGAGGGTTTTGTGTGTTTTAAGCCTGTGCTCGCTCCTTCTACTCCTGCTTTCCATGCTGCTCTCATGTACGAGGAGCACCGTAGCTTTACTTCCTTGGTTTTGGACTGTTAGGAGCTTTCACGGGAAGGGGATGAATAACGCTTAGTGCTAGGTAAATAGAGATGCTCTGTGGTTTTCCCATAGCAACGTGCTCACCTGGAGGTGCTTTCAGACCTCTCTGAAGAATCTCCTGCAGGATTTGGTAAATTAACCTGTGGGGACGAGCAGCCCTGCTGGGCAAACACCGCCAGGTTCCTGCAGCCTGCTGGACCCGGGTGGGCGAGGCTGCATCGCGGGGAGCTGAGAGACCTGGAGCGCACACTCGGGGTCTTTAAGTTTCCAAAGCATCATGCAATCACTTCATCTGCTGTCGGGAGATACGATGACCCATTGCACAGATGCAGAGAACTCGGGCACAGAAGCTGATGGCTGTGTGACAGCCCTGTTGTGCCCCAGCAGTATTTAAATATCGTGAGTGCCTGGTTCGGAAACGCCCGGTGTGCTTCTGAGGCTGCTCTGTGCCTTGCTGACTGGAGCCTATCAGGACGGTAGCAGACCTACTTAAAGGCGTTTGGGGGTCTCTTTTCTTCTCAGGTCTGTAGCTGAGTGTGGCAGCAGGAAGGTACTTTGAAGTTCAAGAAAATCCCCTGAAAACAAAGACTTGCTCTCTGCTCGCGGAGGGGCAGGCTGGAGGTCACTGCCATGGGAGCCTGAGAGCAGCGTTATGGCTGAGCGCAAACAAGCCACCTCCTCTCCCTCCCCCTCAGATTTAGTTTTATGTTCTGTAGCAACTCTTGCTTAAATCCAGCATCAGTAGTTAAAGTTGAAACGTGCTAATCCCTGGTAAAAACCAGGAAGAGTTTTTTGCAGAAAAGGATCAGTGCGTTGTGTAGGTGCGCAGTATGAAACTTCTGTTCCCTGTGGTGAGGCGGTGAGTTCTGGTCTGAGCTGAAAGCCCAAAAAGTAAGGGGTAGGTTTTAGCATGCTACAGCCCTCTTCCCATTTTCTCTGCTCAGAGAACTGCAGGAACAACAGGTATGCTTTCACAGCAGCCGATGCTTTGGTTCTTGTTCTTCTCCACACTTTGATTTGGTCAGAAGGCAGAGATCCTTTGTGTATGGGATCTGGAAGGAGGCTTTATCTCGTGCTGGCACTGCAGCAGTGGTGAGGACAGCCTGAGGACACGGGGAGGAGCATGCACAGACCCGCAGGGTGGTCTCCTTTCCCAAAAACCTGGTTGCAGGCAGCGTGGGCATCCCCGGTACAGGCTTGCTTTTCTGTCCTGCTTGATAATGGAGGGAATGGCCGAGCCTTGAAGTCAGTGCAGAAACTTTGCAGGCAATTTTGTCTTTGCTGTCTTTGAAGGATCCAGCTGGTGTTTCTGGCTGGCCTCACCCATCCCTCGGGAGACAACATTAGGTCATTCGGGCTCCGTTTGCAAGGGCACTGAGCAGGGTAGAAGGCAGAAGCTATTTTAAGCTTCTATTGACCAAAGGAGGACTTTAGATGATAAATATTTTGTGTTCAGCTGCCAATTATCCTCAGCTGTAGAGATTCAAGATTTTTAGATAGTCTGTGTGCACGTCACCGTATAAGAGGAAAAAACTGGAAATGGAATTGTTTGTGCAACTGTGTTTTTGGTAGGTGGTTTTTAAGTTCCTGGGAAAACCTGGCTGTGACAGCTGTGTGAGGTAATGCAGCAGATTGCCACCGCCTGGGTTGTGCTGAAACTTCCTGATACTGAAGGAAACGTGGCATGCTCTGCTCACACTGAACGGCTGCGGTAGTTTTCTGTGTGTATTTAATAGTCGCATCTCCTCGCTTTTGAGATTTTTCTTGGGAAAATACTGCAGGCAATTTAATCCACAACGCAGGGAAATGGCTGGGAGTTGTCAGAAGGGCTGTGGTAAAGAGCCACTGGTCCCAGATGTGGGGGAAGGTGGGGATGGGGAGGAGTTGTCTTTTTTCTGTTTGAGGTCGCCTGCAGATGTCATCTCAGGTTTAGAGCAGCCTTGTTGATCAGGAGTGGGATCTAAAGAAGGGCAGAGATGGGAATGTTTGCAATTAGCTACTTACGTGATAAACAGATATATCATAGTGACTGATCTATCCATCATAATACAATTTCCATCACTTTGATGTATTTAGGTGATAGTGAGGGGAGAGGAAGCTTTCTTTGCCTGAAAAATGATTCTGAAGCACGTATTAATGTTGTTTTCTGTCCTTGCAGTCTCCTCCCCAACAGAGGATGAAGTTTGTGGGGCAAGGTACTTTTTAATGCCATCTCTGTAACTCCTTTGCATCTTTGAAACGTGGTTTTGCAGCTGCCAGCCTACAGATTAAAACTGATTTCCCAAGCCAGCAGGACTGCTGTTGGGAAGTGTGGTGTGCTCCCTTCTCCAGGCGCTGAGCGTTCCTCTTTCCCTGGGGGTGAGGTCCGAGGACCCTTGGGTACCCTCTGAGGTGGCGGCTGTGGGTTTGGGACCACAAATTAGCCAAAATGTAAACATCAGCGACCTTGGGATTTGGAGCCCTTGTTCACGGAGCCAGGAGGGACAAGGTCTCTGAGATGTTGGCCATGCCCGTGTGTAGTGAAGCGTGCGGTGGGCAGGTGCTGTCCCGGCTTTTATTGCACAGGTCTTAGGATCCTGCCTGGCTTAGGGATGTTCCTCGCTGCGTGAGCACTGTAGCCCAACAGAGGAGAAGTTTGCTTCCCGGCTCAGGAGGAGAGCATCGTTAAACACGGAGCAGCACGAAGGCCTGCTCTTAATGAAATCTGAAGGGAAGCTCCTGAGCTGCTTTTAATGAAACAAGAGGAGCACCTTTGGCACCTCCTTTATTTAGGCTTGCTAGTGAAAACACAGAGCTTGGTGGCAGGACTACGGGAACTGATTTTGGGGTGTTAGTGCAGAAAGTCTCCTCTGTCTCCTCCCTTCCCGCCTCCAGCAGCGTTAGCAGCGTGTGCTGTACTCTGCGTGCTCCAGCGCTGCGCAGCAGAGATCGCTCACTGCCGGGGCACTGCTTACTGCATGCGTGTGTTAGCCAAGTGAAGATCCGAGTCTAACCAGTGTGAAACGGAAGCAAATCTTCCTCCCTGCACAATAAAAGTAGCGTTTTTGACCAGGAGAACTTGGATGATGTCACTCTTCTGCTGTGGTCTCCTCCTCTTCCATAGATAAAGCCTCTGATTTTGGCTTTGCTTTGGAGCAGAGTGCCTCCGCTCTGCAGGCTGTGCCAGCAGGCTGCTGGCATGGAGAACTGATCGATGGTGACTGTTTTTTTTTAAACATTTCTAGTTTCAAAGATTAAATATTACACTAGACTTTATGATTTGAGGTCATTTTAACCTCCTACCTCTGGGCTAAGACAGCTCATCTGCCTCTCATTTTTCAGGCTTTGTTACATAAGTATTTGAAGTCATATGTAGAATAGTAAAAGCTTGTAGCAGTTAAAAAAGGGAGGGAGAAGTGTAAGTGCCACGGGCTGTTTGACAGTTAATACTCCCCCGGCTTATGATCGGAATTCAAAGTAGGTTTATGCCATTTGCCTTCCGTCTTACTTTACTGCATTAGTGGTTAACCTCAGCAGGACACTCCCTTATTATTATTATTATTGTTATTTTCTTTCAGGAAAATTGCCCACAGAAAATGAGGTTCAAGCTGTATCAGGCAGATTTAAAATATGTGTGTGTGTATATATATATATATTTTTATATAGGAGAGGCATAAGTCTTACTTACAGAAGTAAATAGGAGTGGATGTGTCTCTTCCCGTAGCCAAACGAGTCTGGGAAGCAGTGAACCTGAAGGAGGTTGGTATTTGCCCTCCTTCTCCTCCTGTCCGTCTTGTGATGACATTAGCCAGAGGAGATAAGTGAAGGGTATTTATTCTGGTGTCACTCAAGTGCAAGGCTAAGATGAAAGCCACCAGCATTCTTGGGTTCCCTGGCAGTTAACGTGGAAGAAGGCCGGAATTGTTCAGTTAAAACAATCTGCCTACCTGAAATCCCTTCTCTGTCTTTGTATTTTCTGTCTTTGTTTCTGGTGGTTTAGTTTATCATGAAAGCAGCAGTTGTGTTTTGCTCCAGAGATGATTGTGTAGGTCCGATCACGCTGCAACAGAGAAGTTTATTCACTTTGGAAAGAAACTCGAGTCCTTCAGGGGAAAAGCAGCTGTGAGAGTGGTTGGAGTGGCTTTGTTTTTCTGTGCGTGTATGTACCCTGTGCGTGTACAGCGTTGTGAATCCGCCTATGCCTCTCTAACATCGTGTTTCCATGCTGTTTTGAGGGATGCTGTACAGAAGGTTGGTGTTGGTAGTGTGATGCTGTGTGTGTACACCCTCGTCTGCTGGTCTTTCTCTCTGGGTGTTTGTAGCAGGCTGTTGAGCATCAGTGCTGCCAGCCAAACCTCGAATGCCTCATGGAGGGGCGGGCGGTTTGCACTCGCACGAATTGCCTTACCATTAAGTTGGGTTTGACTTCATCAGTCAGGTTTCCAAGTCCTGAATTGGTTTTGGTGATAGGAAGCAGTAGAAAGTGATTTGCAGTGCGTTTCTCTTCCCCCTAAAGGAACATTGTCAAGAATTGCAGGGGGAGATTAGACACTTAGTCGTGCTCTCCTAATCTGAATAGTTCTCGGAAAGACTAATTTTAAAGCGTGTGCTCCTGAACCAAACTTGCAATTCCCCACTGGCAGTCGGTTTTGAAAGTGCCTGTAATACATACACAGGATGGTGAGGGGGAGTCGTTTTAACCTCTGCCAAGAGGAAAACACAACAGTTGGGAGAGGCACAATGTAATGATAAATATTTTATTGACATGTTCCAAACATATTGGATGTAAATTTACACAGTATCTGAGATTTGTGAATTTTTATGTTCCTGTAAACCCTAGCTCGCTAATTGGTTGCAAGGTAACGAACATCAGAGGCAACGCTTCAGCACACACAGCCCGGAGCAGCGCGCCCTGTTCTGGTCGGGGTCGGGGGTAAAACCCTCCTGTGCACACAAACAGGGGTCGGGCAGCGGGCACGGACAATCATTTTCTGGCTTCTGAGCAGCGTGGTGGGGGTCTCCGAAGGAACTGGAAGCCAGGTTTCCTTTGTAACTTAAAAAGGTTGAATTGTTTTTCACATGAACTAGTATCGTTAGGCGCTGCCGCCAGCTTGTTTCCATCACCGCTTAGCCCTGATCCGGCTCCAGTTTAATCACTTCTGAGCAGTGGCTCTGGGCCTGGGGCAAGGCTCGGTGCTTTAGCAGTGGTGCCAGCAGCAGGAGCAGGTGCCTGAGCCCTCTGCTTGGTGTCCCCAGCCCGGTGGGGTGCTGCTGCCCTGCGCCCCCCCCAGCAGAAGCTCAGGGTGCCTGGGCTGGGGGCTGCCTGGTTGCACACCTCCTGGCAGATCTCCCCCTCTGACCGCCAGCCCCGTCACGAGGCCTGAAGAGAAAATTGTCCCTCTGCGGTTCTGAAACCCGAGCATTTGTCTGCAAAGCAAAGAGTGGGAAAAATTTGATTAAATCTGCAATTTGGTGTGAATGTTGCAGCTAAATGGGATTTTACAGAAATGTGTCCTTCTGACTTCTATTGGCATCCTCCTAATTTAAAGGTTTTCCATTAGGTGTGCAATAACTTTTTTTATTCTTTCAACACCCTGAAGATGTGTCCTGCTTCGTACCCTTTGCGTGGGCTTTCCAATCAGTGATCATCAAGAAAAAAACACATCCAGTTTTGGATGTGCGGTTTGGGTCCAGAAGGTTATACAACATGTAATTCGCTGTTTTTCTTCCAAAATTCCTTTGCTGGAGTATTCTGTGGCGTTTATGATTTTTATTCCATCTAATTAGACTTCTGGGCTGAGAGAGCTAGCCTAGCTCTGCCAGGTAGGCTCTGTCAGAGCGAAGTCTTTGGTGCTGTGAAGAACCCGGAGACAGTAACGATGCCTGTATTGCAGGGGGAACTGCAGGGGCTTGCAGGAACAAGTGGTTCAGAAGCTTTGCCTTTCTCTCTGAAGGGTGGTCTGACTGTAGCTACTGCTGTCCTGAGTTGGCCGTAACGTATTGTGTTTGTCTTTTCACAGACTTTCCAGGAGTCAAATCTTCCATTCAAATGCAAGGTTGAGAAAATAACTTTTAAAACAATAAACAAAACAGGCTTATCTGCTTTAGTGAATCGTCTTTTTGGAGCTTCAAAATAGCTGAGGCATTGCTAAATATTTATTTTTTTTTTTTTTTGAAAGATGCATCTACAGAAATTAAAGCCTGGGCGTGTGAGCGAGCTGCTGGCAGCAGGGGGGTGCTGCAGGGGGCGTTCAGCTCGCCCTGTCTGCTGCCACACCTTCTGCATACCGAACCCGCAAACTTGGGCCTCATCACCTCAAGAGAGCACATAACGAATTAAGGCTTCAGTCAGCCTTTCAAGAGGATCCTTCCAGGCTGGAACACCTGTTCTGGTTAAAAATTAAGATGCTGATTTGTTAAATGTAAATTTCCCAGTGTTTACTGAATCGTCACAGGAGGTAGGCAGGAAATCTGTATAAACGTGTCACTTATCCTTCATTTAGTAGCATGTCATGCATGATAGGTACCTAGTGACAGCCCGTGTGCTCGTGTGGCACGGGGTTTACTCTGGGGCCTTTCTGAACAAGTGTTTTAGGGACTTGCCTCCTCTCGCTGCCAGCAGCTTGCACTGCTGCAGTGCCCTGTGGCCCCCGGTGCAGCCCTGTGCGAGCTCCTGGGCACGTCCCATGGGAGAATGGAAAATACTGAGAAAATCCTGCTCTGGGGGCTGGTCTTCTGCCACTACAATGGCAGGAACGTTGTCAGTCCTGTGCTGTTGTCTTTCTACCAGCCTCCTTTCAGTTCGCTTTCCATTGCCTTCCGTTGGGTTGCCTGGTGGATTAGAGGCCACGGATTACGTCTCAGCTTTGCCTCTGGGTAATCACAGAAGAACAAAACAAACTTACCAGAAAATGCAAGGCACCTATTTCTATTTTAATCTACAACCTTCTTCAGAAACAACACACAGTATCCTTCTCCTCCGTGCCCACCTGGGATCTTGCATAGTTCACGGCTACAGCTGTAGTTCGCCAAAGAAAATCACTCGAAAAATCCTGTCCAGGAGGGTGAAGATCAAAAGGAGCTAACCTTTCGTCATCTCCTGACAAACAAAACACTCTTCTCAAGAGTCAGGTAGGAAATGTGCCTTCGTTACAGAGCGAAGCGCAGCCCTCCCAGCATTGTATGGCTAATCTTCACTTGAGCTGAACGCAGGAAGTCTTTGTACCCGCGGACTTTTTTCCTTCTGCATCTGCTTTTATCTTCCCTTAGCTCACCTGGCTGGGGCCTGTCTCGTGGTATGTGCAGTGTGCCAGTGCAGATGTGATAGGACTTGAAAGGAGAATTGCAAGATGAGCTGAGCAATACTTTTTTTTTTTTTTATTTTGCCATTTTAATCTTGGTTAAACCTCTTAGTCAGAGGGTGATTTCCATTTCATCTTGAGTTATGTTGGGCTTCCATGGCTTATTTCAAGCTATAGCTTGCCTCCTTAAATTTCTGATGTAACCCCTATTATTACATTACCCCGATGGCTCCTTGCAGCCATATCTACTCCTGGGTATATAAATATTTTCTATTCTCTGCCTTCATTTGTCAGACATTTGGGTTTAGTATGAGCATGAACAGAAAGGTTTATTCTTGTTTCGGGGGAAAGGCAACAAATGTTTATCTGAACGATCAAAGTAGAATTTGTGGGGAAACAAAATGGAAACTGTTCCTGGCTGTTCAGAAGCTGATGTACAGGAGTAAGGCAGGAACAGAAATGAGCATACGTGCTTCTCCTGGGTCTTTCCTGGTCCTGACCTGCAGTGTTTCCATTAAGCAAATGCTTTTTCTTTGCATGTGTCTAATACTTATCAGGGATTTGTGATGAGCAGCAGAGGATTGTGAAAAGCAACGACCCCGCTTCTTCTGAAATGCTGCTCTAGTGAAGCCACAGAAAGTGACATTTTTATTCTAAAATACTATATATACTATATAATATGGTATTGTTATTTTTGCACTTCCTTTCTGTCTCCTCCTTACCTGGCATGACCCTACCACCCCCGGCACGAGGAAGCTTGGCTTTCCTGTGCTTTCTGAGGCAGGCAGTGCCCAGCGTGGTGGTTGTGCCGCTGCGTCCCAGGTTAACGGCAATAAACTTGGCTTTGGGGGCTTTCATTTTGTCTCTTGTTCGAAGCTTGCTCACCTGAAGATAGCATGCCTACCCCGCTTGTCCAGGCTGTCCTTGTTAGGTGTGGTGGCTTATCTTCTTCAATTAACTGTAATGTGTGTGACAGGAGTTCAGGCACCACCGCTGGAGGGCTGTGTGGCGAGCAGGGCTTGAGGCGTGTGCATTATGTTGCTTTAACCAATGCATTTCAGCACTTGGAGTTGTTACAGCTGCTCTAACGGGCTTGAAGTGAAGACACGGGTTTGCTGCACATCCATCTTGTGTACCTAAACCTGATTCTTTCAAAGAGATGAATTGTATGCCGTGTTTTCTTCCTCTCGGTGTGTCAAGGGAGTCTTGGGTAGCTGGTCGTGTGCAGCCTCCTGTGCTTTGTACCCTTCCCAAGGCAGATGTTGGGAACGACTTCCCCTTCGTGATGCTGTTTGTGCAGGACGTGGTGGTGAAGTTCCTTGGCTGTGGCCGTTGCGGGTACGTCAGCATCTCTCTCTGCTTTCTTGAAGACCGTTTTCCCCCCAGCTTTCCAGAAGCTCAGTTCCACCTGCGGATGCTGGGCAGAGCCCTGCTTGCCCCAGGCACAGCTCTCGGGGCGTGCTGGCTCTCTGTGCAGCAGCACCCGCTTGGTGCCACCATCACTGGAGCACAGCGTCCTACAGCAGTCCCTTCTAGCCTGCTGAGCCAAAGGTTAGCTTGCAGCCTGTCCAAATCCACGATCGTACCATCTCGTTCCCTCCCACGCTTAGCATTTTGAACAGCAGTGTCCAATTATGGCCAGGAGACACTGCAAGAGCTTCACAGAAGGGTCATTATTTTGTCACCTAGGTGACAGTTTGTTACCCTGCCAGTTGTCTGGAGTGCAGCAAGCCACTTCACGTACAGCTGACACGGTTTAGACACGAATAGTGAACAGAGTGGGTAGCTGTATCCTTAATCCTTGTATCTCCAAAAAAACAGTTTTCAACTGTTGCACCTGTAATGAGGATTCTTTGAACTGGTGAATTTTGCGGTGGTCATCTGCTTTGTCCCCTTCTGCTCGAGAAGGTGACACACAGGGGGCTGTCCTGATTTAGAAATGTGAATCTTCAGAAGGCACTGGGTGATAGGGAGGTGCTGTTCCTGTGTCTCAGATGGGTAAACGAGGTGTGGTGCTGTGACTTGGGAAGGCTGCCAGAAGCCATCCCTGGGTGGCCTTTTAGACTAACATGAGGCTTCTGTGTCTAAACCAACATATGTTCATAATCCCAACTTTTAAGAGGGTTTTCTAGGCTGACCTCTCTGAGTTTATACTGCAAGTCATGAATCTGAGAGCTGAGTGACTCCTCTTTGGAGATGTCAAGTACAGTTCAGTGCTTTAAGTTTTCTTTGACACTTGGTTTCTATGATGCACTTTGGTAAAGTAATGTCAAAGCCGCTGCTTTGCCACTAGCCAAGTACAGCCTCCCCATCCATTGCTACACAGGGAAGAAATGACATACTGTGTGCCTCTTCTTGTTCTTCAGGGTTGGATTATGCATATAGCATTAAAGCCGTGCTGCACGTAGCATGTTGGTAAGCATTTAACAACTGTCATTACCATGGGTTGCGTTTTGGAGGAATCCTCTCTGCTGTCTCCTCATGCAAAGAATGGGATTAATTTCAAACTGTTCCTTCCACTCTAAACATGGGCTTAGGTGAGGCCGTGAGGCAGCTGGGGCTTTGCTGTGCCCACTTCTCAAGCAGCGCCACCTGTGCTGGGCTTTGGGGGGTCTCCTGCAGGGCACCCGTCCCTGTGCTCTCGTGTGCGGGCAGAGCTCCCACCGAGTGAAGCCAGCACAGGGGTAGCCACTGGGAGTAAGGAAAGCTGATAAAACTTGCCAGCTGACTTTTATTGGTGGTCTACCCTCTGCCGCCTCTGGAGGAGTCGTTTGTTAACACCGGTACTCTCAGCTCGGGGAGCGCGCTATAATCCTTCCAAGTCACTTAAAGCAGTGTAGGCAGTTAAAGACGAGTTTTGCACGCAGTGGCCTCTTTATTTTTAACTACTTTGCCTCCTGCATCTTTAGAAATAACAAACAAATGCTGCAAACATACCAGCCCCCTTGGAAGACGGTGATTTCATTGTGGTGTGAACATGACATACATTAGATAAATATTGGTGCTTACATGCCTGCTGTTTCTTTGTCCTTGTGTGCCGAGTCTTCCAGCTCTGCTGGTCGTGTTTCGTAAGAGCTCGGGAGGAGACATAATCAGCAATTGGGAGGAAACATAATCAGCAATTTAAGCCACTAAAGTTACTGGTTGGTCCAGACAGCCTTTCTAGCCTGGACTGTTTAGCAAGGTGGATTTTTCTGATCAACGTGATCAAACTGGTTTATCTGTTCCTGCGATGCAGTTGTGCTGCTCTTTTAGCTCAAGCGATGGGGTATTGTGCTAAGGAGCTGAAAGTCCCAGTTTTCAAGCCCTGCTGATGACTAGTGGTGGAAGTAGTTTTAATTTCCTGAAGACTGCGTACGACTCCAGTGGAGCTAGGAGTTGTTCCCTGTTTGTTTCTGTAGCTAGGCCATGCTTCCTTGCAGAGAACGAAATGTAAATCTCTACATGATCTAACAGTTGTTTCCTAAAATATGAGCAAAATCAGAGAATGAAGAATGCGTGGTGTTCAGAGCAGCTTGAGGAGCTGAAATACTGACTGAATAGCGGGGAGAAAAAGTAGGATTTCATTTTTTTTTTCTAAGATTGTTTAATGCATTGAATTCATCTTTGCTAGCCAAGCCTTTAAAATAGTCAAAGTACTTGTGTATATGTGCTCGTGCGATTGTAAGGTCGCTACCGAGACAGAGGCACCAGGGAGGGTAATTTCTGGTCGTGTCTGTCACTCCTTGGATCAACAACGTTTTGTAAAACTTAAAGGCATGTGTAAGAGATGGCGGCGATGTAACCTGCAGACAGACTTGGGACGGGGACGGTGCCTGATAGGCTTGTTTAACCTTTGAGTGCCTCTTGGCTCAACAGCCCTTGGATACTGCTGCTCCATGGAAAAAGTTCTAAATATAGTCCTCGTTTGTTGTTGAATAATAACTTAAGGGGGTGGACGCCAGGGTTTCCAGCTCCTTGCAGAGCACAAGTGGTGCAGGAGCTACGTCCTGGAACTGAGGCCCTCGGTACGCCTTCGGTCCCGTAGTGTGCTGAGCCCTGGCATCGTTTCCTGGGTGACTTAGTTGTAGGATATTCTGCTGAAAGTCTGTTTGACTTAAAGTGCTCACGAAGATGAAACCTGAGGCTCATTTTTGCCCTAAAGAGATGCTGTCTTTTCCTTTCCTTCTCGCCTGCTATGTATCAGCTGCCAGGCATGGGACCTTGCTGTCCACACGTGTGCGCGTTGCGCTGCGGAGATCTTGAAGGCAAATGGAATTGGCAGGGGATGTCTGGGGGGAGGGACTCAACATCAACCCTCTCTAGAAGAGGGAGAGATGAAATCTAAGGGAAGGTGGAGAAATTTGCCTGAGGTCACGCAGGAGGTGTGTGGTGAAGCTGGGTTCGAAACTCTTGTTTTCCAGAATCCAGTCGTTTAACCAAGATGTCATCTGTTATGGAAAGTTCAAAACGCCCGTGTGGTTTTTTAACCACCCACTGAGCGAATCTGCCGCCTCTGTTGCTCTGCTCTCCCGGAGCCTTTACCTCAGAAGACCCTGCCATCTTGAACAATTTCCCTGTATAATGCTTGCTTCATTGCTGTTTCATTCCACTAACTTTCACTTGAAAATCAGATGCTTCCCTATCTTTTCTTTTTACTTCCTCATAGAGCTTTTCCCTGTTGCTCGTTAAACTGTGCAGCTGTGTGTTATTTAACATCATAAAGCGTTGGGAGATATCATCCTTATAAAAGGATACAAAACGAATGTGCGTTGTAATTCTAGTCTCGAGGTAGCGAAATTCTACTTCCACGTGGAATTGTGACTTAACTTTTATGGCTTTGTAAAAGCTTTTACTTTTTTCATTTAGGTTATTTTAGTGCTTTTCTGATTCTTAATGGCTTGTGTGTCGGTAAATATAATGCAGTTATTAAGTAATAATCTGTATAATTACATACACTGAGTTAACACAGGTGTGAGGTTGTATGTGAATTATTTTTTCCATGAGTTCAGTAGTAGGCAACATGCTCAGTTGGATTGCCAGACGTCGGCACAGTTTGAATACCTGCCTCCACGTGGTCGGAGGGCTCCTCTTCTGAAAGCCATCACGAGGAAGGCCGTGCAGTGACCCTGTGCCCTCCGGGGATGCGGGTGTGCGAGGGCCTCAGGGCTGGCTTCAGCAAGAGAGGATAGCAAAGCTTTGATTCCCAATTACTTGGTAATGAGACTTGCTGGAGTTTGGCAGCACAGATTTGCAACGGCCGTGCCAGCTCTTGTGTATTGTACTGGGCCTTCATAACTCATGATTAAAACTTAGCAGGCTTTCCGCTGCCTTTTTTTTTTTTTCTTTAAGGCAGGTTATTTGGCATTTTTTTGTCCAGGCTTTCCCTCCCGAGGCGTGGACACCGTGTTTCCTCCCCAGGGGCAAGGGGAGGCCTGGCTGGTGTCAGTCACTTCTGAAGCCAGGGTGCTGCCATCAGCTCCGGCTCTGCGTGGTGGTCAGGGTATTTGTGTGCGTGCCCGTGGTCTGCTGCTCCGTGGGCTTTTTTGTGGTGCTGGTTTTAAATGCAGGTACTCATTTTGGGGCCTGACTGCCATCGTTCTCCCTGTGCTGGGGGTGCGTGTCGGGGCTTGGAGGCAGCACGTGCAGCGACCCTGCTCTGGGTGCTGCGGCAGCACCAGCACCTGGTGCTCGTGCCGGCATTTGGCCGTTTCCTTCTGCCCGGGCACTCGTGTCCAGGCCTGTGCACGTCTTCAAGGGCAGCAGAAAGGGTCGATGTGGAGCCGGGTACCGCAGGCACGGTGCTCTGCTCTCCTGCAACGTGTGCTCGCTTGTGTCTCCGTGAGAGCTGGCTTGTGGATCTGCTGACCAACAGTGGGCCAGTTTGCAGCGGTGCTGTGTGCGAGGGGCTCTTCTCAGCACCGACCTGTCGTGTGTCTTGCCGATGTCCTCGTCATACCTGGTGACACAGGCCTCAAGTAATCGTTAAAAGCATTTTCTCCTTATTTTTTTTTTTTTTTTTTTTTTTAAAGCATCCTAGCCAAAGCAAATAGGATAAAGAATTAGAGCAAGCCGAGGCTGGTGTAACATACTAAACCATGACTCTAACAGCAATTAATGCAAAGGAATGAACGTTTTACAGTGCCCTGCAGTTATCCTTCGTTCTTGGTAGTAAACTGAAATAAACCCGGTATCTATGTACTCAGTAGACTAACTGCCATTTTTATTACATTACATAGTTTACTGCTCATTTTCTCTTCCATTTTCAGGCTTCTCTCAGGCTACTCTCCTTCCCCTGTCAGACTGACCCAACAGAAGAGTATTATTGCTTAGTGCAGTTGATTTTTGACACCGAGTCCTGGTACTTGTGCTTGGTGCATAGCACTCAGTGTTTGCCCATCGTATGGTCAAATGGCCAGGACTGGAGGTGGCTTAGGGAGCCTGCTGTCTCTGCGAGCTGCACCTCCTCCCTTTTCCCCAAGACTTCAACTCCTGTGATTTAGCACTGTGTTTAAACCTTGCTTTAAGCACAGGGTAGTCAGCTCTGGGGGAGCTGCTCGCATGCTTGGCCAGCCCTCACCTCCCAGTGTCCCAGGTCTTTGCTCAGCTCGGACGTTGTCCCACGGTTATAGCAGCAGTGCTCCCTTCAGCTTTGAGCTGACACGGTAACTTTCAGCAAGAAACTGACTTTGTCCTTGTAAGCAGTACAAGCAGTAATGCCAGTTTCGTTTCTTCCCCACTGAAAAGGAGCTCCTTGTACCCTGGTGCTCTCCCAGGCTTTGTCTTTTCTCTTTAACTTGCAGTAGGTTTGGCATAGAAATTGCAAGGAATAGCACGCTGGTAGCTTATTTTGGTTGTGGCAACCATGAAACAGATTGGAGAGCAGTTAGTGCTTCCCAGGCCAAGGTTACCACTTGGCCTTGCCCCTGAGGTTTTACAGCTTGCTGATGTGGAGAGGAGGAGGTGGGAGAGCCTGAGCCCTAGCAGCTTGCTCCGTGTGTATAATACATGGGGCACAAAGAACATCCGAGTGAAAACTTGAGGAAGAACGCTCTTCAGGCAAGAAAAAGAATATATAATGTAAGAAAGTACTGTTACTTAATACTTTTTTTTTTTGCTTGGAAACTATAGTCAGCACATGCTGTAAGACTGCTCGCTTGCGTGATACGGTAGCAGCGCGACGCTTCAGATTTATTACTTCTGGTTTCTCTTTAAAGAAATCTTGAATCTGGAATCAGAAGAATGCTTGTTTTCTCTTAAGCTACAGAAGGAAAAAAATTCAAAATGACATAAATCAAAAAATATATTAAAGGCCAACAGAACAGATGAAAACTTTTTTGGAAGATTGTGTATAATGTTTGGCAGAAGAGACTAATATGCTGTGGTTTTTGGCTGAATTTGTAAATGAGAAATACTCTAGGGTCTTTCTCCTTGAAATGGGCTGGTTTTGTATGTTTTTGTGTGTATATATTTCAAAAAAAACAGCAGCGGTGATTTTTGCCTGTGTATAGAAGGTATGTATTAAAGTGTTTAATTTATGTTTAAATATGCAAACTGCATTATATAAATTAAATCACAATTTTACACAGAATATTCAAGTGCTGTGCTGTGCAAACGCTTGTTAGATTCCTTAATCGTAGCCAACAAATTCTGTATCCTCTTGTTGAATGCGGGGCTGGCAGTACAGAGATTTTTGTGGAGATCTTTGTTTCCGTAATGCACATACTCTTGCACCTGTAGATGTCCTTCAATGCCAGCATGTTTCTGTGTGTGTGTGCACCCTTCCTTCAAATGTGTATCTGGGAAGGCGCACGAGGGATGTTGGAGCAGGGCGGCCTTCTGAGACATGCCCGGTGTCTGCTAGCAGCCGCATGGAAGTAATCAGGCCGAGTGGATCCCGTTGAGTTGGCTTTGTGTCTGTTTGCTCTTCAATAAACTTTTAAGGACATGTTTCTTCCCCTCCTAATGCATTTTAAAAATTATTTGTGTGGCTGTGTTCAGTGTAACCAAGTGACACCACAAAGGACGTAGTGTGGGATAATCAGTTAAAGCTGCTGCTTCCTCCTGCGATGCTTTGGCCTTCTGCCTCTGGGTCCTAGGATGTTCCTGACGCTTTAAGCAAGGGGAGTCACCCCTGGACTGCTCGTGCTGCTTTAGGGAAGCTGTTTAGACTCAGAAGTTTCTGTACCACTTCTTAGGCTGGGAATCTGGTATTATCTCTGCCCCACAATACACACTGTTCTGTGCATTGTACAAAACAGACACTCTTTTTCCCCCCTTTTCTCCCTAAAAGGAGATTAAAAAGTTCTGTGGGGGAAGAAATTTGAACCCTTGTACACCTGGTCAGTGCAGGGACACTGTGTGGCACAATTCAGCCTCCTGAACTCAGCTGCAAAGTTAGGACTCAGCTTGTTTTACAGAGATCACTTCCATTTGTAAAACGTCTTTCCATACAGAAATGCATGTGTCTGTGGAAGTAACAGTCCTGAAGCGTCACGGACGCTGGCTGGGGCCTTTACAAGGAGAGAGCAGCACGTAAAAGCTTTCAATTGTAGAGCAGTGACCAAAGGTGTGAAAACAGTCATGGGTTTGGATTCTGAACTAACTGCCCAGGCTGACCCTTTGGGCAGGGCTGCTGCGTGTGGAGGTGACAGCTCAGGAGCAGCAGCCGCCTTCCAGCCGTGGCCAGAGGGGCTTCAAGGTATCAGCACTTCACTTGAAACCGAAGCCAGTGGGTGTGGTAAACGAGTAGACTCCAAAACTGCAGAGACTTACCTTAAAACGTGTCTGGCAGAAAGTGAGCAGAGAGGTTGGTGCCAGCAGAGCCCAGCGGTGTGTGTGCAGGAGCCGAGGACGGGGCCGAGCCTTCGGCCTGACCGAGGAGGTCTCTTAGGGCTGGCACTGTGATGTCCTCCGTGGTGCTCGGGCTGTCCCGACGTGCGGGATGTCTGCGTTCCCACCCGCCACTCACTCCCATTTCGGTGATAACGGGCTCCCTAGGTGTAGCAGTACTCATCGTGCCTCTGAGTTGTGCTGTTTGCAGCGGGACGTAACAACTAAAAGCTACATGTAAACAGCTTTGTTGGCTACTTTTACTTCCCTTGCTTATATTGTACACCTTAAATGTGCTATTTCTTTTGGCATAATGGCAAAATCGCTGCTTATGGGAGCTGCCGTAGATAATACAAAAAGCTCTTTGAAAAGAGCTTTATCAGAGTACAAAGTACTTGGAATTGAAAACCCCTAGAGGGTTGCTTTATTTTCCCCCTTCATTCAAACTTGTAGTGGTGCAGGATCGAGATACATCATGCCCTATTTTCAGCTGATTTGCATGTTAGAGAGAACGGAGTAATTGGTGTTTAACCAGAACAAAAGAGGATCTGTTTGCTAAAAGAAAAAGAATTCTTGAAGTAGACCCTAATACATATACTGCCTTTGTCTCTTCTCTCATTAAGAATTGAATAGGATGGCCTAGTAATTAGAATGTGGAAGGCATTGCTTTGGTGTTGATGCTTTTTGAACTAATTGGTTTGAAAATTATATTTGATGTAGCTCTAAGGGATGTTGGCACAACACCTTCTTGGGACATGGACATCCTGTACTCCCATTTAGCTGCAGGAACAGGCGCTCTGAGGCAGCGATTTGTCTTCTGGGTTGTGGTGGTGGTGGTGGTGGTTTTTTGCATGCGTGTGGTTTAAAACGTGGTATTTACCTTCCCAGTTGAATACACAGGATACATCTGGCACATGTAAATCATTTGTCTTGTGTTGGTATGGAAAACTTGAAAGGACCTTGGAAAGAGATTAGCCCCTCTTTTTTCCCAAATAATTGCATAATTCAGGCCATAATAAAGCAGAGATTTAAGCTGAATTTGGGTTTGGATTTCTGCCTTTCTGCATTTTTGGAAACAGTTGGGTTTTGTACTTTTTTGACAAAAAGATCAAAGCAAACTTGGAGGTTGAGTGGACTGGAATAAGAAATGGGTCTAGAACCATCCAGAGGCTTGCTTTGGTTTGTGCTGGGGAAGGATTCACCTCGGCCTCGCCTCCTTCAGCCCTGTCTCCAGTGCTGAAGATGCAGCGGAGATGCTGACTGCCAGGGGAGATCCTTCCCTTGGATTCCAGAGCAGGATTGATTTAATTTGAGAACTTAATCTCAGAAACTTTTTGGGGTCTCCTTTGAATTGCTGAGGATGTCTTTGGACAAGCCCCTTGACGGCTGTCTTATTTGTGTCCTGTACGTGTACAGTGTGATGTGGGTAGGTGGAGATAGGAAATCCAGTGCAGATGGATGTATTTCTTACACGAGGAGTTAAAGCTAACAAAACAGTAAAGATTCAGCTGTAGAGAATGTAAGTGTGTTTTATTTGATAATGCTGCTGTTTTGTGGTAGAAATTTTAGTCTCAAACCTGTTGTTGGCTCTCTGCAGAGCCCCGTATGATCGCATTAATAAAGTTTTACAGCGTGATGCAGTTATTTTATGAGGAAGAAGCCTACTTCTAAAATCTCCCTAAAGGCTTCTGTGATAAGAACAACACTTGTTTTTAATGACTTTAGGTTCTGGGGAGTATGTATTTAGCGATGTATTATTTAAATGGCTTTGGTCTTCCAGTGAGCAAAAGTCTGCCTGATTTGATTTAGCAGACAAAAGGCTAGGAAGGGGTTAAATAACCTGGAAGAAACGCAGTATTTTTCCGTTTAGAGTTAAAACAAGATGATGTGGATTGACTCAAAATGAAATTCTTTTTTTTTTTTTTTTTTTTAAATTTACCAACAAACTGGAAACATGTTTGTTTAATCATAAGCAAATTTATCCTCCCGTTTTTTTGGTTCTGTTTTGTTTTCAGTTTAGGCAGGGAAATGAAAAATGAAACTCTCCTGCCAGCACTGCTTCCAGTCAGGGCTGCTCCGAGGAAGCTTTGTGCATCTCGCCTTCTGCGTTTTACCTAGGAACCATCACAACTTGTTTGCTGATTAGTACCTTGGAAATTATAAATTAACCATATGGAGCAGCTTCAGTTTAAGTAACTTGTATGTTCTGATGATAGCTAATCCTCTTAAAACGTGTTTTTAATGACCAGTTTGTTTTCACCTGAGGTCATTAATGCTCTAAAAATGGCTGTTAACTACATCCAAGGCTTTTTCTTTTTAGCCCAAGGAGGAATGCTGCTATGCACCATATTTAATGGTCTAATACATTTTATTTCTGCCTTACCTTCTGGATGTGCCAGCTTTTCTTAATGTCTGTGTTGGATAAAAAACAACTGTTTTTTTTATCTTCTGAGTGATAATGGCTGATCTTCCAGTCAGCTGGAGCAAGCACCATGCGGTATGTGGTGTGTGGAGGCAGTGGTGTGAGCTCTGGGTGCACAGCTCGGTGGTACCGCGGGTCCTGAAGTCATCGGGAGTTAAAACTTCAGACCCTGGGCTGTGGTAATTCTCCAGCCTCCTTCTGCTTAATTTTTCTGCTAATTTATTGCTCCTCTATGTTCCTACTTCTGTCACCTAAATGCAAATGCACTGGCAGCCTGCTTTATGGATAACACTTAAAAAATAATGGTGCAGTAATGAACGGTGAATTGCAGTGGAGATCTTGCTGAAGTGCTTGCAATATCCGCATTAATTTCAAATGAATTAATTGCAGTTAATACTATTGTATTTAAAACCTGTCAGAAGCCGTAACGATGATTAGGGTGCAAGTGTAAAAATGTTATTTCAGATCAGCATCAACATGTTCTAAAATTGTGATATCTGGTGTTAAAGTGTGCCTGACCTTAATGGCCATCGTCATAAGCTTTTGTGCGAAGCCCATCTAGAACAGATGAATCAAAGTATCTAGCTGAGAGAGTGGCCATAAAACCACTCATTTTTTCCCCGATCAGAACCCCAGTGCAGTGGCAGGGTGAAGGAGGGGTCCTGCCGGGGGGCTTTGCCTCCTGTTGGTCTCTGGTGGGCACTCGCTGCTGCTGAACCTCATCTGCTACCGGTGGGTGGTTCGGGCACAGACACAGGGAAGGTGGGCATAGCCTGCGTGTAGCTATGGAAGAAGCATTTATTTCATATTTATTTCCAGTCCTTCAGAAGAAACTGGTACTATGACAAATATATTTATTACTCAGTAGTTAATACTTTGAAGCAGAAGCGTCCCAGTGCCTTGCCTTTTTACTCGACTCCTTGTTGGCGATGACTTGTGCATCTCCAGCAGGTCTGTGAATTTTCTCTCGAGGAGTGTGTCCTTGCTGGAGCCGAATTGGGTGGTTGGTACCTAGGTAATAAGACAGGTCTTGGTGGGATGAGTGAGGTTACAGAGCCCACAGCACCACAGCGATCATCTTCCTGATCACCTTTCCAATCAGCTGTTGCTGGTGGCTGCAGAAGCATGGGGCTCCTGTACCCCTCTTCCTATCTCGGTGTTCCCCTGGCCCCCACCAGCATCTGCTCTGCCAGGGCTGGCCCCGCTCCGGGAAGCAGCTGCTGGTCTGGCTGCACCTTCGTTCCTGCTGCCCTCGCTCCAAGTCACAGCTGAAATTCCTCCGGAGTATTTATTGGTGGAGGATTGAGCAGTCCTTGAAGTTGGAAGTTTGGGCAGTTAAGGTCAGAAAAAAACAAAAATCCTTTTCTTCTAAAGGGAGACGAGTGTGAAGGGAGCTTGATTTAGCACTGTGTAAGCGCTGCCAGAGGCAAGACCCAAGGACATGGAAGCACACTTAAAAGGTCTCTGCTTGCTGTGGTGCTGTGACACCTGGAAGGGCAGAGGAGCAGGGAAGCAGAGCTCCAGCTCTGATGTTTTACAGCCCTGGTCTCGTGCTGTGCTCCTGTCGCCATCTGAGGGGCTCCCAGATCTTCACACCTGGCTCAGGCAAACAGGCACGTAACTTTTTTCAGTTTAACCACTTGTATTTCTATTTTAGGTCGTAGTGTCTGGCCTGGAAGAGCACTACACCTGCAGTTTGTCCCCTGATAGTGGAAAGCAGAGAATGTTATTTAACAGACCAAGGCAGCTGCATTTTGTTCATCTCGAGCATGAGTTCCGTCGGATGATTTGTAGATTCGGTTTCCATCCAACACAAAGGCAGAGGCTAATTCTGGCATGTGTTGGACTGATGAGATTTCAGGCCAGATCTCTTTAAAACAAACAAACAACAAAAAAAAAACCACCCTTGGTGTGTTACACAGCTCAGTCAGTTTCCAGGTTGTTTAATTAGATCTGTGCGTTAGCTGATTTAGCTGCATTGGATGTCTCAATATACAAATGATTTATAAAGGAGAGGAAGAAGTATGTGTTAATTTCCAGTGAGTGATATTGTGTGCTGAAGTCACTTTGCACTGTTTGTATTAAATACGCTACAGCATTCAGGCTTTTCTTTAACTAGGAATTTGACTTCATTTTTTAAAAGGGATGACAGGGCTTTACAGTTAAAAGCCTTTTATTGATGTAAATTTGTATGTATGTTTACATTTATATGTAAATGTAATTATTTAGTGAAGATTAGCAGTCAGTTGAGGCCCTATCTTCCCATTTTGTATGTTACTAGTCATTTGCAAATTCATTTCAGGGTAGGTCAGAAATGATGGTTACCATTATATGTAATGCAGGAAGAATTCCCACTTCGCCGTTTCGGTGGACAGGCTGCCTGCTGCAAACCTGATCTGATTTCTTTCAAAGGCAGCAGAGAGTTCATCGTAATCTCTCCTGTTCTTAATTCACCCCTCCACAGTAGTTTGGTAACCACTTCCTAACGAAGAAGTCTGGGCTATGGAAACTTATTGAAACCATAGATAATTGTCTGTTTAATCAATTAACTGGTAGTGGAAGCATTTGGAATCACATTAGTGTGTCTGAGCTCTGGGCACCCTCGTGGTGCTGGGCTGCGTTGTGTGGGCTTGTGGGGGCAGATTGCTGCTGTCTGCTGGAGTTTTTCTGTTCCAAAAGCCCAGACGAGCTGTTCCTATTGCAGTTTCCCATTGCAGCACACCTTCAGCCTGCCGTAGCGCTGCTGCTGGCCGCGCGGCTGCTGGCCGTGGTCCACGCAGTGCTCCAGGAACGGTCGGAGCAGTTCTGCTGTCGCTGCTCTCCCTTCTCTGTAGTTACAGCAGAATTCGGGGCCTTAGGGCATCCTGGCTCCTCCTTGCAATTGCATCATCCTTACTCCTAACCGAACAGAGCGCGGGTGGCTTTTTTTGGGTTTGTTTTTAAATAAAGGCTTCTTCGTTTGAATTCTTGAGTTGTTTTAGTTTGCAAGTACTCAAATCGGAGCGCGTCCAGACGCCAAGTCCTTATGTTTCCTTCATGTCCCTAAACTCTCTGCTGGGTAATTTGCATCTCGGCACTGCTCAGTTGCACTTTACTTAAGGGAAGGAGGGCTCGTGGTAGAGTACGTTCATTTACATATGTTGCTAGTGCTTTACAACTCTGACAGGGATGTTTTGTGTGCTTCAGGCAACCAACCCAGGATGTTTTTGTTGTTACCCTTTTGGTTTAAGGTGAGAGCTAGCTTGGCACTTCCTTTGCTTGATTTACAACTGGAATCTTGGTTTGAGGTCTGGTGGTAAAGATCTGAGGCGCTTAGAGGATTTTGATGAAAAAATGGTGAGCTGAAGGGCATTACTTTAAGAGTTGTTGCAGAAACTTAGGAAAATAAACTTTGTGGTTCGCTAAATGAAAATAATAAAACAAGGGAAGAAACACCACGGGGCCCTGCACAGCAGTGTGGTGTCATTTGATGTTTTAGCCTTCAGCAACCACCGCGACATCTCCAGCACTCCGCTGCATGGCAGCCAGCGCCTGCCGTAGCCAGCTGTGAAGGTTTGTCATCAGAACCCAGAGGTTTGCGTTGTTGAAAATACACAATTTTCCGTGTACTGGATAGTGCTGATGAGTCTTTTGTGGCTTTTTTTTTTTTTTTTTTTAATATATAAAAGCAAAATCAAGATTTGGAGAAGTGTTAGTGGGAAGATGAGGGGGAGGTTAGTAAGCTCCTAGCTGGGAGGCAGTGGAGTCCCATCTAAACTTGGAAGATTTTTTTTTGGTTTTGCAGTAACTGTGTGGGTTAAACCCTGTCTTATCATAGGCCAGTATGCACAAAAAATAAATGCATGCTGGGGAACCTGTCCAGGTGAGTGCACAAACAGTACCAGCAGAAAGCTTTTCTGCTTTGTAGTAGTTCTTCACCTTCCCAGGTGTTTGCTCTCTGCAGCTTCGCTCCTGCTGGAAGGTTCGTGGGGCTTGTGAAGCCGAGACCTGCCCAGAAGAGCCAGCTCAGGTGAAAGCCCTGTGCTCGTGTTAGATGCAGATGTTTGTGAAGCCTCCTCTGAAAAAATATTCCTGGATTCATCCTTGAATTTGAGCTTTTCCTTCCACAGCTGGTGGGATCTCCTTGTTGCTGCTCTTCATGTGCTTTGTAGCTACGGTGTGGCTTGGTGACCGAAAGGGACCTCCTGCTGGAACAGAGCAAGCCTCCAAACACTCCAAAGTGGCTCTGGGTGCTGCCCGCAGCATCCTTTCCAGGCGCTCTTGGTGGCTTTTACAGGGCTGTGTTCTAACTTTAGTAACAGCAAATACTCTGTGTTTTCAAACACTCTTAATTTGTGCTGTTAGGAAACAGGCATAAAAATAAACCTGGCCTGCAAAGAGATGCTGGATTCAATTCTGACCATGTGGCGAGGGCTGCAGAGAGCGGCCGTGTCGGAACCTTTGAGCGCTCCCCTCCTTGGCAGCTCTGGAGCAGTTAAAAAAAAAAAAAAAATAAATAAATCCTGTTGTTACCTGATGATGATGCATTCACTTAGTAAATGAGTGCTGGCGAGGGAAGAGCCTGGTGCTGTTGCCCATGCGAGGAGCAGCTTTTCCTGCTGTCCTGCGAGCAGCAGGATGGGTGCCAGCACTGCTGTGATGTCCCCTGCGCCTCGGCATGGCATGGCGAGGCTCTGCCCGATAACTGCACTGAGCTTCCCAGGGTATTTTAGGGCTTTGGTTTTGCATCTGTGTCGTGTTTGCTGTTGGTATCTAAAGGCCTTGACCAGATCTACGCGCTTGCTTTGAGGAAGGAATGCCGGCCCCCGAGAGTGGGAGCGGGCGAGGATCGCAGCAGAGCGCCGCGGGGCAGCGCCTGGCCGATAATTGCCATGTGAGCCCCAACAAACAAACGAGTTAAATACAGGATCCTCGTGGCAGCAGAAGGGGCTGTGTGCTCTGACTCAGAAGGTTGATTTTGAAGGAAATGTGCAGTTTTTTAAATCCTATTTTCCTTCCATTTTCTCCTTACTTTGATGACAACACTTGAAACACCTTTTTAACTCTACATTTAAAATGCTTTTTTATAGCCATGAAATATACCCTTGCGTGGTTTTTAGCTCTATTTAATTTTTAAAAGCCCTTCTTATTGCTGCTGCATAAGGAGAAATTTTTAGATTACGGGGAGAAGCAAATGTGACATCCTGTTCCGTATTAAAAGTTAATTTAGGGCAGAACTGCAGACCAAGAAAAGTGTGTCCTTTCTTCTCTTATACTGCCAAGGAATGTAACGACCCCTAATACCTCTGCAAGACCTGGTGCTGGGGCAGTGGAAGCCACCTGTCTGGGGTCAAAAAATCCTCCAAATCACCAGCCGAGGGAATCTACCCGCTCGTGCTGGTGCCATGGCTCAGCCCTGTGTTGTTTGTACCCCTTTATCTTCCAGTGCTTTGGTCTCACGCTGACTTTCGGCACAGCACACTGTTAAAAATGACAAACAAGTTCAGGTTGTGGTTATGGAGGTGAGCCTTTCCCTGGGACCCTGCTGAGATTGCTTTTAAAAACACAAAACACTGCCTTGGATACCTGGAAGGTGGAGTAGGAGGGTTTGTATCGTTACATGGGGGAGACCCAGGGTGTTCTCAGCTCTGCTCCTGCTGCTTCTCTCCTGGTGATTCCCTTCTTGCCCCGCAGCACCAGCGGGGACCCCTCTGCTGTCCTCTGTTCCTCTGTCCCCACAGGCCGAGGCTGCGTGGTCTTAATCAGGGAGCGGCTGGAGGGTTGCTACTGAGGCTTAATTATGCGATTGTAATTTTCTATAAAATGCATCATAAAACCTAGTCATGGCTTGGCTTAAGAGTTATTCCAGCCTCTCTGGTTGTAGAACCACATACTTGATGAAATTGCCTAAATCTGTGTTTTTCTTGGAGCGTTGCTGGTCAGCCCCACAGGTTGCTAATAAATATTTCATGACCTTATATGAAAGATTATTAAAATAATTTAAATATCTAAATGACTGGCTCTCCTCGGCCTAAGCGAAGCCCAGAAGCAGACTTCGGCTCATTTTTGTGACCTCTCTTGGTGTGCCTCTGTGCTGCCCTAAATTACAGACCCTACACAAACGCTGCGTTATTCTCACCAGCTTTGAATTTCTGCTGTCATTACATCTTTTGATAACACTTGTAGGTGAAATACATCTTTGTACTTCCACAGCGTTTACATTGAAGGATGTAAAAATGTCTAGCATGAGTTAATTTAGCATCAACCCCTTCATCTGAGTTGAGGAGATGCTTTTCCCATTTTAACAGTCAAAGGTGGGAGGAGAACCCAAGTTCCCACCTACCTCGATTCTTGCATCGCAGCTGATAAATAAGAAATGAGAAGGGCGAGAGGGAGACTGACGCAGCATCTTCACAGCTTGAGAAAAGGGGCAAGCGTGCCACTTATTTCCTACAGTTTTTTTCTCCGCCAGAGTGAACCCCCACCAACTGAGCACACGTACATCAGGTGTTCATTGCAGTGCCCAGCTCGAGAAATGAGCATCGTGCGATGAGCAGAGCCCGCGGGGGCTGCCCGGGGGGTGCACGCTGCAGCGAGCCGGGTGCTCGGTGCCATTCGTAGGCCTGTAGGACTTGGTAGGGCTCCTCCTCCTGCTAATTGGATGTTATTGAGGTTCTGTTTGCCAAACCGCGCTATGAGTTAAGGGGAGAATGACAACTTGATTTTTATTTGTGTGCGCAATGTTTATGTATGGAAATTGCTGGTATGTTTGCCTTTATCTCCAGATACAAATATAATGAGGAGGCACAGGAAGCTCATTTTGTTTAAGCAAATCGCAGCGCATGAAGCCATCATGTCCTGACACTTGTTTCGTAGAGGAAAACAAAGAGGAAGAATCTGGCTTTTTGCTGGGAGGCATACAAATCTCTGCTTCTTTACATACTGGTTATTACGGCGTTAGCATGCTGAATCATTGTTTTTATTTTTATTAGTTTTTCTTTTGGTGAAGACTGAGAAAAAGACAAAGACTAAAAATAAAAAACATAATTTTTGATATAACTGTGGAAACATGGTTAGTTCTAACACAGCAGGTGGCTAAGGGACTCAATCGGCAGAAACCAGCAGTGCTTTCAGTGCAATCAAAGTTAAGTGCAGAAATTTAATTAAATGGTAGCAAGGCTGGCAGAAACTTTGTAAAGCAGCAGTGCATTGTCAAATTCAACAATTATTTCAAGGAACACAATCCACAGATGGCGTCTAATTGATAAATTAAGGTTCTGCTGCCTGATTCCGCTTACATTTAAAGGTTCTTTTTTCTTAAACAAAACCTTAAAATTTCAAGGCTGCATCACTGTGTTTGAAAAGACTCATAACAAACTGGCCTGTATGTGTTGGATGGGCCCGATTACTGAGAAATCCGTGCTTTCTGTGTTAAATGGAGAAGGCGTCCGTTTTGTATCTCCCTGGTCAGTCGCATTCTAGCAAAGCTGTTGGTAAGTCACCGCAGGGGAACCCAGCATGTGCTGCCTTCAGCTCCCATGACCTTTCCCAGTGTGCGGGGCAGGTAGACAAATCATCTCCCAGCTCCTGAAAGCCTTTCAGCTTCCTGCCCGTCCCTTACAGCTTTCAGTCTGCTTTCGGACATCATCAGCAAATGCAAATCCTTCAGCGCCTGACAGGCTGCTCAGTCCCAGCACTGAGCCTGGAAGGATGGTGCCTAATGAACACCTCCTTGCTGCGGTCACTGCACACGTTGTGCTGCATCTTTTGGGGGTTCTGGGCTGGTTTTAGGTTTGCCCGCTTCCTTAGGTGCTGCATTGTTGGTGCAAAGGAGCCCAGAGCACCCCCAGGGCATCCTGCAGCAGCCCTGAGAGGAGCTTGGTGTGGCTGTTCGGGTGCCTGTAGTGTGCAGGTAAAAGCAGGGTGGGTGGGTTGGTTTTTCTTTCCCTTTTTAAAACTGAAGGTGTATCAGGAATACTTTGTGGCTTTAGTTTACATGTGTAAACACAGTTCACTTTCCAAGGTTTAGCTGAGCCCTTAAAAGGGGGCTAGAAAAGATTGACTCCAGCTCTTCAAATACACTTCTCATAGTCCTTTCATCCTGGAGAGGGTCTTTTCCCTCAGCTAGTGGCACTTCCATCTCAAAGAAAGTGGTTTGAACCAGGACTGGAGTTGAGAGAGAGGGGGCATCTCACTATGTAGTAGGTATGTGATACATACACCTCCATATATAATACTTGTATATCACCTGCTATAAAAAAAAACAAAAAACAACAAACTTCTGGCATTCCAATTTCACACTTCCTTCTTTATTTAGGAAATTTTAGAAGATGTATGCAGGAGGGAGATGGCTATTCCATTGTACGTATTTTTAAGCACAGGATGCAGATTCCCTAATTGCTTTTCTGAGTATGTTCTGTCTTTTTTGGCATTGCCCTTGTGGTAGTAAATTCTACATTAGCCGGATACTCGATGGAGCTGAATCTGTTCTGAGCGATGGAGCTGAATCAGTGCTTGTTATTTTTGGTTACTACTAGCAGTATACTTGAATTCAGTAACTCGACTGCTCCCTTCCCCCTTTCTCTTCTCCTGTGCCTAAATATATCCACCCAGTCAATCAGCACTGGCAGGCATCAGTGCTATGGCTGTCAGATCGAGTTAGCTCTGGGTAGCCTAAACTCCTGGCTTGTTTTTTTGGGGGCTTGAAAATGTATTCGAATAGTGGCATCATGATTTGACTTGCAAATAAGTACAGTCTGGTAATGGGGCTCTTACATCGAAAGAATGATGCAGCACTTCAGACAAATGTTCGTCTCCTTCCCATGAAGCTGATTAGAAATAATACAATGCATGGTGATGTTTATGGCTACATGCTTAGTGAACAGAAACATTTCTGAATTTTCATTAATTGTGGATTTTGTAGTTTTTAATGGAACAAAGGAAAAGACGCTGGAAATTAAAGAAATGCTAATGTCTTGCTGGGAAACTTAGAAAGCATTTGTTTTAGAGGCAAATGTGCTCTGGTCTGCATATTCTCATTTTTTCCTCATATCTAGGCTTTTTGGTTGGTTGTTTGTTTAAGAGCATCACTTAAGTGAACACATTATCTTTGTTGCTGCTCATTCCCAAACCAAAGCAACCGGCCTTTGCTTGTGACGGCATAACTATTTCCACAGCAACCAGGCAGGATGTCACAAATTCAGAAGTGTGATTTTACATGCAGAACGGCAGCAGGAGCAGATGGATATTGGAAACAAAATCCCCACCCCCCTCCCTTTGCCTTCTTCCACTTCTTCCGAAAGAAATAAACGCACTTCTGACAGCATCTCTCTCTGCAAATCTTCCCCAACACCGCCTAACGTGCGTGAATTGTCGCTATTTGCAGTAGAGGTGCAGCTAATGCTGGGTGCAGCGTGGTTTCTGTGTGTGTAGCAGCACTGCGGTGACAGGGGCAGGGTGCTGCAACACGGCACGAAGAGCCATGCCCTTTCCTTCTCTAAGTTGAGGAGTGATGCGGGGAAAATGAGCCTGCTTGGGAATTTGGGCTCGTACTTAGCCTGGAAGTTGTTTCATTAACGTTGGTAGTGACCCAATTCTGTTAATTCTGAACGTAGCAAAATGAAAAAGAAAAAGCAACCAGAACCTCACCAGCTTCTCATATTTAGACACATTTGGTACCCATCTTGCATAGATGTTTGTCGTAACACCCGCCCACTGTGTGGGCAGAAGCCTCAAGAACATATGCTCAGTCTGTTTTCTCAAAAAAGATAATATTGGAAACAGGCACAGGAGGGGGTTTTGCACTTAATAACATTTGAGGACAGGGCCTGTGGTTTGAAAAAGACAGGATTGGTGCAGAGTCCCAGGTGAGGATGCTCTGGGCAGCTTGTGGAAGCGTGCCAACCCCTCGCGGCGTCAAAAGCGTGCTGCGGGCTGGCCACTGGGGAGGAGAAGACGGGTAAACATTGGGGGTCCCCTGCCAGAGCTGACTCTGCTTCCACAAAGCCTTGAGCAGGCTCTTGTCTGCCTTTCACTTAGTGGGAAATGGTTTGTTCTTGGGTGTATGAGCACCAGTTAGGTGCTGGTGCTGGAAAGACATGAGCACAGCGCAGGGTCCTGGAGCCGCCGGTGCTGGCCTGAGCCTGGCGCAGGCTCCTCAGAGGCTCCTGGTGGCGGTGGGCTCTGGTCTGGGGGGAGCAGGACCCCCGCAACGATGCTGGAGTTTAAGGTTTCAGGGGAGGTAGGTGTCAAACTTGCAGCGACTGGAATTTCAAGAGCTGGGTGGCTATTTCTGTCTTGCAGCAGTAGAGTTACAGACCAAGAGCCCCTTGTATTTTTATGTTGTTACTTGACTTTGAAAACACCAGCTGTGATCCTCCATACTATTATTGGTATGGATCACATGAAATTTTAATTAGCTTGGGTTGAAGGGAAGGGAAGTTCTGATAATTGATTTAATATACAAATGCCCCTCTGCCTTCCTTGGTTTATGTGCTGGAAAGATTGTATTAGAAATTTTCTATTATAAGGGAGACGAAAATGTGTTTTTAGGCTTTTCTTGAAATAAAAAATTAAGTGCCTCTAAACTATTCAAATGAAAAGCACAATTTGATATTTCACTAATTCAGATAAAAGTAGAAATTTATTACTGTTGTTGTTATTAGCCTAATGGAACCAGTCGGTGATGGTGGAGCTCATGCAGTCTGAGGCGACTCAACAAACCCAAGTGCTGTGGCTCAGCCGGTCGCAAAGCACGGTGCCCTTGCCGTGAAGGCACAGCACATTTATTGAATGGGTGTGAATTATTTCCATGTCCTGCATGCGGTGCTCTGGGAGCCCCAGAAATCATGGAGCTAGCACCCCGCTGGTGAAACAGAGCCTGGCGTTAGTGTCAGCATGGCACGGCTCTCCTGGCGGCGACTGGAATGGCTGGTGGAAAGCAGGGCAGTCGGTCCTGGTGCTGGCAGGGGTGTTTCAACATCTGAGGAGTACCCAGGACGATCGGAGTGTCCTGGTGTCACTGCGTTCAGCAGCCTTGCCCTGGCTGCCCCCCAGGAGCAGTGTGCGGGCACCAGGTGGTCTCTGTGGTCTCTGATAAAGCTCTTCCACCAGGAAACGTGGGAGCTTTTAAGGATCCGACTATTTTCAGCACAACCAACCCGCTCCAGAAATGGCCGTTTTATAGCCGATAATAAAACATAATAATAATAGTAAAGGCTGATATATCTTTAAACCTGGAACTATTTAGTGTGCGTTGTAAAGGGCTACTGTAACTAATGTCCTTTGCTTTTGGAGAGGAGCTGGCTCTGTCTCCTTTCGTGGTGCCTGGTGACCTGTCCTCCCTCCGAGGGTGCCGGGCAGCCCCAAGGGAGTCCCAGGGCCGAGGCTGCAGTGCATTGAAGCTGCAGCTGCTTGCAGAATTTGATTATCCTCTTCCCTTCTTTCCCCTTCACAACACTGAGATCTTTCTTACTTTCCCTCAAAATTTCTCATAAGGAATGGCATTTATTTTTTCTTGGAAAAAAGGTGACACCAAAACCCCAAAAGCTCACCAAGCCCAGGAGCTTTGTCAGCAAGAAATGTAACCTGCTCTAGCCCGTATCTGTCTATAAAGGGCCATTTTTAAGCTTCTGTTATTCCAGAGCACCCAGAAATCCCCGTTTGGGACGGGGAGGTGTGTTGCCTGCGGTGCTTTGAGGTACAGCCCTTGTCCTGGAGAGCTTTGTGGCTCGGAGACCCCCGGCAGATAACGTCAGAAGGATTTTGTTGGGCTGGGGTGGCAGTGGGGGGCTGCGTTCTTCCACCAGGACCTGTCAGATAGAAGGGTCTGTCTGGGGAAATGGCCCCTTGCTTCCCCCTGCCCTTTCCTGGCCCACCTTGCGTTCATCTGCAGCCGTATCACTGTCATTTCCCTGTCATTGCAGGTTCCCTTCTAGTTAATTGACTTGGGAGATCATGCTAATTTTTCTTGATTGGGGCTGCCACCTTTGCTTTCTCCTGACCTAACATGCACATATTCTCCGCTCACCTGTCTTCTTAGTTCCCAAAAAGTCTGGAGGCAGATTCCTGGTGCTTCCAGAGAGAAAAGCTCGGGCATGGCGTTGTGTTTGGCAAGCAGTGGCTGTGCCTTTTGGGCTTGGTGCGTGCTGGGGGCCAGGTTTGGTTCCTCAGGGCAGGGGGAGCTGTCAGCAACAGGACTTCCTCTGTTTGCCTGCCAGTTTTCGGTCTTTCCTTCTGCTCCTGTCCCACATGCACTTAATTTCTGTTCTCCTTCACTACCTTCTTTTGTGCTTTTTGAAAAGAAAGAAACACCAAACCACCAACAATAGAAGATTAAGAAGCCTCCAAACCATTCAGGTAGCTGCATGAGAAGAACGGCAACCCTGATATTAATACCTGTTCTGTCTGGGGTGTGCCGTTGGTGCTGGAAATGATCTCTATTCTCCCCCAGTATTTTACAGATGAGCACTGAAAAGCGTCTTTATTCAGTTTGACTGTTGCTATTATGTGGCGAGGCATTCAATAAAAGTTGTGATTTATGAGATGTGTGTGGCCGTTGTTGTTTTTTGCTCTGTCATCTATCAGGGAGAGAAAAGCCAGGCCTGATAATTCCTGGCACATAGCTTTTTCAGTTAAGAATGTCAGCTGTCAGGCTGTCAAGAGAAGTTATTTCTCTGTTTTTATTTTTCAGTTTTTATTTTTTTATTTTTTCTTAAATAGGCAGAGATCCTGCTCCTTACTGTGGTACGTTGATAAGGGAGTGCTTTCTGTATTGCTGAAAAAGTGTGTCCCAGGGTAAGGCCCTTGGTGTATGCCCACTTAAACTTACAATGCTTTGTGTTTTCAATGTGTGACAGCACTTGATTACTTAATATAAAAACGCATTCAGTTTCTTTTCTGCTGCTTTTATGTGCTTTTTTTTTTTCCTTTCTCACTTAGTGAATGCTTTTTTTCTTCTCTGTGACTAGGTATTTTAAAAGTGCTCTTTAGCAAAATATGTGCACATTAGATAATCTGGTGTTGCATAAAAGCTCTTTCATATTTTGGGGGCTTCATGCATACATCAAGTAGGCCTAATTGAAGACAGGAGCTGTTTGTCACAAATGTGAATATAAAGATGGGGACGGAGGGGAAGAATTATGTTAAATGCCAGGGCGATGTTTTTTTTCCTTATTAGTTATTTGCAGAAACGTATCAAAAAGTCATTTTGATGCAGAGTACAATAGTATCACAAACTTGTGCTTTGCATCCTAAGTGCCTGGTTAGAGCACAGTTAGAAGCTGAAATCATTCCTCGATTAGTCCCTGGAGTCCCATATAAGTCTTTAACTCTCAGTATGTGGTCTGCGATTTAACAATGGATGAAGGATGGCTGAACTTGAACTGAATGTATAACCTGGCATTTGCAGACCTTCAGCCCCTTCCCTGTCTCCTCTCCCCTTCTTCCCAGAGAGCATCCGTCAGAACTTGCCGCAGCTGCCAGCGTGTTTGCCTTCAGGGCAGAACTTTGGAGCTAGAAGCACTGGCACACTGCAGCTTACAAAAACTGGGGAGCAAAAAATCTGGATGGCAAATCATCGTGGAAAGGAGGCAGGGAACGTGTCTGGGTGCTGCACAGTTCTGGGGTGCTGGTAGGGCTCTGAGCCCTCCTGGGGGTCCTGGCTTACTGCAAGCTTCACGCAGCTGTTGCTGAAGCGTGTGATGGTCTTCTCGTTATTTTAATGTTGTTAACCTTCATCTAAAAGGAAAACATCTTCTGAGCATTAATTCAGTGTGGACAGCTCATTTATGTGTTTTATATCGCTTTAAAGGGACGAGACTGGAGGAGTGGGATGTAAACCTACAGAAGAGGTGGTTGTCAGCTGGTGAGGACTGTTCTGTCGTACAGAGCCGTGTGTGGCTCTTACAGGTGTTCACGTGGCTCAGAGTTTTCCTTACGAATACCAGAGTGGCCTTTAGCCCTGGGTCTGACTGTGCGAGTCGTGGCTCGGAGCTGCCAGCCTTCAGTTGAAGTTCCCAGGGTGGTTACAGACCTTGATTCCCCGGGAGGAGGGAAACCTCCCGGCACCCTGCAGGTACCCAGGCAGCGGTGTGAGGCTTGGGACTTCATCCTGAGGAACAGCTGTGCCGTGGCTGGAAGCTGGTGAGCAGCAGGAGTGGGGCAGCGTGCCCCTCGGCTGTCTGTGCAGGGAGGCAGGTACAAGAAAAAGTACGGAGCAGCCCTCGCTCCCCTGGGTGCCATCCTGGGATGGCAACGGGCACCCCGTGGGGGTGCATCACGGCCTTCCCAGATGTCTCTTGGGAGAGCAGTGTTGGAGGAGAGCGGGCTGCAAACCTCGGCCCTGGGGTGTCCCCACACGAGGGCTGGCCTGTTCCCATGGGCAAAGTCCCGAGCCCATCGGGGTCCTGCTTAGTGCTGGTCTCCCTGAAGCCCGGGTGCTGAGTCACTGCGTGTTCTGCCATCCAAATGCTGGCGTATAAACACATCCTTCTTCGTGGAGTCTCTTGCCAAGTACTTGGATTTACAATGTTAACAACTTTAAATAAATTCTTCCTGGAGATAACTGATTTATTAGGCTCCCACCCTTCTGAAGGCAAAACTAGCTGCAATTAACAAACAAAGCAGCATGAGGCAGTTATCAGTCTGGGTAATAAATCTTCCAGTGCTGGGTACCACTTGCTAATGGGTTGGGAAAGTAAAACTGCACCTCAGTCAGCTGCGCCCGGCCTGGGCAGGCAGCATGTGCGCAGACAGCGTCTGTGAGCAGGGCAGCAGCTGATAACGGGGCACTGATGGTCCCCACCTGTGTACCCAGGTGTGTGTCAGAGGTAAGTGAAGGCTTGTGTTGGGCAAGAGGGTTGTGCTGTGCACCCCTCTCTGGCAGGGCTGGCAAGTGTAGAAGCCAGGGCTCTGTTTCTCCTGGTGGCAGTGGTTGTTGGTTTCCTCGCCGTAACGAGCGGAGGAGGTGCGTTAGCTCCTGAGTTCGACGTGCTGCAGACACACGAGCCCTCCTGGTTCTGCTGCTGTCCTGCAGTGGCCGGGTTCTTGGCAGCAGCTGGAGCTGGATCTCCTTACCCTTGGAAAATGGTTGCTCTCTGCATCCAGCTCTTCGTGGGGCTGGGGGCTGCTGGCTGCAGGGCCCATGCATGTGGAGGAGGCCGGGTGGTGCCACGGGGCAGGAGGAGCCTCGGAGCCGACAGCAGCAAAGAGCCTGTGCCGGGATGCAAGGCGAGGTATGCTGGTGGCCCACCCCTGCTCCGTGGCCGTTCTGCCTCATGCTCACCCTCTTCCCTACCCCTGTGCCTTAGGCTGGCTCCTCATCCGGACCGGCGTCTCGTCCTGCCTCCCGCTTGCTGGTGCAAGGCTGGGGAGCGAACCCTCCGAGTTGTGGGCAGTGCTTGCTGCTGTTCCCTGACTGCATCTTCGGATAAACAATTGGTCCAAGACCTGTTAGCGTGGTTTCCAGCGTTGGGGAGATATTTCTTGCTGGGTTTGTAAAAATGATCTAAATGGATCCGACATCCTGGCTATAAAACATCTGTAACGTTACACATTTAGTTATGTTACTAGAGACTTGAGTTCATTTTGATGGGTAGTATTTTATCTGCTACTTTTCCCCTTCTTGAAAGCAAGGCTTGCTGTAGAGGAGGATTTATGGAAATATCTTTCCAGCACACGAAAAAAATCATGCACATTAAGATGTTGGAGTAAAAGAGAAATAATGTCTTTTTTTGGAGACCTTGGCTGATTTATCTCCTGCTTGGTAGTTTGGTATGACCTTCCTGGCTAGGAATAATATTTTTTATTCTTCCTTTAATAACAATAATGTCAGTAACAATGTCTTGCACTTTTCCAGCATCTTCAAATCAGACTTTCAGCGGGTTAGACATTTAATGAGTGAAGCCTCGTAGGCTCCAGTGAGCTGTGGGGATATATTCTTGTTCTTCTTTTTGTGGAAATCAAGGCACATAGCACTCGGTTGTGCAACGTACTCAACCTAATGAGGCTTCCACAAACGCTGCAAGTTAAAATGTATGCTTAAATGCTGAGCCCTGCAGACTCCAGCTGAGTTTCTCCCAAGACTCTTTGATACATCAGCCCTATGGAGACTGAAATGACTTGCCCTGTGGTCAATAAGTGAGTAAACATCACACAAGGGAGACAAGCTCTTGTAGCTGCGAGGTGCTGCCTTCCTTCGAAAAAAGTATGAATGTTTTCTCTTGTCTTGCTTCTACTCTTCATTCTCGATGCCGCTCCTTGGGGCCCTTTTATTCCTAGTCAAGGGTTATTTGATCTGCTTTAGAGCGACAACTCTGTTGCTTTTATAATGGCTGGTGGGTTCCCTCCCTGGCAAGGGAAACATCTTTCTTTTGTGAGAAGAAGGTGGGAGCAGAGCAATTCTTGCAATTCGCCAACCCATTTGTGTGTGGGGGAAAGAGGATAAAAGAAAATGCGGCATTTCATGGAATTGTGAAAGTATTTCAACAGCAGTAATAAGCAAATCTGGACGTTTTGCAAGATTTCAGTGGTCTCACATCAGAGGAAAAGATCACCCTAGTGAAAAAGCCAAGCAGTGTGTTGCATAGACATTAGCTTGACTCAGCAGATGAAGAAAAACTTGCTCATCAGTAACTGATTGCCATGTGCATCTGTATTATGTAGATGAAATTAATCAAAGCTAAGGGTTAAAGTTTTCCATTTGTTCTTTACAGAGAAATCATCTGGAGTATGTTGGGAGGGAGGCAAATTGCTTTAAACATTTCTTTTTGCTTCATGTGATTTTTTTTCTTGTTTTAGCAGAACATTATCTAGAATCTTAACAGAGCTCTTATCACTGATTCGTCGGGGTTATCGTGAAAAATTAGTTGGTACTAACCTAGAAGTATTTAAATTATGTCTGCTTTCTGCGCTATAGAGGCAGTGAGGTTTTTTTTGGAGTGACCTCACTGTTTGGAGCTGGAAGAATTTCAAAACTTACAGAACGTGCACTTCTCGTAGCCTGCAAATTGGGCTGTGCTACTGGCTTTTGTTAAACACCGCGTTAAGCCTCCGAATACATTTCTTCCTTCTCCTTTTTGCAAGTGCTTGCTTAAAGAAAGGTTCATTGACAGCACCCTAAAAGCCATTCTAGCTGCTGAACCATGCGCTCTTCAGTGTATTGACAGCGCGAGCTGCTCGGCATGCTAAAAGGTGCGGCTGGCTGAGGAGCGTAACCTCCTGTGTGTGCTCTCAGCCTGAGAGGTGAGTGTGGAGCGGTGAAAGGTGGGTGCTGCAGGACAAGAGCACGTCCCCAGAGATCAGCTGGCTCTGCCCTGTGCCAGTCTGTCCAGCAGCAGCGCCTTCTGATGGAAGAGGCTTTGTGCAGGGTCCATGTCCTGGCTCCTAGTTGACAGCCGTGGTGCTCGGGCAGCCCACCCGCGAGCTGGCAGCGGCTTGTCCTGGCCGTGGCTCCGCGAGCCGGCTGCTCGTGCCCCGGGGAAGGGCTCTGGGTCGGCGCTGGGAACGTCCCCCGGTGCTGGCGGCGCTCCGGGCGGCCGCGGCAGCTGTATGCAAATACGGCAGCAATCGAAGGCACTTACTGGGGTTTGCCTACTGCTTTTGCTCCAGCACTGCTATAGATTTTCATGGGGTTGATATGACTCAAATGAGAAAAAGAGTGGGAAGACTGTGGACTGAGGGTTTTGAGTCAATGGGAGCTGCGGGCCCTGGAAAAATGAGGCCACTTAAGTGCCCCGGTATGGATTTTGGTGTCCAGCTGCAGGCAGACAGCTTTGAAGCAGTTGGCCTTTGTGGCCAGCTGCCCTCTGCGGCTGGCCTCAGCCGCTGCTGGTGGTGGAAGCTGCCCTCTGAAGGCTCTCTGCAGGCCCACAACCGTGCGGCCGGTGGTGGGAAGGCAGAACAAAGTGCCCTTCACCACCACAGCCAGCTTCCCTGCCCTGCCTGGCTCTCTGCGGTCTCCTCTCTGGCCTGGGAAAGCAGGGATGCTGCCTAACTTTGTTACCTCTTACTTGCTTTGATCCAGATTAGAAATGAGGACCTGGGCACGTCTGGGGAAGCTGCTCAGCTTGGCCTCCCGCTTTGACCTACTTCAGCACAGCCCGGCTGGAAGGCTGCAGAGCCTTACGCCAACCGGGCTGTGAGTGTGCCCTTCTCAGTGCGTTCTTTTACAGTCCTGGGTCCTGTCGGAGGACACAAGCTTTCCGGTTGTTCTCTGGATATGGCACATAATGTTTCCTTCCAGAAGACAGTAAGATATAAATAGTGGAACTGATGAACCTTGTGCTGGTCGGTGAGGCTGTGCCCATCAAATCCTGCTGCCATGTCTTGGAGTGTGAGGTCCCTGGGCAGGACACCATCTCGCTCTCTTTTTGCCTGTGTAAGGTGAAGTTTTGCACAGAAGTTTAGGAGCAGAGTTTTAATTGGTTCTTTTTGGGAGCTTTGTCCCTGTGTTACATGGGCACTGCAAAAATCCTGCCCCGTGTCCATTGTCATCTTGAACAGTGATCTGCACTTGCGGCCATGAGATGTGTTCCTTCAAAATTAATTATCTTTGTTCAATGTATTAATGCAGTTTTTAAGCACTGCTGAACACTAATCAGGCTGTCGCGTTAGGTGAGCTGTCCACACTGAGTGAATATTCAGTTTCCTTCCTCCCCACACTGTGTGTGAGGGGCTAGAGCAACCGAGGGGATTTAAATAGATTTTGTCTCTGTTCCCCTCTCCCTGCCTCTAGACCTCGCTTCCCGAATGCATAAAGGAGTTAACTAGAGCAGAGTGGAAGGGAGCAGCCCTAAGGGATACGATACAACTGGTTGTAACGAGGCTGTGGGGCTGTGATCTATTCCTGTTCTCTGGAGGGTGTGAAGTCTGGCTCTGGTGAATTTTACTGTATCTTTTGATTTGAAGCTTGAAGCCAGATTTTGCTCAAAGAAATGCTGAGCTCTCACAGCTGGGGCTAATTTCCAGGAGATGGCAGCTCCCATGCCGGGAGCTCGCCGTGGTGGCGCACGTCGGGGCAGTGCCGCGGCCGTGCCTCCGTTGTGCTTGGCGAGGGCTGCTCCCGAGGGCACGGCGGCAGCGCTGCGGCTGAACCTGCCGGCCTTCCCGGGGCACACGGGAGCCCTAAGCTCAGCCAGAGGCAGGAAAGCGACCAGCAAAGGCACTGCCAGGATTGAGGCCGGATTTGCTTGTGAAACCGGCTCCGGCTGTCGATTCAGCCTGTTAGAGAGGAATCACTTTGCTTGTTCTGCCTCCTGCTGATAGCAGAGACTTCGGGGGGAGGGAGCAACAAACCGCCAGCCAAAAAACAACCCTCAAAGTTAACAGCACAAGCAGAGACAGCCAAAAACTAGGAATACAGCAGGGACTCAGTTGAGTTTCATTTCTGAATGGTTTGGGAGAACACAACCCATCTGTATTTTCCACAGAAATCAAGTGAACTGATTTACCCCGCCGGGGATCTGTGCTGCTTGTTGGAATTAAAGAGCTCTTTCATTCCTGCCTACCTTGCTGTAGCTGGAGTCGGTTCTCACAGGATGACATTAGCTTACGCAGGGGTCAGGCACAAGGTATTTGCAGTGGTTAAGTCTTGCTGAAATCCTATTTTGAATACTTAAGCATGTTGTACGTGGCACGTAAAGCCGTGCTGCCTTTGGACGGGATTGAGTTTCTCTTCCTCTTGGTGAGCTTGAGAGCCTAATATTTGCTAGCTAATGGTGCCACAGTACTGTAGACAAAATCTGCCCATTGTTTCTGAACCATACAGTGGTTGGTATATTGGGGAAGGGGATGGATACTGGGGTGTTCTCTTACTTCGTGAATGGAGAAAAGTTGGCAGCTTTCAGTAAATGTTGCCTTTTTCATGATGGGCTTTGTGTTGTTTCAGTTTGTTTTTAATAGCTTTTTGGAAGTTGCTTTGAGGATCCTGGAGACAGGAAAAAAAAAAAAAAAAAAAAAAGAGAAAAGAAAAAGAAAACATGGAGAATTCTTGCTTATGGTTTGTGTTCTGCCAAAGAAGCCTAGCACTTTACTTAACAAGATCACTTCCCCTATTACATGAGTTACTGTTGTTGTTAATTAGAATTAATGCTGTAGTTTGGATGTACAACACAATGGGGTATAAAAGGCAGTTTAATATATATACCAAAGATGAGATTTCCTATTACAAACCTCTTTAGAAGGCAGATACATTAGAAATGATGAAAAGTCGAACTGCAGATGAGGTGAGCAAGCTGGAATACACATGTACCCACACACACACTATAGCACAAGGAGAGGAAAGTGTTCTGAAAAACAGTTATATATGCATAATTAGTTTAATCTGAAATGAATGCTAATTTCAGCAATTCATGGTGTAGATTCACAGTTAGTACTTTAGTCCAATTCCACCATGCTGAGATGTTTAGGAGGTAAAGAATGGTGGGGAAATGATACTTAAAACCATTATATTTGACCTAAAGCCAAATAAGTAAGTCCTGTGTTAACCACAAACTGTGCCTTGGCTCATCTGAAAATAGTGGTGGGTACTTGTTGCCTGAGATTTTGAAATTCCTTGAATTCTGCAAAATATTTCATCTGCTTAAATCATCCCCTTTATTCATTTAAATATTCATGGTAATAAGACAGCTACAGTGGGGGGAGAAAAAAACACAAAACCAAGAAACCTAAAAGTGGAGTTGGTATGCGAGGATATTAATGGACACTGAACTGGAGGCTCTAACTGCAAAGCTGTGTGTTCCTTCATTTGTCCTTTATTGGTTGGTTTTATTTCATAAGATGTATTGACATGCTTGAATGGGACAGGATTTTTGCTTCCAGAGACTGTGCCATCAGCCTGTTGTTTAGAGATTTTTCCTTGTATGCCCCAAACTGATCTAATTGTAACCTTAACCTTGCAAAAAATGACATTAAAGCAGAAGAGCTGTCTTGCTGAAGCACCGTGGCTTTTCCTGCTTCTGCACCAGCTGAAGTGTTTGCTCAGTTGCAGAACACAAAGGCGAATGTATTTCTCAAAAGCCAAGCCAATAAAGGGATTGTAACCTTGAGTGACTCTTTGCAGTTGTAGTCACATGTGTTTTGATTAACTGCAACACCAACACAGTATACAAACAAAGCAATTCTGCAGGTACTTGCAATTAACAGACTTTATAACCAACGTTAGATCTAACTCTCCCCTGTTGACTCCTGCTACAGCAAGAGAGACACCTTCGGTGTACAGAGGCTCCAAAAAACTTTCATTATCTACATTTTGCACAGTCCTGCAACAGCAAATGATAGATATATTATACTGCAAATTAAAAACAAAGACAGGAAGCTGGCAGGATGGTGGTTTCTGACTGACCCAGACCTCTTCTTGTCATTCATAAAACACGGGTTTGTGATTGACTCTCACAAATCACTTCCTGCTATCCCCACGCCTCATCGCCACCGCGGGCAGCGAGCAGCTGGAGCTGCTGAGTGCCCTGCTTGTGGCAGCGCCCCGCCGCTCTGAGTGTGGTGCTGAGTGTGCTTCAGAAGTGGTGCAGAGCCTCAGTCACTCGCCTTGCAGGGGCTTGGGGGTGGGCACACCTTCAGGTTTTGTTTTTTTTGCTGCTATAATTAAAAAATATATATTTAAAATACTGGTAATGGGTGCAAACTGATGGCAAGGCGTGTTTTGCTTAGATACAGACATAAATGTTTTTGTAAAATTGTAGGGGTTTGGGGATGTGCTAATTTATTTTCACAGCCAAATGAGAAATTTTGATTTTTTTAAAAAAAACAACAACTAATTTTGAAAAGAAAGGCTCTTCAGGTAGCTCAGTTCCCTATGCTCCGGTCATTTGTCATCATTAATGTTTACTGAGCAGCATTAAGTGTACTTCAGTAAACACTTCTTAACCCTTTGCTCTTCCTCCCTGCAACAAGCACGGGCCTGGGGAGGTGGCAGCAGAGGGAATCCCACGAGGCACGAGAGCACCCTGATGGGACGCGGCAGGAGTCCATCGGCCTCGGTGCCGTTCCTCTGACTGTAGTCAGCGGCGGTATGGGGTTGGACTTGACATGCTCTCCTTGTGTGCCCTTGCAGCTGGTAGCAGTGAAGGTTTTCGAGCTTCCTAGCAATGATTTCACCCGTAGCTCCCTCAGAACTCTTGGGTGAACAGGTCCTGACGGCTGGATTAGCTTTAAGCTCCCTTGCTGGTGATTCAGTGGCTGATGTCCAGAGCAAGTGTCCCTGGTGCAGTAAAACGCCTATGTTAGTGAACACCTTTATTTTTTTTCCAATAATCTTACATCTTTTGAATGCCCCATGGTGTTTGGCTGGTGTTGTAGGGCCACAGCCATTAGCTGTCAGGCCAGCAGCGCAAGCCTCAGGCTTGGGGCCCGGCCTCGCCTCGCGGCTGCCCTGTGTGGCTGTGGGGGCGGATTTGCAGGTTAGAGCAGGACTTGGAGGCTCCGTTTCCAGTTGGCCCGAGTCCTGCTGCACTCATCCAGCAATCGCGGATCGGTGGGGCCGTACCGGCACAGACAAGCCAGCCGAGCAGCAGCTTTCTGGCCGTGTTCCCCCACCGCAGGTGCCCCGAGTCGCGGCTGCGGGCCGAGCACGCGGCCTCTGCGCGTCCTGTCGGAGCGCGTCAGGGCAGGAGGAATTGCTAAAGCTACAAATTACTTGTATTCTTTTGCTGAGGGGAACGTGTGTAACAAAGCAATTGAACTGTCTCTTCAGGAAAACGTAGATTGTAAAAGCAGACTTAATTTTGTCCTTCACTTTTGTACCAAGGAGCCGATTTCTGAAACCATTTCCCAGCTCGCAACACATCTCTAGGCATTAAAATGTGGTGAATTTGCTTGTCATTACCAATATTTTCCTGGACTGAAGCTATTGAAACAAAGTAGTCTGTCTTTTTTTTTTTTTTTTTTTTAACCTTCAATCTTGCTTCTAACAGAAGTACCTCTCTCTTTCTTGGTCAAATATAAAAATGATGATAATTTCAAATATTGCTTTAGAATAATTGCTTTCCTTCTTCTTTTGTATGACAACAGAAGCTCAGCCTGATCTTAAATCAGATGCTGGCAGGCAGAGGGCTCTTGACAGCCCTGCAAAATCCTTTAGTTACAAGTCGGCTTTAGCCAATTCTTTATTTGTAAATGACAATTTTCTACAGAAAAATATATGCTTGGACTTCAATTTCGGAGTCCTAGATTGCAGCCAGGAAAAAATAATTGAATTTTTACACCTTTTTCTTCTTTTCTTCCTAACTTAAAAAAAAATATAAAGTGAAGCTCTGTAAAGCATGGTTAGGGGGCTGATTGAGGGAAGTATCTACCCTGGTTAATTTGAATGGCGGCGGAGACGGGAGTGATGTTTAATTTGTTCTGCGCTGAGAGAATTTGGGGCAACTCCAAGCTTTTTGTTCAGTGCCTCAGCTCCGTGAAGGCTTCGTCGGTAGCCGTGCACCCCAGCTTGTCACTATGGCTCCAGTCACATCACAAAGCCCAGCTGGGCCAGCGCCAGTTTGGGCAGCAGCGCTGCTCCTGGCAGCCCGCGCTGATGGGGCTGCAGAGCCCGGCAGTGACCTGCAGGCAGCCCCATGCATCTCCGTCACTGTCATAAAGTGCATCTCATCTGTACTAAAAATAAAAAGGTAAGAGAGGGAAGCAGACCTAACCTCTGCATTGAGCAGCTGCAGCAGTGGCGTCCCCGGCTGGCTGCCCGGTGTCCTTCCCTTTTCGCGGGTTCAGAATTTGCTGGCTGTTGTTCAGCCAAGCCGATCCTGCTGCTGGTGTTACGGGGTGTTTTTTCCCTTTCAGTCTTTACAAGTTGGCTTCTTCAGCCACTTTCTTTCACACAGGAAACAAAATCAAGCGTTTTAATGTATGAATTTCTTATTGACATGTTTGTTGGTTTCTTGAGATAACACGTGGTGTTAACTTCAAAACATCCGTCCAAGGTGCAGTAGGCTGCTACGTGGCTGTTGCCTCCAGCTGGAAGGCTTTCCCCTGGGTCCAGGCATACAGGGATGGTGCCTGGCCCTTTGGAGCGTGTTGAGAGCATTGTCCTGGATCTGCATTCAATGTAAGGTGGCCCACAGGGCACAGAGGCTGTTTGGGATTAGCCCACCAGTGGCCCCAGCTTCCCTGCTGCTGTTCTGTAGGTTCGGGTCCCTGGGCTGGGTCCTGTCCATCTTAAAGGGTTATGGATAACGAGCCATCCGAAAGGACGTGCTCTGTAGGGAGTCCAGCATCATCCCTTCACGTTGTGTTTGGGTGGGGAGGGTCAGCGAGAAGAGCTGGGTGCTCAGCTGGGGTCTGGGGTAACACTTGGGGCAGGGCGATCTGCGGGGCCTGATCCAGCCCCTGCGTGGTGGTGACACCGCACGTTTCTGGAGCGCTGTCTGTGGCAGCTAGAGCACTGTGTCAGTGGCTCGTGCTGTCTCACCTCATGTGATTAGTTTTAAAGTGACTGTACCAAGTTCCTTTTAAACTGGCTTATGGAAACTTAATAACACAGAGCTTCAATTTGGTGTAATTGCCTTTTGCCAGCCAAGGAGCAAGCACTTTGTCTTTAGGAAAGAAGGGGGGAAAATGGCATGCATTTTTGTGACGGTAGCTATCAGGATATGACACTTGGAATCCTTTTTCACTTATATTTGCATTGAGAAGCACAATAAAAATCATTTATTAAAAAAAAATATCCGGGGGCTAGAGTTGTTATTGAGTGCCTTTACTCAGCCATTTCTCAAATAAAAACAAAACAAGACAAAGAAAAAAGAAGTATCTAATCAAATAGAATCTGAATTGCTTTTGTAGAGAAATATTCTCATTAACTGGGCTAGGGATGGCATCTGACGAATATTTCTTTTTTTCCACATATTGTTTGAAATAATCTGGTTAAACCATATGCTTGTCTTGTAATTTCTTGCAGATGGTCACAAGAACAAAGAAAATATTTGTAGGTGGATTATCGGCTAATACAGTAGTGGAAGACGTAAAGCAATACTTTGAACAGTTTGGCAAGGTAAGTTCCTGCCCAAATGAGCACTGCATATTTTGAATTCTTTTTTTTTTCCTTTCTTTTTAAAGTGTGTTTTGAAAAAAAAAAAAAAAAAAGCGCAGTGAGGCCTGTGCTCAAAGGAGGGCCAAATTTTCTGCCTTTCAATATAATTTCTCAAAGCCTATTTAAATTGGTTCTGGAATTCCTTTTGTTTGTTGCATATGAATGTGTACAGCATTGCCAACACTGTTTACCTTTATTAAAAAAAAATCATTGAGAGTTGAATTTGCATATGTTCAGGAAGAATTTGACCCTTAGCTGAATGATTACACAGTTGTCTACTCCATAAAATCAGCCTTCTGTTTACCCTGATTCCAGTAGCTAAAAGAGCATATAGAGGTATTTGAGAGAGCTCATTAAGTTGTGGAAATGCCTGAAGGAACCATGTGAATAGCAAGAGTAATATGGAAGTCACTGGAATATCCTTTTCAATTCTTATTAAAAAAACTCTTAAGCAACATCCTTCTGGAAGTATATGTAGAATTATGAAATCACTAAAAACAAAAAACCAAACCAAAACAAACAGAAGTTCCTGTTGGAAGGGTTTAGTACTGTTGGAAGGAAACCTGAACCTTGCCAGAATATTCTTTTCAGCAGTGGAACAGCTCAAACTCCACAGTCCAGGCTCCAGCTGGAGTTTGGTGCCACCCACTTCCATGGGGTGCCATGTCCTCAAAGTGTTTCAGGACTGGGCTCTGTCACGTCAAAGTCCCTCTGGGCACTTTGCATCCCCAAGGCTTCTGGATGCCTGTTCACCTTCCAACAAGGTGAAGAGTTTGCACGTGGAGACTCCTGTAAGCCCCCTCCCTGCAGAGGCAGTAGACCCAGAACCACGGCTGTGGTGGCATAATGAGCTGTAGGTTGGTGTACTGGGGTGAGCTGATCCTCTGGAGTCAGGGCAGGACAGAGCACTTCTGTTCCTGGAGGCACAGAGCCCGAGGCCCCAGTGGGCACTGAACCTTTGGTGTTGCACGCAGCTCTGTTCCCGTCTTTTGGAGTGCATCAGCTGATGATTTAAATGCATGATTGCATGAGGACACAGCAGGCTGTCCCAAAGCAAAGCAGCTCCCATTCCTTGTAGTTAGTTTATATTTCTTTTATCTGGCTCTGAAATGCCTTGGCCATGCAGTATTTTGTTGAGGGCTGAGGAGGGGAGTTTATAAACTGTTCCTGTGCTGGATTGATGGTTGTTTTGCAAGCCATTCATTTTATTTTCAATAATAATCTTCGATTCCGGCAGGATGTTTACAGCCTGCTGAGCCTTTTATTAAAGGATTACATGAGCTTTTGGATGTTTCTTGTGTAGTTACTTCTAATTGCAGAACTCCTCTAACCTGTATTTTTGAAGTTAATAATAGTTTCAATATAAGTGCTTTGCATATTGTCTGGATGCTCTCTTAATATAGCCTTTTTAATTTCACCATCTGGTAGTTTCATGTTTGCAGTTTTACAGTCCCTGAGAATGCAGACAACTGGGCTGCGTTTTTCAGTAGACTTGTGGTTCTGGATGCTTCAGTTCCTGCTTTTGTGATTTGTCTTTCTTGAGACAGCTTAAAGAGGTCAGACTTTCAATCGGCAGTGCTTTTGGAAAATGACATACTTTTTCAAGTGTCGTAAATTGAGGGCTAAAAAATAAGGGGGCTGAAAATAATTGTGCAAGTTGTAACCAAAGCTGTAGCCCTACCTCTAGCAGGAGAGATGAGGTATGTCCTGCTGAGGCTGTGTGGTCCAGTTGCTGGAGCTCAGCGACTGTAGGAGCTGGGGCTCACAGAGCTTGCCCCTGTGCTACCACATGGCAGTTTCCAGTTTCATCCCAGTTCCATGCTGCTGTATACTAGTTTGTGAAAAGGAGCTGAGATTGAAGGCAGTGGCATTTTGGAGGAGAGGCTTTTTGGCTGTGTTGCTGTGTTTCAACCTTGTGTGCAGGCATTCAAGTGCTCTCTGCTGTAGTTTGTCAGCTGAGACTGGTTTGAGGGATGTTTTAAGGTGATGGTCTGGTTGTGAGGAGGTGCCTAGGGTTTAATACCCTTAGGAATCGTGGACTTGTGGTCCAGCAAAGTCAGAAGTCTCATTAGCCCAGTGCAGTGGGTGGGATTCTGATTCAGGTACAGTGACCCAGGACTGGGCCTGCGGGACTGTGTAGGAGCTGTTTCCTTCTCCATGTCTGTTCCCCTTCCCGACCTTTCCTTGACTTGCTGGGTTAGGCTGCAGGCTGGTTGTGGCAGACTGATGACACATCTGCACACTGCTTAGCACACAAGCCTCACTCTCCCATCAAGCCATTACAATGCAAACAATGCATCAGGATCGATTGGCAAGGTTTGCGTTTGCTTAGCACTTTCTTAAAATAAAGACAATTGCATTACATAATTAACGTGTAGAGGAGCCGCCCACATTTGATAAGAACATCTCAGGTGACTTCCTCTTTGAAATGCTGAGCTTATGGATTGGTGTGGAAAAAATTGCTTAACTGCTGCTGTGCTTCTTGAAATCCTGTTTGTACTTGCTGCAGAGAAGAGCTTTGCAACCAGGGGAGGTCGTTTTGGTAACTTGAGGTAGCTCTTGAAATACTCTGCGTGGTTATCAGCTCTGGGGCCAAGCTGACTCACTAATTTAACTGGAGTTGGCAGGAAGGGCCCTAAAGTGTTGAATTTGAAACCGCTTCCTTTTGAAAAGTAAATGTCAGAACCTTTCTCTCCAGTAAAAAGAAAACTGCATTTAATAAACCCTCTTCCCTGACTTCACCAGTGAAAATGCCTGCCAGCTAGAACACCAAAATATGTGGTAATGATAACTCCTGAGACTTTTATTGTGAAGTTTCTGATACGATTGTTTTTTCTTTCTGTAAGGCCGAGATACGTGAGAATCCTCGCTTTCAATCAGCGAGGAAGGGAAGTCCCTTACTGCTGTAAGCTGTGGAGGAAGACTGGGAAAAATTACCTGAGTTAAAACCAAGAGGCTTAACAGAAGGAGTGCGGAACAGTGTAATTAAAAGCCTTGTGACTGCTGAACGCTTAGGGTTGGTAATGCTGAGCATGTGGGGCACACAGGCATTGTAGCTCTCAGCCCCTCTGCAGGAGGAGAGGAGGGGGCCGGGGCCTGGGGGAGCCGCGGGGATGTGCTGGGCCCTGGAGGAGGGCGGCCTGCCTGGGAGGGTGCTCGGCGCTGCGGCCATTTCGGGGGGCTCGGGGAGCAAGGTGCGGCTGAGGGCGTGAGGAGGCTGAGCCAGCAAAGCAGCACTTGGAACAAGTAACCCTTTCAAATCAGAGTGAAACAGTTGCTTCTGTGATCCCCTATTACTTCAGTCAGAGGTGTTTCAGACATTTTGGCAAACGTAATGCATTCGCTGGCTGCGTTAACTAATCCAGGGTCCTCAGCGTTGCTGGTGTGTGAAAAGCTGTCTGTTACGACCCAGTTTGAAAATGAGCGTAAATGAGAGGGTGCAGGATGGCTGGCGGTGGCAGTGCTGGGGCTGCCAACCTGCCTGTGTTATGGCTTTCTGAAAGCGTAACCAAACGGTGTGCTCTGAGGTTGGGACATGTCGGAGCGTTTAAGGCTTCTGGTATCAGTAAAAAGTAATGTAACAGCCTCCGAAAGCCTCACCCAGAGGACTGTGACCAGCAGAAGGCCCCTCGGCACCAGTGAAATGCCCTCTGTCAGGACGGGCACATTCTGCACCTTTTGAGCTGCAGGTGGGTGATGATGAGGGCCTGGTTCGGTTCGGTTCCAGGTAACGCTCCCTGCTTAGGGCTCCTGTGAAAGTAATGTAGTCCTTATTCTGCGACTTGCAATTATACTTCACATGGCGAACTGTGTAATTAGTTTGGAAGACTTATGCCTAGTCATTGGTTTATCCTAATCGGCTTTGGCTTTTCCCAACAACAAAGTGAGCTTATTTTCCTAAGCTGAAACAACTCTGCTCCCTTTGTTCCTGTCTTTTATTGTCTCATTCCTTTCATTCTGTTTTACTGCCAAAGTTTTGTTTCATTAGGCCTACAAGTCATTTCCAATCCAGTGGGCTGCTACAATGAGGCCTTTATACCTCAGCTGCCCTGGTTCCCATGTCCCTTTGGTCAGGAGCCAGGCTTTGCTGTCTGACACCGCTTTAACCCCCTCGCTGCCCGCGCTGACGCCTGCCCCGGGGCAGCCACGTCGCATCGAGGCCTTGGTGTGGCGCGGGCCGGGCCCGCAGCGTGGCTCAGAGCCCACCTGAGCTCCGAGCACCGAGCGGCCGCTCGCTGGTGTGTGAGCGTGGTGGGGCTCTGGGAACACTTTTTGACCCCATTGCTGAAACAGAATTCTGTTTAAGTCTTCCTCCCAAAGCAGTGCAGTCAGTCTTGGTGGGAAGTCTTTGAAACCATGTGTTTCCAGCCCAGTGGGAACAGGGTTGTGTTATAGGTACGGTTCAGCTGTCTTGAACTATTTAGATCAGTCCAGATATGACTGTTCTGGTAGAAAAATCATGTTTTTCTGGCGTGGGAGGGAATCCATTTAATTTACACTTTTTTGAAATAGAATAGTGGTTTTTAAAGAAGATGTGTGAAATATTTTTGTGGATTATTTTACATACTGTTACTTTAAACTGCTAGAAAAGCAGTGTTAGTGTTGGTGGCTCCAGCTGTTTCACTTGCTCTCAGAGATTTGAAGTGGGTGCATTTGCTGTGTTTTCTTTAACAGCAATCCTAAAGTGACTTGTGGGGAAGAGGGCAGTGGCATTTGCTTTTTATTTTAAAATTTCAAATGAAATTGGAACGGAGATGTATGCATTAATCTTGTTTTCTGTTCTGACTTGCCACGAGGTCCCTCAGACAAATTGTAGGCATGCTTCAACTTTGCTGGGAATATGTTGTTTCCTCACAAATGGATTTAAGATTTGGAGAATTTGAAACAAGACAGGATTTCTGAATTATCTCTCTGGATCTGAAATGTTTTATACAGTTGCTTGTTATTTCCTGTGAGACGCAGAACAGACCAGGGGAATAATAATTTCTAGCTTCTGATGTTGTGTTTTTCTGCAAAACTGCCATGCTTTTGAAAGATTGTAATTTTTTTAATCTCTACCTTCTGTAGCCATGGCTTACGTTCTGGTTGCAGTTAACCAGGAGCAGTAGCCAAGAGGAGAGCCGTTCCTAGCCCTGTCCCTGCCCCAGGCCTTCCTTAGCAGAGCCGTGGTGCTGGGTGCAAGAAAAGTAAAGCTCAAAGCAGCGAGGCTGCAAATAGTAAAACGTGAGGATGAGAATGTTCTCCTTCTGTTGTACAGCATTGTACGTTATAACAAAGAGAGCAACACAAGTAAAAGACTGGTTTAACCTTTGAAAAAATAATCTGCTTTGAGTAATAGACAAAGTCCCTCTCCTTTATGTATTTAACTGTGCCGGGAGGGGGAGAGGGAAGGAGGTGTGATCCACACAGAGGATTTTAGCCTAATCAGGTGGTTTACATAACTTGCTTCCTACATGCTTTTCTCTCAGACAGCTGTGAAAATATAAATCAAGAAAACATGAGAGAAAACTCCTCCTTGTTTGGCAAGGCTGTCTGGGTGTGAACGAGTTAATGCGCTGTTGGAGTATTAAGCACTCCGGTGGTTTACTTTTCCCTGAGACCTTGAGTATGGCCTCTGAAGATGTTATTACAATGGAGTTGTTAGCATGAGAAAAGGTGGTTTGCTCGCCATGGGTTCATTTCAGGGGGGCTTGGAAGTCTGTGGAGCTGGAGCTAAGGCCAGAGTCAGGAGGTGCAAGGAATTTTGCTTGTCTGAAAGTGAAAGCTTAGTTAATTCAGACTCGACGTACAGTTTGAATTGTATTGTTACATCCATTGGACACTGATGTGTAGATTTAATGTTCAGTGGGATCCAGGGATGGGCATTCTAAAAGTATTTGCTTTGCAGGAAAGTAATGTTTTGATTTGACAAGGTGTTAGCCTCTCACATTTTCATTACTGTATTTCCAGATTCAATATTTGTGAATGGGTGATGTTTTCTGAAATGTAAGGACAGATCTGGACTGTTATTTACATTCTCAGCTGTAATAGCCTGAGTTTTGGAACATTTTAATAAGCTGTAAACCAGAATGCGTTGGCTTTATTTTCAGCTGCCGCTAATGGCACTGTTCTCTTCGGAGCGAACCTGAGCTCTGGGTCCGGTGATGAATAGCTCTGAGGTCCTTCCATTCTTCTTTCTATCAAAGTTAACCTAGGTGTACTTTGGGAGAAGTTGCTTAATTTGATTCATTGCAACTCCCTAAAACAGAACGAGCAGCAGACAAACACGTCATTGTTTGCAGCCCTTGATAAGTTTGGAACAATGCAGAACACAATCTGTGCAGGCTGTTCTGTTACAGCACTGCAGAGCAGCACTCAGCCTTGCTCGGGCTGCTGCCTCTGCCCTTCGCAGAGGCTTTAAAGTCCCAGTGTTCGTGGATTTCCTAATTTGAGTGTTACGTCCACAATGCTATAAAGGATAATGAATATTCCTTTAAATTTTTTGCTTTGGCATGTCACAAAGGGATCTGGGATATAGTGGTCCCTCGTGGCCTAAGCACTTTTTATTATTTCTGCTCCCCTCCTACGCATGCTCTTTTTTTTTTTTTTTTTTTTTAATGAATCAAGAAACTTGATCGTTACTTAAAAAGAAGTCAGTGTTTTCATTCTGTCAATGAAAAGTTGTACACAGGAAGTCAGTTTTTAGGTGGTCTCTAATAAGACGTGCTTTGTGGAAGTGGTTTTGTTATAAATTAGATGTTGGTTTCTACCTGGATTTTATGAAAAGAGGAAATGTTAAGGCAGGATTTGTGGGCACAGCAGCTGTATCAGAACACAGCAGAAGTTTAAAGCACAATTTTATTTCCTTTTTACTCCGGTTAAATGAAACGGCAAGGAAGCTTTTGTGCCGCAGCACTGTAACCCGTGTGAGATTAGGTAATTGTGGTGGAGAGTCAGGGCCCCGAACATCTGTCTTCGGTTTCCCACTGTGCCACCCACTTGCAGTCTGACTTTGGGCAAGCTGTTTTATCTTGCCTTACATTTCCTTGCCTTTCTTACTTAGTAAGCTCTGAAGGGCATGGGAAATGTAAATATGCCAACACTCATGTCACTCGCAGCCTTCAGCCGTGTGGACTCGGTGTGGACTGGGAGGAACGCCCTGGTAGCAGTAGGAAGGGGCTGAGGCCGAGCTCTGTGCCGGCGGTACCGGAGCTGGCGCAGTGTCCGTGCCTGACAGCTGCTGCAGGTACGTGGGGCGGCTCTGCTGGAGCAGCAGTGCAAGCAGCCCGGCTCCCCCGAGCTGTAAGGCAAGGCCTGCATCCTCTGCTGAAAACATGGTTTTAAAGACAAGAAGACAACCCTGTTATGTCTTTTTTTTTCCCCCCCATAAAGGCATGGCTGGTGCATTATGTTGTTCCTTGCATACTTCAGTAATAATAGGGGAGCAGTTTTGATCCTGAGCTTGCAGGGCATGGTTCCACTGGTGACCCAGAAACATACCGAGAGTCCAAATGAAATCCGTGATTAATCAGGGATGGAGCCTGGCGGAAGGAAGTTGTAAGAAAATACTCGTTAACTCCTCCAGCGTGCACGTGAATGCTTGTTTGCAGTGAGTAGATACCAATTTTGCAACCAAATCAAACCCATAAAGTTACCCTGTATCTTTCCTGAGACCCCACGAAAGTTGATTTTTCATCCTTTCCTCTTTTGTCTTACAAAAGCCTGATACAATATGCCTAACAAGTTTAACTAATCATGTTTGATAACCTATTCAAATTATCCCTGCGGTGGTCTTGGATTCATCCGCAGTGTGGATGAGTGGGGCTGTAGATGCAGGCCTCCTTTGGAAGGAAATGTTTGTTTTCATTGTGCTCGGGTAGCATCTCGAAGCCCTGCTCACGGAGCAGGGCCCATGGGGTTGGCCACTATGCAAAAAGACAACAGCAAGATGAACTCTGCCCCAGCCAGCTGCATCTAAAGCAGGAGAGAGTGGTGTTAAACTGCTGCAGTAGGAGTGATGTAAGATATTTGGTAGGTGTTTCTAACATACGCTGTGAAATTGCATCAGGTTCTGGTGTGGTACTTGGCTTGAAGTGCAGCCTCTCGGACTCTCTGAGAAGGTGTTTCTGAAGGTAGACACTGCTCCTAGCATCGGTGGAACTGATGGCCTGGCTCCAGAACATGACTTCTGGGGGTGCCAAAGCTTTGCCTTGGGAAAACTTGTGTTTTAACATCAGTTCACTGAAGGAAATGTAGCAGCAGTTATTTGAAAATATGGTGTAACTGAAGCTTGCACTACACTGCCCACAAACATGGGGTAGGTTCATGAGCCGAAGTGAGTTAGTTAAAACATGGATCAGACAGCAAGTGTTTGAGCCTTGTCATACTGCACAACAAATCGATACTGAGTGATGCGATGCGAAATGGGAGATTTTTTTTAAATGCAGCTTTAAGGCTGCGTGCCTCAGAAAAAGGCTTTCAAAAGTACCTATGAGGAACTTCTTACAGGTTGTTCCAACTGTGGAAGGAGCTCATGTTGCTGATGGAGGTAACGATGTGTTTTTCACCTGGAAACGAGGGGCTGTAATCCCTCCCCTGGGAGCGTTCAGCAGGCTGGGAGCAGGCAGGGCCCCGGGGTGCCAGCCCTGCGGTGGTCCCGGCCCCATCGTGCACCCTGTGCTAAGTGCTAGGACTTGTTATTTTTCTGATGGAAAATGGGGTTTAAGTGGGGGATTTTGTGCTGAGCCTTCTGGTCCTTGTTTTGTTTGTATTCTTGTTCTTTTTAAAATGTATTTCAATGATTTCCCATCACAGTGGTAAACAAATAAATAAATAACCAAGATTTTTCAGTCTGTCCTAGAAGTGAAATAACAGAATTGTGTTCACACGTGCAGTACTGAGGTATTGCTGGTTTAATTAAACTCATGCTAATTCTGGAGAGGTAGAAGACGAAATTCATTTGATGTCCATTTTACATATGTTTGACTCTAAGGGAATTTGGTATTTGTTTTTCTAGGGAAAAATGTGGCTGGCCGTATTTTGGTAGCAGTGGAGTAGTAACCAGGTATCGGTGGGTTGATTAACTCGAGTCCTATCAATGATCATACAGTACGGTGTAACAATATGTGCCAGTCCTGTGAGAGATGTGTGTATTTATACTGCGTGATGCAGTACGTGTATTTATAAATACATCTTTGGAATTGGGGACAAGGGCAAAGTAGCTCAAATGAAGAGCCAATTAAGATAATCTAAGCAGAATGAGGATTAGCTCGCTCTTAATCTGAAGGATACCTAAAATGCATGTGGCCAGTTTAGATCAAACAAACGTTTGTCTCCGTCAGGGACATTCACAAGAGCTTTTGGGTGAATTGGAATTCAGAATGGTGTTTTTAGTTTATTGTCCAGGGCAAAATGTTTTTGAAATAGCGCTCTGGGCTCTGACGGGTGCTGCTGGCAGGATGTATCACAGGCTCTTTGCTCTCCTGTCCTCGTGTGGAGGTTTGAAGAGAATTAGGATACACCATAATGAAATGATTGCTCATATAAAATGAGTTCGCATTTGCAGTTTTTGTTTTCACAGAAAGCTGAAAACACCAGCAAGTCTGTCGGAGTTCTGCGTCTTTTGTTTTTAACACGGTTGCAGTGCCCATCCTGACCTTTGCTGTTACTCCTGATACTGCAAAAGGGAGCTCTCAAACGAGCCGGTAACACGTTCGCGTGCCACCAGGTGGTAGTGGCAGTGAGATTACATAAATCCGAGCAAACACGAGCGTGTCTCAGATCTATTTGAACGCCAGCGTTACAAACTGTGGGCCCCCGACGTGGGTCAGCGCGTTGCAGCGGCTGTGGGGCGGGCAGGCGGGCAGCAGACCCCGCCGCGGCGATGCCCCGTGCCTGGGGACGCGGCTCTGCGAGCGGTGGCTTTCCGAGGGAAGGTCCCCGCGCTGACTCCGTTGCTCTGCCGAGCGCTTCAGCGGGTTCAGATTGGTGCCGTGTTAATTGCCAGGACGGGAGGGTGGGAGCAGATTTCACCAGGGGCAATGGAAGAGATCCAATGAATTTCCACTCTGTTTCCCTGCTTGGCAAACCAGCACTTACTGTCACTTTGCATAAATAGGTTTATTTCAGAGGGTCAGCCGTCACCACTCCCCCTCTTCCCCTCCCGGCCCACCCTCCCCTGAAGGATAGGAGGCCGACGAGCATTTAATTTCCCCAACAGCAGGTGCTTGTCATCCATCTGAAGATAGCTGCCAACATCTGGTGCAATTGCCTCAGCAAACGCAGTAACAAGGCGGCCTGCAGTTCAAACGCAGAGAGAGCATTGCCTCTTTAATGATAACAAGCTGTTGGCTTCCCCTCTGAGATGAATTCATCTCACAGATGTTTGTCTAGTTTTGGCAATCTTATCACTATAGCTTTGGTGATTATGCTCAACTGGAGACTATTACTATAAAAGAAGTTTGAACTTGTTCCATTTTTGCATTATTTATTTATTTATTCATTTATTTCTTTGCTTTCTGGATATAATTTGTATCAACAACTGTAATGTTGGTCCCATTACCCAAGTACCCTTACTTTTTTTTATTGCATCTGCTGAACAGTAGCTCGCTACTTGACATTCACCACTGGTGAATGTCTTTCAGCCACGCTGACATTTTTAACATTCCCCATCAACAGCTTTGTGGTTTGAACCCTCTATTTAACACTACATTTTCTGGGATTACTTGGCGCTCGTTCTGTCTGCTCTCTCTAATAACTGCAATATACTTCCTATTTCTACCGAGCACGAGTCGCCAAGAATATTCTGGATACTTGCTTTTGGACGGTAGTGCTCTGGTGACCTTGGCAGGGGTTTGTAATGAGAACATACGATCATCTTCATTCCTACATCTTGAACGTTTCCAGTCTCAGCGTGATTGTACGAACGGAGACCTGCAGGCGGAAGGCTTCGGCGCTTGTTTGCTATTGTTTGCTTTCCTAACGTGCCTTTTTTTGTTGTTTTGTTTTTAAGGAGACATTTTCCCCTGAGCGTGTGGAATTTAATTCTGGTAAATAGGGTCTATTTTTGGAAACATGCTTATGAATAGGTGACTCATGCCTGAATGAAGATGTGTCACTGTTGGTGGGGACACCACATATATAATTTCTTAGTCTATAAATAGATGTCTGTCCAAGTATTGGTGACATGGTGATGCTTCGCACCGACTCCTTAGCTGCAGAGCAGGTTCTGAGGAGTGTTTAGAGTGTCAGTCTCTCCTGCTAGAGCAATCATTTCTGCTGATGTTTAAGGAATCGACATCGATAGCTTTGTAAAATGCTGTAAGTACTTGAATTGGCACAGCAGAAATCAGGATTCAGGCACATTCTCAAACCACTATCGTGGGGTATATTTGTAGTGTTTCTCTCCATTTTACGGTTGGAGAAACTGAGTTGGGGAGTTCAGGTACTTGTCCAAGGCCATGGGTATCACCTGTAGGTCCCTGAAATTCAGAAACTCAGGTCTGCTCATTTCATGCATACCCTCATCTGTTGCCCGGGGAGATTTTAAGCTAAACCTTTGGAGCTACAGATCACCATGATCTTCAGATACAGGAAACAGCAGTTCCTTCTTCCCGTCCTCACTAATCCTAAGCTGGTTGCGTGTTGTTGATGTTTGCTCAACGCCATCTACCCACCACCACGGCACATATGGTTTAATGTCTTTCTCTTTTTTTCTGCTCCTGCTGTAGTTACAGTATTATTAAAAATCCATTAAATTTTAATGTACATCATAAAGTATGTGCTCCTGTGAATGTGAGCACAGATAATTATTTCTGATGAATAAACCAAAAGGACAAGTATGTAAGAAGTTCATCCTGCAGCTTTCAATTTTCATTATATACATCTCCTGCAGGGGCAATCGTTGTGATGTTGCAGCTGGTTGTTTCTCTGGCCTGGCTCTCCCTAGAGATGGTTGATGACAACGCAAATTTCAACTAGCAGAAGTGCCAGTGTTTTGTGGACCTATTTGTAGATAGATGGTTTACCAGGGAAAGTAACCCTCTGGAAGGTAGAGGACATGAAGAGCGCTGCAATGCCGAGCAACCTTCTCAGAGTTTCTGTTCATTACATATCGGCTTTGTGGAATCTGGAAAGTAACCCAATTATTTCTCATTAAAATAACCCAGAGTCTGGGAACAAGCAAGGTATCATTGCTAAAACACCACCAGGAAACTAGGGAAGCTCTTTTTGGTTTCCAGAGCCTGAAGTAGGCAAGGGAATCATTAAAAATAATGCATTACGGTGTCCATAAAGTTTCATGCAGTATGTAATAGTCCATAGGGGCCTCACCTAGTTTTCCATATATGATACATGTGTAATGGTTACAGCTTCTCATTAAGCTTCCCATAACACTGCATATACTTCTCTTTAACACCTCCTTCTGGCTTCACATTATTTGCCAAGCATTTCCTAATAAGCAGGAACTTAAATATTTGTTTTGCTTGCCTCTCATCCCCACCAGGCTACAGAAGTTGTTGCCCCCTCTTCTCTGTTGAACATCCTATTTGTGAATGTTCAGGACACAATCCAGTAGCCAAAAGGACGTTGCTAGGATTCTCCTGCTCGGGTTTTAAGAATCCCCTTGGTATTTCTTGTTTTGAGAGCATACCTGCACCTAGGGAATTAGCCTTGGTGTAGCCTCTAAGCTCTCGCAGGGACCTTGATCTTCACCAAGTGCCACTGCTGCCCCAAATCAGAAAGCACAACTAGCCCAGGGAGTCTGGAGATCACGCCAAGTCCCCGGTACCATAGATTTGTTTGCATGTGGGTGTTTTGTGTTAAAACTGCTCAGGTCTCAGTGGATCCTCTGCAGTCACTTGCTTGCTTTTTGGCCTGGCGGACACCTTGCTTTGCTAACGATGCAGGGTTCAGATAAGTTCGGACCAGAAGAGATGCTGGTTTGGGATAACATGGTCTGTGGTGAGTCCCTGAGTAAAGAGGACAGAGTGATGACTGTGCTGGGACCGAGGTTTAGGAGTTTGGCTTTGTGGACGTGGCACTGATTTGCTGTGTTACTGTGGTATCATTCAGATCCCCACCTGAAATCTGGGACTAATGGGGTGACTTTCCTACTGCTGCCTTAACTGCAGGCTTTTCCGAGAGGCAGTGAGCGTGTCTGCGTGCAGCACCTTGCCCTGACCTTGATCAAAGTCAGAGTGCTGCTGTGATACCAAATAATGACAAATAAATTCACCTTTGTACAGTTTAGTCTCGCAGGCTTTGTTCCTTCATCCCTGATCCTCCCTGTGAAGGATTTTGTTTACTTTTCCTGAAATGGAAGAGGCCCTGTTACAGGGTCCTCTTTCAAAAATAAACCTTTAAAAAGGAAAATAAAAGAAGGAACAAAAATCAGACCTCGTCTGATAAAACAGAGCAGATACTGATCTTGAGTTCAAGGCAACTTGAAACAGAGGTCTGTTTAAGTGCAACACAAACTCTTCCATTTCTGGATGGTTTGAGACCCCCCTCCTGTCCGTCCTGTACTTTCTGAAAACAAACAAACAAGAAAGAGAACTGCAGTAAAATTCTAGAAGTCGCAAATGCTGATGTGTTTTTCTTTTGCCGTTGCCTTCAGTTAGGTTTATGCTCAGAAGTTCACACAGTCAGTTAGGTGCTTTGGAAAACCTGTCTTTCATTTGACCTTCTGGCTGTTATTTTGACTTTAAGAAAGTAAGAATATCTTGTAAAGGCTGGGTTGGGTTACTTCCAAGCCCAGCAGCAGATTGTCCAGTTGGGGAAAGGGGAGGGAAGGAGAGGCAGTCTTGCCTGCTATCTCCGGGGGCCCTGGAGTTGTCGTCGCAGCCCCCCGCACGCTGTCCTCCCGCTGCCGGCGGCGCTTCGGGCGCGCAGCTCCGGCTGTCGGTCTGTCGTATTTATTTACTTACTGGTCTCTTGAAATTCCTTATTCCTGCGTGGAGCTTTGAAAGCCCGCCTGTCAAAATGGAAGTGAGCTATCAATAGTCAGCAACGTGGGAGTGAGCTGCTCTGGCTGTTTGTGAAATCTGGATTCATTTACTTGATGGACTCTTTAGGCTGCAATGACTCCAGAGGAGCCCATCGTGTCAAAAGAAAAGAGCTGTAGAGATTAAATACCCGGCAATCGTGAAAGCAAGTGAATCAACACAAACATCGCTCCGTCTTCGCGCTCTGCCTCCCTGGAATGTGACCTTGGCTTTGATGCTGCGGGCTCCCAGCATCAGTCAGAGCGGGCGCGCTGTCGGAGCCGCTGCCTGGCGCAGGGGAAGGGCGTCCCGCTGCTGCCCTGACCTTGTCTCCGTGCGGGACCCTGCCCGGCCCGGGCACAGGGAAGGGGGCTGGAGCGTCCCCTTCAGTGAGGAGCTCGCCTTGCTTCTCCTGCAGAGCAAGGATTGCGGTGGGTTCTTATTGCTGAAGCCCAAATCAGCAATCCGGATTGTATTGGGAGGAAGATGCCCTTTCCTTCCAATCACAGAACCACAGAGAGGCTCAGGTTGGAAGGATCGTGTAGGTCCAACACCCTTCTGTGGGCAGGGATGCAAAGCTTTGGTGTTGTTCAGGGTCTGGGAGCACCCTGCGTAGCATCCTCTGCTCTGCCGGGGGTAACCAGGGGAGGCTGACGGCGCCTTCGAGGCTCCATGGTGCTGGTGGCCGGGCTGAGCCAGAGGATAAGCTCAGCGCTCCCATTGCTGGAAACAGAGCTCGAGAATAGACCCGTGAGTGGCCGTGGCATGACAAGCGAACAGGTCATGCGTGGGAACACACAAATTGCAGTCAGGGTGGGTTTCTTCAGGCCCTGACGCCGCAGTGTTGGGAGCTGCCTGGTGCAAGGCGTGAGGCTTCATAGCCTGCGTTAGTGCTCAAACAGGCCTCGAGTCCCTTTCACTCAAATGCCCTACTGACACCGGTGGGCTCATCTTCAAAAGCCCTTGCAGTTTGTGGTGATGGTTCTGAAGCAGTAAATGTTGACTGTTCCCTGCTCCAGAGTGGCTGCAGAGGCTGAAGGAGAGGCTCGGCAATGCCAGAGCCTCACCTGGTTTGTCAGTAATTAGGAGAGGGGATCCTGGGGAAATGTGACCCTTTTGTTTTGTTGACTCCTAGGACACACTTCTCATTTCTGCTTTTCCGTTTAAGTGGATAGGTTTATAGATTATTCCTTGACCTAAAAATTTGCTCCATAAAATGTACAGGAGGTGCAAAAACCTGAGACTGCATCTTTTGGGACCAGAGGCTTGCTTTTGACTTCTATTTACATGGTGTAAATCAAACCGTGGTAGAGTTGTGAAAATAGGACAGGCTGGCACTTGCGTCAGGGGCCATTTGGCCGTATCGCAGGGGTAAGCAGGGTAAAAATGCTACCACGCAGTACGATTTTGCCGTGGCCATTGGTGATAAGGGAAGTGCTCTAAAAATAAAAGAATTGGAGATAATTGATGATTTCAGCCAGATTGTTTGTGGATGCTAACTGGCAAAACTCCGTGAGGTGAGAGGATCCGTGCTGATCTACACCCACCGCGTGTGCATGGACGTGCTCCAGACCTCAACGCCCGGAGCTGCGCTGATTTACACGAGCTGCGAGTTGGACGCTGGAAAAAGGTGTGCACTTCAAAGGAAAGGCCTGCCCGCGCTCCTTTGAGTCTCGTTCTCCTCTGTGCTGTTGTGGCCTCTGCACCCAGGGGTTGGTAACACGGATCTGTGCGTGGACGCGGCAGCAGCCCCGCGCGGTGCAGCCTGCCTGCACTTGTTTGCTTGCAGCACGGGAAGAAATCCGTTCGTTTGCTTGTAGTGCTGCTGAAATATTAATGCAGAACAAATCATCCGGGTTAAGCTGAACATCACACTGAAAAGAGAGAAATGGTGTGTGATGGTATCAGTGGTTTGTAAAGGGAAATGTTGGCCTCCCCTGTGATCGAATCTGTTTGGCAGAGTTCTGCGTGTTGCGTGGGCAGAAGGATCCTCAGCAGCCAGGGCGTGGAAGTGGCTGAAGTTTCAGTCTCCAACCCTTCCCCAGGTTCACAGGAGCTCAGGTGAAACGGGAGGAGGAGCTTCACCATTTTGCATCATCTGTGACTGATTTGGAGGGTATATGGAAAACATTAACTGCTCTTGGGACTCCTTCAAACGGACTGTTTGAAGTAGTTATTTTACCCAGATGGTAAATATAGGAGACATCCGTAGCAGCCTGCTAGTAATAATAATACTTATAGGGCACTTTACATTTTCAGACTGCTGTCCAAGTAGTTGCCGATGTGTCTTGTCTTTTGCAGCAATGTGTAGTTAAACTTGAAGGATATTGGCCCGAATTTGTGGCGGTTTATCAGCAGTGTCTGTGGGCAAATTCCTTTTCTGCTCTTTGGTACTATGGAAGTAAACTGATTTCTCCCGTGTCTTGACATTGATTCCAGTCTTTCATCATGGTAGTGGAAAAGATGATCTTTAAGCCGAATGGAGAAGAGAGATGTCTCTCTGCCTATTGCACTACAAAAAAGATGAGCACAGCTTCACAGAAAACGGATGCTCCTTTTTTTCCAGCCTATAGCATGTAAATGAACTCAGACATGAGAAGGAGCTTGCTTTTTCCGTGGCCCAGCCTTGCTGACTTCTATGCACATGCTGGCTCGGTGTGTACCTCGCGTGCTCCAGCCTGGCTGACAGCAGCTGCCGTGTGCGGTGTTTCCTGCTAGTTTGGGTAAAATTCCCCTTGTTCTGCCTGCTGGGCCTCGGGGTCCGTGGGATGTGCTGTGGAATTAAACCTGGGCTCTGTTGGCTAAACAAACCTTCGTCCATATTTCCTTTGTAGCAGTGGGATGGGGCAGGGCAGGGGCAGGCATCATGCTGATGGCGTGAGGTTTGGGTGGCAGAGGTTGGCTGCACCCGCCTGTGCCTTGTTGGTTCAGGGAAGGAGAGGGGCCCGTCCTCTGCCGTGCCATGCCCTGGTTGTCTGTCCCTTGTGCCCTGGTTGTCTGTCCCTTGGGAGTGCGGGGACAGCCACTGCGACTGCCGTGTGCCTCTCTTACATAACGTCTCCAAGGATTTATTTTTTTTTTCCTTTAAAGGTATTTCCAAAGAACATTGGTGCAGGGAGAGGGAATAGGCTTGCACACCTGCCCGCAATTAAGTAGTTTGCTTTTTATGTTCCTTAATCTTTTATGACAGTCGCAAGGACAGTATGTGTAATGAGAAATTGTCATTAAGCCAAGTGCATAATGCTCATGAATGAAACGCTCCACACCCTGCTGCACTTCCCATTCGTTAAGTGTCTTGTGCAGGTACGATCCCGGGGTGTCGAAACAGCAGCGCCGGGGGCTGGCACGAGGCAGGAAACGGAGCGTGGAGACACAGGGGCTAGGGGAGGGCTCTTGGGAGGGGTAAAGGAGAGGGAGAAAACATCCTTCATGGAAGGGACCACGGGAGAGAGCGCTAAGTTCTTAGAAAGAGGACCTTGCAAAGCATGCACAGCTGACGCGAAAAAGTAATTAAAAGGAAAACCCTAATGGGACATTAGGGGGAGATGCAGCTGGAACTTGAATAAGCAAATGTAAAGAGGGAATTAAGTTTGTAAGCTTTCCTCTAAGGAACTGATGGGGAAAATATGGCAACAACTTCTGCTGATGCAAATCAGCATCGAGCCCGTTGCCGAAGAGCCCTAGCTTGTGAGCCTGGCACGCTGTAAGCCTGCTACTCCTAAACCTTGAAAACCACGGGGAAAGAGGATGTGGCATTTTGCAGAGGTGATGTGAAGGACATTTTATTCCAAAGCAAAAGATACTGCCTTTAAAAACGAAGTGAAAGTGTTGGTAGTGTGGTTTGCCTGGGGCAAGCTGGTAGTTTGTAATAAATAATACTAATTTAAGTGTATAATGCTTTAAATTATCTAGATAATTCAATGTATGTGATTTTTAAACAGTAATTCATCAGCTCTGATCTTAGGGAAAAAATGAACAAAAAACAGAACGAGAGACAAAAAACTTCCAAGTAATATTAGCACTTCTCTTTTACTCTGGAGAGTAATCTACAGCAGAGACATTTATTTTTAGATATGAAGAATTTGCATGTGTGTTTCCAGATGTATTCTTAGACCTTGTACTGCTTAAAATTCAGCTACCACAGTATGTAGATCCGAATTCTCTTTTCTGTAACATTTTGTCTCTGCCACTGTGGATATCTTTTTTCTTCTTTTCTTTTCTTTTTTTTTTTTTTCCCTTTTTCCTTTTTTTTTTTTTTTTTTCTTCTAGCAGAGTGTGGAGGGGGGTGTTGATGATTAAGGCAGCCCGTAAGTCTCTTAGCTTCCTCTGAACTTTACTCCCTCTGCGAGGAATGACCTATTTAGATGAGGCCCTTTGATGCAGCGGGAAGGTCAGGTGAGGTCAGCGCCGTGGCCGTGCCAGAAATCCCACAGATGCAGGAAGCGAAGAACTTCTGGAGGATGCGGCTGAACAGGCAGTTATTTCAGCGTGTTCTTTCTCTGTGTGCGCATTTGTTCTCTCGCTAAATTCCTGAAACAGGGAGGGACGGATCCTCAGCACAGCCCAGCCGTAACGCCCCTGTGTTTCCTGGGCAGGTAGGGTCCCTGCCCGCAGCGGCTGGAGGAGGGGAAGCGCAGAGGGTGGAGAGCTGCGGTGAGAGCTGTGGCAGAGCTGGATCCCTTCTTTCTTTGAGCCCCTGCTCGGTGAATTGCTCAGCACTTGTGCAGACACCTACAAGTTGAAACCCTGCCTCCCGAACTTCTCCTTCACGGGCCTGTCTCTGCCCTTACAGCTTGTTGTCTGGAGGAGGGGGCTAGGCAGATGCGTTAAATCCTCCAGCCTTTTTTAATTTTTCTAATTGCCGTGTGGAAGAAAGGGGAGGAGGGAAGAATGCTCCTCTTGGCTTGGATGTCCCAAAGTAAAATCCCAGCTGAACAGCTTAAAATAGATGGTCAGCTGGTTGTTAGGGCTGGAGCCAGCCTGGAGAGCGAGGCATCTGTCCCCCAGGAACGCTGCCTGGTCATCAGGCCGGATAAATTAGGACTAGTTCTGGTCTGTTTGCGCAAGAAACAGACTGTACTGAGGATGGGGAGCTGCCCTCAAAGTCAGCATCCAGCCCCGTGACATCTGTCTGGAATCGATAATGCACTGATCTTGGATATTGCAGGTCTGAAACCTCAACGTGCTGCTAATGCTCTGGGGGTGCTGCGCCTGCACCTGCCCTCGCAGCGCCGCCTCCTCTCCGCTCTGCGCCAGGCAGCTCTGTGAAGCTACTTCTAATGGTACATCTAATAACTGCTCCAGCTTAAAAAGGGGGGGAAAAAGATTATGCCTTTGATATCGCCACAATGACCAAGTCTGTATTTTACCTTCTGTGCCTTTCCGCCCCATGCTGCCTCCTCCCTCCCTCTGAGGCCGGGGGCTGGATCCAATGGCAGCGCAGCTTTTGCTCAGATGCAGCACAAAACAGATTTTTCTAGTGGCTGAATTTAATCACTTAGATGCAGAACACTGATAGACTGAATCAATTTAATTCCTATTGCTCGTGACTGGGAGGGGAGAGAGGGGAAGAGGAAGGTCATAACAATTTAGAAAGCAACAACTTGGCTTAAAAACATAACCGATAGGTCAGTCTTTGGGGGAGTTCTTTGAAACCTGCTCAGGTCAATAAATACAGCAGCCTTAGGAAGTGGGAAACATTTGCAGGGTGGGGAAGGTCATTTATCGGTGTGAGCATCATAAGGCCTGACACATCGGGGCTGCTACAGAGCTGGAAGATCACCTCCCATCAGGAGATGAAGTTGAAGCTCCCCCCTCCTTTTTTTTATATATTTTTTTTTTTTAGCATGAGCTGCTGGGAAGGACATCTTATCATCGGGCCTTAAGCACCTGAAATGGCCCGTGGTGTCTGTGCGTTTTGGTGTTCTCATGTTTGCCTCAGATCATCTCACCGAGGCAGCGAGTGCTGCGCTGCGGGGTTCCTGAGCAGTGCCAGGTCTCTTTGGGAGGCGTCAGCGACCTGCTGGGCCGTGGTCTTGCTCAAAGAACTGGGGGACTTGATGGAAATGGGGCGGTCCACGGGTCTCCTTTCAATACAAGGCCCCGTTTTTCCTAGCATCTGTTGTAATTACAGTGTATGTGTTCCGTATGAAGTGCAAAGCCCAGGGCTTGGTGGCAGCACTCTCGTGCCTTTTCCAAGGGCGCTGTCTGTAGGTCACGGCTCTGGGGTGCGGGCTGTGTGGGTGTTGTCCAGTGCCACACCTGGGCCATGGCCTTTAGTGTGTCTTGTGCTCGTGGACACGACCGCCGTGTCAGTGATCACTGGAGATGAAACTTCTCCTCTCCAGGATTCCCCCAGGCACTGCGGGGCAGCAGGGCTGGGCAGAGCAGCAGAGCCCTTGCCTTGGCTGCCATCAGAAGCGGGCCCCGCTTCCTTACGCGCGGCACGCGTTAGTAGCAAAGCAATAGAAGCAAACTTGGCTAGCTTAACAGCAAACTTGGTAGCCTGCCACAGCCATCGGCCCATATGCATAATGGTAAATAAAAGCTGTAGCTGAATTTTTTTCAGGTTTTATATAACATTTTTTACAGTATGTAACGGAAGGGGGGATCCCTCTGATGAGCAGTTCTACCAAAAACTGAGCCGGGGCCTTCTGTTCTGTGAGGTAGGTGTGCAGCGGGGCAGCGACACAGCAGAGGAGCAGCTTGTGCACATTCACCTCAGCCTCTTGGCTCCTTTCCTCCAGAGGCCTGGGGCTGGCACCCCACAAACGCCTCGTGGCCGAGGGGACCTGCACGAGGACGCGTGGCTGCTGGCAGAGGCAGCGCAGGCTCCGTGAGCAGGCAGCCAACGCGGAGCTGTGTGCCCAGTGCTCGGCCCTGGGGGTGTGGAGGGCCGCGCGCCGCCTCGCGCTGTGGCGCTGGGAGCAGAAGGGGAGGAAGCTTGGCGGCACTAAGCAGCGGTCAGCTTAAAAATAGCCCCGGCTAATGATAGCGTTGGCAGAAAGACACTGCCTGCCCAGTGAGGGGATCCGTCTGTCGGCTGTCGTGCCCATGAGTGTGAGGCAGAGGCCTTGTGCTGCTGCCCGTGCTGTGGGGCTGGGCTTGCTCCATTGCTCTTCCCCAGCCCCTGCCTTGTTCCTCGAGCACTGTGAGCCCTGTGACGGCCGTGTGGCCCACACAACATTGAGCTCCACAGGGCCCGGCCTCCCCGGGGTGCTGCGTGAGCTGCTGCCTCACAGCACAGCCTGCCCTCACGCAGCGCCAGGCCCCTCCGCACGGTTTGGGTGCCTTTTGCTTTCTGCCTGTGCTGCGAAGTGCCCGGCTCATGTGTGGGTGGCCTCGTGCTCTGTAGCTGCCGGCTAGGAAGGAGGTGTAATGTAAACAGCCGTTTAATTGCCACATGTCGATTGCCGGCAAGTCTTCCACTTTATAGACAGGCGGCGTCGGGGCCCGGCGTTGGTTCAGTCACAAGCACCCGGCCTTGGAGAGGAGGGAGAGCAGGAAAGGGAATCACAGGCCATGCAAATTATCTCGTGGCTGTGTTTCTCTCTGTCGGGGCAGAGCCGTGTCTCTGAGGTGGTTTCCTCGGGACCAGTCCGGCCTCCTGGCAGGCTGGGGCTGGAGGGAGAAGCCGGCGCCAGGGCTCCACGTGCCGTCATCTCCACCTGGTGCCGGGGGTGCTGGGGCCCCGTTGGCTTCCTCTGTGTGTTCTTGAGCGGGCAGCAAGAGCTGGTTCACTTCTGTGGGAACCAAAGTGCATCATTGGGTGAGTTTACGTGGGGTGGGAGCGTGCCCCTGCTAAGCCCTGGCAAACCCCAAGTAGCTGCCCTTGTGTCTTTGTGTGCTGCCCTGGCCGGCCGGGCTGAGGCCCATCACTGCTTTCATCGGGAGGGCCCTGGTGACATCCTTGGTCCGTTCCGTTCTATACAGGTGCTTCTGTTGTCATTGGCATTTCCTGAGCCGATTTTGTTTTTTGAATACAAGTGGAAAATTGAGAAATTTTTGGCCTAGTTGGGAAGCATAAGGGGGTGAAGACATGAGCTTTGCAAGGGGAAGCTCTACGGGTGGCTTGTGCTGGCAGCTGGAGAGGGAAACCCACGGCTCGGGGTCGGAGGGAGGGTTTGCTTTGGCTTCTCGCCCCACTGTGGGCTCCTGCTGCTGCCTGTCCCCGTGGTGCGCGTGTCCCCAGCTGCTGTGGCTGCTGTCGCCCTGGGGACAACGCCATGCCTGCGCTGGCAGCCTCACTGCCATGGCAGCTGTGCTCCTGTGGTGCGGCTCAGGCAGCGGCAGGCACGCAGCATGGTCAGCACGTCGCCCAGGGAGCGAGATGGAGATGGGAGCGGCTGCGGGGCGGCTGGTGGCCAGGTACAGCCTCGGTGCTTCAGAGAGCAAATAAAAGCTGTCCGTGAGCTGCTCACCGGCTGAGTTACACTGAAGTCATCCTGCCAGTTGCTGTGGCTGGGAAGCCAGATCACCTCTTTGGCACCACGCACGTAGAGCCGGGCAGACGAGTGAACTGATGGCATGCACAGCCTGTGCTGCTTGCGAGGGTTTTTTCCCCTGATGTGTTTTCACCTTCCCACTCCAAATTAGAGGGTGTTTGGGAGAGTTTATTCTCGTGAGCTTTTGCATTCCCAGAAGGAGATTTGTACTGCTGCTTCCGTTACAAACCCCTGGTTATAAAAATATCTTCTGCTAGTTGAAACTTAATCTAATTAAATCTTAATTATATGGGGCCCGAGGATAAGGTTGTGTTTTATATACATTAAAAAATATGTGCGTGGGGGCTGTTTTCTTTGAGATTCTGTCTAGCACTGAGGAATATTCTTTTCATATTCTGGATGTTTATAACCAGCTTAATCCCAGGACCTGTCAGGCAGGTATGATCCTTTTGGTTTTCATTCGTACAGCCACTTGCATATTCGATCCTTATCTATAGCTGTAGCTTTTGCAATGGAAGTAACCTGCAGAGCACTGCAAACTTCTGATGGATGGAGCTTCTAATGATACAAGCTAGCAGCAATGAGACCAAGAGAGTCTCACAGAGGGATGTGAGCAGAGGGGTGACCCGTGCTCCTGTTGTGTGCAGGGCGGGCGGCAGAGCCGTGCTCCCGTGGAGAGGGTGAGCTGCTGCCTGCTTTTATGGCTCGTGTGCTGGGACGGGGGCAGTCGCAGAGTACACAGCTGTCTGCAGAGTGGTTTGGTAGCACTCCAGCCTTTCCAGCAAATGTTGAATTTCTGCCTAAATGTATTTTTACCTAGAGGACCCTTTACCTAAATTAGACATGAAGTTTCAGTACCATTTTGTGCAGGAGAGCTTTTTGCACTTGAAATAAAACCAACTGCTTTTTCTTCCAAAGAGGATACTGAGAGGAGGTTAATGTCTTTCCATACACAGCTCGTATAAGGGCAGTTGTGAGTTCCTTTTGTTGCTGGCTTTTTTTTTTTTTTTTTTTTTTTTTTTTTTTGTGATTCTGTATTAAAGTTTCAGACTTCCTGTTCAGGTCTGAAAGTTGGGGCTGCTGTTCCGTGCACTAGTGTGTACTTACAGGTAGAATTTCTGCCTTAGTTTTCAATCTCTTGAGCTTTTGTCATTTTTATCACAACCTTATGTGCTATTTAATCGGTTATTCTTTTAAGAGGGCTTAATTGTATGAAGATTATCATGCATGAGAGACATCTATAATTAGAGGGGGGGTTGGTGCTGTTAGGGTTTTAGTGAACAAAATTACAGTGTTCATAAACTGTTTGGAGAACGGAGGCAGCATATATTGTACCGTTCAACAAGTTTCATGTTACCCGAAGAGAGGATTGACTCTCGCTAACTTTGATGAGCTTTTGAGTTCCTCCACTATTTGCTCTACAAGTGTGGTCCTCTGCTTTCTTTCATCTCTTCTTTCGTCTTTCCTCCTGGCATGGGAGTGGAAACAAGCTTGTCTCTGCTTTATTGAAATGCCACGGGGCTGACCCGGAGGCCTGGACGTTGAGCAAGGTTTACCCCATTAAGTTACAGAGCAGGCACGCTGCGATGCTGAACGCATCTGGAGCTCTGCTCCTCTGCAGAGAAAAGCTTCCAAAATTCTTGCTCTTGCTGCGTTTTTGGAATAGAATAAAACATAAGAGCTTTGGTTTCGAGTTCTCTTTTATGGAAATAGTAATCAAATTCAAAATGACTTTTCACTTTTCCTAGAAAGCAGGAACTACTTATATGGCAAACATTAATTGGCAAACGTATACTGGTTGGACTTTCAAAGCCTCTGAATAGATTTGGCGTTTTTCCCCCCGTGTCCCTCTTGAGATCTATAGAGAATATCTTTCCAATGAATATGGTCTTTGAAGCTGGCAGGAGTGGCTTTTTGTATTTATTGCGTGTGGACTGTATTGCTGCCTTCGTTTGTAGATCACACGGAGTTTAAATCTCTGAGGTCCTCTGTCTCGTGTTGCTGCTGGCTTCTGTGCAGAGGGGCTGTACAACACTGCCCTTCTGCTTTGGAAAGGCGCTGTCTCTGTTCTGTTTGCACTGATGCAGTGAGGTGAATCCGGAGCCCTGGGAAGCAGCAGCCCTGGAGAGATGCTCTGGGTGCCCGCTGCAGTGCCAGGGCTGCCTTGGGGCAGGAGGGCTTTGTTTTAATTGGAATGGATAACGAAACAGTTTTTCCTGTCTGCAGACAGAGGGTGGGGAGTTCTTGTTCTGTTGATCGCAGACTGGCAGAGGTTGAAGAGGACCTCTGGAGCTCTCCCCCAGCCCTCCCCACCTTCCTGCCGGGCTGAGCCATGCTCCGACCTCCTGCTGCAGCCCAGGGTGCCGTTGGCTTTCCTTGCCACAAGGGTGCACCGCTGGGTCATGGCCAGTTCCTTGTCCACCAGGACTTCCAAGCCCTCTGCGGGGCGGCTGGGAAGCTGGTGGGCCCCAGCAGGTACCGGTGGCCGGATGAGGAGCAGCACTGAACGGATCCCACCACTGGCACCATGTGCCCTTGTCTGGGTAGTTCTTGGTAAACTCCAACCTGAGCGGCTCCAGCACTTCTCTTGGAAAAAGAGAGCCACCGCTGGGCTTCTTTCACTTGCATCCTCCTGCTAACTGTGTGCGTGTGCGAAAGTACGAAACCGTACAAAACTGTTGTGGTATTTCACATGCAGGTCGGTAATTTATTGGGAACAATTACTCTGCTGATCATTTGTGAGCTGAAATGAGCAGGAGAGGATGGTGCGTGCTGTAGGCTGGCAGCCTGCCTGCAGCATGCATATTGTTAGAATTTCTTCCTCCTCCATCTCTTCCCTTTCCCCATTGAAATGACATGACACCAGGGGACCATTGATTTCTGCTCTCCACGTTAATGAAAAATTCCTTGTTGGCTCCTAGTTTTCTAAATCCTTTGAGACAGCTGCAACAGTTTAGATACTTCGGGAGCAAACATGCCAGCCAGGGTGATGTATGACTTTGTGAACTTTCAGGGGACAAAAGGGTACGCTTTTCTTGGCCATAAAACTGAGAGAGGCTCTTATCCTTGTAATTATTACATTTTCTGTAGCCAGTTTGCTGAACATATTTTGGTAACTCAGTGCACAGTTTCCATCTCAGATGGCATGCGAGATTTATCATGTTTCTTAATGCCTAATAATTTTATTTTGAAGTTTAGATCCAGCCAAATAAGAGCCATAAGTCTTGATAACGCTACAAAAAGCCTTCTCATACATTTGAGAGGACTCAAAATGCAGCTCTCATTTTCTTCTCTGCTGTGTGTCTCTTTGCCAAGTTAAAACCATTAATTTTGAGAGAAGGGAAGTATTATTTGAGATCACCTTGTAGTGCTTTGTTGCCATGTTTCATGTTCCTGGACAGCATGGTAGTGGAACGCTCCCCATTTATGAAGTGCAGGGTACAGATGGCAACTCATTAAAAGTTTAGTGATAATCACCCTTCCTATGGAATTACCACTTAAATCTAGTTAGTGGAGGAGGAGGAGTGTCACAGAAACACGCTTCTTCTGGGTGATTTAAAAGCATATGGGATTGAGTGTTTTATGTGTGCCCCCTTGTCAGGAGTCCTCCGAGCAGATTGCCGGAATCGTTGAGCGGTGAGAGTTTAATGGAGGTGCAGGAGCTTTTGCTCTTGATCCCTTTGACAGTTAAGCTGTCGTCTTCAAGTGCATTTTTTTCCAAAAAAACAAAACAAAACAAAAAAATTTAAATACAGCTTTTCTGCAGAGTAAATGGAGGCAAGAACAAGTATGTGAGGCAGCTTGTAAGAAGCTTTTTGGTCATTTCAAGGTTGGGAAGCGTTCTTTGGGGAGCAATGTGTCATTGTTAGGTGGCCGCAAAGAAACAAAAAGGTGCTTGCTTGTATGTCCTCACTTGTGCAGATGGTAAGAGGCATGGTCCCAAGGGCTCCTTGAGAGCTCGGAAGTTAGAAAATATATTTGGATTCAAGTCTCAGCATCATTACAGATTTTCTTTGGGACTTGGAGCAAGTCACTAACTTCTCTGCCTCAGTTTCCCACCTGCAAAATCTCGTTGAAGGGTCACTGCCTTCATCATAGCAAGGTGTATCTCAAAGGTGTGGGATTTGCAAGCCTAAAAGAGGCCTTTGGGGTTTTTGGGCAATGACACCCCACTCCCTTTTCTGGATAGTGCTGTTGTTTTTTTTGTCACCTCTGCGTCCTTTGGTTTTTGGGTATTAGACTGCTGAGAAGAGGGCTCTTCATCTCACCTGAAGCTGCTTTCAGTTGGAGGGGCCGAGTGAAGCTTTCTGGCTTTTCCATGTTCCTTCCTGCCCCCTCCTTTAACAAGTGCAGAAGCTTCACAGGTGCCTTGTGCTCAGAAAAGCGGGGATGAAGAGGCTGGCTGAGGTCAGTACACCTTTGTGCAGGTGCTGTCCCCGTACAGCACCCCGTACAGACCCACAGGTTATCCCTCACAGGAGCGTGCACAATCTGCCTTGCCTGGCAGTGCAGGTGCGTGAAGGGTGCGACCTCGCCTTCCTTTCCCAAGGTCTTGTGCTGTGCTGTCCCCGTGCCCCCTGTCTGCACGGCTCTGCAAAACTGTCTCTGCCTGAATTTCGCTGGAGGACAGCCAGAGGCTGGGCTGGCTGCTTCGCTACCGACTGCTCCTGCTGTTGGCTGCAGGTTTGCTGGCGTGTGTGGGGTGAGCCACCAGCCAAAACCTGGCTACTGTTTCCTCTGAGTCACATCTGTCTGGTCTTCCTAAAGCAAATAGAAAAGCTCGCCTGCTTTCGGCGCTGCAGAGCCGAGAGCTGTGCTCAGGCTGCTCCCTGCTTCCCTGTGCCTGCTATGTCAAACCTGGACCCAGCACGAGCAAAGAGCTTGAATTTTGTGTGCTGGGTAAGTGGTGGACGATTGAAAGAACAAAAAAAGGTGTTGAGGACAGCATCCTACCGTGAATCAAATTTTACATGGGAGAACCACGATGCAGGCTGGGACAAAGCGAGACCTCTTAAATACAGCCCTTTCTCCTCATTATAGCTGTATGTGAAATGGTAATTGTCTGTTTCGTGTACTTCAGTGAATTCCCGATTCTGTCCTTGCATCGAGCAGCCTGATTGCAGTTCAGTCTCTGCCCTGTTGTTGCTTGGCTGGTTGCTGGAGACTGGATTTAAGTGCCTTTAGGTGTTTTTGCTTATCTTGTAGCTTGGATTTAGCCTCATTCATCAACAGTCAGAGCTTTGCTGCAGCCCGAGCCCGTTCTCTGACAGCGCTGATGTGACTGAGACAGGAGAGGTGACCGGGGGCCATCGCACCCTGCCTGGTGTCGCTGCTCTGACTTCCCCAGGTGTGGAGAGCGGCTGACCACGGCCTGACCTTCCCCCAGCTGCTGCGGATGTAAATGCACCACGTCGGCACGCCTCAAGGCTCCTGAGGGCTCCCCGGCCTGCAGGTCACAGGGATGTGAGCTCTGTGCTTCCGAGCTAGCCGGGGGGCACGGAGGTGCCCAGGGCTTGCAGGGTGCTCGCTCCTCCCCACAGCCCAGCAGTCGCGGTTCATGCACGCGCCTCTTCCCTCCTGGTGTGAGAAACCAGGCAAAAACAGAGGGATGCAGATTATTATTTTTTTTTTTCCCCTTGTGCATTTGTATGCTGGACAATGAAGATGGAAGAATCCACCCTCCTGGAAGGGTATCATCTTTTAAACAAGGCGCATTTGAAAAAATGCAGTAACTTTTGGGCACGTTTGTTCCAGTCCAAGCAGACGCGCTCCTCGGTGGCAGCTGTGAAGGCTGCGGGTCTGAGAGCAGGCTGAGCAGAGCTGCTGCTATGGGCGCATGTTGGAGGTTACCAACCCCAAGAAAAGGAGAAAAAAAAGAAAAAAAAACTGCTAATGCACAGTTTAGGGGGCGAAAAAAAGGGAAAGGAAAGCCCAACCCGTTTCATTTCAGCTGAACTTGGTAAAAAGTTCCCCAAAGGGCAGCTCGGCTGCTGCACCCGCAGGCGTTGGAGAGCTCTCGTGGTCGCACCCTGACGTGTGGCACTGCGCGGGTGAGCCCGAGTGTAGCTACAGCTCGCGTGTAATCATAGAAGATGCATATTAATTTTTAATAGGAGTCTGTAACAGCTCACGATGCTGAAATATGGTGCCTCTGTTGACAATTGCTATTTTTGGTGGAAACAAACCCTAAGGCCTTGTCAGTGCTTCTGCGTGTTTATAAACACTGCTGTCTGCAGAGGAGGAAATGTGCTTCTCAGCATCTCGGGGCAGTAAGTAATTTTTCTCTCCGATTTAATGGAAAACTTCAAAGTTGATTGTTTGGACTAGCCGTGGCAGCAATTGTGTATTGAGTTCCTTTTTGGTTTTCACGTCTTTTAAATGCATTTAGCTACCGAGTATGCAGATAGCAGGCCGTGGGAATCATTTGGACGGAGAGCCCCCCTGTTCGTTGCATGCTTGCTTGAGCAAAAGTTCTGCTGTGAAACAGTAGCCTTGGAATGTGTGTAGGAATGCGCTGCGTATTGTGCGCCCTGCTTTGTTTGGTCTTTCAGGAGGCAGCCCAATTTACCTCTAATTGTTCGCTGCATATTTCTGACAGATGCAGTTTATTTTCTTGTCGGTTGCTGCCCTTTTTGGGAAGCCAAGCAGCCAGAGAGCTTTCGTAGGAAATGTGGCAGTCTGTTTGCGTTCGTGTCCCCTACCCAGGCAAGAGCTGTCCGCCTTCTCCCAGCTCTTCGCAGGTCTTTGGTCCCCTGCGCTAGCTTTCTGAATGCTAACTCGGCTGTTAATTGCTTTAGAAACCATCACTTTCAAGCTCTTGGTGGGGGACGTTTGTGTTTTTATGTGGATGGCAGGAAACTTGGATGTCAGGGTGTGTTGGTGCCAGGCTCTGGCATTGCTGTGCGGTGTCAGGTGTAACCACCTCGTGTCTCTGGCCGTTCTTGGTGGTCTGGGTAGGTCTGGTGACATTTGCACCTCTCCCAGGAGCACAGAGAAACCTCCTGGCCTTTGGGGTCTGAAGATGCGTAGCTTAGACTGGGAGCTGAGGGTGTCTGCGGTGCGTTGGGGTGAGCGCTTGGTGGGTGCAGTGCTGGGAGGACAGGGGCTGTGCCCTCAGCCTCTGCAAGCTGCCTTCACCAAAGCCTAGTACTGGGACGATTTTTTGGGGGTGGAACAATCGTCACCCCTCAGGGTACCCAGCTGCCCCTGGCAGGGCTGGGAGCATTGGGTGAGGGAGGGGAGGCGCCTGCAGCGGGTGAGGGACCCCCTGCCGGGCTCAGCAGCAGGGTGGCTGACGGTTTGTTCCCTTTGCCTGAAGATGAGAATTTCTGCTGGTTGTTTTTCTAGGAATTGTTTTCTCCCTCCTTCCTGAAAGTCAGTCCAGAAGCTGCTGGAGGGAGATATCTCCAGAGAACCGGGGACTGTTTACCAGACACTTCAATCACTGCAGCTGCCGGTGCAGGAGTTCTTCGGTTTCTGCTGGGTCATCTGCACAGGCCTGGCTTTTGTTTTTACCCTGACAAAATGCTGAGAGCCTTCCCCAGGGCCAGGCGTGGGCTCCAGCAGGCACAGTGTCTGCTCTGAAGGCTCGGGTCTGGGTGCTGCCGGCTCTGCTCCTCTGCTCCAGCCCTTTTGGGGACGGGGCTGGTGCCCCAGTACACGTTTCCCGTGGTGCTGGTGAAGGTGAAGCGTTGCCAGTATCCCAGTGCACGTAGCTGGGGCCGTCGTTTATTAGACTATCAAGCGGGTTTGATTTTTCCAAATAACCCTCTGAATTATTCTGTGTAATTAACTCATGAACTTATTTAAAATGATAACAGGGTGGGGAGGAGGAGAGGAACTGTTGTGGATCTTCGTAAACCGATAGCATTGCATCGCTTCTCCCCACTGATCACAAGGTCGTCTCCAACAGCTGTTCAGGCGTAATTAGCCAGCCCAGACTTCGTGGTTTGAACAATTGAAAAATTACAGGGGTCAATGACTCGGTGTCTTAAATTTTAATAAGTACATAAAACCAAAGTGCTGAGTTATTAAAAATTAATCCCGCTAAGCGGTTGTTTGGGCTTCTTGGAGCCGGAACGCCTGAACGTGTCCATTTGTCCACCGGGGCTGGAGAAGCGCGAGCGGTTATCGCTGTGGCCGGCGCTGCTCTCGGGCAGCAGTTTAGTGGGAGTGCTAAGTTTGATTATTATTTTAATCAAGGTCGTATTTTGTTTATGCAGAAGCAGAATGAACTGTGGCCCTCGGTAATCCTTTCTCTCTCCTTGCTGGCTCAGCCTTTGTAATTCCTGTAAGCTGCTCACACGAGCAGAGCGGGGATATTCACGCAGTCGAGTGGATATTGTGCGAGTGTTGCTGATCGTGCGCGGCTCTGCTCGAGGTACTGAGATGTTCTCTTCAAAAGGAAGGGAGATCTGTCTGCATTAACGCCATAAGCCTAAAATTTTCCACCCCCTCTGGGACTTTAGATCCTGGTTGTAAAACTTGGTTTGGAGCTTAAAGCATGGTGAACGCTCTTTCTTCTCTCCGGGCGATGGATCTTCAGGAAGCGTTTGGCCATGTAATTTACACAAGAACAAATTTGGGGACTTCTGGCGGGTTGGCCCTTACAGCTTTGTGTGTGTGCCATTTCGTAAGGCCATGAGAAGTTACAAAAGAAAGCAACCCCCTTCTCTGAACCACCTGGTATTGTTTTCAGAGGCAATTAAATCCAAGTGGCGTGCAAAGTGGGGAGCAGAGGTTGAGCCCGGGGGTGGGTTTTGGAATGAGATATTTATTTCCTTAAGTTGTGCTGGAATTCTTAAAGGAATCCAATAAGAATATTTGCTTTTATTTAAACTTAAAAAGTATCGGGAAGATGCACGTTATTGAATTGCTCCAGGGACTGCTAGAAAAATCGTGAGGTGCATTAAGCTCGTTGTCACATCGCCTGAATTGCCAGGTAGCCGAAGATGGGGAGTTTGGTCTTTTTCCTCCATCCTGAGCCCAGACCTGTGACTTGCCCAGGGTCATCGTGCACCAGCTTTCTAGCCAGCAGAATGTGACGCATTTAACGTCGTGGTTCTTAAAAAGCAGCAGCCCCAGGGAAAGCTCTGGGGCCTTGTGGCCAAGCTGCCCTCAAGGAGAGGTTGAGGAGGGGACGTCCTGCGCCAGGAGCCCGGCGTTCCCGGTCCTGATCTGCTCCCTCCGCGGGTGACCTTGAGCAGCCCAGCTGCTGAAGCCTGCAGATTTCTTCAGATTAAATCGAGGTGATTTTCGATTTCCTGAAGTCACGGGGCTGCAGCTTATGGGAGCTGGGCAGAGAGGCTGGGGTGCCCCAGGGGCTGGAGCATTGCTGGAGTCCGGCTTGCAGGGACCATCCCGTCCTGCCCAGAAGGAGCTGCTCTGCCCTCAGCCCAGCCTCCACCACCCTCTGGGGTGTGTGGGGAGCGAGGGAATAGCGAGAGCCTTATTAAGATGTTTTTAGATAACGTTTGCTCAGCTGCGAGCCAGCAAAAGATTTTCAGAGTCTATTAGGCAGCCAGTGCTATTGAATCGTAAGGTTGATTTGAAAAATTGGCACCTAATGGTTTACAACTGGAATAAATTTCCAGAAATTGGATCGCGGAGAGAAACTTCTTTTTGTGTGTGTGTGTGTGAGCGTGCTTGTGTCCCTTCCCCTGGAAAGGGGCTGCTTGTCACTTCAATCAGCGCCCTGGATTTTTTCCTTCTAATTAGGGAACACGAGGAGTTCAGATCAGCGCCTATTCATCTCTGTTTTGACAAAGCCGTTTGATGGGCGAGGATTGTGGCGGGGGACTCTCCTCGCTGCAGCCTTTTTCCTCTTTCCTCCTCCTGCCGGGGTTTGTAAAGGCCAAAGCCTGAGAATTCCTGAAAAATTAATGGGCCCTCAATAGGTGCTTTGCATCTGCTGCTAACCTCCCTCTCCCGAGCCCACCACGGGTCGCAACTGAAAAGTTGCCAGCACAATGGCTGCGCAGCAGCTGCTCTTTTGTATGGAAATAGGACCCGAGGCGAGCGGAGCTCCTCGCCCGGTGCCAGGACAGCAGGATTTCGGGGGGCCAGCCCTGGCTCTGTGAAACGCCCCGTGCCGACCCCGCAAATGTCACCGGCAGGTTTGGCCCCGTCCCGCTCCGCGGGTGTCTCGGTCTCCAGCCGCGAGCGCGGTCGCCGTGCTGCTAAATAATGTAGAGAGCTGCTGCAGAGGAGCTCGGGGGTAGGGGAGAGGGCTCTGCCTGCAGAAAACACCGGCCGGCGTCTCCCCCCCCCTCATCACAGCGCTTGAAATATTCAGTAGCATCCTAGAGGGCTCTGAACTCATAAATGCCTGCCTTTTTTCCATTACGGAGAAGCCCTGCGTGCGTTTCACTGCTGGTATTATTACATTATTTCCAGTTAGCTGGGGCTGGTTCGTAAGCCCAGCCTTAAAATGGAAGGGGCCGCAGACGCTTCGTGTTGAGGCTGGGCCCGACGGCGCAGCTCTTCCTCACTCCTGGGGACACTTCCATTTCAAGCTGCCTCTGGCGAGGTCAGTCGTCGGTGGAGAGGTTTCTCTGAAAGGCAGATTTCTTTCGGCAGCCTCTGAAGCTCGACGTGCCCGGAGGAGCGGATGCTGTCACAGGCTGCTGCCCTGAGCCCTGCTTCTCGCTGCCTCAGCTTCTCCTTCTGCAAACGGCCTGGGGGGTGGGAGAGGATGGATCACAGCCTGTGGGAGAAGCGCTCTCCCTTCCCTCCCTCGGTGAATCTACCAAAAAGTTCAATTTCCCTCCTCTTTTCCTTGCAAAACCGTGTTTTCTCCCTTTAGCAGGAGCCTCTCCGTTTACCAGGGGGGTTTCTTGTCCCCTCTGCTGCCTCGAGGCCACGCGGCGATGTTGGCGAGCTCAGGGCCTCACCTCCCGGATTCTGCAACCCTCGACAACCCTCGACCTTCTGCATTAACGGGAAGGTCACAGGCCCTCCTTTTCCCCGGGTGGGATGGGTTTTTTATTCCTGCCGTTAATGTGATGCTCACCTCCCCCCCACCCAAGGCAAAACCAAAAGGTGAGGAGTCTTCTCGGTTTGGCAGTGTGTAAAAGCTTTTTAAAACTAAACAAGAAAACCAATTATTTTTCTAACTGCTTTACTCCTTCAAATCTTTCACTGTAATGGAGATTTAGAATCCATCACTGTTTAGCTATTATTTCTGTGTAAACAGAGTCATGCCCTATTGCACCAAGCAAACAGTCAATTTTTTCCATTATACTTAGCTGCAAATAACAAGGGTACAGAATAGATGACCCGTTTTGGAGCATATTTTTCTCCACGCAGTGCTCTGCGTGTGCCCGTGTCCGCAGAGGAGGGCAAGGAAGTGGCGAGGCCCGGTCCGGGGCTGTCCACGCACCACGGAGGGTGAGGACAGCCCTCACCTTGCTGCCTTGGGTTGTCCCCACGGGGGGCACATCGGTGTCCTACGGGAGCGTTCCTGGACGGCAGGGGCCAGCCGTGCTTGGGACAGCGGGCACTGCTCCTCGGGGCAGCCGGCTACGTCTGATTTTTATTCAAATGCACCAGGCTTCGCGTGTTGTGCGAAAGCGTCGCGCGCAAGTGTGTCGCCAGCAGCTGTTTTTAAAATTAAACAGACACTTGAGGTTAAAAATCCGCAAGTTCAACGTTCACTTCCTTCTGTGTTATTAAGTTTGGATCCCGTCCAAAAACTCGATAATTTTATTTCATGTTGTTGAGTCTGTTTGTTTACATTTTGCATTTCATTCACATCTCGCTGGTAGATTTCGCTCTCCGGCTCGGAGGCCTCGCTGCCGGGGAGCAGTGTTCAAGCTGCAAGTTTTCTAGCTTTATTTTCTGAAAATCCAAAAAAAAAAATAAAATGTTAGGACCAGCAGCATTTTTGGGCCCCCCTGTGGGGTGCGGCAGGAGCCCCCCGCGTGCCTTGCTGGGAGGGATCAGCGCAGCCGCGCTGGCGGCTCCGAGCCACCGAGCATCGCTGCTGCAGGGAGCCGGCTGTCTCGCAGGACCAGTTAGATGCAGCAGCGCAGACTGAAATAGCAAAGTGTGATAAATTAAAGGAATAAAGCACCGTAAGGGACTCGTTTAAAAAAAAATAGCTTTAGAAGAAGCGTATGAGGAGGAGTGCAGCGTGAGGGGAGCTGGCTCCACCGAGCGCCCAGGTGTTCCTGGTGAAGAAAGGGCAGCGCTGGTGCCTTTTCACAGGACCACAGCATGGTCACCCGTCGGTAAAAGAAATGAATCCTGCTTGGGAAGTTGCAGCAAAGGGCTGATGAGGTGGGTGAGGGAAGAGGGAGGAAGCAGAGGAGCTCCTGGGTCTGGCAAGGCCAGGTGGGGGGTGCCTCTGTGTAGGTCCGGGGGGTTAAACCCCAGGCAGGGATTGTTTGACCAAGGAGCAGTGTCAGGAGAACCAGGAAGGAGTGATAGATTCAGTGCAGAAACTGAAATAATGGTTCATGCTATCAGGAAGTGACAAGGATAAGGTTTAATGTTGCTTAAGACAGCGAAGGACTGAGCTCCAGGGCGTCCCTTCCAGTGCCCAGTTCCCCTGACTTCACCCTTGAATTTCATTCCTCTTCTATAGTGTTTGGCTTGCATGACAAAGAAAGGGCTTTTTTTTTTTTTCCAGTTTTGTTTTACAAATACTTTCTATATAGCCTGTTCCCAATTGAGGCTTTCATTTGAGAAACAAATGCTTCTGGTTAGCTTCTGTCTGGAATATGTCCAGCTGTAAACCATCACCACGAGCAAAATTCATTGACAGCAGAAGAAATAAAAACAAACATTCCCTGAGATGGGGCACTTCTGTCCATGGGCCATGGGTATTATTGTCTTTAAAGGAGAATAACGATATGTACGCGTGCACTCAGGGCCTGAGCTCAACAGCCTGGGGGCAGCTGAAGCTCAGAGCCCAGCCCCGGGTTTTGGGGTGCAGAGTCCCGGAGGCGCATGGGGCGGGGAGGTCCCAGGGAGCCCAGGCAGGCAGTGGGGAGCTGGGGAGGTCTCTTTGTACATTCCTACTGGAGCTGGTACAGTTTTGGTCGTGGAGGCTGCTGAGCTGGCTGTGCTCGGAGGGACAGAGCAGGCTGGGGAGGTGTTTTTTGGGCTGTTCGTTCGCTTTGCAGTGATGAGGAGTGGTGGCGCTTCTTTCTTTTTCTTTCTCTCACTGTCATAGCTCAAGGGAGCATAACTCAAACTGGAATCTCACGGGTAGCAGTGTCCTTCTTATGCAAATCTGTTTTCTTTTTTCTTCTCCATTTTTCTCCCTTTGGAGCGAGCTCTTCCCATGCCCAATCTTCCCTTCCACGCTCCTCTCTCCAGGCACTGTCAGCAGCGCTCTCGCTGACGGCGTCCTGTTCTGGAGGAGGGTGGGGAGCTGAAGAAGTCCTTGTGTAGCCCTCCAGATGCTGGTTTCTCCTGTGGATCTCAAACAAATGCAGGTGCTCCAGGGGAAGAAACCAGCCTGCCCCTTGCAGCACGGCTGGCTGCGTGGTGCTCCTTGAGAGAGCAGGGACCTGTGGCAGGGGAGGCCGGCTGCGTGCAGGGCTGGTGAGCACTGGGGAGGCAGGGGAGAACCTCTGCTGTGTGAGCTGCACATCTGCCAGAAGCTCGGTGCTGGACAGCTTCTTTCTGCTGCTTTGCTCTATCCCCATCCTGCTCCCCCTTTCTTTTTTCCCTTTTTTTTAAAATTCCAGAACAACATATTGAGGGATTTGATTTGTTTTTGTTCTTGCTTTTGTTTTTCCAAAGCCTCGAATGTGCTTTAGACAAACATAATGAAACAATTTACAAAAAATAAAAGGAATGGAAATAACCTCCTCTAAAGTGGCAGAAAAAAACACTATCAGCATCATCAGCTGTGCTCATGACAAGGAATACACTATTTCAGTGCGTCAAAGACACTGAAATTTGCTTCATCTGAGAACCCCTGTGTGGAGGCAGCGCTGCGCTGCATCCATTTCTGTTGTTTTACAGAGAGGCTCTGGTGATCCGGGTCTCGGGTTTTGGTTTTGTTTTGGTTTGTTTTCTTGCAGGGCTCTTTCTGGCGGAATGTTTTAAATCTGCCGGGCTTTTGATACAGCCCCTGAAACTGAGCTGTGCGGAAGGGCATGGTACCAAAACCCAAACACCACACAAGCCTCCCACCTCCTTTGGGTAGGTTTTGTCCCTGTCACTGCATGGTTGGGACAGTTGGGTTGTGCAGGTTGTTTGGATTTCCAGTCTGTTAGCACCTGACCTGGTAGCAGTGCTGTCTTTGGAAAGCCGTGTGTGTTAGGATGTGTTTGCAGGGGGGATTTTGGGCCCCTGGAAGGAGGATCATTTTCTGAACTGCCTAGAGAAGCAACTGTCTCGTATTACAGTTATTGTTGGAGAGTATTAATGGACCAAAAACATCCTGTCACAAGAATCCTTAGCAAGATGTTTGTATTTTTTAAAAAGGGAAGCAAAATTGTTTCTTGCCTTTTTATTAAACAGTAGGGTAGGTGCAGCCTCTGTTCTGGTGACTCTTTAATTGGCACAAAAGGGCAGTTTAGCTTCATCTTCAGGAGCAGTTGTCAAACAAGCTGGAATTGTTTGCCTCTCGGAAACATATAGAGCTATATACCAGGGTTTGCATCTCCTTCCCGGCCATTACCTGGTGCAGCGAGTTTCATTGGCATGGAAAGAGCAGGTAATGAGCAGGCTCCTCCAGCTCTGAGAAGTGCAGTTCCCAGCAGGAGCCTCGTGCTGCGGCGATGGGAGAGGTGCCGAGCGAGCTCTTGGAGGGGCAGCAGGATGCCGTGGGACGTGCTGCCCCGTTGTGGCCTCCCCACCGAAGGGAATCGTGTGCTTGGAGACCCCCACGGGCTGAGCAGCACCCTCGTGGTGCCAGTGCCAGCCGAGGCGTGCGGGGTGTTGTGCAAATCCTGCTCAACCTGAAGCGTTTGGTGTCAGCGTTGGCCAAAACCCATCAGAAACCGGGGCGGTCACCTCAGCCAAGTTGTTAATGTAACCTTTTGTTCTAATCCCTTTTGTTGCTGCTGATTTAGGAAAAGCCAGGAGGAGAGGGGAGAGCTGTAATTCTTTGCAGGTCAGGACCAGCATTGCCGTGGCTGCACAGGAGGCTGGCGAGGCCGGGCAGGGTGCGCTGGGCAGCGCCGAGCGGGGATGGCAGCGCAGGAGAGCCGGGGAAGGTGCAGAGGGGCTGTGGGTGAGCACCCGTCCTGGCAGCCTCCTTTCCTCCAAGCCAGCGTGCGCTGCTGCTCTGCAGAGTCACTGCCCAGACCTCTGCCTGTTCCCCAGGCCTTCTGTCCCATTTCGGTCAGCGAGACGCGGGGTGTGCGGCAGGCTGGGCTGCGGGCCCCTAATTAGAGCAGCGCTGTCAGCCTGGCTAATTGGCACCGCGCAGATCCCGCGGGCAGCCCCCCCGTGGTCCCCCTGGCCTCGCACAAGCCTCGCGTGTCCCCGTTTGCAGTACCCCGGGCCCCTGTGCGTGTCCTGCGGTGCGGCACTCGGTGGAGCGCGGGCTGGCAGTTCGCAGCTCCTGGAAGGAGCTGTAAAGCCCGAGCGGCTGGCCATTTACCGCAAACAATGCGCCAGCATGGCTTAACCTTTCGGTTGGCTGCTAACAGCAGAGATCTGTCCTTTTGGTTTCATTGAAGTGCACAGCAACCTTTTAACAGCGGAGGAGCTGCGGCGACTCTTCCAGAGCGGGTGTCTGAACGCTGCTTATTGATTCAGGGGAAAGGGGGCACCCACTGTGAGTTCAGCTTCTCCTGGTGTACAGCACATAATTAAAACTTCCTGGCAGAGTAACGAATGGTTCCACCTAAGCCCTCTCCACCACCGCGCTAGCGGCTTCAGCTCCTTCAGACGCCGCTCACCTCTCGGGACATCCCCGTGGGTGTGGGGACGGGCTCACGAGCCGCCGTGCTTTCCAGCCCTGCTTTGTCCTGGTGAAAGCAGTAACTAAATGAAATCAGCAGCCACAACCACCCCTCTGTAAGAAGCGGGTGTTTTAGTACTAATTTTGCCTTTGGTCTTAGGAAGATGGGTAGAAGCTGACCGTCCAGGAGAGCTGCCAGTGGTGCCGGAGCGTGGGGTAATGCAGTTACCGGTTGTGAAGTGCTCAGGAGCGGCGGTGGTGAACGCTCTGCTCCCTTTACACCTCTGAACTCCTTCAGCTCGTGTTTTGCTGGCACCGGGCTGTGTTGGTGACTCAGCCCCAGCCTGGCTCCTTGGTGCCAGTAAGAGCGATGCTGCTCGGGGGGTTGGGACGGAGCGAGGGCTTGGATCCGAATGGAGACAGCTTTTAGGTCTTGGGTTGCATTTTGTTGTTGTTTTCCAAATTCCTCTTCAAATCCATCTGCTCTCCTGACATCCTCTTTATGTTGCTCGGAGGACGGGGAGGCGGTTGCATTGTGAGTGTGGTCAGGTCAAACTCCTCACTTTTATCTCCGCTCTCCTGTAGGTGATGGGCATTTGGGGAATAAAACGCTAAGAGCAGGGTTTAACAGGCCTTTGTTTGCTATTGTCCAGCTGTGCTTGAGACAGCAACAGAGACGTGAACAATAAACAGTGAAAGGAAGTAGGGCTTGTAAACAGACCCGTGTCTTTTCTTCCTATTCGTGTGTTCCTGGAATATGACAAATTCTGCTTTTCACTCCAACCACATTGGTAAGAATAACAACGCGAGGTGCGTGCAGCACAGCTCAAAGCAGTTGTAGTTTTGGCTGTCACTTAATTTTTTTTTTGTACGTATCTCCATCTGTGTGCACGTATATTTATGCCTGTGTGTGCGTGGTTTGCAGGCGCTGACAGGGAAGCGGCTCCGCTCCGTGACCGTCCCTCCTCAGGGCCCTGCGGCCGCGGTGCTTTAGCCTGGGCCGTGGGGACACGAGGCTGCACGGGGATCCTGCACTGGGGATCCTGCCCCAGGACCCTCGCCCTCCTCAGGCAGCCCTCTGGGAGCAGAGCAGAGCACTGCCCTGAAGGCTCGGAAGTTTTTCTTGCCTTCTCCACCACTGCAGAGAGCCTGTTTTGATGCCTCTGTGCCGTGATGGCTAGAAGCTCACCGAACTTCTCACCTGGATTTATTCGTGGCTGTTTTATTGCCACTTTGTTCGCTTGCAGCTCTGTGGGAAGCCGGGCACCTTCCTGTCAGAGGTTTCTTTGAAAATCTTATCTCGAAGTCACGCAGCACGTGCCAAAGCCTTCGCTTCTTTCTCCCACTAGTTCAAGCTGTGACCCCGGTGTGAAAGGTTTGCATATTGGTGGTTCAGTGTGATTTGTAAGGATGTCTGAGGAAAACTTCACTGTCTCAGGTCAGCATTTTGACTTTTTTTTTTTTGCCCTAGTTTTTATCAGTTGGTTTTTCATGTTTTTGTGGGCTGCTTCATGAGTCTCTGCTCAGCCCCGTGCCAGCAGCAGTGCGGCGCGGTGCTGTTGAGCAGAGACCGAAGGAGCTGGGGGCATTGGACGAGCCTTCTGGATGTTGTCACTCTGAGGTCAATCTTCCCACTTTCCCCTCCCCATGTAAGCCGTAGTTTCACCAAGTGCCTGTGATCACCCTCAGGTGAGAGGCACCCCAGGGAAAGCTCGGGGTGGCAGCAGCCGGCTCGTGCCCCGTTTGTTCCATCCCTCGTGAAAAAGCCACCCAGGGCTCGTGTGCCATAAAAGGAAATTTTATCTTTTTGTTTCAGATGATAAATAAGCAGCAAGTAACATCATGCTACCCTGTCCTTTTTCTTTTTCTTTTTTTTTTTTTTTAACCTCCAAGCACTTTGCCTTTTGGTGAGCCGGGGGCTGGTGGGAGATGCGGTTGTGGGGCTGCTTGGCGCGGGGCTCAGCAGCCACCCAGCTGTGTCCCCCCCGGCCCCGGTGAGGGTCTCCACCTACTTCAGAAGCATTGCATTGAGTAGCTGCGCTGGTCTTAATTTTTAAGCCCCGAGAGTGGCTCTCTGGCAGGAATTGCATCTGCAAAACAAAGCGGTCAGAGGCAGGCTGTCCTCCGCTCTGGGCAGCTTTGGGTAGCGGCATCTCAGGGGGCGCAAATCGAGAGCTTTAAGCTGTCGGCTGTCCTCGGTGTGAAAGGCTGGAAAGTTGCAGCCTGCAGCATCCCTCGAACTCATCTGTGGCTCGTGATGTATAGCGAATGGAGATATCCATTCTGCTGAAGAGCGTATAACAAAAACAATCTAACCTATTCCACCCAAATAAATAAGTCTGAAAATAAATCTCTCATTGTATTGTCTTTATAAATATCTTTTAAATTGAGTCTGAGTGACAAGACGCGGTTGAGTCACCAGAAGATCATCCCTGACAGTGTTGGAGGAGCCTTTTCAAATATATTTTATACCCCGATTGTCATCGCAGGTGTACTCATCTTGGCCGCCTGCATTCCCCTTCGCATGCCGCAGATTTTAAAATGACAAGCGGCAGATTGCAGACGGAGATGCCTCTGAACGCCACTCGCTTCCTCCTTGATTGGGCCTGGGTGGCTGGGGAGCGAAACGTGGGGGTAGGGGGGGGACAAGGCTCGTCGGGGCCACCTCCCGTGGCCGTGGTGGGGGCACCGGGGGGGTCTGGCCCGCCGTGACCCAGCCGGTGTGGGGTGCCCCAGCCAGCACGGCCTGCGCGTGCTTGTTAGGTTTTCAGATGTTATTTAGCTTGATTGCAGCCTCCTTACAAAAGGAGTTAAGGCGCGGATATAACAGATAATAGAACGATAAATGGCGAGGCAGGTTCTTATGAAATCAGTAAATTATTCATTTAACAGTTCCGTGCGTGCTAATTTCGTGTTGCTATGGCGCCTCAAAATGGAGGAGGGAGGTCAGGCTGCACAACGCGGGGCTCGCCCAGACCACGCAGGGCTTTGTGGAAGGCAGATAACGCCTTACACACAGCCTTCAGCCCGATGATGAATTGCCTCTTTATCTGGCGTTGTCCTGGGAGATCCAAGGCAGACAACTGAAAGAGATGTTTCACACTAGCTAACGTTTTTTGGAATTAGACCAAAAATCGCACATTTCAGTCTTGAAATCTGTTTAAGTATGCATTGTCTTAGTGGCATCTCTTCGCGGTCTGTCTCTGGAGATAGACAAATCACAGCAGTCTGGAAGCCAACTTTCGGGGCCGCGGTGATGCGCGTGTTACTGCTCACTCTGCTCGTCCTGGTGGCCAGCAAAGAGCTGCCTGGGGACTTGAACTTTCCTCTAAGTGCTGTTGTGAAGAAGGGGACGTTCTTTACTGTTGGTTCAGGGGTATTTTGCTGTGACTTAACACTTGACAGAAAAACTCCCGTGTTCTTGCTGATCCGTGGCCGTTTGCAGGTGTTGTACCGCGCTCCCCGTGCCCTGCGGTGCTGCTGCCCGTGGCTCTCGTTCCAAGGGCAGAACAGGGGCCGAGGTGCCAGGCACAAACGTCAGGCTTCCAACCACCTGAAACTTGCAGGCAAAGCAGGACCGGTGTGGATTTGTAGGGTGGCAATGGAAAGGGTTCCCCACTAACGCTGATTGTTTCTGTTGCCTTGTTTTTTAACAGCTGCTGCTTGAGCAATGAAAGCATTTGCCCCAGGAAGATGCTCCGTGGCCAGGGGATGGTGGCTGGTCGGTGTTTTCCCTAACAGATGTTGGCTGGGCTCTTAGGTCTCCTTGCTTGCTGCAGGGGTCCTGTGCCAGGGGTCCCAGCTGGACCCTTCCAGCTGGGCCCTGGGGTGCTTGCAGGTGGTTCCCGATGGGGACAGGGCAGGGACAAAGCCGTCTGCAGGGTTTGTGAGGGCAAAGCCAGGTGTTTCAAAACGGGATGGAGACGGTTTCGTTGCAGGGATACTGTTGGTGGAAATGTGAGGCTTTCAGTTATCTGAGATACAGCAGCCGGGCAGAATGGGTTTGGTAGCGCAGCTGTGTCTTACCCAAACTACTGAGCGTCTGCTAGATAAATGGGATGTAGGACACACAATCCTCCAGTGTCATAAAATGCAGTCACGTTCCCTCAGAGAGAGGGGACTCAGAGCAGCATCTCCTCCTTCCCTGCTGCCTCTGTGCCCTGCACCAGTTCCCAGCCACCTCCGAGTGCTCCAAAGAAACGGGGGAGGCTCAGGACACATGGCCAGAAGCCCGTGGAGCTGCGTTACCCGGAGGGAAGTAACTGCTTCTCCACAGCAGTGGTACTGCTGCTGTGCTTGGTTAATTGAGCCCACTGTGAGTGTTCAGGAGCACGTGTACCTGTTTTTTTTCCCTGAGACACCAAATACAGAGAATATCTTGGTGCATGTGGGGAAGTGTTTGTGGTGTTTTGCACTGAATAAGTTTTCCTGCTGGCACACGTGCTAGCTGCTGCCGTACTTCAGGTAAGAAGATAATGATCACATCATTAAGACGCTACTAAAGCTGGCATTACTTGTTAGGTCAACATATCGATCTTGACATTACGCTGCAAGATTTTTTTTAGGCGATGCCTGTCCATCCTGCCTCTAGCTCTAGGAGCAGGAAACAAGAGAGAGAGGGTAAATGCAAAACTAAACTCAACTGAAGCAACTTTACACAGGATTTTTCCCCAAAATAAAAGCTGCCTGCTCTTGGGAAGATCTGATCCGATTGGATTAGTGGCAGATTTCCTTTAAGTCGATGGAAATCCCAAGGGAGTTGCTGGGCTTGTGGGTGGATAGTTTGGCCCTTCTAAGTAAAGACTGTCCTTCAGCTGTTAGTGTTGGGGTGCGTGGCACCTTCCTGGGGACGGGCTGGCCGTGGTCCCTGCAGCCAGCAGCAGGAGGCAGCCCGGGCTGTGCTGCCCAGCCCTGGAGCTCAGAGCTGCAGACTTTGGGTGGTGCTTGGGGGCAGGTGGCTTTGCATCCACATGGGTCACACCCAAAGGGCTGTGTAGAAGCACAGAGCCATGGCAGGGTGCTCTCCCCCATCCTTCCAAAGCCTTGTGAGCCCCGTGTGCGTTCCTGCCATCACCACGTGTGGGGGTCCCGGGCATCTCTGGCTCCTGCAGGTTGCTGCGGTGCCACGGGTCAGTGCTCCAGCAGCCAGCTTCTGGGGAGCTGTCTGTGGCTTCACAGCTGTCCTTCAAAGCCCGGCGTGCTCTGCAGTGTTCCTGATACTCTGAGCATATTGGAAACCTTGGAAATACCCTTCTTGTCCTTACTGCCGAAAAAAAGCCCCTCACTTTTTAATAAATTTCTACTTCTCTGGGTCCTTCTTTTGTATTGAAGCTGTCCGGGCTGGCTTCCCTGATTTCCCTTGGCTCTTTTTATCATATGCTACTTAAATAAAGGCTTTTTTGAAGAATAGCAGTGATTTTAATAATACATATGAATTTTATATATATATATATGTCTTATATTACTAAACCTTTATTTGGTGTTTTAATCAAAGCTAACTGACTGCACTTTTAAAGTCAAGAGTGATTTTTAAGTCAGAAATTACAGTTCAAAACTGCACGATGTTTTTCGGTCTGACTTCCAGAGAAGCAGTGTTTACACCAGTGTTGAGCTAGCTTAATATCCCTCTCTAAATATATTTCATTAAGAAAGGTCCATATGGTGTGTCAGGGAGAAGGGGAATGCAGAGCAGAACCTGTGTCTGCCAAAGAAAACTGTTTTGATCTAATGTTCTGCATAGTACAACTTTTTTGGGGAAAAAATAAACATTGTCAGATGGGTGCTGCCAAATTTCACAATTTATCAAGAGTTTCAGGCTGTTCAGTGATATTTTTTTCTTCCGAATACTCCAGTTTCTGGAGTCTTGTGATTTACACAAGACTGTTCATTTTCATCTTTATAACATGTTGTAGAAAAAAAAAGCCTCAAAATATGGAACCAAGAGGCTCGAGTGTCAGTGAGCTAGGAAAACACTCGGCTGCGTTGTATTTCACGTCTCGTGGCGTTTTATGCGCGTCTCCGGACTCGGGGAACCTCGGAGCTGCTGTGAGGCAGGAAGGGGAAGCGGCGGTGGCGGGCGAGCAGGTGTCCTCCGGAGGAAGCCCGGTGTTTTCTCATGGTTGCCTTTCGTGTAACCTGAGCTCGTCTCTGTTTTTCACACATCCAGCAAAGTTTTCCAAGTTTGTCTAAGGTTAGTTCACACCGATAAACAAAACCTGCCAGGGAGATGTACAGCACTTCATAGCTTTTGGGCTTACTCCAGGAAACGTTTGGAAGGTGCCACCTAATTAGAGTCTGGGGAGTTTAAGGAGCTCATTTTGAGTTTCTGACACTGGAGACAGATGCGGGTTTGATCCTTGTGGTCTCCCAGGGGGCCAACAAGCAGATCTGGAAAGCCTGCAACTCCTGTACCAAACAGGAGGAGATCAGTGGCAAACCGGTGGCGGCCAGGAGAGCTTCCTTCTCTTTCCTCTTGTTGAGGAAAGGTCTCGGCGAGCCAGCTGCCCCAGGATGAGGCCACAGCTGTCCATAATTCTCAGCTCTGCCCTCCCCAGGTTGCTTCAACCTTCACAGTGATGGGACGTGCTTCAGCTGCAGCACGATGCTGGCTCTGGGACCAGGCGTTAGCGGGCATGGGCAGCCCCCAGCGTGTGCACCCGGCTGCTTCGGGGCTGGAAGTCAGCCCTCCTTAACAGGGCTCCAGGAAACAGCTTTGGTGCATTAATTAGCTGCAGGATAAGTCAATCCAGAGTAACCCAGAAGATAATGCCACAGGTTTCAGTGGGGTAGGCAGAAGGGCTGTGTCCTGATGGACAGCAGCTCCAGTTACCAGCTTTTTGCAGGGCCGTGCACAGCGCCGCGTGTGGAGAGGTGTAAGGTCTGACCCAGGCTGTTGGCAGCAAGGTACGGGTCTATTTTTATGATATTACACAATGATGCTTTATGGTAGCTAGGTGTTAGAAGTCAGCAACAAGTAAATAATGTAAAATGCTCATTTGCATTAGTGACATTCTCTTGGCATGGAAGTGCTGGCAAAGCCTTTGGGCCACAGTGAGTGTATGTGAAGGAAAACCATCAGGATTCTTTGAATTTTGGTAGCATTTTGGCTGGTCATTTCACAGCTCCTCCGAAGAGGCTTCCTGGGCTCTTAATAAACCCACTGAGGAAGGGAGTAAGGAAGCAGCTGGCTATGTCCACCAGGCACAGGCAAAGCAAGTGGGTGCGGATTTACTGTGTTGAAATACAATTTTGAAAGAACAAAACGTGGAAGAATGAAGTAGAAAACCGAGAGATAAGGAAGAGTTAAAAGGGCCTGCGTCCTACAGCTGGGGCAGCAAGGTTAAATCTGCCTACCTGTGGCCCACTGTGGATTTAGTGGTGAGATCAGCCCTGTGGCCATACTTATGGGAGGGGCGTAAATCTCAGTGCTCAAGACACTGAAATCTGGGTTAGCGGGAGCACAACACAGCAGAGAGCTCTCTTGCCTCAACCTCTTGGAGGTGGGGACAGATCCTTTTGCTTCTTCCCAAGAAGTTTTCCAGCATGCAGCTGGCATTTGAAAACACACTATTAATAAATTTGTGAACCCTTTCATTGTTTGTTTCCACATTATTTTTCTTTCGTACTTCTTCTCTTTTTTCCCCTTGCTTATTTTAAGCATTGGTTTCAAAATGAATGCTCTGCTTACTGCCGTCCTTTATCATGTAATGTTTTCAGCAGACACTCAAGAATTAACTATGTACAATTTCCATAATACTGATTATCCCTGTTTAAGTGCTATTTTAGAGGGCATTAATTTCTGTTGCAGCAGCAGCCGCAGCACTTAGCACCACCAGCTTTCCCTCTGTGCCTGAGACTTGCTTTTGGTGTGAGCCACGACTTGGCCTGAATCGTGCATCGCCCTTGTTTTAGCCCCGTGCTCTGAAGGGAAGCAGCCAGGCAGGCTGAGGAGTTGGTGCTTTGTTTGAAGGAGGCTGCCTCTGTCACTTTTGATATCTTCTGTTTTTTGTATGCAGAAACACAAAGCACAATTAGAATACAGTTATATATCCTCATAGTTATTAAAGCTTGGATTAACATGACATAAAGTTTTGTCTGGGGAGCCTTTTGCTATGGCTCAGGGAGCATTTTTGTGTGACAGTAATAGGCTACAGTTAATATACTTGAATGATACCAGAATCTGTGTAATAAGACAGAACAAAGGGGGTTTATTTGAAGCTGAATTACAAAGGTGGAATTATCATTGTGAACGATCCACTGAGATGGGAGCTTAGTTATTGTATCTTGTCTTATTTCAGCATAATAAAGTGTAGCCAGTGAAGCAAAGTTTGAAAATATATATACACCTCTCGGAAGGACACCTTGTCAGTCACCGGGATTGATGCATGGACCTGTCACCTTTATTCTTCACACCCAAATCCTCTCTTTGCCCATTTTTTCGCTTTGCTTGATTTACAGAGCCTGTTTGCCGTGATTCAAGAGTCTCTTGTAGCAGTTCTAGGAGAGATTCATCACCGGGCCATAATCCATTCAAATAGCTTTTGGGCAAGAAAGCCCAGGGGTTTACAACAAAATTTTAGCAGGCAGCTGTTGAGCCCTGCAGAGGAAGAAAGGGGAGGGCTTTGTTGTTCCGCAGAGCTTCCAGGAGAAAAAGGGACAGAAAGGAAAGGTTCACATTCAGTCCATGTGTAATACTGTCTCAGGGAGCAGGATGCCCTGAATTGCGGGTAGAATAAGGGGGTTTGGCAGGGGGCTGGGTTGTTTTGCTGCATTTAGGGTCAGTGTGCTGGGCTGATGGGATCGGTCCCCTGCAGAGCACCTCAGCGTCCCCTGGGAAAACACGCCCAGAAAGCGCACCTTATTATAACAATTACATCAGCTTTTGACCAGAGCGGATGGCATCCGTAGCCAGATGCTGTTTTGTGTTTTAAAGGCTGCAATGTTCTTTCCCAGACAAGTGGGCTCCCCTGCCCCGTTGGCTGCCCCACTGGCTGCTCAGCCACGTCGGTGCTGCGAGCGAGCCCCCTGCCCGTGCCTCAAATCCCCGTTACGTGGGTGATGAGGGTGGAGGAGGAGCATCCTTTCCTTTAATTTTCATTTGTAATCTGAAGAAAATGATTTCTTTTTTCACACACATTGTTTTGATGATTTAAGTAGCTGCAGGAGGTTGAACGGCTTCAGCGTGGCTTTAAACAAAAAAAATCTCACAAGAGAATTTTTGGTTTTTATTTTTTGCAGTAAGGTCTGAAAGAGTAGTAACGCGGTTTCAGAAACCCAGGAATCACGGCGATGCCTGTAATTCCCGTGCTGTCCAGGGGTAATTAAAAAATACAGCTGGACCTTGGTTTCAGGTGGCTGGGCAAGGCTCTGTCAAAGCAATGAGCGCTTGCCGTGCTGACACGTGTGAAACTCAATTTACCCACCACTAGCCGTAGTTCGTGGGCATTAAATCTCTCCCAACAACGTGACACTCGGGCACAGCAGGATGCGATGGCATTAGAGGAGCTCCGAGGGGCACGCAGTTAGGTGTAGGTGTGAGAGGATCTGTGCCGTGCCTCAGCCAGGGCTGCTAATTGCTTGCTTTTTAATATTGTATTCAGCCTTAACAGCCTGCTCCCCGGCAGATTGCCTTTCCCAGCACTACCATTACCGAGGAGCCCGGCCAGAGTGGGAAGGGCTGGAGCAGGGGGCCTGAAATCAAGGTGGTGCTTTACAAATCCATCCCGGCAGCCCCAACTGGTGTTCCAGGCTGAGCTCTGTGATTGAGCTCAAATTAAGCGGGGTCAGGCTGCAGCAAGCATCCCAAGGGCTGGAGTGATCAGAATGGCATTTTGAGCCCAGTGCTCCTCATCCTGTAAAACCCGTGGGCAGGAGGCAGGCGGGGAGTGCCGGGACTGATGGGTGATGGGTGCTGGTGGTGATGGTTTTCTGTGGCGAACACATTTCAGAGGTGCGTTCCCACAAACCTTTACCTTCCGTTTGCTAATCAAGACTTCTGGCATATTTTTAAAAGAGTCAAAGGACAAGTCTGAGCCCCCAAACAACAGGAATCGGGCTAGTGCTTCACTGGTAACACCTCTCCCTGTGCTGAGGGTGGAACGCTGCTGCAGCGCGAGCGGCGTGGGGCTGCAGCTCCAGGGAAGCTCCTGCTCCCAGCTCCGTATAAAGGCCATGGCAGAGCTCTTGTCTTTTCAAGAGGCTTGTGAAAGCACATCCAGGAACTTCGGCTGCCCCGTTTTTGTTGCTGATTGGTGACAACAGGACGATCACTTCTGCTGCCTGTGCGTCAGTGCCGTGAGCTGCTGGAGCAGGCAGCGCGTCTCACTGCATGCGCTGGGGATGGCAGGGCTCTGGTCCAAGGAGCAGCCTAAAAAAGAGCCATAAATCAGAAGTGAGATGAGTTTGGTGTGAGCACGGTTCTCCGAATTCCCACCTTGTTAGCAGCCAGGGCAGGAGTTGAGGATGTGGCCCTGTGCCTCAGCCTGCAGCACCTGCTGCGGGGGCCTGGCTCCGGGCTGGGTTTCCAGGAATTAAAAAAAAAAAAAAAAAACAACACTAAACGAAAGCCCTGTTTGATACGGGGTTGAGAGACAAGCGAGGAGAGAGCTCCGTTTAGAAGAAATAGCCTGGGAAAAGTATTCTTTAATATGCAAGTCAGTAAATGAAAAGAACAATAAAAGGAAAAAGGATCTAGCAGGAAATAAAATGAAACTTTTTTTCATTACAGTGAAGGAAAACTTAGATGAGTTTTTCTTTGCTAATAAACTACGCTGTTTCATTTTGCAGCTGAGCCTTTTTCTGAAGCTGACTGTGGCAATTGTTCATACTTGTGGGTTTTTTTTTAAACTCCGGGCAATAAAAAAAGCCCTTCATGCATCAGGAAGCATAGTAACGCAATACTTGTCTTATCTGCGCACTTATTCAGCAGGTATTTACAGAAGGGCAGTAGGAAGCTCTTTAAACTCTATCCTGTTACTTTGCTCAGGATGTTGCTTCATCAGATCTGTTTAGCTGGGGCTGTCAGACACTGGGGCTGTGCTCCAAAGGCATCTTTGAAGGCCCACACCTTGGTTTCCTGTGAGCAGGGTTTTTCTCTCTGTGCTCTATAACAGGCAAAGCTCTGAGCAAGGCTTTACTGCGTGGCTCGGGGGCACTGAACGAAAGCTGTAGCTTATTGCTGCTCATTTAGTGGGTAAGGAAACCTGCGCTTTAATGGTTTTTGTTTATACTCTCAAATGTGGCGGAGGGGCACGTGGTTGCTTTATTTCTTCTGCAGGTTTTGTGGCCAGGTGAGGAGGAGCTCAGGGTAACGCAACGATGCAGGACGCGGCCCTGTTACTGCCATGAGAGTTGTGGGGTGCTGGTGCCTCGATTCCAGACAGTGCTTAGAAGGAAAATGTTAAAATAAAATTGTTCTGTTCAAACAACACATCTTGCGCTTAATTGGACTTAACTGTGCGCTTAAAATTGAGCCACACTTAAGAGGAGTTCTCACGTATTAGGGATTGCTCCCGAAACAGTCAGTGCCAGGTTCGGGGTCCAATGTATTCCACTTCAGCTGGTGCTCGGAGAGATGAGTTCTGATGCTCTTTCTGGCATGTGGCTTTTAATGGTCTCTCTGCATCTAGTTATTTGGCATGTTTGTTTGTAGTAAACAAAACAGCTGCTCGCTTTTTAGCGTTGCATCAGTAGGGAAAATGCTGGGTTTGGAAAGAAAAGGCTGTACGCAGCGCACTTCATCCGAGGACCTGCAAGTGCTCCGCAAATATTTGAAGCTCCCTTTGCCACCGAGGGAGGCTGGTGCCTCGTTTGTTCTGGGCGTTGTGCTGCCTGCCTGGAGCCCGGGGAGGCCGGTGGCAGGGCTGGAGGAACAGCCAAGGCCTGGAGATTTGGATCTTCCCAGATTTGAATCTTTGGAGCTTCCCAGATCTGTGCAGGGCAGGCAGCACGGCTCAAGTATTGTTTGGAAAAGAAAACAGATTGCAACTTTGCAGTGCTAATATGCAAACGAGCACTGTGAAGGGAGGAAGAATTATTTCTGCTGACGGCAGCTAATGTGCCGTGAAAGTAAAATCACAAACTGCCTCGCACCTGGCTTGCTGAAATGCTGAAGGAGCAATGTTCCACCCGGTGCTCCGCGGCCGCAGCACTGCAGAGCCGTGTGAGCAGGAGAGGTCGGCCCGTGCCTGCCCCCGGCTCCTGCCGGGGCGTTTGGGTGGATGGGGAGACTCCTGAACGCTGGTGGGGCCGCTGAGACTCCGTCTGAGAGCCCCTGGCTGAGTAAAGGAGCTGGGATGAACTTCAGTGTTGTCAGCTCTTGTGGCTGTGCCTTTGCTCTTGTGCTGCTTGATAGATTTAAGCTTCAATTCGGGGTGATGTGGTGGTACAGAGATCTCCGCATTCACTTTCTAAAGAGCAAAAGTGCGCCTTCGTTTCACCTGGAGAAGCTTAAAAATGTAAACCCTCATGTGTGAGTGCCAGAAACAGAAAGAATATTTAAAAATTATTGTGCACATTGAAAAGTATTGCGTGCATTTGTCTTATATTTTTGTCTGGTGATAACTCCTGTAGGCAGGGAGAGAGGGCAGAGGGCTGGGAGCAGAGCAGAACTCACAAGAAAATGGGAAAAGCACTTGTGAGAAGCTACTCTGTAGAAAATAATGCATAATGCACGTGTATGCATATGGGGAGGCAGGATGCCTTGTATAGATAGAAGAGGATGCGTGTGAGAAGTCGGTCTCCTGATTCTGGCAGGGAAATAGAGGTCGAGATTTCAAGGATTGTGTTGGCCCTGGGACCACACATGGGTCACTTCAAGTGTCTGTAGCCCGAGTTCCCTTTGAGTCCCACCCTCTTCCTTGTCTATGAGGTGGGTAAAACACAAGGATGTTTTGAGGCAGGGTGAGCTGGATGCTTGTAAGCCAGTTTGGAGGCTTTCCAGCAGATGTTTTGAACGAGATGTGTCCCTGCCTCTCTGTGCAGGGCAGCAGTGGGAGGCCTGGGAGGGAGTGGGGTCAGGATACGCTCCTTGTCCTACGCTGTAACGCGTATAGCAGTGTTTCTAGTTGTTGATGTGTGTTTTAAAGTTATCAGTTGCTCCCTGTCTCGTCCTGTAGCATGGACCAAGTTTGATCACAGAAGAAATTCCTGTGGCACTGATTTCTGACAGAAATATGGATTGGAGTCGCTGCTCTAATTCACAAGTGCGTTTTGTTAACCGAGTGCTACAGCCTCATGTAAACATGTGTATCGTGTGGCATCGGATCAGTCTGCCTCAAGAAACGGGTACGGACGTCTGCTTTGTGTCCTCTGTTGCATTAGCTCGTGCTGTTTTAAAGCAAGCAGCTTCAGAAAGGGGGGTGAGGCCTGCTGCTACGCTTATCCCTGTGTGTGATGGGGACGCCCAAAATGCTGGAGAGGGAGGAGGTGAGCGCCTCTGTGCCCCACTGTGGTGTGGGGTCTGCCCTCGGCAGTGCTCGTGGGGCTGCCCCTTGCTGTGGGGCTGGCTCCGACTGCCGCTTGGGCTGCCCCTGCCTGAATGCTGCTTGTGGGCAGAAGCCACTGCGTGACGATGGCTCCCCCTGGCCTGGCACAGGTGACAACCCGTACCAGTGCTGAGCCACGGCCATACTGGTGCTGGCCACCTCGGGACCTGCCAGCTGTGGGTGATTTACTGCTGCAGCAGCGGTGTATTTGTCTCCCTGTCGAGCTGCAGAGGTAATGGTGTCTCCTGAGGGTAATTAACACAGAGATGCCATGGTGCTCAGATGCTGCCTTCTGTGGCCAGGTCCGTGCCTGTGTTATGCTGGTGGACAAAAAAGGGGTCATCCTGGAAGCTTTTGCTTTATTTATAAGGCATTTGTCATCTGTGTTGCCATCCAGACATGTTTCAAGTGCATCGTCCCTGAGTGGCACCGCTCCAGGCCCTGAGGTGATGGAGGCCACGGGCCTTCAGGCACCACTCTGAGGACAAGACGCCGCTCTTTGTGGTGAAATTTGTAGTTCATTGTTTAGTTCACCCTAGCTCTGGGGGTTTGTGCTCCTACTGACCACATCCAGCCCCCGGTGCCTGCTGTGGGGGCTGCCTGCACCCTCAGCACCCTTCTCCATGGGGGTCTTGCAGCAGGGCCCTGTGGCCTCCTGAGCCACGGCCTCCGTGCCGGCTCAGCCACCTCTGTTACTCCGTTTCAGAAAGGCAGCACTGGAACCTATTTCCCCGTCAAGCCAAGCAGACCCAGGGGATGGCTGCCCCGCGTGCTGGTGGGCATAAATTGTTCTGGGCAATTAGACCTGGCTGCGGGACTTGATTGCGGAGGAGATCAGAGCAGGCCCAAGGCTTTGCTCCGGCCCAGGCAGGCTGTTCTGTCTCCGTAAAAGCACAACAAGCATGTTCGTGCCCTGAAGCTAAAGAGGGGGCGGTGCTGTGATGGTTCTGTGCTGCTCTCGTCTGCAGCTTGATTTCCATCACGAAAGGCGTCCCTGAAGCAGGGGGTGACGGGCACCTGGAGACCAGGGCCACCTGGGGCACTGCCGGTGCCTGGATGCCGTTAGGAGTTGTGAAGCCCTCTCCTAGAGAGGCTCGTCCTGCCTCCCCCTTTCTTGCAGCGACCTGTGCACCTCCCTGGTGGTGCTTCCCAGCCTGGGTATTTTGTACCTTTGGAGAAATGTCCCAGGAGCTTACACAGTGCCTTCCGTTCTGCTGGATGCAGGGGGTCATCGACTCAAGCTGACGTTGCACTGTCCTACTGGCGCTGGCCCTGTTTGCTTTCTTCCTTCCTGTTCTCACTGCCTTCTCCACAGCTGGTCGTGTAGTGCCCAGCAGTCCCTCTTGCCAGAGAACTGCCTTGATGTTTCCAAGTGCTTTTTCCAAGAGCCTTGATTTCCCACTCGGTGGTGTTAGGTGATGTGTGGCAGGCCAAAGGGAAACTCCCAGCAGTCCTCACGGAGCTTATAACCTGGTCAGAGAGTGACAAACTACCTCGCTTTCATCAATACTTCATTTTATTAAGGAATTAGCATCAAGGAATTCATGAGAAATTGTGCATGTAGTCATGTTTAATTTGTCCTACTGTGGAAAGCTTTTTTTTTTTTTCCTTCTGGAGGGCATTAGTCACTCCAGCATCGCCCTTGGTAGGGTAAGTGTTGAGTAACGTCTTGGCTTTTCGCGGGAGTGTTTTGAAGTCCAGGAGTAGCCACTGTGATTTTTGGCAAGCAATTGGGATGCTCTTTGCCATGTCACGGCTGGTGAGCAAGCCCCGAGATTAACGTGATTGAATGACTGTTTTAATTTCAGCCCCGATGGAGCAAAATTAGTTACAATGATATGTGTGTGTTGAATAAAATTGTAGTTTTATTAGCTATAATTGCTGAAGAAGACTTTTTAAAGACTTGACTGCTGGGGGGAAAGATTGCTAGCACTGGAATTTGTTCTTGCACAGTATGGCATTGATTATTATCGCGGCGCATAATGGGCTGGCCCCTGGTTGGTAAGTTGTCACTGTGCAACGCTGGGACGCGCCCAGCGAGGGACCCCACCGTGTGTCCCCAGCCCCTGGGGAGCCCTGCACGGCTCGTGACCGATCCGCAGAGGTTGCCGGCCTGGTGCCATGCACCCGTGGCCACAGAGCAGTCACAGTTGGTGCTTTTGGCCCTGGCGGTCCCCAGCCGAGGAGGTGGTGGCCGTCGGGTGCGGTGGGATGGGGACCTGCCACCTCTTGGTGGTCACCTCCCCTCCGCTGGGCTGCGGCTCCTGAGAAGGGGCTGCACTGGGAGGAGGAGGGGGTGCTGGTGATGGAGAGAGAGGAAAAGGTTAAAGTATTTGTTTCTTTGTTTAATTCCATTGTAATCAAACCCAGGGGCCTGGTGTGGAGGAACAATTTTTTCTAACTGTCTGGCATGCGATATGCATTTGTCTTAATTTATGTGGGGGGAGGTTGTAAATCTGCAGAAGCGCAGTGCTGGCGCTTAGATTTCACATGCGTATTTAAAATAATAGCACCTGACAGTTTACTAGGAGCTAAGAGGTTTTTCTGCTTCAGAAAGCAAAATATTGTAAGAGTTGTGCAGTTTGTATAAATAATTTGAGGAATTAGGCCAGAATATCCAGCACACCTCTCTGGAAGAGCAGAAGATGTGATAGACCTGTAAGGTTTACAGACCTGGGGCAGAGGGGTAGGAACACAGCCCAGACACGGAGCTGAATGTCAGCCCTTTGTAATTTCTTTTCTCCGAGGACCTCATCTCAGTTGCCACAGCGTTCGGTTGCGGTGTGTCATTCCATTTCCCTGGCCTCATTCTGCTTTACCTTGAAGGGATGGGAAAGGTGGCTGGAGAGTGCTGGAGGTGAGCAGCCCCTGCCAGATCCCTCACAGCTCTGCCGTGGGGTCCTGGGGGCAGGCAGGAGGGCCCCCACCTGCTCTGGATGTGTCAGGAACTCGGGTTTTGGGTCAGGACAGGCTTTGCTGGGCTGGACGAGGACTAGAGACTGCTGCGTGGTCATGAGTTACAACTATGAAAGTCGCTGGTTTCCCCATGGAGGTTTTACTGAATGAGCAAACTTGGTTCAAAGGGAAAAAAAGAACTTGGAACATGAAATAAGGGCTGCTCTTCCTCCCCTGCAGCACGCAGACACCCTGTAAATAGCCACCAGCTTTACCAGGTGCATTTCCAGGAGCTGCCCCTGGGCAGATGGAGCAGCGGCAGCACCCGGAGCTGTGCCCTGCCCGGCCGTGCGGGCAGCTCTGCAGGGGCGCACACTGGTGGTGCTTCCTCTCCCCCCCAAACTGCTCCCTTTATGGGGGGTTTTCCTGGGTCCTGGGTCCCATTCCTGATCCCAGAGCTTCCCCAGTGGCCCTGTGTGGTGGTCCCGCAGTGAAGAGGCACTGTGGGGTCTTCGCTGGCTCCAGGGGAACCAGCTACAATTTTTGGTCTGATTTCAAATGCCTTGGCTCAGCGTACAAATCTGGGTTGTAGAACAAGACCAGAAATGAAGCTTCCCAGAAAACGTCCAGTTTCAGTCGTTCCAGCTTTCCAGCGAGGTTTTCACTGATTTCGGTGGCAGCAGCTGTGGTGGCTGATTCAAATTGCTGTCCTCCGGAGAGGCACCGAATTGCTTCTGAGCTCTGTAGAAGATTCAGGCTGTTCATTAAGGTGTGAGCGCTGATGGGCTGCCACCAGGTTTGATCATCTCTGACCGCTCAGGACTGCCCTGCAGAAAACGAGAGGAGTTGAAAATCCCTCAGAGGAAAGTGGGAGGAATGAAAGGAGAATATTGTGCATTCGAGTTCTGGCTGGGTCAGTTGCATTAAATTCGGAGCCTTTCTGAGTACAATTAATAGTCATTTTATTTAGGTCATCCTGGTTTTGTTGCTTGAAATATATGTCGCTATTAAGGTGGAGGAAAATCAAATACGTTTATCTCTGTGAAGCCTTTTGTGAACTGGTTGGGCATATTTTAAATAACCCAGGGAACTGTTAGGATTATTAAAGCCTTTGGCTCCTCCAATATTTTTTTTCTTTCCTCCTCTTATTCCCTATTCCTCCTTCCAGGCAGTGATTAAAGAAGTAGGTATGGCCCTTCCTCCTCTTAGAGCCCCAAGTGGATCGGAAAAAAAAGGTTAAATAAACTAGAACCCATTACTTAGGCTTTATGTAAGAAACTGGGTCTAAATTGGATGTGTGTGGGGCATGCAGGGACAGGGGAGAAGGATTCCAGACTTAGGAAGCGTCCGTGTGCTCCTGGCATTATCTGGCAAGTCTGTCTGTCTTGTCTTTGCCCTAAGTGCGAAGACTTTGTGTTTATTTTATAACACTCTCCCGTTTGATGCTCATTATTACTTAGGATTCATCAGCTCCTTTCAGCCTCCACGTTGAGCCAGAGTGCGTTGGAGGATAGGCACCCGTTTCGGGGTTGCCCGGTGCTCCTGACCACTGGCTCCGTGCCGCGGGGCATCCTCATGGTCACAGCCACCCCTCAGGGGCTCCGGCTGCTGGCTGGGGGCTGAGACCACGGGGATGGGGATGGGGATGGGGATGGGGATGGGGATGGGGATGGGGATAGGGATGGGGATGGGGAGGGCAGCTCTGCCACCAGCAGTCCTCTGCTTCTGGTGGGAACCGGGGCTGCTGCTGAAGCACACGGGGCTGAAATTACCCCAGCTTCCAGGAGCACTGGGTGCTGCAGAGGTGGCCTGAAACACTGCCCAGGCCCTGTAAAACCCCTGCAAGTTGCTGCAGGTGGCTGATCTTGCTTTGGGGTGAAGCTCTGTGCTCTGACTCCCCTGCCTGAGGTACAGAGGCTGTGTCCTCTCTGGCCCTTGGGGTCTGCGGTAGGCAAATGGTCCTGGGCGCATCCCTGCCAAGCCTCGGAGCTGGGATTGTCTCCAGTCCTGGTTCTGCCCCTGCAGAAAACTTCCTTCTTTTCAGCAAGGCGTGAGCTGCATGTTTTGAGGTGAGGTCTGGAAAACTCACTGTTCGAGCATCTTTAAAACACCGGGCAAGCAAAGGAACCTGCTCATGGAGGAGGGGGTTAACTGCTGGGCAGCCGCAGCTCCTGAGCCTGCTCAAGTTTCATCGAGTTGCATCTACGTTGTTTTTCTTCCCTTGAAATAGGGATCAATTTGCTTACTACAGGGTTTACTGCCGGTTACCTTGACTGTGTCCCTTATTTCTCCTTGATGAAAACTTGAACAAGCCGCTTGTGTTTGATTCACGGAGAACCGTGAGAAACGGGCTGCGTGTGTGAGGCAGTGTGGTTTTCTCATTCTATTCAGCCCTTTGTATATTCAAATTCTTCTAGTTTCAGTTCTTGCTGTTCTGCCAGATTTCCATACCATTGATGGGCTTTCTGCATTAATAAGTTTCTTTCTCCCCCTCCCTCCCATACCCTCACCACCTTTTTGCAACTGGTGAAAAGTTTTTTCTAAGCGCGCTGCCCTCTCCATATTGATTTTCTTCTCCTGCTTGTCTAACCGGCTCTTAGATGTTTTATTTTGCAAAGCGTTAATAGAATTTTTCTTTTGCCGTTGCACTCTATCTATTCAGGAGGTTTCAAGAAGTCTCATTGTGTCATTGGACTATAGAGGAAAGAGGCTATTCTTCTGGTACAATGGCTGCCCTAAAAAATAACGCAGGGTGGGGTAAACTCAAAAAGGGCAGAGACGGAGATAAAATGTTCTGACCTTAGGAGACAGAAAAGATAACCAATTAGACATTGTTGAAAGGGCACCAGCTGGCCTGACGAACACCCCCCTGATTAGTTTTTCTTAAGGGCGTGCTCGGGCCGGAGCTGAAGCTCAGCTGCAGGGAGCCAGCTCCCCCGTGCCAGGTTCTGGGGTTGAACCCTGGGTCTGAGCCTTCCCCACGGAGCTGCGTGCCCGGCTCCGGCCCCAGCAGTGGGTGCAGGGGGAGCCGCGCTCCTCGGGGTCCTGGCCAGCCCCACGGAAATCTCCTGGCTTAGCCCCCGCAGCCTTGGCTTGTTACTGCTAATAAGGGTTTATTTGAGTAAAAAAGATCCCTGCCAAGATCATTATGCTGGCGGAGCAGGGCATGGGTACGCATGGCACAAAACCCTGTTTGCTGGGGGGGAGATGCCAGTGGGACCTCCAAAGACCTCGGAGGTTTCTCGGGGCTCTGGGGTGGGACTCGAAGCAAGGACTTGGTGGGGGAGAGCCGCCTGGTAAAGCTCCTGGAACAGAGCATTTGGGTAAAGGGTGGTCAGCAGCCTGCCTGGCCCGAGGCAGCCACAGAGCCGTAGGGAGCAGCACGAGGTGCAGGGCGTAATGCTGGTTCCCAGCGAGGCCAGGACCTGCGGGAACGAAAGATAAAGATTGCTGCAGCAGCGGAACCTCAGAGCAGAGATAAGTGGTTTTGGAAGGGTGAAGGGGAGCCCTGTCCTTATCTGCCTTCCGACAGCACTCAGACTTGTGAGATTTCTTCTTCAAAGCGAAGAAAGACAGCAGGACAAATGGCTTTGTGCCTGATGTGGTTTGGAGTTTTCAGTGCCTCAGCATCTCTGGGTCTCGTTCACGATGGGTGTTTGGGAGGCGTGCCGTTCTCCGTCTCAGGGTGTTGCTATCACATTCTGCAAACTGCTCTGGAAAAGTTAAGGACGAGTTAACCAGAGACAGGTTTTAATAACCTCCAGGTATACCGTGAGGTTTTGCGGCACTGCTTTTTTATTATATCGTGGAATGTGTTTTCGTACAGTAGTTAAGAGAGGCTCAAGCTGTGTTTTTACCACCTTCCCCAAATCAGTCTCTGCTCAGCCAAGGCTGATACCATAATTTAGCCCAGCAGCAGGCTGAGTGCCTGCTCCCCTGCATAGGAACCCTCCAGGCAAACCAGACTCCCCGAGCCGGGAATTTTAACCAGGTGGGAGCCTTCAAATCCTGCTCTAATTCCAAGACCGTGTTAAGGCAGCAGAATCTGGCACGGGCACCCAAAGCGATCCCAGCTTGGCACGAGGTGCTGCTCCTCTGCCCTCCGCAGCAGCCCGTCAGTGCAGGGACACCGATGGGACTTGAGCTATCCTGGAGGAGAAGCTGCGGCTCCGCGTAGCTGGGGCTGCTCCCCGGCCTGATTTGCTGCATGGACACGTTGGCAGGAAGGAAGAGGTCGGCACCGAATGCGCACAAGCTGCTGGGGTGAAAAGGAGACCCTTTGGTGGCACTGCGCTAGGTGAAGAGAGGGTGTAACTACATCGTCTGTCGCTTTTCCTGAGATAAATGATTTATAGAAATCCAGAATATAAAAGCGTGAAAATCTCATCGAAGTTACTGAGGGGGAAAGAAAAAAAAAAAAAAAGCTTAAAAAGATGACCTTCCCCCAGTGTTATCTTCAATTAAGCAGTGATGCAGGTTCTCGCCAACCCCTGGTTTAAAATGAGGAATAGGAGGAATAGGAAGGGTGTATGTTTTTTCAGAAGTTTTTTCAGGAAGGCTGCACAGGACCTTTCCTGCGGTGTGCAGGACTGACCTGCACCAGCCCCTGGAGACTCAGAGCAACAGCTTAAAATGTGATGGTGCTGGAAAATAAATCCCAGCACAACAGTCTGCTAAAGTAAGTGTAAAATTTTAGGTGTGGCTGCACGGATTAAATGGAGGTGGAATAAATCATGCAAATAGTAATGAAAGTTGAAAGCAATTTGGTTGCACTTCAGTACGTTTCATCAGTCATCTCTCTTCTGAAGTGGAAATGCCAAGCCTGATGCGAATTAAACTTTGTCCCTCCTCCCTCTCCCCTCTTTCCTCTAGCTTTTCAAAAGGCCTTTTGAAAACCTCTGAATACCTTTTTTGGCTGACCAGATTTTACCCTGCTCATGCTCCTTGAAACCTCCTAATTCTCAGCCAAGACAGTGACTCTAATTTGGAGAAGTCGTGGGTGTGATTTGCATCCTCAATTCCTCTCTTGGTCCTTCTTTATCTCTACAAAAGGGAAAAAGGCTGAGAAGAGGCATGGCTAGGGACTGATGAGGGGTGGAAGAGCTGCTTAGATGTTTGGCTTTCCAGGGCAACAGAACTTTTAATGTTCACTTTTCTGCGTTAGGATCAAATGTCAGCTAGCACGTGTTGAAAGCAGCAGATTTCCAAAAGTCAGTGCTGACCCTGAGCCAGGGAGGGAGATCTGATGCATTGCTTATATCTACCTGAGCTGAGGCTGCTCCTGCCTGTGCCCCCCCTTCCCAGCGTGTTTGTGCTTTGTGAACTGTGCAGCCGGGGTGTTAAAGCACGCCTCTCCCCTCTTGTGTCTTGCAGGTAGAGGACGCCATGCTTATGTTTGACAAGACGACCAACAGGCATAGAGGTAAGAGGGAACGGGAGCTCAGACGTCCCATTTCGTGACAGCTTCTGCGTGGTGAGCACAGCCAAAAATCAGTGTCAGCACGATGACCCATGCGGCTAAATTCAGCCGTGCTAAATCAGCAGAGCTCTTTGTGTTCGAGGTGGCTCCCTCTGTCCTGCAGGTGTACAGAGGAAGGGTTGCTCGGCGCGTAAAGCCAAAACTCATGTGGGTTTTCTTTTTGGAGGTGACCTTTCTGGTCAGTCTAATGAATTCCGTTCGGGAGGATCATCAGGCTCTGCAGTGCCTCTCTCTGGTGATGGTAAAGCTCAGGGAGCTCCGTGGTGAGGCTGCAGGGAAGGGGCCTGAGTTAGAACAGGGGAAAAACTCTCTCTGTGTGTCTGCTGTTGGTCCTGTGGGACGGGACGTGCATCCAAATGGGACGCACTGGGTCTGGAGCCTGCTAAAAGGTCGGGCAGTGCTGAGAGCCTGGGGAGCAGAGGGGGGAGTAGCCCAGAGCTCTCAGGTGCTGCCCTCGTGCCTCATCTTCATCTCATCAGCAGCATCAGGAGACCCAGGCAGCACCAAGCCCGGCGTCGTGCTGAGTGGCACCGCTGGCGCTGGAGCAGCTGCCCCACAGGCACCAGAGACCGAGCTCTGGGTCTTCAGCTCTGCCAGTGAGCGGTGGAAGGAAGAAGCAAGGGTAACAAAGCGAAAGCTAAGCTAGGGAGCTGTCTTTATGCTCATGTTTGAATTTCGCCAGCCTTCTCAGACGTTTTTTCCTTCTCCGTGCAGGTAGCTGCCACTAATCAGGCTAATGAACTGGCTAGTAGGCTGTCATCATGAAGCGAGTTCTGCTGCATCGATCGTTTATGAAATCACCCCAGATTTTACAAATTGTGACATTCTGATTGTGTTGAAAACATGTTTAAAATGCAGTAGCATGCAAGCAGCGGTGTTAATGGCAATTCTTAAAACCACTTGCGGGTTGCAATCTGTATCTTCAAATTAGCCAGGGGAAGGAGAAATGGCAGATAAAATATCCGCTGTGGTTTACTGTAGTTAGTGTATGCCTAGAATAATCAACGTAGGCAAGGGAAAGGAAAAGTATTAAAATTCGCTCCCTACTGCTAGGAGGGAGATAAATTTCCTTGCAAGCAAATTGAGAGTGTTTGTTGGCGTACTGCTGGCACGTGTGTGCTGCTCGTGTGTGTACCCTGAGAGCAGGTAACCTGTCTGTGAGTGTGGCACGGGATCCACGTCAGGACTCGCTGGATTTAGTGTGCAGATTTAACCAGACAGAGCAAGAAGCCTCTTCCGAACTGCTCATCACTGAACGCTTTTATTAACGCCTTGGGAAGGCTTGAAAGCCTCACCCCAAATAAAACGTTGGCCTTGCCAGCGGAACACAACCCTGAGAACATTTTAAATGTCATCGAGGTAACCATTTTGTTCCTTCTGTTGATGTCTTTTTCTTTTCCGATGTCCAACCGTTCCTGGAAGTTCTCTAAAGAAAATCAGAGCGTTACTGCATTTTGTGCTCATCTGTCTAGCCACGTTAATGGGAGGCTCCAAATTCTGTGCACATTTAATGGGAGCGGTGGTTACTTCTTGGAGTAAAACAGTCTCAGGCTTTACCGGGAGACAGTGTCATCTTGCAAGGCTTCTCTTCCTAGCTCGGTCATTTAATTTTGATAGTGGGGATGCAAAGAACTAGCACTTAGTGGCTCTGAGTCGGCTTTGTTAAGGGGACATTTCTTTTTAGAAAGGGTAATTTTGTATTTCTGCACCTTGTGCTGTACTTGTGCATTTCTGTGCAGGGATTAAAAAGCACACAAAAGTTCCGTAAACACCCTGGAAAATCACTTTCATCACTTTCTTCACTTCCTAAAATTTCATAGAGCTGAAAATTACTGGGTCAATCTTGAAAGGATTTAGTAATTGGAAAGGAGAAAAAAAAAAAAAAAAGAGGGTGGTGTTATTTTGTTACCCTTGCAAAGTGCAGATAAAATCTGGAGTTCAACATTAGTTATTGATCTTCGGGGTTAGAGGGAGCCTTGCAAGATGATGATGTCCTTCTAACTTCATTATGTAGCAGAGCTCTAGCAGGCAGACCGATCTGCTGCGAGCTGGAGGGGCTGCAGGGATTGGAGGGATCGGAGCGCTGCCTCCTCGCCCTTGTGCTTTTCCCCGCGCCGGGTGACCCCGCAGCTCCCGGCAGCAGGAGCCTGGTTTGTTGTACCCATCAAAGCTGAGCAGAAATGCTGCAGCCGGCGGGGCTGCTCGGAGGAGGGAGGGAGGAAGTGTCAGATGAAAGGTGCCTGAACCGAGGGGTGCAGGAGCGGGCTCAGCCCTCCCCTGCCTGTTCCAGTTTAGCAGGAAGGGAAGTGCAGCGGGGTGGAGTGGCTCCTGATTGATAAATTCGCTTGGCAACTCCCCCTTCTCCCCTTTCTTTCTGTGACTGTTGCTCACGTAGGTAGAGGAGAGTCAAGAGAAGGTGATGTATCGGTTAGTTAATGTGAGGGGATGCTCTTGATCCTTAAATGCTCTCCACGGGCATGTGCCTGCTTTGGGCTGTGCTTGCCTTGCCCATCTGCTGCCTCCGAAGCCATCGGCTGCGGCTGCCACGCCAGACCCGCGTCTTGAGAGTGCAGGAAGAAAAATAAAGATTGTGACTGATTGAATCCCCCAAGTTGTAATTGCTGGTATTAAATGTAATGCTATATGTTTTTCCGAGCCATGCAGCCCCCAGAGTTATTTTCATATCAATTAACTCTCTCACATGGCTAGGAATGGCAGGGGAGAGAGGAGAGAAGTGACAGCATGTGATTTGGGCTTCTTTAATCTTAAAACTAAACAAAATTAGCGAAAGACAGGCTGTCTGTGCGATGCAGACAATATCCTACGTGTCTGGGCTTAACCCATCTCCATAAGACGGGCGCTTGTCGTGGCAGACCTCCCAGGGACTTGCCCTGCCGCAGACCCGCTGGCGGTGCCGCGCCGGGCTCCTGGTGCCTTCGGCCCTGGGCATTGATCTAAAACTGCAGAATTCAAACCAAAAGATCCGTGCCTGCCTCACCAGTGTGGTGTGGCTGCCTGTGCCCCTCCAGGCACGCACACAGCTCCGCCGCTTCCTCGCCACGTTCTCCTCTCGAGGCAGAGGTGAGCGTTGTGCCCAGTGCTTGTGCCGCGCGGATCTGGCGGATCGCAGCGCATCGGAGTAATTGTCCAGGTGGAAGCGGGTGGCATAATCACTGCATTTATGGGAAGAGACAGGAGTGATGTTGTTAGTGAGATATTGTCTGTGCCACAGTGAAGGATGCTGCTTTTCTTAGGAGAAAAATAGCCTTTTGTGTTGTCCGACTGCCAAAACCTCCGTTTCGTAGTTGACCTCTGAAGTTATAATTGACATTTTTATAGATGAGATATAAATATAATTAAGAGTCACTGCAGTTATTTGTTTATCGCTGTCTCCCTCAAATAAAGCAAGGTCATGTGCATTTAAAAATACATCTCCAAGCAGTTTTGAGCAGAGAGTGTTTAAGATACGTGGAAGTAATTGCCTAATTTGGTCATTTTCAGTGTAGCTTTTCTTGGCAGCGGCGTGCCGGTAGTACCGTGCGCTCGGAGGGAAGCGCGGGAGGAAACCTTTTGTCTGCTCACAGAGCTTTGCTTTTAGAAGGATGGGGCTGAAGGGAGAGCTCCTGTTTGGCCGGGTTTGACCCGCAGGATTTTGGAAAAGCATCCACAATGATGGTGGCGGTGTTTTTAGTGCATAAAGTGCTTTAAGAGCTTCGGATGAGAAGTGTGACATAAGACGTAAATGGAGGTGGTATTATTATTATTGCTCTCCTAGATGAGACTGGCTTTTATTCCCTTGTCGATTTTATCACTCCATAAATGGGACTCCAGAGAGTGCAGTTGTTTGGAGAGAAGCGCTCGCCCTGCTTCGGCTCGTCCGTACACACGTTCCCTCGCCGGTGGAATTCATCCTGGGGACCCGCGCCTTGCAGCACCCAGCCCGACTTTAACCCCTGGTTAAACACAGCGAGTTTGTCTCCTGCTGGAGGCACAGAGGGCTGGAGGGAAGAGTAGCTGCAGACAGGGCTTTTCATAGCGACTTTAAAGCAAATATTTGCTTCAAAACTTCAGAGGAGGGCTGTGAAGATTAATTAGTTAATGTTATTTACCATTTACACTCCTATCAGTGAAAGTAGTGATGGCTGAGCTACAGTGCCATCGTTCACACCTATCTGTTTAGATTGCAGTTATGACATGTGCCATATTAATATTTCATGTGTGTATGCTTTTAATATTACATCCTCACTTATAAATATTCATGTCGTAAAACACATTAATGACTGCAAGGCTGAAGAAGAATATTCACAGCTCTCTGCTTTGTATCCTGAGTTCAAACCCATCCCAGGTGGGCAGGAGGAGACGCCGCGGTGGCTGCGGCTGGCGCGCGAGGAAGGGCTCGTGGTGGCAGCCGGGCTCTGGGTCCATGTCCCACCCGTTCTCATCTGGCTTTGATCTCTTCCCCTTCACCTCGGAGCCCGTCAGGGGCACTGTGAGTGCTCCATGCCCCGGGCAGGGGTGGCTGCAGCCGGGTGGTGCCTTCGGCAGGCCCCACGCCAGCCCCCCAGGCGTGATGCGCTCGGTGCTGCTCAGTGGTTGTGTGTCAGTGAGCACAAAGCAAAAAGGAAAAGCTGCCAAATCTTGGAGCCGTCTCCCCTGTCTTCTAATTTCCTGGCCAGCGGCTATTGCTGCTGCATCAGGGCACCTTACGTGAAGTGTAAGGATAAATGCATTCACGCCAGTATGAGCCCTGCGTCCCAGCAGACCCCGTTGCAGAATAGCAAATCAGGCTCCTGGCCACGCTTTTCAAGGCGATTATTGGACGTCTCGGGTGGTTACAGTCATTCTGCCCCCAGCCTCGTGCTGTATAACGCCACCTGAGGCTTGGAATAATTGCCCAGCTATGTACTGTCTGTCATACCTTATTGCTTAATTTTATACCAGTAATGAAAATTACATCCAGAGGAGGAGAAAGAGCGAACAGCTGCACCGGCCAGGACGCACCTAAGGAATAGATGTGTGCAAATGCTTTCTCTGAAGAAGGGGAGAGGCTCGGCTTGCCAGCAGCACTCGGGAGATGGCTTGACATTTTTATTTTCTTGTTTAACAAACAAATGCAATAATAATAAGAAAAAAAAAAAATCCCACCAACCTCCAGTAAAGGTTGCAAACACAGCACAGCAATTAGTTTGAAAGTCTCCAGTTACACAACCAGACTTTAAGGTAAATGCCAACTTAAAAGTACATTGTAAAGGACAGTGGATTTGTAATGCTCATTTGTATCTTGTCTTTATAGCTAACGTAAAAACAAATTATTTAATTCCCTCTTCCCAGAGGGAGCCTTGTGTAGCCAGACCTTTTTGACCTTCTTAATTTATCTAGCCTCCTTTCAATTAGCTTTAATACAGGCAGTGAGAAGAGGAGACATGGATGGAAACGTTCAGGCTGCTGCACACCCTCCTTGTGCGAGGCGAGGGGAGGGCAGGCGGCCCCGACACCCTGTGCTGGACAGGAACAGCACCTGCAGGGAGAGGCGTGCAGGAGGAAGGTTAGCGTTTGCTCTGACACCTGTATACAGAAGGTATTCAATAGCTTTTCAAATGTTGGCCAAACCTCCTGAAATCACTGGGATGCTCTAAGTGATGGCTTTGCAGATCACCAGGGGCTGATAGCCAGGTGCCTCGGATGGGAAAGCAGAGACACAGGAGGGTAGGAGCTGGCAGTGTTGGCCTTGTGGAAGGTATCGGTGTGGCACCCAGGGCTGGAAGTAAGCCCAGCCAGCAGCAGCAAGCTGGGCATTTCCCTCCCATAGAGCTTCAGTTAACAGTCACTATCTCAAAAAGAGAAGTCTTCCCATTCACCTAGTACTGAACAGTATCAATAACTTAATGTAATTAGACTACAGTAGTATTGGAGAGTGCCAAGTAAATCAATGGAACCTTTCTCATCTCTGAAAGGTTCTTCAGGAACCTTAAAGCAAGAATGGTGCAAACATTCAAGATATATTTTTTTAATTATGATAACGGTTCTGTTGCATGTGTGGGAAGTCAGTAGGCAGGGGCTCGGCTGGGATGAGTGTTTGCATTAGAAGCAGACAATGTAATCTTCACAGCCGAAGCTGCATTGAGAAGACAGTGAGGTCATTTTAATATGCCTTCAGTTTGCCATCTTTATTGTCACTGCTGAGCAGCCGGTTTGAGCGACAGATAAATTAGCAAAAATCCTGATGATCTGTGAATGGAAGGAAACCCTAAATGCCGTGAATAAGTTCTTGCTTATGAATCTACTCAGCTGATGAAACCAAAAACCTTTTGCCTCCCAGAATGCATGAACGAAGTGATTAGCAGGTAGTGCTTCAAGTCTTGTGGGACTATTTGAAAATGTTAATTGAGGAAAGGCCAGAAACAGGAGGAGAACAAAATGCAACATTTACATAGACGGGCAGTCTTAATACAATGAGCAGAATTAAAATCAGCAGAGTGACCTTGAGAAAATAGGCAGCTACTTGCAACGTGCCTGTGCCCAAAAATATGATGTGAAAATACCGAAACATCCTGCGTTTTCCCTCCCTGATGCATTGTTTTCTTTTCCCAGCGGATTGCTCAGAGCGCATTGGGTGAAGCTTTTTAAATACGCCACATGGGTGGGGATTTTTATTTTTCCTATCTGTGCTCTGTATCTGCTGCTTCTGATAATAAAGCTTTTAGAGCACTTCTGCCAAATGTGGGGAGGGCATTCACAGCAGCCTGGGGAGGGCGAGGGAGGGTGAGCCGTAGTCAGCGGTGTCCCCAGGAGCTGTTGGTGTCCCTCCGTGTGCCAGCGTCAGTCCCCTCTGCCCGCTGCCACCCTGTCGCGGCTGGTGCCCAGATGCTGCTGAAGCCTTATAATTTTCCAAGGTCATTGCTGTACGTAAAGCCTCCCGGTGACCCGTTTCCACGAACAGATAACGTCCCCTATCCCCAAACCCTGCGATTCAGCAGAAATGCTGTTATGCAAATACGCTGGCAGCGCAGGGGAAGCTCTGCCAGGCTGCCCCTGGCCGCTCTGGTTCCCTGGGTGTTTGTTCTGGTGGTCGGGCTGGGCGGGGGTCACCCCGTCTTGGGGTGTGAGCTGCTGCCCCCGGGCTGCTCGGCACGAGGCTCCGGTGGCTCTGCTGCTGGCAGAATGGGAGTGGGGCGTGTAAATGGCAACAACGCTACCCTGCAATTAACGGTTTACGGCTCTTGCAGGGATACATTCTACCTAATCGATGCTCTTGCATTAGCAAATTAGAAGCTGTTAAAATTACCAGCTTCGATACGTAAAACGTGCACCACCGCAGCGTCGCGGTGCCCGGTCTGTGGGCAGGTCCCCCCGCGCCGTGCTCGCTTCAAGCCTTGGCCTCCACCAACAGTGTCCCCCCGGGGGTCAAGGCCACTGCCACCCTGCTCCCTGCAGTGCCTGCACCGTGCTGCTGCTGTCCCAGCTCTGGCCTGGCTCCTCGCTGCCACCCTGCTGTCCAGCATGGGACCTTACAGCACAAACTATTCGGGGAGGTGGGCCCAGAAAGGCCAAAGGGGAAACATTGACTTCCCTGAAACTCTCCAGCTCAGAGTTCGCATCCTGGCCAGCCCGCAGATAGCAACACGGGAAGGCAGAAAGGTCTCCAAACAGAGTAATTCTGCCGTGGTTTCACCTTCCCCTCTTTCCCCTTCACGCTTTCCCCTTTGTGCCCGCTCCCCAGGTGTCTCGTGGTGCAGATTTTGGGCTGGGTGATGTGGGGGGATGGCAGACAGCTCGTTACAGGCTGAGCAGGAGGGAGCTTGTGTGGCTTGCACCGCTCCTTGTCGGTGCCCTTACCTGTACTTGAGGCTGGTTTTCCTAAAACATTAATTTTGGACTTCAGATTTCTTTAATTAGGTTGATTAATATGTTCTGGCAAGGAGTGATTTTGCTTATTCTGTATGTTTGGGGGTTTTTGTAATCTTTTTTTAACCTATAAGCTGATGTAAGAACATCTGGCACTTTTTTTTTTGCTGGATCTGATAGAATAAATAAGTTGAAAAACAGCTTCTTGCAAAAATCCACAGGTCAGCAGATTTGGTGGGGTTTGTGCTTTTTTTTTTTTTTGTTAATTTATTGAGTGTTTTCTAGACCAGAAAGAGTACCTTAAACTAATGTGATGATTTGGAAATTATTCTCCATTTAAAACCACCTGTGAACATGAACCACTTTCCTTTTTCCTGCCTTGGTAGAAGCCCAGGAGTGAGCAGATCCGTAGCAGTTCCCCTCCCTGCCCTCCACGGAGCGATTTCGAAGCCCTTTGTGCACGTGTGGGGGATGCAGCCCGCAGCATCCCCACGAAGGCAGGAGGTTGTGGGGAGCTGGGGGCACGGCGAGGTTACTTGACTTGCTGGTGCTCCTGTCCCAGCTGAGAACAGAGCCAGGTGAGCTCCTGGGCGGGTGCTGCCACCATGGCACCGTCTTGCTGAATTTACTCTCAGTGGGACTGTCGCTGGCCCCGGTGTAAGTCATTTGGGAGCGGTGGCGTTGACTTCAGGCAGCGAGCACCGGGTGCGAACGCCCCTGGGGAAGTCGCGTGGGTCTCCTCTATCGGCTCCGCTCCTCCGCACCCACACAGCCGAGTAACAAAGGAGTAAGGACTTTCGTTTTCCTCCAGCTTCTGGATGTTCCCCGTCATTGCAGGAAAACAAACCAGATGGCAGAAGCGTGGGATTTGTTTTCTTGCAGATCAGCCGCCTGCTTCCCCGCCGCCCGCGTTTCCTCGTGGCCGTTTGAGGGGGTTGTGGTGTATCCCTCGCAGGGCAGGAGCCTGTGCTGGTTTTGTCCCCGCGTTTGGGGTTTTGGAGGCCGCAGAAGCGGCACGTGGGTGGGGGGAGATGGCGGCAGGCTAATAACGTGCCTGGCTGCTCTGGGAAGGAGCAGCTGCGGAGGGGAGATGAGAGCAGCTGTGGGTATGAAATTAGTCATTCTATGAAGAAATGGATTTGATAAATAATAAAACAGTGGTATTAACAACAGATGCTTTCCAGGTCAGATGACTTTGATAAAAGCACCCAACAACCGTGGGTAATGGTATGAAAAATATATATCTATATTTATAGGTCTATCTATATGAAAAGGCCTATAAATAAACGTGTGCTTGCGCAGAGATCTGTGTGTGTACATGCTCACATGTAAATGTGCCTGGCATTTTATCTCTCTTTTGGGGTGACGGTGAAAGTTCAACGCAGGCTTTGAGACTTGCCAAGAAAACCTGAAATCTGATCAATGCCTCCCGCATCTGGAGGCTCCCACCCTGAGCACTGGCTGCATTTGTTTTTATATTCATACCTTTTCATTTTGATAACTGTTTTGATTTGTAAAATACTATGCCTTATACAATGTTTCCTTTATGGTGATTTAGTATGCTCCTCTTATCTTTCACCTTAAATCTTTGATAAGAGCATTTTAAAAATGAAATTGCTACCTGACACCATTATCAACCGTTGGCTGCCTGCCAGAGGAGAAGGCATTACCCAGGCGGAGGCAGGAGAGACGAGAGACTTCCCGAGCTGCAGCCGGCAGCACGCCCGGCGTGGCGCTGGGTGCAGGTACCGGGTGAAGGAGGACGAGGAGCGGGGCTGAGAGCACTGCAGGACCTGAGCACAGCCTCTGCTGCCCACTCAACCCCACACAGGGGTAACACCAACTGTGTCCAGGTGATGGCACCGAGTCCAGGCATTCCTCTCTCCCCTCCCTGCTGAAGCGTTGGTGCCCCAAGCTGGCCCGTCAGCAGTGCTTGGCACGGCAGCGGGGCTGCTGCGTTTTCCCCACAAAGCCATAAAAGCGAACCTGGGGCTCAGGTTGCCTTTATCTGGCAGCACAACGTTGCCTGCAAGTTTCCAGCACGTTCATGTAATTGAAATGTTTTTGGATAACTGTTCGTTGTGCCTGCTGAATGTAATTTATCAGTGGAAAGGCATCAGCAGTGGGAATATCAGTAAATAGAACTGTCTGACATGGCAGGTCATTTTTATTTTAATATAGTGGATTTAATGAACTCTTGTCTTTATAATTCATGGTACTTGCAGAATGCATCCATTTCCCCTCCTTAATGACGTTAGTTACAGATCTGTCCTTTGTTAGAGGGCTTTATTACGGCTGGAGACCTTAACTCTCCGTGAGTTGTGGCGATGTGGCCCCAGCACGAAGGGCCGTGTAATAGATTGTTGCCTTTTACGTTCAAAACTATTAGCGATAAACAGAGCCAAAAACTTCCCCGAGTACTTCATGCATTATTAATTATTATTATTACTGAAGCTCCTGAAAGGTCGTTTGTGAAGACCTGTGCTGTGTGGTGCCAGCTTACCGGGGCCGGAGCTGGGCTGCTCGCGCCGTGCCACCTTGCCTCTAGCTCGTGCGTGCTCGAGTGTTTGGGTCACAGCCAAGAGAAGCCCCCAAATCTGCTGTCAAGTGATTTAATAGCATTTGTGTCCAGCCTAACCCAATCTATCTCACCTCGCAGAGAAGAAAAAAAAATAATCCTGCATCAAAATTACTGCTTTTGGAACTGTCTTGTCTCTTTTGAGTAGGAACTGGAGACAACTAGACAAGCTTCAATGAAAGCGAATAAAGAAACATTACTTTCTGAACACAATCTTCTGTTACCAGTCACTTTTCAACAGACATTCAATCAAAATGCTAATAGCAAAGGCAACAAGGGAGTGAGGTTATTGTAATACTAATTGATAGGCTGCAGGGATGGGTTTTGATAAGTGCTGCTGAAGATGTATTTTTGAAATATGATTCTCTTTAATTACAATGATACTAATAAGAATGAACAAATGATTTAATGATAGTTTTCTAGGTAATGGCTTAAAGATTTTGTTCAAGTTATTTTGAAGCCTTTTTCTAAAACCAGAAATTATGAAAATCACCTTAAAAATAAAGCCGTAGTGGAAGGTAGTGACTTTATCTAGACTTGTGTGGCTACTTTGCATCAAAATTAATACTGTCAAATATGAAGCTCTTGAATACAAAATCCAATCATTTATTTATACAATAGACTTTGCTAAAAGCCCATGGTTGGAGCCACATTGCATGTAGGAACGCATTTAACGTCTAATGCTTAGAATAATTAGGATCAATTATGCCAGCCAGAATTTTGAAAGATGTTTCGAGGGAGGGCAAAAATGTGCCGAGGGGTGTTCAGCACGGTTTTAAAGTGCAGCTGGGGTGCCAGTTTTGATCGTCCTGACGGAGGCTGCTGACACCGGCTGCTGGGAAGCTCCGGACGAAGCCACCGCAGGTGACGGCGCCGGTCCCCGGTCGGTGGGCGCTGCGCCAGCGGGTGCCCTCCTGCCTGCTCTGTGCCCCAGGAGATGGGGGGAAAAAAGGAAAAGGACAGAGCTGTCACCAGCAGGCAGCCTCGGCTTCAGCTAATTTTTGATGAATTAATTGATAATAAAACAAAGAAGGTTGTTGTTGGTTTTGAGGGGGGGGGGTTTGCTTTTGTTGACGTGGGTGGGGGCTTTTCTGGGGCAGGGAAGGATGATCTCTGCTGCCTTTCAATTTGTCAGGCTCTCTCTCAAAGATCTGCCAGAGAAGAAAGGGTAATTAATAGGCTTGAAGTCATTTCCGATGTGTCAGTATTTCTGCCTTGCTTCCAAGTGATAATGTTCGCTGGCTCGAGGCCTCCGGGGAGCCTTCCATCTTATTAACTTGTCTAGGAGAAACAGTGAGTGGGGACAGCTTGGGCCAGTGGGTGACATGAAATAAGGATTTGTGGTGTAGTGAGCTGTAAACACTGGGGCTGACTGAGTAAAAAGTGGGGAAAAAAAATTAAAAATGAGAAAAAAAACAACACTAAAAAGGCCACTTGTCAGAAGTACAGCAGCACACGTCCTGGTGGGGGGCGATGCACTTTATTTAGGCCAGTCTGTACCGACCCCGGAGCAAGGAGCCTCTTGCTTCGTGTGTCTCAGAAATGGCTCTTTGGAGCTGGAGCTCTGCATCCTGAATTTTCATCCTCCCTGGCACACGTACGTGTAGTCTTTATCCTGTTGTCCAGCACCTGACCGGCCTTCTGCTTCCTCCACCTTTGTGCCCTGTGTACAGGGCATCGCCTCTCCAGGCCTGGGAAGGGAATGAGCAACTGCACTGCGATGCCAAAATGTGCACTTTAGGATTTTCCTGTGGAAAACTTTCCTTTACACCACAGAGACAAACAACTTAAATGCACATCCCTTCCCCTGCCTGCTAAGTAAATCCCTGCAAACAGGGGGTTTCCTGGCGCAGGCTGGTTTTGGAGGTTGGGAGCACCTTGTGCTGCTTGGGTTGTCCTTCATCAGCTTTTGGTCAGGAGAGGCACAGTTAGAGGAGCAGTTGGCAAAGTAATTGCTGTTTCTTACCCTACCTCACTCCTCAGCGTTACATCATTCCGAGGTCTTGCTCTGGAGGGAGATGTGCAGGACAGGAGAGGTTCCTGCTCACTGGAATCCCTGCATCAGCTCAGGGGCTGTGTAATTGCTTCCCCCCTGCCTCAGTCCTGGTGAGATTTCATTAATTAGAATTAGAACACTTCAAAATAGAGAGAATTTTTAAACTGTTGTCCTGATTGTCCTGCGTGATGCCGGAAGGGGCTGGATGGCACCTCGGTTTTCCTCTTTCTGCCAGCTTTGCTCGGTGACGGTGGTGCAGGGCCTGACGCCCCCAGCGCAGCGCTGGGGTGGGAGCCTGGGGGCTGCAGGTGGAGGCAGTACCCAGGTGCACCTCATTCAGGGCAGGTTACAAGGAGGGTGGTTGGAGGCAGGGTCAGGGTTTGGGATGTGCTGGGTTGTCCACGGGTCTCTGAGCTCAGCGAAAGCTGCAGGAAGCCCTGGAGAAGGGGGAGAGCGAGGAGCGGGCAGTATCTGTACGTTCAGCCTGGTAAAACAAGGAGGGGAAGGCTCGGAGCAGTGCTCTGTGCAACTGAGCTGATCATCGCTGCTGTTGGAGCTCTGACCTTCGTGACAGATGTGGGCTTACGTAAGGGTGATGCTGTATCTACATATTTAACCTTCTTGGCTTGTTTTGGTTTTGATTTTAAATTCTTCATAGCAGAAGTGCAAAAGAGATTTCATTAGCTGTTAAAGAAAAACACAACGGAGGCCGCACTGGTCTCAACTGTGAACAAGCTGTTCCTTGGAGATTGTTCCCTTTTCATTTTTTAAAGTAGCAAACCTTGGTGTTTTGGGTCACTGGGAAGGAACAGGATGTCTTTCACATATTGACAGATTTGTTTCTTCTCTTTTCTTTTCTGATCTCACTCCTGTTTGTCAAGCTCACTTTTCATTTTCCAGAGAAATGATTATGACTAAACATCTCTGACAACCTCTTTGCAAAGTGTGAGAAGGCTACAATGGAGAAAAAAAAAAAAAGCCATCTCAAAGCAGTTCAATGATTAAGCTACTTAACTGGGAAGTTTTTTCTTTTCCACTGTGGCCCGTATTTCTGCACAATGGAGTTCCTCTTGCAAGCACTTACTAGGGAGGCACTAGTATAATTAAAATTTGTCTTAATATCCTTTGAAAATTAAAACTGAATCCTTCACGTTAGGAAGAATGACCGTGCATGTATTAGTGCTCTGTGTTTTCTTGTTGTTGTTAGCTTATTCAAATATTAACACTGCCTGCATGCTCAAAATGATGGTTTGTGTCCATTAACAGAGCTTAATTCTCAAATTAAATGATGAATGATACATAGGAGTAGGTGGAAGCTGGTTTGTGGATTATTTTTATTATTATTATTTTTTAATGCTAGTGTTACTTCCTGGAGGTAAATAAGGGGAGGGGATGCAGTGCATTATCACTGAAATTAAAATAAAGCCTCATTATTTGAGGATGGAATTTAGTGGCTGAAGGTTTACTCTTTGTCTGAAGCTTCATCCCGAATTCTTCCAGCTAATTGCCTGCTGATTAGCTGACAGACAGGCATTGCTAATGCTGGCCTTGAGCAGCAAATTATCCCCTGCATGCCCAGGACAGGCAGCGAGGGGCTGGCAGCTGTGGGGCTGCCTTGGGCTCTGCTGACCTGCAGGGATGGGGCAGGGACAGGACGGGACACTTGGGCTGTGCCAGCCAGGAGCCCTCAGCCCCGTGGCCGCTGCTCCTTCCCTTGTGGTTCAGCAGCGTGGCTCGTGGCATAATGCACTTGGTGCTCATTTGCACGCCTCTTTTTTTTTTTCCCTGATAGTTTTGAGTTCTTTCCAAATGGAGGACTTGTGTAGGCAATATTAATACGTATATTTGGTACCTGTGTGGAAATGAAGGAATTACTGGCCTTCAGATACCTCCTCTACCTTCTCTAGTCAAATTCAGACCTTCTGTGGGGAGAGTTTTTGGGGAAGTTAAAAAAAAAAATAAAAAAAATACAGAATTGAAAGCTGCAAGTTATTTAAAAACTATTCTTTTATCCTTGCACTGACCATGGAGAAATTACCTCTGCTTGCTAAAAACGCCAGGAAACCTCCAAATATGTGGATGCTTTCCCCTCTCCCCAGCTGTCTTTCTGAACTTGATTTGAAACGCGCTGGAAATATCTCTGTTCCTGATCTATTGAAAGTTTCCATTATTGACTGGCAGAAAGGCGGCTTTTGTGTGCGTGTTGCTTGTGGGCAAAAGATAATTTTAAAAAGCACCCTGTTTATCTCGAGAGAGCAGCGCGGTCGGAGTGCCGGGGAGGGAGGCGGCAGCCCCGGGCCAGCCGTGGCTGATGGATCTGGAGCTCTGGGTGCAAGGCAGGGGACCTGCTGCACAGGGCATTACGAGAGTGGCTCGATGCTGGCTGGGGGCTTGGGGACGTTTTTGGGGACGTTCTGGGGGCTGTGGCAGGCCCAGGCAGTGCCCGCAGCCGCCTGCCCCTTCCCACCCCGCGGGCAGCCAGGGCTTACGGGGATTAGCGGCGCTAAACCCGGCCTCCCCTCCTCCTGGGAGCCGGGCACTAATAAAGCTGTACCAGGCTGAAAGGACAAGTAAACACTGCTTTGTAGCTATGGCAACTCGGGAAACAAGAGCTACGTGGAGTATTTCGGAGGAGAGCCCTTATTATCGAGAGTTTAAAGGGAAGGTTCTTAAAAACGCGGAGAGGCTTGGCAGGGTAATTAGACTTGGTGCTCTCAGAGCAAACACGTCGTCTCATGAAGCGTTACCAGAGCGTCTGGCCTCGCTGAGGAAACACAGAGACACTCAGCACAACAGCACATCAAACCCGGGCGGAGATGGTGCCGACACGAGTGGGTGTCCTGCCACACGGCCCCTGCTCTGTGCTCCTATTCTGTCAGTCCCGGCCCTCGCCACGGCCTTACACCACCTGGGCTGCCTGGGAGCAGGAAACTTGTCCTCCTCAGCCCCAGATCAGGCGTGGGTCACAGCCTGAGAACTGCCTGCAGCTCTGGGAGCATTGTTACACGGGTCCTGGGCAGGAGGAGCTGTGTTTGTGTCCGAGCTATGCGCTGCTGGCGGCTTCCAGGTTGTCCCCTGGCCCACTGGTGTGTAAGCAGTGAGTTCTGGTGGCCGAGTTTTTGATGTTGGAAGCCAAAATGCAAGCAGCTGATGAGGCACCATGTGCTGGTTCATGAAGTCCCTCGTGTCCTCACCTCTGCTGAGCTGCTCCCCTGTTTCGGCACCGCGGGGGGAACAGGCTGAGGGTCTGGCTTCGGCTTCGCTGCCGGTTCCCTGCGTGCTGGTGGCAACTCTCCTAGCTCCGAGCCTCAGTTTGCCTGTCTGGGCTGGGTGTGGATAGCCATGCACTTGCCTTTTGTCCACTGCCTTGAGCTCCTTAAGTGATTTTAACAGTTCACAGGTGTCAGACTTTATTAAAAGAGAAGCAGCGTGATGCTCAGGTGGAAGTGACGCTCTCCATCCAAAGCAAAGCCCCGTTGGCCTCCGCTTTCATCTTCCAAAATGGTGCGGTACACTCAGTGCTGCTGAAGGGTGTTAGGCTGACAGCCAAGCGACCAAAGACCTCTTTTTGTCTCCCGGCACGGTGAGGCAGAAGCCTCCAGCCGTGGGCAGCCTTTGCTGCGACCTGCCCTGCCTGCGGAGTTGTGTTCCTGCTCCTTGGCCTGCCCCGCTCAGCCTGCAGCTTGTGGGGCCCGGCGGGGCAGAGATAGCATCAGCTGGGCTCGGCTGATGCTGAAATAATCACGGCAATCGATAGCTCGCTTTGTGCCGGTTCCCTTGGTCGCACAGTCCATCGAAGGAAATGATTTTAGCTGCTCGCCTGGAGCACGCCTGTCTGGGGAGTAACCATGCAGAAACGGCCGTGGCGGCCGTGTTATTTGCACGTCCGGCGCTCAGGCAAAAGATAAAGTGTGCATCGTGTGATTGATGGAAACCCGGTGTCAGGCGGTGTCAGTCCTACCAGGCTGAAATGACAATGGCATCGTGTAGTGGATCAAAACATTAAGTCTTTAAAACCATATGTTCGATGTGTCATATCGCAGGAGCTTTATATTCCCGGTGATAACAATCAGCAGCGCGTTATCTGTGGTTTCTCGCCTGTACATTTCTTACAAGCTGATAAACTTTGAGCTGGATGGGAATCAGGCGTGCCTCGTCGTTAATGTCTTGATCAGACTTGGAAGAGCGCGGCTGGGGGCTGGTGACCACGCAGCCCCCTGGTCATGAGGCTGAGCCCCTCTGCTCCGGCTCCCTGCTGGCACTGCTGGGCACTGGGTGCTTCTGTAGCATGGGGTCCTGCTGCAGCCCCCCGGTAACACAGAACCCCTGCCCCAAAAGGCAGCAGCCCAGGTGGAAAGGCCCAGTGAGACGTGGAGAAAAAACCAGGAGCATGAAGGAAAGGCCCACGGCTCCGCTGCTCCTCGTGTGTGTGCTCCTGGCGTGCGCTCCCTGCCAGCCCTGCCCCAGGCTCCGTAGCCACGTAGCTGCTGCGGGCAGCAGTGATACAGGAATAAGTGGTGAGTGTCGGTGTTTGAGGAGAGGGATGCTTCACTTCACTTGGCATTTCAATATCTTCCAGCAGTAGGTTGGAATTAGCACTTTTTTTTTTTTGGTGCGGGGTGATTTATTTTGTTAAAAACCAAGGCATTATTCATAATTATGCAGTTTTATGAGGGTATACATAGCAGCATTCTTCCCGCGGTAGGCTGTGGGAGCTGGCATAATATTTAAATAAGAGCCCTGGGGAAAGGACACGCTTGCATTCAGAGGAGGGCTCCGCGCGGTTGCGGGCTCAGCCTATTGAACTAGCGTATAATTACCTCTATTCAGCACTGCCGCTCCACTTATCAGCTGGCCGTCAGGGGAAGGCCGGCGTTTTAAAATGACATAGATTGTTAGAGAACATCAAACTTTTTTAATACAGTTAATGATCCTCAGCTATAAATAGTCTGTTCCCATTGACTGGCAATAAGGCTTTTGTGCCGTGCCTCGCGGAGCTGCATGGCTTTTCTTAGTTTGTTTTTTTTTTTTTCCTCCGTATGTACTGTAGGTCCTTTCATCCAGATCACTTACAAATAGCAGTCCCCCCCTTTCTGGATCGGGAAATGAAGGTCCTACAGAGCAGGACTTTGTCCAAGGTCACGTAGGGGCTAATGGGTGAGGAAGCTGGGGGCCTGGCAGCTCTGTCCTCTGGCCATTCGACCTCCTCCTCCTCCTCCCACGGGGATGGCACAGGGACAGGCTCCTTCGGTATCCTCACGCCTCTGCAGTGCCACTGGATGGTCTTCTGGGAACGTCTGGCCCCTGCCTCGTTAATAAGGCAGGCAGCTTTGGTATATGCAGTGCCCCAAAAGTTTGCTCGTTATCTTTCAAGTCGAAACAAGTATGTAGGTTAGTGGAGGAGAAGTTTGGCTGGGCTCAGAGGCTGCCGTCGCTGCGGCACCAGCAGGGGCTGCGTGTCTCAGCTGCAGCCCAGGCGTTGGAAGCGATGAGGATGAGGTCTGGAGGAGCCCCTGTCTGAGTGGGGCCGTGCACTGATGGAGGAAATCCTGGAGAAAATGAGCATCCGGAGAGGAAGGGAGGGGACAAAAAGCTTTGCCGTCAACACTTGTCTGGAGACTGCATAATTTGATTCGTACCTAAGGTGAACATCAGTAACTGCTGAAAACTCAGCGTGCGATGACCACAGCTCATTACAACTCTCCACAGACACGGCTGACTTTACGTACTGTAGCTAATTATTCCATTTCTGCATCTGGCAGGGAGAATGTTTTTCACAAAAACGCTGTAAAATACCAGGGACTTCATGTTTCTTTTTTTATGTCTCTGCACTGCATGGACTCAACCACAGCCTCGCCTGCTGCAAAATCCTGTGAAAGTCCAACTCTGCCTGAGACCTGGCCCTGTTTTCTCTGTGCTCAGGTAGTTGCTGTTAGCTGGGTGCACGCAGATTCCTCACCCTGCTTTACTCACAGCAGAGATTGATCTGAGCTGGCCACGAAGTCCTCGAGCAGCACGCAGGAGCTGAGTACCACCAGTGCTCTGAGCAGGTTGCTTCAGGCAGCATCGTGGGACTCCTGCGTGGTGCCGGGCTGGGGCTGCTGCTGTGCCTGCGTGGTGTTCAGAGCAGGCTGAGTGTCCGAGTGCAGTAACGCCAACAAAGGGACCCCAAACCCCGCACCAGGTCCCCGACTTTCCCAGCAGTGATTCCGTGGCTGCGTTCTGAATCGCCCAGAAGTTACGGTGAGCTCCTGCCACTGCTTTGTTCCGAGCGCCTGCAGACACAATAGGAAAAGGTCATCGCATAAACACCGCTTCTCCGAGGCGATCTCTTTGTCTGATGTGAAAGCCGGGAAGCAAAGGGTATTCAAATTATTGAACTGCTCTGCTGCTGAGGCAGGATCAGGAGTGCCTCCCCCAAGCCTTGCTGCTCTCAGACGTCTCCAGGTCAACAGCCTTGCGCTGGAGAGGTGCTGCTGAGAGGCACCGAGTGCCTGAGGTGGGCACGAGTGGAGGCCGGTGGGCTGTGAGGGGGCACGGGATGGGAACTGTGGTGGGCAGCAGCTCGAGGTCTGGGCCAGCAGCACCCAGGCTGTGGAAATGCTTCAGGGAATGCTCCGGCGTGTGTAATTAGTTCACCTTTCCCTAAGCCTGTGACTGCTGCTCGCGGCAGTTTTGTTTTTAAGAGTAAAGATTTTGGAGGTCTCCCCAGTGGTTTGAAGAAAGGTTGAGTGTGTGGGGAGATCCACAGAACAATGTCACCAAAAATGCGAGGAGGAAAAAGCGGCTTTTAATAAAGCTGAGCAGGCTCCTGGGGAGATCAGACGACGGTGTTGTGGCATCCAGGGATGACAGAATCGTGGTTACCTGAGGTACGATGCTCAGCGAAGAGCCTCTCTTCTGCCTCGTGGCCAGGAGAGGCTGCATTGGAAATAAAGCGTCCTCTTGTATCTGAGGAACATGGAAAGCACACTGAAATTATAGAAGTGGTTGTAGCAAAGGGGTCTGGATTTCGTGCCTGCAATGTGCCCGTCTCAGAGCCTTGTTTTCCTTTTCCATTACTGCAGCTCTGTGTCATAAAGCTGGCCAGCCCTGTGTGGTCCCTATTAAAAGTTTTCTTTCCCAGGGTGATTCTGCTCCTTTGTTGCATCTGGTTCTTGAACACTTTATACTATCAAACAGCAAAACTGCTTTTATTGATGCGGCAAAGAACAATGGGCTCTCTCCAGCAGTGCTCCCAAAATACTCTCCTGGCTTTTTTTCTATGCCTGGCTTCCAACAGTGGAAAAAATGATTAAGATATGTTAGGTTTACTCTGGTCACTTCAACAGGAGATTGGTAATATCAACAAACGCTTCCAGCAAATGGATTAGCTCCTCTTCTCCAGCAAGGCCGGAGCGATGTGTGCTTGCCCTGTCCGTGCTCTTTCTGCGAGACAGACAGCTGAAAAAGCAGAACGCAGCCACGATTTAATAGAGCGCGGATCGGGTGAGGCAGAGATGATGGCATCAGGCATGTGTCAGGTCACTGGAGTGATTGCAAGCTGGTCGGACGTGCGCGCTCGCTGTTCATACAGTGACTGCACCCGCTGCGGCCCTCAGCTCACGCTCGCTTCCTCCGAGAGGCAATTTCCCGTCCGCGTGGAGATGGGAAGCAGAGAAGACAGCAGAGGATCAGCAGAGGCTTAAAACCAGTTCTGCTGCGTGTGCGAGCTTAGATTTTTGGAGCATCGAGGTACGGGCTCTGAATTTCCCATGTGAGCAGATGTCAGGGCACGTGTAAGTCTGCCGTACTAAAACATGTGCCATATTAAAAACCCCTGTGTATATAAATGGCATCTGTCATCCGTTGCCCCTTGGACAGACATAAAACCTGACTTCTCCTGGCTTTCTGGAGCTGTTAGTGTAAAAGCCAGGCTGTTTGCCCGTGTCACAGGAGGAGAGGTGTGCGGAGCTTTGGATGCAGCTGTGGAGTGGGTGCTGGGAGATGCATTGCATCCACATGTGGGGGTGAGGGTAGAGAGCCTTGCAGGGCTCAGCCTCTGCTTGGAGGAGCCTGAGAGGAGTCTGGAGAGCGAGCTGTGCAGCTGCTTCCATAAGGATCCCTTGCTTCATAACATTCTTTAAAAGAAAAAAACAACACCCAAGCCCTTGGGAGTGAAGTCGCATTTCGGCTGCGTTGACTTGGCAGCAGAGTACTTTTTCCAGCCTGAAGGAGCATACAGGGTTTTAATTCTGCGAGTGCACGTCCTATGTAGTATTTTGATTTATTTGTCCATTCTTTTGGAGCGCTTTATTATGTGGCCTTTGTTTTCCTTCTGATGTAAGGTGCTTGTTACAATCCATTGCTTGCCTGCCTTCCACTTCTAAACCTGTGCATTTCCACAGCAGGTTGCATCTGGCGTACTGGGAAAGAAAAGAGTCTCTGTACAGTGACTGAAGATTTCTTCTTTATATAGCACCTTAAAAAAAAAAAAAAGTGTAGTACCATTGAAATGAAAGCCCGGCTTTCTGCGATAAAGGGCCCTGCAAATTGACCGCGGGGTCTTTCAGCAAAGTCTGTCTCCTTTTGATACAGACATAGCTGGGGGAAAAGAAAAGGGGAAAACAGGGCTGCCTGTGCTCGCAGGAGTAAACAGGTGAGCATTGTTAATGCAAGTCCTGAAGAGCAGTGCTGCCTGCTCTGCACACCGTGCTGGTGTGGCTGGTGCCGTTGTATTTACGAACACTGCAGCTCTCACCAGATTGTCGCCCCACAGAGATGCTGGTGCCTTCGGCGTGGCAGAGTAATGAAACGTCACTCGGCGTGCTCGCTGACAGCTGGGGAGGAAATCCTCCTCCCCGCACAGCCGCTCTGTGCTTTAACAGACATTAAAGGTGCCTTTGGGACAAGTCCCTCCCCAAAGCGACAGGCCGTTCTCAAGTTGTCAAGGGAGAGCCGACGTGAATTTCTAGGTGGTGTTAATGTGACTGATGAGGGCTTTTCCCCACATATATTCTAAATATATGTGTAAGAAAGTGATTATCTTAATGTAATTCATTATTTACTTCATGCTGAACCTGAACTCGTCCTGATAAGCATCTGTGTACCGAAGGAACCGATGTTATCTCTCTGCCTGTGGCCTCCATCAGGAAAGCATCTTGGAGCTCATGCTAAAGAAGGGTGATTTCCCCCTCTCCTCTCTTTCTGATCAGAGCTTTCCTGGGAACAAACTCCGGAGGGGTCAGAAGGTTTTTTTGGTTCTAACCCACGTGCTCAGGGAGGTGTTTGCAGGGGGCTTCGCGCCGTGCCTTGCGCTTGGGTTTTTCAGGGGAGGCCTCGGTGGCCTGCGCAGCGCTGCCGTGTCCCCAGCGGTGGGATCTGGCTTCCAGGAATAGCTCAGCAGACAGTTTGCTCTTTACATGTGTATCCAGAGGAACAAATGGTGCATATATTCAAAGCATCTGTCATGGCCAGGCACTTTCTCACAGAAGTATATGTTGTTTGCTTAGGCAAATGCTGATGCGGTGCGTGAGCAGCGGGGAGGGAGTCTTGGCCAGGATATTAAAATGTCCAAGAATGTTGTGTGCTGCCTGGAGCTACAGCCCGAAGGGGTCACACGGCACAATTCAAAGGTATTATTTTAACCCGAGGCTAAGCTGCTCATTTTTGCTGGTATTTCCCTCTACTCTCATCAGCATTTATTTCAATTCCTTGAATAATTTTTTGTTGTTTGGTGCCTAATTCTCTCTTCCTTTGCATGATGGTGTATAGACAGCGGGGCAACTACAGGTCAGGTTTTCCTGGCTTTTTCAGTGTGTTTTGGTGGCAGGTTTTCTGGGTGAAAGTGGCTGAAAATGGGCCAGTTGGTGGATGGAGAGTGGTGGAGTGCTGGGTCTGGCCGCTGCCGTTGTCCTGTTGTGCAGCTCCCCCCGGCCAGGGGGAAGGCGAGAGGTGCGCGCTTGGCTGCGTGCTCTCCTCGTCATGCCCTGGGTTTAGCTCCTTCACAGCTCTGTGCACGGTTTTTGCAAAGCAACCAGCTGTTGTGCATGCGTGTGGGTGTCGATAAACAGTAAAGACTCACGATCCCTTGGTCAATCACGGTGATTTTCTGGGATTGAGCGAGCTTTTTTTGGTCTCTGTTGCAGAAGATAGCAACTCTAGGAATGCCTGCTTCCCTTTTTAATAATCTGTTTCTACAATTGAAGGATTTCAGATTTCTTTTCTAAGAGCAAGCGCCTGCTTAAACATGGAGACAAATATAACCAATAATATGTACTTGAAATTTAATGCAAGCTAATTCATTTTGGCACAGCCCCAGATATGCTGATTAAATGGCCTGTGAAGTGCTACAATATCTTGATAATGTACGTTCTACATTTGATTATGTAATCAATTATGTTGCACCTAATAAAATTTAAAATTAGTGAAAAAGCTCAGAGCAGATTGTATTGGGTACCGAGTGGGTCTTGGGCAGCTTGAGGAAAACTTCTGCTGCCCTAACTTCTGCTGGGAAGAGGCGCGTGCACGCGCTGCCTGTTCCACAAGTGCCGCTCTTCAGTAAACCGAAGGGGGCAGCTCAGCGAAGCGCTCCCGTTTAACTTAGTGACCTGGTTTAAAGCGAAATGAACCATCTGCAGTTCCTGCTAGCTTCTTGGGAATTCCCAGGTGCATGAACGTCCCGAATCGGTGGCCAGCACCAGGGTGCCGTGGGGTTTGTGCATGAGGATTCAGCAAACCCTGCGCATCCGTCAGCTCCTGCCCTCCCGGGCAGCATGCACGGGGCTGTGGGTGGCGGGGGAGCAGCTGCAGGGCAAATCCTGGTGCCCTGGCTCGGGCAGCCTGTTTGCTCCAGCACCCGTGGTGCCCTCACTGCCTCCTGGTGCCGGCCGAGGGCACGACTCTGCTCTCGGGCCTGCCGCGAGCACGGCGCGCCGGGGCTCACCGACCCAACGTGGCCGCGCGTGAGGGAGCAGCCGTAATAGCCTGGCAATCATTTCTCATTCCTTTACAGGAAAGTTAGAGGTTTCTGGGTGACTGGCTATGGCAGATTAGGGGGAATTTGGCCTGGGTTTTATGGCCCTCCTGTAAGACAGGGTTGATGGGAAACAAATGTGTTATGGCCCCCGACAAGCTGTTGCTACATTTTTTGTTTCATTTTCAAACAGCACTATCAACCAGTTGGAATATGGGCCTGGAGTATCGCGGGGAGTAATCTAATTAGTATGAAGTCAATTCACTAGTTCCTTTTGTATCTCGTGATTAAATAAGTGGGAAAATGGCTTGAAAATTAGGTGCTAGAACGACCCAATTACATTTCTGTAGCTTTTTGTATTCAATTTCATAAACAATTTTGCTCTTCGCTGGTTAATCAGTGAATGCCTTTTTCCAGTTTGAAAAGCACTTTTGAAATTATAATGCAATTAAATTGTGTGTGGATGTTCTGGCATAGCGAGTGTGAAAGCTGGGGGCCTGGCAGACAGCCATGTTGTACCTTGACAGTAATGAGTTCCTGAGCTGGCAGCTTGCTCGTGTCATTCATAATATTGTCCACGCCGGGTTACAGGAAGATGCAGCTGCCTTCATTCCTTCCTGGCCAGGGACACCGGCACCCGTGTGCTGCACCCCCTGTGACATCCCTGGGGAGAGGGGACACCAGCCCTGGGTGTCCTCGGGGGCTCTGCGGTGCCACCAGGTGCGGGACCCTGCCCCGTGCCCGGCTGGCAGAAGGGCTTCTCCCACCATCAGGTTTCTTGCTAACAGTGCTGAGTAGCTGCACACTTGTCTGTTTTATTCACCCCCACCTCCCCATTTTCTTTTTTTCCCTTACAGGAGCCTCTGTAAGACTGAAGGATGGGAAGAGGGGTGTAGGGGACTGACTGCTGGGTTCCTGGGGCAAGTAGGAAAATGCTCAGGTGGTGGCCAGAAGCATCCCCTGTCAAGGTGGAATGCAAAATTGCTGCTTTAAGTAAATGATTAAATTCCTGCTGAAGAGAAGCCATGGCTGATGCCTTTGCTTCCCTTGGGCCTGCTGGGTGCGTCTGGGCTGGGTTTGCATCGAGCAGTGTCACAAATGCGGTGACACCGCTGCCCAAATCCCTCCACGTTGCTTTGAGTCTCTGGGAGCGGCCGTCCCGGTGGTCTGAGGGCCAGGGGCACGAGGTTTTTTGGGAGAGCCCAGGTGGCGTGGCCGGGCACGGCCTGTGCTCCTGGCAGGGACGCGTTTGCTCTGCGGGAGGCTGGTGGTGGTAGTTCATAAGCAGCGACAGCCGGCCCTGGGGCGCGTTTTGTGGCAGGCTGTAGTGCCGGTCAGGCACTCTCAGCGTCTTGCAGAGGAGCAGCACGACGTGTCAGGAGCCCTGCCAGAGCTCTGCCTCCTTCCCTCGGCTGCCAGCTCACCTCGAGCCATCCGTCCTTTCTCAGCCCTGCTCCTCCTGTGGCAGGCCGTGAGGTCTCAGCTCTCCCATTTGCCTCTGTCCTGCCCGTGCGCCTTCCCCCAGGCCCTCCTGCGGGTTTGGGATCGGGCAGCCCCCAGTGGAGCCATCTCAGCCACTTCTTCTCCCTGTAGGGTGAAACCTTCTCCTTGTCAAAGCCATGAGCAGGTCTGCCCTGGCCTCACTGCAGCCTTGCTACCGGCTAGCTCGTGGCTCTGGGAAGCATTCAGTGAATAGTTGGCTCTGCGCAGCCCCGTGTCCCCATGGGCCTTCTGAAGTCGGGGTTTCTCAATGTGTGCCCGTTACCCTTGTGGGGTGCTTGTCTCGAGTTCAGCCTGCTCGTGGCCAGCAGGAGCTGAATTCAGCCTCCTCGAATAGGAGGAGGCTGCGCGATCACCGCCACCTGTGATTTACAGCCGAGCACCACAAGGATAAAGGTGGAAAGCTGTGTTAAGAGAAAAAGAAATAATGTTAGAAATAATGACTTGCTTGGCAGGTTTTAACAAGTTCAGTAATGGTATTAGGTGCCCTTGGCTCAAGATAGTAACCTCCTCTTAAATGATCATTACCTGACTAATAAAGACCGCAGAGCAGGTCATTACAGCTTAATTTAGACATAGCATCCTGTTTGGTTTGCACAGCATTGCCATCGTTCAAGTTGTTGAATCCATTGCCTGAGCACGGTGGTTGGGACTTGGGGTTTGCCTGGGCTTTCTCTCGCAGCTGTTGAGCAGCCTGAGGAGGAGCTGGGCGCTCGCTCTGCGTCATCCTCCGGCTCTCGGTGGCCGCTCGCAGGGGGATATGTGTGGGCAGGGAAGGGGGCGAGTGACTTTCCTAGCCTTTTTGCTTCAGCTCGTGCTCTTCTTGAGCGTCGATTCAAGGAAGAGGAGAAGGAAATGATAGGAACAGAGGCCGCGGAGACGTGAATGCGTGCAGAAATGCTCTTTGCTTGACTTTGCCTTGGAGTCACGCAGGGATTTTGTACGGCGCTGGGGCTGGTGTTCGAGCCTAACTGGTTCTCTTACCAAAAGATTATAAGAGCTTATTGCTTCTTGTTAATCGTACTTGGTGCTTCTGCTCTTCCTTTTCAGAGCACTTCATAAACACGATTTTCTCTCATCCCAGGGTTTGTGATAGAACTGGGTGAGTCGTGAATGGCATGAAAAAGGCACGTGGGATGATGGTCCTTTCTCAGTGCGCGTGAGCTAAGGACACCAAGTAGAATTACCAGGCCACACGTTTAGCACAAGCTCCAGGGTATCTTTTTTTCCATATAAGACACAGGTAAACTGTGGAGCTTATTTCCACGAGTCACTGGAGACCGTGGGGTGAGAGGCTTCAAAAAGTTGTCATTGGCGGCTGCTGGTGAGCGCAGCTCCGGTGCTTGATGTGGCTGCATTTCAGCTCTGCTCTCGGTGCCTGCTATCTTCAAGTGATTTTAGGTCTTTTTACCTTGAAAAGAGTTAATCGGGTATGATATTGCCGTGTCACTCATTCGTAATGGCTGAGCACCGCGGGAGGCTGCTGCCCGTAACACTGCTCGGCGTCGTGCAGCGGGACGAGGCAGGGGAAGCAGCGCCTGCCTCTGCTCTTCAGGGACAAATACACGTGTGCCAGTGTGTGCACATGGCTGCTTTCTGTCTCAGTAGCCAAGCTGCTTTAAATGGAACCATTTTTTGTGCTGTGGTAGTGTCTGAGGAAACTGTTGCATCGTGCCTGTAGGTGTGGACGCAGTGGCGTTTGGGGCTGGCCGATGGTGGATGCTCAGCGCCTGATGGTGGAGGAAATGCTGCTGCTTGCTGCAGTGAGCTCCCTGCCCTCGGCAGCTCCAGGGCTCCTCAGCACCAAGGAGGCTGCTGCTTGTGCCTGGCCCGCGGTGGTTTGCCAGGGAGCAGAGCTGCAGGCAGGACTCGTGCCACCTCTTCGTGCTGCGGTGTGACAGGAGCTGCTGCTTCTCGTCCCTGCCCTGGTGAATCCCCTGGGTTAGCACTTCAGAGCCAGTCCCAGATGTTTAAGGAGCATCTCAGCTGAACCCTGCTATGTGATTTCTGTACAGGCTGCTTGGCGAGGGCAGGGGATTAAGGGATGGAGCCATTTTCAAAGCTTTATCACGACTTGGTGGGAGGCAGGGCAGCCACGGCGCTGCTCACTGCCAGCCCTGGCACGGCCCCTAATCCTAATCTGGGTGCTGGGACACGGAGCCGTGCAGGCAGCGCCAGGGAAGTTTCCCCTGGTGCTTCCTTCCTCCTGCTCCTTTCCCTGCATGATGGGGTACCCGAGCACCTTGCAGGAGCAGTAAAAAGTGAGCACACCTGAGCTGTGCGTGTACCTGCCCACCCTCTCCGAGCTGGGTGAGGCTGATAGATGAGCAGGGACACCAGCCTGGGACCTGCCGTACCACAGCAGCTCTGTCCTCGCTCAGAGATGAGCTGTCATGCTTCCCTAACCCCATTAGCAACAAGCCTCAAATGCAAGTAATTGTAATAACCAACCCCCACCAGTTATTAATATTTCCAGGACATCTCTTTGATAAGCCCATCTTTTCAGCCAATTTCCTATTCAACCAAAAGCAAAACATCTTTTCTCCCAGTATTGCAAATGTGTTGTTAAAATGAAGAAAAGGAAATGGAAAAAAGAAATCCCCCCCACCAACAAAACCTCAACGCCAGGCTCGGCGCTGCATCGCCTTTGTTAGCCCCGGATAGAATTATGCATCATGAATAAAAACTGCTGTCAGCATGCATTGGTTTCAAAACATTAGAGCATATGGTATGTGATTATCTGTATTGTCAAATGCAATAAAGTGAATTTGGATATAATAAAAAATGTAATATTTTAGAAATTTGGTAATAAACTGTGGAAGAATTGACAGGCAGAGAGTATTTGACGCCCGTAGGCAGGCGGATGAAATTGGCAGGCAGCGGGCAGTGGCTGCAGTGTTGGTGGGGAGCCCGGCCTGGGCAGCGGCACCGGGGCAGCCGTGGCCTCGCAGCCCTTCTACTGCCCTCCCCACGGCTCCCTTCTGTACTGGAAAACAGTTTTTTGGTTGTTTTTTGGCTGGGTTTGTTGGAGGCCCTGAGTGCTGCAGAGGAACAGGCGCGAGCGTTCACTTGAAGCACGAGGTTGGCGTTCTGGCGGTAGGCAGATTAATTGGATTTTGCAAGTATTTGGGGTTTTCTTCTTTGATAGCAAGAAGAAATCCATTAGTTTATATCACGCTTCCCCTGCCCGGCTGCGCTCCCATCATTTTTGTACGCCACCAGCTTGTGAGAGAGCTGGAAAATCCTTACCTGGAACGAAAGGAGCAGTGAGGAGCTGTGATGAGCAGGAGTGGGTCTGCTCCAGGACGCTGCGGAGGAGCTGGGTTTACATACAGGCAAAAAAGCAAACGCTGCCTGGGATCGCTTCTTCCTTCAGCAGCTCCTGTTCCATCCCAGTGCGTTAATTCTCAAGCCTGAGTTAATTCTCAGCCCAGCCGTCGAGGCGCGGTGTCTCCAGCACAGAGAAGCTGAATTGGGAGCAAACTCTGGGGCCTCCTGTGCAGGAAATTCAGATGCAAAAAGTACAGCCATAAGTGTATCACACGTACATGCAATTTTTCTTAGGTCACCGTTAATGCTTCTAAATGATCTGTGAATGCATTAATGGTTTCTGTTAATTAACAATATGATAAAGCTGGCATTTAGTAAGTTGCTGTGTAGTGTGCGTTTTAGTCATTATGTACTCAGCACTTCGGTTTGATTTCAGAATGTTAATAGAATAAAATTTTAATGAAGATTTGTTGTTATGAAAAATTTATTACGAGAAGTTCAGGTACTGCTTGCATTAGCACGGTCTGTAAGGGAAGGGGGGTTCCCTGCCTGCAGCCACCGCCAGCCCGGGTCCCCCCTGCTCCCCCCTGCCACCCCCCATCTCCTGCTGCCCTGCTCAGGTGCTGTGGGTCAGAGCAGGGCGCTGGGGCGCGGGACAAACCCCTCTGTCTGCCCTTCTTCCTTCCTTCTTTCAGGGACGATCGCTGCCAAAATCGTGTGGGTGGATTTTTGCCTGCTCAAACAGGCAGGCTGCTACGTTGTGCAGTGGCTTCTCCTTCTAAGATGCCCTCTTTTTTTTTTTTTTTCTTTCCCTTTTTTCCTTTTTTTTTTTTTTTTTTTTTTGAACGATGCTCCCTTTGCAAATGCCACGCAGCCGTGGGAGGACAGCGAGGAACCTGAGCGCCGCAGCTTCCCAGAACAAAAGCCGAGGAGTCTCTTGCTGGTGCCCTTTATCCAGCTGCGCGGCTGACCTCAGCTCTTCGCTCTCCTGCCGCGCCGGTATTGAAACGCTAGCACCTTGCGAGGAGGTTTTGATCTGAGGCGGTTGTCTGCTGATTTAATTTTGAGAATTTACTCCCATGTCATGGAGTATATATTGACACTTTAAGCAGCAGTAATACCTGCCTGTGTCTGCCGGGGGAACCTGGCTATTTCCTGCGCCCGCCCCGAGACGCGCAGCGGCAGCGGCTGGGTGTGCAGGCTGCTCATCTGCCTTGATGAGCGTCATTCACAGAAGCACTGCCAGAGAGCACACTTCACGGTGAATTGAGGCTGATGCCGCGGCCCTGGATGGCAGGCGGGAACCTTCTCTTTCCCCTCCTGGCTCCTGGCACATCCCTGCCCTGTGCAGCCCCGGGATGCTGGGGCGAGGCCTCCTTGTTCTGCGGGGAGCGGGATGCCTCCGCGCGGTGCCTCGGGTCTGGTGGTGGCTCCCTGGAGAGCAGGAGGTGAAAGGAGAGAGGTGTGCTATGGCTGTGCTCTGCGGACATGGGCACTTGCTTGCTGGGAAGCAGAAACCCCCTTTTTGTGTGCACAGTGCAGGAGGCAGGACGAGGAAAACCACAAATGAGAACTGACAGCTCTCATCTCCGACAGCTCCGAGCTGTGACGAGCTGAGCTGCAGCATGGCAGCTGGAGGCGTCCTGGAAGGGACTGGGAAGGGGAGGTGAAGCTACGTGGGACCTGGAGCACGAGGAAGGGTCCAGGGACACAAAGCAGGAAGGTGGCAAAGTCGGGGCTGAGTTTTGGGAGTCCTCACGGCTGGGTTCAGGCTCTGGGAGCAGAGGGGCGGCTGTCCCTGGAGGGCTCCGTTCCAGGCTGCGAATTTCCTTCTAGACAGCACAAAGCTGGAACCATCCCCGCTTCCCTGTCGGAGCAATTAAAACGTCCTGGCCTCTCTGCTCACTTTGCTCTGCCTGGCTGTAAACACGGGCTCTGGTGGCAGTGATTAGCAGCCCAGCTTCCCCGGCCCCCTGTCCCCTCCCGTGCAGGTTCGTTATTATTATGAGGCGGGCTGGCAGCCGGGTGCGAGATAGCTTACTAAGTAACTTTTTCCCTTCTGATTACAAGGGATGTGTGAATAAAGCAGAACTGTATTGATTCACACCAATCTATGCATCGACTGTGTGGGAGCCACTTGCAATTCCCAGCAGCACCAGAAAGCTTTGCAACGGGGAGAAATATGACCAGGCAAGTTGAGAAAATAAATTAAACTAGTGTCAACTTTTCTTGTTTCTTCCCTCATTATTAATGGATGGAATGGGGCTCGTTTATCAAGAGGAGGAAAAATTAATTGACATGGGCTTTAATATTATTATGCCTGGCTTGTCTGGTCACATTTCCTTTTTTTTTTTTTTTTTTTTTCTTTTTGAAAAGCATTTTATTACAGTTTACGGGACCAGCTGCCAAAACTATTGGTATAAACAAGAAAGCAGGTGCATAAATAATGCCTCAGCAGGCCCGGACGCTTCTGTGCTTCGAAGCTTAAGTCACTTAAACGTGGGGAGAAAAGGAGAGGCATAAAGGAATCAAACGAGAAGATCAGGTACTGAGGCCCAGCACAAAGGGGGAACGCAGCCTGAACTAACATCTCCTCATTATAGGGCTGAGCTTCTGCGGGGCTGTTGGGGGATCCGCGTCCCTCAGCACAGCCGCTGCGAGCCCTGGGGCCGGGGCCGTGCTGTGCTCACGCCGTGCCGGGGGCCTGCAGGAGGACGTGGCCGCGGCAGCGTCCTGCGGGCGTCGGAGGAGCCGGGTCCCGCGGTAATGAGCGCCAGCAGGCGGCTGCCAGGTTATTCTTGCCTAGCAGCGGGAGCAAGGTTTAAGCATCGCTTATGGGTATGATGTGAACCATGTAAATCTCTTCCCTTCTCCTCTCCTTGCTCTTGTCTACTTCCCTTGGTTTGGCGGATTATTGTGTAGGCACAAAAGAGCCTTGGTGATTACTTATTTCCCAGAACCCTTTAAGGAGCTATCTCAGACTTTGGCATGCTATAAATATAGTAAGAGGCAGTCCCAGCTGCAAAGACCGCGCAGTCTAACAAGACAATACAGACCCAACTCGGGTGAAAGGGAGCCCTGCAGATGCAGATGAGATGAAGTGACCTGCTCCGCATTGTGGGGTGACCCTGAGACAGCCTGGGAATTGGAACAGGCTCCTCCGGCTCTCTGCAGTGTGTTCGTCCACCAGAGCACTGCTCTGTGGCTGAGGAGTCTCTTTGTGAAGCAGAGGTGTCTGTGCACCTCTTCTCTTCGCCCTGCATAGCCTCGGGGAAAGGTGCTGGGCTGGCAGGCAGTGATAGAGCTTGGGTTGGGTTGGGTTGGGTTGGGTTGGGTTGGGTTGAGTGGCTGCTGGGGGTGGCAGCCCCCAGACCAGGGCAGGGCAGGCTGTTGAGGCCGGGGTCTCATTCCCTCTGTCACAGCCTCTGGGGCCAAGCCCAGCATTAGGCTGAGTTTAACCTTTTTGGTGCAGGATGCGGTCACCTTGTTTTGCTCGCTTTAACGTACGTGCAGGCTTGAAAGAGCAAGACCTTTCACAGGGTAAGCTGCTTTCGCGCAATTCTGCTGCCGAGTGACGTCCTCGGGATGTACAAACGCAGCTGTAATATATGTTGCTGTACACCAGATAAAAGCCTGGCCGTGGAAAAGCTGCTGCCAACTAGCAAGAGACAGTAGATATATTTCATAGCAATGGTGTCGTCATCTCAGCTATATTTTACTGAGGTTGACATAAAACTTCTCAAGTGACGACAAAGGTGTGAAATATAGTTGATTCGAGTGTGAAAAAAACAAAATGCAGAACATAGGAGCACTGACATTTGGTATCTTCAGTACTGCTTCTTAATATTATTTATGGCTCCTACTGATTTTTTTTAAGTTGCTTTAATCTTTTTATGGTTTCAGTCACTTTCTCTGAGCAGCGTTTCTCTCATTTCTGGAGTGCTGTGGCAGGCAGTGCTGCAGCAGGGCTTCTCTGCCACCCACCCACAGACCTGGGCATTTTCCTGGGCTGAACAAGGCTCTGGACCAAAGGGGGCTTTTTGCTGGAGTGAAGGCACGCTGGGGACGTGTCCCATGCCGTTGGGCACGAACCCTCTGGGCTGGCGTTGGCAGGCGTGTTGGAAATGTTTGCAGGGGAGCAGGGCTGTGTGGATGCTCGCGACTGTCTCGCTTTGCACTAGGACATATTCCCCAGGTTTTGCCCTCCCCTGTGCACCACGCACTTGTACCCGTTGCCCTGTGACAATGAGCAGCTGGGCAGCCCCCTCCGTGCCCAGCTTCGCTTCCATGGGCAGCAGGAGCCCTGCGCGCAGGCAGGATCCGGCCCGCGCCTGTCATCACCCAGTAACCAGCATTTGGATGGAGTGAAATGACTCCTTTTTTTTGAGCAGATGCTAAAGGAGGGTTTTTTCACCTGAAGGTCATGAATACATGTCTCAGCTTCCTTTAGTGCTCACTCTTGGCTTGGTGCCTCTCATGTGGGGGCATCGGTTTGCCTCGTATTTTATTTTTTTTCCCCCCTCTTCTTTGTCTTTTCTTTTACAGAAAAGATTATTCAAATGAATATTCAGTTTTATTCATTTGAATAAAAAAAACAAACCGTTTGACTCTGTTAAATGCTTATCTCTTAAATAGAGCTTGTTAGCTTCCAATAATAGCTTCATTCAGAAGGATGCAGTATAATTTCATTTTAAAATGTGTGCTCCTTGACAACCGGAATCCTATTTATGTCACCATTTTAAACAGCCTTCTTTGTTTTGTGTTAATCTTTTTCATACACTTTCCAAGGACCATTTTTTGTTGACTCCTAGTACCTCTCATAAGAAATAATTGTCTATTTAGTCCAGGAAGGTTTCTAAGAGTTTTGGTAATTTAAAAATGAGCGTGTATTCATTACGCTAACTAATAAGGCATGCATACAGTAATATTTTTTATACGTGCAATTACTGAAAGTTGTAATCTAATATTTAAAAAGTGAAACAAAGAAGGACCCACTACCAGGCACTTTTATGAAGTTTTTAGCTCTGGGGTATACAGTCTCTTGGGGGTTGCCCGTTTAAGGAGCAGTAGGATCTCCTGAACAGTGTCCTGTGGATTTAAGGGCCTGTGTATGTGCAGATTAAAATCCTCTGGTTACTTCCCCGTCCAGCAAGCGCAGGGATTGCACAGCCACACCGCGGCACTGGGAGGTGATCAGTGTTTTTCACTACTCATGTGCTTGTCTAGAGAGGAACGAACGAAAATAACCCCGGGTTTCCTTACAGACCCTCTCCAGGCTGTTTTTTTTCTTGCCTGTGTGAAGTGGCATAGGTGTTTAAAACCCTGCAAATGAGTGTTGGCACCTATGGACACTTATTTTATTCTTGTTATCAATTCTGTAAGTAAAGAAAGCTGAGAGGCTGTCTGATTTAATCAGAGAACTAATTTCTTGATAAACCTGTGTTTAAGCCATATGGGGTGGGATGAGGATGGGAAACTTCTGTCCTGGTCCGAGCGCGCAATGCCCGCAGTGGGCTTTTAGTGGTGCTCTGCATATTAGTGCTAATCTCCTCTAAATTCCCCTTCCCGGCTCCATTCTGGCAGCAGGACTTGACAGAAGACGAAGGAGAAATCCTCAACTGCAGGATTCGCTAATGAGTTACTAATGAGGAAGATGCTTCTGGTGCTGAGGCTGCTAACGACGTGCGGCCCGGCTGGGTGCTCGCTGTGCTGGGCAGAGCTGGATGTGGCTGTGCCACCCACAGCTACTGGGCTGCCCAGGGTGCTGTGCTTAGCCAGTTAACCACAAAAAGTCAGTTCTAACTGCAGGTCTGTTTCAGGTGGATTTAAACGGAGTAACTGGGAAGGCAAATAAAAGCCCTAGGTCAAGTAAAACACTTGGAGCTGCTACACGCAGCACAAAGCAAAGTGGCGCAGAGCTCTGAGAGCTGGGTTGCACCATCAGACAACGTGGTACAGCTCGGGGGAGAGCGACAAACCATTTCTAGTGGGCTTTTCCCCCAAGGAGAGGGTCCAGAGACTTGGCCTCATGGCTTAACATGGGGCCAGGAGCACGCCCCGTGGTGCTGCACAGCGGCATGGGTTTGGGATGAGGGGCTGTCGCTGTGCTCCCGAGCAGCTGAGGCTGGGGCTGGTGGCACAAGGCGGCCCACCTCGATGGTGGGGACAGGCACAAGGTCTGGGGTCGCCCCTGCCCTGTGCCGTGGTGTGACAGGGGTGGCACCCGGCTCCGCTGGTGCACGCGGGGCCAGCACCGCTCCCAGGACAGGTCGGGGGGTGAAGCTCATTGTGTTGGTACACTTGTAAGGTTTCGTTAGGTTAATCACTGGTGATGTTTATTCATCAAGCCATTGCCAGAAATGTAGCGCATTAGATTTTCTCTTAGCTTGATATTTTTTTAGAAAAATAAATGAGCGGGGAGAATTAATGCGTAGAGCCGTGGTGGGCTGCCAGATTCCTCCGTGCAGCCGCGTGGAGCCAGCAGAGCAAACCGTGTACAGCTACAGGCGGGCAGCAGGCATCAAACAACCCTAAACCAGCCCAAATCCGCGGCTCCTTTGAAGCAGCAGCGCAGCGGAGAGGAGTGATTAGATCAGAGGCCTCAAACGTAGCGGCTTCTGAGCGGCCTCAGGATGTCCTGATGAGGCAGTAGAGGAAGTCATTCAGGAAGAAGGGGACAAATGAGCACCTCCGGCGCCCGGCCGGCCCGAGCACAGAGCTCTGCCACGTGCCTGTGCGACCGTCAGTGCTGGCTTCATCGCCGGGGCAGCGAGGGGTAACTGAGGAATCATCTCCTGTCCTCACGGGGCTTTATTTTTTTTGGTCATGTAATGAGTCAGCCCTAATGGAGAAGTCCCGTGGAATTAAACGGGAGATAAAATCAATATGGTTCCATAGACATGTAATTGGGTTTTGTAGAGGTTGCTCTTAAAAACCATAAGGTGTAAAAGAAAATACAGCCTTATTGTAGTTTCTGAGCCATCTTGTAACCAGGGTGTAACTATCCATTAAATTCTTCAGGATGGATCAAAAAATCCATAAGGAGGTTTTAATTCTCCATTAAGTCCCATGGAAGAGCTGTAACAGAACCGTATTAATTCTCTCTGAGATGATGCTCCTTCCCTCCATTAGTCTGTAATGAGCTGGGCAACAGCCCTGTAGAAAGCAGGTATATTTACACATGTGTATGTCTGTGAAAGTTTCCCGAAATCCAAAGGGCCAGGTAATGCTTCATTAGAACAAAAGCTGTTTGACTTCACTGACGTTTTCCTTTCCTCCTCCCCTTTTTATTCCTTTATCGAACAGGATTTGGGTTCGTTACTTTTGAAAATGAAGACGTGGTGGAGAAAGTCTGTGAAATTCACTTCCACGAAATCAATAATAAAATGGTAAGTGCTCTTTCTGACGCGCGGGTGGGTGCCAGCGAGGTCTCCCCAGCGGTCACCGACGTGCCCGGAGCCGCTCGCGGTGTCCCCGGCGTGCGGCGCTGCGGGGTCGGGGTGCGGAGCCTTGCTCTGGTGCTGTGGCTGCCGTGGCTCTGCCATCGAGTGCTGGTGTTCCCCAGCCAGGCCCTTCGTGAAGTTTCTCCTAAACAACATCGAGTCCCAGGTTGCGGGTTGCCCTGTCAGTAAAGCCACTGAGCCAGATGAAAAAGGGCGTTTGTATTTCAATTGATGCAAAAACTTTGATATTTTCGGCTAAAATATTCTTTTTCCCTTTGTCAAAACATCCTTTGCTTCTCAAATGTGTATTCAGATACGCATTGTATATTGGTCTGATATGTGTTCACAGACTTTAAATTCAATAATAGAGCTTTTAGTGTAGATAAGATCAAAGCAATCTCCTTGGCATATGCTGGAGGCCTGATTCAATATTTGACTTGCTAATTTTTCCCAGGGCACTGAAATAATATTCTTCATATTGTTCCTGACTGCAATATGCATCGGAAATAAAAGTAACAGCCCCTTTGGCAACCATGGTGGTAAGGTATTGAGGCAGGGCCGGGGCAGCCCGCCATGCCCTATGCCAGCCCCGTGCTCCGGCCCCAGTACGTGCCATGGGCTTTGCTTCCAGCCTGGCCTCTCACTGCTCTCCCCACGTCTCTCCTTTGGGAGTTTCCTCCTGCCACTGGTGCTGCATCACGTGAGACAACTGTGGGCTGTGGGGGAGGTTTCATTCCTGTCTAGTCACTAAATGCTGATTAATCTGCCTTAAAACAAAACAAGAAGTAACACCAAACGCCCCCACCCCAGCCCAGGAATAACAGACCCAGCCACAAATTAGAAACACTTTAAATGTAAATCTAAAGACTTTGAATGTAAATTTAAAGACTTGTCACGTGGGAAGGCAGAACTACAGCGCTGTGTTGGGTGCCTGTAGCGGAAAGCTCCATGGATGTAGTTCCTTCACACAAGAGATTTCCCTCCGGAGCAGGACTCAGCCTTCACCTGGTACAAACCAGCACAGCCCAGGTCACCTGGTGAGGTGCTGGGAGGCAGAGCAGCGGCGTGACGCCGAGCCCCAGCCCCAAGGAGCACAGAGCAGGGCACAGCACAGCGCTGGATGCTCCTGTGGGGAGGGGGAGCCGTGTGTGCGGGCTCCCAGACAGGTCCCTGCAGGAGCACGGCACGTGCAGCTTCCAGCTGGAACCCTGTGCCTGCAGGATGGGTACCTGGAGGCACGAGTGAGCGGGAAGTCCAGGGCTGCTTCCCTTCCTTTGCCACAAATCTCAGGTTGGGCTTTGCTGGGTTGTTAAAATCCTGCGCTGCTTGCTGCTGGCATGCCCTGCTGGGGCAGAGCTGGGAGAGCTGCTGGAGGGATTCTTCTCCGCTGAGAGGCCGCGTGGTAAGGGAACAGCAGTGCCAGCAGCCTGCAGGATGGGACAGGGCAAAAACACTCGAGGAACATCACAAGGAGCAGAAGAAGCAGTGTAGGCTGTTGGCGTTTTGTTGTCGTGGATAATTAAAGCGCGCTCTTCGCGGCACTCTGCGCCTGCTTGGTGCGTGATGCAGGTGCCGCGACACTTTGAGCATGCTCTCCTTGTCACTTCTTCCACAGCACTAATTTTAAAAGCGGCCCACGAGGGAGGAGATGAGACATGATCCTGTCTTGGGACTGACTCATCGTGTTGCTGATGTGTCTGCAGATTAATTACCAAGCCCGGGCAGGAGCGGGAGAGCCCCGTGCACGCATGTGTGACAGCGAGCTGCTGCAGATGGCCGGCGCTGACACACGGACTAAGGCTGGGCATGGACGCACCTCCCGCAGCCCCCTCGGGGACTGATCACTCCTACTTTGTTTTTAACATGTCCCCCTGAGTGCTGTGCTGCACGGGGAGCAGGTGCTGGCCGTCCTGGTCCCAAGGTGCACGGGCACCGCGTGGGCTCCTTGCACCGCGCTCGCTGTCATTGCCCCCGAGCAGGGGCAGTGGGCGGCCGCTGTTCCCGAGCCCATTTGCAGCCTCCCTCCCCGGGCAGGCTATTTTTAGCCCTCCCATTCTGCTTCTGTTGCCATCCGTAAAGCTTAGAATGTCAAGTGTAATATTAAACGAGCAGTGTGCAAGTGAAAAGAAAATGCCAGCGAGGTGTTTAATAAATGAAACCTGGAATTTACGTGGGAGGCCACGGATTCTCTCCAAACGCCGAGGGAAGGGGGGCAGAACAAGTGCAACCAAAGCAAAACGTCCCCAGAATATTGTTCTTCTCACACAAGCAGGCTGCTTGGCCCCAAAAAATGTTTTTTACGAGGGTGCAAAAGTAGCCGGAAAAGAAATGTGATGGAGTCATTGATTTTCTTGCAGTTCGGCTGCGATGAAGCTGTTCACACCCTAGGTACAGGGTGACACATGCGGGGAGCTGGGCTGCCCCCGCTGCTCTGCAGGTCACCACCTCCAGTCAGCTGCTGGAAACTGCCTCGCATTGCCAGGCACCTGTAGCTTTCCTTCTCCTGCCCGCGGTGGATTCAGTGGGCTGGTTTGTTCACGGTTTGGTTTTGGTGTACCCGAGGCACCCCCCTCCTGGAGAGGCCGAGCCGTGCCCCACGTGCAGGAGGCAGGGAGCAGGACCCTGCTGCCATGCAGCTGAAGGACGCTGCTGGCCGCCTGCAGCCTGGGTGCATTCCTCTGATGTCAGTCCTGGATGTGCCTGTGAGTGATACAGCTGGTGAGGTGGTGGCGCTGCCCTTGTCACGGTCCCCTGGCGTGGCCAGGTTCAGCAGCCTGCGCAGGACAGCGGGGAGCTGCCCGGTGCTGGGGGCTACCGGGGGCTTTGAGGGACAAGAAAATCACAAGAAACTTCAGAGTGCACTTCGCCAGCATCTCCTGCAGCCTGAGGATGTGCCAAGCAACTTCTGAGCCCAGTGTCCCTGTCCCACCTTGGTCAGTGACGTAAAGCTGTTTTTAAATACGCTTTAAAACCTTTCTTGTGTTTCTGGTGTAGCGCTACCTTTGCAGCATTGTTGGTGAACACAGGTTGCCGTCAGAGGAGCAATAGTTTGCCTTGCCATGGCGTGAGTGGCAGGGGGTCCCTGAGGTAACCCGATCTCAACCAACTGTGAAGTGCACTTTGCTGGCAAGACAAAGTTGCCTTGTCTTTGGGCGGTAAAATAGATTTTTTTGTGCATTGTGAATATGGGAGCACTCTGCTTTCCTCAAAATAGCTCTGGTTTCCCTGGAAAGCTGTTAGCCATATTTTTCTGAAACATCCTGGTGCTGCGGGCTGACAGCCTGTTCTGTTGCTCTGGGTATAAGAGGCTTTTCACTCCCCATCCCAGCCGTCCTGCATTCTGGTGGCTTTGACTGCTTGTGTTCACCCAGGAGCACCCCAGTGTAATGTTAATTCTCCAAACTAGACTAAACAAAAATAGCAAATTTTATTTTCCCTGTCCCTTTTTTTTTTTTTCCAATTTAGAGTTAAAACTTTCTTTGTTAGGCTGCTGAAACTACAGCACATCTCTCGTGCAGGGGAGGTGGAAGAAAATCTGGCAATGATTAAGGGAGTGCAGAAACGCTGAGCTGGAAGCGTAGGATCCAGGTTTATGCACAACGTGCCCGCATCAGGCAGGCTCCTGGGGGCGATGTGGAAGGAGCTGAGCCTCCTTCCCATCGGGTGCTCTGCCCATGTAGAAGCCTAACTGTGGGTCCCTCTAGGGCATCCTGCCCCGTGGTCCCTGGGGTTTTGCCCCGTGGTCACCATTGCCATGGGTGGTGACAGCCGGCCCTGTCCCCAGCAGCCTGTCCCCTCACCTCCTGCTTCACTGTCCCCATTTGCCAGTGAGAGTAAAATCCCCCCAGGCGTGCAGCCGGGCTGGGGCTCACGGCTCTGCACCCGCACATCAGACAGCCCGGAGAGGAGACGTCTCTGCTGGAAAAGGGCAAATCTTTCTGCCCTCTGTATGGGGCATATTTGTTTACAAGGCTTAGGAATTATTTCTTTTTCCTACTGGCGGCTTTTTCTTTTCCTTTAAATCCAAGTTAAAACTTCTTTGCAGCTCACTACCATTCCCTTTGTATCCTCGTGTGCTGTGAAAATCATAAATTAAGCTAGTCTTTCAGAGAGCAGCGGTAGGCTGTTTTGTGGTTGCAAAAGCTAATTACTGGGTTATTGTTTCTAACGGTGCTAATCCAAACTTCATTTTCCTGTTAATTGTCCGTCGAGCCAGGCTAGATTGTTTTTATCATTCTGAATATTTGCAGCGAAAGCAGCTACGAGGTGTAACCAATGCCTCCGTGACATTTGGAGTGGTGGCGAACCCGAGGAATATGGCTGAGAAATGAGATGATACACTTCTGGCGATCACCCTGCTGCAATTTGGCTGGAGAAATTAGATTGGCACACTCCTGTTAAACGTCTCTCTGATTAAAAATAAGCAAAGGAAAGTTTCAGAGGATGTTGCCGAGCTGCTTTGCTGGCGTGCGAGGCATCGGGGAGGCGGGCGCTTGTGCTCGGCATTTCGAGCACACAAAGAGCTCTTGGAGGCAGAGGTGGGGAGTCGCACACAGCAGGTTGCTGCCCTTGGGCTGGGGGGCTCTGGGGGCAGAGGTTTTGGGGTGGATGGAAACAGTGCTGCAGGCACCCACCATGGGTCCTGGCCCCCGCCTGCCCTGCCCTGCTGTGCCCGCGGCAGCGCAGGCTGTGAGCTGCTGGCCAGTGAGATGGCTGATGGAGTTTTTTGCTTCCTTTCTTTTCCTTCTCTCCTTATCTTAATGTCAGGGCACGGAAAGCCTGTGGGGCACCGCGGGGCTCTCCATCCCATCGTGTGCCTGCAGCGTGCACACACACCATCCCGCTCCACGTCCCGTCCCACGCAGTGCTGCTCCCGAGACAGGAGGGTAGCAGGGCACAACTCCGGAAGAATATTACCCCAAACTCCACGGGATTCGGGCAGTTTGCTTTCAAGAAGTGCATGTTTTGACAACATTGGCGGGATCTGAGCGGTTTTGCATTGGGATGTGTTGCAAGCAAAGTAAATAGGATCTGCACGAGGTTTGCAGCAGAAAGGGGAGGAGTAGGTGGTTTTGTTTAAAATACTCCCATTACAGTCAGTTAACCTTTATGTTACCTAAATGAAGTCTGTATAAACCTGAAATTTTCACTGATCGGGTTGCCTAGGAACAGGCGGTTGGTTTTCATAAGACAATGAATACACTGTCACTGATAGGGCTATTAGGAACGGAAGCGTTTAGCCACGTTATGCGACATCCCTGGGCTTGTCTGCTGCGATCGCTGCTCGCCCCCGGGCGCCCGCCCGCCTCTGCTCGGAGCAAGCCCTGGTAGGCAGCAACAGCACGGCCACCGGGCCATCTGCTCGCTTCTCCCCATCCCATCCAGAGGCACAGAAGCAGCCCCTGAAGGTGCAGCCCGGCCCCTCGGGGCCTTTCCCCAGAGCGGGTCCCGGTCCGGGGGCTCTGCCTGGCCGCAGAGGAGTTAGCGGAGGCTGGCGGTGTGATTAACGTGGCATTAAGTGACTTCAAAGGGCAGCAGGAGTAACTGGAAGTGAAAGAATGCAGATCGTTTATTAATAGGGTTTACAGAAATTTTCTGCTGGGTAGAAATATCGATTCTTTATTCCTGTTTTAAAAGGAGCTTTTTGTAATGATCACCGAGAGTCATTTTCTGCTATCGATTGTAATAGAGCTGTGCTGAAGACTTTCCTCCATCCATTCCACGCCCGCAAGTGTCATTGAGAGTAAACGCAGCGCAGGTTTTCCTTTCAGGACCACGGCAACTTCTTCAATCAGCATTTCTGTCATCTTTACGGCGTTGGTTTGCTCTGTGTTTAAAGAGACATACACGTTTGCTCTTCTCAATCCGTTTACACTACTCTGAAAGTTCACCTTTGAGGGGGAGGCGGTGTGGGGAGGAAAATGCTAAAAATAAATCTCCCCCCTTAAGTAGATCAGTTCTGCATTTGACATTTACATGGAATTCATTTGCATCTCATTTGTACATGTTTCTGCTCAATAGGTAGAATGTAAGAAAGCACAACCTAAAGAAGTGATGTTTCCACCAGGGACGAGAGGAAGGGCACGTGGATTACCGTATACCATGGACGCTTTTATGCTAGGGATGGGAATGTTGGGTAAGTGTGCAATAGCCACCAAACGTCTTCCAGAGCGAGCCTCCCCTGTGTTGTCTCCCTGATTTGTGAACGCGTGAGGCATAGGGGTGAGCACAGCTCGGCACTCGTGGGAGTGCGAGCCTAAAACTTCAGCAGGGGTGGAGTGGGGAAAATAATCCTGTCTGTGGTAAATGATTAACTCCCCCCCCCTTCCTGGAATATAAAAATTTGCATTTAAATGGATGTTTTAAATAGCCTGTTTTACTCTTACTCGCAAAAATAGAATGATGAAAGATGCAGTGTGTTCATTCTGACTAAAAATGATCTCTCCCCCTTTTTAGAGGAATTGAGTCACACATTATTCCCCTTCTTTTAAAGGTATCTTTGACAGTTCAGCATAGATAATTGAAAATCTTGCCGGTTCTTAAATGGCATGCAAGATGGAGAAAGCAGGGAGATGTGTAACAGTATAGGTCGCAACAATAATTACGAGTTTCAAGGAGATGGAACGGTATTTTAGTCCGGTGTATTGTGTCCAGAAAATACTAATTAAATGGGATAAATGATATTTAATGGCAAAATTCTATTTGTGCACGAGGTCTATTTAGTTATAATTGGTTCTCATTTGTTTCTGCCTAGATAGTTGTTCTTTCTATATAGTCTGACAACCAACCTCTTGATATTCTGTCCTCAGATTTACTAAGCCAAAATCCTGCTAATGCATTGCCAGTGTCTTTTTGTAAAACCCGTTTATTTTCCACTTTCTGCTCCCTTCGTATTGCCGGACCTTCCCTCGGTTGTCACCTGCTGGGTCTGTAAAGTGGACGTGATGGGTAGGGGGGCTGGGGGTGTCCCCAGGCAGAAGGGACCCTTCCAGCCACCTCCCTGCTCCGCGGCCTTTCCCGGGTGCTCCCTGGGTTCTGTCCAGAGGTGCTCGGGGTTGGTGGGGTTGTGGAGTGGGGCCAGCAGCAGCAGAGACCCAAGCAGAGCACTTGGCTTCATCATGAGGCCGTTCTCCTCCCCTGTCCCCCCCAGTGCTGCTCACCTGAAGGCACCCGCCAGCTGCAGCGGGCGCGGGGCCCCGGGTGTCTGCAGTCCTGGCACCAGCACTTGCTGTCTGCAGCCTGAGGAGGGAGAGGCAGGGCACCCTTAGGAATCTTTCCAGGCTTTATTTAAGTGGAACCAGGCAGTTCCCCTTGGGACTGGCCCACAAAGAGGGTGGTGGGTTTTCATCTCAAGAGTGCCATGTTCTCCGTCAGTAGAAACTCCTCTGTCCCAGCAGCCTGTCCATCCAGTGCTTCATAAACAAGACGCTCTTCAGCTTTTCAAGATGATTTTTTCTGGAGTTTAGTTGATCCTAGAAGCTGAGCATGAAAACGAGCCTTGAAAGCTGGCTCTCGGTGCTCCTGAGCTCCACGGAGCGGGTCCACAGGCAGCGTGGGCTGGGGCCCTGCAGGACCCAAAGGCTCCTGGAGCGGGCGTCAGGGCAGAGGGTTTGGTTCCTGTGAAGATCAGGCTGTTCTGCTGAGATGTCTGACTTCAGGCACTGCTTGATGTCATGGGAAAAACTTCCCTGCCATGTTTGCTGTATCTCAGAATTAATAGCACTTCTCTTCAGGTGGCCGGAACGATCCATTTCGGGGATGTGTAATTCGGTTATTCAGCCGATCATCTCTTCTTCTGTCCCCACGTTCCACCGCCACCCTCGCCCAAAGTGTTGGGAAATCACATTTTATGGTTAAAATATTTATCTTGTTCTAGTCAGTCAGTGATTTCGTTACCTGTGAGTTCCCAGTGTGCCTGTGCACACGTACTGCTCTGCTTCTCTCGCTTCCGTGCTGCAGTGCCCGGTGTCACGGAGGTGGGTGCGCGGCGGCGGAGGAAAGGAGGCGAGGAGGAAAAGTTGAGAGGAGTTCCTGGAGCTGGGACCTGCCCCGGGGACCTGAAAGGAAGATTGAGCCCTCAGGTGCCGTGTGACTAATTGCTGCTGGGGCTGCCCCTGTGGAAAACGATCGCTTCAGGCTTTAAGAAGCAATAAAGAGGCCCTCGGTGAGCGGATCGGCTCCTGCAGACAGCCGCGGTGGGACGCCTGCTGACAGGTTCACCTCCCTGCTGCACGGCTGCGGGCCGGACGGACGGGTGCTGCTCCTCTGCTTCTCGCAGGGCAGCCCTTAGCGTGCTCTTATTAGATTTCAAATCAGAGTGGCTTGCTCAGAATTAATGACTGATCTATGGTGAAGGCCAGATGCTTCATTATCAGCTTGCACTGTTTTGTTTTTTTTATCTTCCAAGTTCCTGCTTGCTGCGGTGGCACCGTGTTAAATAATCAAGTGCTGAACAACAAAATCACAGCACACAACGAGGCTGGCTGGTCGGCCACCACAAGCCCCTTCCCAAAGGCTGCCCGGAGGAGCTTGCTTCAAGGCTGGAAAGGGGGCACGAGGCAGAGGCTCAGCGGGGAGCCCACATCTCCTGCCCCCTCCCAGCCACAGAGGGGAGCGCAGGGTGTAATTAACCCATCGCACAGCGAGGACCCAGCGTGGTGTGCTGCTGGGGGCAGATCCCAACAGGCCTGTGTCACAATTTACTCTGCTCCTTGTTTTAGGTGTCTGGCCAGACTAGAAACAAGTGGATTGGAGCTGCTCTTGAAAGGTTTTTATACCTTTTTCCAGGAGCCCTTGTCCAAGGTCACCTTCTCCAGATGCTGTTCACAGGCAGAGGAGGAAATCAAAGGAACAAATGCACAAGACAACCCAAAGGAAAGAGTGGAGAGTGACTCCCTCCAAAGCTATTAAGGAAGTTGGTCTTTTTCATTAATCATAGCCTCCCCGAGGAGCCTGCAGCAGCCGGGGTCTAAAGGTGCACAGGCAGCCGCTTCTGTGATGATTTGGTTGATTGGAACAAAATTAAAGTGTTCTTCTGAAAGGATTTTTTGACTGCGAGAGTGCAGGCAGGCTGAGCCTTCTGCCAGGACTGCTCCTGGGCTGTCTCCGTCTCTGTCTGCTGATGGGAAGCGCACATCCTCGGGGGAGACCAGGAACATTAATTAGCCACTCTGCATAAAGAGCGGGCTGGAATGGTTTCAGCTCCCGTGACCTCTTTCTCTCTGGCAGCCCACCTGGCAGGAGGATGGCAAGGCTCTCACACGCTCCGTGGTGGGCAGGCACCGCATCCCAGGCACCAGCAGGCAGCACACGTCTTCAGCTGGACGAGGACTGCCGGGGCCCGAAAGCTCGCGCTGCACCCAGAAGCCCACCCCTGCCAGCTGGTCCCGGTACAAACCCATCACCTTTGGAGCCCCTTCGCCAGGGGCCACGTAGGTGCTGCTGTGTTAGCCCTGCTTTCTGCTCTCTGTTCAGGGCCATACCTGAAAACTTGAAAAAAAACAGGGTCGGGGCAGCTGCTGGTGTGGTGGTCCCAGTGGGGACGCCAGGCTCTGGGGGTGGCTGCTGCACTGCTTGGTCTGAGCTGGGACCCTACGGCACTCGTTTCATTTGGTGATGAGCATCTTCGACTTGCTGGTGTTTAATATTTAAGTTGGGCCCTTTTTAACTTGCAAACCCCTCCAGAGATAGGAGAGCACAGCCCATAAAGCTTATGCCCTGAGACTGCTGAAATAATGTCTGATATGAACACCAAATTTCAGAAAATCCCTACCAGGCTGCTTATATCATTGCACCAGGCAGACCGGGGCTCTGCATTACTGCACACGTTCAGTCGAGGTAGGCTGAACTCATGCATAAAAGAAGCTCGTGCCCTTCAAAGAAAGTCATTCCTTTTTTCCATCAGACTCTTTAATAGAGCAGTAGCTGCTTCTGAGGCAGAATTAAGGAAAGGGAACCCTGAGTTGGACACACGCTTCCCAGCAGGATGGCAGGACTTCCAGGAGCCACCGGGCTCCTGCAGCAGCTCCAGGTGCGGTGTTCACCCCGGTTAGTGCAGCTGTGCTCAGCTCGGGCTTAGCTTTTTCCTGTCCTTGAAGTAGGAGACAGATCGGTAGGAGATTTTTTTGGACCAAGGGGGCAACTTTTACAGCAGATCTTTTCATCTCCATAGCTGCTCCTGGTACACAGTCACCCCCGTGTGCCTCCAGGAGCTCGGTTTTGTTCTATGTTCCCTGGTGCAATGGGTGCTTACGTCAAGGTCACAGCCAAGGCTTTTTTAAGCAAGACCCTGAGCATTTTTGTTGTAGTGTTGGGCAATGCTTTGGCAGCAGGACAGCACCTTTCATTACAAACAACCCGGAGTTCCTTACTCTGAGCCACACTAATAATAATAATGTAACTGATCGTTTTCTTGCATCGACTGAAGTATTTGAATTAAAAGCAGGAGTCCCCAGGCCCTGAAGTGCTCACGCAGTGTGTCCGTATACTAACCGTGAGGTTTGTCCATCCCGGGTAACCACATATAAAAATTAAAAGATGTTTCCAGAGGCTGGTTCAGTAGTTGTGGACACTTCCTCCTGTGGAGGAGACAAAGTATTTCTCCCTCTGGGGCTGCGGTGGGACATCAAGGAGCTGAGGGTCCAGCTTGGCCGTCCTGCCTTCCCAGTGACCTTGTGTGCATGCTTGGTGAGGAGCTCAGTCCCCAGGGCCACAGGTTGCCATGTGTAGAGAGGAAGAGGGGAAATCTGCCCAGTATCCCTGTCTGTAATGCTTGGGCCTTAATGTGAGTCCACCACGATGGGCTTTAACACTAGTAACGTTGTGGTACCCTTAGGTAAACTGCAAGTAAGAAGGGCAGCGTTACCTGCTTGCAGCTATTTTTGTCCTGCAGTTATTTTTGTACCTTCCCCATATGGCAGCACTGACCGCACACTGCAGCAGCAGCGGACTTGGTGGCAGCACTGGGTGTTCCCTCCAGCGGGAGTGTGACCGTGACCATCGTGTGGTCAGCGTGGCAATACCACGGCCACCACTGTCACCTTGTGTACGACAGTGCCATGTGCGGGCCAGGGAGCGTCCAGCGCAGGCGAGGATCCATCCTGTGGCCAGAACGGGGCTGCTGGCTCGGCCAGCCTGCGGGGTGGGCGTGCAGGGCCTGCCGCTGGTGACAGCAGAGACAGGGAGCTGGGTGAAGGAGCTGTGAAAGTGGTTTGGGTGTTGGTTTGAGTTTGCGCTCCCATGGGCAGCAGGGTCTCGCGTCAGAGGAGGCAGTCCAGGCAAAATGTGGATTTTTGGTTTAGCAACAAGGGATGATTAGAGAGTTTGGTCATTCAGTAGGGCTACTGAAGCAAATAAACTGTTCGGTACCCGGTGCAGGATGAGAATGGCATCTAATGGAAATGGTGGATAGGTCAGCGTGGCCATAATTTGGCTTGATGAAGCAGCCACATGGGCATGGTGTTAATGCGATATTGATATTCAGCCAGCCAATTTCTCCTGCACGGATCGGGCTTTGACTTGTTAGAGCAGAGCTGGGCACTGCAGCAGTAAATGAAGAGGAAAATTGAAGTAATGTTGTATTTATGATTTCGTCTGCCTGACCTAGAGAGTGCTGAGCGCTGCGGATGCAGCCGAGACCCCCACCCAGCCCCGCTGCTGGCATTGCACATAGTGGCTTTGGCTGGGCAGAGCGGGGCTGCTGTGTGCTGCCTGAGGTCTGGGGACACACACGGGGGCAGCCCCAGCCCCAGCCCCGGCCCCATGGGGCAGCCGATGAGATGTGCCCGCAGTATCCGTGCCCTGGGGCAGACCTGGGTGCTCCTCGGCACATGGGCCACTAGGTCACCAGCCAAAACCTGCCTCGGAGTCGGTTGGGTCTGGATGGGAGCAAATATTTTCCTCTTGGCGAGGAGAGTGGCTGTGGTCGGTGCCGCAGAGCGATTTTTCATTGTGGAGCTCGCAGTGGTGTTAATGGCGCTAGTTACTTAGCAAACAATCCATTTATCAATATCATAGGTTTAAAAAAAAAAAAAAAAAGGAAAAAAGGTTTGTAAAGCTTAACGCTGAAAGATCTGATTTAACGACAGAGGTGATTAATTTCTAAGGGAATCCAGCTGTTGAGCTGTGAAATAAATAGGCAGGGGCTAAGCAGTGTGTACATATCTGCTGAAAGCTGCCACGCGCTGTCCTGCAATTGCAGGGCTGCTTTCCCCTGGCATTGCCTAATCCCGTAATCAAAATTCATCCAAGCATTTTTATCTTCCTGTTTTAGATTATGATTAATAGCATATTATATCTATATATAAATCTAATCATAAATGGAGAGACTTGGTGCGGCAGCAAAATTACTGTACAATGTAGTAGTATTTTAAAGAATAAACAAACACGGAGATAACAGGACCTCCAGAGGAACCGCTCAGCAGCTCCCCATGTTCTTGAGGTCCGGCCCAGCTGCTGCTGTCACCGCTGCAGGATGTCTGTTGGCTTCAGGTGGAGAGAGAACAAACTTCTACAGATGATTTCTTGGTCTTGAGAGGCCTTTCCTGGAGACTGCTGGAGTCTGGGCAGACAGGTTAACACTGGTAGCCAAAGAGAGCATTCAGTAGTGTTGGAAGTGCAAAGGAGAATTCCTGTTTTTAAGGAATTTGGGCAAGCAAATGCTGAGGGTCAGAAGCGAGGTTGCAGTTTTAGGAAACCTCCGTAGGACTGCTTGCAGCACCCACAGCACCGCTCAGGGCAGAGGCGGCCGTGGCGCTGGGTGAGGGCTGGGAGGCCTCAGCGTGCGGCCCCCTGGCTGCTGCCTCCCCGCGTGTGGTTTCAGGCCTTGATGTCCAGCAGATTGCAAACCTCTGGTGCCTGACCAGCAGAATCTCTCTGCCCTGGGCTGGCCGGCAGCCATGGCAAGACCCTTGGGCAAGCAGCTATGGGGCAGACCTGCGGGCACTGCTGCCGTTGTCCATGCAGCCTGGTCCCACACGGTCCCACGGGGCTGAGGCCCTGCCTCGCTTCAGCGCCCGCAGCCATCCAAGTGGCCCTGCCCTGCGAGCAGCATTACTGCTTCACTTCCATCCCCTGCGTGGAAGAGGGCACAATTGCACCTTAATGCATTTACTTAGGCATTTTTATTAGCAAAATGGTCTTGAGTGGTATTTTTCTCATAATAAAACTTCAAAAGCTGCCTGAGGTTGGATGTGTGTATCTTAGCAATTGCTTTAGGAAGCGGTTCTCATATCTGGGCTTTACTTTCCTGAAAAATTAAAAGCTCTTTGACTCTGGCTCATTGCCGTTGCTGCCTCTAACTCTTTGATGTGTTAACTGTTGTCCTTCACACTCCTGGGATAAAGAATTACTACTACCTTAATCTCCAACTGTCAATAGCTCTGAAGCAAAGTACATTCATTGTAAGCTCTCCAAATGTCAGAGCAAACCTGTGTTATGTGTTTAGCCTTAGCATTTGGCATTTACTCTTCCAGCTAACAAGTATGCACAGTCCTTGGACTTCAGATACCAAAGTGCATGTTAATTACGTGAGTGACAGGTCTCACGCACAAAGAAAGGCAGGCAAGTGATCAGCAAAGTCGTATATCTCTAGATGTTTCTATTCAAGATAATAATGAAACCTTCCTGCAGTTTTGCATGAGCAGAATGAATCTCACTTTTGAGTACCCCCTTGTAAAATCAAGTTTCTTCCATGTTATTTTGCATTATATTTATAAATTAAAAGACATTTATTAATCTTGAAACTTTTTTTTCTCTCTCTCTCCTTTTTTATTTTTTTTTATTTTTATATTTTTGTGATCAAGGTTACCCGAATTTTGTTGCAACGTATGGCCGAGGATATCCTGGATTTGCCCCAAGTTACAGCTATCAATTCCCAGGTATGTACATTTCATTTGCGGATTTACTTTTTTTTCCCTTCTTTCCTTCTTTAGTTTTTCCTTTTTTTTTTCCTTTTTTTTTTTTCTTAAATCCATAGCTGCAAGTTGAGACAGGCAAGTCTGCAGGGAGCATCTCACATAACAATTTTTTTTTTACTATTAAAAATATTTATATATATACATATACATATTTTTAAGACATTTTTATTAATGTGTAAATTGGTACTGGTTATTTGAAAACAAACTTCTTAAATTAAAACATAAAGCAACAGATAATTTAAGAGCTGTTAGCCTCCCTTTGACTTTTTTTTTCTTTCATATATATATATTACAGATAAATGTGCAGGCACACACACACAGACTCTCACACACGTTCACACGTTCTGTGGTAAGTTCATATTCATTAGAAGTGCAGTTTGGAGCAAAGTCCAACGTTCCTGTATATTCGTAGATACCTTCGGTGTTCTTCCTAGCAGCTAGTTCCTGACGGCGTGTGCTCGTTGGGGGTGCTCTGTGCTGTTCTCCCTCCCTCCCTGGCACAGCCGTCAGGGCTGGCTGCGCGGTGTGCTCCCCTCCAAGGGCCCAGGGCCATGGGCCACGAGGCCTCACGGCTGCCACTGGGACTGAAACTGCATGGGATTGAGAATTTCTTTTTACTTCACCTCAGCATTTCTCAGGGAGGTCTAGCAGGCTGCTGTGTTTATCGCCACTAGTAGCTAAAACCCACCTGGACACTGTGGCACCGCAGCCTCTGTGTTACACGGTCAGTTCATGAGCACACTCGTTGCTGAGGTCCCATGTGAGTGGAATCACCACCCTGTGCCATGCCCTAATGGCTTAGGAAGGGAATGGTGGAAGCACAGCTTTGCTCAGGTCAGTTGAGAAACCAAGTGAAACCCTGCCCATGGCGAAGTTGCTGCAGGTGCAGTGGTGAGGACACCGAGCACCGTCCCGGATGGACCCATAGGTGGGTCGGAGAGCATGGAGTGGTGGTTGGCTCTGCTGGGGGCAAACTGGGGCAAGGATACGTCCGTGTGTTCAACCCTGGGTCAATAGGATGAAGCATTACGTTGAAAGGATACGCATTATTAACATCGTAAGATGAGTGATGTCCTTGCACGATAGTTTCTGCAGAACTGGTTTCTGCAGGATGAATAGCAGCAAGGGAAACTCGTTAGATTTTCTTTTCCGTGGCTGAAATTTACCAATGCTAAGGCTCTATTTTAAACTCAGCTGCCTGGTTCCCACCTGTGCTTCAGCCCTTTCAAACTGAGTCAGGTCCTTTGGAGGATGTGAATAAAACAAATGGTGCCTTGGTAGGGCACTGGGGCTCCAACAGGCCGGCAGGGGCAGGTGCCCCATGGGCTGTGCTGGGGCAGCAGGACAGGGCAAGTGCTGATGCTGCTGCCAGCAGCAGCAGCCCTGTGCTGGCAGCTCCTCCAGCCAGGAGCAGGGTGCTGGGCTCGGCCAGGCACTGCTCCCCGACACAGGAAGGTCACCCAAATGCACGCACTCTCCAGGTGGGCACCGATGTGTGCTTGAGCGCAGGAGGAGGCTTCAGAAGGCGCTTGCCTGTCTCTTGCTGTCCTCCCAGGTTCTCATGACTCCTGCACCAGCTCATTTGTATGAAGACAGCTAAATGAGAGACAGCTTTGATATGTTAAATGATGAAAATCGGCAGAGATGACTTTAATTATAAACATGTCTAAAACGAACGTGTCGGCTGGCTGAAAGCAGAGATGCCGTTTGACTCCAGCCCTCATTATATATACTTTTATTAAGGGCCAGGTTTTTCAAAACAGGCCTTCCAGTTAGTTGCTAGTTATTTCCAATCTCTTGCAGAGATTGCAAACGCAGAAGAAAATCAAAGCAAATTGTCACCTCTAGAAAGCAGGTGCGCTTAACTGCAGGCCCCAGTGGTGTCTTCTGCACCGGGGGCCAGCTCGAAAATTGGGCTCAGAAGGGGAGCTGCGTAGCGGCCGCCTCGGCTGGCGTGGCTCTGTCGGCGCTGCTCTCCCTGCAGGTCATAAGTTCCTTCCAGCAATTAGACTCTGGCAAGGGCGGCTCAGGAGCACTGCTCCTCGTGGGTGCTGCATGGCGGGGACACAGTGGGGATGGTGCCATGAGGGTGGCTTGGGCAGGCTGCGGCGGTGCTCGCGGCAGGGGGAGGCTGGTTGGGGCACCCCGGGCAGATGGGGTGTCCCCTTGGGAGCCAGCTGTTCGAGGAGAGCGCGTATGGGGCAGTAAGTGCCGCGGCACGGAGCATGAGATAGGTGTGAGCCTGGTGGAGAGGAATCTGGAATAGTTTTTTTAATAAGTTGTCATGTCTGAGCGCTCAATGTTGGGATTTGGGAAAAAAAAAAACAAACGACGTGGCCCTTTCTGAGGGAGCACCTGGGCGGTGTGTCGGAGAGCTTCGGCACCCTCGTAACAACCTGGTACTTAAACAGCAGCAGTGCTGCAACCTCACATCTGTGCAAATGTCCCTCTAAATACCCAGCTGCAGTCGAACAGATCGCTACAGAGGAGATGTGGCAGCGCGTTCCGCTACAGTGCAGGCGTGTGACAGCGCTGCCACACATGAGCCTGGTGGAGCTGGCTGCGGGCATCGTGCCGGTTGCCTCTCGGGTTACACAACCTACTGACTTTTTAAATTAAAAAAAAAAAAAAAAGAGTAAAAAAAGAGTGCCCACTGAAATTGAACTGCCCCACTGATACCATTGTGGAAGTGAAGCAATGCTACAGACGCCACGCTCCACCTGCTTGCATTGTCATTCCTGCGCGGGGCGAGCAGCCTGCCTGCGCTGTCGGCAGCGCGCCCTTGCGACGCCCGGCCCCGCAGCGAGGCACACGTAGTCAGGTTGGCGACTGCTCTATCTTCTCCCATCACGTTATTTTTTTTCCTCTATGCATTTATAACTCGGTACATAGCCTTTTTCTTTTAATTACAATCACTCCCTTTCTGTGTCATTTTTTTTTTAATTTCTGGGACTTATCTTTTCAGTTTAATCTATTAATTTCTGTTCTTATTTCACTTTGCAGACTATTTGCCGATTTCACAAGACATAATTTTTATCAACTAGTTCTTAAAGATGCATAACAAATTAATCGGGGTTTACTACAGTGCTAATGAGAGAGAGAGACAGAAAAAGCCTGGGTGGTCCATGTTTAATATCAATGTCCACTGAAAAATTGCTGCTCTTACTGGCTGGTTTGATTGACTGGACTTTTATTTTATTTTTTATTTTTTTAAAGGCTCCATATCCTCACTGCTTTGAGTTTGCTTTTTATTTTTTCCTTTTTTTTTTTTTAATTTTTTCCTCTGCTTTGTTATGAGTTTTTAATGCCCACTTGGAATGTAACTCACAAGGACTGGGGATAGGGGCATTATGAAGGCATGACTTCTCACAAACTTCTTAGAAATCATTTTATCAAGGAAGGAAAAATGATGATTGGTTCTTACACAGCAGCCCAAAGAGAGATGCTGGCGCTTTTTTCCATAGAGACGTTCAGCAGTAGCACAAATCATAGTTACAGTGGAGTGAGACTAGGGTCTCCTCTTGCTGTGGTTATCGACAAAGCAGGGTTTAATTCCTCCAAACGAGCACGCCCCGCGTGGGCAGGTGTGAACCTGTGCCACCAGTGGCTGTGGGTGCAGCTGACCCACGTGTGTTTTGTTCTCTTGATTCGCTTTGTCGTGGTGGCTCTGCCCGGAGCTGTGCCCCGATGCAGCGGTGCCGGGGTCGGTGGCCGGTGAGCCCCCGCGTGGCCGCCGGGCTGGGGGCTGGAGCACCGTGCTGCAGCAGCCCCCGCTCGAGCTCTGCACCACTAGCTGCCCCCTCCTCTTGCAGCAGGCAACGCTTTCACGTACTCCCTGCAGCCGCTTTTACTTCCAGACTTTGCTTGCAAATCATGGGCAAATTGCTTAAATTTTGGCAAGAGGGGCAAGCTTTCACCTCGCTAGCTTGAGCTGTATTGCACCTCTTAATCTTCACCCAAATGCCAGAAGAACCTCAAAGCTCTGTGATACGCCTCTATCCATTGGCTTCCTTTTTAACAAGACCAGGTTCTGGTGTTTTGGGTAGAAAACACACATTGTATTTGAATCCTGTTTTTCTTTAAGTGTATCTACCCATTTTATAAGTTTGTGAGAAGTAAATTGCATGCTTACAGTAGAACTGTAATGCATTTTAATGTTTGTTAATCCACTTGTTAAAATGTCAGTGTCAAAGGCTCTACAATACACGGCTATGCTGTTCATTTCATTAAAGATGCTTGATGTAATAATTGGTTAGTTTTCTTTTTACTTTTCTGCAGGCAATAGCTTTTTTTAATCTGTATGGCTTCTTATTATTTTGTTTGGGTTTTTTTGCTATGAATTGCTTTGCTTTTGTGAACTTGTCTTAGTGTGCATGATTTGCAAACATTTCGGCTATTGTGAATTTTCTCATTTTTTGTAAATAGTCCATCTGTGCTTTTCTTTTTTTCTTTTTTATGACTTTTTTCCTGTAAGTAACTAAGGTAGAAAATAATAATAAATTGTTTACAATGGATATGCTGTGTTGCTGCTCTCTTAGCTTGCAGTTTTAATATTTTGGTTTGGATGCACCAAATAACCAGTACCAATGACAATTTAATAAAAGAATAAAACAACCATCACTCCAAGCGTGTGACCCAGTATTTGAAGAACCTGCAGATGAATGGTTACATACGAGGTGTGTTGACAGCAAAAATTAAAACAAGAAAATATGACAACGCACTTGTAACTGGGGGGCAAGCCATGTCTACATGTAAAAATTGCAATATTCCCAACAGTCTGATCTTCCATCGTGCTGACCGAGGTGGGTTTAAGCATCAAACCCACAGGTTGTGTTAGAAACCCTTGTTGCAAACTCTCCAGCACTGATGTGCAGGAATCTCTTTCTGCTGTTTGGAAATGGAAAGGAAAACCAGGTAACTCTTGTTGCTTTAGAGAAGGTCCCTCGCTGGGATGGCAAACGTTGTCCCCAGACCCCACTGTGGGACTGGTGCTGCTGGCTGTGCCTGGGGGAGCACAGGAGTTGCCATCGCTTTGTTTCCCTCTGTTATACTTTCTTCCATCGTTACCTGGATGTCTGGGGATTGTCAAAGTTACTTAGAAGCCTTCAGCTCAAGAATTTAAATTTCTTTTTAATTAAGGGTTTGTTTGCTTGAATGTTTAAAACTTATTAAAGCCTTTGTGTATGGGGAGAGGTGGGAAAAACAAATATTTTCACAAACTTTTCTGAGCTCCTGGAAATACACTTGCTCATTAGTAATGATACTCCATAGTCTGCAAAGCCCAGCCTTGGGTCATGCTCTTGCAGTGCCTGGTGCTATGAAAATCAAAGTTCAAAACCTAAACTATGTTTTTTATTATTATGAGAGCATTTAAAACCAAACCAACTTTCTGTTAACGTATAAAGCTTAATTTAGTTTATTTTCTGATAGCAGTCGCAAACTGCTCACTTATAGCCCATCAGTTCTGGGTAGGAAGCTGTTCTTACATAAAAGTTATTTGTGATGCTTGCCTAGTGAGTCTGATAGTTATTTTCTGGGTCAAGAAAAGGAGCTGGTACCAAAGACAAGAGTAATTGCTATAATAATGACAAGCTTCAGGCTTCTTTTTCATTGTGCCTGAAAGAAGGAGGTAAGGAAGTGAGTTTCTGTATCTGGTATTGAGGACATTCAGGAATATTACAAAGCTGCAAGCTTGTTTTGCTCTCCTGCAGGTCTCTCACTCTTGGTTTCCCACTCCTTTATAAGTAATCTCCTACAGGAAATGCAGTGGGAGAGAGGAAAGGGGTATGTTTGTAGCTCACTGTACTGCCAAGCAGACCATTTCGTATGTAGCAGGACATGGTATAAAGCAGTGGAGGTACTCAGGAGGTGCAGCTAAGTTAAGTCTTGTAACAGTAAGAGGAACCGTTCTGACTTTGTCTAACCCTCTCTTAACTGCTTAAAATCTGCTGTAATCATCCCTGCGCTGCATGCTTTTGTTCACCTAAAACACATTTCTGCATCTGCATGGCATAAAGTGGTTTACAAAATGCATTTGAAATCTACTAGAATCTCCTTAATTGTCACTCTTCAGAACTTTCAGTTTCTGTCTTCATCAATGAAAATGAAGGCTATGGACTTAACCTGGTTTAAAATTAAGAGTTTGGGCTTCCTGTGTTGGCAGAGGGCAGGCTGAGGAGGGGCCGTTCTTGTTGCAGTTGCATCCCCGGAGCAAGGAGCAGCTGAAGCTGTGGAAAACAAACTGAGAAGTTAATATAGCAAAGCCCATAAAGCCAGAAGGTACTCCTTCAAGTTCTGCTTAGATAGCAATAGCTTTTATTTTGATGCAGGAAAACTGGTATCTAGAGCCGTTCCCCAAATCTGAGCAGAACTTAAGCAGCTTTTAGGTGCATTTGTTTTCTGAGAAGAGTTGTGGTTTTGTTTTTTTTCCCCATGTTGCAGAGAAGTGCTTTGTAAAATTCCTTTTCACCTGCCATTTGCCCCGCTCCTTAAAGTAATATCCTGGCTATTGAATTTAAGGGTTTTTCAGGAGGGGAGCTGTTGATCTCAGTCAGCGGTCCAGCTTCCACCACTTTGAACAGCAGCAGGTGGCTAGTACAGGTGCTGCCTCCACTTCTCTCCAGGTCCAGGCAAGAGGCTTTATGCTGTGAGCAAGGTTCTGGTAAGGTTTCCCCATACTGCTTGTCTGGCAGAGGACCAAAACTTGCCAGGCCCTTCATTAGGTTTTTCTCTGGTGATGCCTTCAACAGCTACTTGATCAGTAAGGACATCTTGACCATCGAACTCGGTTGTCCCATTCCCAGCTGCTCACTGATCTGTGCGTGAAATTTGCGATGGGCTTTAAATATCCAGGGTCATTGCCCTGAAAATGAGCAATCCTAAAGCAACAGGGAGGAGAGAATGGAAAGAAAAACCAAACAAACCTGCTGGTGAATCTGGGTCTCTCAGGAGCTCTTTGTGTTTCGGGCAGTTCTGCAGCAAAAGAGTCCCTGAGTGATCGTTGTGTGGTGAGCAGGCCGCAGCTGCAGCAGCTGGGGAACTTAATGAGAATAATTAGCCACAGGAGTAAAGAGTCATAACACAAGCACACAAATATGGAAGCAAACACAGGTTACCCTGTGGAAAGCATAACATGATGTGGTAATGCCCGTTCTGCTGTATGAAGTTCTACCTGTCCAAATGGGCCGGAGCACAGCAGCTCACCTGCTTAGGCCTTTGGCCTCCACAGGTACAATTTTTAACTGTAAAGCTGTTAAAAACTGGGAGCTGGGGGTTGAAAAAGAATTGATTATTCCCCTTACAGCACAAAAACATTCTTCAGTCACATTTAATAGTAGGGTTTCAAGCTCATAATTAAGTTTTAAGTAGCTTCCAAGTTCTCCTTTGCCCAGAAGCAGTAATACGTAGTCCCCGCAGTGATGCCCTAAGGGTTTTTAGGCTCAGCACCACAACCATCTCCTCTGACCTTTTTCATAATGTGGATTATGAAATGCACAGCGGCAGTTCCTCCAGCAAGGAAGCGTGAAGTTCCCTGTCCCTGCCAGCCACTGCTGTTGCGCTCCATAAGCTGCGGGGAGCTGTAGCGTGTCTTCTGGCGAGGCGTTCGCTCCTGACTTGGAAACCTGCAAGTTGTGGAGAATTTCCTGCCCTCTGGTAACCTTGTCCTCTGATTAATTACCTCCTCCTTCACGTAGGTGCCTCTCATCTGTGTTGAATTTTGCCAGCTTCAGCTTCCAGGCGTGAGTTCTTTTTATGCATTCGTTCGTAGTCTGGGATCTGTCTTTTAATAATACTTACCCAGATAGTTTAGATCATTCATAAAAATTTAAACAAGCTGTTTAAACAAAATAGCTCATTTTCTCTACCATCAAAGCAACTGAAATGAGGCTTGAAGCAAATCAGTGCCACTTTGCTGAACTTTAAATATATGCCTTGATGCTGTTCCACCTAACCTGCCCTTGTTCGCTCAGCAGCAGGTGACTGAAATTCAGTGCTGCTGTGGTGCGTGTCAGGCATGGGTTCAGTGAATTCACAAGCGTTCCTCCCCCTGCAACGATCATTTCATTTATACATACCTTGTTTATTAAAAATCAATGGTAAGTGTTTGGCTTTGGGCTTTAAAATGAGAAATGCTTTCATCGTGCGATCAGCTTAGTACTAAACAGAATTACTTGCTTTTAGGAAGCGATTTAGTTGAGATTGTCTTTCATGCACATCAGCTGCTTTCACTTGAAGCTCATAATTCCCTGTATTTCACCAGATACTAAATTAGGGAGAATTACATACCAAGTCAGAGTGGTGGGTGGTGGGAGGTATAGTTTTCATAGGACACATTTCAGAAGTGTAGTGGATGCCTTAAAGCTGCCATAGGATTGGAATAGCTTTTAAGTAGAGTAAATAAGCTAAAACAGCTACCAGCTTTTGCTTCTTGGTTTGGATTGCTTTGTTTTGGGTTGTGTTTTTTTTTGGTTTTGGTTTTGTTGTGGGGTTTTTTTTTGAATAAATATTTTTCTTAGAGTGAACCATTTGCCTTTGAGAACTTTCCCAGTTTTCTGTATGGTGAAATAACTGCAAAAGGGTTATTACACTTGAAATGACACAGAATGATAATTTGGAGACAAACAAGGCTTTGTCTCACTGATGCATAAAGTAATTACTGGGCAAAAGTGCATCATTCTCATTTTAAAAACCATGGCCTGAGAGTGGTAAACAGCTGAAAAATGGTTGTTCACTGTACATAATGTGGAAGTGCCAAATTTTAAATTAACTATATTTGGCTTTTATTGTTTTGTTGAAATTCCAAAGCAGAAATATTTGTTCATAATAACATCCATCTGCAAACATGCATCCGGTGTGAAGCGCATTACGGGTGTCTGACGTTGGGAATTTTCCTACAAAATCTTGCTACACATCGTACATTTTAAGCAGCAGATGACTGTGCCTTGAATAACACAGCGGGCTGTTTAATGAGGTTTCCATTATGCATGATGTGCTGTATCTGAAGTTCGCTAATTTTCTGACCTGGTGAAATAGATTTTAATAAGCTTGATGTAACACAGCATATAAAGACAAAGGGAAACACTTAATGGGGCTGTCACAATAAAGAACTCTGAGCAGGCCTGGAGAAGCTAGAAGTATTAATAGAATTGATCGAAAGCTTAGGAGACAAATTCTCCATTTCCATGGACCACTGCCCTGTGCCTTGTTCCCCCCTGGCCATCGGGCAGGCAGCGTGTCCGTGGGGACACGGCGGGTTCGCTGCTGGAAGCGCCAGGCACTGCAGACGGTCACGTCCTGCGGGCGTGGGGGGGGCTTCACGGGGTCTTCGATCAAATCCAAAAGTGTTAATTGCTACTAAACCGTGATAACATGCGAGTGGTTTGGTAGAATCCTCGTCTTTCACCAAGCCCAGATAAAATTGGGTTTCTCTGTGTATGTTCCTCTGTACGGTGAGAGGTTCGTCATTAATCTGAAGCTTGAAATGGCAGCTGGTTTTCCTTTCTCATTCTTGTTTCTTATAGAAAAGGAGAGGGGGAGACAGAGGACTGAAAGATGAAGGTTTTAAACATAAAGGGATTGTTTTGGGATGGAGCTTTCCCTTGTGCGTGCTCACCATTAAAGACTGCATTTGTGTCCAGTAAATTGGACCCACGCCTGCCCGCCTCCCAAAAAAAGGCTACTGGGCTCTTCTGCTTCATGCTTGTGAGTCTCTGATACTTTTGAAATGAAGCCTAAAGATCCTACAAAGAGGATAACACTGCCTAATGGAAAGAATAATGCAGGCGAGAACCCATTTGAAATGACAGCTGTGAGCCTCGCGACGCTTTTCTGTGCTGATCAAAGCCGCTGGTAACGCTGCTTGAAAGGAGGGGATCAGTTTCCCCTCGCCTTTTCCCACTCAACCTGCAGACGATTTTACATTCTCGACTTCACACTTTTTTTTTCTGGGAGATCAAGTGAACTCCCAAACGACTGATGTGGATCGGCACGCTGCGTGAGCCGGGGCAGCCTAAAAGACAAAGCGCTGTGAGATGAGGCGGGACGGAAACCTGGAGCTCGGCCGCCCGGCCTCCGAAACGCCCCGCTCGGAGCGGTGCTCGGGAGGCTGAGCCCCGGCGCTCAGCTGCGACGCCAACGCATGCAAATAGTTGGTAAACTGGGAGGCAGTATTCTGCTCGTTTTATGGTGGCTTTTATTCTCCACGCACATCTCATAATTTCTGTTGTTTTTCTGAAGTCTGGTGCTGAAGGCAGATGATGATTTGAGACTCTCAGCTTGCATTTTTATTGTTGCTTTAAATCCACGTGCTTAGTGCCGAAGTCTAAGCGTATGACCTCTTCTGCCCTACGTGCTTTAGCTGGTAGGAAGCAGAGAAAAACCCTTTGCGTAGTATTTTTTGATAGAAAACCTGATTCTCTGGGTCTTTGTGACCTTTTGGTCTTGTTTGGTTGCTGTTGTCTGGCTGCTTGCAGAGCGCAGCATCTCGTGTCCTCCTGGGGCCTGCAGGGGCCTAGCAGAGCCGAGCCTGAAGCACTTGGTGGCTGCCCATCTGGGCCAGGACAGCAGGGGAGGGCTGGTGACGGTCTGGCTGTGGCCATGGCAGTAGTGGCCTGGCTGGCAGTGGGGCAGCACTTGGAAGTGAAGTTTTGGTTGGCTCCGAGCACCCCCCAGCTCCCTGCAGCACCGCCAGCCAGCAGGACGTGGCCGTAGCACATTTCAGCAGAGGTCGCTTCTTTGCTGTTTGCCTGAGCCGGGCAGTTCCTTGCCATCATCTACAAGTGCAAACAAAGACTCCTCCCTCCTCAATTCTCCCCCAGTAGCACAGACTGGAAGCGAAGAGCTGGCCGTGTCTGCAGTGAGACCCCCAGCACAAGAGACCCGCACAGCCGCTGCCTTCTGCTTTCCCCTCTCAGGGAGTTGGCAAGCGTGTGCTGGCTTCTCCTGCCTTGTTGCTGGGATGTTTTCTTTTCAAAGCTTGAGTGACATGAAAAGGGCACTGTGTTCAAACCGTGCCTTCGTTACTGGTGCTGCAGGGGGCTTCCAGAGCCCAGCAAGGGATGGTCGGGCGATGCAGACGCTGTGCCTGTGTCAGGGTGAGGTGCAGACCCTTGAAAGCAAATGGGTGTAATTTGCTTTACTGCAATGGGAGACAGTTTATAATGTCCTGGCAGCAGAGAGGAAGGGGGTATATAATGCTTATTGTGTTTTTCACTTGTTTCTAGTCTTTTGGCTAGCTTCGTGCTGGGGTAGAGGAGAAATGTGGTTTGAGAAGGGAGTGAGCAGAGTGAAGGCACAGGTGGCTTTGCAGGCAGCGTCACTGCGGCCCAGAGCACTGCTGTGGGGCACGGGGCAGGGGCTGTGGCTCACGGGAAGCACCAGTGGCCTCGGTCCCCTGCTGCTGGAGGGGCTCCTGGGCAGCCCCAGGGCCCGGTCCTGGTCCTGCAGAGAGCTGCAATGCTGTGTGCCCCCCACAGAGCCCCTGAGCCCTCCTCACGCAGCATTGTTCTTGCCAGATTTGTTCCCAAATCTCCTGAAAGATCTGCTAAATCCCCAGGTCTTAGTTTTTTCTGCTTGGTAACGCCAAGTACGAGCCAGTGGGGCTGCACGCTGCCTGCTGAAGTCCTGTCCTGCTGCTGTCGGTCGCGTTCCACCCTTTCGATCCCCTGCTCCCAAACTTGTTTGTGCGTTGGATAAAGCAGTTGCTTGCAGACAGCCACTGACTCCATCTGTGACCTCGGGGCACAGCATTTAAAAACAGATGTGTCCGTCTTCCCTCGCACGAGGCGGCTTCAGTATTTAAAGTGAAACTATTGATGCAGGAAGCAGAAAAAATTTATCTGTGAAAAATTGACCTCCAAATACTGGCTTTGGCTCATTCTGAGCAATAAGAGAGCATGAAATTGCTGTGAATCCTCAGGGCTTTCCTGGTCAGTGTGCGAGCCCACTGCAAAACATTTACTGTAAAATACCTTCTAATTGCAACGCCTAAAGTGGGCACTTTGCTCCTTTGGAACAGCTTTGGTATCTTGTTTTCTCTAGGCAATTATATGCAGAGGATACACAAGGAAGGACAGGGGTTGTTTCTGCGAGAATTGGAGCCCTCACACAAACAGGGTGAACGAGTCTCTCTCTCCCTCCAGCCCTTCCTGATTTCCCAGTTGACTTCAGAGCACAGCGGGCTTGGAGGAAGCCAGGCTGGGCCCCCTGCACCTCAGAGGGTGGGATCGCTGCTGGGGGCTGGATCCAGAGCGTGCTGCAGCCAGTGCCTCCCAGTGGCTTCCCAGTGCCCTGGTCTGGGTGCCTGGTCCCAGTCCCAGCAGCTGCAGAGGCTCAGTGCATGGCTCTGCCGAGGCGAGCTCCTGAGGCAGCCCCAGGGCCATCGGTCAGGGCAGGACAGAGCGGATCTGCCTCTGCCACTGCCTGGGGAGCAGCTCTCTGGAAGGTGCTGCAGGGATTTGGGGGAGCTGGTTTAAACCCAGGCCTAGGGGAAGGGGCTGTCACTGCTGGAACGCAGGCAGACGTCCTCACCAAGGTGCTGGTGTGATCTGCGAGGCCAGCAAGAGGCTCTGTGGACAAGCAGATTGCTTCTGGGGCACAGAAACTAGCACAAGTGCTTGCTAATGCTTTCTGCTTCCTTAAATAGCTCCAGGTGCCCCAGCTCTCAAATTCTAATACAATGGTACAGGAACACAGAAGGACGATTAAGGCAGAAGTTTCCTGCAGTACACAGAAAGGGTTTGGTGTTAATTTCACTGTCACTGTATCGTTGTTTAAAGTCCTCACTGATTTAAACATGTATAAACAGTGGGAGGTAATAATACAGCATGACCAAAAGTGTTCCAGTACTGCTATAGGATTGGTGTTAAGGGAATTCAAGAGATTTGGTGGTGGAGCCTGAGACCAGAATGGCTGAGAGCCGGGCTGCATCCTTCGCTCTCTGCAGATAACTTTCTGGAGTCACTTTGCTTCTTTGTGCCTCATTTTATCCCATCTGTGAAATGGAGACAGTGTCAGCTGCCGATCATTCCTGAGAGATTCAGGGACAAAGAACTCCATAAGTATTAGGCGTAAGTTGGCACAGTTCTTAGACATCACACAGCATTAATGTGCTCGGTAGTGTGATGACTGGGAAATTTGTTTTCAGATGAAGGAGCTGATTAATGCAGTGCCTGGCAAATGTAATTTTGGTGTGTGGGACTGATTACTTTCAGAGTGTTGGATTGATTTAGGGATCCTCCAGTGATGGAGCCAGTCTGTGAGTCTGTACTGGTAAGCAGGTTTTGCCAGTGGGGATAATCCATCACTGCTTCCATCTCCCACTTGTGCAGCAGCCGTGCCATCCTGCTGCACCATGCGGCTCGATCGAGCAGGCCCGATCACACTTGAGCTGTCTGGAGTGCCGTGTCCCACAGATGCTTTCATCTCAGAATCAGGAGAATGGCTTTCGTTGGGGGAGGAGGGATTAATTTTTCACACATCTGTCTGCAGTGAACTCAGGAATGCCATAATAAATGCTTTGTTCGGGCTCTTTCTGTGGAGTGCTTTCTCCACCCTTGTTATTTCATTCTTTTGCATGGCAAAACTTTTTGTCCTGCATTTCAAATAGATACTGAGAGTCCCTGGCAGTTGAACAAGAGAAACAAACTTTCCAGCCCTGTTCTTTATGCTGCTTTCAGGGGATGCTTGGTGATTTGAAGGGTATTAGATTGGTTTTGGCAGAGGCATTTTATTCCATGGGAAATACACAGCCACTCTGATCCCTTGCGGATGGTTTAGTGAGCCCCCAGAGCCTCCAAGTGGCAGGTTTGCTGGTGGCCGGCTGGACATGGGAATGCTGAGGATACTGCTCTCAGGACGTGTTAGCAGGATCTGTGCCGTGAGGCTTTAAGGGCAGTGCCAGCTCTGCTCCTGCATCACCCACAGCACCAGCTTGGGGTTTGGCCTAGGCACAGCTCTGCACAAAAATGAAGCCCCAGAGCCTGTGCGCTTGTCCTACAGGTGTTTTCCCTGCTGTTGGAAGGTTGGTTTGACTTTCTAACACTGAAGTCTTCTCACTCCAGGATATTGTAGATCCGCTACCCGTATGTCAGGGGGAGCCAACCAGGGTTAACGTGTCCATCACCAGCAAGAGTGCACTTTGGTTACAATATCCCCCAGTATGGATGTGTTTCCCACTGCATCCCGCTCCTCGGAGATCATAGCAGATCATCAGCATAATGAAAACAAACATTTCACAGTGGCATTAAGTAACAGGATTTGTTGCGTGCATAGGCTCTGTGGGCGGGGAGCAGCAGCAGGCAGCAGCCTGGGGTAGCTCTGCATACATTTACCTAGACTTTTTCTTTTCCCTCAACAGCCCTATTACCATATTTAAATGCAAGTATGTCTTTTTTTAATTAATGTTTTAAGTAGCCTCAAGTCACTCTAGCCTAGCTGCTCTCTGTTCCTGCCCCCGGTAGATTCCCTGTAGCTGAGATGGTAGCGCTAGAGGTAGCGGGCTTGTAGTCTGCTGGTTCTTCTGGATCTCACTCTCCATCTCTCTAGTTTGCTGTTCTCTTTTCTGTTGACTCAGTTATTTTTGTGTGGCTCTTCAGCATTGCAAAGCAGCTGTGATCAAAGTCCTGGAGCATGCTTGAGGGGCGGGTGCCGTGGCACCCCAGAGGGTGTCCTGGCTGGCACCAGAAGCAGCCGGAGCTCCCAAAGACCGGGAGTGCTGTGACTGCTTTGTTGACTTTGCAGCAAGGGTATTTGGGGTTCTTGCTGATAGCCTGGACCTTGCCATTGCCCTTTTAAAATACATATTTAAAGTCAGAGCCTCTGGCAGATCTTTTTAATATTAATTAAGTAAAGAAACCGAATCTGAAATCTTGCTAGCAGCATTTCATTCATTTGTAACGTCTCAGCCCCCCTGTAGCAGGGTATATGTCTTAGAGATCCTTGATCTGTGGCTGTTTTGCTTTCAAAAGCTTTTTTCTTTCTCTCTTTTTTAAATTACATTCCGGTGAGTTTTTTCTGCTTGATCCCAGCAAATCTGTGATCTTGACATGAGGACCTTCTTGTATTTTCCATTACTGTTATATCTATAGATCAGCACGTTATTATCACTTGCAAATAAGCACAGAACGAAACGCACCCATTGTTTTGTGCGAGCGGGCCGACCCTAACCATCTGAAAGTAAGGAGATGTAAGCTCAGTGCTGCAGGCGTCCCTCTGAGTTTATCCACCCCCAGTGCCATGGCCAGACGCGCGGGACGAAGCGCTGTCAGTGGCACACTCTGCTGTTTACATCTTCTGCAGGGAGATTTGGGCCACCTTTGTACCAGCAAAGACTGCCTGCAGCAGGCACACGGGCAGGGCTCAGCTCTTCCCAAACGCGGTGCCCATCGATGGCACGGGGAGCTGGGACCACAGCCTCACGCTGCCCTTCGGAGACGCCTTGCCCTTAGCAGGCCACGGCCGCCCGCGCCCCGCAGAGACGCGTGGTGCCCGCTGGCTTCTTTCTTTACCCTTCTCCTTTTCTCCACGGCCAGGTTTTCCGGCAGCGGCTTATGGACCAGTAGCAGCGGCAGCCGTGGCAGCAGCAAGAGGATCAGGTAGGGGGGCCCGTGGAAGAGCAAACCCTCAGAGTGCAGGGTCAGGTAAAAGCTCTGTCGGTATTCTGTGTGGCTGCAGCTCTCCATCATTTCTCTGATTTTCCTCACACTTATCCTGGGGACCTGAAAAATCAATCACCAAAAAAAAATCAAAAAAAAAAAAAATCAAACCCAAACCCAAACTACAAGCAGAGGCCACGGGGCCTGGAGCACCTTGCAGGAGATTGGCGTAAGAACTGCCAAAACCTGGGTAGATATTCTGATTTGTTTCTTTATTTATTCCTTTATTATGTTGGTTTCTTTGTTTCTTTGGTTTAAATTTGAGATTATAAAGGACACCAAAACAAAGAAAAAATGTGGAGTTTTTTTGAAAAAAAGTTTTCATTTCTCATGGAAAGTTTGCACTGAGGTAATGCAGCAGCATGGGCTCCTGCTGTGCTCAGAGCTGTGCTCCCCACTTCAAACCAGTCTGGACACATCCCTTACTGGGATGGTGTTTTCTTCCTGTGCAGGGGTGGCCGTGGGCAAGCAGGAGAAGTGCACCCCGGTGCTGCAGGGTCAGGGACATGCATTGCAGTGCCAGCAACCCAGCACTGATGGCAATTTGCCCCTTTCTTGGGCGACCATCTCCATTCCCTGCTGCAAACTCCGGCCTGCTTCCCATGAGAAATGCCAAAGCTTTTCTTCCTGTCCTTCTGAAAACTTTTATTTTTTTCCCCTTAAGGGAAATAAATAAATCATTGCCAATTACCGTTATTACCTTTGGTTTAAAATTCAGATAAACATATGAATTAGTGCTTTACTTAGGGAATTAAGTGTTCAGTGCAGTCATAAGTGAGCTGCTCCTTCGTCAGCGCCCTCCTCTGCCCTGGCCCTGGCCTGTCCCCATGCATGCCCGGCCGAGGGAGAAGCCATCTGCGGCCTCCCCGGCTCAGGGGGCTGCTCCCTGGGGTCGGAGCCACTGGCCCCTCAGTGCTGTGCCAGGCAGAGGCCTGTGCCCGGGCGGAGGACGTGGCGTTGGCAGCTGTTTCCCAGCTCACTCATGACGCAGTCCTGACGTGGGGGTTTCTTGGTGACTTTTCTGGCAGTCCCAGGGCATGAACTGGGCTCTTCCAGAAAAGAGCCGACTAAACCGCTACGCAACGGGTCAGAAGGAGGGCGCAGGCCCTGATGTGTCTCGAGTGTGAGCCTAATGCCATGGAGGCCAAAGCAAGACACCAGGAGAACTCCGTTCCATGCAAACTGGCACTGCTTGCAGGCTACAAAGGATTATCTGTACCAGTTCCATTTTGTGGCATGTAGAGAGCGCCTAAGGGGTGACTTGCCAGACTGGTTGTGGGAATCCCCAATCTCCCTGCTCTTCCCGCTGCCCCTTCACAGAGGGAAACAAAAAAGCAATCAAACAAAAGAAACAAAGAGGAAAAAAAGGGGTTGATTTTTGCATATGATTTCAGGAAGAAAAAAAAAAAAGACTTCATTGTTTCTGCCTCTTCCTCATGTTTTGCCCTTCAGGTTTTGTTTTACGTACAAACAGACCTGGTGAGTTGCCCCTTAGCAAGGCACAGAGGGTTTGGCTGGATTAACGTTGCTTCCCTGATTATTATTTTTTTTAATCGGAGTGCTTTTGGTGCCCATTACAACTGAACTGAGCATTGATCAATTCTGTGCCTGAAAATCATTTGTCTTTAATTTGAGTGTTTTTTGTTTTTCCTTCTGTTGGGTTTTCTGTTTTGTTTTGTTTCTTTTGTTTTTTATTTGAACTTGCAATACGAAACTAAAACTAATCCTAAATTAACAACACCCTTTCTGGCAAGTTTAAAGAGCAGTATGGTGTTTGGAAATGTCTTTCAAGCCTCGAAATTGCCTCTTTGCACAAAACTGGCAAAACCCCAAAACTGAATCAAAAGAACCCCTCCCAGCCCCAAGATCTCAAGGAGGAAGGTGGGTTTGTTGCAGCCCCGGCCCCGCTGCCACTTGCACGTGCAGTGAGCCCTGCTCTGGGCACAGTGTGTTTCATGTAGAGTCATCTCCATCCAAAGACAGTTTTCGGAAGGGACATCCTGGGTTCGCCACTTCCATCCAGCCATGGTAGTGAATTGTATTCAGGAGTAGTAGAGTATGATCTTGTGATACAGTGTATGGGCCCGATTCATTACAAGAAAAATGGTTGGGGTTTTTCTTCTTTTCTGTTGGTTTTTCTTTTTTTTTTTCCCCTTTACAAATTTGCACAGCCCTCCTTTGCACGTGCCCCAGCCCAAAGCCCAGAGCACAGCACCATTGCCCCATGCTGGCCCAGTTCCTTCTTCTGCCCAGACGGAGCCAGAAAGTGCCCAGGCAATGCCCCTGCCCCATCTTGCTGCTGGCCTGCCCTGCCCCAGGCCGCAGGCCAGGCCCTGTGGCTGCTGCCCCTTCCGCAGCCCCACTGCGGGCAGCGTGGTGTTGTGTCCCTTCCGGCCACCTCCACGGTGACCTGGCCCCAGGTCCTGCCCTCACCACCGAGCACAGCGGCTCTGCAGCACCGGCACCCAGCCTGGCGCCGGGGCCTGCGTCTTGGTCTCCCAAGGAGACTGCGGCCTTTCCATTTCCAAACCCCCTCGGCTCTGGTGTGTGGGCACTAATGACCTCCGATGCTCCTGGGGTGGTGGTCCTGTGTCCTTGGAAGGAAACCTGCATGTTTGCTTAACAGCGGGAGCAGCCCACCGGGGGCAGTTAACCGCATGGGGGCTGCAACGGGGCCGCGGTGGCTGTGGGCAACTCCTGGCCCTGTCCCCTGCGCTGTCCGGTCTTCGCTTCCCTCTCCCCTTCTTTTCCTATTGCAGCTTGTGAGAACACGGCCACCAGTTTACCACGCTCGATCAAACAAGTTCTCTTATCTGTCACAGCAGCTATCTCCTACAATCAGCAAAAAGGGACATTTCCCTCCACTCGTGCTCAATGTCAGTCATAAATTCAGGCTCAGCCTAGCCGTTCAGTTGCGGGCAGGGTGAATGCAGCGATGCCTCTCGCAGTAAATCACATGCCCGGTCCACATCCCTGTGAGGAGGCGATAGCTGAGGTCTCTTGAGCTGATGAGGGGGTTTGGCCACATCCATTCACGTCAGGTGGGGCTGTGCTGCCGGATCCCTCGGCTGCTTTTGACAACCTCATCCATTCTTGTATTTTTTTTTAATGAATTGGGACCTGAGCCATGGAAAATGAGCAAACTTAAAAAGTTTGAGTGCTGCAAACTCCTCCTAGACAACTTCACTATCAATGTCACATTTCTTTTTAAATCCACCTGACATATTTTAAGTGTAAAACATTTTTGTCTTGTAAATGCTTTTTTTAAAATAAAATCATGTGGGAGGGGGGGACATTTTTATCTTGCATTTGACATGGGGGGGGATTAATTTGGAAGGAAAGTGAGACAGAAAAAAATGGGCAGGAGAGGATTTTTGTTCCTTCCTTTTGGGTTCATTGACAAGTCTGAGATTTTTCCAGTTTCCAACCTGTTGCCACCAACTATTCCTCCCTGATGACTGGAGACAAAAACGCTAAGGCCATAATCTCAGCCCGATCCCCGCTGCTCGGCACCAGCGGCAGCCGCGCACGCCTGTCCCAGGTGAGCCGTGCCGGCGCGGCGGGTCCGACGGGCACGCTTCGGCCCGCCGAGATGGCCGGCGGCGCCCAGCGCGGTGGGACAGCGCGGGGGCACGGCGCAAGGAGCCCCCTCCCCGGCCCCCGCCTCCGGCACATCTGGATTTCGGGCGCCAGTCCCGGCTTTGAGCCCCGTGCCCCGACAACCCCTTACTGTACTTTATACTTGCCAGTATAACGAATCTAGTAACGCGAGCTACTGACCTTGATGGTGAGTGTGAGCAGTTATGTTTTGTTGTTTTCTCTCTTGCTTGGTTGGGGCTGCTGTGAGAGAGGGTGTCTCTGAGGCATACTTTCCGGCCTCTCTTACACTCGGACGTGCACACCTCCTCTCAAACACTCTTCTGAGCGCTCTCAGCGGGAAGGTTTGTCCACACCTATTAATCCTCTCTCAGTGTCCAGCTTCTTGTTAGTAGCAGCTGGTTGCATGTTTTTTGCTTGTTCAGACGAAACGGTTCAAGAAACGACTCATATCAACTCTTGAGAAATGTCTCTATTTTTTTGTACACTTTCTTTCTTTTGATGTTTTTATTAATTTCCCTTACTTAAAAAACAAAACACTTGTTGTCCCCCGTAAAACATTTCACATCTCCCCTTGCCTGTTCTTAGAGTGTATGTATCTGTGGGACTGAACTAAATGCATGCACTGTAGTAGTCGTACTGGTAGCAGTAGATGTAGTTGTAGAACATGCATTGTTGAGTTGATATTATAGGTACCATCAACGTGAAATAGCGCGGCAGTTAAAAGCATAGCCTTGGTCTGATTGAAAGTGTAGGGCTATCAATAAAGCAGAGAGCTGCTAAAGGCTTGGATCCATAGTACCGTATTTGTTAAATCCCATTATCTGGAAGTTTAAATTGAACATGGCTGTAGGCAACCTACACCCTTCTGTACAAGAACCCGCACATGCTGTTATGTTGATAGTAAATTTGCTATATTTTTTTCAAATTAAAGTCCCTAGGAATTAAAATGCTGAGTATAACTATATTCTCCTATTTTTATTTTGTATTTAAAAGAATTTAAGATATTTTTTAAATCATTTTACAATCATGGTTTCTTCATCAGCCTGTTACTCGCCCATATTAGCCCATAGAATCATTCGTTAGCAGTTGTAGACCAGATGTGCCAAATGCAAATCACTCCATTTGGGTGTCTGTATAATACCATGTGTGTAAAGCAGCTTCCTGCAGACTGTCCTGAGCTGTAAAGCAATTGTTTTTAGGTCATAAACCTTAAATCTTGTTATGCAACAGAGACTCTAAGCTAGTGGCGGTTTGTATTCATTGCCATGTCACTGAGCTTAAGGGAACATTTTTCTATTAAGATTTAACATTTCATAAATATCGGCATTAGGAGTTTGAGACAAGTTCATCATCTTTGCCATTGAGCCAGCAAGCGTCTTTGCTTCTCATGCCCCGGTTTATGCACTAAACTTTTTAAATTCTTCCACAAATGCAGTTGTAGTCAGTAAGCTTCACAGATGGTAATTGAGATCCTGAATTAGGCTTTGCTTATTTGTTTAGTTTGTTGGTTGTCAGAAGGTACCCTGCTGGGATCAGACAGATACTGTATGGCACCGTCCCACCGCAGCCTCTCTCCTCCCTGGGCGCTCAGGCAATGCCCTGCAAACCGAGCGTGCTTTGAGCATGTTCCTGCTCCGCTGGGTACAGGCAATCTTAGGGCACTTATTTCAGCAAGTGCTTTAACAGGAAATAAAATATCCAGAATGGGCTTTCAAAATGTAATTAAGAGTTTGTATCCGCTCCTTACCTCTAATAGAACATGAAGTAAATCAACCAAACAACTGCTTGGATGGAGCCGACACAATGCAAGCCCATGCAAGGCAATCTGAGCCACCCAGATTACTTCCCTTATTGCCCCTGAGGAGCTGAACCACTCCTGCATCAAGGGGGAGAATAATTTCCCCCTTCAATCTCAATCTGCCAAGGAGACGGGAGGACCCACTGTTTAATGCGCGAGGCATATGATGAAGTGAGGAGTGTATCTAAAAGTTAGCAGAGCGACAAATTGCATGGGGTTTAGAAATCCTGGTCTTATACTTAAAGAAGGTGCTCTAAAAATTTAATCTTGTCGTTAGGCACCCATAGTGTTAGCAAATTACAGCCATAAAAAAGTGGGACCGCAGTCAGTCTGTGTGTGGAAGGAGCGGAGCTGGCGCCGGCACACAGAAGTGTCGGGAGGAGCGTTTCAGAGATCCAGTGATGAGCCAGTCTGGGATTTATACGGCCCATTGAGAGGACTCCCTTGTGGCTCAGCAGCTCAGATGGAACTACTCTCCTTCTTTTATTTTGCTATATAAAAGTACATAAAATTTAATCCCAGCTATGTAATCTCAAAAGCCAGAACCTAACAAGTGGACCACTTGGGAGCAGCAAGCAGGCTGAAATTTCTCACTCCATTGGAACAGCCTGTAATTATGTGACAGAGGCTGGCAACTGGAGCTCAGCACGGCTGATGCATCAAAAAATTAATGGCTGCATCAGATTTTATCTTTTGCTTATCTTCCTAGCAGAGGCAGTCAGCATTTGAGAGCATTGCAGGCGGTCAGGGTGGGAGGGGTAAGACAAAGAACCACGCACAGCTTTGTGCTCCGGTAATGGGTGAGCACAAAGACAAATGTCTCGTGTTAAACAGAGAAGAAGCCAGACTGCACTGAGACCTGTCTGAACAGTGAATATGCCATTCTCCTCCAGCCTGTGTAGCATGGCTACGTGAGAAGGGCAGTCGGCGTTTCCCTGGGTGCTTTTTGCTGGGGCTATTATAGCCCCCACTCCTGTTCATTCCAGAACTCAGGCTACCCACAAGCCTTGTTCGTCTTCTTTTACTCCAGGATGCCATTTCCTGGTTTTTTAAATCCTCGTGGGACTGAGCTTTCTAAAGGACAAAGTAGTAAATTCAGTAGATTTAAAACAATTTTGTGCCGCTGTTATTAGGCCTTGACCACCGCAGCGGTTGTCTCACAGGGCTCCTGGCTGAAGTCTATTGTGGTTTAAATACATCAGCTTTAATCAATAATTTTGTAATAGAAAATCTCGCGCACTTGATAAATCATCTCCAGTGCAATTAGTGACCACCTCTGAAGTGCAGACTTAAGTACAGCGTAAGTTAATCTTTCATGAATTTAGTGGCTAACTTTTAATAGTCTTTTCAATCAGGAGAATTATTTTCAGTGGGAAAAGGCTCCCTGGCAGAGCTCGTGCGGGACGCACGTCGTGCCCCGTGCAGCCCCGTGGCCGGGCAGGCTGTGCTGCAGCCCCTCCGAGCGCTGCGGTGGCCAAGTGGTGCCGTTTGGCTGTGTCTTCCCCAGTAGGAGCGGAGGGACAAAGCTCTCAGCCTCATAATTAAACTTTGTTCCACGCAAGATGCAGACGAGCCATTGTGAAGTTTGAAAGCGGGGCCTTCAGCGTGAGCTGACTGGTGCAATGAGGTACCGAAGCACACGAGCACGTCTCGTGCATTTTAATCACCGGCAGCGTAAAGTACTCGCTGAGCTGAGGAGCAACTCGCCTGGCTGGCAGCAGGCGCAGGCTGTTACCCATTAGTGGGACAACGGCTAAATGTGACACGGTGCACATTTTACAGACACACTATTGTGAGTATTTTCATGCTGATTCTCTCCCCAAATGTTTTAGAAGTAAATACATAATTACAGTTATATTTTTCCCTCTCTCCTTTCTGAGATAAAGTGAAAAAGACGCAGCGGCATTTTTCCTTGCAGCAGATGTTAGCATGCATCTGGCTCTGGATTAGCATGAGGAGTGTGGATCAGTAATTGCTGGAGAAGGCGAAATTGGTCTTCAGGTATATAAACTCGAGCTTTTTAAAAATAATCGATTCACACATCTGGGGCTTTTTAGAGGCATTTCCTGGTAGTTATAGCAAGAGCCCAGAGCTGTGTGCCATTGAGGGCTTCCAGGTGCCTGCAAAGGGGCCGCGGGTATTTGCTGCTGACAGATGAACCGGTGCCCTCGGCTCTCCGAGACATCGCATGGTAGGCACAGCGTCTCGCAGTTTCCTCAACCATGAGCTCATGCTTTCCTTTCCAGGGTGTTATTACCAAAAACCTGTGTCAGGCAGCCTTAGCCCTGTTGGTGCCCATAGCTTGTGTTTGCTGGCAGCTGGGGCATGGGTCAGGGAGGTCCTGCGCGGGGCATGAAGGCCAGGAATGTGCATGATTGCTGACACACATGTCCAAGCTCTCATTTTGGTGGGCAGAGCAGTGCCACTTTCTCCTTCCTCCCAGTGCTGGGCCTGGGCGTAAGGGAGCAGGATCAACAAAACAATTTCAAGCTAAACAAATGCAGCAGTGATGGGGAGGGTCTTCCCCTTGCCCATCCCAAGAGAGGCGTGCAAAGCAGTGCAGGCGTACAGGGGGGCACCTGTCTGACCAACAGAGTCTGGTGGAAACGTCTGTGCAGGCTCCTGGTGCAAACTCCATGGCACAAGAGGATCATGGCATGGGAGCACCAGGGTTCAACGCAGCCTCACACCTCACCTGCCGCCCGGCTGGCCCAGGGCTGCTGCCCCCACAGGCGTCCTCCCTGCGGGAAGGTGCCCCTGCCGCGCTGCCCTCCCCTGCAGCCGCATCAGGCAGCGGAACAAAGACCTGGTTTTGTTTTAATTTTCCTCCAGTATTGTCTGTTATTGTACAAAAGGCTTCAATTTAAAATTAACAGGAGTGATAGCCAGTTAATGTGTTACAGTGGGAGGCCGGAGTTTCTGTTGCTATGGCAATGGAGTTTGGCTCATTTGTTTTGTAGATGAGTAATTACTACGCAATTAGAGTAGGCTAAAAATAAAGGGGCCTTTTGTTCCCTGTTACTCATTAATATTAATAAAAGACCTGTCCGGGCTGTGGTAAACAATTAATGCAGATGTGGTTGCCCATGGTAAAAGTAGCAACAGATTTCACGTTACGCAGCGAGAGGTGAAGGCGCCAGCTTCTCTTAGCTTGGCTCTTGTTCATTTTAAATAGAAAAATTATTAGAGAGAGGTCTGCATTAGCACAGAATCGCAAGCTTTAGCCCTCATTTGCCAGCTGGATGGATGGTAATAAGTGTTAAAGCTTCATGCACAGGCACTGGCAGCACGTACAGTGCTGGGGCCGGGTCCCACAACGCAGCAAGAGCCCGTGGCCCAGGGCATGGAGAGAGGGGGCAGCAGCCACCGTGCTCAGGACAGGGACCTCCTCGATTGCCACAGCTGGGCACTGGAGCAGGGACCTCACCTGAAAACCCAAACACGTTGTGGTGGGGATACTGCTGCTGAAATGGCTCTGAGGCAGCCTGGTACAGACATCCAGTGCCAAAAGAGAGCAAGAGGAAACAATCCCAACCATTTCACGTGAAGTATGTAAAAATTAAACCACACCAGATTTTAAATTAACTGTAAAACCAGCTAAATTGGCGGAGAAACCTGTTGGGAAGATGGCTGACAGGACCGAGTGTCTCTACCTCTGTATTTCACATGCTGGTCTCCATGCAGCTGGTGAGCATCCCAGCCCACAGCATGGGGCCAGGGTGGTCCCTGCCCACCCAAGACCCCCGGTGCTCAGCACCTGAGCGAGAGGCGGTCGGTGCGGGGCAGCACAGGCACCCCAGGGCCCCGGCCCGGCATCCTCGAGCGACGTTTTCGGGGGGAGCGACTGCAGAAAAATGGAAACTGCCTCCCTCCCAAACTGTTTAACTAATGGAGGGAAACGTAGCACAGCCTTTGTAAGGTCGACATTTGTTTGTTGTTAAGGATCTAATTAGAAACATGAGAGGGAGCTGAATGGCTGCTTGCTCGGCTAATTAGCGACATGCACGAAGACCACTTTGAACTTCAAGGACACAAAGCTATTAGCGCTTACATCAAAAATGGATTAAACTTCTGTGCTTTTATAATGATTAAAGATGAGCTGCTCGAGAGGAAATCCTTTTGTAAGGCTGTGACAAGAGCTGGCTCCCTGATTGCAGCTTCTACAAGTGAAGCTTTGTGTGGCCTCCGTGTAGCGCTCGGCCCGGCGCGCGAGTGACACCGCTAACTTGCAATATGGAGAATATGATTAGGCAGTAAATATTGATTGCTCGCAAAAAAACTACAGCCAAGCTGGAAAGTGCATTTCTTTGTCCTGCTACATAAGTGCATGACTTAGAAAAGCTGGGCTTGAATACGTTGGATTTCACATCTTTTTTTTTTTTGGCAAATCAGTGCACATCAGCAGCTCTGGCTGATGCTTCAGGGGAGTTAAGTGCAGTCTTCAGCAGAACAGGTGCTGCTCACGTGCCTGCAGCGAGCACCAAGGGGACGGTGCTTGGTTTTTAAACACCTGCACCACTCGAATTTTTAGCTTACACCAGTCTGTTCAGACTGTGCAGCTCTGGCTCTCTGCTCGTCCACCATCGCTCAGAATTCGCTGTTTGTGTCCATGCCGAGTGCTCGGCCTCTGTACGGCGGTGGAGCAGAAGTCCCCGTGCCGTGCTGGCAGGAGAGTGCCAGAACGGAGGCAGGAACAGTCGCCACAAGTTCACAATTGTCATTATCACACCGACGTGTCCAGCTTGGTTCATAGCAGCTTGGATTGCTGCTAGCTGCGGGCCTGGGAAGTGTTAATAATTGTCACCAACACCGCGCGGTCTGGGAGGCGGCTGCCGCAAGGAGGGGTCAGGCGGTGCCCCCCTCCTGTGCTCTGCTCAGTTCCAGCTGTAATTGCCGAGCTTGGGAACCTGTTCACCACCCACTGCTTTTTGTCGTTATCCTTGCGATATTTTGATGTGTGAAGCCGTTTCCAAAGGGGCTGCAGAGACAGAACAACCTTTTAAAGTGTGACTGCAGATAGAAAATAACGTACAAATAGTACCTTGTTAAGGCAGATAGCAGCTCTCGGTGTCTCTTGGCCTCATCACCACTTACTTTGCTGATGAGCCCAACAGTTGTTTTATTTTGTTTGTTCCTGCAGGGCCGGGAGGGCTGCAGGCAGGGAGGGCTGCCCACCGCTGTGCCCCATCGCAGAGCTGTGATGAGAAGGCACAGAGCTGGCCCTTGGGGTTCCCAGAGGCAGGACTGACCTGGCTGTCCTAAGAAAAATGTCTCTGGCTTTCAGTACTGACAGGGGATCTCTGTCTGCCATGGGTTCTTGCAGAGAGGTGTTTGCTTTTCAAGTCTGCATGGAAAGAGCGCAAACGAAGCGCGGCACCGCGCAGGTCTCCGCAGGAGCCGTGCTGAACGGCGCCTCTAATTGTAACGCCGGGGTGATTTGCTTTTCTGGTTTGTCTCCCACTTTCTGTTTCAGGTAGTTGTGAGCTGTTTGTACATTGCTGCTCTCCAGAACGTCTGTGTGTTTCCAGCTCATTATTTCCGAGACATTTTTTAGTTTGAGCATTGATCTGAATTGGAGGTGTGCCGGGCGCGGTTAGCCTCAGACATGAAGTGGTGCTGTATGTAAATACAGCAGATATAGGACAGTGATGCTTCTGATAGTTCATCCTGACCACAAACAAACGTGTTTGTGCCTCTGGCAGGAGCTGTGTGCAGTGATTGGTATATAACAGAGGAGCCTAAACGTGAACATTTAGTTCTCAGTGCTGTGTCTCTGCACTCTCACAGTCTGAATGGCAAGCAAGAATCGCGAGCACCGACATCTTAATTCACACTGGCATTAATTTGTACATCGAGTCTCAGGTAAATCACCTCTGGGTAGTTAGCATCTCTGAGAAGCAAGGTACAAGCTCCTTAACTTCAGCTGTGGGTGCACAAAGAATTAGCTTTGGCCAAGCTGTCTGCTAGAGGAGAGCCGTGCTAGCTAACGACACGGCATTTGTAAGGCTCTAAGCACTAACGATTTAAGCTTTGCACACAGTGCTGGAGTTTCTCCGCAGTCCGTACTGTGGTGGTTATTTAAAGTATCAGCACCACACTGTGACTGCTGCTCCATTAGTCATGCACGGAGATGTGGCCATTGGTGCTCACGCTTCAGGACACACAGGATGCTCAGGAAATCAGGAGGGGAGCAATCTGCCCCGCACCAGTAGCCCCGGTGCTACTGTAATGTCCTCTGCAGCATTTACACTCGGGTTCTTGCAAAGACAGTACAGCAGGCTTGAATGCTTGGGTAACTCCTGGGGAAATTCCCAATTTCCAGACACTGCAGCACAGTGCCACAGAGGTTTGAGGAAGGCAGTAAAAGCGTCCTTTTAGGATGGCCAACTTAGTATCTCAGGGAATGCGGTGTAGTTACCCTAAAGCTACAGATGATATTCCTCCTGCAAAAAAGTGGGCAACCCCTCTTAAATCCAGTAGTCCCAAGTGAGTTAAATTACATGTCCCCAAGCACTGGTACAGCTCCTGTCCCAGCTGGGCTACCCGGGCCCCGTGGTTGGTTGTGTGCAGAGGACGGGGCCACAGCACACTCAGACAAGTGCTGTCCCCATGCCACTGGTGCCAGGAGGCTGTGCACCCTCATCTCCCGTGTGTGCCCTGCTGCTGGCCAAATGTCACCTCCCTGACCTGTCTGCCCCCACCCCGAGCCATACATCCCCCACCCCGATCCCCTTTCCATCTCCATCGCCGGCGTTAAGTGTTATTAGATTGTTTCCTCCTTCGAGCTAGAAGATGTTGTTGTGGAATGTTATATGAATTTTTCATAAAGATAAAAAACAGCCTAATCTTGTGAGCTTTGAGTCTTGGTAGTGGGTAATGGCTTTGATTTAAAGCATTTTGTCTTAATGATAGTTATATTGAAAATTTCCTGCTGCTTTCAAGCACGTGTTGTTATTATCATAAACATTGATGGTAGAAATGCCTGCCAAATTGTGCGTGGCTGTTTATGGTAGATGAGAGAGTCATCCAGAAATTAGAGCACTGGATCAACAAGTTGTCAAAAAGCCTGTTTGTGTGGAAAGGCACCGCCGGGGCTGGCGGAATGAAGCAGAGCAAGGAGAGCTTGGAGAAACAGCGTGCTGTGGGTGACCAGCACTGGGTGGAGGAAGAACTGTAGAAAATGCTGGGACGTCTCCTCCCGGTGGCAATTCCACACTGCTGGCACTGAACAATCCCTTCCACTTGGGTTGGTTTTTAAAATATTTTTTTTAAAGAGCCTCTTCCATTTGCTCCACTTGCAAAAACAAACAGATACACGCTTTTTAAATCAGAATATGTTCACGGGGGGTGCTTCGTTCTTCTCCTGCTCTTCACGCACGTCGCTCCGGTCTCCATGCCGTGCTCCACATCAGCACCTGCTCTGAGTAACACCTCCGCCAGCCTCTGTGGTTGGACTCTGCTGTAGCAATGCCAGTAGTAAATTAGCTCACCAGTGTTAATTGCTGCCTAGGGATAATGAGCCCTCCCCGGGAGGTGATTGATTGCCATTAGGCGGTTCTCTGGGAGCGCTGCTGTGGTGCTTACAGATGCACGGCTGGGGCGAGCGCGGGCGGTGGCGTGGGCCCAGATTTACAGCCCAGTGTCTGCAGGAGGGGATGGGGACCGGGACATCTGCGGGAGGGGATGGGGACACCTGCGGGAGGGGACGGGGACATCTGTGGGCGAGGAGAAGCTGCGGCGGCTCCAGCCGGCTCGCTTCGGCGCTCAGCTGCGCTCTCAGCTCCGAGATGCATTTCTGGCTGCGTTAACAGGGCACTATATTTCATCCTGAAGTATTCTGCCTCTTCTCAAGGAGGAAAGCCAGTAAATCATCTGGTGGTTTCTTTCAAACTTGAGATTTCCCTTGCCTGCGTGCAGTGGCGGGGAAGGCAGCCACGGATTTTGCACTGCTCATCACATTCCTTTTCACTAACTTGTGAAATGTTTGTGTGTTACATGCAAAAAAAAAGCACAAACGTGGTATTTCATATAGAACAGACTGCTCTACTGACCTCTTTTCCCACTGCTGCCACCTTGGGCTGACTTTGCTCAGGGGCTGAGCCCTCTTCCCGGGCTCGGTGGACGCCTGGTCTCTGCTCCAGCTGCCCAGGTCCAGGCGTGGCTGCTGGCTTGGTGCACAAACAGAGGATGTGTAGTGGCTTTGGATCAGCTCCTGAGTTAATCTGTCCTGAGGACAATAAATGCTAAGGGTTTTAATCACTTTGGGAAGCTTTGAGTGTATGTAAGTCTAGGTTCTGGTGCCGTTGGAGGGGGAGCAGGGTTGTAACTCAGTGCTGCATGTGGCTGTGTGCCAGAGCAGCGGTCCCTAGGCAGTGCCTCACAGCCCGGCGTGTATTTCCTGGCTTGCTTTTGAAACAGCGTAATTGAGGGGTGCTTAAGAGTGTTGTTTCGTTGCCATGGCTAATTCACTAAGCCCTGAGAGGATTGATCATAAGCCCAGGACCATGCAAGGTTTCTTTGTAGGCCAGTAATATCAAAATCCTTATATTTTTTTCTTCCTTCCCCTCCCTCTTTACCTCCATCATTTACAGCTGAATCGAGTTGCTCTGGGTGGGATTTCAGCATGCAACTTGTTGTGCTTTACCCATCTGCTCCCTCCCCTCCCGGAGAGGCGTTTGGATCCTGCTCAGCGCAATACACCACTTGCTAAGGCAAATGTCATAATGAATCCTGACTTAGAAATTTCTCAAGAGTTCATCGAAAGAGAGTTTATCTTTCAATAGTGACCTTTCTTGTTGAACGCGGATTAATGTACGAGCAAGGGCTGTTCTAACACGGCGCTTTGTAGGAGAAGGTGCTTAATAAGCGAGCTCCCACGAGCTCCGTCCCTGCTCCCAGCAGTGTTTGGAGCACCGAGCCTCCTGCCTCTCCGTCAGCCTGAGCTGCTAGCTTCGCTGTGGGCTCCAGCTGTTGGCTGCTTCACATAACTCACTTGTCTGAGTGGTGCGTTGAGAAGTACCTTACACGCATGTTAGGTGTGGATAAAGACAGCTCCGGCTCTGCTAAAGGGCGCCGAGACGAGTTAGTAATAAAATAGCCATGCTCATTGAAGCACTGTCTTGAGGTTATGGATGCATTTTAAAACTCTCTTCAAATTCCTATTCAGCTTGGCAGGAAGACGTGCAGGAGGTTCTCTGCCTGGGCAGAGAAGCCCCAGCAGTGCTCAAGGACTGGGTGCAGTGAATGTGCAGGGTTGCACCGAATGCATCCCAGAGAGGAGCTCCCGTGTGCAGGGTCACACACCTCTTGGACAGCTCCTGCTGCGATCGAGCTGACAGCAGGAGCTTGGTCCTGCAGATCTGTGTCTCCACGGTGTCTTCATTTTCCTTTGAGGACTGAAATGGTATCAGAGTCCGGAGGATTTTTGTTTTGTTTTCTGCTTTATGTTAGTCTCAGATTATTCACAGGTTTGTGTACAACAAATTTCTTTTCAGGCATTTCTTACCCGAATGCATCGCATTTTGTATGTTGGGAAAGTCGTTCAAGGTCCCTTTGCTGTTGTTTCAAAGCGCTCGTAAAACTGCCTCCAGCTCGAGGTGCGCTTCAGTGCAGCTATTGTGAGAAGACAAATATTTAGCAACTCGCCATGGCTGAGTGAATCGTTAAAATAAGGCTTTCTGAGGAGTGTTTAGTCTCCTGGTAATTATGAGAGCTTTTCTATTTCATGTATCGGGTCTGGAGCAAAGTGTCAGCTCCGTGAAAGCTTCCAGCCCTTCCTGTAAAGTTTTGCAAGCAGCTGTTTAGCAGGCGGTGCACAAAGCGGGCATCCTGCGCCCCCACGGAGCCGCTTGCAGAGAGCGGGGCGTTGGGCGTGCGTCTGTGCCGCGCGTTCTTCTGCAGTCACTTCTGTGATCATCAGTGTGTAGTGTTAAATTGATGCTCAGCGGATAGAAAATTGCCTTTTCCTTACATTACATACCCGCAATCAGAAGGACGTTTGAATAAACAGTCGCCAACTCATTCGGCATGTGTGACAGCCGGTCCTCCGGTGTTCTTGAAGATGTAAATGACAGTGGCTGGGCTGATTCGGAGGGACGGAGCACCTCTCTGGCTCCTTGCTGGTCTGTTTGCTCTTTCCCTTTAGTGAGGTTTCAGGACACGGCAGAGCGTGTCTCCTTGTCAGCTGTGCAGTTTTGCAGTTGCGAGTTAATGATGCAGAGATGCCGCAGCGTATGGATGGCTGATGAGCCCCAGCATCGATGCGGCTCGTCCCCATGCGGATCGCTGCTCCTGCCCGCAGCAGCACAGCGTCGGGCAGCCCCCAGCATCGTGCGGGCACCAGCCCTGGCTGCGTCCCACTCCTGGTCCCAGGCTGCAGCAGTGTTCACAGGGGTGTTCACTCACAGCATCCCCGCAGCCTTGCCCCACGCATCTTCAGTGGGGCTGGCTGCAGCACCCCACATTCCTGCTCACCGTAGTGCAAACCCAAGAGCAGCCTTTGTGTCACGCGTCTGCTGTGGGATGCCCAGCTCACCAGCCCTGCCCTCATTTCAGTACCGTTTTGAAACGCTCTAATATTTGATCACTGCATCTTGAAATTGAATCTTAAAGCATTATACAGGCGCATTCATGCCAGCCCCAACGTGCTGTTGCTGTTAGCGGGCTGTGGCAAAGAGAAATTTGGCCTTGCACCCCAACTTTGATTTTTAATTAAATCTCCCGTGCACCTCTAAATGAGAGCTGTGTGTTTTGGGGACTGTGTCTTCACATTACTGTCACGATTTGGACTTCTTCCCAGCAAACCATGCTGGGAAATTCATTGTCAATCATGGGGAGGCAACCACTCGCGCAGGGCAGAGCCATGCTGGCAGGGCAGCGCTGTCCCACCACTGTCCTGAGCTGGGGGCTGGCATTGCCTCCCCTGGCAGTAACAATGCTGTTGTCACCCTTTGCACCTCCTATTGACACACGTGTTGCTGTATAACAATTAAAAGCAGGTTGTAAACTGGCGATGCAGCCACCGGTCTTGCTGCTGCCACGTGTTACACGAGCACCCATGCCAGCCTTTGTGCACCCCATGCCCCACTAGCTGCACCCTGTGATTTGGGGCTGCTTTTCTAACGTTTGGTGCTTCTGTTGACATTCCAGACCACGGCTGTCACCAGCTGGTCTTGCCCTCTACCTTCTGGTCTCCTTGGTCTCTTAAAAAATGTGTGTCCTTACGTCCTTCTTGCCCGAGGTGCTGGGCACATCCTTCCCCGCAGCGGCCGTGTCCCTCTTGGAGGCTCGTGGCTTTGCACAGGCGGCCATGCGGGGCTTTCTGTGTGACTGGGCAGTGAAACCCGCATCCATTTTGTTGAAACAGGAGGAAGAAAAGGGGAAAAAAAGTGCTAGCTTATAGTAATAAAGGGCTTTTGAACATCTCAGCTGGATATTTTTCTTCATGAGTGAGAAGGCCAAATGTTATCTTGACATTTAATCTTTAATAATAAAAAAATGGTACTTTGTTTGCCAGTGAATTCCAAAATAATCTGTTTACTCTCTCATGCCTTATTTCATTTAACTTGCTAGCTAAGATGACCTACTTACTTTCCCCTGCTACCACTTTAGAGCCACAGAAAATCATTTATTTTGCAAAATTTACTTTCCTGTTGCTGCAGAGCCAACAGTTGCCATTTTGATGGGTTTTGGAGTAGTTAATCTGTTCATTTGAGAAACGCGTGCCTCCTGCGTGGTCAGCGCGGTGGGGACGGTCGGAGGGCTGGTGGCAGCTCAGCCCCAGCAAGGTGCCGGCCTCAGCTCAGCTCTGGGCTGGCCGCTGGCCCCCAGTTCTCATTCACGTTCTGCAGCTGGTAAGGCAGGTCTGTTCCAAAGCTCACTTTGTGTCTTGGAAAGAGCTCACCAGGAGCACCGTCCTCCCTCGCGCTGCTCCTGCTGGGTGAGCAGGGCTTGTCCCCAGGCTGGTGTTCAGCCCCAGTAAACCCCAGCAGTTGATCGGCTTGGTGCTGAGCTGCAGGCTAGGGGCAGGAGATTATTGCAGGCTATCAAACTTTATAAACCCTTTTAGTGCCTAATGGAGATAGGCAGAGAGCTGCGGCCGGGGGAGAAGGCTGAGCAAGTCTTGGTGCAGGCTTGAGCGTGGAGGTGAAGGTGCCTGCTTACAACCACGAGCACAGCTCGGGCAAGCTCACAGGGACACGGTGGCTGTGAGGTAGGGCTGGCCGTGTCCTGCCAGCAGCAGCAGACCTGTTTGTGCCGCGTTTAGAATGGTTTTGCGTGCCCTGCTAGTCAGTGTCAGCTGTGAGGACATGGCCAGAGCCTGGGCAGGCTGCAGCAGCGCTGCCGGTGCGACCAGGCCTCTCTCCCCCTGTACCTGCAGCACCTCGTGCAGCCGGGGCAGCCACGGGGCCCTGGGGCCTGGCAGTAGTATTGGGGTGCAGGGTGTGGGGTATGGGATGAGGGGTGCAGGGTGTGGGGTGCAGGGTGCAGGCCGAGGGGCCGCCAGCACGGCATGGGGGTAGCTCCAGCTTCCAGCAGCCATCCCCATCAGCTCTCCCCAGCCCGCTGACTTTTGTTTTGCATTGAAACCTCTTTCTCATAAATTTTACATCCAAGAGCAACCGTGAGAAATGCCAGAAGCCTGATCATCTAACATGCTTTAATACCTAAATTTATTCTTTAGTATCATTCTTATTTACATTGTTTTTCTGTCTCAAAAAAAAAATTACAAAGGGAGGAAAAAAATAAAATTTTCTTTTACTTCCACGTTAGGAGGTGAGTTGTCATACACCCTCTGGAATTCTTTTTTGCTTTTGATCTTTATTTATTTGTTTAATTTTGGTTGATGTCCCAAGCATGGTTTTGGAGACGAAGGTAGGTCTTCGCTCTCCAAATCAAAAGGAAAAAAAATCAATAAACAAAACAACACTCTCCTTGCTCATATATTAAAAAAAAAATCCAAACTGTTCCATTCCATACCATTAAAAACAAACAACAACAAAAAACTATTGAACTATTTCTACAGCTTACCAATTTAAAAGGGCGGGTTTTTTTTCAAAAGTATCGAATGGATCCAAAAATGATTTTACTAGAAGTGATTGAAGTTATTTGCTGTCAACATTTTAATATCAATATTACCACAATGTGTAGTCTCAAATTAGTTCCTTTGTAGTTTGCATGGGATGTGAATGCTGTCTCGGCGTGCCCAGACCTAGAGAACTTGTTACTACTGCATGAGCATCAAGTCAGATGTTGAAAAATATCTATTATATTTTGTGATAATTTGGTGAAAATGAGCACCTCCAGTCTCTGGTTGCAGTAGTGTGTTGAATGATTGTTCTTTTTTTTTTTATATATATTCATATATATATTTTGGAGCTCTAAGCTTCGTAGTAGTACGGGCTGACTATTATTCAGTACTTGCTCTCCTATCGCATGGCCTTGGTTAAGTGTTAGAAGTTGGGCCTAGGCTGTTTATTCTGGTGTTTGGCTTTGTAATAACGGTGCATGCCCGGCGTCTGGCCTCATACCCAGCTTTATTCTCTGCACACCAGTCTTGAATAGCTACAGTGCTCAACCGAATTTTGGCGCACCCGCTTCCCCGGCAGGCTCCAACCCAGCCCGGCCCGGAGGCTTCCCCGGGGCCAACAGCCCCGGGCCCGTCGCAGACCTCTACGGCACGGCCAGCCAGGACTCCGGCGTCGGCAACTACATAAGCGCTGCCAGCCCACAGCCGGGCTCCGGCTTCGGCCATGGGATCGCCGTAAGTACCACGCGCTGCGGCCCCTGTGTGCCAGCCAGGGTGGGATGGGGTCGTTATTTAGTGACGTTAAGGGAGTTTTGTTTGGTTTTTTAAACTATTAAGTGATGGAGTGGGTAGCGCATCACCCCCGTAGCCTCTGCCGCTGTGCTTAACCCGCTGCGGTTGCTGACAGGCTTGGTGCAGAGCTGCACACTGTTGCCCCAGAGCCGCTGGAGTTGCAAACCGGATTGGTAACGCTCGTCTGACGCCTTCTGTGGTCCTGACGTGGCTTATTTTAAAAAGACACATTTAATAATTATGGCCTTCCAAGCTTCTGCTTATCCAGATGGTCTTCACATCACTTGAACGGCCCGCTGAGGCTGATGTGCCAAGGCAGTGTACCAAGCCTCTGCTCCCACCCGCAGGGGGACAAGGAGGGACACCAGTCCTGCCCGTGTCCCACAGGGGTCACAATGTCCCACTGGTGGCACGGGACTGTCCGGGCTTGGAGCTTCCAGCCTCTGCCATTGCGGCGTCAGTGTGGAGCTGGGGGCATGTTAGTGTGGGAGGTGGGCGCTGCCTCACCCCCAGGCATCTTCAGGCCAGTTACGGTGTCACTAACAGTCCTTAAAATTTGCAGGTTGCAAGTAAGTCACTTGTGTTGTGTTGTCATGTCATTGGAAACGTATTTCTGTAATGCTGCGTGGTTCTGAAGGCTCACTAATTATGGGCGATGGAAATTTGCTTAACAAAGCTGCATGCTGTTTTTCAGATTGCACTGTTTTACCTGTGTGTGTTAGCATGAATGTGGTTGAACTGCTTTAGTGGCTGTCAGTCTCTGAAACAGAAAACCAGCAAATTAAGTTGTTTTACTTTTTCCTGGTAAAATGCTGAGAATTTTTTTCCTCTTGTAAGGTAAACATGTCAAAGTACAGAGAACTCCCCCGAGATTCCTCTAGCTAAACAGAGAATTTTGTCCTTTCACCAAATTGGATGAAATGGGGGAGTGGGAGCATAGTGCAGACAAAATTCCTGAAACTGTGTTATTTTTATTGCATAAACTGCTGGTACCCAAAAAGCCAAAACAGCCTGCTGCCCTCCACTTGTGCCCTCGTGCTCTGCATTCCTGCCCTGGTCCTGCTCCTCACATGGACACACAAAGGACCTGACAGCCCCCTTGGATCCATTCTCATACAAAATGTGCAATATTATTACACCAATTTAAACTGCCACTTCCAAGACCCTTATTTCCATTTTTCGCTTGATGAAAAAGACCTGTTTGTTCTGGAAAACTTGGTCACTTTGACCTCAGTGACACCCTGATCTTTCAAGTAATGAGATGCACAATAAAAGCTGTGATATCCTGATTTGTCTGCACTAATACTTCAAAGACTGATTTTGTATTTGACTTGCAGATTGGCAGCCTCTTAATTTCTCCTATCCCCCAATAACTGCAAAGAGTCCAGTAGCCCTTTTTTTACATATATATTTATTTAACACTCTCCATTTACTAACCCTGGTTTAAAAACAAAAAAGGGAAAACCCTAAGTTTATTTTTGTAACCGGGGGAATGAGAAGATGATGGTCTTGGAAAGGTAACCAGAGTTCAGAACATGGAGTCGTTAGTGACCAGAACAACTTTTGGAAATACATATTCATGCTGGCAACACAGTCTTTCAAGTCCTTTGATAATTTCTTGCCAAAAATTAATAATCATCTGTTCCCATGTATAGAGCACTGATGAACTTAACAATTGTACAATTTTAGGGACCTTTGATTGCAACGGCTTTTACAAATGGATACCATTGAAACGTTACACATGGTTGGTTGCCATCTCACTTGGAGGTATTACAGTATATACCATTTGTACTTTGTGCTAAACTACCATTTCCCTTATATTTACTTTAAGTGAACAATTCTTTTATCTTCATTTTGTCTTTCCTTGGCCTTTAATCATTCCTTTCTGTGATTTATTTTATTTAAATCAATCTCATGGGTTGGAAACTGGAAGGCAGATCGGGAGCTAGAACCCAGCAAAGATACGTTTTCATAGTCATGACACTTTGTGCAATGATTTGGAGACTTCAAAACCCCACAGAAATAAACGGTGATCCCAAAAAACCTTTGGGGAAGCAATCAAGTGCCAGTTGACAGCATCATGGTCAGGGTTATAGATTCGCTATGAATGCACTCATCTAAAAATAGACGAGCCCCACTGCTTTATTACAGAGAAACCATCATTCTTAATTAAGTGCTGTACCAAATATTACAGCTAAAAGATAACATTGTAACTAGTAACCATAGAGCAATTATCAAGATTAAAAAAAAATTAAAGCTAAGCAAATTAAATTAAAGACATTACCTGAGTAATGCATCCTTGGATCACTGCCAGTTTCCTACCCTTTGAACTAAGCTCGAGTTAATTAAATGTTTAATTTTTTTATTATTTTTTTGGCCTTTGGTATATTCATCTTTGCAAACAAATAGTCTTACACTGAGAATAGCATAGATTAGAAAAGTCAGTCAATGAAAACTAGAAGGTATGCCCATGAAACCACGGAAGTTCACCATTAGAGCTCTTGTTGCAGACACACAAATGTAATATATGTGACAACCTTAATTTCTCTGTCTTTAGCCCAGCACTACCTGATCAATTTCACATTCAAAATCAGCGTATGAATTAGGACTACAGTTAGTCAAGGGACTGGAATCTGTGGAAAATGTTCAGAGGCTTTAAATAATACAAAAATAAATTTAAAAATAGATGTATAGTTAAATACTAGTGAATAAAGGGGTTTGCTATTTACTCTTCATCTACTCATAAACACACAAGATTACCTGAAATTGTTTTATGAATTGATTCAGTGCACCAAGTAGCATTTCTTATGGGAAAGCAAAAAAAAATGCATAAACACTCTTGCTTTAATCCCGGTTATTATTTGTACGTATCAGTGTGCATTCTCAGGTCGATTTGTCAGAATCCTTCATGTTTTCTGGGCCACCAGCCTGTGTAATAACAAGGTGGTACACAAAGCATGCTAGAGGTTTGAGCAGAACATCATAATTCAAACTAATAATGCTGCAGTGAAGGCAGTGCTCATCAGATTAATATATTGTAATCATTTTACACTTACCACAACACATCAAATTGTAACCATCATTTACTGGCCAGTATTAAAACTCAAGCCATTAATGACTTAAAAACAGAAAGTGCTTTTAATGTTGCTCATTACTAATTGAAATAGATTTTGAGTGGAGGAAATGAGCCTTGTTATTAATTCCTCCAGGACCACCGGGTTTGAAGTTACCGCCGTGGTGCAGCGCTCAGCGTTGGGGCAGCTTTGGGCAGTGACCCCAGGGACACGGCCAGCACGGGCACCTCGCTGCAGCTGCCCGAAGCCCCTAATATTTATTTCCAACCCTATGGCTGCAGCATGCCCACACAAATATAATAAAACAGAAAAAACATAACACTCATTTTACAGGAGCCTTGTAAATTCGGGGCGCGATGCCCGAGGAACACCTTGTGTTCTTCCAGTGCATCGAGTCGTGTTTGATCGCCACGAAGCCCGGCTGGTGCTGACAGAGCCCGGCCACAGGAGCACAGGGCATGGGTGCTGGGGACGGGGAGGTGCAGGGTAGGAAGGAGAAGTGGTGGCGTTGTGCTCCGCCACTCTGGAGCCGTGGCCTGTGCCTGCAGCGTGGCCAGGACGGCGCCGAGCAGGGCAGCGCCTGAGCACCGTGGTCGGGTCTCAAAACCTCCACTGACCATCCTCTCCTCTGTGTCCTGTGTGTGCTCCTCTCCTTTCAGAGCCTATCTGGATGTCCGGGCAAGACAGGGCGAAGTTTCTGAGTGGTCCCATGTTTAGGTGATATCATCAGACTTTGAGCACTACATCATCACCAATAACAAACAAACTGGAGGTGGCACTCGAAGGACTTAGGTTGTTTAAAATCTCTCTCATCATCTCATGAATCTGCTGTACTATAAAAACAACAGCTTTTAAAAGTATGTATATAAAATCCATTTCTTGTTCGTTTTATTTTCTCGATGGGTTCCCCCCCTTTTTAAACCTATCCAACCCACGTTTTTTCGTAGCGTTTTGACATAGCCTCGTAGCCACGTAGACCTAATTCTTTGTGTATCTCGTAGGAGCCTAACCATAGCCTAGCTGTTTATATTAAGGGTTTTCTTTCGTTTCCTTTTCCCCCCACCCCTCTCTCCGTGTTCCTCCCGTTCTCCGTAGTCGTTGTTGCTTACAGGACGCTGAGGCGGCGCCGCGGGTCTCAGCGGGTGGCACCAGTTCTGGCACCGTAGACCTGGGCGGGTGGCAGCGCCGCGGCGGCGGGCTGGGCGCTGCCGGGGCACGGCGGGCGCGGGCACGCGCTCCGGCAGCGGGTTCCCTAGCCCCTCTTTTCGTTTGTGACGTGTCTTCGTTCACCTGATTCTATCTATTTTCGGCAATAAGGCAAGGACGGCAGACTTTGGCGCGTCCTTTTTCTATAAGTGCTTTTTTTTGTTGAAAGAGGTGATATAAGGTTTTTTGAAATTGTGAATTCTGAAAAAAAAAAAAAAAATACTGTAAATACAATTCCATTAACTACATATAAACTATTAAGAAAGAGAAATACAAACTATTTTTGTGATGGAGTCAGTCTGAGGCAGTTTCTCTATTAAAATGGAAGAAAAAAAAAAAAGTAAAGTTTTAACCGTGTAGACCAACTGCCAGAGCTGGCCCACCAGCGTTAGACTAACACTGTTTCGCTTGCTCTGTAGGTGTGGTAGACCTTCGAACTGTCCTAGCGTCATACCAGCATACTATCTAGTCATACGTGCACAGCTTACCAAGTAACAGTCTCGTTGTATTTTTAATTTAAAAACTGCTTTTCCCAAGACTGAAAAAGAAGCTACGGTTTTACTATTTAACGCATTTAAGGTTCAAAGCACACCTGTTCTTAGTTGTCGTTTCGAATTAGATCCACTTGCTGTCCAGTCATTTCAGCTGCTCCGAGCGCCCTGCGAAGCCCGGGGAGGAGAGGGCTCCCCGTCCCAGGGAGCTGCAGGCGGAGCGGTGGTAGAGCTTGCATCGTTACCTTTTTTATCCATTACTTTTCTGTATTAACGAATTAGGAAAGCGACTTTGTTTTTTGGGAATACCTCAGTGCTACAAGTTTCACCCTAGAAGCAACGGAAGATTTTAATTTATTGTAGTTGTAAACAGAATTTTAAAAAAATAAAGTATAAAACATCATTGCACTGTGACTGGTAGGGGAAAAACTGACAGTTTCCTATTTGCACATGTTTAATATTTGGCTGTTATATATATGGTCCTCTGTTGGGGGAGGAAACTTATGAAGGATATTTTTTAATTTAATTTTTTTAATATTGGTAAATAGGCCTGCAACAGCAAACTAGAAGTACAACATGGTAGGTGGCATTAAGAACATACTGTAGTGTGGATATATTTCTTCTTTTTTTAACGTAATATTGACAAGTTTTATTAATATTTTTTTAAATTGTTACGTTTATAAATTTGGTACTTTAGGTACAGCCAGTATAAGACACTGAATGCGACATTTGTTAAAAAGAGCTGCTGCACTCCTATTTTTGTAAATTTTACTAACAAGTAGACTAATGTAGACGTTCAATAGACAAGGTAGAGCAAGGCATCTTTAACAAAAACAAGGCACCATACTGCTAACCGAAAGGAGAAAACCTTGTTTTTCTTATTTTTAAAAAAAAAGAATCATGCTTTTTTGTGTAATATTTTAGGTTTTTTTCTTATTTCAGAACAACCAGGTTTAAGCAAAATGCTGGACGCTTTTTAAATATTGAGACTTGATCAAGTAATAAAGTAAATAAAACAATTCTTTAAAAAATAAAAACTAAAAAAAACAACAAACCAAATTCCCTGAAATTCAATGTATAATCAGGGAATTTTTTATTGATATTTTGTCAATGTTGATGATGTACTGTACTACCAGTTGGTTTTCCTCTCCATTCCCTATCACCTCATAGAATATTCTTTGTTGATCATTGTTGTATGTTAATAGTGTATAAAATGGCTATCTTGTAAGAGTGCTGTCCTGATGCTAGTGTAGTGAATTTTTCCCCCCCTCTTTCTCTCTTCCTCTTCTAGTACATATTGGTAGGTGTATCGTAATTAAGGTTAAAAATTTAGATGTAGTTATTCAGATTTAGGACCAGTAAGGATAGAACTTTCTCTTATTTAAGAAAAAAAATGCTAATAATTTTGGGAAGGTTTTCCTTTTTTTTTTTTTCTTTTCCTGTTTGTTTTTTTTTTCTTTTTTCTTTTTTTTTTTTCTTTTCTTTTGCTGATCTGATGCGGTTTCAACTAACCAAAGGTCTCACAATGTTAAAAATGCTGGCAAACTCTTAAGGCATTTTGTAGATCCCCACCCTTGACTTTGAAAAGGGGATGTGCCATACTACCTTAAATGCTAATGCTAGATATGCAAAACTGGATTTTTTTAATTTATTTTTTAAAAGAGGGAGGCACGGTATATTAAAACGATTTTACTAAGAGAAAAAAATATTTTTTTAAGAATGCTCAGAAGAAATTGCTAATCTGTGTGAATATGTTTTAGATGTTTATATACCTTTTGAAAAGTCCCAGTGGCCCATAGCACAAATGTCGTGGAATCCGATATGTTTTGATGTGGCTACCTAGACTAAGGTTCACATTAGTCCCCCACTCATCTAGAAGTCCATTTCAAAGGGGTTTTTGTTCGTTCGTTTGTTTGGGGGTTTTCTGTAACTTTTCTGCACAAAGGCTCAGCTACATCTTTATTTTAGTCAAGCACAGGGAGCGAACGCGCAGTTACGGCAGATATTGCCCTTTTCTTTCCAAACAGCTCGTACAGAACTGCTACCCCCAGAGTGACCAAAAAGAGAGATTTCTATCTAGCTGTGCAAAATGGGCACCGAAAATACCTCCCCCTGAGAGCGGTCAGTGGCGGGGAAGCAGGTTTTCCCCCGTCGCACGCCTCCCGCAGCGCTGGGTGCTGTGCTGGCCGTGCCGTGGGACAATTTTTCTTAACCAAACACAATGCCAATTTTGAAAGGAATTGCAGAAATCCAAAAGAATTCAGTTACCCTCCCCCACCAAAAAAAGAAGAAAAAAAAAAAGAAAAAAAAAGTCATTTGTGATTGGCTTGATTAAAATGAAGCCTGATCTGTCCCTTTTTTTGTTTCTTACACTTCATAAATGTTCATTTTGAGTTGAATTTGTAGCTTGGACTTTAAGGTAGCATGGCTCTCTTGCTGTAAGTTTTTTGGGTTTTGTTTTTTTTTTCATTGTACAGCAGCATTCAGCTGGTGAATGTTACACATCTTGCTAGACTAGTTGAACCATTGGGTAATTGTTGGTAATAACGACCTGAAAGGTGTTCAGATTTCTTTTCTTCCCTCCCCTGCTCTGAAACCTCTGATGCTGTTTTCATCTTTAGTGTGAATGAGGGCTAGTGACTCCAGCCACAGTTACCTTCCTGTTTCGTTTTTGCCATTCACTCAATGCAACATAATCAATAATAAAGCAATATAGTTTACTACATTTTTACTGAAGGCCAGCCATGGTTATGTATGATATTGCATATGAAACTGTTTACAAAAAAAAAAAAAAACACTAACTCATAGCTGTCTTTTATGCTATGGATATGTCTCTTGGGTGGAATTTTTTGAATTTATTTTTTTTTTAGTTTAGTTTTGTTTGTTTGTTTGTTTTTAAGCAAAATAGTTTAAACAGAAAACTGAAGTTAGTGTAAGTTTAAGAGACAGGATGCATTGAAGACACACCGGCAGATCCTGGGGTCTGCGCACATACACTGTAGAGTTTCATACGTACAGAATCGAATTCAAACCCATTTTTGTGTGTGAACACTACGTGAGGAGATTCTGTAAGCTAAGCAATACTTTAATACTGTAATAAAAATTACCAAAAATAATAAAAAATAAGTAGTTTGAGAGAGTAAATCTACGTGATCGGTTCTCAGTTACCAAACAATCCGAATGTATCGTCTTGAGAGAATTTCATTTCAGATCAGTGTAAAAATCCAAGCAGCCTGGCGGAGAAGCAGGACTCACCCGTGCTATACAGCTCTGTATTCTGTACATACTCGTAACACCAAGCGTGGGATCTGTGTGTCGCGTTGACCGTAGTGGGTAGCAAATTAAGTCATTCTCTGTTGTACAAGGTCTGAACTCCATCAGTACTAGAATGCAAGTCTAAGCATTTCAGGTGGTCATAAATGTACCTAAATAAACTATGGCACAGTGGCAAGCCTAGCCCTTCCTTTTATACTTTAGTATGAACTGATGAGAACTTTGGTAGTGACTTTTTTTTTATATATATACATATATATATGTATCTATATATATCAAGCATCTTTCAGGTCTCTGTGTATGGCTTTCTAAAGCCCTGTTGTAAAATACTATGTGGATGGGGGTCTCTCACATCACAGATGTGGAAAGTATAATTTTATATTTGTATTTTCAAATAAATAAGTTTGTGAAAGGTTTCCATCCTCTACTGTGGTCCAGAAATCAATGTGTTTGTCTGACAAAAAATACAATAAACTGTTTTGAACAGACCTGCGAGTCCCTTTTATTTGGAGCAGGGGGGAAGTGTTTGTTCCTGAGGGGAAACCAGCACATGGCCCCGTTGCCCCTGCCCTCGGGGTCCCCATCCAGGGGTGATCTTGTCCTTCCCTCCGATGGGCAGATTGCAGCATTTCCACGGCATTTTCCTGTGCTGCCGACGCCGCGGGCACGCCTGTGCACACACATCTGGTGAGGGTAACGCAACGAGGGCAGCATTAGCCAGCTTCGTTAGCGAGGGCAAATGGCTCAGCTGCGCAGGTGATGCTGTGACACCTCCCTGTCCTCCCCCCATGTCGAATACAAACCTTACCGATGCTGGAATAAAGCACACGGCTCGGGAAGCCGAACGCAGCTTTCCTCCTCCTGCAGGTGGGGCTGCCCAAGGGGGGTCCCTCCCCCATGCACAGCCTTGGGGAATAAAATCTTTAAATGCCATTGGAGAGCTTTTAACCAAGGAGGGGCATGTGCCCCAGTGAAGAAGAGCAAATTGGGGTGGTTTGTTTCTGAACCATTTTTCCTACCCGGCAGGCAGGACCCAGCCACCTCTGGTGCTGAGATCTTACTTGCAATAGGGATGAGAGGGAGGGAATAAAAGCCTTACGGGGAGGGAAGGGGCAAACATTACCCAGAAAGAGCTCAGGGGTGCCAACCTGGCGTCGCGGGGATGCACATCCTGCACCAGCATCGGCCGTGGAGGTGGGCACGGGGCGGGCTGGTCCCGGGGGAGCAATCAGCACATCGGCCCCGCCGCGGGCCCGGCGGTTAGTGGAGCTCCAAGGGAAAAATTAGATTAGAAGAACAAATGAAAATAATTTAGGAAGTACTGTTTATGTGCAGTGGAAGGAGCTTCCACGGCGAGGGCTGCAGGAAACGATTTGACTTCCATCCAGAAGAAAAGGAGCGCAGGTCTGGAGTACATTAGTGTGGTGGGAGGCCGGGAATAGCAGCCACTTAACCCTGTCATTCAGCAAACATTAGTGAATTATGAGTGTATTATACGTTGGGTTGTGTGTTTTGCGAAATGCCCGGAGGCCCACTATATCTGCGCTAAAATGTTAGTGGGGGTCTCTGTCAAAATGTAAATTTTTATACCAACTCCGGAATAAAAATAAGATTTCGTGTTCGCCTCCCAGCTACTGAAATCAAATTGCAGCCAAAATCAGAGTTGTAAAATAAGCAAAAATTTCCCTTCCCTGTCAAATTAGTGCCCCGATAAAGAAAACAAGAGACATAAACATGATTTACGGCCTTTTCCTCAAGCCGTAAACATTTACAGCCCGTAGCACTGGGGTCTGCGTGGCAGCCGGGCTCCGGAGCTGTGCCGTGTCACCGTGCCCATCCCAGTGCTCTGTAGCTGTGCGGTGTCACCATGCCCATCCCGGCGCTGCCCCATCCACGGGACCCCCGGCGCAGGGACCCCCCCCTCACCGCTGCTGGGCACAGGCAGCTCCAGGGGCGCTGCCACCGCTCCCTGCGGGCTGCGGCTCAGCAACAGAAGCCAAGGCAGCGCTTATTAATTATGAGCTTAAGCACTTCCCTTCATGGCTATTTACAAGGGCCGCCTCGTTGTTAATAAGGAATAATACAAAGGAACGGGCTTTTAAAGCTCATTTGTTCCGCGGGACGCTGATCCGCTGCCAGCTGGGAGCCCCACAGTGTGCCCCAGGAGGGCTGGGGCTGTGGTTAAGGGGACAGATTCCCCTCCAAACCCCAAACCATTCTGCTCCCAACTATGTGAGGTGTCATAAGGCATCACCAATTACACCAGGATCCTCATTGCAAGCCTGCTGGGGCTGCAGCTTTCAGCTGGTCTCAAGGTGCTGTCAGGGGAGATGCTCGCAATCCTCAGCTCTTTGCGGAGGGCACGGACGCTGCCTTCATCCCCAGGGCTGCCTAGCCAGGTTTCCTGCTCTTTACTTAGGGCTGCAATTAGCAGCAGGGCAGGCTCCCATGAGCTGATGCCTGGGCTTTCTCCAGGAGCCGGGGTGGTGGCGGTGGCAGCAGCGGTGGCAGCAGCGGTGGCCATCCCTCGCCCCGCCACCACTGCGCGCTAATTGCCGTGACATATTGAGTGGCACTCGCCTGGGGAGCGAGCGAGAGGAGCCCGCACATCGCTCCCGCTCAGTAATAATTACTGATTAAAAACTAGTTAAAAAGGCAATGAAGACCGAGACGTGCATTAACCGAACGACCCCCGTCTCGAGCCAGCCGTGGAGAGACGGCAGCGATTACAAAACCATCGCTTAAAACAGCCCCAAACATGGAGGGTGGCTTGGGTTCTCCCAGCTTTATTGTACGGCTCTCCCAGTGCTCCAAAATCCCATTTCCCATCAGGGTATCATTGGGGGAATGGGTCCTGCAGAGCCATGAAGACCACGGCTGCTTTTACCCTATACAGTTTCAGTTTTAATGTCATGATTTCCTAAACAGGGAGGGTCTCTGGCTGTGCACATGGAGGAGCACAGAGAAGTGGGGATGGGGAGTGTAGGGAGGGCCCCCCGCCCGCCCCAGCTGGTCTTCTTGGATAGAAAACTCTTTCCACCCCTGCTCTGCCTGAGATCCAGCACCACGAACTGCTTCATAAGGGCCCTGTTTTCCAAAAGGAGTCTGAATAAAAGTGTTTTTCCTTTCCGGTTACTGCACTTCACTCGCAGCTCCTGACAGCTTTGAAAATGGCTCCAATTGAAATCATCATTTCATATTGATTTTGGGTTTTTTCTTCCCTCCCCTGACAGCTTTGCACTGAAGGTGTTTTCAAGTGTTACTGAAATAGAAAGCTAAATTTCCCCTTAAAGCCTGCCTTTTCGGCTGCTCTGGCGCTCTCTCACTCATATGCTCTGGGTATCCCCACACCCCACTGCAGGGGTCAGAGCTTGGGGCCAGCCACTGCTCCTCTAATCCTGATCCCATTCCAATTTTCTACTCCCCAATGCACAGGCTCCTTTGTTCGAGGGCTTATTTTTCACAGGCAGCTGGGGCTGCACCCTGGGAATGTGCTGTGGCAGTGGGATGGGATGGGATGGGATGGGATGGGATGGAACGGGACGGGATGGGGCCATCCCACATCCCAGGTCCGCAGCTTTGGTGCATCACGCCACAACTCAGCCCGCACTGAGGGCTGGGCTCCTTTGCACCTGGCTTTTCCAAGCATGCCAGAGCAGGGCTGGGCACTGCTTGTGTGTAAAGAGTGGCTGGGAAAGTGGGGCACTGGTGCAACGTAAACAGCAGCAAGAGTAATAAGCATGAGACAGCATGTACCTCTGTCTTTTTATGCCTGCATTTGAGCCACTAATAAAAATGCTTAGGATTTGTACAGGATTTCTCATCTTCAAAGCGCGGCAGTATTGTGTTCTTCCTCAGCCCCTTTCATCCAAAGATCCAAGCGCTTTCTACCATCATGTCACCACCTTTTGATAGGTGGGGAATACCTCTCTTTTATCTTGAAAGAGCAAACCTGAATGGGCTGCCGGCTGCAAACCTTCCCTGCTGCCCTTCTTGGAGCCGTGTCCCCAGCCCCTTCCCCTGCCCCCTGCCCCGATGGTGACTGGGCAGCAGCAGTGCTCCCACAGCACCTGGGGCCATGCACTGGGCTTGGACCCTTTGGTGACCCCCTGCAGCACCAGGAGGCTGCGAGGACTGGACATTAACAACCCATGACAGCCCGCCGGGCTGAAGGGCACGCGCACGAGCTGTCAATATTGATAGTCGTGCCGCTGTGTAAATGCAACCTCTCCGCTTTCTGCTGCATCGATCCGGGAATATCGCGCACAGCCGGCGGCGCCCGGGCAGGGGAAGGTCAGCGGCACAGCTCCTGCTTAAAGGCCCGCTCTGGGCATTGCACATCCCCCCCGTGCATCGCGGTCTGCATCAATCAAAATAAAACCGGGTCCCAAATGCAGCCCTCGGTGAGCCCAGAGATGAAGGTATTCCACCCCGAGCCTCGGCTGCGCCGCCTCACAATGCTCTGCCATTAGCAATCAGCATATCGGCGCGGCATTGCGGCCCGCTTCATAGAAAATCAAGAGGCAAAATAATTGAGTCAATAGCGATACGAAAGGATTGCTCCTTCAGCCCTATTCTTTTGCTAACAATTCTTCAGCAGGGCTGAAAATTCAAAAGCTCGGGGAATCAAAAAAGAATTGATTTGATTCAGAGCTTCAGCCTGGGCTGTATTTAACACATCATTTTTGCTTGCTCTACATATAATAGAAACTGTTTGAAGGCAGCAGGGCTGCCTTTGGGGCAGAGAGACAGCCGGGGGCGTGAAGCAAGGGGGCAGGAGGATGCTGGGGACCAGCTCTGGTCACTGCCAGAGACAGGGCAGAGCTGCGACTTCCCGACCCACACCCACTCCGGCAGGACCCTCTGTCCCGATGCACTGCTGTGTTTTGAAGACCTGCTGGGCCCACAGAGGGTGATGACACCCCCAGGTGCTGAGGATCCCAGCTGTTCCCCCTTAGCCAAGCCCAGCCAGGACCACGGCAGAGGTCCCAAAGAGAAGCAGCCAGCAGCACAGATCCACACTGTGTCATCTGCTCCATCAGAGCTGCCGCTGGTCCCATCCATCAGGATCAAGGACAGAAGCTGTGGTTTGAGGGCACAGCGCAGCACTGGGGACATTTCTCCTTGTGAGAAGGCAGGAGGTGCCCTCTGATCCCTGCCTTACCTGCCCGGACCTGGGGCCACCACCAATTCCCTCCTGGCAGGCAAGAGGTGACAAGCAGAAGGATGCAGCTCCTGCCCAGCACAGCGGGGTGGGCACTGCCCGGGGTGCTCCTGTGTCCCCTGGCAGAGCTGCTCCCAGGGCTGGGCTTAGTGCGGGGAGGGGTCTCTGACCATTACCTGCTTCTCAGCAAACATACAAATACGTGCTTGTGACTTTTGAAACCTGTCTGCAAGCCCCTCTGCCCCAGCACTGCACTCACACCCCACCTTTGAGCACTGAGATGTACAAGCAAGTGCAAAGTTTCCCTGCGTTACGGGCAAACGGGGTGGCAACAAAGCACCAGGAGAGGCCCAGCAACAAGAACAGGCCTCATGGCCCCCTACCCAAGACCCATTTACAAAACAAACACACAGTTACTGGAGGAGGCATTAAAACATCAGCAACAACACGGAAATTCAGCCAGTCCTGCCTCCAGCCCTCTGCTGTAATGCATTTCCAGCAAATCCAAACTGTCTTCGAATTGTCCCCGCGCAGGAGTGCCGGCACCTCCAAGGCCATTACGGCCCTAATGAAGGCCGTATGCTCCCTGCTGACACAGCGGGGACATGCCAAGCCACCACCGAGGCAGCTGATTTGATGTGTTGACGAGCAAGTCATGTTGCTATAATAAGAAGTGTTTATTTGAATAATAAGGTCAGGGAGTTAAGTAGTTGGTATTCCACTCGTATGAAGCAGTTTGCACAGTGTCACTAATAATTAAAGGGGTTTTTTGACTAATCTAGTTGCTCTTCCTAAATATACTCTACTCTGTTCAAGAAACTCATCAAAGCAGCGAAGTGATCTTCGAGGTTATTAATCTCCTTTGCTCCACAGCTGGAGCAAATTTATTTGCTTGAATTAGCATGTAATAAACTTATAATAAAGCTGCCATATCCCTCGCTTTAGAGAGATAGTTTGTGTAATGGGTAGTTAAATCTAGGTAATGTAGCAATAGTCTTTAGGCTCGGAGATCAGAAGGAAAAGGAAAAAAAAAAAAAAAAAAAAGAAACAAACACAAAAACACCACACTGCTGTTACCTCCAGTGCCCAGGCTGGAGAGCAGCTCCTTCCCGGCAGGGCTGCCAAAAACCAGGAGGCTGACCCCAGCTGCCCTCGGTGTGCCCCCTCCAGCTGGTCAGACCTTCCCCAGCCACAGAAAGAGGAATAACCCCCAAAACAGCACAGGTGGGCTGGCAGCGAAGGGTAAAACCAGGCAAAAATAACCCCCAAAGGGTGGGTGAAGGGTGGGTGAGGGAGCCGGGGCGCTGGGGTGGGTGGCAAAGCCTTCGGTGGGGTGGTGGGAGGTGGGCAGTGGGCAATGGGTGGTGGGCAATGGGAGATAAGAAATGGGCAAAGGGAGATAGGAAATGGGAGATGGGAGACAGAAAACAGGCGATGGGCGATGGGTTGTTGGAGCTGTGGCACCTGTGGGGAGCACAAGGAATTGGGCCGGGCTGGGCACTGTGTGCCTAAGTGAGGGGAATTAATTTGCTTCAGCTCACCAAGCTGAGCCTTTACGGTTTGTAGTTTCCCTCAAACAATAAATCCTTGCCTCTCCTTTCCGTGTAGCACTTGCTGCACAGGCTCCTAATGGCGAGAAGCGGCCCGGTGCAGACCGATGTGGGCAGATAGCAGAGTTCAGTGGCACGGCTGGGGGCTCACCCCCACCCTTCCTCCTCACGGGCCATTATTCACAGAGCCTGAGCAGTAAATAATTTTTCTCTCTCCGTTGCAGCTCTTTTCTGTTGTTGCTGGAGCTGCTCTGTGCTGCAGAAGGGCCTGGGCATTAGCCAGAGGTGTCAGAGGTGTTAGACAAGGTATTAAGGAGGTGTCAATGGTGAAATAGCTGGGATTACAGTAAAGTCTAAATAAGGTGTAAAATAAAACCAAAGGTGATAAAGTCATTGATAAGAAAAGCTGGAGAAAAATGGGAGTGCAATTATTTTTCATCCCAGTTGTTCACTCTCGCAGTGCATTATCCGTGGCTTTGCAGCGACTTAAGGAAGATCTGTCCTCGGCGCAGCGTGTCCTGTCCGTGCAGCTGCAGCGTGCTGGTGCCCTCACCGCCTCCAAGCATTGAGGAACCGGGTGTGCAGCTCCCCAGGGGCCTCGTCCCCATTCCCTCGGGCTGTGGGGATTCTGGGTGACCAGCTGGGGTTGTTGGGGTTTCTCCTGCCTCCTCCTGACCAGCACGTTTCAGTCATAGCTTCCGAACACTGCACTGGCCCAGCTGCTTGTGGTGCTCTCTAGGACGGACACCCCAGTGCCACGCTCCCCTGCCCTGCTCCAGCCTCTTTGCACACCAGGAGAACACAGCAGAAAAAAAGTTGAAGGAAAAAAAAATTAAACATATTTATTATCAAACTACCTCTGGCTATATATTTATTTCCCTCTGACGTGCTTTTAGGGCTCTGGCACAGCCGTCTCCCGGCCCCTGTGCAGGAGAGCTGGGGAGCGCTGCGCCTTGGGGGGCTCGGCCACCACCACCACCACCACTTTTTGTGTCCTTCAGAGAACAGAAGGCCACAAAGCACTGCAAAGTTAAATGCCTGCCTTACCCCAAAACATGACTGTGAGGAGGCTGGAAGGGTTCTAGTAACAAAGCAAGGAAAGCACCTGCTGCAAACATCATGGCGGCGACATGCAGCCTTTGCCCAGGAAGATGCCCAGAAGCAAACAACCCCCTGCCTCGGGGTTTTACCCCAGCCCCACGTCTGGGGTAGGGCGCAGGCTCTGACCCACTGCGTGCGCAGCGCTGAGGACCCGCACCCAGCAGCAATGTTGGCTCCACAAAACGAACCCCGCAGTGAAATGCAAATTACTGCAGGAGGGGGAAAGATGTCTTAAGGAGCTCCATGCTGAGCCACAAAAATTATGCTGTTACTGCTGGCAAAGTGCAATTATTTTATTTTCAGGCCAGCTCTGGGACCCAGCAGCCTGCTTCTCCCTGCTGCAGCCCCAACGCTGCCTTGTCCAGGCTGGGAACTCGCTGGTGCCTTCAGAAGAGGTGGCAGCAGGCCGGGTTGTGCCTGGCCACCTGTAGGGACTTCGCCTTCACCCCTCTGTCACCCCACAACCCCTCACCAGGCAGCACAGCCTGCTCGAGGCTGCCTCCCCCAGCACAGACAGCAAACTACGGGGAAAAAATATAACACCAGAGATGATTCCCGATGGCAAATCAACAAATTAGCCTCGATTACTCTCCGGGTCTCAAACCCTTATTTTTCTCATGCTCATCAGTGGTGGCTGTTGAGCCGTTTTGGTCCCACAGTGCTCATCCCCATGCCCCCAGACCCCAGGGACCCCCTGGCAGCGTGGCAGGGCCCAGCCAGAGGCACAGGGCACAGCACCCAGCACCAAACCTGCCTGCATGGACAGAGGGGCTGTGCAAGGCAGCAGGGCTGGTGCATCCCAAAAATGCATTCACAGGAACCCCAGTGGTATGCAGGCTGCAATGCCAGAGCTTCGCTGAGGCTCCCGTTCCTGGGCTTGGGAAGCAGCAGCCCCTGGGGTTTACTGACGTGAGATTTCTCCCAGGAGACCTCCAGGGGAATAGCTCTGTCGAGGAGGAAAAAGAAAAAAAAAAAAAAAAAAGAAAAGAAAAAAAAAAAAAGTATTTAAAAACATGATCATCTGCAATTCTTTTGCTGCCATGAAGTGTTATTAACTGATTGGGTTTCATCACCTCGTACCTCGCTGCTGCTCAGGCTGATTGTCCCGGATTTGCATTTCCCTTGGCCAAGAGCTTCCACGTGTGCCCACAGCCCGGGGCAGGGGCAGCTCTCCCAGCTGGGAGCAGAGCCCTGGGGGTCTGTGGTCATCCTGCAGGTGAGCAGGGGGCTGCCATGCCCTGGGACAGCCCAGAGCAGGGGTGTGGGACCCGGCAGCTCTCTGTCCCAACGTGGAGCCATAAGGGCTCATAGGTTCTGGCTCTCTGAAGTGGCACAAAGCTCCCAGGCAGGCGGGCAGAGGCAGAGAAGATGTTTTAAAAAATGAATGTGTGCAGGCAGCAGATTGATGTGCTGGTCAAGTACAGCCCGGGTTAGCATCAGGTACACGAGCCTGGCGTCCGGCCCCTGGTTACATTCTTCATTAATAATGCCTTTGCTCTGAAACTATTTCCATCACCGCAGCTTTGTGATGCACGCCGTGACGTGGCCCACTGCATCCCGCTGCTATTTCAATCTTCCTGCGGAATAAGCAGTGAACTAAGTGAGATTAAAAACCCAACAGAGGTGAGCAGCCTCCTGCTCATTAGAGGGGGGCAGCTGTGAGAGCACCTTGAACAAGGAGGTGCCATGCATGTCCCAGAGCCAAGCAGGGCAGGTGCTGCAGGTGGCCACGAGCCCTTCCCATACCAACAAATGGGTAGAGCCCAGGGGTCCTCAGCCACCACAGCTCAAAGCTGGCTTGGGGAGGGGTCCCTGCACCCCTCGCCAGCACCCCCCGGCTGTGGGAGCACACTGAGGGGCCCCCTGCCTCTGAACTCCCCCAGGACATGGTAGAGAGAAGCGGCAATGCTGAGGCTGAGCTGGGGGGCCCATCCTGCAGCCCCCACACTGCCCCAGCCCTTTCCTTCTGGGGTCCTACACCCCAACAGGGCAGCTAAGGTTTAAGAGGCGTTTCAACTTTTTGGGAGGTAAATATAAAAACATTCATATTTATGAACAACTCTTGTCACTACCATATGCTGTGTTCCCTTTCTGTACATGAAACAAGCTGTTTTCAAGCTTTTTAATTATACAAAACGGAGCAAAGTCTTAGCAGAACAATTAGATAGAGGGGCGGAAGGGAAATAACTTCTCCCCATAACACAAGCAGGGATGGGGGCTCCTTCCCCTGGCGAGGACTGCAGGGATGGGGCCAGTTGTTCTGCCTTCCCAGCCGTGTGGTTTCTGTTTGCCCTTGTTCCTGAATCGACTTTAGGCAGAGCGATGCACGGGCAGCCCTGGCTCTGTGCCTCTGGGTGCAGTGATGTCAATTGGGATTTTGGAGGTGCTTCCACTGCACCCCCAGTAAAGCGCTCCAGCCCCAGCCCAGAGTGTCCCCACACACAGCCCCCACAGTGGCTGCATTCCCAGCCTGAACCAGCTCAGATCGGCTATTTCAGGTCTGTCAGCTCTTATTAATGTAGCTTGCAGCATGAGCAAACCAGGATAAAACAGCACTTTCATTAGCCTACGTGTGTGTTTTGTGTGTGCGTAATGCCCCACCCCAGCCCCGCTGCACTGGGAAGATCAGTAGTTGGCAGTGAGGATTTGGGGAGCTGTGGTCTTCCCTCCTCACCCCTGTCTGCCCCCCAACCTCTGCCTCAGCCCCATTCCCTTGTCAGCTTCTCCCCCCAGAGCCAAGCCCCAAAATGCACCCATCAGCAGCTGAGCAATGGATGAGCAGGCGGCGGTGTTTGGTGTTGGACCTACACAAACAAAATAATTGGAAAGTCAACAGTTCAGGGAACAGAGCGCTGCAGCAGGCCCCTCCGTACTAAATATTACTTTAAACGTACAAAATGCCATCTCTCTAAACAATCAAACTCCGCTGCTGCGTCTCAGAAATTGCCACCTACGGCTAATGTTCCAATTTTAAACGCATCCTCGAGTCAATCTTTGTAAATTCCACATTAAATATTGATCAGCCCCGGAGAGGCTTGGCGCCGTGCGTGTAGCAGAGCTGAGCAGCTCTCAAGCAGCGGCTGCTGAGCCCAGACCTAGCCCCAAGAGACCGCGACCACCGCAGAAGCTTCTCCTCACCACACGAGCCGGGCACTGGAGGAGTTTTGATGATGCTTCCTTGCTTTGGACCTCACCAAGATCCCCAGCTCCCTGCATCACCCGGAGGCGGGGATGCTGCATGTAGGGATTCTGGAGCAGGAGATGGGCATTTTGGGGCATTTAGTTGGTTTTCATAGAATACTTACAATGACAGCAATGGCAGCAGTTTCCCCTGATGTTGACCCAACACTTGAGCATCTCAGCAGCTCCCGGCCCTGCTGGACACGAGGCAGCAGCCACGGCTCAGGGAGTCGTGACCAGGTGTGCCCACAGGCCGCAGTCCTCGTCCCCTCCTTTGCCCTGACTGTGCTGCAACAAGGAGAGGAGCAGCAGCAGCAAGGACAGCCCTTCTTCCCCATGATTAATTGAGGCCGACGCAGGGCCCCGAGGCACAGCGTGGCGGCGGTACCTGTGTAATTTCTGAGGTGTTGCAGCTGCGGCAGCGCGCTGCAGCCCCGTGGCTTTCCCCCGGCCTCGTTTGTCACAGCCTGGCTCTGACAGAGCTGTGTCTGCAAGGCAGTGCAGCCACTTCTGGCTGGTTTCCTCCCAGGTCTCACACTGCTGTGCTTGCTGCTGTAAAACCAGGTGAGCACCCACCTCTGCCGTTCCTCCAAAGCTCGAGGACCCAAGGGTGCGACCAGGGCTCGCTCCGCTTCCATGCTCCCAGCGTGACAGCTTCAGGGACCCCAAACTCAAGGCACCCTCCACAAACAGGTCACCGTGCCTGCCTAGAGAAAAGCAGACACCTGCCTCCTCCCGGGGTACCACAGCCACAGGAGCCGGCGTGTGCAGCCAGGGCACTGGCAATGCCCTTACAGCCATTGGGAAAAACATCTCCTGGTGATCAAACTGAGAAAGTTTAGTCTGGAAGACTTGGGAAGAAAAGAAGAAGGAATTCCAGCCATTTATTTTTTATAGAGATGCTTTTCTCCTTACACTGACACTTTAACAAGAGCTTAATGAACAGCATTTTCTTGCTTTCGAGAAGTTCAGACAGGCCAGATAAAGTTACCAATTCATTAGCATCCCATCATGAACGTAGCCTCCATATTCCCCAGCCATATGGTCAGCACAGTATGCCTCCAAAAAGCAGGGACATCCACAAAGGCTTTATTGCCATCAACCATCACGTTAAAGCAGCCCAAGGTTTTATGGAGAATGGGAACATCTCATTTCAGGCTCTTTTGGGTGTAAAGGAAGAGGGTTTGGGCTTGGAAGCAAGGTGACCTTGTGGGAAGAACATGTCCCTCTTACTGCAGACTGGATTTTAATCAGTAGTGTGGATGCACATCTCCAGGAGCTACCTGCCTGGGTGGAGACTGAGTAGCTGCTTCTGCCTTCCTGCAGATAAATCCCAGAGCAAGCACTCAAACCTCCAGCGGGCTGGCCTGTGTGCCCAGCCACGAGATATACCTGACCTGGAACCTCAGCCAGATGGGGAAAATCGCAACTTCTCCCCATTTCCATGGTGTGCAGGCCCAGCAGCCACTGTCAGCACCTGCAGACACCATCTGGAGCCAACACCCCATATATATAACCCTTTCTCCAAGCGCTCCAGCACCTTGCCTGGTAGACGAGTGGGCAGTGGGAAAACCCAGATCAGGGCTTAGCATCCCCAGCATCTGCCTCCAGGTCCCCAGCACTGTGAGCCTGTTTTCTAGCAAGTAAATTACTTCTTCCCTGTTCTGGAGCTCCGCCTGCGATTCAGTAGGACACAGCAGGAGAGTTTGTGCTCCTTCTGCATTAGCTGACCTGTGTCAGCATTTTATTCTGCAGCCCTGTAGGTTTTTTAGCCAAAAAAAAAAAAAAAAATCAGAGGAGTTTTCAAAGCCTTAATGGCTTTGAAAACAACATGGAGAGTTCTCTTTACTGCAGGAGAGGTTAATGATCTCCCTCTGCTACAGAACTAAACCGGACATCATAATAAATAATCATAATAAGATGTAAAGTATCACCTGGAGTCATACAACACAGAGAGCAGGTAGGAGTTATGATGCATTTCCATTACTCGGAGCAACTGCTAGGTGTGAAATTTTCAAAGTAAAGGCAGTCAATTAAAAAAAATGGAAAGCAGAAGCCCGCAATTAAAATATTATTTAAACAGAAGGAGATTACATCTTGCCTCACTGGGGAGGACCAAGTGCTCCAGCTCCCAGGCACGGCACGGAGGCAGCGGCATGGAGCACCCACAGCAGGGCACGGACCCAGCACCGGACACCTCCATGTCCCTGGAGCTCGGTGTCCCCTCATGCCCACCCCCAGTGCCTCCAGGCTGCACCAAGCTCAACCTTGGGGCAGAGGAGCAGCAGAGCTCTCGTTAAACAGCCACGTTAATGACGTTTCTCTCCCAGCCCTCCTCACTTCGGCACAGCGGCTCGGAGAGGCAGCTTGGCCACGTTTCCACACGCAGGTTTTGCTACTTGCCATTTGTACGTGCAGACGAGTGATTGCCCACGAGTATGGGAGCAGATCTTACATCTTACAGGAGCGACCCCATTCGGGTTCAGATGGATCCAGAAGGCCCTGCTTAGGCTCCGCAGCTAGGTGCAGGCCTCCCTGCCCCATCCCTTCACCAGCTGCATCCAGCTCTTTACACAGCCTGGTCCCAAGGGCAGGGGCATCCATCACATCCCGAGGGCAGGGACATCCATCACCTAGGACGCTCCTATCCATCAGCAGACACCAGCCCCCAGCCCGGCCAGTCCTTTTGTCCCATCCCACCCGTCACAGGCAGATAAGATTATCAGTGACGAGCGCGACACCCATTGAGTCTCACCCCTGTGGAAGAATGGGGTCTTTTTTTTTTTTTTATTTATCCTCCTGTCTCCAAGATGAGCTGTTTCTTGTCTTGTCAAACCACATCCTTTTCTTTAAAGAATCAGCTTTAAGAATCCAATTTGTCAAGCTGAACAATCATTTGAGAATCCATAAAAAGCCTCGGTGACTTTATCAAAAAAAATAAATCAGAAGGTTTTAAATGGTAACCGAAAGGGATTTGAAAATAGGTTGAGTGGCCTACATCAATTAATCTTCAGAGAGCCAGGGCTTTGTGAAGATGAAGTGGCAGAGAAGTGTCAAAGGCTAGTTACTGGGTTTAAGGAGATGGAAGTTATTGATATTTCTCCTTTCCTTTTTCTCGCTTTTCTCCTTTCCCCGTCTCTTCAGAATACAGACACTGAAGTAAAAAAGGCCTGTGATGGAGCAGGACAAAGGTAGTGGGGGGAAGGTGCCGGGGCCACCACTCCCACAGGGTTCCCCTGGGCTCCTCACCAGGACCATGAGGGAGTCAGGGCCAGGGTCCCACCGCGGTGCCCCTGGGGCACCCTGGGGTGCCCGTGCCTTGCTGCACCGTGTTCGACCACCAGGACAGCCTGGGCTGGGGGTGTTGGGCACCACGGAGCACAGCTGGAGCACCTCAGGGGCAGCTGTGTGCTCACACCACTGCGTCCCTGCATGGTCCCCACCTACATCACGCACCTGCTGGCTCTGCTGCCTGGTAGCACTGGAGACACACAGGAGATGTGAGCTGACAGCAGGGCAGTGCTGGCGTGGGCACCTCGGAGCTTTCTGTGCCTCCATGCCTCCGGTGCAGCTCCCAGCAGAGAGACAGGAGAGAGAAGGAGACAAGGCAGGTAGCTCCATCAAACCCGGGGCCTGAGCAAAGCACAGAACAACATGAAGAACTTGGTAAATGAGGTATTTGACTGAGCAGACACAGCCACCCGAAATAGCAGTGGATTTCCCCGAATGCTTAATGAAAGTTGACAGCCCATATTGTTCTCCACTTCCCAGCTCCGCTGCCACCCGAGAAACGCGTGGCCGAGGAACGGGAAACCTGCACAAAGACACCAAGACCCGAGGAAGACAATCGAGAATTAGAGGGACCTAGGGGACATAGAGACGAAAACTATGGGCTGGAGAATTTAAGAAAAAAAAGAAAAAAAAAAAAAAAAGACCTTGGGAGCAATAAAAACACCGGGCTTGAAGAAGGGACACGCTGCCGCCGATCCTGATAGCAGAACGCGAGGAGCTCCAGATGGCTTTTTGTTTTAGCGCAATGAAAAATGTAATCTGACAGGCAAGTGCGGGGCTGGATAATAACAATAACACAAATAATTTCCTTGAAAAAAAAAATGAAAGGAATCTAACAGCTCAAAGGTACTCCTGTTTGCTGTGAAGAAAAGAGACTCTTTGTTACTTACCGCAGTCGTGAGCATGTTCGTGAGCTTTGAAATGGCATTTTGTTGCAGAAGTATGTAAGGACGTTTTTACTTACTCTCCAGTCTGGGGAAATAGATCCGACTTGGAAATTGGCCAGAAATGCTGTAAGTTAGGGCTCTGAAATGAAGGTGATAACTTTGCCAATTAAATATGGATGTGATTTTTTTTCCCCTCTCCTTCCCCTGAATACTTTTGCACTGTCATTAGGTGATGATATAAAGACATAGGCCTCCTGGTGCAGCTTAATTGCTCATATATAGAAAAATGATGAGCTCTGTTGCACTGCACAAGTACTGCCTCAGATACTTGCTGCCTTATTAATAGGTGATACCAACCCGAGTTTAATTCTTCTGCCCAAGGAAAAACAGAGCTACAGTGAAAACCCGGCTCAGCAGAGCACTTCAGCACATGCCAAACCACTTCGCTGAACAGCAACAGACTTCAGTGTGAGCTTACACTTAGCCACCCGCTTAAAGTGTTTTGCTGAACTGGTGCTTAGAGCACCAGGAACAGGGTGGGCTTTTACGAAGTGATCTTATACATATATATATATATAAAAGAAATATACAAAAATATAATGTATATATTGATACCCAGTGCAGATTTTTCTGTCTTTGGCAGTTCACTGCTGAGTGGCTGTTCTCCAGGCTGCTGCCTGCATAAGCTGAGGACAAGGCTCTGGTGTTAATGACCACTTGAAACAGGGCAGCCTGGGGAGGGATGGAGCTCGGTGGGCTTGGGGCCATGGCACTGGGGACAGACACACAGGGAGCAGCAAGACACACTGCCCAGTCCTGCAGGGCATGGCGACACGAGTTGGGGGTAAGCAGGCACAGAATAGGATGTATAAGAAAGGTCAAATGGCCAAAGGATGCTGCCTCTTATAAGAATAAATAACAGCAATAATAAATGCAGCATTTGGGAGCGTACTGTTGCCATGTGGAGGGGGGTTCAGCCTTCAGTAACCCAGCAGACACTTGGTCACTCCTAAAAAATTTGCGTCGGCACCCCGGGGCTGCAGGGGCTGAGCTCCAGTCCCAAGCACACCAAGGGGAGCACAAGAGGGAACAGAACAAGGGAGGGAGAGAGGGAAAGAAGGGAGCTGCGACTAAATTGGTGGCAACAGAAAGAGCAAGCAGCACAAATGGCTCCAGAACCGGCATGATGGGATGTGACTGCCCCGGGTGCCAGGGCTGGAAGGAGCAAAATGGGAGAAGACCACCCAGACGAGGGGAAAGTGCTGCTGATTGCCTGGGAAAAAAATGCATTAACGATCATTGGAAGGGACAAGGCAATCTGGCGGCCGCACGGTGTGAGGATTGCTTGCAGCGTGGTGGTGGGGAACAGGCTGGGATGGATCCAGCCCCAACCTGGGGGCTCAGCACAGCCTCCAGCAGCAGGCTGAGCCTTCACCAACTGCTTGCTGTGGTCTGGGGACCTGCGCTGCTGGGGGAGCCCAGATACAGAGAGGGGCAGGGGCAGAGGAAAGGACCAAGAGGCTGGGATGGGTTTGCATTAGCAGGTTTTTCTTTACACCACTGGTCACGGAGCCACACTGCTGCACTGCACCTGTTGAATGGGGCTGCTCCTGACTTCAGAACCAGCTCGGGGAGCACAAGGTCCTGCCCTGTAGCCCCACAGGGACGTGTACGGACACAAGAGCAGCAGGTCAGGTCCCCCAGCCCCATACAGCCAGGGTCTGACCCCACTGAGCTGGGGAAGGCTCGTATGGGGCATCCCTCGCTGCTTCGCACCTGGAGCTGCTGCGTGCTCCAGGCTGGGAAATCACCCCGCCAGGGATTTTCTAGAGGTTACACAAAGGTTAACAAACAATTAACGCCTCAGATCTGCACGCCAGCTCTGTTTGCCTCACTGCTGAAGTCTAAAGGCTGTCAGGCAGCTCAGCAGCATGGCCTGGAAGGCTCCAGCTCCCTGGGTGCACTTGCACAACCAAGTCAGGCCTAACCCAGGCTCCAGCACAGAGGGCGATTTTAGTGATGAAGATAACACAAAATAATGATGTATCAATCCCCTCCACCTTGGGCATTTTTAGGATGTCTCAACTCAGGAACAAACATTTTTGAGCACTTTGCATGACGACCATTGGACACCAGCACTCAGGCGGGTTCTTCTCAAACAGCACTCATTGCACCATTTGGCTGATGCCCCGACTACTTCAATTTCAGGATAGGCTCGTCCCTTCCCAGCCAACCCACCTGAAACCCCCTGGGTGCTTCAGGCTCAAGGTGGGCAGCAGAGCCCCGGGGGCAAGCTGCAGGCTGCACACCTTGCTCCAGGTCACCAAATGGGCTGGGAGCAGAGGCAGCAGCAGCAGGAGACCTCTCCCCGGCGCCAAGGTTCACGTTACGCCCAGCACATGCAGAGGTGGCCGGTTTCAAAACAATCACAATGTCTCTTGTTTCAAATGTCCCTCCTCATGCTATTAATTATGTGTCTCGGATCGCTAAACACAATCAAGTTATGTTGATTTCCTTCCCGACATCGTAGACCAGTAGTTTGCTGTTCCCTTTCACTCGAGTTTCATTATTCTTGCTAGACAATTTCACTGCCAGGTGTACGCACAGCTCCTCAGCTCCCAGTAGTTAAATCCAGCATCTCTATTCTCACTGCCACTGAACTTGTTTCACAAACTCCTATTTATTTATATGGCAATCCCACAATCCTAAATATTGGGTTTAGTACTATTAGCAGTACCCCCAACACTGTTTCAAAATTAAATGGGCCAGAAGAAAAACACTCTAAGATGCTCTCACTTGGGCATTTAGACTCTGAAGGGCATTTTAAAGACATGGGACATGGCCCAGGTGCAGCTGAGGTTAGCGAGGATTTCCCAGTTTACCTGAATGACAAAGAACGGGGGACACTGGAAGGAGCTGCGGTGCCGCAACTCACCGCCCAAATCCCCCCCGATGTCCCACAGAGCAGGGGACTGACGCTCTTGGCTGCAGCTTTTGAGGTCCTGTGATTAGAAAACAGAGAGCCATCGGCAGCAGGAGATGGAGCCCAGGTGACCTTGCTATACCAAGAAATTGCAGACACATATAACTGTTTGTTTTTTTTAAAGCTGCTCTTTTGATGGGCCCCACCATAAAGCCACACAAGAAGTACCCGGAGAAGCAGGGGCAGCAGCAGGGACACATTCCCAAGGTGAGGATGAGAAATGCCCCTGGGAGCACAGTGGGCACAAGACCCACACGGAAGGACGTGTGTGCAAAGCCAGGCTCCCTGCCCGGCCCTCGCATGTGTGCCCAGCCTCTGCACCTTTTTAAATATTTCAGTTCTTTGAGATCTCCGTTTCACATTTCGATTTCCTGCAGTACGGTAAATTTATCTTTGTCGCCCAGCTCTCCCCAGCTCTTCCTTCCCCTTATCTTTCCCTCTGTACGACTGCAAACACCGGCGTTATCTTTGTTGTGATAAACCCGGCCGGCAGTGATGCGCCGCTCACCGATGGCGCAGCCCCGCGCACGGGGGTGTCACGGCTCCACCACGGGGCCCCCGCATGGGGCACAGCCGTGACAGCAGCCAGGGGGGTGACTGGTCCCCAACATCAGGGCAGCACCCCCACGGGTCACTGCCACTGCCCCCATGGCTCGAGTCCCACCGGCAGCCCAGAGGCACCACGTCCCGTTCCAGTCCCATCAGTGCTGGAGACATCCAGTCGCCTCAGCTAAATGCTAAATTTACTTTTTTTTTTTTTTCTTTTTTTTTTTTTAATGCTATCATATTGAATCATTCTCAGCTTTCCCACAGCTCCCCTTGCCCGCAGACTGATGCAGCCTGCAGACACCAAGCAAATGCCCCAGGCTGTGGGCAGGAGATGGCAGAGGGCAGCAGGGCACAGGGACGATCCCTTTGTGCATCGCTGCGCACCCTGCACCTCACACGAGTCTCCCCATACAGAAGGTCGTTCCCCGTTTTGCCAAAGCACATCAGTTAGCCACACAGCTCTTACCTGACTGCAGCTGCATTATGGGACGTCAGAGGCTGTAGAAGTGCAGAAGCAACATTTTGTGGGCAAAATTGTCAGAGGACTGGGGAGAGAGGGGAGGGATGAGCTGATGGGATCCCAGGTGACCCCAGCCCACTACTGAGCAGCAATGTGTGGGACTGACCAAGGGATCGGGATGGGGCACATATCAGGGACCCCAGTGCAGGCTCTGGACCCCTGGAAGTGCAGAGGGGCAGCACCGAGCTGTGGGGCTGGGAGAGGGGCACGGGGGCCTGGCCCTCCTGACCCCAAGCTGCTGCTCACCAGCACAGGGACTGGTGTTCCTCCTCCAGACCCCAGGAGTTTAAATATTTCAACAGCGAGGAGCAGGGAGAGCATCAAGCGCTTCAGTGAGAAATGTCGTCCTAATTACAGCTTCACCATCCCGGGCGTGAGTTGGGAGCAATCCAGTGAAAACAGTAACGATAAAAAACAAGCAGGTGAAGTAAAGTCACCTTCCTCTTGTTGCCATCTTCGCAGCAGCAGCGTCTGCGGTCCAAGCTGCGAGCGCGCAGCACCCCCTGGTGCCACCGCCTCTGCTCGGGGATGCTGCTGGCAGCGCGAGTCGGGGTGCCACGGATGGAGAGAAACCCAGGTGGCTCCTCTGTGGTCTGGGAAAAGAGGCACGGATCCCAGCTCCTGCCCTGCTTCCCAGCCCCAACAGCAGAGATGCTGAGAGAAAAACTGCCCTCCTCCCCCGCAGCTGATAATTAGCAGGGGGGAAACCGCCCCAGTGCCATGTGAGGACCCTTTGGATCTCACCACCTGCCAGCACCCAGCTCCCACCTCCCTGCTGGGGCACCTCGGGGGCTGCACCCAACCCCCCCAGCCTCCCCAGAGGGGTTTTGTCCCTCGGGATCACACGCAGAAGCAGGGCACCCACCAAGCCCACCTGCAGAGAGGTTATTTACCTGCAGGGGAAGCCCCAGAAATTCCCAAACCCTCCTCAATACCCGCTTCCTGGCTGCCAGCAGCCACTAACTTGCCAACTGGGGAATGTATTTGTCTGCTCCCCTCTGTATATTTTCTGTTTTTCATTATAATTTGCTAAAGAATACATTACAATTCATTATTTATCGCACCCAGCAGTTCTGTGGCCCCGAGGATCGTCACCAATAAATCAGCCCAGCACCGCCTGGCACCCAGCAAACTGCCGCTTCCCTGCACCAGGGAAGATCTCCCGTGCGCCCCAGCCAGACGTGAGGGAATCTGATCAAGTTATTTAAATCCTCAAGTGGCCACCTCTGATCCGTCCTCCCCTGGCAGGAACCCCAGGAGCAGGCGGAGGCTGGCAGGAGGCTCCGAGCATGCACCATGGATCTGTCCGATCTGGATCCGGCACGAAGGAGGTGATGCAAAGGCATCCAGAGCTGACAGCGAGCCAAAGAGAAGGGAGAAGCAATTCAGGGAAGGGGAATTTGGCACTGGCACTGAGCCGGCAGTGGAGAATTGGACAGCTTGCAAGCGAGGCGGCTGGCTGGAGGTGATCTGAGCACAAACCCAGCGGTGCCTCCTCGAGCCCCACACAAAGTTGGGTGCCTGGGCTGGGTGAGGGCCATCGGCACTGCCGAGAGGTGCCCTTGTTCTCCAAGACACAGCTGCCAGGGGGAAGGGGCCCCTGCTGATGTCCTGCTCATCACTGATGCATGTCCCTGCGAAAGCTTCAGCCTCTGCTGTTAGGGGAGGAAAACCTGGTGGTGGCACCCGCATGGCATCCAGCTGATCTCCCGATAAATGCCAGGCGGGGCACCAGGTTTGGGAAGGGAAACGCTGCCGGCACAAGGCTTCAGGCACAGAGGGCTCCAGGGGAAGCTCCAGCTGAAATTTCTCAGGTCCAACCTTCCCTTTCAAGCTGCCGCACACCACCTTTGAAGCAAATCACTTTGCAAGTAGCAATTCATTAATTTTAAAACATCCATCCTAAATAAATGGTATCTTGGTTTACAGATGGGGAAATCAAGGCATGGAAAAATGAAGGGCTTGGTATCTGCAGCAGAACCTGGAACAAAACCCTCTCCCTGTGCTTTAACTACAAAATCATCTTTCCTCATTAGCAGCTAATCAGAACTACCAGAGGGGAAGAGATTACAGACAGGGCGGAGAGGGGAGTAACTGAGAGAAATACAGACATCAAAACAGATTTTCATTTATTTACTCATTTATCACAGTGAGTCACAGGCTTCAAGTTCATTCAAGTCTGCGTTAGCCTTGCAGGATTTTGGGTGCCCTCTCCAAAACCTCACAAGTTAATAGGTGGCAGCCGCGCACTGTCTCGGGCAGGAGAAAATCTGAAGTTTGGGGCTGATCTCAGGAAGCCTTATATTGCTTTGCCTGCTAGATTAGAAGGAACCACTAATCTCCACTTGCCAGCCTCCTAATCTTTATGGGAGCTCAGATAAGTTATCAGAAACTTGCTTATTAAAGGCAGCCCTGCCCGTGCCGCGGGCTGGCCGAGGACTCCAGGCGCTGGGGCTGGCACTGGGCTCGCAGTGCCCTGCAGCACCACTGCGTGCCCTGGGATGAGCACTCCTGGAGGCATTTTGCACCCAGTTGAGACACTTTCATCTCCAATTAACCACCAAAGCAGCTCCCAGAAAGCACCCTGTGCATTTCTGGCCCTGGCTAACAGGCGGGTGAGAAGGAGCCGAGCTCAAAGCCAGGCACCAGCCAGACCCCAGTAAGGACACGTCCCCTACCCCGTCCCCCTGAGCCCTGCCCCGTGTCCCCATGTCCCCAGCAGAGGCTGGCTGTCCTCATTCGGTGGCATCCACCCAGGACGTGGAGGTGCTCGGACAGGTCGCTGCCCACATTGAATTTCCCCCAACATCTCCAGCCTCGCACACGAGAGCGCAGCAGGAAATGAGGCACATATTTTTAAATAAGGGGAGGAAATGGTGTCTTTGTGTCAGACAAGTGGAAGAAATCCAGGACCAAGAGACTGCAGAGCCTTTCCACTTCAGACAGCAGGTGCTCTCCAAGATGTGGTTATGGCAACAAAATAAATGATGGATAATTGCTTTTGTGACAACTTGCCAATTAAATTAGACTCAGCAGAATAACATAATGACAATTTGTTATGCTCTGGTGGGCACTAACACACCAATCATAATTAAATGCTATGACTGAAATAGAATGCTGCTGTACACAGGAATATATAACCCCAATTCCCTCCCAGTGAAACATTATAGGTTCAGACTTGATTTCAATTTCTGGAGGATAATAGCATTAGCACACATCAGAATGAGCTTGCAATATGCATACAAGCAGCAGCACAGAGACAGCAGCAAGGACAGCCGAGCTGCCCGAGTCCCAGCGGGGACCCTGCGCATCCTTCCTGGCATGGGGGCTCCAAGCAGTGGGGACATGGCCGTGTCCCCACTGTGCTGCGGGCAGGTCTCACGTCCACGCTGGGCAGCAGGCAGCCAGCCCCGAGCTCCATCCCAGCTCTAGCACCAGGTGAGAGCACGCAAGGACAGGGACAGGACCTCTCCTATGGTGGGGCCAATGCTGTGCATCCATCACGGGCAGTGGACCGTGCCTCAGCGCAGCCCCAGCGGTCAGATCGCGTGAGCATCACGGGGTTGTTACCCCCCAAACTCCAACGTAAGGCCCTTCCCAGGGGGCAGCACTTTGCTCCAGCCTATATGGCTAAAAAATAAAAATAAAAAATTAATTCACTCATTGGAAAACAAAACTGAGAGGTGGTAGGAACCGAGGTTGCAGAACGTAGCCCCACGTGGGTTGCCGCAGCAGCAGCACCAAGCCTGCTCCTCCAGGACAGCCAGCAGTTACCCAAATGAAAGCTTTCCGAATCCAGGTGATGCAAAGCAGGCTTTTGCCTTGATCTAAGCGCCAAGTGATGAGACTGCTTCATACCCAGCTCTAAACAGGTACAGCTTTCTGGAATATTCCATGGTTCAAAATGGGGATAAAGAGAGCAGGTCTGTAGGAAAATTATTCAAAGGCAAAATGTTTGCATCTTGTACACAGCGGGTGGGAGACGTGGCCACCCGGTGCTGCCGTGCGTTCAGACCACACAAAAACGGTGCTGGAGCACCACGAAGCTCCCTCCATCTGGGAGGGTTTGAGCTCGGACTGTCATGACTGGAAACAAGCAATATATTAACAGCTCATCTGGAGCTGCAATTTTACACATTAAATGCCTTACTACCTGCCTTAACGAAGCTTGGCATCGGCACGGGCAGGTCACCTGGCTTTCTGGCACAGCTGGCGAGTTATTCTGCCGGCTCCAAGCACAAGGTCTGATCCTATTAAATCCTTCATTCCCCTGCCCTCAGCACATACCAGCCGATAATCTGCGGGCGCGTGACCCGCGCCTGGTCGGGATGTGCTGCAGCACGTAGCCCAGCGCCCACCCGGCTCTCCTCCAACCTGCTCACCCCTCACCCCGGGGGCCCCAAATGCACCCCCAGCAGCTTTTGTCGCCTCCTCAGAGACTTCTGTGTGCAGCACCAACAGCGGCACAGGCCAGGTTCACAGCACTGGGGTTCAGGAGAGCAGAGCCCTGAAGCCAGGAGCAGGCAGTGCTGCTGCCATCTCTCGTGCTGCTGTGGCAATGTGGTGGTGGACAATGATAGAGGCGCCTGGCTCCAGTCTTCTACAGTCCACGATGGGCTCTGCTAGAGGGCTGGCCGAGTTCTTCATCCCCACGTTTTCAGGTGAGGCCTCCAACTTTAGGAATTGACCTTGGAAAACCTTCAGCCTGGCTCTCAGGGATGTAGAGAGGGTTCCCTCCTGCCTTCCATTGTCTTTCATTTTTGATGCCTCAAGGAGTAAGGAACCTTGTAACCGATACTTTGGCATTTATTGTCACTTTAAAAATAGCTCGGCAATCAGAAAGAGGAACTGCTACACACACACCACTCATCTTTCAGGAGGAAAGAGGTCAGCAATTTAGCTCAGAAAAGGTCACGCGGCCACTCCGTAATGGGGTGTAGGATTGCAAGACAGCAAAAGCTTTGCTCCAGTCATTAGCAAGTGTTAGAATACCAGGAGACAGGTTTGCCCCGCACAAGGAAATTATTCTAATGCACAACTTGCCCTGCAGAGGCAAAGGGCAGGCGACAAGGTCACATCTGTGGCTTTGCCCCGCAGGAGGCAGGGGCAGCGCGGCACAGCCGGCTGGTAGGGGCCAGCACAGGGAGCAGGGGACAAAGGCGAGGTCCGGGCTGCCCTGCACCCTCCTGCTCCCCTTTCTCTCTGTGCCCTGTGCCCACCCATATACCCTGCTTGGTCCTGAGGGAAACAGATTTCTTTTCACACATTTTTCTGGGCGAAAGCTTGGGCTCCTTTCCATGCTGGTACCAGGCTGTGGGACGAAGGCACGGCCAACATCACCATCGCAGGCATTTTCTGTATTGCCCGGTAATCCAGCCGGGCAGGGCAGGGCAGAAGCACGTGAATAAAACCACAGCTAGCAAGAGACCCCTCACCACCCCCACCTTCATCACCGTCACCGCCTTCATCGCCATTACCATCATCTTCATCACCGCCGCCACCTTCATCACCAGCACCCCCACCGCCATCACCAGCACCACCTCCATCCCCATCACCTTCATCCCCACCATCACCTCCATCATCCTCCCCATCCCCATCCCCACCAGGGCCGGCTGCGGGCAGCCTGCGGAGCGCGGCCCCCCCCTAGCGGTGCCGGCCCGTTCCCGGCCCCGGCCCCGTTCCCAGCCCCGTTCCCGGCCCCCCCGGGTCCGCGGGGCTCTTGGGGACCCCCGTCCCGTGAGCTGCCAGGAAATAATTCCCTAATTTGCACCACGAGGGAACGGCACCTCCCGTATCACCTCTGCTGGCTCACTGGATGTTTATGCTCACTCATTTATTTATTTTTCCAGCTAATTTGACCACGCTTCAGAGCAGCAGCGTGAAGGGGCCCTTACTGCCGCTGCCCTGACCTCACTGCACGCACCAGGCATCTGCAGGGAGCACAGGGAGGGGAAGCCAGGCCAAGGGGCACCAACAGCTCGTCCAGCTGGCAGCACTCTGCCCGGGGAGCAGCTTCCAGACACCTTTTCCAACGCAAAAACACGGAGAAACACTTCCAACTTCCTTCTTGGGCACTCTGCGTAGGAACTGACCCAGGGCAGAGCGCGAGGCCGAGGCTCCATTCGATTCCCTACAATTGTTGTTCCTCCGAGCGCTCCAGAAGACACAGCAAGCTCAGTAAGGATGCAGGGATGAAGCAGGTTGCAGCAGGTGCCGGGAGGAAAGGCTCTTTCTGTCATCTTGGCAACATTTTAGAGAAGTGACAACAAGCAGGAGGCCTCCAAGCTGTTAATGAAGTGAGTGAGAAACCTCTCCCGTTACGGCGTCCAACTTCACTGTACTGCTTTTTGTTTGGAAGTATTTCCACTAGCAGTTTTGGGCAAGCCTGGAGCATCATCCACAGCGATAATGCGATAGAGGATTTTTTCCAATATATTTACCTCAGTTAAACAAACACGAAAAGCAAAGGCAGAAAGCTGCAGTTGTAGGAGGTGTGGAACCGCTGGTCAGCCCTCTAGTTGGGCTAGCAACAACTGCTTGGCCCATGCAAGAGGAATTCACATCACAGCTGCCAGAGTTTTCCTAATGAGGGCAGCTTGCCTTGGCCCTAATCAAAGCAGGGTCCTGTGATTTAAAGAAATCCCCACTCAAATGCTTGCTGCAGATGACTGAAATGCATCGACAACTTATTCTCAGTACGCGCGCCTCCTCTCCAGCACAGCCTTGGCCCAAATCCCATTTTAATTGATTTTTTTCTCATTCACTCCCCACCTCTGTTTACATTAGCCCAACTCCTACCAGTGACCCAGCACAGCGGTTCCCAGACTTGGTCTGCGTGGATACTTGCACTGCATTCACCTCTGTACGGGGCTGCTACACATGGATTTAGCGATGCAGGCAGTAATCCATGCTCCACGTGGAAGCACCTTGCACAGCCAGGCACCCACACCACCCCCCTCAGCTCTAGATTGCCCGGAGGTCACAGTCACAGAGGCGCTAAGATAGAGAGGCTGTTGCTCTTCTAATAAAGTCTTGCACCCCTCTAGAATTACTGAGCAGGAGTAGAAATAAAGTTTGACCTTCCAAGGATAAGTGAGTAATTCCACTGTAATTGCACTGCAATCAGGAGGTGAATCAAGCCCTACAGAAACAAACGATGGGCAGCTTTAAGTCATACTTTTTTACTGCCATACAATACAGGTGTGGGAGAGTTTGCTTGAATCGCCTTCAGCAGTGTCACAACACTATTGTGGAGGAGGGGTCTGGAAGGCAGGTACAAAACCAAAAGGAAATCTTGACCTTTTCCTTTCTGGGGGAGAGCCAGAAGAGGAAGAGGTTTGCTTGACATGATTTAAACCTGTTTGTTTTCTTCTTGTTACTGTTTTTCCCTTAGCCTGAAAACAAAATTCTTAATAAGAAACAAGCTAGGCAATCGAGTTCACAGATGTGGGAAAAACGCAAGTCTAATCAGCTCTGAATTCTAGGATTGATTGCTATTTTCCAGCTTTTCTGTGCCCAATTTTCAGTGACTATTTCTGTAACAGCACTCAACTTTGTCTTCAGCAAAGAGTTATAACAGCGCATCCTTCACGCTTCTGAGGTGACTGATGGCATTAAGAGACACTAAGATTTTCAAAGATCCAAATTAGTTAGTATTATTATACTTTATCCTCTCAGGAATTTAAGCAAGCAATGAAACAGAGAGAACATATCAGAACATTTATATAAATAGCATCTCTTCTGAATTAGCTATAAAAAGATGACACTTCAGACAGCTGTCAGAATGCATCAAACAAACAGCATCGGACACTTCAGCAGCAGGACGGTCACAAACTGTACCGTCACTGCAAGAAGTTAAGAAACATCTTTACTAGTGCGAATGAGATGCCTGAACAGACAGAATTTCCCATTTTAAAGAAAACATTTAATTTTCCACATCAAAAGGTGAGACAACATTCAAAAATCTCATAACCACAGGCTGTGGGCACACAGGTTCCTGAGCAGGTGAACGCCACCTGCATGTTATGCCCAGCTGCGGGATGTGAGAAGACAACGCTACAGCTGTTAGGACACGGGGCTCTCCTTCTGTGTCTCTGTCAGTTCTGGTTTCTGCTCCTCCACATCTTTCTTCTTTCCCTGCATCTCCTCCAACACGCTTTGAAGTTGCTGATGTAGTACAGAATCCCTGGCCTCAGCATCTTGGTGACTCTGTTGTGTTACCTACAGTTAAAGACAGACACTCACAAAACAAAACCCAACCAAAACAAAGAAATGGCTGCAACAAGTTTCTTCCAAAGCACAGCTGAAGAGAGCAAAAGAAAGCAACAGCCAGTGCGTATGTCTGAGAAAGCTGACAGCTAAGTTCTACCTCATGCTTAGGTTATTATCAAAGTACGTGCAGTCTCAAGGTATCACCAGGGCAAGAAATGAAAATGAGATCGCTGACCTCAAGGTAAAATATTAAAGCCAGCTGGCCATTTCATCTTTTCACGCGCTCGTTGGACATCTACTTGTAATAGAACCAATTTCTGCTCCTGGTCAGGCTCTTTTATTGAAAAGAGGCTATGGATGCTCAGCCCACGGGTAATTGGACAATTAGGAGAATAGAGAGCACATTACAGAAGAGAGTAACAGCCGAATTTTGTTTGCAGAGCTGCCATTTTTACAAAATCTTTTTCTCAATTCTTTTTGAGGGTGTTCAAACTAAATGGACATCATTCTCAAAAGAACTGCTTATCTTTCAGACTTGAACAAAGTAAAAAGATTGCTAACCATCACAGAGCAGCAGTGTTCTACTCTACCTGACGCGCTGTTCTGGAAGCATCGGTTTGCTTTTCTACCCCATTTTACATTAAGAGTTACATGACAATTATCTGAAGTAACAAGGAACTAGACTCCATGTGCCCAGGAGCCATCTCCTCTTTTTTACATCCATGAAAATAGATGCAAGACATGTTAGACAATTCTTCTGGGTAGTTATTTTCTTAGCAAAGACATAAATAAACGAGCCCCAAACTAAAAATATAAACAAAAAATGACTGAAATAAGTGTGTGGGCTTTGTTGTTATCGATGTTGGTTTAGTTTATTGAAGCAAACTGCAAGATTTATACATAAATTTCCAAATCAGGATTAAAGAACGAGAGTGATGCTACATTAGAATACTTAATTACTAAGAAGGAATAGAAAAAGTGTGCCAGCTATCTTCAACCCAGAAGAGGTTCTATTTTATTCTCTGGTAACTTATAGAGAGTTTAATTTGGACTAACTCCATCTTAAGAACCTAAAAATGAAGCCTTTTGAGTCCACTGGCCAATTCGTTTTCTGAATGTTTAATACTTACTTTATCTGTTCCTCTTCTCTGCAAAATTATCCCACTGGCTAAAAGGGCTTTTCCTGTTTCTTCAAACAATTTTTCCTCTTCAATTTTCCCTTCTTCTTTCAATTCATTGTATTTCTCAACAAACCTAGATTTCAAGATTGTATTTTTACTCTCACAAACAACATTTTGGTTTGCTGACCTAAGAGGAGACAGGGGCAAGTTTCAGAAGCATTTTTTAGTTTAATTACATATCAACAAAAAAGATTTACCTTTGGCACGTCGATTTGTAGTTCAGTTGTGATAAATCAAAAGGTCTTGGACCACTTCCGTATACTCTGTAAAATTTCCTGCTCAAAAAAAAAAAAAAAACAAAAAAAAAAAACAACAAAAAAAAAAACAGTTCAGGTTTTCCAGCAATCAAAGAGAGACACAGTTTGAGGGAAATAAACAGTATCGGGGTCACCTCATGTATTCTACAACAGCCAACCAACAACAGGGACCCCGGGGGCCCCAGGACGGTCCCCGGGGATCCGAACGAGGCCGAACTCACGCTCGCACGGCGTCCTCGGGGTACAGGATCTCCCTGACGCCGTCCCTCGCGCGGCCGTAGCGCGGCCGGGCCGGGCGGTACCGCGGCTCGCGGCGCGGCGGGCAGGCGGCGTACACCTCGAACCACAGCGGCTGGCGCAGCACCCCCATGCGCATCAGGTCGCGGGTCCTGCGGGGACAGGGGGCTCAAAGGGGGCTGGGGGGAGCCGCGGGGCCGCCCCCAACCCGGCCCGGCCCCCCCCGTACCGGCTGAAGACGCTGCCGACCTTCTGCACGCGGCTCCCCGCCATGGCAGCGCTAGGCCGCCCCTAGCAACGCCGCCCCCTAGCAACGGCCAGCCCGGAAGCGGAAGCGCCCGCCCTCCGCGCCGCTGAACCAATCAGCTCGCAGGGCGCGCTGGGCCCGCGGATGGGCGCGCAGGCAGAAGGAGTCGATAGCCGAGCGGGTGCCCACCCAGATCGCCCCCCCCACCGCCGTTTAAAGGGACAGCGCCACCGGGACCGAGCACCCCCCACCGCCCCCGGCACGGGCACGAACACGCGGGGACGGGGCCCTCGGGGTCCTTCTGCTGCCCTTGGTGGCCCCCGATGGGCACGGGGCTGAAACCCAAACCCCCATGGGCCTCTGGAGCCCGGAGGGTCCCCTCCACTCGCCTGGGCAGCACCTGCTGGGATCTATCCTGTTTTGGGGCTAAAAGTTCCAAAATAGGTCCCAGATTTATCCTGCTTTTGGAGCTAAAAGTCCCCAGACAGGTCCCAAATCTATCCTGCTTTTGGGGCTAAAAGTCCAAAACAGGTCCCAGATTTATCCTGCTTTTGGGGCTAAAAACCCCAAAACAAGTCCTGGAGCAGTGTTACCGCATCCCAACATGGGCTGAGCGGGGACCTCAGTGCTCCAGGGGCCGGAGCATGGACCTGGCACGGAGACCGAGGGATGCTGTGAAAAATATAACCTCACACCCCAAAACCACACACACCCCACTCCTGTTTCCCCAGCGGCTGTTTTGGTTCCCCTGCCATGCTCCCACCACCACGGGGTGGCCGTGCCCACCCTGCAGCGGGGCACTGTGCCTCCCTGGGGCCTGCGAACGATGGCAGACCACGATGGAGCTGAGCAGGAGCCATGGCAGCAGCTGTCGCCCCGTTACAACACCCGCTGAGCGCCTGCAGGGTGCGGGACGTGGCGGTGCTGCCGTCTCTGGTTTCCGAGGGAGCCATTTGGGCTGCTCTGCCTGGTGGCTGCAAGTGATGGGGCAGGACAGCTGCTGGCCCCAAAGGAACAGGGAGCTGCTGTGGCTGCGCTGGGTGCTCCTGCAAGGAGGGAGCACACCAGAAATGCTGCCCTGTGCTGCCCAGACGCATCCTGGCACACACAGCCCACCATTTATCTCCATACGGGAGGGAGGACGCCCATATGGCCCCGCATCGTTTGGGGTCCTGCTGGCTGGGGCTCGTCCTCTGCCCCCATGGCTCTCTACACCCTCCCCGTCCGCTGTCCCCCAGCTGAGCACCACGACGTGCCCACAGCAGCCTGGAGACCGGCACTGGGGGGCCACAAACATCCCCCCGCAGTGGGACACAGAGAGCTGGGGTCTCCCTTCGGTCCCATTTTGTGCTGGGTCTCGCCCAGAGCCAGCACCCAGCAGGATTGCACCAGGGCCTGATCCTGCCCCGCAGCCCCAGCACTGCTGGCTGGGCCCAGGAGGTGGCAGCAGACGGTGCCTGGCTGCCAGCCCCGAGCCCCAGCCTGTGTTTTTCACCCTGATTAATGAAATCCCAACAACACCGAGGTTGTTTGCTCTGTGCAAACAGCCTTCCACCCCGCCAGCGGTTCCGTGAAGCCAGCTTCCAAGAAGCACACGGCAAAGACTGACGTGATGCCTGTTCGCTAGGATGCAGCCCTCGGTCTGGGAATGAGCTGGTGAAAAAAAAAAAAAAATAATAATAATAATAAAAGCATTCATTCACTCCTTCCATCTTGCAGTGTTATAAAGGAAGGGGGCAGTGAATTTCCAGCGAGGGCTGACAGAAGCAGGTACCCGCTGCCAGCGTAGGACACCTCTAGCATTCACCACGGGCCAGCCGCAGCTCTCAGTCCCGGGCTTCTCTCCGCTGCCGGGAGAAAGTTTTGAAAGACAAAACTCCTGCCCCTGTGGAGTGGAAGAATTCAAAAGGGAGTTGCTGGGACCGCTCCAGGGCTGCATCTGAGCTGCTCAAAGGACTGGGCAGGCCCCGGTCTTTTCAGCTCTTTCAAAGAGCCCTGGCTCCCCCCTCGGGTTACGACGGCCTCCTTGGCTGCGCCGGGAAGGCCACATCCAGGGTTTCTCCAGCATTTTGATGCTTTTGACATTTAAGGCAAGAATGCCTTGACTTTTTCCAGCGCCTTCTTTCACAGGGAAAGTTTCCAAGCCACACGTGAGGCTGGGGAGCTCCAACCCTGCCAGCAACCAAACGCTGCTCCCTGGCAGCTGGAGCTGGGCTGCAGGGGAGGTGGGGGCACGGAGCGGTGTTCCCAGGCTGGACCCTGTGGTTCTCAGCCCCCCCCAGCATTGGGGTGTCCCTTGCACACTGGTGGGAGAGCAGGGTTTGTTGCAGGTCTGCAAACACCTCCAGCAGTGCCTGAATGCGTCCTCAGGTTTGCCACATACCCAAGCCCTGCTGCTGCCCCTTAAATCAGCTGTGGGGCCTGATTTGGAGCATCAGAACAAGTGTCACCCTCAAAAAGCCCCATGGGCTCAATGCCCGAAGAGCACAGAGTCAAAGAGACTTCTCTGACTTCTTTCAAAGCATTTCAGAGAACACAAGAGGGAAGCTGAGCCCAGCGGCTGGGCAGACACCGGCCACGGCAGCACGGAAGCGATGCTGGGACCAGCCCTGGGGGTGACCCCTCTTCGTGCCGCCAGCTCAGAGCAATCCCACAGCCCAAGTGCTCCGGGCTTCCACACCTGGTGATCCCGCCAGCTCAGCACAGCACCAAAAAGTGCAGGGCTGGAGATTGGTAACACATATTTCAGAAAGAATTCATTATAATGACGTCTTTCCATCCCGCTAGGAGACAAGGCGAAGGAGCCAGACTGCCTGCCTGACAGACGCGGAGGAGTTGCTGCGCGATGGATAATGAAACAGTTTGAAGAAAATGCACACGCCCCATCCCTGAGAGGCTTGTTATTTCGGAATTAAGTGGGTAAGCCACAGCATTTTTCCTTTTCCGCTTTTTCTTGAAAGGCAGGTCCCGGTCCCCGCACACAGAGCTGGCAACGGGCACGCTGTGAGCTCACACACAGCCCTGGGGTCACAGCCCCTGGGGAGCATCGCTGCTCCCTGCCACCCCTGGGGATTTCCTTGGTGCAAAGCCCACCCTCACGGCCTTACCGGGCTCCCCTGGCCGTGGGCTCCCAGTCTTTTCTCATGCTCTTCCACAACAGGTACCTGAGAGATGCAACAGGACCTGCTCCTGCCCCAGGTGTCCTGCGGGGTGGGAGCAGGATCTGGCCCTGGATGCAGAAAGGAGCTCACCAGCATAACGGCCTCCCCTGGGCACTTGCTTTCCAGAGGAACCACAGGATGCAACCCAAATGCTGGGAGGTGAGGAGCCAGGGTGGCTTTGGGGCATCTGCAGCCACAAGGGGCATGGCCAGAGCGGCAGCAAGGGGAGGCATTTCCCTCCCCACCCTCATCTCTTTCCTTCCCAAAAGTAACAGCAGCATAAAGCGAAACACATCGGTGTTAAGAGTACAACAGGACTTTATTATATGAATTACTATTAAACATCTTTAAGAAAAAAATCACTTATGGAAATAAAGTCTAAAATAGCAACACGCACACACCACAGATTGGTTTTGTTGGTTTGTTCCTTTTAAAACATTTTGTAGAGAAGTGATACAAACGTCACTGAGAGTTGCACGGTTTTATGTAAGAAATGCATTTTGGCTTCCAAGCCGGTTTTAGTGGCCTTCCTACTCATTAGACCTGACTTATTTTTTTTTTAAAGGAGATAAAAATAATCACTCTCCATCCTCCTTTGAAATGATGCTTTGTGCCTCCAAGATATTTTGAAATGGCTGCAGAGTGACATCATTCAGCGAGGCTTTGCCTAGACTAGGATATTTAAGGGCAAGTTGTTAGACCGTGTTAACGAACACAGCCCCAAGCCCCCGCGAAGCGCTGGGCTCAAAACCCACCACGTGCAGTGGACAGAGGCTGCGCAGTGCCCCTGTGCCTCACCTCTACCCACATTTCCAGCAGGCCTGGCCTGAGACACGGCCTGGAAGTGGCTCACCCAGGGCACCAGATCGCAGACCAAAGCCTTACGTGGCTCTCGTAAAAGGACAAGGGGCACAACAAACCCTCCTAGGGCCCCACCAGCGCTCGGCCGTGGGCTGTAAGCAACCACCTGGCCACGAGCACCTCGCTGCTGTTCGCCCCCAACCCTCTCACTGCCACCAGAGCAGCCGTGGGGTGATGGCACCGTGGGGACAAGCAGCTTCCTACCCGAGCTTCTGCTCCACCGCCTGTCGGTACGTCCTGCACTCACGGAGACTTAGCTGAAAGTTAAGCACTCGGTAGCTCAGAGGCGCTGGAACATTTACAAGCTGATCCAATTCCAAGCTTGGTTTTCTTCCAAATATGCAGAGCTGCTTTGGGCTGGGAGGGAGCGGCAGCAGCCTCCTGCTAACCTCAGAGCCAGCAGGCAACGGGGAAGTCGCCCCTCCTTCCTTTCTGCCAGTCCCAGGCTAGGGATAAAAGCCCTGCTCCGCTCCTGAAGGGCCTCCTGTTCCCAGCAAGAAGCCCCAGCTTCACACCGTGCCCCTGCACACAGGGACACACACACACCCTGCCAGACACCGGTCCTACCCTGCACGGCACAGGGCAGCACCGTGCCTCTCCAGCACCTCCCCGCGTCCCATTGCTGCTGCCACAACGTCACCTTCGAGGCAAGCTCGGGACTGCTGCAGCCCCTGGCTCCTACAGCCAGCACCAAGACTCGAGGGACGCTCCTCTCCCCTTCCTCCCACAGAAAAGGAGCCGCCACCAAAGCCAGGATGGGTCCTGGGGGTGCATCTCCTGCTGCTCCGAGCCGAGACCTCGCTGGGCTCCTGCTGCAAGCAGCCGGCCTGCCACCACAGCGCCCAGGCTGTGTGGGCCCTGGTGCGGCCGGGAGCACGCAGGCTGTGCCCATGGCACGCTGTGTCCCCCAGCACCGTGTCCCCAGCACCGTGCCCCCCGTGCCATGTCCCCCGGCGAGGACGCGGACGGCCTCGGGGCAGCGAGGCGCGGCGGCGCTCAGCAGGTGCAGCGGCTGCGCTGCTTGTGGGGGAAAAAAAAAAATCCTCTTGGCGTCCGCTTCAAAGGCATGCGGGCTCCGGGGAGGATTTGAAAAGGAGCCTGTCGGGAGCCAGAGCCTGCAATGTGGGCTTTTGTTACCAAACCCCGCGGAGAGGCAGGGACAACAGTTGCGTGTGTGTCTGATGGCTGGGGCTGCCGCGTCTGCCGCCTTCACAGCTCAAATCTTGCAACATTTGTGCTGGTTCACAGGAGCCAGAAAGTGAAACAGGCACGTCTACAGCCACCTCCTGAATTGAGCAGTAAACAGATTATGCCGATAAAGGAGAAGAAAATGTGCTGGCGGGAGCAATTTCTGACTTAATGCTCGTCACTCATTACTTACACAGGGAAGGAATTTGTTTACGTAATTATTTTTAGCCTGACAGCATCTCTGAATGCTGCAACGATTCGAGCGCTGCCTCCTGGCCACCCCTGCCCTCCCCTGGTAAAACGAGCCCCCAGGGAAGGGAGCTCTCCTGCTGCCACCCCGAGCCCCAGCCCCACAGCAGCTCCTGCAAACGCTCCGTGCCGAGAACATCTCCGCCAGCCCCAGCTGCAAACGCCCGGCTCGGGCTTCCAGCCCAAATCTGCATCTTACCTACAGCAGGGGCGTCCCCAGGCCCACCGAGGGCCCTGCCTGGCACCCGGGGAGCACCACCAGCACGCCACCCCTGATGGACGTGGCCTGGCTCAGCCGTGAGGGTTAAATCAAGGAGGAACCCAGCCCCTGGTGCCGTGCCGGCACAGGGAGCGCAGCTGGAGCGAGCCGGCCTCGCTGCGGCCGCTTCGGGTCCGGGCTTCAAGGCAGTTTGAGCAATGCCAAAGGCAAAGGTTTAATTCAAAGCGAAACGCCTTGGAAAAGAAGGCCCTTCCTTTTATAAACAATTTATATTACTCGACTATTACCTGATCTGAATCTCTGCTCATTACTCCTAGCAATAGTAGGCAACGATTTTTAGGTTCTCTCTCCCTCGTCTGTTTTCTTTTCCTGCGTGTGCAGAGCAAAGTTACATCCGCTCGCTGCAGAGCTATGTCCAGGACACTGCAGCCCCGCAGATCCCCAGTTTGAACGCATCCTCGGTAGCACAACTGATTTTCGCTCTTCTCGCGACGCCGCTTGGATGGAGCAGGACAGAGACAGCTGCTCCTCGGCTCTGAGATCCACCAGCTCCACTGCAGCTCAGGTCAGCTGCCGACTTTTTTTTCCTTTTTTTTTTTTCCTTTTTTTTTTTTTTTTGGCTGATTTGCTAGATAGGAGAAGTTGTTTTCGAACCCCTGGTAAGAAAACTTTGTGCCTCACTTCAATACTTGTACTTCAGAGGAGTACAAAAGCAGAGGGGGAACAGCCAAAAAACTGGGTTGTTTGGTGTTGGGTGTCTGTTTTTTTTTTTTTTCTTTCCTTTTCAGCCATCTTCTTCTTAAGCCTTTTGCATGTTCTGTGCCAGCAATAAAGCCCAGTGCTGGGACCTGCAGGGGAGGGGATAGGGAAGGAAAGAGAACAGCGTGTGCTCAGCCTCAGCCACACCATGGCCAGCACCAGCCCACAGCAGCGCCCGGGGCTCCCGCAGCACCCGTGGGGCTCATCCACACCCAGAGGGGCTCCGGACCCAAACCAAAGCACCTGGGGCTGCTTGCATGCTCACCAAAAGCGTTCATCCCCCAGTGCCTCTCACCATTTACTGCCCTTCCTTTGGCGTCTCCTCCTCCTCCTGGAGCTGCTGCCTCCGTGCTTGGAAGTCTTCATCTGAAAGGCACAGGCAGACGGGGGCTGCCGGGGGCTGCGGCTACACCATGTGGGGTGCCAGCCCCAACACCAGCCCCAAATCCAGCCCGAAATCCAGCCTCAACGCCAGCCCCAATGCCAGGGAGGTGCTGCAGTGAAGAGGCAGCTCGGGTCCTTCCCCGGGGCAGGGATTTCCTCGCTCAGGCAGAAAACACCCCGGGACTGGGACACAGACTCTGCCAGAACACGCCTGGGAAAGGTGGAAGGAGGTCTTGGCCCAGGGAGGCATTTCTGCCACGCAGTCACACCTGGGGCAGCTCCGGGGCGGTCGGGGTTGGCACAACAGTGCCAGGAGGTGCCTCGGTGCAAATCCAGCTGCCGACAGGTTTGGTGAGGCAGTGCCCTGGCCCCAGGCTGTGCACAGCCTGGCCACAACCCCCGGGACTCCCCAGAAGAGGAGAAGCCTGTCCACAGCCACCCAGTAAGCGTGCGCTGACCGGAGAGCTGCGTGGTGCTGGGGCTGAGCCTGTTACACGGGTGGCTGTGCCCCCGGCAGGGACCCGACAGGATCCCACTCAGCCTGGTCTTGGTGTGGGGCAGGACAGGGCCAGCACAGCGGGTCCCCAGCCTGCTGGGCTGAGCCCAAAATGTATGGCACGGCACAGCACGGCACGGCACGGCGTTTCTTACCGCACGAGTGTCCTTCCACATCGTCGAGAAGATTTGCCGTGGAAGCTGCCGTCCCCAACCTGCACCTTCTGCTAAGGAAAACTTGTCAGGGGGCCAGGACGTGGCCGCAGCACCAGCAGTGACCCTTCACAGCCCCCAGCCCCGCCGTGGGAGGCAGCTGGGGAGGCTCCTCGCCAAGCCACAGCCTCGCGGAGTCCCCTGGGACCACGGCTTGCCCAGCCTGCACCCTGCAGCCCCTCAGCGGTTCCCAGCTGCTGGGGACAGATGGCAGCGAGCCCCTTTTAGGATACACCTGGTGCTTCAACAAGTGTTTTCTTTTTGACTTCCTCATCTTCGTCTTCTCGGAGAAGGCTCTGGCAAGTTCAAACAGCTTCTTGCGCGTTGCTGGAAGGAAGCAGCCAGGTGAGAGTCTCACCCCAAACCCTCCCCAAAGCCGCCGTGGGTGGTGGGGAGGAGATGGCCACGGTGCTGACACTGTCAGCCTTTCACTGGGATTTTTGTGGCATTCCCTCCCCGTGACTAACCCAGCCCTCCCCAGGGGGTCTCAGCTAGCTGTGCTCTGAGCCAGGCTGCCCAAAGAACTCGGGCTGCTCTGCGATGGGAGGAGCAGACTGAGTGGCTAAGAGGGAAAGATTGGGAAAGGGAGAGGTACAGCAACCCCCCTGCTTCCTCCTCCGGGATTCCAGCAGAGCTGGGACTGAAGGACTCCCGCGTGGCACCGGGCACAGGATGCCCAAGCCCAGGACTGCAAAACGCAGCCAGAAACTTCACCCCAAAGCTCTGCTGCCAGGGCTGAGCAGTGTCGTAGCGCGACGTGCACCTGCAGCGTGCAGTGTTCCATGCCTTGCACACCCACGTGCCAGCTGTGTGAGTCGAGGGGTGCTGGGGACACTTGTGCCAGCCTGCTGCGAGGGGTGGCAAGGAGCCCAGGGGCACACGTGCCAGCAGACACGTATGGCAGCACCCAAACACCCACAGATGTGCTGTGTGAGCCAGCTCTGCCCCCCGCCACCCCCTGCACCCCTCAGGGGCTGCCCGCCGCCGGAGCTGGAGCCCGACTCACACTTTCCCATGTGTTTCAATTTGTCTCTGAATAAGGCATCGTCGGACACGGCACTGCCGGCCTCGCTGGTTCCGGGGGGGGCTGCGTCACCTGCAAGGCAAACATCTGCTCACAGGCGGCACGTGGCCGGGAGAGGCTGGAGACAAATCATTTCCATGACCCAGTTCCAGCGCTCGTGGAGCGCGGCCCTGCCACGAGTGGCGCTGAGCACAGCGAGCAGGGTGAAGGCATCAGCACGCCGGGGGCTGGCTCCAGGTGAGGACCCCACACTGACAAAACCCCGGAGACCCTGGGTGCAGAGATCTGGGCTGCAGGGACCTTGACTCGGCCGCGTTTTGCCCGGCCCCGCACGGGGCCGCGGACAGACACCAGTGCTAATTCTGTCCCCGGGCAGCTGCCCTGCTGCCGAGGTTAATCAGGATTACCCAGAACAGTCATTATGCCTCCCAGGCACAATCCTCTGCTCCGATCAAGGCAAGGGCGGGATCTGTCACCCCTGGGAGCTGCATCCCTGCTCCCAGCGCAGGGACAGAGGCAGGACACGGGAGCAGTGCTGCCTGGGGAAGGCAGGGCGAAGCCGGGGAGGGCACCAGCACCCATCTCCATCGCCTGCCCTCCCCTCTCCTGTGCACTCTGGGGATTTGTGCAGCAGGGAGGGACCAGTTGGGTTCCTCCCCTTGCTGCCACAGCAGAGGGCATCAGCACGGCACGGTCTGGCATGGCACAGCACAGCACGGCCCGTCGGGCAGAGCTGGGAGGCACCCAGCTGACGAGAGGTGATGCTCCTGTGCCTCTTGAAATTACCTGATAGTATGGAGGAGAAACCAAAATCGTTGCTGCCAGCAACACTGCTCGACTTGGACTTTTTTGACTCGTATTTCAATCGGTCTGAAAAACAAAAAGCCCCGAGGCCCACTTGGTCAGAGCCCTGGGCAGCGCACGCAGCTCACTCATTCCCCTGCCCGCCTGCTGTGCTCACAGCCCACTGAGGGGCCCCTCACAGCAGCACGAGGACGTGAGGGGAAGAGGGAAGGTGCACGGGGACAGGGGAGGAACAGCCCTGGCAAAGCCATGCTGGCTGTCTCCCTGGGATGGGCTTGGAGGGCACTGCCAGGGCTCCGTGCCACAGATTTGCTGGGCAGGAGGAGCAGAGCCTCGTGGCGGGCAGCTCAGCACCAAGAGGAGCACGGGAACAAAACCTGCTGCTCGGTGTTGGCAGGTCGGGCTGCCACCACGGCCCTGACCACATCCTGCACGTCTCCGCCTCGCCAGCAGCCAGGCCACCACAGCAGGACCTCCGTCCTGCAGGGAGGCATGCGGCCAAAACGCAGGCAGAGGCTTCCCGCGGTGCTCCTCACCTCTCTCCAGGGCCAGCAGGAAATCCCGGTTCCTCTGTAGCTCCTTCATGAACTCCTCGTTCTGCAGGAAGAGCGCGATCCTCTCGTCCTCCAGGTACTGCTTCCACCTCCTCTCCTGCTCCAGCGAGCCCTGGCCCCGCGGGCCGAGCCCCCTCGGCACGGGCTGCCGGCAGCCTGGAGAGCCCTGGGCAGGAGGCAAACGGGGCAGAGGTTGGGCACGGCCGTGGGACCTGGCCCCCCATAAAGCTCCCCAGAGCCCCCTGCTTTATGCTGACCCTGGCATTTTGCTCCTAGGGTCTGTTGGCAGCGGGGTCCCTGCCTCCCACTCCAACAGCCCCACTCGGAGGGGCACCCCCCAGCCAGGGCAAAGGGGGCACTGGGCACCCCCATGGGGTGGAGGAGCCAGGGGATGGCATTCCTGCACGGGAGCACCCCCCCCCGTGGTCTGGGAACCAGCACGGCACAGCAAGGAGCCGCTGTGCCCCTGGAGGAGCTCGTTCTCAGAGCCTATTGGCAAATATTTTTAATTTAAATACAGGGAGTTGAACTCGGACGGCACCTGGTGTCGAGGTGAGGGAGGAAGGTCTCGCAGCCGGCATCGCTGCTTTAATTTCCCCGACGAAACAGCAGAGACTGCAGTTTCCCCCTGGCAAACGCCCCTGTGCTCGCATCCCCTGGCTCCTGGCGCGTTTGCACACGTGGAGGAGCAGAGCCACGCTGCACGGTAGCAATCTCACCCTTGCCTACAATATTTATCTGATTTGTAGCTGCTCTCAGAGCGCCATAAAAAGCAAAAGCACACAATTACCAGGGAAAGAAAAGGGCAGCTGCTCCTCTCCTCCCCTTGAGCCCAAATGAATTGGCATGTTCCTATTCCCAGAAAGGTAATATAGCCTGAGAAGCTCAACTTCCAGGGCAATTATTTATGGAAACGTGGCAGGCTGCCTTTGGAGCCAAAAAGGGAGGGAAGAGACGATGCACGGGGAGGGAAGGGCATCTGCAGCTCTCCCCTGGTCCCTGCCACGCTGGGAGGGCGCTGGCCCTTGCAGAAAGGTGCTGCAAGGCCAAGCTGCGTGGCCCCAAAACAGCCGTGAAGCATACGGGGACTGCCTCCCACGGGAATCCTCTGCTTTGCACAAGGTTTGGTATCTCACGCCTGCAACACCAGCCCCCGAGCGCACCGAACGCGCTGCTCTGCCCAAGAGCGCTTCTCACCGGGGCAGCAGGTCAAATAATTTAAAATATTGACTGCTCCTTGCACGTGGCATTTCTGGCACCGCCTGCTGAGCTAACTAATGGCGAGAAGAAGCCTCGGAGCCCAGCTGGAAGTTTTCTCCTGCACGCCTCGCTCGGTTCACTGCCCGGGAGTGAGTGGCTCAGCGCCGGGGCGCAGCGGGGCCCTCACCTGGGTGCGGGGAGCCTGCTGGGGCAGGATGCGCAGGAAATCCTCGGGGAGGTTGCCCAGGAGCGGTGGGTTCCAGTTCCTGTAGCGGCCGGGCCCCGGCACGTCCGTCCTGTGGGGAAACACACAGAGAGCACCCTTGGGCCAGGGGGACCCCACGGCGCTGCAATGGGGGGCACGGCGGCCTCCCACCCAGCTCCACGCTTGTCCTGGGTGCTGGAAAACCTCACGCTGCCTCCCCAGGTCCTTGCGTTAGCATGAGCTCAGGAGAGCGAAAAGCTCTCCTAGCGAGTCTGAAATCGTGGGGAGTTGTTTTCAGGCCTCGCCCCACCACCTCGCAGGCTGCATTTTCCTTCTCCTGCTGTTTCACTCAGCATCCTGGCAAACAGCACCGCGGGAGCTGTACCCCTGCAGGGCTCTGCTTATACATTTTGCCTCCCGGACATCAAAACCAGCCTGCACAACCAGCAGGACTGTCTGCAGCGGGGACCTGGCACAGGGAGGCAGCAAGGGCAGTGGCAGGCGCTTTCCTCCAAGCCCACGGTCGTGGCTCAGCAGCCCGATGGAGCAGCAGCAGCAGCGTGGCAGCGCCCCGAGACGCTGCCCTCCCACGGCCGTGGCCCTGCTGCCCTTCCCCAGGGCGGCACAGCCAGGAGGGCTCCCCGTGCCAAGAGATAAGAGGTGCGGGGCCCCGGCCGTGCAGCACCTGGCGTTTTGGAGAGGCGTCAAGCGCTCCCCGCCCCCAGGAGCTGATTTTTGCCATTCCACTCGCTCCGGGAGCGGCTCTCCGGGCCCCTCAGCTGTTCACGTCTCGGGGCCTCGCGGATGTTATTTAGCCAGCTGTGAGCTTCATTCATCCCCCTTGGCTTCGGCTCGCCCAGTCCTAACAAACCAACGCCAGACCCCTCCCGTATGGGGGGCTCGTGCCCAGCAGCCCCCCTGGCATTGCCCCGTGCCACAGCGAGGGGCTGGAGCTCACCTGGGCGGCGGCGTGGGGGGCGCGCGGGGGCAGCGGGTGCCCAGCGCCTGGCTCTCGTAGGCAGGGGGGGAGTACACGGGGGGGGGCTCCTCGTCCGAGCTGTCCGGCTCCAGGGTCCGCTCCAGGATCTGGAGGGGGAGAAGGATGGGGTGAGGGTGAGCAGGGGCACTGCTCCCCCCAGGGACCGGGACCAGTGCTGCTGCAGGATGGGGACAAACGTCCTGGCTCTGTCCCCTGGCACCGGGGGTGCTGCTCTCGAGGGACGAGGCGCAGCATTTTGGCAACTGGGGGGGATCCTCTGACGGCAGCAAAAGGCTTCCTGTTGGTTTGGGGGAAGAAAGGAGGGAGGAAAGCAGTTTGGCTCAAGCCTCAAGCACTGCCCGAGGCAAACCAAGCAGGCTGCGTGCTACAAATCAACCAAACTGGGACTCAAACGTCTGCTGCCTGTGGTGGCTGGATGGTGCCCAGGCACCCTGCACCCCTGGGGCCGGCAGCTCCCAAGGGTGCTGCTGCAGGGGTCCAGCTTCCTTGAGCTGGCGAAGCACAGCTGCAGGGCTGTGATGACAGCACCTCCGCTGCCTTTCCCTTGCCCTCGCACCCCCGCCCGCTGGGCTGGTACCAATTTTGCAGGTGGCACAAACAGGGCAGAAGGGGACCGCACCGCCTGCTCGCGCGGGTACCTCGGGGGGGATGCTGTCCTCCGAGTCCGAGCTGTCGTCGCAGCCGCTGCTGTCCAAGTTCATCTGCAGGAGCTGGTCGATGGTGGCGTCCACGGCGCCGTTGTTGGCCCTCAGAACGCACTCGATAATGTCGTAGTCCATGTTGGGAAACATGGTCTTGAAGTCCTCCATGGCCTGGTTGAACTCCAGCCGGCGGACCTGCCTGGCGGGGCGGCTGTTGTTGAGCTCCTGCGCCGAGGAGCCGCCCCGCGACCCGCCGTTGCTGCTGCTGCGTCGGAAGAGGCTCGTCATGGCGCGGGGGCGATGGGCCCGGTCCCAGTCCCGGTCCTGGTCCCAGTCCCGATCCCAGTCCCGGTAAGGCGAGTGCCTGGTGCCTCTCGTCACGGGGCGCTGCCCCGGCCGTCGGCGGGGAGCATGGGTGGGCGGCGGGGGCACCGCTCCCTGTGGCCGCAGCACCGCGTGTCAGCCCCCGGCGCGCTGCAGCATCCTCCCACCTGTGGGGCAGAGGGGAGAGAAGTCACAAAAGTCACCTTTTTGAGGTTGTTTTTTTTTGCAAAGAGCTGAGAGACCCCAGGGCGGCAGGGCAGCTTTGAGCTCCGTCCCCTCCAGGAGCGGCAGCTGGATGCGCACAAGGCACTTTTTTGGTAACACCTCCATCTAAAGCCCATCTCAGAAATCCCCCCTTCTAGGGGTTTTTCTTTCCCTTCGGAGGGAGGAGCACGATTTTTAACTTCTTCCTTTTGTGGCTCTGCCTCACTTGCTCAGCCAGCAGCGCGAGCATCATCCATGCCCCGATGCGTGGCCAGGAGGCTGCAGGCAGGGGCCGTGCTCGCCGCCAAGGTGTGAGCAAGGTGCCCAGAGGCACAGCGAGATCTCCTGCTTCAGTGGGGGAAATTCAACCAAATTCACCCTATTCAGCTGTGTCCTGGCACATCAGGAGCAGCCAGGAGTTCGGGTTCGCTGTGCCAGGCACTGCACACACAAATTGCGAGAGCTGCGAGGTAAGGAAAGTGGCACTGCTTCCACTGCAGAGGGCTCCACAGATTTCACATTTCCAGGTTTTATGTTTATTTATAAACACGGTGAAATCTCTCTTTAAAATAATAAAAAAAAATGGAGTCATTTCAGTGCAGGGGGCTGAAGCACTGCAGCACAACAAATCGACCCCTGGGAAAAGCCACCAAATCCAAGATTAACGTTCACTTTAAAACCATAAACAGATTATACAGCCACTGCTTCTCATTTGGAAACGCAGGGCCAAATTCAGTTCTGGATTAACTCCGCTGTTTAAAAAGAATTACCCCAGGAACACTTTGGATCCATAATATCATTTTCAGGAGCTTTTTCCCAAGTGGCAGGCGGAGAGTTCACAACAACTGTCCCTAAAACTGTATTTAACCGAGAAGAACACACCAGGCACATTTCTCAGTGAAAGGCTGCATAATCAGGTTCAACACCATTAAGCAGAGCAGCCACCTCTGAAGGTCACCCGAGCTCTCCCGTGCCCTCACCAAGGCCACCCTACACACAGGAGCCAGGACTGGTGGAGAGGGAGCAGAAAGGCTCACGAGGAGGCACTTCTGAGCGTGGAAAGCCACCGTCTGCCCTGCACTCACTAAAAAAATGCATCTGAAGGGATCGCTCGGCCACGAGCCAGCTCCATCCCAGCCCTCTCGCCCGGCAGGGTTTGCTGCAGCTTGTGCAGCGTGAGCGGGGCGCGACGCCACAAGCGCCCTGCCCGGCTCTGTTCAGCGACGGCAAACAAATCCGCTGGAGTCGGTTAATAAAACATTGCTTCTTGGTTCCTCCTCTGCTGCCATGATTCATTCACAGCGAAAAGCCAGCTTTGTTCACACCTCTGGGATTACGCTTTAATCGCAATATTGCATTTCTGGTTCAGTCGCACGCTAAACCGAGCTCTAACACATTCCCCGGGGGACCCACGCTCCTTCAGGGTTCGGCCACTCAGCGAGGGCAGGTTCAGAGCCCACACATCTAGGGGAGAACAGGTCCTAAAGGACACGCTGCAAACACACACAGGATCCAAACACAAAGACCTGAGGGTGAAGAGACCTGCGGAGAACTCACCAGTGTGGCTTTGCTGATCTAACATATCAAAAACATCACATCGTAAAATCGGTCTCCAAAATCAGGAAGTGTGCCTAGAAATCCCCCAGTCTATTTTAAAACCCTAAGATCTATAGAGCAACAACAAGTGCCTGTGGTCAGGGGTATTCGTCTCCCACCGTTTGACTTCTGAGCGGGTATTTAAGGTCTTCCCTTAACCACGAGGGCTGGGCAGCCCCGTTCAGAGGGAGCCAAAGGCCCCGGCCACCAACACGCAGCCGAGTGTGGAAATCCCTCTGCCCTGCCGGGGAAAGGCCGGGATCTCCCCGCTGCAGACGCCTCTTTTCCGTGGAAGGTGTTAGTCAACGAGGCACCAGGGTCTGGGACGACTCATTTAAATTGCAGCCCATGCCAGATAGCGTGACTGGGAGCAGCAGCCTGCTGAATAATTGAAAGCTTCTGGTCCTAAGATGAAAAAAAAAAAAAAAAAAAAATCAGGGACGGGGACAAGACATTTGTATGCCAAAAGGGCTCTGCTGCACATCTGGCTTTAAACAACAACGAGGGATTGTGCCACAAGGACGCTCCCAAGCCCGTGAAACCTGAGTCACGGCGGCGCGGCTCGCAGGGACGCTGCCCGGCCGGTGCTGGTGCTCACGCAGGCAAATTGGGCAAAAGCAAGGCACAGGCAGTGACCCTGGCACGCAGAGGGGCAAGGCTGCAAACACAGGTCTTAAAAACCCCATTTTTAATGTCTTGATGACATCCTAGAGGAATGCAAACCCCCTCACAGCAGCAGGCGTTCAAATCCGGAGAAAGGCGAGCGGGATCCCCGTGCCGGTGCCACAGGGAACGGTCTGGGCACTGCTGGCCGGTGGCTCCGTGATGTCAGCAAGGGGCTGGGAGGGTGCCAGGAAAAGCAAAATCCTGCAGATGGCCCAAAAAGGAAGGAAGGAAGCTGGCGGCCAAGCACAGCCCCAGGCGAGGGCAGCGCCACGCTCGGGGCACGGCCGGGCGCAGGGAGCCCCACGGCACCCCCAGCTCACACAGCCCAAATCCGCACTCGGCCGAGACGGAGCCAAGAGCAAGACCTCAGCAGCCACAGAGAAACCCTTCGTGGAGCTGGCTGGGGAGCTGATGAGCCTGGAAAGCTCATTTTGCACAGCCCAGGGCACGCGACACCCCGCAGCACGGACGCGGAGCAGGACGGGACGTGGAGGAGACAGTGCTGAGGGTGCTCCCGGGACCAGCAGAGGAGCAGCTGGATAATCCTCGGGGCTGGTGAGCCCAGCGATTTCATGCTGGGAACAACAGTTGCTCAGCTCTGCAAGGAAAGCAGCCCCGGCAGCTGTAAAAGCAGCGGGACTGATTGCTCACAGCCCTCGCAACTCAGGGCAAAGCCTTGGCACCAGCGCGAAGGAGAATATTCTCTGAATATTGTCTGCTGCAGCTCAGACAACAGATGGGGTTGCTTAAACGCGGCTGGATGAGACCAGCCCTTCTTCCCCTGCTCCAGGCTGCGGAGGGAAAGCTCTCAGAGGAAGACTCACGCCGGACACGTTACATCAAGAAGTGCTTCAGCCAGGGCAGGTTTTCGGAGCTCTGCCTTCAGCCGGGCCCCTTCGGAGGGACCTCGCTGAAAAGGAGCAAGAAGCGCAGGGACACGGCCGCTCGGCGGCTGCAGGTGCCTGGCCAGCGGTGGCTGTAATAGGATTAAAAGCAGGATGAAAAGTAAACGGTGGGGAACAGAAATTACGGTAGTGTCTAGCAGCAGATTGAAATTCAGAGCACACACCGAGGACGTGCAGGATGTGGCTGCGTTCAGCCTGCCCCAAGTCTCCTCCGTCACCTCTCCGCCGGCCCCGGCAGCGCACACGCCTCAGCCCGTGCCCAGATCCTTTCGCACACCACGAGCAGGCACACGGGGCTCCCTTTAACGCCTGTTCCACCACGAATTAAAGCGGCTGGGTTTAAGCCCTTTTCAAAAAGGTATAAAGCAATCAGGGAAAGAAGAAAAAAAAAAAAAAAGGAGGGAAAAAAAAATAGCCCTGTGTGAAAACCCGTGCAGCACGTACCTCTGCAAACCCAAATCCCAGCGGCTCTGAGAGCCACGCTCAGCCAGGCCACAGCAGCACAAGGAGGGGGTCAGGGTAACCGAGCCCCCGTCGGGACCTGCACCCATGGGTGCCTGTCCCCCTGCTCGGTGCTCGCGGCTGCGGCCGGCAGAGGCCAGCAGCACCGTGCGCCCCCGGCCACCCGATTCAGGGAAATCCTCTTCTCCTGCGGGATCGCAGTGCCGGGAACCGCGCCGTGCCACCCTCCCCGACAGATTTACGAGGGGCCTTTGTGTGCGCACCAGATGTCAGCCCCGCAGCACCCGGCCCGCCTGCAAAGCAGCCCCGAGAGGCCGAAACACAGCGGCTGCTCTCGGCCCAAGGGGAAGCAGGGTGAGGGCTCCCGGGGGGTCCTGGCCCTCCCCAGGGACCCTGGGTGGCAGCGGGGTGCGGGGACCCCCTGGTCGATGTGAGCAAGGGATGGAAAGCCCTGGGTTGTGCAGGACAGAGCCCTCCCGGAGCACCTGGTGCTTCCCTGTGACTAATCCCCGGGTCTCACACGCATTTGCCAGGCCACAATCACAGTCCTTCCCCCCCGCCTCCCCCCTCCCAAACTAAGCCTATATTAATGAGATGGCACTAGATCTTAATCAAAAAGTTGCCCGCCTTGCGAGGCTGCCTTCCAATGGCTTCATTGAAGGTAATTTGAGCTTGGTAGGACGACATTCCTAAAATAGTTGAGGGAATTCAGACACGAAACAAGGTTTCCAGGAAGGGATTAAAAAAAAATGGGTCAAGCAAGTGTGAGCGATTAAAGTAACCCAGCATCCTTTGTATGATTTAAATGCGGCTCTGCTCAGCTCTATCCCGTGTCGACGTGCAGGAAAGGGGATGCAAGAGGCTGACGAAAGCAGCGACGGCACCCGGGGGACGGCACCCGCCCGACGTGCAACCAGCCCAGGGCAGGAAGGAGGGACAGGTAGCGAGGACAGGGTGAGGCAGGGTGCTGGGGGCTCTCCCAAAATCCTGGCCCCTCTGTGAAGCTGTTGCAGACCCAGCACTGCCCCATGGCCCTGCAGGGCAGACGCTGCAGTAGGAAAAGCAACCAAGCAAATTCGGGGCTGGAGACACAGCCCTGTGGGCCCCACCTGCTGGTGCTGGTGCTGAGCCCAAACCCAGGGACCTTTTCCTGAGTCAAACGCCCTCTCCGTGCCTCAGTTTCCCCATCCACATGCAGCATAACAACATCCCCAAAGGGCTCTGGTGCTGCTCACGGCCTTGCCATCGGTGCAGGCCTCACGGGAGGAAACCCACAGGGGGCCCTGCCAGCGCTGAGCCCCGGGCACCCCAGTCCTGTCCCACAAAGCCCTGGCTCCATATGTCGCACGGCCCCGTCCTGAGCCGCTTATCCCCTCTCCTCCCTTTGTGCTCCCGGCTCAGCGCCAGCCCTCGCCGGCCGCGCGCACAAAAGCAGCGGGAAGCTGCCGGGAGGAAAAGGAAACCTCTCGCAGAGACAAAGGTGCTCGGCTCTGCTGGGGCCAGCACCAGGAGGTCAGGGCCGGCGGAGGAGCCACCTCTGGGCTTTTTGGGGATTGGGTTTGGGCGGCCGGCACCTAACTGCAGGCTGGGTGAGAGCTAATCCGTGCTGGGGGCAGGGCCGGGCACGCATGGCGCCTCGCTGGGCTCGGTCACAAATGCTAATTTGCCATTTTCGGCCAAGGGTCGAAGAAATTGAAGGACAGAGGGGGAAAAAGGAGAAAGGGCCTGAGCAGCGCCAGCCCCGTCCCTTGGCAGTGCAGGATGTGCCCAACCTGTTCCTGGTGCAGCAGGAGCACACTGGGGATGGACTGGGATGGACTGGGAGGAGACCAGACTTCCCCTGCCCCAGCCTGGGCACCGGGGTAAGCTTCCAAAGGTTGGGCAGCAATTCCTGAAGCAGCTTCGTGCAGGGGCACAGAGGGAAGAAAACCAAGGGTTAGAGGCAGGGGCAGTGCGGGCTGAGGGCCTCACACACGGGGCTGAGCCAGAGGGTGCGTGGGCTCCGACCGGGCACCGGCACCCCAGCACCGAGGTGCCACGGGGCCACCAGCACCCACTGCTGCTCTCTGGCCTCCAGGATTTCAGGGCCATCGCTCAACATGTGAAGGAAAAAAAAAAAAAAAAAAGCAGCATTGATTCGCCCAGGGCTACGTGGAGGAGAAGGACCCGCAAGTTTCTATGGAAACAAAACGAGGAGAGTAAAACTCTCACTCACGGGCACGGTAAATTATTTACCAGGACAGGCCCCTGCCCATTAGGATCTGGTAAAAAGATTTAAAAGTGGTCATTACGCAGGCTGCTCGCAACCACTACATTCAGGCCGCTGAAACCACAGGCAAGGAAGAGGAAAGACTTGGGGTTTCCACGCCACGCAGGCGGTGAAACCCACAGGGCCAGCACGGGCTCGCTCCGGGGCACAGCTGGGGACCCGTGTGAGGGTCCTGTGTCCCTGTGCCCCCCTCTGCAGCTCGAGGAATGCCTCCAAGGAGCCCCCAGGTGCCCAGACCTGCGGGCAGCCCCAAACCCTGGTGCCCAGAAAGCGAGCTGCTTCCAAGCAGAGAGATTTTGATGAGCAGAGAATTAACGAAGGAAGAACCGGGCACGAAGCGAGAGAACCGCAGGCACGTGAGGGCATCGCCTTGCCCTGGTTTTGCTTTTTTATGGTAACTTCTTTCACCTGTCCCACTCCTCGCTGCAAGGCACGGCGATGCCCGGCATGAGGCCACCCAAAAGGCTCCCATCCGACACCACCCCCGGGAGCCGCGCACCCTGCGAGGCCGCCCAGCCCTCGGCACTGCCAGCTCAGCACCACTGCGAGCCGGCACCGGCAGGGAGAAAGGGAGTAATTAAGTTGCAAATGGAGGAGTTGCCTTTTTTATGAGTCAATAAGCCATATGGCTGATGGAAGGCACCGAGCTGACGATTCGGGCACTGCCGTCCCCTGGTTGTCCCGGGACACGGCACCGCATTGTGATCGCGCTGCTCTTTTGTCCTCCCTCGCGCCGGGTGACATTGCTCAGCAGAGGAGAACCTGCTTGAAACACTACACCTCGCCAGGGACGGGCATTTAATTAACGCCGATCCATCAGGCCTCTCCCGCAGAAGCGCCAGGAAGGTTTCAGGACGCCGCAGGGATCGCGGCTCCATCCTCCGGCACACGGCGGGGAGATGAAAGCCCCTGAAAGCCTCCCGTGCTCGCTCTGTTCCCTCTGCTCCACCACAGCACATCGGGATTTGATACTGAAATGCTGTGGGGTGCTGACCCGGACTGCCAGCTCCCACATCCGCACAGTACCCCGCTCCCAGGGTGAGGGGACCCCGCTCGCAGCCCCCACGCATGGGCTGTGCGCTCCGGCGGCGCGGCCACCGAACTAGGGCACGCTCTTCCTCAAAGCCCCAGCCTCACTTCTCCTGCGTTATTTTTAAGTTTGGGTAATTAACTCACACCCAGCTCCGTCGCTGTGCTGTCCCAGTTGCTTTGGGCCGGCCCGACAGCTGCAGTTACCAGCCAGGGAGGTTAAAAGCAAGAAGGATTTCAGGAGCAGTGGGGCTGGGACGAGCCACCAGGCCCCATGGGCAGGAGGATTAGCGCTGCAGCTGTGCTGTCCGTCTGCCTGCCCACAGTGCAGAGGGGCCACGAGCCCTCGTGCCACCCCAGAGCACCACATCCCCTCTCCAGCACAACTCTGAGCCCTTCCCGAGTGCCAGGACCCAGGAGTTGTCCCCAGGGAATGTCCCCTGCCCTGTGCTGTGCTACGGCCCCGGCACACAGGTGCCCCATCTCCACCTCCCGTCACCACCACCCCACGCAGCCCCTGCAGCTCCAGGGCCCCCAAAAGGCACAAGGGGGAGCAGGACAGGCCCCCGGGCAGCAGAGGCAGGGTCAGCATCCCCCCAGCACACGGTACCTCGCAGCGCTCCCGCCGGTCTCCCAGTCTCCAAAGGCTGCCCTCGTGCCAGTGCTCCACGGCTGCCTGGGAACGGGGAGGTAGAGAAAGAAAGAAAAAACCACGCTGTTATAATTGACTCCGTAACTGAGTCAAACACTAAAATCAGCTTGGACGTGCCAGGAAGTTAAACAGCAGTTGTGCCGTGCCCCATTTTCTGGAGACAAGCCACCTGCTCTCCCTGTTACGGCTCGGCCCTGCTCCGCTGAGGCCTCAGCCAGGCCCCGGGGACGCGAGCGAGGGCAGGGACCGAGGAGCTGCCAGGCAGAAGGGAGAAACACCACCCCTGGGAGCCAGGGCTCGTTTCCCAGCAATTACAGCGGACTGGGGCTAGGAGAAAGCACAAGGCTGCACGCAGGTGGCCGTGTCCCAACGGGACGGCACGGCTAATGGGGGCACCAGGTCAGACACGTCCCATGCACAACTCCAGCCGTGGACAGGGAAGGACCCGCCGCAGACAGGGGGAGGACACCGGGCACGCTGGTGCCTTGCATGGGAAGGCAATCAGGAGACTGCAGAGCGCGGTGCGGCCCCGGGTGAACTCTTTCAGGGCAAGGGAAGCCGCTCAGCGTGCGCAGAACACCTTCAAACTCCAACAAAATGCACCCGGTCTGCAGCTGGACAGGATGGCGGTGCTGCGCACAGCGTAACGCACGCTGGGTTTCCACCAGCACCACCAAGAGCCAGCTCCTGGGGTCAGTCCTGAGTCCACCAAAATCCCTGGGGGCACTGATCCGAGCCTGGCAGGGCCGTGGAGAAGCTCCTGTCCGGGGTGGCAGCACCCTGGCACCCTACTCGTGGTGGGAGGTGGTGGCACGGTGCTGGGGATCCACGAGGGGCTCTGCCTGCCGGCCGCGGCGCTGGCTTGGATTTTAAGACACTTGTTTGTTTGTTTGTCGCTGGGCAACCGAGAGGGGATGGAAAAAAATATCAATATCCTATTGTCACCTATGAGTCACTGCTCGGCACGGGCCGAAACGCCCCGTCCTTCCCGCAGGATGCTGCTGAGGCCCTGGGGAAACGGGAGGAGAGCCCGAGGTGCCCCGCGGCCACCGGCACTGCCCCTGGGGCTGCCTGCCCTGTCCCCGTCCCGCTGCCCACGGCCAGGGTCAGTGGTGGCACAGGGACACCGGTGGCACAGGGACACGGGTGGCACAAGGATAGCTTTCCACGTCCCTGAAGGCGGCGAAGGAATTTGCATTTGTATTTGCATTTCCTAATTGCGCCTCCGGGTTTCCCGGGACATCGGCCGGGCTCGGTTTCCATGGCAGGTTTTGTGCGGGCCGGGAGAACCGAGGCAGGCACAAAGGGGCCACAAAGGACCTGCCACTCACCGCCATCAAAGGCGGCCGCGGGGCCCTGGGTCCCTGGGGATCCCCCCCAGCACCGCCAGGGCCACGCCACGGAGCCCCACGTCCGATGCCCACGGGACACGGGAGGTCTGAGCGCTGCCAGGGCAGCAGCGGGGATGTGCTGCCCACGGGGCTGCTCCGGATTTTTACTTTATTTTTTGAAATCTGATGGTTTTCAAAGCCAGGCAACTCCAATTTATCCCAAGCAAAGGCTTTGCAGAGCCTCCCGGCACTCCCTCGCCCGTTCCAAAAAATGGGAAGTTAACCAAAAGTCTCGTTTTAACATTTTCCAGTCGAAAAGTCAGCGCGTCTCAGTGGTTAATACATGCGTCAGGGACAGCTAACCAGCACGGATTTTTCAAAAGAGGTTTTGGGAAAAAAAAAAAAAAAAAAAAGTTGAAATTTAAACAAAGTGTCTCAACTGACCAGATCCCAAGTTTCTAGAGTTACACCACACGAAACGAATAGCTGAATAAATGAATGGCTGCTTGACCTTCTGTCCTGACTCCGTGTGGAACCCAGCCCGGTGGCAACCGCTCCGTGCCAGCGGCCTCTCCCGGCCCCGCCGCACACGCAGCCGGCAAAGCGCCCGAGCGGAGCCGCAGGTGGAGGTTTAGCAGCGAGGGGGATTTGCTCCAGAAAAGCAGCACCCCAATTTCACAGTCCCACAGGTCCACACGGCACAGATCAGCCTGGCAGCCCCTGGGGGGATGGGGCAGAGACGTCCCCAGCCCCGCTCATGGCCACGTTTTGGCAGGGACGTGCGGTGCCCCGTAAGGCCATACGGCCCCTTTCTTCTGCAGGGCCTGCTTCACATCGTGGGCACAGCAGAGGCTTCAGCAGAAAATCCAGGGGCAAGGATGGGTTCAAAGCAGAGTTGGAGGATGCTTTTTTTCTTTCCAGTTCCCAACAGCAATCACCAATCGATCCTTCTATTCCTGGGAGGTTTTACTCCGTGCCATGGGCGCTGACAAGAAATAAACGCTGCGTCCCTGCAGCAGACAGACCTGGTTCAAATCAAACCCGCAGATATCCGAGCTGGCAGAAGGAAAGAGGCTGGGCTTGGAGCTCCAAGTAGCGGGCAAGCCAGGACAAACAGCCACCAAAAGCCACCTGAACCGTAAGGCTGCCGCCCATGGCACGGTGCTCGCAAGTAACTGGGGATTTAGGATGCTCTTGGGCAGATCCCTGCACTACAAGGAGCAGGCGAGGGCTGACTGCCGAGGTGCTGAACCCTGCAATGAGGTGCTGAACCCGACGGAGGGGCCGAATCGCCACACCTGGAGGCAGCGGTGCAAGAACCAGACCCAGATATCACCCACTCCTCTCGTTTCCCATTATTTTCAGCTGGCTGGCCATCTAGCTGGGTCGTTGGGGTTTTCTTTTTCTTCCCAGTTTCCCTGTTGCATTCAGAGGCTGCCACGCCAGCACGTCTCCCAGCCTCTGCACTGGCTCCATGAACCAGGAGCACAGCCCGGCAGAACCCGGTCCCCAAACCGCTTGCTGCAAGCCCACCAGGCAGAGGCTGCCTGCCTGCGGTGCCACCCGTCACCACCTCTCACAGCTGCAAGCAGATTCATCTTGTTACTTCAAGCACTCCAATTTTACAGTATAAAGTTATTCCTATCAGCTCACGCTGCCCAGGAGCCTCCCCACAATGACCAGGGGCACCCCGCGATGCCAGCCCGAGGGTTACAGCAGCAGCACCCATCCCGCGGGTCCTGCCCTCAGATTTTATCCTCACGGCGACAGCAACCGAGCGTGAGTTACCTCTCAGCTCTGCTCCTGACCTTTCCCGTCCGAATGTGACTGCCCGGAGCACGCAGCACCCCGATATCTTTGCCCCCGCAGCGCACGTTTGTGCAGGCAGATAAGCTCTGAGGGCTCGCTATCGTGCTGGGAAATGCCACGAGCTCCCCGCACGCTCCTGCCAGCCCCACGGCAGCTGCAGCCCGTGGCACCCACGTACACAGCACCCATGTGTGCAGCTCCTTCAGCCACCGCGAAGGGAAATCCTGCCCAGCGATGCCGCAGATCCAGCTGGGGGGAAAAGCCGGGTGTTGGTGCCTGGGTTAGGTGCCGTTCTGTGGGTTTGTGTTTCAAATTTAGAAGCTCTTTGCTAACGAAATGCTGAGAAAAAAAAACAACGAAGATCTTCTGGGAAGCTATCTGCCGGGAGAAGGGGTGGACGCCTTCCACCTGTCTCTGGAGCAAATGGTTTTTGCAGTCGGAGGTGCTGGGCCCAGAGGATGGCGCGTGAGGCTCCGCCGGCACCAGGCACATCCTTGCCGTGGCAGGACATCGCGGCAGCAGGGGCCACAACGGGCACAAAGCAGCAGTGACAGCACCGTGAGCCGACCACAGGCTGCGTCTCCCTCACCGTGATGACCACTGAAACCTTTTCTGTCCCCCTGCCACCAGCAGGGGCCGGATCCCCCTTTCCCAGAGGCACGCAGCTCCTGCAGGTTCCCATTGCCCCATTGCCAGGGCTTCCACGGGAAAATCTTCATGAAAACCACGAACAGCTTGGCAGTGCGGTGCATGGTGCTTCAGTCTGCATCATTAAAGACAAACACGGAGGAGGAGAAGGCAGCAAGGAGCATAAAAGCCTTCGTTGGCTGCCACATGCCCCGGCCACCAAGTTTGGGTGCCCCCAGACTTAGAGGCGGAGGGGTCGGCCCAGGCCAGCAGGATTTCCCCCGCGGGTTTTGTCACCACTCCGTCCCCCACGTTTATTTTCGGTGGCAGCAGCAGCGGGAGGACATGCGAGGAGGAGGTGCGACTCGGCTGCTTTTTAAAAATAATAAAAAAGGAGCCTTTCCAAACTGCCTGGCGAGGCAGACGGCACTCGGGAGCGCTGCTTTCGAGCGGTGATTCCCAAGGGCGAGGCAGCTCCCGGACTCTTCCCCGTCGCCGTGTGCCCAGGACGGCTTCGCTGCCAGCCCCACGCGCCCCCCGTCCCCAGCAGGGTGACACAGCTCGGCTCCTGGGGTCCGCAAACACCTCCGGAGCCGGGAGCTAACCACGAACACCTGGGCACGGAAGGGGCCTGCTGCGGTTCCTAAGCTGTGATCAGAGCCCGGCAGGGATGTCAGGGGGTGCAAGGGCACTGCTGGGTTCGTGGGGAGCTGCGGAGCAGGACGGGGATTTAGGAATACTGCTGGATTTGTGGGGTGCTGAGGAGCAGGACGGGGATTTCAGAGCACTAACTGGATTTTTGGGGAGCTGAGGAGCAGGACGGGGATTTAATACTGCTGGATTTGTGGGGAGCTGCGGAGCAGGACGGCATCCCGGGGCAGGACCACCAGCCCCGTGCTGGGGGCAGCCCGGGGGGGGGCAGCACGACCCCAGCCCCGGGGCCCTGCCACCGCCGTGCCCACCTCCGGGGCTCCTCCGAGCACCCCCGGGCACCCCCGGGCACCTCGGAGAACCGGGAGCCCCCTCCCCAGCCTCCCCTCCCCGCGGTCCACGAGCGGCGCTGCCCGGGCCCCGGCCGCCCCCTCCCCGCTCCCCGCCGGGGCCGCGGCCCGAGCAGGCCGGGAGGCGCCGCCCGCTTTGGGCTCGGCTCGGGCCGTGGCCGCACAAAGGAGCCTGAGCCCCGGCCCGGCCCGGCCCGGCCCGGCCCTGCCCGGCCCCCTTACCGGCACTGCGGGGGCGGCAGGCACGGAGCTCACCGGGAACCATGGAAAGGAGCCGGGACGGGAGACGGAACGTGGCGGGCGGGCGGGGGCGGGGGCGGCCGCCGGGCCCGGCTGCTGGGGGCGGCGCGGCGGGGCCGGGGCCGGGGCCGGGGCCGGGGTTGGGGTTGGGTCGGGGTTGGGGGGGCGGCGAGGAGGGGGGCGCGGGGCCCTACCCCCTGTTGTGCCCCCCCCACACCTCCGGTTTTGGGGACCCCCTCCCGGGTTTGGGGACCCCCTCCCCGGTTTGGGGATCCCCCCCGGTTTTGGGGACCCCTCCCGGTTTTGGGGATCCCCTCCCGGTTTTGGGGACCCCCTCCTGTTTGGGGACCCTCCCCGGTTTTGGGGACTTCCCCCGGTTTTGGGGACTTCCCCCGGTTTTGGGGATCCCCCCCCGGTACCCCCAGCACCCTGCACAGGGGGGTGCCGGGCCCGGACACCCCCTTGGGGTGGTCCCAAGGACCCCTTAGGGCGGCCTTAGTGCGGGGATCGCCCCCCCTCAGCCTAAATCATTTCACCCCTGTCTGGCAGCTTCGCCAGTCGTAGCCTGGGTACGGAGCTGCGAGGCTCTGACAAGGCTCACAGACAGCAGCGAGAGCGAAAACAGAGGCAAATCTTTGGCTTTCCGCGAGCACAAGTCCATATGCCGCAACATTTGCCTTCACAGAGCTAAATGCAGCTCGCTGGGTCTATCTGCTGTGCCTCGCTGCGAGCTTCGCTGGCTGAAATCCCTTCTTCTGGTCCAGCCTCGCTTCAAAGGAATCGGGCAATGAGATTTCTTTACCGGCCTTTGATACGGGCCGGAGCTGCTACTGACACAAGTGAGGAGAAATGGGGAAAGAAATGCACAACTAGTAAGAATTAAAATAGTGAATTTAATTCAGCCAGTTCCAACTAAATCGATAAATCCCGTGGGGAGGGGAAACAAACAAAACAAACAAACAAAACCTGGCATGGAAAACACAAAACACAAGTTTTTGTTTGACAGCTGGCAGTAACAACCACATGAAAAGGTAATCAGGGTATTTCTGCCTGTTCTGAACAACACATGTTCTGAAGATCCCTTCTATTTTTTACTAGATTGATTGATTTTCTCTTTTTATAGGTAAGGACAGCAAAGGTCTACACTCTCTGATGCAAGCAGCAGTTTCAGGTACCCACACTGAAATGTTTTCGAGATGTCTGATTTTCAAGAAGCATTTACGCCTGCTTAAAGAAAAACCCAGGCCTTTTAAAAATGGATCAAATTAGCCCAGAGACCTGAAGAACTCAAAAAAAAAAAATCTATGTATTATTTTGGAAAACATAAGCCCAGCTTTCCCAGCAGTCTTACCTGGACTTCAGAGCGATACGACGTAAGCTGAAACAAGTCGCTGTTAACTCTCTCACTAGCTGGCGACGGGGGAGCTAGCTGGACTGCCTGGCTTAGTTTTTCTTAGCACTAAAATACTTTTTCCAATGCAATACCAAAAAAAAAAAAAGGTTTGTTTCTAGGTCAGGACCTCAGTACTAAATTTTAACCAGGAATTGACAGTCAGATTTTAACACAGCCATAAAATGGATTCACAGTAGAAGCTCAAGCATTCTTTTTCTAATTAGAAAGCAGTCATTGAGCCTTGTGCATTTAAAGGTGAAAGCTATTTTTGACACAAAAATTAGCACGTAGTTCCTCTGTCTCCCTTCAGTTGCTGCTCTGGAAGCTGAGGGTGAGCGATGCAAGGATAAGCAGTAGGTATAAACATGATGAATTTAGTAATAGGTAAAAAGGGACCTAAACTAAGTTTTATTCTGCCTCATGATAATGAGAGATTGAATTTTATACTATTTGTCCTAAGGAGCACTGCTTCAAAGGCCCACTGCAGCACTAAGAAAGGGACTTCTCAGAGGCATTTACAAATTTGAAGTGCTTTTAGTAGGTGCCTTTTGCAAATACTGTTAAATCTGTTTGTGAGCTGGATAAACTAAGTCACCGAAAAACCACGGCAGGTGTCGTCAGGACCCTCCAACAAAAATCTGTGGTCTGCTTTTCAAGAACTCAGCTCCCACATGGGGATCCCAGGTAATAATTTTTTTAAAAAAATCTGAGTATTGGATGCTTTGAAAAACCTGGCTGTTCTTTAAATCCGCATTTTCCCTCATTCTTTCTTTGGTGGGATCTAACCCTGACAGCTCTGAAGATTACCCACAAGCAGTTTTCAAAATACGATGCAGTGACCACTTCTAAAATAAAAGGAAGCAAAGAGCGAGCAGAAATTTGGAGGTTTATCACCACCACTAAATGCCCCTAAGTAATCCCCAGGCAACCCCTGCCCCTTTACGTAATGTGGGATTGGTACAACTAAACAGCTTTTTTTTTTTTTCTTTAAACCTCTGTTGGAAAAACGCAAACATTAAATACTCCTTCTGGCACTCTAAAGGGAGTCATTGTATGATGGGAAAGATCTTTTGTGTACAATGGCAAATAGAATTTAACTCATATGCTAAGAGTAACACACCCATTTTTCTCTCTCATCTGTGATCTACCTTGGGCTAAACAGAAGGAAGTTGCCAAGTTACAACGCTCAGCTGTAACTCTCACAAAGGCAAGACGTAAATGGCCAAATCCCAGATTTCTGCTCACCCCAAACACCCTCTGGAAGTTGCGGGCATTGCAAATAAAGAACAAACAGGCCGAAGGCGAGTCGTTCACACAGTTTTACGGCAGCGTTGGTAGCTGAGCTGTAATACTTACTTCCTGCTGCCCACCTCCCCGGGAGCGCTCACCCCACGGGTTCTTGCGCAGAGGCTGGGTTTTTGTGTCACTGATCTGCCTGCTCTGCCTTTCCGCAGCACAAATCCTTCCAAGGCAAAACTCAACTCTGAAACTTGCAGTCAATGCTAAGCCGTTACCCTCATGCTGAATGCTTATGGAAACTTTAGAAGAAAAAAAAAAAAAATAAAAACCCTATTGAGCTACTTGCAATCGGAGACCTGAATGGGCTCGACATAAAGCCCACTCACATCAGCAGCGGCAACACGCTTCCCTGGATGTTGGACCAGATCCAGCCTCAAAGTTTCCGAGAAATAAACCAGGCTGAGCCTATCAGCTGCACGGAAACTCGCCGGGTGTAACAGAAGCATCTGTTCTTCAGACCTACCATTTTCTTACAGCCTTCATTTCCCGGCGCTGCAGTGACACGAGTTGCCATATAAATCACCCGGTGCTGTTGTGTAACTGCACGGCGCCTCCGACAGCAGCTGGCCTCGCTGCCTCCTCGCGCTGCAGGCAAAGCACGGATCGGAAGGTGGCCCGCCTGCTGTACCAACTACTTGACCAGGTAGCTTCGGGTTGTCAGAGCACAGCTTAATGTATTTCAGACGATGGCATTACAAGCGAAATTAACGTCTGCACTGAGACAGCTAAGGAGCACACCTCGGAACCGTTTATGCACAGCACAATGCAAATGTTTACCCAAGTACAGATGAAACAGGTTGACAATTAGCTAACGCGGCTTTGTGGACATAAACCAGGTACGGTCGAGCAGAACCAACAGAAAATAGAAAGGAAACAGCCCTTTTCCTATCCCCGGCTAAAAGCACCATGCTCAGTGGTTTGGGAAGTCTCTGTCACACCGACAAATTTCCGTGCCGGTGTTTAATGTGTTTGCTCTACTGGGATAAAAATAGCGCCAGCAGGGCCCGCTAGCTGTGCGGAGGATCCCCTGTCAATACTACAGTAATTGACAACATACAATTAAGTCTCACACCTGTTTATTGTAAGTAATTCATAGATAACCACTTCTAGTACACATTTTCACATCGGCTTTTAACGCTTGTGTTTGTTAAGCTCAGGGACACCCAAACTTCACCTAAGGGTCATCTGCGGCTTGCCCAGACCCAGACCGCTATGCCTGCTGTGTAAAACTGGTGCAAGTTGGCATCGCTGGCGTGGGTGACGGAGATGGCCTGGGAACTACACGGCCCAACATGCATCGCCCCGCGGCGCGGGCTGCTCTACGCTAAGGGAGGAAGATTTTTTTTGCCGGGGTGCATTCAACTCGCATGCCTCGTTGTGGCCGGACCAGCCTAAGTCATGCAGCTGTCTGCACGCAATGCTCTACACAGTGCAAAAACGAAGACCTCTATACATCTGGAGTAAGAACAGTGGTAACAAAGTCATAGCTACATATTCTTCTCTACATTTTTGTTTATTGAGACAAACTAATTAAAAGGCACAAACATAGGGCATATGTTTACATGGACATTATAACAAACATATACATTAAAAGTGTAGGAATGTGTTTCCTTTCTGCTAAACAGAAAGTTCCTAAGCTTTTATATATACAAAAGTTGTACAATTTGATGTCCTAAAGTACAAAAGATCATTTATAAAATTATTTTACACTAAGCTCTATTTTTTTGTTGTTTTTGTTTTACTATGTAGTCCAAGCCCCTAGAACAGTTTCACGTAATGATACAGATACCTGTCACCTGACCCAAAGTCTGGCAATCACTGCTTGTACTGACACGGCAGGGTAGAAACGGAAGCAGTCCATTTTGACTAGTCAGTCCAGCTAGCACTCTGTGAAAATGCACACACGCTAATCTCCATAGCTTTCAGCTTCATTAAAATAAAAACATCTCAACTGTAATTTATTTTTTTTTTTTAATGTAGAGTCTTGGTTTTAGGGTGTTTTCCTTTTTTTAAAAACAAAGTTTTAAAACGTGAATATGTGACATGATAGTCTAGAAAGTATATCTGTTTCCCTAGATTTTGCTTTCTACGTTATGTACAGATAAACAGGTTAAGAAATAAAAAGCACATGTAGCTTAAACATGTGTGACCATTTGTGGAGAAGTTCCGGGCTGGACAGCTCAAACCATCATCCCAGAACTCCCACAAATTGATAGAAATGTGTTAACACAATAGAAGAATAACGTAAAAATGATGATGTTTGCAAATATTTACAAAGTTGAACAGATTTGCACAACACTTGATTAAGAAATAGGGGAGAAATTAAAAGACGCTCTCTGCTTGTCCTGAAGGGGCATCCTACCTAGTTAGTGGTTAGAATAAAAACTGTATACAATTTAATATAAGACAAAACTTCTAGTGAACAACTAACACGTCTGTCCCCTGCTGTAACACCAGCAGGTTTTGATTGGGAAGCAGAGGGCATAAAAATCATACCCAGTGCCTCCAGAATCTTCCAGCTTAAAGCAATATTTCTTAAGTTTCAAAGCACTCCTTTTGCTCCTAGGTAAGAGTCCCATAGGGGTCTGACTGTTCAGAGACCATGTTTACATACATTTCGACTCCTCTTCTGTCAGCCATGGCTGTTTCTCACCAAACAATAACAGTTTTTTTTTTATAAAAATGTTGACTACAATGCTATATTCCCTTAGGGTAATATGTTGGGTAATATTTACATCTCCAAATATCAGGTCACAATCCCTATTATATGTTGAAGTTAGAATGATAAGTTATCATATGCTTTGCATATCAGAGCTGGTATCACCTTTCCCATAGGGAATGCTGCCTGAAATTATCATATTCCCAAAGGTAAAATGCATATTTAATCCAAAATGCATTTTTTTTTTTAAATGACAACATTGTAATGCATTTACTCATTTAAAAAAAAATAATAGAACAAAAAATAAAACAAAAACAAAAAACAAAACCAAAAAAAAACCATCAACACAGACGAAGATTCTACACTAGCCCAGAAACAGTGGACTTAATGACTGGCAAGTTAAAATCAGCCATCCACATCCAAGGGGTCTTTGCTAGTGTTTAGATTAAAATAATTTCCTAAGTTATTTGGGGGACAAAACATAAAACTGTTTTTTAACGACTTTCTTAAGGAAAAACAAAACAAAACAAAACTCTGGCAAATATGTATCTGCTCTAATTCATCATCAGTCAGCTAAAAGGTAAAACTTACTTTAAATGAAGTGCTCCAGTGAAACTCAAGGTTGAACCATGTGAGCCAAATCAACGGGGGAAGATGCTACTATGGTCTCTGATGGTGCATGTTGCCCCAGTGTCATAGTTTGAATTTATTATTAACTATTTAAAAAAAAACAATAAAACAAAACAAACAAAACAAAACAAAAACAAAAAAACAAACCCCAAAAAAGAACTGCTGGTAAGGATTCCACCTTAATCCTTTTTAATACTGTTTAGAATTATTTTTTTTTTTTTACCAGGGAGGAGACGTGGGCAAGGCCTGGGGCAGGAAAGGCATGCTCTCTACTGGTCTCATCGCTATATTTAACGGACCAGCTAACGTCATCGGTGTGGGGAGGTTCATGGGAGATGTTATAGTGACTGGATGCGCTATATTCACTGGAGCGGTTACTGGGGTGGGTAAATTGACTGGTGTGGTGAGCGTTAATGGAGATGTCATGGATAACGGACTTGTTATAGTTACAGGATGCCCTAGGTTCATCGGACTGGATATATTAACTGCACTTGATACATTTACTGGACTTCTCATGCTCATTGCAGCTGCCACTGTGACTGGGTTTGTGATAGTCCCAGAAGCCACAGAGGACGTTATATTGAATGGAGTAGTAAGAGTCACAGGCGTAGTAGCAGCAGTGGAGGTTTGGCACAAGTTAGCAGCTTCTAAAAATGAGACATAAAAAGACAAAAAGTTTTTAACACATAAAAAACCATGGACAAGATTTAAAAAAAAAACTGAACAGAACAAAACAAAAATCAAACAAGTACAGATACAAATTCTGGAATCATTTTCTTTAGGAATTATTAGTAAGTTAAAACTGTTAACATTCTATAGCCTAAAGAAATATAAACTCTCATGCAGTTCATTTGATTTCAATATTTTTTTTTTCCTGGGAAGTCAAGCGAGGTTGTCTTATAAAGAGGGTTTCGACGTTCATAAAAACAGTATCGTACAATCAAAGAAATCCTCCCAAGAGGAACATTATAAATAGAGGAGAGAGTGTACATACCGAATGGTACGTACTCTATAGCCTTCTCAAAGGTGAACTGACATTCTGTGAAGGTTTTAAAAAGTCATTATTAGGGACTGATAAGCAAAGCTCGTTTCAATATTTACCTGCTTATTTCAGTCTTAATTACTCCTACTAAGTCGTCCCACTGAGCACAGCACTTCTACTTAGCAATATTCACGGCTACCCAGTCAGTAGATTTTTCAACCCCCATCATCTCCTCAGCTTTCACACAAGCTACAGTCGCACACCAAGCTTTGGTTTGGTTTACTCTGTTTTGCAGTAAGCAGGAATTAAGTGCCGAACAAGGAAGACCCAGGTGGCCAGTGCCCGGCCCTGGTCCCGGTGGGGTCTAGCAGGGCTGGGCACTGGTGGAGCGGGCACCGGTGGTCCGGGACGCAGCGGAGGGATCACTAGGCATCAGCACCACCTGCCGGCTACCCAAACTAGAAGGCTCCAAAAACAGAAGCGGGCTGGTGGACGTGGGTAAAGGAAAGGGATGGCTGCTAGAGAAACCGACAAAAATATATTCTATGTCAACATTACGGCACTTCTAAGACGTGTCTTATTCCACATTTGTAGGGTAGGACACCAAGCTCAGTCTACACCCACGTTTCAGGAGGTAAGCCAGGAGCAAAGAGTCCACTCTTGCCACTCGGGCAATACAAATGTACCAAGACAGTTAACTTTGAAAGCAACATTAGCCCCACTCAAGGGTTACTGTTGGTTCTTCAAAGTCCATATCTAGGAGGGGTGGGAAGGAAGGGAAAGAGTAAAAAAAAAAAAAAAAAAAAAAAATTAAAAAAAAAAAGTGAAAATAAATAGCATTAGACTAAAAAAAAAAAAAAATCCCATATAATGTTGTAAAGCCAAAACAACAGGTGGCACTAGCACAGGAGAACCAGCACGAAAAGAGCAGCACACAGGCACGACACTGACTGGGCTAGCTTCACCTTCCAAGCACTGTAACACACAAAGAAACACCCCACCCCCTGCCCCTTCCCCACTTCAGTTAAGTTAAACCAATATCATCAATTTGACAACGCTTTTCCCCACCCGCCTCCCTCGCCCACCACTCCGTCCAACCCCCCTGTTTTTGTTAAAGTACGTTCAATAACCTCAGTAAGAAAGGAAGGGAAGAGCAAACAAGACATAGGAAGGAACAGGCAGAAGAAAGTTACTCGGAGATTTTCTACATCTGACACTCGTTTGCTTTATCCATTTAGTGGCCTGATCATACCTAATGTCTGTTATTACTACATTTTAACACATTTTAAAACTGTTTCTAAACTGTCAAATCACAGAATTCAATTGGAATAACAATCAAGGAGAAAGGAGCTAGCAGCCTAATACACAAATAAGACCTAGAAAAGAAAATAAAAAAAAAAAAAAAGGAGTGAAGAAACTGAAAGGAAGTTTAGGAGAAAAAGAAAAAAAGGTGAGTCAAGAACATTTATTACTAAAAACAGCTAGTGAAAAGCAGCAAGTGGTCACTAAGAACTTCTTCTAGAACATGTAATCCGCAGGAGACACATGACAGGCATTAGAAATCAAACAGTTGTGAAAAGAATAAGCTGGCAGTAGCGGGAAGCTTTAAACTACTCTACTCCAAACAAGACACTGCACTGAAGCAATCTATTCTTTACAAAACTGTCGCATTGACCAACAAAAGGAAGCTATTCGATTTCAGTTATGGTAGGATAAGCGTATGTAAGCTGTGTGCTAGCAACAATGAAAGGCACTATCGCTTATTAGCTAATTTTGTGATAAGAAGAGAGATGGAAGAGTCAGTCCTAGGAGTTTCAGAAAACTTCATGCAAATGCAATTAAGTCACAGATAAAGTGAATGGAATAAACTGGGAGAGAAACAAGAAAAGGGACACAGGAAGCATTCACATGCAAGCCAGCGATGATGCAAAGAGAGGGTGTTGTATGTGTGTATATATATACATACAAATATATATATGCACACAAGTTAACAACTGGTAAGTATGCATAAACACAGCCCAAAACCACATGCAAGTCAAAAAAAACACACTCTTGCCTTGGAGCAGATACAAACATCCCTTTATAATTGATGACTGCTACATACACATTTAAGCACAGAGACCAACGGGAAGTAAGTAATAAAGAGTTCATTTAACAGCTTCATTTTGGTAATGCTACCCTCCTTCTAGTTTGCAGCTATTACTTCTAACACTGGGAATGAAACCGTCACGTAACCCATCCTCTTCTGACACCTGAAACTCCCCACGTAACTGTGAACTCAATTATCCTACAAAACCAAGACCGTAAGTATTGTTTCATTTTACCTTTCTTCCTTGCTTTGACGGCCTCTTCCCATAATCTCAGGGTCTCTACCTGCTTTCCCGGCCAACTTGTTACATGCTGCTGCTGCTGCTGCTGTTGCTGTTGTTGCTGCTGCTGCTGCTGTTGCTGCTGTTGTTGTTGCTGTTGCTGCTGTTGCTGCTGCTGCTGCTGCTTCTGATTGCTGGTCTCTTCACTCATGCATGCTATGCCAAGTAAGTAAGAACACAAATTCACCTTGAAAAGTTACTCTGTTTTCTGCTGAGATGACAAAGGCTTCTTCCAAAAAGAGTGCGTGGAATCTCGCAGGATTCCAAGAGGAAAATCACAGAGATGTTTAAAACCGTATCATTAATCATGCGCTTTATAAAACTACTTTTCCGAGGTTTAAAAAACAAAATGCAAATCAGGAACATCTGGTTTCTGCCAAAAATGAACCTCCTTTCTCATTATTTTATTTGTATTTTAGGAAGACTGAAATAAAAGACTACAGTGAGTCTCTAGAACTCAAGCCAATTAGCAAATTCCTTTTTTTTTTTTTTTTTAAACCTCAGCTACATTTTTCTTTTTTAAAAGGCCTTTTTTACTTTTTATTCCAAGTATGACAAAGTTTTCAGTTTACCTTTACATCACAGAACAGCATGTTATTACCCTCTGGCCACATTACAGCTCATCGTTTCCACCTCTACCAACTGCTGTAAATGCCTCGTATGAACTGGCTGGCGAAGCCAGAGCTGAAACCTTATACCTTGAAAAATATTTCACATCCAAATTTTGTATTAAGCTCAACAATCAGGCATTTTAGACATTCCCCATAGCAGTCTAGCAGCAAACCAATTCCACGTATGCCAATTCCTTGAGCTAAAGAAGATCCTGCTATCAATATCTATTTCTAACAGGCGTGAATTCCCACAGGATGGGTACGTTCGTGCACGTTAACGTAACCAAAGGCAAATCCCTTTGCAAACACATTGTTATTAGAAATGTTTTTAAAACGTTCACCTACTTTTATTGATGCCTTGTTTACAGGTATTACAGTTGATACTTTGGCTCTGCCCGTGTGTCTTTAAGTGGCTGGTGATATATGCTGCACTCAGAAGTTTACCACAGATATTACACGATACCTTTCCTTCATGGCGCACCATGTGTGTCCGCAGTCTGTCTTTGGTGGCAAAGGCAGCAGTGCACGTCTATATGAAGGACAACAATTACACTTGCAGTGCAGACAGTATCATTGCAGTACGAATCGCATGCCCACTGTACGTTTTACCCTCTCTGTGCATAGGGTATCTGAGGCACACTGACAACCCCAAGTTCTACTTACATGTATGAGAAACCAAAATCAAACTGTTAAACAGAGACTGAAAGTTATCTAGTTGCTAAATGGAAGCTGGCTTACGAGATGACAAAAATCATACTCTAGACTATCCGAGTGGTCTTAAATAGCGTGTTACCTTACCTAGCACACTGAGAGGTAGCTTACAAAAACCACCCAGAACAGGAACAGTTGCTATCTGATACAACTGTACTGCACAAATCTGAACTCGGTATCTTAAATTGCTCGATTATTTCTGTTTCTATCCAAATCAAAATAGGGAAGCAAAACCTTTTCCTGATGTCATTCTTTTCACACAAAACTTTCATTTAATGCGATGAGTCACTAAAAACACAGGTTGGAACATGAATATATATTCCAAGCAAAACAGTTAATTGCTCGAGGGCAGTCCAGTTATTTCCCTTTTACTAAGCTATCAACTGACACCAACTTGTGTTCACGTTCCAGCAAAACGGTGGATCCAGAATCAACCATCCCAATCCATTTTTAATGGCTGTACTGAGAAACACACTGCACACCTTTCTGCAGTAGCCAGCACTGAGCTGAGGACACCGTTACAGTCCTCGTGCTAAGTTAAGCGCGTCATAAAGCAGCGTAACTACATTGTTCTCCAAGAAAGCAAAAAGCCTCTAATCTTCCTACGGGCGTAGCCACTGCATCCTCTTAAACTGCCCCTGCACCTACATCAGCACCACGGCACAGCTGAAAAGTAACTCAGATGAGACTTTATTCCTAAACTTGCACTCCACAGAAAAGTCCAGGAGCAAACACGGTTCTGGGAAGATGATTCCCCTGAGGATCTAACTACACAACGAGGCATGGTTCTTAATAAATCATGGTAGCCCTTACTTGGCATTTGAAGGGTCTCTCTGTTGAGTGAACATGTTTAACGTGACAGCTTAGATGATCAGGCCTGCACAAAAGAGAGGAACAGAAAAGAAAATGCATACTGTTACAAACAGATAGCAGTGACATTTTTGGACCTTGCGACCCCCTGCAGCCCCCAGCCCTCTGCACAGCCAGAACTACGTCCCCCTTACCTACCCGGTGACTTTGGGCTAGAGTAACACATGCGAGACCCAAGCTGCACTTTGAAACTTAACCACGTTCTTATCCACCTGGAAATTTGGTTGGACCTTGTGTATAGATGACAGGCCAACAGCTCTAGAGGTGGAAGTTTTCTGTCGAAGGCGCAGCCAGCAGCAGTGCAAGCTTCCCTGCAGTGCTGTCAGCATGCCTCAACTTTGCGAGGAGACGAGGAGCCAGCTGGCCTGCTGTGCCCCGCTCGGCCCCTGACCTCTGCCACGGCTGGTGAAGGGGCTGTGCCGTCACCACCAGAGACACAGACACGTGTCCTGAGGCCGTGACGATGTTTCAAAACACTGTCACCAAAAAATGGGATGCTCTTGCTCACCGCCCGCCTGGCTCAGACCGAGACCCGGCCCTAGAGGTGAGCAAGGCTCCTTTCCTCATCCCCTCGCCCACCTCCTAAGGGGTCTGCTCCTCCCAGCCCCTCGCTACCACAGCTCAGCCCTGCCTGGTTGTGAAAAGCCAATACTTGAGCTCGCCTGGGATTTTCTACATGGTACCTCGAGAAGCCTTTTCCACAAACACCACAGGTGTAGGGTTTCGTGATGCCACCTTCGTGAGACCTCACGTGGTAGGTCATGCGATCCTTTCTCTTGAAGCGCTGATTGCAAATGGGACATTCGAAGGGTTTCTCATCCGAGTGGGACAGCTTGTGCCGGTTGAGGTGGTACACGTCCCTGAAGGCCTTGCCGCACATCTCGCAGGCGTGGTTCTTCTTGACGGGCTTGCTGGGCTTCTTCACCGTCTGAGTCACTGACATGGCCGTGGCACCGGCGCTGCTGCTGGGGTTGGTGGCGGAGGAAGACGTAGTGACCGTGGACAGGATGCCCGCGATGGTGGAAACCAGCGAGCTTCGGCTGTTGTCACCAGCGATGGTGGAGATAAGGGGCACCATCGTGGTGGGAGTTTTCTTTGGCCGTGACACTAACTTTACGCCCGTGTGGCAGGACTCGTGGCGCCTCAGATGGTAGCTGTCCCTGAAAGCTTTGCTGCAGTAAGTGCACACAAAGGAGGTTTTAGGTTTTTCCTTTTTAATCCCAACAATAGCATCCTTTAACGTTTCTGCTGCAGGCTGAGGTTTCTGCGTTATTGGTAAGGGCAGAATCGGCTTCTGATCGGGTGGCTCAACAGCAGAGCTCAGGAGCGGCAACAAACTGTTCTGTGCTGCCTGCTGTTGGTGGTGTGAGGCTTCGTGTGCCTAAAACCAAACATTCACACTTAAATTCTATGGCCGGGAGCTTGCTTCGACGTGCTGAGCACATTTACAGGCTACGGGAAAGCAAACTCTAGCCCGACAGCCAGCGACGCGGGGTTGCACGAGGTTAGGGGATTTTCCTGTGCGGAGGGTAACGCCGCTCGTGCTTTCGACGCGCACGCGGCACGGATCCCGCGGCGAGCAAGCGTGGCAAGGCGCACACCGGAACAATCAAACACTGAAGTTTCCGGAGGGCACCGTTTCTTATGGAAAACAAGGAGGCGCTTGTCAGATCTTTCCTCCCGTATCGCCTGATCTTTACATAACAGATAACTCGTTTTACTAACGATCGTATCAGGTGCCCCGGCAGGGCTATCTTTGGAGCTTATGAATGTACCGAGGGGGAGTTGCAAAACACCGCCCCGCCTCTAAACCTAACCCGGGCTTACTGCACGCCGGGGATTAGGCTGCAGTCGCCCAGAGCCGGGATGCGATAAGCCACCGTATTTAAACACCGTGCTCAGAGCAGCGTGCTGGCACCGAGACCAAGGCAGCTCGGGCAGGGAGCTGCCTAACGCAGCGCTTCTACGCCCGGCAGGCCCCTGGCACGCTGGGTGCTGACCGCTTGGTGTCTGGCAGCCAAGGAGAGGTCTCCTCTCCACCGGCAGGGTTCTGGGACGGGAGGGAAGCTGATCAGTGAGCTCTGGGAGGTGTCTGGATCCCGGGGAGGACCTCCAAGCTGCTCGAGGACAGCTGATATGGAGAGGCTGGGAGCTACAGGAGCAGGGGGAGAAGCTGCGGGGAAAAGGCAGAGGGAGACCCTGCAAGTACCAGGGCAAACGGCCCTCAGCCACACAGGTTTAAGCGCTGCTTGTTCTGAGACAGAAAACGCCGTTCTGAATGCTCATCCTGTCAGAGCGGGACAAAATGCTGGCCGAAACACATTTGAAGTGGTTCAGAAACCACGCAGACCAACCCAGCCTAATGGAGCATTAAAATAAATCACTCCAGCACCTCCAGCGCATCTGCACTCGAGACGTGCCTCGGTCCCAGCAGCCCGGTTTGACCCCGCTCTGGCTGTCAGCGGGGCAAGCCAGGTCTGAAGCCGAGTTTGGGGAGCTGGCCTTCCCCTCAGAGCAGCACCACCACCTCCCAGGGCTTCTTCCTACAGCTGCCTTCACCAGGCCCATGTGCTGCATGGCACAGTGAGGCTGGGACAGCCGGGTAAAACACTGCCTGCTTGCAACCCCCTTCATGTCTACGTTTATTTTGGCTGAGGACGGGCAGTTGTACGAAGCACACCCCAGCTCAGGCTCTCCCTACGCTTGGCATCCTTTCGAGACGTCAGGATGTCCCGAAGCAGGCTCTGGGACTTGTCCTCAGTTCCATCCTGTCCCTTCGCCTCTCACAATCCCGAGCGGTGGCTGCAGCGCGCCCAGCCGGCGTTTTATCTGCCCCAGCTCCAGGCAGTCGTGCCCCGCTCTGCCCAAGGCACCTCGGCTACTCCTTTCTCGGGAGCACAGTGCTGCTGATCCTTGGATAAAAGCCACCGGTGGCTACAAACATGGACCCACGTGGGCAGGAATATGTGCTCCGTCACACCGCGAGCCTGGCTGACAGGAAAGCAGCCCGGGTTCGGCACGGCAACGTGGGACAAGACTTGCTGGAATCGTTACGGCCTGGGACAGCCCGGCCACTTCTGGCTGCACCTGTGCTGGAGCACGGCCGCACCGCTGCAGCCACCGCAAACACCAGCCCACGGGGCCGTGTTGCAGCAGCAACTGCTAAAGACCCCAACAGAGCTCTCCTGGAGGCTACGCTGCCGAGCAGGGCACGGCTCTTGCTTCATCCTCTCCTGTAAACTTTTGCCTGGCTCAAGCGACAGCTGCGGATTTTATCCGCCGGGGTTTCTAGAGCGCGGTGGTGACATCTGCGTCGCACGGGAAGGAGCGGAACACGCACCGGACACACCGGCGGCGCGGCGTTAAGCAAGCTGTGTACTTGGGTACAGTTTTAATTTGGAAAAAAAAAAAAAAAAAAAAAAAGTGAGATGTTTTACAGCCAACTTTCAATAAGCACTAAACAACGCTGTTAACTGCATCAGACGGCACTCAGGAGCACCTAAGGATAGCTCTGGAGATACAGTTTCAAAGGCGGAGAGCTGGCAGATCGGATAATAGGGAGCCCAAATCCTTTGGACAAGGTTCAAACTTGTGCAGTCGATGGGTATTTTTAAGCCTTGAAGTCTCGGCAGCACTCGGAGGTACCGAGGCACCCGCTCCCACCGGAGGGCTGCGGGACCAGGAGGGCTCCCCGGCTGCGTGCTCGCTCTTACATAAGCCTGCTTAGCGCGGGTCCCAGCTCAGCGGGGTGATTTGTCAGCAGCGCTCTCAACAACCCCTTCTGCAACACCACCGCTCCTCACTTTCCGAGGCCTGCATGAAAGGCTTTTTAAAAAGGATCAGGTGTTTGTTTTTTTTTTAATTATTATTTTATTTTATTTTTTTTATCTTGCTGCCCGAGAAGGGAACGCAGCACCTGCTGCACGCCTCTCGCCAGCCGCTTTTATCCAGGCACGGCACAGTTTTACTTGACCTAGCACTAATGTCAAGTCAACAATTTTTGCCAGATTCTGATCGCCTGGGACAGGCTCTCATGCAAAACACCCTCGTCTATCACCAAATCTTTCTTTCCTGGGGGGCAGTAAATAAGAAATCCGCAATTCGTGACCCAGAGTGGTAGGACGTGGCACCACCAACTTCCAGTGCCAGAGGCTAAAAGATTTTTGCACTCAAGCCTTAATGCGAGAGCAACAAATTAGCGTGAGTCATATCTTGAATACCCTGTTTGATGGATGATTCCTCCCAACACCAACAGATACAACTTTCACTTTCCGAGCAGATACTAAAAGCGGTTTCAAAACAGGCATTTCAGGGACCGGCAAGATCCGGACAAGCACCGCTTATTCAACATTGTAATCGTTTCTTTCAGAAGATACAATCCATCAGCACGCCACCTAAGCACGACCCAGTAACTTTATTTGGAAGGAGCAGTTTACAGTTACACATCCCATCGCTACTGAGACCGACACTGAGACATTGAAACCTCCCCTAGAAGCAGTTTGCCAGAAGTTACAGTTTTACATGCTGGAAATTAACCTGCCCTTAGCAATCCTGCAACAGCTGGAAAGCACGATCAGTAAAAGCCCTTAAAAAATAATTTGCGTGTGCATTCGGCCACTTGGTTTTGTTATTTAACTGATGGCAGGGAAAGGGCTGCGAAGGGGGGGGGTAAATTCACTTTTTGTTACTCATTTTAACTAATCTTTTGGATTTTGGCTGTTGCGCTGTTGGTAAGAATAGAAAGAAGAAAAGCTGAGGAGCGGAAAGAAGAAAAGCACTTTCTAGTGCTGTCTGCTGGGTGCATCAGGATGCTCCCATCCTAAATCCTCGGCTTTAATGAAATGACTCGAGAAACAATACTCAGCATTTATCGGGAGGCCTGAGAGCTTTATTGCTGGGGGGGGGGCACGAGGAAAATTTCCACGTCACAGCTCCGTGGAGATGCTTCCAAGCCGCACAAAACTGCGCGGTGGCAAAGCGCGCTGCCGACTCCTAATGAGAAGCAGCACGGCACAACCCGCCACCGAAGCGGAGCGGGGCCCCGCCGCTCGGAAACACAGCAAACACCCCAAAAAAAAAAAAAAAAAACGAGGGCAGGCGGCGAGGAGCTGGCCGGGCAGCGCCTCGGGACAATCCTGCCCCGAGCGGCTCAGCCGGGTGCCAAAGGGAAGCCAAAAGTGCCCTGCTCGGGGGGGATCAGGCCCTGGGCTGGGGGAAATCAGGTGCCTGCTGGGGACAAGGATCAGCTCAGCCCCGGTGGAGGGAGCAGGGGACATGGGGGGAGTTTTTTTTTTGGGGGGGGGGCCCTGCCCCGATCCCTTCGCTCAGCCCCGGCGGCGGGCGGTGAGTAAGCAGCCGGGCGCCGCTGGCAGGGAGGATTGTTTTACCTCGGGAGAGGTGCTGTGTGCCTGCCCGCTCCCGTTCTTCATTTCTTTCTTTTCTTTCTTTCTTTATTTATTTATTCCCCCGCTCGCACATTGCAACGTTAAAAAAATAAAAAAATAAATAAAAATAAAAGAAGAAAAAAAAAAAAAAGAGCAAAAAGAGGTGAAAAACAACGCGGTAGCGGGCTGGTAAAAATAAATAAATAAATAAATAAAATAATAATAATTAAAAAAAACAGCCCGGGAAGGGGTCGGGGCTCGGGGAAGCGGCACCGGGGGGGGGGGGGGTCCGTGTCCGAGCCCGGCCTCTCCTCCCGGTGCCCGTTCGCACACAACGAGGCTGGGGGGGGGGGGGGGGGTAGAGGGGGGGGACGGCTCCATCCCTGCGCTGCCTTTTTGTCGTGTTTTTATTTTTTTTTTTTTTTTTTTTTTTTTTTTTTGGGGGGGGGAGGCCAAAAAAATAAATAAATAAATAAATAAAATAAACAAACTAAAATAAAGGCCGTTTTGTCTGCCCGGGGGAGGGGAAAAAAAAAAAAAAAAAAAAAAAAAAAAGTTAAATCGATCCAAAACGCTGCTGATGGCCACATCCCCCCCCCCCCCCTCCCCATAACACACACACACAGCCAAAGGGGGGGGGGGGGGGGGGGGAAGGCGGGCGGGAGGCCGGGCGGCGGCGCTGAGTGACAGCCCCGGCCTAGCGGGGAGCCCCGCGGCCGCTGAGGGAAGAGGAGGAGGAGGAGGAGGAGGAGGAGGAGGAGGGCGGAGGTTGTTGTGTGTGGTGTGGTGGTTGGGGGGGGGGGGGGGGTGGTTGAAGGGGGGGGGGGGGGGGGGGGGGGAGTGTTGAGAAAGCGGCGCGGCGCGGCGGGGCCTCACCTGAAAGAGGAACGCGGTCCAGTTGGCCTCCATGGCGCGGGGGCGTCGCGGCCTGAGGCAGCGGGGTGGGTGGGTGGCTGGGTGGGAGGCGGCTCGGTGCGGCGCGCTGCGGAGCGGTGCCTCGCTCCCCCCCCCCCCCCCCCGCCCGCCGCCCAGCCCAACCCAGCCCAGCCCAGCCCAGCCCTACAACCCCCGTGCAAAACCCAGCGCCGGGGGGGCCGCAGCTACATGGAGCCGACAACAAAGCGGCGGCGGCGGCGGCGGCGGCTCAACATGGCAGCGCCTGAGCGGCCGCTTCCGCTAACCTCCGGGCTGCACCACTGCGGCCCGCAGGGGGGAGGCGGCGGCGCCGCGGCCCGGCGGGGCGGCGCGGGCCCGGCTTGGTTACGGCGCCGCCTCCCCCCCCCCCCCCCTTCTGCTTTCCTTCCTTCCCCCCCCCCTTCTTCTTCTTCTTCTTCTTCTTCTCCCCGGTGGCTCCTTGGAGGGTCCCGGCGGTGGGGATTTGGGCACCGGGAAATTGGGGGGGGGGAAGGGGGGGGGACGCGTGGTGGAGCAAAGCGGCGGGGCCGGGCTGAGGGTTGGGGCTGGTGCTGGGCTGGGCTGAGCCCGGCCGGCTCCCCCCCCCCCGCGGGGCTGGCAATGGGCCGGTCCCGCCTGGGGAAGCCGAGGCTGTGGCGAGAGAAGATGGAGGAGCGGGAGGGCGGCGGGGGGGGGGGGAGGGGGGAGAGGACGGGGGCTGCCGCCGCCGCTCCCGCCGCCGCCACCACCGCCGCCCCGGGCGGGGGCCGAGCCGCGCCGCCCTCCCCTCTCCTCTCCTCCCTCTCCTCCCTTCCACAGCCTCGCCTCTTCCCCTCCCCTCGCCCTCCTTCGCTTCCCCGCCCGCCGCTAACGGGGAGGGAGCGGCGGGGGCGGCTCGGCCCCGGGCTTCCCTCAGGTTCCCTCAGGTTCCCTCAGGCACTGGCCCGGGGCTGAGCTCCCCTGAGGCGGCCCCGCCGCCACCCCCCCCCCCCCAATTTTAGGTTTTACCCCCCTCACACACACACACGCCCCGGAGCGTGGGACGCGGCACCTGGATGCAAATGGAAGCCGCAAGCAATTAAGCGGGCGCTCGCCGTTAATTAGGGCTCCACGAGCGGCCCTGGGGGGCACCGAGCACACAGCACAAGGCGGGGGGGGCACAGCTGCACCTCAGGGCACATAAAACGGACAGTTTGGGGACCCAGAGCCTCGCAGGACTCCGTTTTTCCCCCCTCCGGCCCCGTTTCCTCAGGCTCCCAGCTCGGGACGTGTCCCCAGGGCCTCACGGCGATGGAGCCCCCCGTATTGCCTCCTCCCCCGCTGGGGATGCCCGTGCTTTTTCCTCCTGTTGAGTATCACATTAATTATAACACGAAGAACAGTCCCTAAGCACCAAGCCCAGAGGACAGCAGGGTTTCAGGGCTGTGGTGGAGGTGTCCTGGGGTGGGCAGGACACTGGCCACGAGTCCCGGCCTGCTGCCTCAGCCACCGCTGTGCACTCTTGAGCAAGCCACCTGGCCCCGCGGCGTGCTCTTCCCCTGCCCTTTCTGAGCATTTCTTCACTTTACATTGCAAAACAGGAGTATTTCTGCTCATACAATACAGAAGTATCTCTGCCAATAGTCACGCTTGCAGTAGTTTCACGCATCTTCAAGTTTTTTTCCTTAAAACCTCAGCACTGGAGTGGAGTGATAATGTCAAAACTTGCTTGCAAATAAAAACCATCTGCGTGGCCCCCTGCCCTGATGCACCCAGTGGGCAGCGCTGGTAACGTGCAAAATACCATCACCGGGCTGCAGGAGCCCTGAACTGGGACAAACAACCAAAAAAAGCACCCAAATGGGTTTTTTAACTCTCATGCATCGCCTCCTCCCAGCCCTGCACCTCCACGCTCACCTGTGGCTGGCCTTGGGAGCGCGTTGGTGCCCAGGAGAAGCTCTGCCCGAAGGCAGGGTGACGAGGCCGCCGGTCACACCTCCACTGTACCTGCCCCTGCCGAGAGCCTCCCTCCTCTGCTGAGCCCCACGCTGCTCCCCGGCAGGGAGGGCTGCAGGAAGCCGAGAGAGAAACCCCACATTTAGAGACATTTAGGGGGGAAATGACTGCTGCTCGTGGTTATTTTTCTCCGGGTCGGTCAGATATTTTTGTTCACGCGTATTAATAAGGCTGGTGAGAGTGCTCTTTGTTAAAGGCTCCGACTCGCCTCAGCTAAAGGCTAAGAAACCTACCCAAGCATGTCACTGAGTCATCGAAGAAATCCCGATGAGCACGTAGGAGGCTAAACTTGACGTTCTTGTTGGTTTTACAGCTAAAGAGCCAAAGGGGCAGAAAGCACCTTTCAGGAACAGAAATGAGGAGGACGCTCAGCACTTCCTTACTGACCTGTAAGAGGGGGAAACGGGGAGCGGGAGCACTCATCCCTCGGAGGAGCGAGGCTGAGCCCTCAGCCCCTGAGCAGCCCGGGCCCCTCGCACACCGGCAGCGGGGAGCGACGGCCGAGGCAGGCAGCCCCCGGAGCGGAGCAGAGCGAGCCCAAGAGCTGCAGATAACCCCCGAGGGGGGGACGAACTCGCAGGAGCTGAATTTATAAAGGGCAAGTCCATGCCAAACCTGACGAACTTTCCTTTACCCAGAATTATAACTGGAAATATAAAAAGCCACAGTGTTTGAAAACACGTATTTACATTTTACGTGCCCCAAAGCACAATAAACAAAGGTTAGATTTGTAAACTCTCCGTCTTAATTAAAGCTGCACTGCTTTGGACAAACCCACATAACAGGTGACTCGAAGTGTTATGTTGTTTAATTTATACCTTCCAGCTGCCTTAGTCATCGAGCTGGGACAGTGATAACATCAGCAGCCACCGTGCTGCTGCCTGGGTACCCGCGGCAAACATGCAAAGGGAATTTCTAGGGCAGCGGGAGCCGGGTGCCCCACTTAGCGCCGTCCTGAGGTGCCTCTTTCCATGCCTTGCAGAACAAAAACCTTCCCCGCTTCTTCCTTAGCGCTTCCTGCGTGGCAGGGAGGGACGGGGACACTGCCGGGAGCCCTGCCTCGTGCCCACAGCGATGCCCAGCGCCCGCACGCAGCCCCGGTGCCACCAGCAGCAGCAGCAGACCTCCCGCTGCTGGGTACATGGTATCCCCGGGGACACCAGCCTCGGGAGGAAGAACTGACCACGGTTAATCCACCAGACCCACCTCACGCCTCCACACGCCCCGAGAGGAGCCGCTTCCTTCACCGCGGCCAGCCACGAAGCGGTTAAGGAAGCGCCTGTGTGACGGGCGCCATTAGCTGGCCTGCGGGGACAGGCGGCAGCTGGATGCGGCCCCCAGCCCCGGGCAGGACCGAGCCAAACGCCGCCAGATTCCTCCCGCTCCCCCTTGCAGAAACACCCCGGGTTTTAGGGCTTGCGGTGGGGCGCGAGCGGTGGAAGTGCACTTTGTGTTTCTGCCCTGCCCGCGCCTCTCGCAGGGGTCTCAGCGCACCGGGCAGGGGTCTGTGGGGTCGGGGGGGGGGGGATCCTGCCCCGCTGCGCTCCCACCCGGTGCTCTCCCCGCAGCGTGCCTGCCCGCTGACACGCAGCGCTCCGATTGCGCGGCGCGAGCGCGTGCTGGAATTGCTAAGAATAGAAAATGTTGTCAAATATTTCGGCTTTGGAGGAGCCCCTGGCTGTTTGTGCTCTGCTCCCGGAGCGACGCGGCGTGCTTTGAATTTCACAGCTTCGCGGGGCTGCGGAGCCCTCCGGTGCGTAAATAAGCAGAGACGATGTTACCGCGCCGGGGGCAGTTTCCTTTTTGCTGCTTTCCTAACTCCGTGTCTTCTCTATTTTCTCTCCGTGCAGCCTCAACTTCCCTTTCAAACTCATCCAGGAAGCTAAAAAGAGACAGTGAAATGTGAAGTTGGGAAACGCACACGGAGGCAGAGCACACCCGTGACGCGGGCTGCAGGAGCAGGGAGCACGGCGGGGTCTGAGGGCACCGAGGGGCCGCACGGGTGGCTCGAGGAGCTGCGAGCGACCTGCCTGCAAGCAAGGAAAGCTCTCGAGAGGAGGCTGCTGTGGCCGTGCCCCCGAGGGCAGTGCTGGTGCTGGTGCTGGCCCCAGGGCTCAGCAGGGAGCTGCCCTGCTGGGCTCTGCGCAGAGCATCCTCCTGGCCTGGTAATTAGCGCATCTGAAGGATCACTGCGCTTCTCAAAAGGGGAAAAGAGGATGCAGGAAATCACCAGCCAGCTCGGCTGAATCGCTGCGGAACGGCATTGCTGCGATCGATGGAGGAGCAGCGAGAAGCTACTCAAGGGGAAGGAGCTTCATCAGCGGGCCACAGCAGGGATGTCTGAGCGCTCCTCCGCTCCTTGCTTCCAGCACCAAACTTTGAGGTGCGCAGCAGCGGCATGGGGAGAGAACCTGGGGAGAAGCAGGCGGCTGCTGGGGCAGCGTTAAGGGTGGGCTGTGAGGCCGAGGGGCTCGTCCTAGCAGTGGGGTCACCCTCCTGCCTTCCCGGAGGCACGGGGCAGCGCCCCAGCACCCTGCAGACCGGGGTGCCAGCTGCACCCACCTGCTGCGAGCCAGGCGCTTCTCACAGCAGCTGGATGTCCCTGCCCTGCACGCAGAGCTGCCTCGGAGCCGGCCCCGTCCCCATGGCGGAGCAGAGCACAGCTAAGTTTAGCCCGGCCGCGCACGGGAAGCGGCGTTATCTCATCCCACCTCCTTGTCCTCAGCTGTGCGCACGCTAATCTCTGCCTGGCACCTTGAGCTCGGAGCTGCCCTGCGCTGCAAGCGCCCTTTTATTTTTATTTTGGTCATCTCCGTCACGACTTCTTCCCACCGGGCAGCCGCTGTCATCCGTTGCGCGCCTGGCACCGGGACGGAAGCGCTGCTCCTCCCGCTGCTCGCCACGGGGACGTGTGGCCGGCTGCTGGCTTCTCCCCTATCTTTGGGCACAAGCAAAGCGCCTGCAGATGCCCCACATGCAGGGCTGCCCCTCACGGCACACAAGGTGCATACCGGGGGCAGCCCTGGGGCAGCCACAGGCACGGTGCCAGCGGTGCCACAGCTCCGGTGCCGAGCAGTGCGAGCCACTTGCACTTAACATCAGGTCTGGTGTCATTCCTCAGTTCTGTGCACAGATGGGATGCACACAGAGCCAGAATTATTCGTCTCCTACAGCTCAGAGACCTTCTGGGGTGCACGCCGACCCCCGGCAGACCATGCGGGTTTGCACCACCCTGCCTGCCCTGGCCTCCGTGCTGTGCCCATCGCAAAAGCTGCTTCCAGCTTCGTGCTGGATTGGAGAGCTCCAGGAGAGGCAGCGCGCAGCAGCTCCTCAGCAGCGTGCTCCTCCGGTTAATCACCAGTGACCATTTTTAGTAATAATTCCCGAGGGGCTGAGGGCCGCACGGAAACATCCGCTCCTGCCTCGCTCCCCTTCCCACCATCTGCCCCGGCTCCTCGGGCGCGGCAGGTCCGGGAAAAAAAAACAGCCCCTGAATTAGAGCAGCCGAGCCGGCGAGGAAATCCGAGCGCTAATCCCCGAGCTCTCGCTGGCACACGGCAGAGCTCCGGCGAGCCTCCCTCCGCCCCGGCCGCAGCTGGAGGCCCTGGGTGACGCCGTGGGTGACGCCGTGTCACCTTCCCGCAGGGCTGCGGCGAGTGGATGGCTGCGGAGGCAGCGAGGTGCAGGGCAGGGAGCGGCGGAGCCACGGTGCCCACAGCGAGCGGTGGCCCCGGCGCCGGGCAGGGCTCCAGCCCCTCGCGTGCCTCCGCGCCCGCGCTGCCCCGGCTTGTTTGCTCTTCGCTGTTTGCTTTTGCAGGACCTGCGGGTGTGCGGAGCCGGGTGGGGGTTCAGCTGGTTTGTGAGGGATGGATTTTCTCAAAGTAATCGATGGCGGTGCGGTTGCCCACCCTGTTGGGGCGAGCACCCGGCACGTCCAAGCACAAGGCTCTGCCCCAGGGCTCCAACAGCTGCCTGGACCCTGCCGCGTGGACTGCCTGGGTGTCCTGCAGTGCTCGCAGAGCTGTGCCCATGCCAGGAGGGCTCACGTGTGGCCAGGAGGCTGCAGCTGCTGCGTGCCAGGGGCTGGGTGCGGGGAGGCCGCGGCTGCCAGCCCTGCGAGCACGGGCAGAGGCCGAGCCTCGGAGCGCTGCCATGTGCAGGGGATGCGCCGCGTGCTGCCAACCCGATGTCTCGTTCCTAAAACCCTGCACCATGCTCTTCATCACCCTGCTGCTGCCGCTCGGTCAGAGGAAAGCTCACCACCCAAGCCCCTGCTCAATAATTAATCGTAAGACGTTTGGGATTAAAGACTTACCTGTCCCTGCAGAAATGCAGCACGAAGCACGGGGGTGCCGCAGCTTCACCTCGCTGCCTGCAGCTCCTCCTGCACTTTGGAGACCTGCACACGTGGAGGGAAGGAGCAGCGCCGCGGCAAAAGGGGGCAGATTCAAATTCAATGCAAAGCAGCGTGGAGGAAGTTTTTCCTCGTGCTGCTCCAAGCCTAAAACAGCGTCAAAAAGTCACCAGAAAAAGCCAGCCCTGCTCGTCGCTGGAAGGAACGCGCCCAGAGCTCAGCAAACTGCCGAGTTCCTGCAGGTGTTTCGTTTTTAAATCCCCACTCCCGGGGGCCACGGGTGCCACCCCATGGGTGCTGGGGGCTTTTTGCAGCCTCAGCTCCTCCCGCAGTGACACAGCCCCGTGCTGGCCGCTCCCGGGCGCACGTCCCTGCGGTCTGGTGGGGGGGGGATCACGGCATCAGCCCCCCGGGGCACAGCCCTTCGTGTAAGGAATGGGTATTTTTAAAATCTGTTAGACCCAAAGCGTGAAACCTTAGCTGACTCATACAAATATGAAACTCTCATACGGGATGAATTAAAGCTATTAAAACAGAGGTAATTACTCATGCGAACAATGCCCCTCTCATCTCTTTAATGATCACGCAAATTAGTGCATAAAATTACGTTAATAGCCCCGTAACTGCTGCACAGGCACTCAGACCTCCGGTTTGCAGAGGCTGAGCTTTGGAAACCCGGGACTGAGCAGAGCCAAATTGGGGCCGTGGCACGGCGAGGGCTGGCGAGACCCCGACCCGTGGGGGTCCTGTGCCGGCCCCAAGCAGCGGCAGGAGGGGGAGCGCAGAGCTTGGCACCCAGCAAACCCCTCGGGTACGTCGGGCACCGCAGCCTGAGTCACTCCCGCCCTCGTGTGCACAGCAGAGAGGTTTTGGGGAGCAGCCCTTGCTCAGGGAGCTACTGGGAATCTCGCTGCAGCTTCCATCAGTTCAGCTTGCTGTTCAGTTCAGCCTCTCCTGCAGGTTAAGACGAGCCGTGCTTCCCCGTGCGGGGGCAATCAGGAAGGTTTTGCACTCAGCAGAGGGGGAGCTGGATGCTCGCTGAATCTGCATCTGGCTTTGGCAGGGCTAGAAATCGTTAAACACTTCTGGTGTAAAGCTAAAAACGAAAGGCTGCCGGCAGGAGTGAGAAATCTCGGGCCACGACTGATGCTGCCGGAGCCGTGAACGCGCCCGCTGTCCTAAAGCAGAAGTTTCTGCTCAGAAAAACCCAACAAACTAACAACAAACAACAACAACGACAAAACCCCAAACTGTGGTTTCTGGGAGAAACCGCGAGTTTTCTAACCAGTTCTACTTGGGTGCTAACGTCAGGTTCCTTGAGTGCCCCGCTATCGGCGTGGATCGGGCAGGGCAGCTCCCTCCCTCCCTCCCTCCCTCCCCGCACAATGCCGGCAGTCTCCCGCGGCGCTGCAGGCAGGCAGCTGCAGAGGCTGAGGGTAAAAAACAGAGGGGCCACACAGCTCCAGGGCAAACAATTGCCCTCAGTGTACCAACAAAACTACGGCTCCGGAGGCGCGAGGCCGTCCCAAAGGGCAGGTTCCCTGCGCACGGAGCGAGCAGCCAGGAACGCCCAGGGGATGAGGAGCACGAGCCCAGCTCCACGGGGAGGCAGAGACATCCGAGGAACCCCCCCGCATGCTTCCACCCTGCTTGGACGAACAAAACCACCGCGGAGAGGGGTTGAAATCCCACCAAACCCATCCTGGAAGGAGCGCTAGAACAGCTAACGCGGTCTGGCTGCCTCCCTTCCAGCATAACCTGTTTCTGCTAATTTATGGAAGCCAATAAAACAAACCCCGAGCGAGCTGGGCCCAGCAGCAGCAGCTGCTCAGGATGAGTGCTGAGGATGAGTCGCCCGGCCCATGCCTGGGAGCGAACATTCCCCGAGAGAGGAGTTCAGTGGGCGCTGGCTCGGGTTAATTTCCACCCCGCAGCCCCAGGTGCCGCAGGGGGAGACACGGAGCCCAGGGCGCTGCTTTGGGCAGGCACCGCTCCCCTGACATGGAGCTCTCACCCTAGCTACCTTAACGAGCCCGCAGCGAGGCGGTGCAATTAAAACCAAGAGAGCATCAAAGTCAGCCTCCTCCACCCGAGCAGTTCCAGTGCTGCCAACGCGGGTGCACGGCGCCTTTCTGACACCAGCTCCTCGCCTGCAGAGCCCGTGGCAGGTCCAGGAAAAAAAAAAAAAGGCACTTGGGGAAAGCCCTGATCTGCCCCAGTTCAGTTCCCTGCGCCATCAGAGGCACGTTTGGCTGTTAACGGTAGCACAATAACAAAAGATCTTAGGGGTCTAGAGGCACAGAACACAGCAGAGCTCTGCACTGCAAACAGCTTTATTGGGGGATCCCAAAGCATTTGACAAACACGGGCGCTGTCACAGCACCGCGCAGCGCCTGTCACACGCGGCACAAGGTGAACCGGACCGCTCTCCCTCGACGTGGGAAGCCAAAATGAGAAAACTTCCGAATTGCTCCGTTCCCTTCCCTTTTCCAGGTGAAATGAACACGCCGTTTCCACTTCGATGGGAGGAGCAGAAGTTTTCGCTCAGGGGGACGCCGCCACCAGCCCGTTACGAGATCAGACTTCAGGAGCTTTGCACGAACGAGGAGGGGTCCAGGAGTGCCAGCACAAACACGGTGCTCTCCTCTTCCTCGCCCCCTGGGGAGGGCCGGCCTTCCAGTGCTGCGATGTTTTACTGCTGCCGCAAACCACCCCGAGATATCAGGAAGCAAACGGTCACCAGGGATTTGACACTCGTGCCCACAGGACCAGGCTGGATGTTTTTAAAGCCTCGCTTTGTGACTGCTCCAAGTCTCACCTTTCCTGACCACAGGTGACAGAACTGATCAGAACCCAAGGGTTTGTGGTTTGGGGCCGAACTCCCCAGAGCTCACCCAGAGAAAAATTTCTGACAGCAGCACCCCATCCCCACGTAACCTGAGCACTGTCTGCCCTTAGCTCACTGGCACGCTCAAAGACTGGCAAATGGTTATGGATGGTGCAGAAGTCTTCCGCAGTGCTGACACCAATTCATCACACATTTAACTTAAATCGAACGCAAGCGATGTTATCCCCGATAACTAATGGCACATCCCCATGGCTGGCACTGAACTACGAGGACATTCACCCCGGGAAGGTGCCGCAGACACACCTGGCACCCACGAGTGGCAGCGGTGCCGTGACCCAACCACCCATGGCACAGCACCTGCACGCAGCTCCTGGTAACCCCATCACTGCCCACCCCCTGCACAACGAGCCTCAGAAGTCCCCAAAAATTGAGAGCACGAGCACTAGGAAATGTTACACACACTGTCTGTAACCAGCACTTAGCAGAGGGGACTGAGTGCCATTCACCTCCCATTACTCCCCTGCGCTCCCTTTCCTTGTTTCCAACAGCACTACCAGGATCCTTTTTTAAGCAGATCGGATTCCTTCTTCTCCCCCACTCTGAATCCTGCCCATTTCCCAGGGTACTGCTCCCTTATTCAGAAGCTCCAGCACCAGTGCTTCCTGTGGAACAGCAGATCTTTGTTGCATACAAAAGCTTTTTGTCTGAAAATGTGAAATTTAACAATGTTACGGTTTCTGGTGGCAAGCAGACTCGTTATCAACAAATGATGACAACCATGCATGTTTTTTTAAAAATTTTATTTGTCAAAGAAAAAAAAGGCAGTAGCCAATTGAAAACCTACTTCATCTTTAACTCCAATTTTTGACTTTAAATTTAGAGAAACGACTTATTGATTTACTTTGTTTAAACAAACCCCCCTTTTTCCCCTTTAACGTTTACCATCTACTCGTGCTGAATCCTTCCAAGGAGATTGCTCCAGCGTACCTCTCCAGGTCCTCGCTTTGCTCCTTTTACCAAAAAATGAAAAACTCCATCGTGCATCATAAGGGCTCCAATCGTCAAAAATAGGAAAAAAAATATCTTTGGAATAGCCAATTGAGTTGAATAAAAAAATCCACACGAATGCGGTTTGGTTGGGGCAGGAATCCACTCCTATGTTCCTGGTAATCTGATCCCGCTCCATGAATCCTTGCAATTCAGCCTCCCTATCCTATCCACATTATGATTTGAATCCAATGATCCAGCTCCAAGGATTGGGATCCAGTGAGCCCTCTCCAATCCAAACCTTTATAACCAGCAAAACCAAAAAAGAGGAGGCAAAAAGTTAGATACTGTAATGAAAAAATAGGATTCTGGGGAATGATCAGTTATGTTTGCCATCAATTAATACAGATGTACATTAATAACTATCAATTCCCCAAAACAAGCTTTTGAATGGTGATGCTAATTTTCTTTTTTTTTTTCAGAAATGTTAATTATTTGGAGGAAACATCGTAATATTTACATATGTCAACTGAAAATGCCAACATACTCATTGCTCGTACGGTGGTGTGCTACAGGTTTTGTGGTTGCAAAAAATGTTTATGAAATTGTAAAAGTTTACTGCTAAAGCTATCCGCCTACTGTATGTCTAAGCTATAACTAGTACTCCCAGCTGGAAGGTAACAAAATTAACTAACTGGAGTTTTCAAGCATATTCGTCAGTCAATTGTGAATTAGTCTGAGGGGAAGGGCTGAGACTTAAATTATTCCCAACTAGGTTTTCTATTTTCGCTTTCAATTCTGGTACTTTAAAAAAAATGAAATAGCAACGCTGTATCAGTCACACAGAGGACATGCAGATTTTAGCAGTATTGATATTATACTCTGATTTGAAGATACCCTTCATCTACAAGTGTACAAATACTACGCAACATTAACACTTGTAACCAAATGCTGCATGACAAAGTAAACCAATACTCCCACCCCCGTCCCGGTTTGTTCCTTTAAAAAACTAGAATGGAATAGAGAATTACAAAAGCAAGTTATTTAGCCACAATTGCCAAAAAAAAGGTTTTAAGGAGAAGAGCAATTGTAGTCTGCAGTAACTAAAACATGCCTGAAGAAGTGACACGTAGGCGCACGTACTCAATTAACCTGTCTCTCAGTATAAGGTCAATACTGCCAAGTTCATCTGTGACAATAGCACTTGGAGTCATACCATTGCCTCCATTATTGATCTGATCCTCCTCAATCCTCCTTTTGACAATCCTAAAATGATTGACATGTGCTCCACAATCCTTTAATCCAAAGCATTCTTAATCCATCTCTTCAGATATGTCTACAGAAAGACACACGAAAAGGCAAGATAAAATATAAGATCCCCCAGAAGAGACAAGTTAGCCACAAACATCCCAACATCCCCAGCTCGTATAAACCATAGCTGAACACTGAGACATTTACACAGCAATACCACAGTTTGCAGAATGTTGGTATTTAACTAGAACTAAATTGAAACAATCCTGACTGACATCAATTAAAATACAATTTACCAAAGACATGAGGGGAATGTTGATGTTACGGAGCAAATACTCACTAGGGATTTTACACAAGAATGCAATTCAACACTTCAGCCAATTTGAATAAAACAGTTTGAATTAAAAAAAAAATAATTGAAAGACTGTACTGAGTAAAGGAAAACTGTGTACAACATGGGGTTCTACAAAAAGATCAGAGCTAGTGATCGTTTATGTACGAGATCGGGATCTGCTGTGGCGGGGAGAGTAGCGTGGAGATCCTCTGCTTCTTCTTGGGGAATAACTGCGGCTTCTGCTGTTGCTTCGACTACGGCTTCTGCTACGACTACGGCTGCGTGACCGAGATCTTCCATAGCTTGGACTTCTTGGACCATCAACTTTAACACGGATGTAGGCAGTTTCTCCCTATTGAATAGACAGAACTTTCGATTGAAAGGTCTAGGCTTTAGGGCCATCTTTTTAGGCATGCTGACAGACTGCGGATATCGTTTACTAAAGCACAGAAATAGACACCAAAGCCTTAATAAAGTCTATTCCGTGACAAACTGACCACAGACTTAGTTTAGCTGCTTTGTGTTTTTAAAACAACAAACACCACACATTCCTTACCTTCAGCTCCTACTGTTAAGCCCTTTGTATCCAATTCTGGCCAAAAGAGTAAGTATGGAACCTACCTCATGAGATCTAAATTTAGTGTTATCCAGTTTTCGCACAGCGTAGGTCATATCTTCCTTCCGTACAAACTCCACGACACCAGTGCCATCTCGGAAAACATCAGCATAACATACATCACCTGCCTCACGCATGTGATCCTTTAAATCCTGCCAACTTCCACTTGGAGGCAGCCCTAGATAAAAAAGCAACACCTTGCTTTACAACCCCAGCGTATTAGCATCATCTGTAGATACAGCACAGCGGACAGGAGAGGCTACACAGCAAGCAGGCAGGCTGCCTCGAGGAGCTCTTAGCAGCCAGGAGGAGTGCTCTGTGCAAGCTACACGAGGAGATGCTTTGTAGGAAGTGCTGCAGAGCTGCATCGCCCCTCACAGCTGCGAGGACCGAGGGTGGGGAACGCTTGGGCTAGCGAGAGCAACGACTCACCCGAGACGATCACTCTGTACTCCGAGCGTCGCGATGGGGGCCCGTACCTGCCCCGGGGGGCTCCTCCACCTCCACCTCCTCCGCCTCCTCTGCCGGTGCCCCGGCCGCTGCGAGGGAACTCCACGCGGAGGCGATACCCATCGTAATCGTAGCCGTCCCGCCCGTACACGGCATCCTCCGCGTCCCTGCGGGCCGGGTCGTGGCGGTGAGCTCGGCCTCCACCCCCCCCCCCCCGTTATCACCGCGCCCTGCCCCCCCCCAGCCGCTCTCCCCCCCCCCCCCCCGCCTTTGTTCCCGCTTCCCGCCGGCCCCTCCCCGCCGCCCCGTTAGCGCCGCCTGAGGCCTGGGAGGAGAGGGGGGGGCGGCGGGAGCCGGGCAGCGCCTCAGCAAGCGGGGGGAGGCCGCGCAGGGCCCGGGGCCTGACGGCGTAAGGAGAACGGGGGATGGGGAGAGCAGCGGGGCCTCACCTGGGGTCCTCAAACTCGACGAAGGCGAAGGGCGGCCCCCCGCGGCGGTTCTTGAGGTCGATGTCGCGGATGGCGCCGTACTTGTAGAAGACGTCCTCGATGTCCTTGGTGCGGATGTCGGGGGGCAGGTTCCCCACGTAGATGCGGCAGTCGTTGTTGCCGGCCGGGCCGCGGATCACGCCCCCCCCGGACATGGCGAGGTCGGCAATGGCTGCGGCGGGGCTGGGCCTGAGGCGCGGGCGGCGGCGGCGGGCGGGCGGTGGTGGTGTCGGGGCCGGGGCCTGGGCCGGGCCGTGCGGACGGGAGCTCTCCTCGCGCCGCCTCCCCCAACCGCCGCTGCAAAATGGCGCCCGCGGCTCCCCCTCGCGCTCCTGCTGCGCGCAGCGATCTCACCCCCGAGCCGCAGCACCTCCCGCGCGGCTCCGCGGAGAGAGTCCCGGGGACGCGTATCCCTCCGCGCCCTCAGCGCCCGCTCCTGCGCATGCGCGCCGCCGCAGGAAAGTAGTCCCTCCGTTCGCCGCTCGCCGCCGCCTCGCCGCGGAAGGCGAGGCCTCGCCGGCAGCGCCGCCGCCGGGCGCGGGGCCTCAACGAGCGCCGCGTGCCGCCGGTGGGGCCGTGCAGCTCTCCCCGCCGCCGCCTGTCGGTGCGCCGGGCCTGCCTGGCGTCACGTCCGGTGCGGCGCTCGCGCCAAGAAGGCCCGGCAGGGGCGAGGGCGCGGCCCACAATGCACCGCGCCGCGGGGGCGCTTGGCGCCAAGGCGCGGGGCGCGACCCACAATGCACCGCGCGGGGGGGGTGCGGGGGGCGCATCCAGGCTCGGCCCGGCCCAGGCCGTAAATACTTGGTGTTAAATAAATAAAATGAATAAATAAATGCTCAGTATTTGTTTAATGAATTAGTTATTAATTTATTAATTATTTTCTTCTTTCTGGCCATCTGCGCCGTTTCCCGCTGGTGGCAGCTGTGCGGCTCTTGCATCAGACAGACCTCGCAGCCAATGGCAGCTGCTGACGTGATTTTGGGAATCAAAATAAAGTGCAGAAAAAAAAACCACAACACACACAAACCTTTACAGCGTGCTGCCTGCTCCGTGTCTGCCTTTGTTAATAAAAGTGGAGGCCCCAAAAGGCGTTGGGAGCAGAGGGGGAGCAGCCCCAGGAGGAGGTCCCAGGGGTGTAAGGAAATAACACACGGCAATGTAACATTTATGGGATAGTAATTTACATAAAGTCACTTCCAAACACCCGTTTATTATTTTAGTTAGTCACAAATTCCTGGAAGATTTGTTAAGGCAGTAAGTGCAACTTTTAATGTACAAATTACTTTTAACTAATGAGGGTGCAATTAAGTGAGCCAAACTTCGCTTTCAAACTAGCGCTGTTTCGGCCAGCAGGTCCTCCAGGTGACATGAAAACCCAAGCGTCTTTTATTATTATTATTATTTATTAATTTGCCTAGTTCTGGAGGGTAGGGCATTTCCCTTGCCTCTGAGACCAGGGCTGATAACACGCTGCTGCAGGGAGCCCCCCCTTGGCAGCACGGGGATTTTGCTCACATTTTGGGGTGCTGAGCGTGCCCCCAGGCCCCTGCAGCATGGCAGCTCTGCGGGGACACGCTCTCTCCCTAACTCTGTTCATTTTCTCACACTTCACGTGGCCCACGTTGCTTTGAAGCGACAATTTGTAGTGCAGCCTGCACGCTGCATCAGGTGCGGGAGGGATGCTAAAGCATTTTTTAAATTGCTGCACTTTTGCAGTCTCTGCCCTGGGTGTCTCACTGAGCCCCAGGTATCTTTCATATCAGCACAGGCGAGTCCATGCGGTGAGGGAAGGGCTGACTCACGGTAACCACAGGGATGGGGTTAAAGCAGCCTCTGAGCGAGCAGAAAAACCCTCTGGGCTCCTGAGTTAATTAAGGGATATTGAGAAATGTGTCATACCTCCTTAGTAGTGGCTGTCATGCATACTTCATTTTTCATGTGTTAATTAAAAATGCGTATTCCTCCAGAAAACAGCAATCCGAATGACTTGCAGTTAGAAAAATATTTTCAGCATAATGTGCTTGACTGTTTTAAATGCCTTTATTTCTCTCCTGTGTAGGTTAAAGTGAAGTAACATCCTCCGCTCTATTGACTTTTAACATTGGTAATATCTGTGTTAGGTTGCTGGTGATTTAAATAAAGACTGCTATTAATCACAGAAAGACGCTATGAGAAAGCCCATCTTCAGGAGCGGTGGTTTACCCAGGTATAACCTGCTGACTGCCCAGGGATTTTCTGTATTTTTAAAGAGTTTTAATGGTTTCACCCTTCTCTTTGTACAAACCGCTGGGGCACAGCCTGCAGCACCCGCGAGGTTCCAGGGACAAGCTGAAAACTGTGCACCGGGCTGTGCACACGAGCTCTGTAGGTGCTTTGGAGTAAATATGGGTTTTGAACCAGGATAATTTAATGAGCTAGTTCAGTTATCTGCCAGATCAGTAAAAATACTTATTGCATACTGGAAAAAAATAAAATCACCCCTTTGTCTCCCCAAAAAAGTCTTAAAGACCCCAAATATACCCTTCCCAGGTATGGAGAAGGTTCCATCCTTTGCCAGGGAATGAGTTTTTATTTTCAAAGGCTTATTAAGCTGCTGGAAGTTATTCTTAAAGGCATCATAAAATAATGGTAAGTTTGCCTGGTTTGCTGAAGCCCTATTGCATCATTTCTTTTGTGTGTTAATAATCCTCATAACTACTTTAAGCGATTGCCTTAATTACCTTAATGAAGTGTCTCTTTATAGAATTATTGAATGTTTTCTTTCTCATTACCTTTTTTAGCTCTGTGTTATCAGCGGAGTGCTTCAAGCAGGTGGATAAGCTGCAGAGCATTTGTTTGCTTTGTCGGAGTCGCGTTTGGCTTTCTAGCAAAACGTATATGTTGAGAATCATTAAACATTAATTACGTAGAAAATAAACTATTGGGAAACAAATGGCAAGTAGTCTTGCAAAAAATGAAACTCCTGTAAAATGCCAGGCTTTGGTTCTCAGAATGAGCGTAGTGAACAACTGGGCTTTGAGGGTATTGATCAGTAACGCAAATATTAACCAGGAAACAGAACAAGAAGTGTCCAGCTGGAGGCAGGCTGCAGTACAGCTCGTGATGATCGCTCCTCAGCCTGCTCTCAGCCTTCCCACACGAAGAAAGACACCCAGCGGGCTTGGTGTGGCCCTTTCTGGCCTTTTCACAGCGTTCCTTCTCTCCTCTTCGTTCTCAGACGTCTTCCCATGGGGTTACAACGCGCCCTGCCCTCCCTCTGCTCCAGTGACCATGGCCGTTTCGTGGTGTCTTTACGCAGACACTGAAGCTCTATGGAGGGCTCAATATTCCTGTATTTATGACAAACCAGAGGTGCTGGAGGCGCGGGGGCTTTCCCAGGATCACCGGCAGAGCCAGGGCACGTCACAGCCGGGGCCATGGGTGCTCCTTGAGGGCTTTGGCCGCGTGCCCGTGGTGTCGGGCAGGTGTTGGACAGGACCTGCTTTCCCCTCATCGCTGGCAGCCTCCTCAGCGCTGTGAGATCCAGCCGGGGTTAGCTCTGACTAATCTCACCGTGTTGCAAAATAACAGTTTTTCAAAGCCCGGCTTGTTTGTGAGGAAAGGGCCACTTTTAAAACACCACCGTAAACTGCAACGCTTTTTGCTCTCAATTGTCCAAACTTCCTGGTCCGCTCCCACAGCAGTGGCTCTGGATGTGCTGCTGAGCGGGACCTGGGCTCCTTCGGCACTTTGGCTGTGACAGGAAACTACCCAGTGCCTTCGGGGCTCAGCATACTGAGCTGATGGTTCGGGGGCTTTAATTTTAAATAGCACCTCCAGGTTCTCAGCTTGTACGTGCAAAAAACGCAGCGCGTAACTTTTTCAGAGGATCTCTGAGTGCATCGACAAAACAATGACTGTGAGTCTGCAAATACGTCCTGTCCAAGTGCGTGAGGGCAGAGCTCGTTCTATTTATTTATGCATAAGACGAAGGATTTCATGGGCACATGCCGTGGCGTGTCTTGATGGGGACGTGAAACACAGCACACTTTGAGAGCAAATTCTTCCTGAGAGCCAGCCCCAGAGAGCACACATGGGGAGAGATTGGAACAGGAAAAGCCACCGGAGGACAAGGCTGGGTCCCCCGCGGGGACACAGCACCCAGCAGCTTGGCAGCCCCTGAACATCAGCCAGGGCCGTGCCTGAGAGGAGTCACAGCGAACTGATTGCAAACAAGGTTTAAAAGCTGGTGAAAATAATTAGCTGAGAGGGACAGAGGTGCCTGCAGGGGACACGGCGTGAAGGGCTCAGCGAAGCACCGTGGCTTCGTTGCTGTTTAAGCATGTGACGTTGTTAGCTGAGCTAAACTGCAAAGGGTTGTGCGTTGCGTGCAAACGCCTGGCTTTAGAAGTTCTGGAACAGTGATCGTTTTTCTTCAAAATAACACCTACACCGCTGAAGCTGTTAACACGGCTTACTCAGAGGAGCAGTGACTGTAACATCTCCAAGTGCCACTTGCCTTGCTGGTAGCAATTAAAGGTTAATTTAAGCAATCAGGTTTGGGGATGCAGCCTGCCTTGTTTTCCCGTTGCCGTGACTTCAGGTCCCCTCGGGTCCCACACACCGCGTTGGGGGAGCCCTTGGCACAGGCTGGAAACGAGCCCATGCTCGCCAGGTCTGGGTGGCCGTGCTGCCCGGCTGAGGCTCGGGAGCGGGGGGAGATCCGAGGCTTTTTGCTGTCCAAAAATAACCCAAATTTGCCAGGCCTCAGTGGTTTTTAAAGGAGGTTTTCCATTAGCTTTCCATCAGAGGCTGCTGGCAGCACGGCTGCCGTCTCCACTCGCTGTTCTGCTCGGGGCGTTCGGAGACGACAGGCTGCAGCCCCGCAGCATGGAGGTGGTTTTGCTGATTTTTTTTTAATACAAGGAAGTAGAACAAGTCAGAAATGCATCAAAAATTAGTTTCAAGCCGAATGTTTTAAACCCAAGTTTTAGGAACCGTTTCATCGACTTGCATAACTTCACATAACCACTGGAGAAGGGCGTTTCTGTTCCCAGCAGAAGCTGTTCCACAGCATTTGGTGATCCAGATGTTCTCCACTTAGGAAACTTCCCAGTTCACGTCCAACAGATTTAAAAATAAAAATTGAAAAAGAAAAAAAAAAGTGCAAGGTACAAAACCAACTGCTTTTAAATGAGCAAGCTAGTGTCTGCACTCGGAGGTACGGAGGGAAAGCACGCGGGGTGTCTGGCATGGACGGTGCCCGTTCTTCACTGCGCAAAGCAGGTGTGACACTGCCACTTCTGGTTTGATTTCTGAGTGACCGGGACCACAAGAGCCCAACTGGAATATCAAATAGAAAGAAGAAACGTTATATTTTTTAATTTTTTCCTGATATGCCTTTGTGCTGCAGCTGCATGAGGGTAATCAATAGGAAGAATAGCAGAGATCATTGCATTCCATGTAGGACATCAGGGTTAGGAATGTAGGATATTACCTGTATAGTTTCCCAGGCAGTGCATTAACATTTTCCTACCCCAAAATACCAAACGCAGGACAGGCAGGGGCAGAGCAGGGACCTTTGTGGGGTCAGGAGTGCTGCTGAGGGCGCAGAGCCACAGCGCTGGCGAAGCCGCGCTTCCTCCCCGGGAAGCAGCTAACCATAAACACAGCTCCCGGCGGTGTTGTGGCGTGCCAGGGGGCTGTATTGCTTCCTTCACTCGTCCTGCCCTAGTGAAGCTTTAAACAGAAGCTTTGTGCTCAGACACCCAGCTCTTCCTCTTGCAAGGGACTCGGGGGGTGCCGGAGCCTGGGCACTGCTCACCCCTCGCTCCCCGGGGTCGGCAGCCCTGGTTTGTTTTCCCCTTTGAAGGGAGGCGATGAATAGCTGGGCCGTGTGCGCCTCGCTCCACGGGCTGTCCGATTTTCCTTCGTGCCCGCAGCCCTGCCTGCACGGGGCCGTCACCTGCGAGGCTTTTTGGCTGTCAGAAGGGAGAAAACCAACAAACGTACGCTGCCAGTCCTAGGGGCGAGCATAAAGCAGTGGCTGCATCCACTTGTTCTCTCTGAGAGCACAAAAGACGTCAGTGAGTGTTTGTTTTCCTCAAGGGCTTTTTTTTTTTTTTTCTTCTTTTATTCCCCTTTTTCTTCCTCCTCTTCCTCCTGGGCAGAGAGCAGCCGTGCGCCTGGCCAGGCGCTTGCCTGTTTGGAGTCAAACACGAGCCAAGCACTGAGCTGGGCTGGGACTGTTGGGCAGACACTTCTGCTCTTTCCTTACCACAAACTGCATCCCAACACCTCTGTGCCACAGATAAATAATGCCCTTTATCTCGGGGCGTGTGGCCGGACCCTTCCAGGTGCTCACACCGCATGTGTTGCTTATGAGGGGTGAGGATGGGGAAGGCCAGCGTGGGATTCACAAGCGGGAAAATACCAAAAGTTGAGCGTTCTTCCCGTCTCCTCAGCCCTTCTGTTAGGAGATAAAGCTGCCTTTTGTCTAGGCAAAAACGCTGAAATGCTTCCAAAAGGACCTCTGGGCTTTGGAGCTGGTTTTACTGGCTGCGGCACCGTGCCCACCCAGCTGGGGGGCAGCTTGTGCAGCCTTGTAGCGGCGTCTCGCTGGGGCAGCACAGGCAGCTGAAAGAAAGGGAGAGGGCTGGGAAATGGGAGAAGGACCCAGCCCCGGCGTTAATTGCTTTCCTCTGCAGCTCTCACGGGGTGCCAGGGAGCCACTCGGCCCTTTCCACGCAGGGCATCGCTGTCGGCACAGTGCCGCGCCACTGGCAGCACGGCCTCACCCTTCTGCTGGAGGTGCAGGCAGGATTTCAGCCAACTGTTTAAAAATAAATCCCCTCTGCCTAGAGAGCACGCAGCCACCTGGCACGCCGCCGCACGCCGGCAGGAGGGGAGCCAAGGCCAAGGGGCGGTGGGACCCAGGCCACGGTTGTGGCTGCTGATCCCGCTGGCTTCCCCGCAGCAGCAGGGGGGTGGTTGTGGGCACACTGAGCCCCCCACCTCCTGCTTCGGCTGGGCTGTGGGGCTGCTGCTGCAGGAGGCTGGGCTGGGAGCATCATTTAGTGGCCCCCCCTGTGCCGCTGAGGCTGGGCAGGCGCTGGGCAGAGCGGCCCGGAGCGTTCCTCTAATTAAAACCAAATCCCTCGTGGGCTCTTCCATGCAGAGAGGTATTACAGGCTTAAGGGCTGTATGAAATGTATATTTATTGATTGGGTCAAGTGTTGCAGCTCCTTCTGCAGAGCGAGGTGAGAGCATTAATACGCGATTGACCCGGCTGGCGAGGAGGGCAGCAAAGGGGGGGCTGAGCACTGCTCGCGCCGATGCTGGCCCAGGGGGCTCCCAAAACAGGCACCTGCATCACAGCAAGCCCCTGAGTATCTGCACGGGTGTGCACAGCTGCAGGGCCTCACGTCCCCGGCCTTGTGGGCACGCTGCTGCTGCCTGCTGCGGGTTTGTGGAGCTGTGTCTGGGTGCCCACAACACGCTTTGGACACGCTGTAATGTGCAGGAATGTGGGATGGCTGCTGGTGAGAACTCAGCAGCAGACACGGGACCTGCTTTTCAGTAAGAGCAAACAACTCGAAAGCTTTTCCAAGCTGGGATCTTTGTGCTAAGCGAGTCTGTGTGCTCCGCCACAGCCTGAACCCTAAGGACTGCGAGCGCGCAGCGCACACGGCAGCAGACCTGGATTAAAACAGGGCTGGCAGATGGTGCTGTAACTTCCACAACATCGGCGGTACAGGAAAGTAGTGTCAATATGGGCGATTCTATTCTTTCTCCTCTTTCAGGAGCGGCTGGAGCCTAAGTGGAGCTCAGAAGTGAGGCTGACCTACATCACCGCACACGGCAGAGACCTCACCTCCTGCCTTCGGAGCAGCTGCGTCCACGCTGTGCCAGAGCAGAACCTGATGGCAGCGGCTCCATCCTGTGCCCTGGGGAGCTCACTCTTTTTCCACAGCTTCTGGAGGGTCCTGGCAGCCCCAGCCCTGTGCCTGTTGCCCACAGAGGGCTGGCTGGGGTTTCCTGGCCGGGCTGTGGACACAGCACCAGTGGGGGCACGAATTGCAGGGTTGCTGTATTCCTGAATGAGCACCCAAATAGCTCGCACTCAAGCACCCAGTTAATTTATGCACGAGTGCCCAATTAGCCAGGTGTGAGTGGCCAAGGAGTCCCCACAAGAGCCCCCAGCCAGGTCATGCAGGAGTGCCTGGCTAACGCAGGAGCATCCCAGCAGTTGACGCAGGAGCACCCAGCTGATGTCCGTGTGAGCACCCGGTGACTTCGGGCATGAGCACCCAGTTAGCCCACGTGTGAGTGCCCAGAAGATGCATGAGTGCCCAACCAGCACCCGTGCCAGCAACCAAAATGTCCTGCGTGAGCACTCTGAGCTTACACAGCCACAGCTGGGTCGTGCACGACTGCAGGGTTAGCCCATGCATGAATGCCCTGGTGCTGCGTGCATGAACGCCTAATTACTACATGCATGAGCACCCAATTAACGCATGCAGAAGCACCCAGGTCCTGTGTGCATGAGCGCCCACTTATTTTGTATTTTAAAGCCCAGTGAGTGCACACGTGGCTGCTCAATGTCTCCATGCGTGAGCACCCACAGAATTACCAGGAGATTGCCAGCTTGGCCCACACGTGAGCCCACCGCATGTCCCCAGAGTGAGGACACCCCTGGGGTGGCGTCGAAGCCCAGAACTGCGCTAAAAAAGTAGAAAGCCTTCGATGTGCAGGTAGGGCCATCCCAGAGAAAATGAGCTGGATTTAGGGCTGGTGCTGTAGCATCCATCCCAAGTGTTGTAGTGGAAGGGAGGGCAGAAAAGGGAAAAATGGAGAAACTCAAGGGAAGGCAAGAAGTGAAATTAGCACCCAGCTGGTCCCGAAGTCCCGAGGCCCCTGTGCCTCCTGGTCAGACTGGGACCACTGCAGAGCACAGCCGCACAGCACGGGGCTCAGGCAACTTTTCCTTAGGTGTTTTTTCCATCTTTTCCATTTCTAAACCTGCCTTTCACCTCCGGGGAGAGCAGATTAAAGGGAGGTCCCAGCCGCTGGCATGTCCAGCCACAGCGTGCAGACGGGCGCTCGTTACGTTCCCATGTTAATGTGACCCTGCCCAGCTTCCCGATAGGTGTTTTTATTTATGGATCCTGCGTGAACCGCAAGTCACTTGCACAAACTTGCAGAGAGCAGATGACCTGAATACATATTAATAAGGCTCACGCGCCGTTTGGCATGAAAGAGTTTTCTATCGCGCTCGCGGGATCGCAGGAAACACTACCTGGTGGAGAGCAGTGTTCAGACAAGAAGCCTTCTATAGCTCATCACAGTTTTTAAACCATTTGCCTTGGAGAAATGCCCAGGCTGCCCCGTGTGTGGCTGCGAGAGCTGCTCCTGGAGAGAGAAACGCGCCTGGGCCGGGTCCTTGTGCAGACGAGAAAGGCAGGTAGTAGAAACACTCAGTTGTCCCAAATTTTGAACAGTAACCCTCGAGAATGGGGCACTGATACCGACGGCAGCGTGCTGCTTACAGCGACGAAGCCCTCAGCATTTGCAGTGGCCGCTCCCCTCTGGACGTTTACGGGGCATTTTCTCTGTCGCTGGGATTTATTCAGCCTCCATAGCAGGGATTCCGGGGAGATAATAACCCACATTAACCGAGCCACTGAAAACTGCTTCACAAACACATTGATCAAAGCAGCCTGGGACTGGGAGCAAACCTCCCTGAGTGCGGCCGGCAGCACAGCTGCCAAAACCATTAACTCCTGGTAAAAATCAGTCATACGGCAGCCTCGGGCAGGATCAGGACAGGGGAGGACCCAGACTGAGAAGGTTTGGGACTGCAGTGATGAGTGAGACAGAGAACTTCTTCTGCTTTGCTGCTGCGGCTGTGTTTATGGAAGCTTTCTGGCCACCAAAGCAGCCGGTGGCTGAGCCCGGGGAAGAGCAGGGAGCCGAGCAGGTACAGGAGGCACAACGGAGGAGGTGGGGCAGACAGAAATGCTGCAGGGAGAGAAGACAAAGGGAACACTTGTCCTGTCGGCTCCTGCAGATGTGTGTTTTCATCGCGGATGTTGTCCTGGCTTTGGGACAAGGACAGAGGCAGAGGGGCAGAGTCACGGCTGGGGCTGGAATCGCGTCTGTCCGGGGAGCTCCCGGCCGCAGGCAGAGCCAGGCCGCAGCCTTAGATGGCGAGCTGCTCCTCGCAGCCAGGCCCTTTTCCTCTTAATCTCCACACAGCGCCTTATATAGTGCACTCGGAGCAATTTATAAATAAAGGCTTTTTGTCACGATCCAGGAACGCGTCTCCCCTTGTGGCATTTGAAGCACTTCCTCCAGGGAGGCCGGGCTCCTTCCCGTGCCCAGAGAGGCGCCAGCGGGTGGCTGCACGCTGACCCCCTGGGGACGAGGACCGGGGTTTTATTCCTCATCCCTTTGCAGCAGGACCCCTGTGGGGAGCTTGCTCCTGCCCTGTGGGGCTGAAGGTGCTGCGGGTGTCCCCGGGACCAGCTGGGCAGGGGGAGGCGGGTGCTGCATCGGCACCCACCGGCACCACGGGGACACTGGCAGGTCTAAAGCACAGGGGTCTGGGGTGAAATCTGGGGCTCCTGTTGTGCGGGACAAGCATCGTCCCACACCTGCCTCTAGCCTGAATATCAGCTCAGCTCCCATCATCTGCCTCAGTTCAGGATTTACGTGATACCAAAACTGCAGCTACTTCGGCCTCGCGGCCGCCACTCTCCTGCAGCTGAGGATTAAGCAGAACTTCATGGCAGCAGCAGGGGCAGGAACGGAGCTCTGCCTCTCGCAGCTCAGCTCCCTGCCTGCTAACGAAGCTCCTTCATTAGCAAGGGATGGGGCAGCCATACAGGCTGGGCAACCTGCCTCCACCAAGGGCGGTGGCGCCCGACCCGCGGGCCCGGCTTGGCGCTGCGGGACCGGCTTGGGGCTTGCTCAGGGCTCCTGGAGCAGAGCAGGGACCTTCCCTGAAGCTGTGTATGAAGCAGGGAGCTGCCTCCTGCCCATTAGCAGGGCTGGGTCCTGCTGATGTCCCTGTGGCCGGGCTCTGCTCCTCGTGGTGCTGCTCCTCTCCGTCCCGGCACGGGGCGAGCCGAGGCTCCACGCCTCCCAGCCGGGCGTGCTAATAAAAGAGATCCGCGAGACTCCGAGGTCTGCTGCCTCAACAGAGACTCGACGGAGCTATAAATAGCCCAGCCAAGCACCGTGCACTGAACCTGAGCAGAGCCGGCTGCCCTCGCAGCCAGACGCCCCCGGGAGCCTCACCGAGACGCGGCCCCGGAGCCTGCTGCGGCACAGGGGGACGTGGGGACATGGGGATTTGGGGACACCCGGCTCCCACCTCCTGCCCCTTCCTTCCAAGTGGCCCTGCTCCAGCAGATGACCAGGCACTACCTTTCCCCCCTCCTCAGCCCCCAAATCAGCATGCTTCAGCCCCTATCCGGCCACGTGGAGCCTCTGGAAACACGGCCATAAAAGTATTTAATCCTGCTGCTGCTGAGAGATGGAAGCTCTTGAAGGGTTGCAGCCACAGGATGCTCCTCAAATGGGAGCTCGGCGCGGACCCTCACTCCCTTCCGTGGTTTTTATTATTATTATTATTATTATTATTATTATTATTATTATTATTATTATTATTATTATTATTATTATTATTATTATTTTATTTCTGCTGGGCTTTTCCTCAGGTGGTTTCTTGGCGCCTCTGCCCAAATGAAATGGAGCAACCCAAATCGGAGCTGGCGGGCGGCCAGCCTGGCAGACGGGCTGCCCAGAGGGCAGCTGCACGCCCCGGGCACGTTTATCGAGGGCAGGAGCCCCGCGGGGGGAACCCAAGCGGCCGAGGAGCTGGTTTCATGCAGAGCATCCCGGCCGGGTGCAGGATCTGCCCTTCGAGGGGCTGACAGCGCCATTTGGGACGTGCTGGGTCGCTCTCACCGGGTTTCACCGCGGCTTTCCTGCAGGGAAAGCAGAAGTGCAGAGCGAGGCGTTGTGGTGCCAGACCTCAGCCCGGGTTTCGGAGTGAACGGGGTTTTTGTTCTCCCCTTTTGTCCTCACCTTGGCTTTTGTGTGTACGTGAAACACGAGGAGAGCGTGACGTGGCCCTCCTGGGCTTTGCTGCCTTTGTGTCCCGGTGTCTTTTCCGGGGACACGGAGCCAAAACACCTGAGGAGCCTTGGGCGAGCAGCTCTGCCGGGCCACCAGTGTTACCAAAGGGCTCTCGTGTCCCCTCCTGTCCCTGCCCTTTATCTCCCAAACGTCACAGGGGACCGTGACAGCCACGGGTCACCCCAGGAGCTGGTGTGGGGACACTTTGTGGCCAGCTCAGCACTGGGGCTGGGGATTTATGGGCACGTGAAGGAGGTTTGGGGTTATATGGGCACGTGAAAGAGGGCTGGGGTTATATGGGCAGGTGAAGCGGGGCTGGAGCTGGCAGGGCTGGCTTGGAAACCCCATGGAAAGGCAGCGACTGTCATGGGACACGGTGCTGGTGGCCGTGATGGGTCCCCAAGCCTCGCTGCCGGTGTAAATTTGGGAAAAAAAACAATAAATGAGCGGGGAGCGGAGGAACGAGCGTGGTGCTGCGGGGCCAGGAGCGAGGCTGAGCCCTGCTGGGGAGCCAAGTGGCATCCTCAGCACCCTGGAGACGTGGGCAGCGGGGTCTGGGGGTGTTGGGGTGCTTGGGGACACGGCTGGGTGGGGACACCCCGGGGGCTCCACACCGGCCCCTCAGCACCCCCCGGGGCCGGGCTCAGCACCCTCCGGATCGGGCCCTCGAGGCCCCGCCCCCCCGCGCAGCAAAGCCCCGCCCCGCCCCGCCCCGCCCCGCGCCGGCCGCGCGGCATTGTGGGATGAAACAGGATGTAGGCAGAGCAGCGCGGGCGGACGGGCCGGGGCGGCGGGCAGCGCGGCGGCGCAGCCAATCGGGGCGCGGCGTGCGGCGCGGCGCGGCCAATGGGAGCGCGGCGGGCCGCGCGCCGCAGCGGGCGGGGCGGTATTTGAGCGCGGCGCGGCGGCGCGGCGCAGAGCGCTCGGCGCGGCGCAGAGAGCGGAGCGGAGCGGGCAGAGCCGCGCGGGTCCGGGCCTCTCCCACCTCCTCCTCCTACTCCTCGGCGCCGTGCCCTGCTGTGCTGTGCTCGCGCTGCGCTCTCCCGGCTTGGCCCCGTCACTGTGAAGGTGAGCGGCGCCGGGGCTGCGGGGCTCCGTGTGCGGGGTCCGCCCGCGGGAGGGGAAGGCTGGGAAGGAGAGAAAGGGGGTGGTGGCGGCTCACGGCGAGGGAGTCCCGGTGAGGGGGTCCCGGTGCCCGCTCCGCACGCCCGGCACCGCCGCCGGTCTCGCTCCGGGCAAGGTCACCGCCGCCCCGGGGCTCCCCCCGGTGAAGGTCACGCAGCGCCCGGCCTGCGCTCGCCGCCGCCTCCCCGAGAGTCTCGGCAGGGGCCAGCCGGGGAAGGGCCGTGCTGGGCTGTGCTGAGCCGTGCTGTGCTAGGCCGGGCCGGACCGCGCCCCCTTCCCCAGCCCCCTCCTGCTGCCGCGGAGCTGGGCTGGGGCCTCCTCCCGCAGCCCCCCTGCTCCGGAGGGGAGTTCTGGGCGCTGCCCGGGGCCCCATTCTGCCCTGCTGCGGGAGGGTGCTGGGCTGGAGCCCCATCCTGCTCCCAGCTGCTGGGGCTGGGCTGTTACTGCTGCACCGGGGCTTTGTGTCTCCCCTCCTCCCGGTGCAGGTGGCAGAGCCCCGAAGGCTGGCAATGCTCCGTGGTGCAGGGACAGGGCGTGTGCGTGGGGCTGGCCTGGTGGGGACAGGGCCTGTGGACCTCTGGTGGGGGCAGGGCCCTGCAGTGGGGTGCTGAGGGGTGGTGGGAGCTGGCCTTGCCTTGCACCAGGGGCCTGGCTGCCAGCCCCTGGAGGTTGCTGTGCCCTGGAGCAGTGGCGCTGGGAGGGCAGACAGGCAGGCACCTGCAGCCCTGCTGAAGGATAATGGCTTGTTCCTCTGCTGCTGCTGGCCCTTGGTGGCTTCCCTGAACAATGAGGAGGGAAGATGCTTTCTGCAGGTCATTCGGTGTCTGCTTATGTAATGGCAAATGCCCTCTGAACTGTGTGTGCTGGAGGCGTGGGAAGGCCTTGGAATCCATGAGAACTTGTTGGCCTTCCTTCCCTAAAGAGGCTTTTTCTTAGAAGAATAACCCACAAGTGAATTTCTGCTGCTTCCCTTTTCCTGTGATTTCCTGTGGGGTGGACCCCCTGAAGATCCTTTAAAGGACTTTCCAAGCCCCTGGATAGTGGAGCTAAACCTGTAGGCAGGCATTTTGGTTCTCCTGAGCAATGTCTTCGCTGCCAGGGTTTCTCAGCCCCAACCTGAAACCTGCTGGCTTAAACCACAGCAGAGAGGGGAACAAAGTGGCTGGAAGTGCCTTTTCCAGAGAAGGGGTAGAGGCGTGTGCTCTCTGCTGTGTGAGCTCAGTTCCTGCCATTCCTCCTGATGCTATTAGTGCATGTTAATAGCGGTGCTCTATTAAACACTGCATCTAAACAGTATAAATTAAGGTTGCAGTAGAAGTCCTCAAGTGCAGAGTAAAGAATTGAAGTATTGTAATTGTAGGGCTGCAATTATGTAACTGGATTCTCTTTCTCTCTGGCTAGCAGGCTCCTTTAATTGCTGTAACAAAGCTACTCCTTCAGTTTTCTGGGACTGTTCCAGGAAGCGATCATTGCAGCAGATTTTCTTCACTCCCTGGTAAAGCTAAGAATGTGTAGTTTCACTATTGCAAAACATTCTTGGTAGTAGTGCTCAGACTTGCAGTGCTGTAGAGGTATTAGTAAACCTAATGGTGCTCTGCAGGCTTAATTGGAGGCACTTGTTGCCACCAAAGGCTTAATTTCACCCAGTTTAAATGCTCTCTGGTAGGAGCTGCTGCCAAGGTGCCAGCACAGGCCTTCACTCAAACAGTCCCCAGACAATGTGTGCATCCTGGTGGGCCTGCTTGGGGTGGTGGAGTGGGACAGCTGACAGCAGGGCTGCCCAGAAGCCTTTCCTGGTGTGTGGGTCAGCCTCTGCTTGGGGAATTGCTGCAGGGCTGGGGTTGCCAAATCCCTGCTTTCTAGGATGACATGAACTGCACATGGGACACTTCCCAAAGCTGAATGCTTCCCTAAAAGGGCTGTGGGAAGTGAATGGTTTCACTGCCTGGTACAAAACACCTTAAGTGGGTGATAGCCAAGGGGTTAAATGCTCAGCTCAAGTTACCTCTCCCTGGTTTCCTAGAGATGAGGGCAGTACCAGCATGCTGGCCTCTGGCTCACAGGCTGGGGGAGGAAAATGGGAGGCTGTTTTCCCTGGCTGTGCTTCCCCACGTGTTCCAAGGCTGCAGTGTAGTGTTTCTATTTTGTCAGGCTGGCTTTGTCCCGTGAGAACTGCTGAAGTCTGGGTTTCGGTGGCAAAGCAGTGGTGAGGTGAGGGAACGAGTGCTGTTCCCCATTCCGCCTGTCATTCCAGGCTCTGCTAGCAGCAGTAGCTCTGGTTGAGGCTGAGGTGAACGCAGTGCTAGTGCTGACATGCTGGGCACAGGCTGCCTGAGGTCTGCTTGTGAGGCTCTGAGCTTAAGATGCCCAAACCACTGGTGCACCTGGAAGGCAAGCTTGGCTGTAGCCTGTTGTCTAGGAGGGCTGTGTCTCCACACATCTCATCTCCTCCCACGCGGCTTTCCCTGCCTGTTCGATGCAGGTGCTGATGTTGGACTACCTGATCTAACCCCCAGGGCAGTGCCAGTGCTCCAGCTGGAAGGGAGATCTCGGCCTGGGGCTGCTGTGGGCTACCCTGATAAACTCCTGCTGGTTGTAGCAGGGGGAGTTGGAGTATCAGCTTGTGACACAGCCTGCCACAGAGAGAAACCTCTGCACAGGCAGCTTCTCCTTTCTGGGGAAGGGATTAACAAAATCTTATGTTCTGCCTTAGGTTCACCATGTCTGACAGAAAGGCTGTCATCAAGAATGCAGACATGTCCGAGGACATGCAGCAGGATGCCGTTGACTGTGCCACGCAGGCAATGGAGAAGTACAACATAGAAAAGGACATTGCAGCGTATATAAAGAAGGTAACGGAGGGGCGAGGGGGCTGCTCTACCTGAGACTCACGGCTGAAGCTCTTGTGTGTGTGTGTCAAGCCTGAGTGGTTTGAGACTTCATGCTTCTTGGAAAGAGGAGATGCTTTTTCTGCTTCTTGCCACTATTCCCAAGAGAAAGGAGTGACTTCTCCAAGGTCAGAGGGAGGCTGTGGCAGAGCAGGGCCTGGTCTGCTGCTCTGGCAAGCTTTGAGCGAGCTGAGTGCGTGCTTGTGTGCTCTCCCACTGGATCTCTCAGCTTAGAGCTGGCTGCAGCCTTTCCTCAGGACTTGCTCCGCAGCTGCTGCTGGACTGGCAGTGCTGGTGCGGGGTGGGATTGCTCCGAAGTTTCCCTCAGAAGTGGGCAGCCCTGCATGAGCAGCTCTGTCTGCGTGTTCTGGCTCTGAGGCAGCGGGTGTGGAGGAGGACGCAGCCTTGTGCTGCCTGCCAGGGATGTGGAGATGCTGCTGTAAAAGCGGTGCAGGCAGTTTTGTGAAGAGGTGCCTCCCTGTTCTCAGGAACCTGTTGGCTTCAGGCTGATGCTTGTCAGCATCTGGGGAGCCTGTTGGTTTCTTCTGTGGCCACTTCTCTGAATGGTCAGGCAAAGTGCTTTTCAAGGAGGAAGGTGATTATGTAGGCAATGCAGCCCTAGCACCAGGATTAGCTCCTGGGCCTTGCTTGTAACCTGACCCTGAATGTGAAGGATTCAGAGGTGTCTCCTGACTTCTCAGATCACTTTGATCTGATGAGGCAAGACCTATCTGAAAGCACTTGGGGCAATGCAGTCTGTAAAATGAGGGAATGCAGCAGAAGGAATCCAAACAGTTGCCCTTTATTTCCTAAGCGTTGGGAGGAGGGAAGTGATTTGATGCACCTTCAAGCCCTGGCAAGAAAGCTTTTCCTTACTTCAAAGGTTACCTGCAAAGAGCTGAAACTGTCTTGCTGCTGTCTGAGGACTGAGTCTTGCTTTAATCTTGAACATCGAGTCTGTTCTTCTGGCTCTGAGGGGGAGGGAAGGGTGTTCCTGGGAGTTGTGTAGTAGAGGGAGGAGAAAACTCTTTAACCCTCCCTTACCTGCTAAGTAGAAGACTAAGAATTCTTGAGGGTCCAGAGTTGACCTTGCTCACCTCTGACCTCAGGGTTTTGTTTTGTGAATTTGCCTGCTTATTTTCACTGCACATTTTTTCCCCTCCGTGAAGGATCCCAAACAGCATAAGGCAGACTTCTCCTTCCTTTTTTTAGGTGACCTTTAAGCTCAAATGCCTTGCCAGAGCAGACATGCCAAAACCTTTTTTTATTTTTTGTGAGTGGGTTTGGAATGGGAGAGGAGAAATATTCCCCCCAGCTAGCCTATACGTGGGGCTTGAATAGGTCTGTACCAGGGAGAGCACTTAGGTCTGCTCGCTCTGCCCAGGGCAGATGTGTGCTCCACATCTCGGGAGATAATTTGCTTGCGTTGGATCCTGCAGAGCAGCCAGTGCAGAGGCCTGGCTCACGTCAGGCACTGCCTCACTCCACACAATGGTGTCTTGTGGCAGGGAATGTAAGGATGCTGCAGGTGGGAGGAGGGGCGTTAGTGTGCGAACAGAACCAGCAAAGAATTTGTGCTTAGAACTATTTTCATGTGGGCTTTCTTGGCCTTAACGCCTCTCTTCTGTTTCTTCAGGAATTTGACAAGAAATACAACCCAACTTGGCACTGCATTGTTGGCAGAAACTTTGGCAGCTATGTAACACACGAGACAAAGCACTTCATCTATTTTTACTTGGGTCAGGTTGCAATTCTTCTCTTCAAGTCTGGATAGGAAGTAGGAGCAAGTGAAATTCGGACTGTAATGCACTGATGGCTGAAGCCACGACTCCCTTTAACATGGCTATGCCGCTGCATGGACTGTATACTATATTTAATGTGTATATGTTGCAGTAAAATTCTACTTCTGTTTAGTTGCCTGGGAAGAAGGCGGCATTTTTTTGTTACTGCTTTTTTTGGTTGTATTGCACTAGGAAACCTGTAAATGCTTAAACAATGGCCTTTACGTGGGAAGAAATAAAACTATTCCACAACAGCTCCCTCAGTGGTAACTCCTTCTTTGAGGCTGGGAAAACTTTGGGCAGGCCAAAAAGCCCCTGACTTCCTTACTGAGTTTTACTAGACTGTTAATCTTGTCATGAGGAGCAAAGCCAGTGTGAGCCTCCGAACCCACCCTGCAGACTGTAGAGAGCTGGCTCTCCCAGTAACCTCAGTGCAGGTACCTAAACCACCTGGAAGCTGGTGGGGTGGCTCTTCTTTACGTGGCTTTCACACAAGTTGAACTCCACCTTGGACTGTGATAACCAGACGTGCAGCTGGCACCCTCAGTGTTCTTTCCGTACCCATCACTGTATTTTTGGCTCTGCTGAAGCGTTGACCTAGACTTGTAAGCACCTCAGCCTGGTCTAGAAGGCTTCAACAAGCACCCCTTGAGCTGCTGCTCGCTGCAGGAAGCAGCGTGCTGTGGCTGAAGTCTTTAGACCCTGGTGCTGAGATCTAAAGTTGGCCACATGGCCCACCCCTGAACGGAGTAGGATATCAAATTGGTGACTGCTGACAACAGCTATTTGGCATGTTCGTAGCCAGTTGTCTCAACACTGCCTTAACTTGATGCTCTCCTTTAAAACAAGCTAATCATGTGGAAGACTTGTAAGTGGCCACTGTCTCCTTTTTTTATTTCTGTAGCTGATAAGCTATTTCTGGAGGCCTGTCCTCCATGTTCTGATATCTGCTTTTGTTCTTAAAGCACAGTACCAAGAAGTTAAATTTACATGTGATGTTTGTGTGAAGGAAACTCATGTGACATCTGCTGCAATGGCAGAAAAACGTCTTGGTCTCCAATAGGTTCAGCAGTGATGTTGTCTTAGTACGTACTGACCCTCGGATTAAACTGCAGGAAGTGTTCTGTATCTGGGTGGGAGGAATCCTGAAGGACAAAGGCTGTGTGATGGCAGGTGGATACTTGGTGCTGTCACAGTCTATCTGTTGGTTTAACTAATTCATAGACAAATCACTGGGCTTGGGAGCCTAACTCGTGTCTCTAGGACAAATTTGGTGTTGGTAACAAGTCACTGCTGGGGTGGGGGAAGGCAGAGTGAAGGGAGCTCTTCGTTGCGAAATGACTCTGGTGACCCAGGTTGACTACTTCCTGAAGTAAAAGTCCTTGTCTCTGTGCAAAATCCAAAGTATGCCTAATTTTGTAATATTGATAGAACAATGTTGTAACTAGAAAGAATGTAGCTGTCATTACTTCATGTTGATGGAAATGTCTGCACTGGGGTAATGTGCCTTGGGCTGTCTGGGGCACTCTTGTGGTCTTGTCTGTTCGGAACTCCACTCTTGATCTGAAAGAAGAATGTTTTGGATTTGTTTTTTTCCAAGCATGAGTCTAATGTGAACCTGTTCACGGTCTCTTGTGGAGCAAGATACGTTCCCTTCATAACTGCAATGGCTCAAATACCATTTATTTTTTTCAAACATTAAAGGTGAATTGACACATTTCAACAGCCTCTGGTGTCTTCATTGCCTACTGTCCAAAGCACAAACTGCTCTCGTCTTGTCCCTGCACCAGGGAGCCAGAAGGAGGGGACTGAGGGGAGCGCATCCTCCTGCAGCCCTGCTGGGTGCTGCTGTGCCAGGTAACCTGGATCTGGAGGCGTGAGGGGGGCAGCGGAGCAGCCGGGGTCCCCGCTCCTGTGAGCTGAGCCATAGATGAGCACGAGGCTCGCGTTGAGCAGCCACAAAATGAGCTGAAAGCAGAGCTCCAAAATAAGCAGCAGTGTGTTTGCTACACACAGGCAGTCTGTCTAACCTGCACCTGACAGTGCTGAAAAGCAGAGGCGGTTCCTATGTTTGGGAGGAGCTGGGAGCGCTGCTGCTGCTCCTCCCTCTGCTCCCAGGGAGCCTTTTAGCTGGCAGCGTGGCTGTGTGGGCTTAACCTAAACCGTGCTGGGGCTCTGCGCTCCCGGCGTGGCTGCGGGTCACTTGGTGCAGCTCCAAGAGAGCACCTGCAGCCTTGTGGGGCTGGGGGAGTCACCCCCTCCGGCTTCCCTTGTAAAAAGTTGCTCAGGAATGTCCAGAAGCTGCTCATCTGAACGTATGGTGAAAAGCAGGCTCGTGCTGGTGTAACTGAGCCCTGGTGGGACACCGTGCCTTGAACTCACACACACGGAGTAGGAAATGGGTTTGAGCTCCAGGCTGAGGACCAGAAGCTCGCACCTTCAGTGTTATGCTGGGCGGTGAAACCAAGCCCTGCTCACCTGCCCCTAACCCCTGCAGCAGATCCTGGTGCTGCACGTCCGCAGCTTTCCCTCTGAATGCTCCTTTGTGCAGCACTGGGGCTCTGGAAGGCGCGAGCTGCCCGAAGTCGAGCAGCACTTCCCTCTGCGCAGCTGAGGTTTTAACACAGAGCTTTGTGTCCCCGCTGCCTTCCCCCCGGGCTCCCCAGCAGCTGCCTGACGCAGCTTTTGGCTTCAACTTTTTCCATTGCCGGGCTCCGTGTTTTGTCTCCAGTTTCCACCACGTGCAGGTGTCCCGCATTATGCCTCGGAGCGTTAACCGTGGCCGTGCTGGGGAGCCTGGCAGCGTCCCCAGGGCGCCTGCTGAGCGTGGAGCTGCTTGGAAACATCTGGATCCGGGGCACCAAGTGGAAGGTATGTGTCTGCGGGGGAAACATCTGGAGAAAGAAACTGCTTCCAGATGTTTGGGCAAACTGCTATTTCAGTGTAAGCTCAGTGGATGTTACCACGCTGCCTTCCAGGCGTTCAGAAACATCCGAGGGCAGCGGGCTGAGCTGCTGGCTGCTGCCTGTGGGCTCGGGACGGTGCCTGCAGACGTGTGCGCGCTCGCTGTGGGTTCATGGCTGGGGAGCGTCACGTTATTTCCTTGCAGGCAGAGTTTTTCAATTCCTTATATTTCTTCTAGGTGTGGCCTTGCGAAAGCAGCGGTTTGTGATGCTGAAGGGGCTCCTCTCTGGTAGCTGTGCTCCGTGTGTTGGTTGTTAGCTGGGATTCATTTCTCTTCGAGGAGTAAAGCAGCTGGAGGAGGTGCGTTACTCCCGTGGCCGGGAGGAGCCAGCCTTGCTGCCTGCCTTGCTGGCACAATATTCCTCTTTCCCCCTGGGCTGTGACCACCTGTGGCTCTGGGAAGGGACGGAGTGACAGTGAGGTCCTCCCAACCCTGGCAGCCCAAGCAGGGGCTGGGCTCTGCAGCCTGCTCCTGTGGGAGCAGCGGGGCTGTGTGCCCGTGCTCTCCTCTCCTCCTGCCCTGCAAAGTCACTCTGCAGCAGCGGCACCGCAGCCTTAATCCTCCCAGGCACGTGGAGGCAGAGCCTGTGCCGGTAAGCCTGGCACCCAAAGGACATGTTCCTCTTCTCAGTGTTTTTGTGGGAGATTTGTGCTGAAACATGGAAATCTCCTTTATCTCGTGCTCCTGGTAAACCCCGAGGAGACGGCTGGCGCTCGCTGAAGGAAGCGGGGCTGTGCTGTCCCTGCCCACCCGGGGGTTCCCGGCTTTGTTCTATTTATTGAGCAGTGACTCGGACACCCTCTGCCAGGCGGTGACTCACGGCAGTGATGCCTGGGCATGAGGCTTGCCTCTCAAAGCCCCCTGTGGCTACGGAGCTGCAGGAGCCAGCCGTGTTTATGCTTCCTCCCTCGAGGCAGCGGCTAGCGGAGGCTGAGCAGTGACTCAGTGCCATTCAGACAAGTAACACCTAGTCCTGGTCAGCAGCTCCAACAGCCCTTCTGCGAGTGACCCCGGGCACTGAGCTTACCGGGGTGTTGGTGCTGAGCAGGGCAGCGAGGGCAGGGCAGGCGGCGGTGTCACCCAGCACCGTGCTGGGCCAGGTTTCCCCTGCACAGCTCAATCCCCGTGCAGGGAGGGGAGCAGACGGCCCTAAAGCAGCACGCCCCATCCGGACCATCTCAAACACGTCAGCTCCACGTCGACCTGGGCACTATCCAGATGTATTTTTTGGCTTTTGAGCCTCTGGCTTCCTTCTTTCCGGCCTCTCCTCCGAGGCCTGCTCTGTGCTTCGGGCACGGCCCCGCCGGGCCTGATCCCGTCCTGTCCCTGTGCCTGCAGCCCGAGCAGGGGCAGCGCCAGGTCCTGCTCAGCAGGATTTGGCCCTGGGTTAAGCTTTGGTTTCATCTGGCCCTGCTGTGGCTCCTTGTCCCTTGCCCATGGAAGCAGGCTCAGGGCCTCAGGGGAACAGCCCGGCCCTGCTGGGTGGGCAGAGGGGGTTATAGGAGAGGTGCAAGCACCCCATACAACACCCCCCTGCATTTCAACATCTGCACGGCCTTTCCTTTCGCCGCCTTCCAGCCCGGCTGTGAATGGAGTGCTTTCAGTGGGAGGAGATTGCTGGGAGCGCTTCTCCCCTCCTTGCATTGGTTACAGCCCATAGAAACACGCAAGGAATTTGCCAGGGCAGTCCCTCGCGCTCCTTCAGACCCCGTGAAAGCAGCCTTTGTTCCCCCCGAGCTCCTCGGGCACCTCCGACCCGCACGTCTGGGATGGGGCTGGGGGCTGCGGGGCTGCTCGGGTGCTGCTGTGGGGATGGAGGCAGCGAGCCAGGCCCCGGGCAAAGCGTTCCCCGTTGTCCTGCCTCAGCACCGAGCGCTGCCAGGACGCAGCAGAAGGACAGGCAGAGTTTAATGCCTCACAGCACGCCCCGCGCGAGCAGAGCTTTAGCCCTGTGCTGCTTAAGCTGAGTCAGAGGAACGGAAATCCCGTCTTACACGGGCGTTTTTCCATGAGCAGGAGGTTAAGTGCTCCGTTCCAGGCTCGGGGCTGGATCTCGTGCCCACCTCGCAGGGCTCCCAAGGGGCCGTGTCACCCTCCACAGCCTCCTAGGGGCCGGGCGCAGGTGGGATGTGCAGGAGGGATGCAGGAGGGGTGCACAGGTGGGGTGCGTGGGCAGGATGCGCAGGTGGGACGTGCAGGTGGGGTGCGTGGGCAGGATGTGCCCCCGCCGCAGCCTGCACACAGTGGCTGGCACCCGGCCCAGAGCGCGGCTCTGGGGATAAATAAGTGCCTGTTTTGGTTTTGAGGAAAGCCCAAAACGCTTCGACGAGGACAAAACCTCTTCCTCGATGTGCTTTTCAAGGGCTCGTTTTCTCTAAGGGACCCAACTGACCGGGCAGGGAGCGACTGAGCGGGTCCGTCAGCCAGCTTGGAGGGGGCAAAGCTGGACCTGTGCTGCAGAGGCTTCCCCCAAAACAGCGGCTGGCTGGGTTGAGACCTGGCACCCACCCAGCCCCTGCCATCAGGTCCCCGGGTGCTGGTGGCCCCGGTGACTTGCACGGCACAGAAGAGCCCAACGTGACTCAGCAGGCGCCGGGCGCCAGCCCAGGGCTTTGGCGCTGTGACCGTCCTCCAGCAACGCCGACACCTGCAATTCCGGCAGAGCCTGGGCTGGCTTAAGGCACCGTGTTACTTAAATATTTTATAGAAAATCATTAAGCAATTAAATCTGGCAGTTCTCGCATCCTATGGAAAGCAGCTTGTAGTCTGTGCAGTAAACAGGGCAACGCTTTCCGTTCTTTCTGGATGTCTTCTTGGAGTCTAACTCCAATCCTTGCTTCAGAATAACTATAATTATCTCTAATTGCCATTATTGTTTAACATTTTTAGCATTTGCAAGTGCAAACTGTTAGTTTTCCATGCAGATACAATCAGCAGCCAGGGTTCACAATGAAAGCAATTAAAATCCTGTGATTATTACAAGCCTGCTTGTCTATACAACAGCTTCAATCTGCATAACTTGCCAAGACGTAGGCTAGAAACTCAGACAAATCTAGCATTTATTTAGTAACCCAGCAAAGCTACTACCCCTTGCTGTCTCCAATGATTTGCATCTACGGCACTTTTTGGAAGGACAAGAGTGTCGAGGGGAGGGGAAAGAAAGCATTTTCTAGAATACATCCCTGGAGAATACACAGCGGAGATAAAATTATGCACATGAATTATGCATATGAATTATGATTTCACTCCTATTTTTGTTGGGATTAGCTCATGTTTGGTGTGCATCCCTGGCAGGCGGCTGCGGCCGGGCAGCCAGCAGAGCGCTCTCCAAGTCCCAGCAGGTCGCTGCGCTCTCGGCCCCGCGTTCCCCTCTGTTACTCGGCGCTCGTTTACGGGTTTATGGCACCTCTCCTGAAATCGTGCAAAGGATGAAAACAGATTTAGATGTACAAGTGAAAAACCAGCCCGCGCTATTTTGTGCAGAGGGGGAGGTGTCGCAGGCTCGCTGCCACCAGCCAGGCTCCACCGGTGTCCCCGGGGTCCCCGTCACCTCCTGCGGAGGCGGCACGGGAACGTCCCAGCCTCTGCCTGGGAAGGCAAAACCCAGGGTGAGGAGCACGAGCGGGATGCAGGGGCCAACCGGTACCAGCTGTGCTTCCAAATCACCGCGCCAGCCTCAGCTGCAGTTCCCAGCCCAGCCACGTTAAGCCGCTAAATAAGTCCGGTAGTCCTTCACCCAGAAATAGTTTTGGAAACCTGAGCCCTGGTTCTCAGGAGGGCTGGGTGACCTCAGACCGTGGCGTTCCCGTTTGGAAGGAGGTTTAATGCCCCTCGCCGGAGAGGAGGAATTAGCCAAATTAGCCAGGTCACCAGGGCAGGTTGAGGGCTCAGGGAGCTGGGTGGGGGACCCAGCCTGGGCTGGATGAGGGCAGTGGGGTCCCAGCAGTGTGGGTGGGCACCTCCCTGCTGCTTGTGGGTGCTCTGTGTGCCGCGTCCCATCCCCACATCCCCACATCCCACCTCTGAACCCACTGTGCAGCAACAACCCCGACTTCGCCAGCAGTCGCTTGCATGAGAAAACGAGATTAGGAAAATATTCCAAGTATCCGTGTCTGTCCTTCAGGGGCAAACAAACCCGGAGCCAGCGCTGTTTGTCCGTCAGCTGGCCCGCAGCTTGGGAAAACAGCTAGGGAGTGCAGTGGGAGACACCTTTGGCACCAGCGGAGATAATGCTGAGTGCTGCGCTGAATCTGCACGTGCCTTTGGGGGACGGTAAATGTGTAGCATCTCGCAGGCAGGGGCACTCACTAAATCTCCATTCCTGAACGTCCCTGGGATGGAGAATCTGCATGTGTGTGCTTGCTTCCCTGGGCACATGGATTTTTTCTAGATTCAGGTGTTCTAGCTGTTTCAAAATTATGCTGGTAAGAGGTGAAAAGTTGGGAAATTTGGAGGACTGATGGCAACAGTGGCATCCTGGGGAGCCTGGCAAAGAAACGCCCTGAATTTCTGATCTGAGTTTTGGGCCAGTTATTCTCCCAGGGCAATAAGATCAAGATGAATTCTCTCCGTTCTGCCTTTTCCAGGAACAGACACAGCTGACAGACCTGAAATGCAAGGAGGCAGGGAGGAATGGTAGCAGTTCCCAGGTCATCGTTTTATCAAAATCAGCAGGTATCTGCCGTTCCCTTGAGCTCTCTGCTATGGCCCCTGTTCCGTGTGGCTTCCCCGTGGCAGCTGTCACCAGCCCTGCATTATCAAACCACCTGCCTGAATTTCAAGGAACTCATCCATATATTCAACAGGAATAGCAATTTCCGGGAGCTCTTGGGGGCCTGGAGATAAGAGCATCTGAAACGGGGATTTCTGCTGAGCTGTGCTTATGCTGCCGGAGCTGGAATTTCTCTCGGCTCGGATATCCGCTGGGGTGCTGCATGGAGGTGGGTTTCGTTTAAGCCATAATCAGCCACGGTTCACAGAACGTTATCCCCATGGGAACTCTCCCAGGTCTGTGGGCCAGTGCAGCTCACCTCATCTCAGTGATTTTGCACCCCTAACCCTGCCATAACCTTTCCAGCCGTGGATTTATCCACATATTCTCACGGGTTCTTGCAGAGGACTGTCTTGGTGGATTCCCCACCACTGTCAGCGCCAGCTCCTGCTTCACGCAGAGGATCGTGCCCAGCACCAGCCCTTCTGGCAGTCAGCATTTGCCTGGCACCTGGGGAAGCACAGACCCCGCTGCAAGCCCCGCTGATGCAGCCTGGAGGACGCTTTCTTTCTCTGCATGTTTTTAAGCCAAACACAGCTCCTGAAATCAATAGAGAAGGAGATTCCCCTGCAGCCCGGGGAGCCGTCCTTTCCACATTCTTTCCCGGGACCTTCAAAGGAGCTGAGGAATCCAATTCCCACTAATTTGCTTTGAAAATACCGAGCTAAAATTGTAATTATGGCACATGGCATTGCAGGTGAGGAAAGAACCCACCAGATTTCAGGTACTTTGTTTTCCTAAGATATGAGCCTTGATGATTTATTAAGACTTCCAGTTTAAACAATATTATGTTGCTTAATGTTGGAAGGTGTTCCTACAATTAATGAAAATTTCATAGACTGACTGGGGAAGAAAGAGACCATTTTATGTCCCGTACCAGATGGCCTAACCCAGCTGCTCACTTTTTTCTTTGAACTGTGATTCTAATGACTTCTCTGTCCTTTGAAGTCTGGCTCTGTGCTGTCGAACCAGATGTATTTGCATGATAGTAGCAGAGCGTGTTTAACAGTGGCGGACTTGTGCTCTTTTCCCTCATGGCCACTGCTGGATACTGCGCAATGATTGCTCTTGTTTGGGGTTTTTGAGGGGCAAGCAAATGTGAAGGCTTACTAGGTGCTGGTAAGATGTGTCTCCATGTCAACAAATTCAGAGAAATTACTCCCTAAACTCTGGTGAAGAGGAATTACTTCAAGAGCTCTGCCTTTGGTTGCTTTATAAACCCATGTGGTGGTTTCAGTCCCAGATTTATTAGGGCCTAACAAAAGCAGGGGCTGCTGTCAAAACGCAAATTTCAGCAGCACTTTAAAAACAAAGGGCAACGAGAAAGGACGAGCTTTAAGTACGTATTAAGAAGCTTTCGAAATAATAAATCACAAAATAAGGCGGTGACAAAAGGAACAAAACCGAAGACGGTCCCCGAGCGTGGGTTTGGTGGAAATTTGCGCCAAGCAGAGCTGGGAAGGCACCGCTGACATTCCTGGCTCTGAAATGCCAAACCCACAGGGCTGTGCCGCATCCAGCAGCCCCCAGCTGTACCAGGGTGCACCTCCCGCCAGCGCTCGCTGCCTGGCAGAGGCCCCAATTTTGCTCATTTTCACACCAAAACCATTCGGTGAAGAACCCCTCAGAGCGATTCTGCCACGGCGAAGGCGGCCACGGGCTGCTCGTCATCACTTCGCCTCCCGCAGCACCGGGCAGCAGCGAGCTCTCCACAGGGCGACGGCTGGACCGGCAGCTCCATCGAGTCGCCCTGTCGCGACATGAACACGCGATAACGACGCGATCGCGTAGCTCTGCGTGAAGTTTTACCACCTACAAAACGCGGACACCCCCGGAGGGGCAGCCCCGATCGCTGCGGGCCGGCTGCGGGCGGGCAGTGCCCCCTGCCGCCCTCACAGCCCGCCGCCCGCCCCCCTTCCCCTCGCTCCTCCCGCCGCCGCCATTTTGCAGCCTCCCTCCCTCCCCGCCCGGCGCGGCCGCCATAGGCGCCCCGGAAGGGCCATGGCGTTGCCATAACGCCGCTGCCGGGAGGAGCCGAAGATGGCGGGGCCGGAGCCGGGCGGCTCGTTCCGGCATTGCCTGGCGAGGCTGGGCGCCCTCCGCCTTCAGCCGGGCTCCGAGCAGCCCTCGGGCGGCCGCCGCACCGAGCTGCACCTGCTGTTGGACCAGCTCATCTCCGACAGCTGCGGGCCCGCCGCGGTGGCCGGGCCCAGCCCGCAGGTAGCCCGCGGGGCAAACCCACGCGTGAGCGGTGCGGGTGGGCTCAGAGCTTCCCCGGGGTGGTTTTTTTTTTGGTTTTGTTTTGGGTTTGGCCATCGTTACCGGCTTTAGTTTTGCCCTGCTGTTCGCTGTTTGGGTGATGGGTGAGGAGGAGGGAAGGCTCCCGAGCGGGAGCTTTCCTCAGTCACCACATACATCGATGTCGGTGTTATACCGCCTGTGAGAGCCAAGCCTTAGCCGGTGATGTGGTTTCCACCCCAGGTTTGTCGCCTCTAATTCATAAACTTACGCTTTCTGTTCCAGGATGTTTGTGCTTTGCTTGTCCAAGCCTGCCAGCTGGTTCATCTCGATCAGGCACATCTTGTCAGCAAAGTCTGCCAGCTCATCTACCACTTGCTAAACAGATTCCAGGTACAGAAAGTTTGGCCAGAGAGGCCTTTTATTTCTTTTTGTTTCTTTTACAGGGCTGTGGAACAGGCCTTCATGCAAATTCACTTGGATTTTTGCTCTGTCGTTCCTTTACTCTTAGCTGAGGTTCTGATCTGTGGCTTTAGCCTGGCTGACAGCTTCCTCGTGTAAAAAACAGCTCCCAGTCATAACTAATACGCCATAGGAAATACTCTTAATTATAAGATATTTGTGTTAATCTATCATTTTCTTAATTGTAGCCCGATTCTGTGATGATGTGTAATTTTAACAGCCAGATTACACGAGTCTGTACCCATTAGGAGGGTAGATATATTGATCTTAGCACTACAGGATGATGCAATTTTCTTGACCATAATCCTTTTCTGTTATGGCAGGTGACATTTGATGAACAGAACTTGAATTTTCTCCTCTCCTACTGCATCTCTGCTCTTAAGCAGTGCAGCTCTTGGACACACGTAGAAGTTCTACAAGCTTTAGCAGCTCTTGTTTACAATAATGGACCTAAATGTCAGAAGGTGGGTTTACAAACTAGGAGAAACTAACCAAGAAAAACTTGCAACTTCCACTGTTTTTTGTTGTTTGAAAGTAGGGAAAAAAAAAAAGTGTATCATGTTGAGAACATGATACATAGAAAATGTATCATGTTCTCAAACCACTTTACCTTTTAGATTAATATTAGACCCTATTTAAATTGTGCATAGTACCTGTGGAAAAGTTGACATTCAGGTGTGTTAGGTGTATGTTGTAACAATCAGTAGATGACAAGATTCTTCCCATGCTGAATGATGCCCTACCTGCGGGCTGCAGCTGTAGGGACCATCTAGGATCTGGCTTGAGCCAAAGGCACGCTGTGAAAGAAGGGTGCCAGGCTCAGTCTGCAGACTAAGCCCCCTGGTTTGTCTGTGCGTCAGGCAGGAAGGATGTAGGGAGCTTCAAATTGCACATTACTCAGCAGGCTCCACTGAGGATCCGGAAATATATCCCACAACCAGATCAGGTCTTTGGTGTGCAGTGGGCTCAAAGCCACTTCAAAGTCAAGGCTCTCTAGTGTCAGTCTGGGGCTTGCACGAAGCTCCTTGTGGCTGCAGCATGACTGATAGTGGTTGATACGTTGAATTCTCTTGCTACCACCAGCACTTGGCAGTTTGCAGAGCAGTTTCTGCTGTTTGTCTGGAGCACAGGGTAGTGATGCTGGCAGTGTTGTAGCTGCCAGCTTGTGTGGGTTTGTAGCCTAGAAAACTGCAGCAGTTTGGTACAGCAGTTGTTACTAACTTAGCTTTATGTCTGGGAAGAAGGCATAAATTGTGACTCAGCCTGAGCTATGCTCACGCTCAGTACTTTTTTAATACAAAATAGGAGAGCTTTGGAAATGCACGTTATCTGGTCATTTTGGTGAACATAATCTGTCTCTGGAATTTGAAATTGCAGCTGACAAATCTTTTTTTTTTTTGTAGCATGGATATATTTAGCTACCAAACAAAAGAGCCATCGGGCTGAGGGAAGAGCATTGACCCCTAGTGACTTTTGCTGGTTTGTTTCAGTATCTCCCAGATTTGCTGGGCAAGACGGGACTCCTGGTGCAGTTCAGTGATTCTGCTCATCCCAACACGGAGCTCAGGACAGCAGCACTGCACAGCATGGCAAACCTGTGTCTCAGGTGCGTACCAGCCTTTGCAGGTGGTGGAGTGGATGCCTTAGAAGATGTACATCTGACAGCACGGGCAGCTGGTCTGCTCTGTCTGCGCTAGGAACAGCAAATGTGGGACGCGTAGGCTGGATATGCTTAAACTTGAAGTCTAAAACTTTAGTGCTCCAAGCTATTGTCCAATCTGCAGATAAAACTGTGAACTCTCAGACTTCTGGAAATAGTGTTATTGTGGGACATGCTTAGGGAAGAAAAGAAAGTGTTTTGTCTGGTCCTGTGGTAATTGCTGGGAGGTTGTGAGATCTCCATCTTTGGAGGTGCTTAGAACTTGAACGGACGTGGTCCTGGGTGACCTGCTGTCATCGGCCGTGCTGTGGGCAAGGGGCTTGGAGTAGCTGATCTGCAGAGGTACCTTCCAACCTCAGCTATTCTGTGATACTAATTTCAGGAAAATCACTTGCAATATTAGGGCTGTCCTCTAAATGTTATCAAACGTGCTTTGGTGGCTTGAAGTAACTAAAAGTTTTGGAAACAGCTGCTTAGGAATCCATTAGAAAGGAATTTGCTTAATGACCCTAAAGCTACTGCAGCAATGGCCAGCTCTTACTTTATGGTACTTATGGCAGCAAAGATTAAAGTGATGCAGTTTCCCTCTCTTCCTACAGTAAGTCAAGAGACAGATTATAAAGCAATGATTTGTGTCTTGCTTTAATTTTAGTGTGCCTGGACAGCCATACTTGGATGAGCCCTACCGAAGTGTCTGTTTTCAAACTTTCCTAAGTGTTCTGCAGTCTTCAAAAACCTCTGATGTAGATGACATCACCTTTTGTGTGGTAAGTGTGAGTCTAGGATGTTCTAATTAGGAAATTGTGCTGCTGGAATATTGGAATTTGGAATATTTGAAACTTGGAATGTTTTCAACTGAGATTTTGCTTAAATAGACTTTTTTTTTTTTTTTTTTTTTTTTGCTTTAACAGGATATTATAAATAACTGTCAAAGTAACTATGTTGAGCAAAGCTTTAACTGCCTGGAAGGTCACCTAAGAGATGTGATCCTTCAGTGTTTTGGGAAGGAAAAGTAAGTAATTCTGTGCTTTTTGCTTTCAGTTGCTACAGAATGCACTGAAAGGTATCCAGTCACTTCTAAATGGCGGGAAGATGAAACTGATGCAAGCTGACCAACTTGGATCTCTTCTTGCAGTATTAAAGGTAAATACGGAAACAGACACTGGAAAGTGCACGTTCCAGTTGCCCATGGAGTGCAAAACAGTATGGGAAGATGAGGAAGACAGAGCAGAGAAGCCTGAGTGTGGGGGGAAGATGTAGTGTGAAATACAAATTAAAAAGATGGGAGGCCTGTGTTGTTTTTTTTTGTTTGTTTGTTTGTTTGCTTGTTTGTTTTTGGATCTACTTGAAGTCCTTCTGGAGATAGCTGTTACATAGCACGGGGAGAGGCAAGACGTGAAGGATGGATCACATGCCAAAGGGAAAATTGATGAACACCTGAGGAAACATACAGCAAATCTTTGTGTATCAAAAAGGAAAAGAACGCTAACATTTCTGTTACTCTTCCAGAAGTGCATGTTTCACGGCCTGCCAGGACTGAGCTTAGAGGTGCCTGCAGCCTTGTACCCAGCCCCGTTACCTCAGTATGACAAAAGGTCGCCTGTCAAGCAGGAACAGCCAGAGCCAGCTGCCTCAAAGACAACAGGGGTAAACTGAAATCGTACTGATTCTCCTGTGTACTCATGTGCCTGTTTGTTGAGGTTGTATGTGCCTGATATGGTATTGGTGGCTAACGGTCTCTTTGCATTTTGGGCACGTGATACTTTTTTTTTTTTCTTTAAAGATATTGGTTATAAATCTCTGCACTGAATAAAATTGCTTTGTGAACTCAGGCGACAAGAACAAATGGCTCTGCAGAGGCTGGTTTTCTTGACTTAAGCTGTGTGCATCAGATATTCGTCTGTAGCCAAGAATTCTTGGCCTGCAGAGGTGGAGTTGATGCTTGCAGACTAGCCAAAGTTTTTTATTTTATAAATTGCATTTTCTCTCCTAACATCTGCACAGTCATTTTGACTTTTTCTAAGGAAAGTCAGGTTCACCTAGAGATCAATACTTAGGGACTGATTTTATTTCTTTTTTTTTCTGCTTTTCCTCTCCCTAGCTGTTCTGCTTAATTCTTATACAGGTTATTATTTAACCCTGTAAATTTTTTTTCTTCCCTGTAATGTCTTTCAGGTAATTGATAATCCAAAGTTAGGTAGTCATGTTGACTCATTTCTTCTTAGATGTTAAATAACTACTATAAATCCAACAGAACTGCAAAAGCACTGGCTGTTTTTATTAATTTTGTGCAAAATATGTTTTTTAAATATAATTTTTAATTGAAAATCTTTTGTTTTACTGATAAAAACTAAGCTTTGGTTTCTTTGAGAGTATTCAGATATGAATTGTTTATTTACATTAGAACGTTAGTACACTGATTTTACTGTTATTAATAGGCAGAATTTGCAGTCTCAGATGCTGATGGTGTGGTTTTTTTTAGACATGTACAATATTGTATATTTTATTGCATTTATACACGCAGTATTGTTGCACTGAAGATGCTAAATAGCTGTGATAGCTCATAGTAAAACTAAATTTCATCTAAACATAACTTGTTTAGAAACTAAAACTGTTATGTGTCGATGCCCTTATACAAAGGGCATGGTTTATTATATTGAACTCTGCTTTTGTCTGGATTAACAATTAGCTTTATTTTCAGAGGAGATTTTTCCCCTAGTAAAAGATTTACCACTATAAAATGTTCGCACATCTTTAAAGAAACTACTTCATTTTTTTTAAATCTATTTTTTTTTTAAATAGAACCGAAGAAAAAAGTCCAAAGGGAAACAAAAGAAAGGAGAGTTTGCAGAAGAAGGAAGAGAAGATCTGTGTGATACAGGAAAGGAATCAATCCGTGGAGTTGACATGCTGAAACCGCGCTTGGGGGATGCACAGAACAGTCGTTGTTCAGATCCTCAGACTTGTGCATCGGATGCTGCATGTGTGCCTGCTGGAAAGGATCACTTATCTTCACACTGTACTAGCTGGAAGAGAATCAGCAGCAGTGAGTCAGAATATTCTGATGCTGAAGGTGGAATACAGAGCAAAACGAGGTTATTGTTCATGTAATCATAAAACGTAGTAGCCAGTAGTGCTGTTTTTATAACAATTTAAGTTTATCACATTAAATCATACCTTTTGTTCCTGTGGGTCTAGTACCAATTTTACAAGTGTGCAGACTTCCTTTCAGGGGATTCCAGTGCTTTGTTCTTAATCAAAATTGTTGAAAAAATCACTTTTCCATTTATGTTGTGGTACAAGAAAAATGGAAGGCAGTAATTAATATTGGCTTGAAAGTAAACTTGTTCTTTCTGTTCCCTGTTTTGGTCTAAAACACTTCACTTACTGCTTTCACAGCTAGTCACTAACATGAAAGAGGTTAAATCCATTACTTTTCACTGCTGCTATTCCATTAATCTTTTTGTTTATTTGTTTTTAAGGTCTTATCAAGCCAAAGTTCGTCAAGGGGCTCTAGCCTGTTTCCTCTCTACTATCAAATCGATAGAAAAAAGAGTTCTTTATGGCTACTGGTCAGCGTTTGTTCCTGATGCACCTGGCATTGGCAGCCCCCAGTCAGTGTCCCTGATGACTATTGCTTTAAAGGACCCTTCTCCAAAGGTTAGACAGTTTTGAGTAGATGAAGCATTGTATTTTTCAAGTACTAATCTTCAGTTATTAATCTTACGGAGTAAAAATGTGATATTCATCACGTGCTTGAGATGATCATTCCAGAAGGGCTATGAGAAAATAGCGTTTTCTCAAAAGATCTGCTGTGGCTAACAGAAATGTTTTGTCATTTCAGACACGTGCCTGTTCTCTTCAAGTTCTCTCAGCCATTCTGGAAGGTTCGAAGCAGTTTCTTTCTGTTGCTGAAGATGCTAATGATCACAAGAGAGCTTTTACACCCTTTTCTGTAACTATTGCTTCTAGCATCCGGGAGCTGCACCGCTGCCTGCTGCTAGCCCTGGTGGCAGAATCATCTTTTCAAACACTAACGCAAATCATCAAGGTAATTGCACTGTCAGTGTTTCAATTGCTACCCAAGAGCTGATATTGGTATCTAGATTTCTTTTTGAATTAAGAATGCACAGAAGTTCTTGTAGCTGTTGAGGACCAGGGGACAAGAGGGGCAAATACTGTCATCATATCACAGAGCTTTGATGACTGAGACTTTCTACAAAGGCCTAGGGTCTCTTTTCTCTTTAGTGCAGTTCTCTTGTTCTGCATTTCTTTCATGTATTCTTTTTTTGAGGTGAATAAGCCTGTATAATGATTGTGGAGATTTAACCTGCCTTTGAGACTTGAATCCAAACCGCCATCTTAAGAAGCAAAAGTTTTTTGTGGGCTATTGGTCTTTGTGCCAGGTCACAGTACTTTAATAATTGTTGTAGGAGCCATGTTTGTAGCCAGTTTTCAAAGAGCAGCTAACTGGGTCATTTTTTTTTCAGGTGTCCTTAGATACTTAGCTATCTAAATGGACTAAACTGCAAACATAGGAACGAATGTATTGGAGGCCAGGCTGAAGTTGTAACCACCACTCCATATATGCTTTTATGTGTTTCAGTGCCTTGCAAATTTGGTTTCAAATGCACCATACAGCCGTTTAAATCCTGGGTTGCTGACAAGAGTCTGGAACCAGATAAAGCCATACATCTGTCATAAAGGTTTGTTCTGTATATCTGGAGTCTCTTTGCATGTTATTCCTTAATTCAGCATTGGTTATTATACAATATTATAAATACATAAGTAAAGGTAGCACCATCAAGTTATATGTTATGATCAGTCTCCTTTGAAAATGTCTGAAAAAATTCTGAGGTATCCATGAGATGCTAACGAGCTGCCTTTCTCTTCCCCCTCCCTGTTCTTTCTTGCAGATGTTAACGTTCGAGTTTCTAGCCTCACGTTGTTAGGGGCTGTAGTATCTGCCCAAGCACCTTTACCAGAGGTGCAGTTACTTTTGCAACAGCCCAGTTCTTCAGGGCTAAACAGTAGCGGTAGTGGAACCCCTCATCGTTTTAATTCTTCTGAGCAGTGGAGAAAAGCTCCCCCCTTGGAAGGGGAGTCTCCAGATAATCCAGCGGGATGTACGTCTCCAGAACCATGCTGGCTTATTCGTCTCTGTATTTCCATCGTTGTTCTGCCCAGAGAGGATTCCTGTTCTGACAGCGATGCGAACTTCCCATCTGGGAGCGTTTATGAGCCATCTCCTGTTCGACTGGAATCCTTGCAGGTGATGATGAACAGTTCGCTACAGTGAGCTTGTAAAATGAACAGCCTGGTACAATATCAAATTGCCTCACATCAGCTGAGTCTCGTGGGTTGCCTTTGTTCTTAGCTCGCTCAGTGAGATGAGGTGAAAGCATTTGCTAGAGCAGCGTTTCTGATCTGTTGTGGCTGAAGGAGCAGTAGCATTTTGATTCTATGCCTGTGGCCGCAGCAAGGCCCTCCCAGAGTAAAGCTGCAACAGTGAGTTCGGCTTGATTTTTGGTACTTTTATTATTTTAAAATATTATTTGGCTTTAAGTGCTGGCATCTGGTGAAAGCTATAAGTTTTCCCCCATGCTAACTCCTCTGTACAGAATCTAAATGTAAAGGTTTGCCAGAAAATGGGGTGGGGGAACATTGCAGTTAATGAACAGAGTGGAAAGAGCTGCAGGATGATGCTGCATGGCTAAAGTACCACCTGTGAACATTGAGTCTTGGCCCTGTTTTTCTTCATGTAACCATAGAAAACTATAAGATTTTTTAGTGTGCATCCCAAGGGTCTCATACTTCTGGAACAGTGGATATTTGTTAAATCCAGCTTCGCAGAACACAGCAGCAGCATTGCAGGGGATGCAGGATGTATTACTCTTACAGACACTCTTGCTTTTATTTTTTTATTTTTTTTTGCTACAGGACACCTCATTTGACTTACGGTAAATAATTCATTGTGTTGCTACCCAATAGTGCTTTTGTGGCTCCTTTTTGAATAAGATCATGAAATCAGAAAGTTTTTAATTAGCTCTACTCTTCTAGAAGTCGTGCTGTAAGGTGTGTCTGTTACATCAGACTTCAGTATATGGTTCCTGTGTTGGTTTGCCTGTTTACATGCTGTCTGTGTTTCGGATGGTTTGGTGTAATAGAAGGAAAAAATGCTGAATTGAGTTTATCTTTTGGTTGTGTTTAGGTATTGGCTCTTCTTGTAAAAGGGTATTTCTCTATGGCTCAGACCTATTTGCTAGAACTTGGAGAAGTGGCTTGCAAATGCATGGAAGAAACGGATCCATCCATTCAGCTTCACGGAGCCAAAGTAAGAGTGTGAGAAAACACCAACATTGTTTTACCAAGTCAGTTTTGCCATTCCGTGTGCTTTGCAAATACAGATGACTAATGCTGAATATTCAGAGAGTTTTTCATGTAGCAGCACTTTGTAATGAGCTGGTACCTGCTGTAGCTCTTTGGAAATGCAGCACCCTGCCACTTTGGGAAGTGCACCTTCTACTTCTAGTCTTGAATTCTTAACAAATGTTTGGCCTGTTACTCAAAGGAAATCTCTTTACCCAGCAATCTGTTATGCTGCTTTAGCTGGGGGCTTTATGTAAGAAAGGCTTCTCCTCTAATTTCTTCACTAGCAGGGACAGAATAGAGTCCAAATTAATACTGGATCTCATATTTTTGTTCCTTGGGTAAATAAGTATAGCCCTAGATAAAGGTTACTGTAGTTCTGTGGTACTTGAGTCATCCTTGATAAAGACCTAGCTGCTTTCTGTCTCCTTGCAGCTTCTGGAGGAGCTGGGCACAGGTATAGTGCAGCAGTACAAACCTGATTCAGCTGTTGCCCCTGAGCAGAGAGTACCGGTCAGCACGGTAAGTGTGTGGGCTCCCTCTGAGATTGCACTCAGAGCTTCCTTTCTTGAATTCCCTGCAAAGTTACTGGCATGGGAACAAATCAATTACAGGAAAGCGGAACAGGAGTAAATACCTGCAGCTTTTTAGGTACTGGATTTGTGTACACTTCCTCCATTATTTTGGCATTTATTTTAGGCTGTAGGTAAGTGATCTTTTTACGTGGTATTAACAGTGCCTCTACCTTTCCTCATCCCACTTCTTCCTGCCTGATGTAAGTCAGGAAGCTGGAAGACCAGTCCAAACTGCATGTGTCATTACTGCTCCATAAAGCCTAGATGTAGACGTCTAGTGTTACGGCGTTCTGTGAACAACAGGTAATTTGAAAAAGTTATTTAGAGTACACTAAATCCTAAGCTTGTCACCAGTGACCCTGCCAGCTGGGAAACGTGTCCAGTAGTAGTGGTTTCCTGTAACTTGTTGTGAATGGAAATTGTCAGTGTAAAATTGTAAATGAAAATACCCGGCTTCGTGGTTTCAAGAACGGAATCGTGCTTCTGCCTGATGCAGTATAAGTGGGTGTATCCCCCTGAGAAGGAACAAACACAACTCAGCCAAGAAGTACTTTATAGCAGTACTAAAATATCTTAAATACTTCATTCTGGATGTTAATTGTTTTAGGGTTCCAAATAGTTGTAATTGCTGTCACGTGTGATTTTGCTACCTACTCTTTGTCTTCTAAATGACTGTAAAAAAAAAAAAAAAAAAAGACAAACTATTATAGAACTTAGGCATAACTGCTGAGTTTTAACAGGTAAACCTGTCTGCTTCTGCAGGTTGTCACTTTCTGGACTATGATGTTAAATGGCCCTCTACCTGGTGCTCTGCAGAATTCTCAACATGCAACTCTTCAGACGAGTGCCTGTGATGCTCTGTCCTCCATCTTGCCAGAAGCTTTTGGCAGTCTGCAGGTAATGGAGCACTTCTATAAGCTTGGCATTTTTACCTACTGAAACTCTTCTTGTCTGCTAGATTGTATTAATATAAAGCCTTTAAAAATTAAATGGAGAGGGCAGGGAAGCCACCTAGAATATTTCTTGCGTTCTGAACAAGCTGTGACTATTGAAGACTGGAGAAGGCAATGTTGAGAGTAATTAGTCTCACAAACCAATTAAACTGTGGGTCAAAGAAGCCTTTTGGCCCTGCTATGAATACTCAGCCTTGGCTATTGATGCATGGGATGGAGGGCAAGAATTTCATCGCATGAGGGAGGGGTGAAGGGTTGCTGTTTTGCTGGTTAAGCATTTGAAGAGAGCTGAGCTAACAGCCGTGGACTGATGTTCACCAATTTGCATGCAGGTTTTTTCTTTTGGCTGGCTTTTAAAACATTAAACTTCAGTGTTTGCCCTGGCAGAAGCAAACGAATATGCTGGCCCTCCTCTCCTTTTGCAACATGAAATATGCTTCTAAACATGAAAGCCTTGGCAGTGTACCACCATTGCATTGTGCAGCTCCTTTTATGTCACTGTGCCCTTCTTGATGGGGAGCGCTCTGCCAGATCTCATTTGCCCAAGAATTGCTAGTACAGCAGTATCTCTGGTATTCTCCATCTGGTTTCTCCAAGTACAGCATGTACCTCATCGCGCTGTACTTTGATCCTGTACACTCTCTTGTCCCTGTGGTCACGTGGGGTCAAGTCAGTGCCCACTCTGACCCTTTGCTCTGATGAAACAAAGATCTTTGTCGCGGTTTGGTAAACTGGCAATCTGTCCAGGATGAACTTAATCTACCTTGTTGTCCTTGTTTACGAAGTGACAGGAGAAAGCAACCGATCCAGGTTGTTTTACCTCTGATGGGCCATTTACCTTCTGCATTTGGATGATAGATAATATTTTGATTCCTGCATGGTATTATCTAATAGCAACAAGACATTTTTTTTCTGGAAGTGTTGTGGTTTTCTGTGTGGCGTCCAGAAATGCCCGTCAATTTACCTTGAAGAAAAGAGTGCACTCTGAGTGGTAGCTTCTATAGTTTCCATGTATTGTGGTCTTTCAGAGTATTTGTCAGGTGTCTTTAAGACTTTTTTCAGTTTCTCCCTGTTGCCACGACTGCTTCTCATTTCAGAATGACCAGCAGATCCTGTGCATCACTCTGCTGCTTGGCCTGAACCACAGTGAGACCCCGCTGGTAAAAGCTGCTGCTGCACGTGCCCTCGGAGTCTACATCCTCTTCTCTTGCCTTCGTCAGGTCAGAACTTGTTTATTTTTTTCTTATTTTGAACCATTTTAGAATGGAATTGATAAACCATGAGATATGGGACCTGAATTTGTTTGCAATGACTTGGCCTTCCTTCTTGCTTTTGGTCTAAAGTATTTAACAGGACGGGGCTTCAGTTTTGCTTACAACTGACAAGTAAAGCTCATTTTGAGAGAAATGCTGATTAGCTTCCACAACAATTTGATCTTAGCTTGGTTGGGTTAGTAGCCTTTTTTTTTTTTTTTTTGCCATGTAGCCATAAGTGAGTGATTTTTAACAAAAACAAATTATGCAGTAGCTGATGCTGCAATTTTAGTTCAAATATTTTGCAAGCAATATCCTTTATTGTGAGCAAAGGAATGAAAATGAAATGTAATGTACCATAGAAGAGAAAATTAAACAAGCAGCTCAATAAGAAGCTTGGTGAAGCAATTACTTTCTTAACATTGGGATTTGATGAGTATAAAATTGACAGTCCAGGTAATTATGTTAAAATCCAAAGTAACTAAAGCGCCAATGGAATTAAATTATACAGTGAAAGCTTTCAGCAAAAGCTACCTAGAAGAGTGGTGAGCTTGGTCGCCATGGTGGTTTAGACTGTTAATTGAAGATCAAACAAACCTGTACAGAAAGCACCGTAAACACATTAAAAGTTCTTGCCTAAGAAAGAATATGTTAATAGAGGCAGTCTGTGCACATCTCATTTTCCCTAGAAGGGCCAGATGTGTATGTTACTAAGGAAATCGTGCAGATTTTTAAAACTTTCTAGTCACTTTTTTTTTTTCTATTATAGGATGTGATGTTTGTGGCAGACACAGCAAATGCAATTCTGAATTCCCTCCATGACAAGTCTCCGAACGTCCGTGCCAAAGCAGCCTGGTCCCTGGGCAACCTTACAGACACTCTGATTGTCAACATGTACGTCAGCGGGCTTCGGCCCACAGAGGTCCTCTCAGTGCCTGTATTCCTGTAGCACATAGAGGGCACTTAGTATCAAATAGACAAAATCTGTGGTCACTGCGTCAAAACTGAATGCTTCTTTGTAGCCACTCTTCAGCATGTGTAGACACTTGGGCTGTATTACAAATATCCCGTACACAGCTGAGGTTGAGTTCAAGTTCACTGCTTGATTTTTAGGTCTTTCTAATCATTAATTCTGGAGAATGCTCCAAGATTACTTTTCAGTTTTCTGTTTTTTTCTTGTATGTTACTTTGTGTAATTGCATGTTCCCTGGTTACTTTACTTTTGACATACTACAAAAGTATGAGTAACAAATATTTAACGCTTCCTCAAGCCAAAGGCTGGAGGACGCCCAGCCTGCTGTTACATTTTTAACAGGAGAAATAGTTATCATATATTCCTGCTAATGAATTGCCTCTGAGCAATTCATTGCCCTCTGTCTTTTATTACAGACGTAATGCATTGCTAACAGGCTTTCTTGCATTGATAGCTTGGTTTTAAATTAATAAACATAGTGGTCACATGTAGTAAGGTCTGCCTTACATATTAGCCTTCTAAAGAGTGAAGGTTGTTCAAATGACTTTATAAAGGATTGTATCACATCTTTGAGAGTGGATTAACTGAGCCAGTCTTTCACAATGTAATCCTTCTGCTAGGGAAACAATGGGACAAAGTTTTCAAGAGGAATTTTCTGATCTTCTCCTGTTGAAAATGTTACGGTCTGCAACCGAAGCATCCAAGGACAAAGACAAGGTAGGAGGGGGAAAGAGGGTAGAGGATTGTGGTGTAGTTAGCTCTGACATTTTCATTTAAAGAAAAGGCACCATTTACTTGCTTTTAGGGTGTTCTGCCCCAACAGACAGGGAGCTGCTGGTCAGCATCCTCTCTTGAGGGTCGATGTGTGGGATGTTTCCCATGTCTGTGGCCTGCAGGGCACTTGATTTTGTACTTGTCCACAGCATGAGGATTGTTAATTGTTTTGGAATGATCATTTGCAGAGAATGATCTTTCTGATGGTATTTAGCAAGTTGCATCTGAAAAGACACCAGCTTAATTCCAGATGGGTTCCTTGTTGACTCTGTGCATGATTACGTAGCAGGCTTGTCAAAAGGCTTTGCCCATAAACTGCAAGCCAAAATGCTGTTGTGCGAACTTTTTTTTTTTTTTTTTTTTTTTTTTTTTCCCCCTTTAGGTAAAGAGCAATGCAGTCCGGGCCCTTGGGAATCTGCTTCATTTCCTTCAACCGTATCATGTAGCAAACCCCAGGTTTAAGGAAGCCATCGAGGAATCTCTTCAGGCCCTCATTTCTACTGTTCTGAGTGAGGCCACCATGAAGGTGCGCTGGAATGCTTGTTACGCGCTGGGGAATGTGTTTAAGAACACTGCCTTGCCACTTGGTGAGTAGACTGGTCCCCTGGGTTTGGATTTGTACTGCAGGTGTGGTTTTAACTAGTCTCTGTTAGAAATGTGCCGGGGAAGAGGGGAGAAAGCAACCTGAGCTGAATCATGTTGTCATATCCAGAAGGATGTCTTTCCCAGACCTCTAGCCAGTGAAATAGGTTCAGATCCTGGAAGTGCTGATACAGTCACAAGTGTGCTGTGTTCAGTTGGATGTGTCATGTTGGAAAAGAACAGGTTTACAGCTGTGATTAGATGCAAAGTGTTGCTTTTCCTCTTCATTAACACTCCAGATTAACTTTTCTAAAACTATTTTCTTTTTCATAAGCCCCGCTTCTCTCATTAGACCAGCATAAATGCAGTAAATGTAAGCCCATTAAATATTTGGGAGATATATTTACAGTTTTGTGTATTTTGAGTGATTGAAAAGGGTTTGTGTTGTTGTTGTGTTTATTTCTATTACTATTAGGAGAGGCTCCTTGGACTACACAAGCATATAATGCACTTTCCTCAGTAGTGAAGTCATGCAAGAATTTTAAAATCCGAATCAAATCAGCCATGGCCCTCTCCATCCCTAGCAAGAGGGAGTGCTACGGACCCACTGAGCAGTTCTGCCAGATCTGGGATGCCTTGGTGGAAGCCTTGCAGAAAAGTGAAGACACTGAGGACTTTCTGGAATTCAAGTACAGTGCCAGCCTCAGAACACAGATCTGCCAGGCTCTGCTTCACTTACTAAGTCTGGCAAAGAGCACGGACCTGCCATTAATTTGGAGAACCATAACAGAAAACGGGGATGCAATCAAATCCTATGTCTTGCAATATATGAAATGTGGAATTGAAGAAAATGAAGCAGGAACGCGCACAGACTTGTGCGAGAGAGAGCGAAAGTTAAAAGGAGCTATTGAACATCTCAGTGGGATAGAGAAACAGGTGGAGGGCAAAGCTGGCCTGAGAGTGTGTGTTTATCTAGAAGGCATCTTGACGAACCATGCCAATGCCACTGAGTTAACAAAGAGCTAAACAGGAACACCTGTTTCAGTGGCTGGTAACTTGCACATCTGATTGCACACAGAAGAAACACAGGGGCTGGAATTGCACAGGTCATCCAAAAGAAAAGTTTCCTGTTGGTGGTGTTAAACAATTTGTTTTGAACTTTATTCATTCATAACACCTCATAAAACATTTTTTAAACTTTTGTTTTGAACGGACTCTTGAAATCATCCTCACTTGGTTTTGTTTGTACCTGTTACAGTGTTACCTCTGGGGAAACAAATGTCCTTTCTTTGTATGTTTTATAAAAACAGCCTCTTCTGTGAGCTTACCTGAAAGCCTTTTGTTACTGTTGCTGCTATATTCAAAATCACATTTGGAAGGGAGGGATCTGGCAGAATTTTGTTTTTCTAAGCACTGCAATAAACCCGAATACGCCAATATTTGAATAACAGCTTAGAGCAAACACGCTTTGCCTTTAACTGTCTATTCCTGGTGTCTTACACCTGGCCTCCCCCTCCCTGCTGCCTTCGCTCCTCCTGTCTTCCCAAACCTCAGCTCCGTGGCTCCAGGTGGGTGGTACTGCACTGCCTAGGCCAGAAAACTCAAACTAGCTCCTCTGAGCTGATCAGAGGCTGGAGTTTTCACTCTTAAACCAGCTACCATCGGGGTCTGTCACCTTTTTGTGGGATGTGTTGTGATGTTCTAAACCTCGGGTGGCTTTGTGTGTGTTGCTGAAGTTCTGTTCTTCCCCTTCCTTCAGGATTATGTGACTTTGTTTGATCTGTGCTTACTGCGCTGATAGCCGGTGGAGGACGGAGCTCTGTGATGTTGCCAGGGACAAATCAATACCTCCAGGAATTAGCCCGTCTGTGAGGCACTTGGGAGAGTTAAGTGCCTCTGCTGTCCTAACCTCTGCATGGATGTTTGAACAGAGTTCAGTGCAAGCCCTAGCTGTCATAAAAGCTCTTTGGGATACACAATTTGTCCGCTTTGTGTTTTCCATCCTCGCTCTTGCCACAGGTTTCAGTGGGTCTCAAGTATTTGAGTATCTGAAACCCCTTCAGATTAATGGAGCCCCGTCTAGGAGCCTTTTTCACTGGATGTGCCGAGAAGTGGCTGCTCCTCCCCGTGCAGCAGGAGCAGTCCCCGTGCTTTGAAGTGCTGAGCAGGAGCCTGGGCTGGAGGCTGAGGAGGAGTGTGGTAGAGCCTGCGCTCTGCAGCTGTGCTTTGTCACCGTTGACATCAGGGTGGTGGCAGGGTTGCTTGCCACGGCTTGGTGGGAGCCCTAGAGCTTTGCTTTTTTATTAAAAATTGTGAGGTTCGTCTGCATCCCAAAACACCTCCTGGCATCTGAGACGTGGACTTGTGCTCTGAGCAGCCCTGTGCGAGCGATGGGGGCAAAGCAAAAGCTGGAGCATCCCCCCTGCACCTGCAAAGAGCCTTCCAGGGGGAGCTGGGGAGGCACACGCAATGGGAGGGTGGAGCAGCTGCAGGGATTTGGGTCTAATTTGTGGGTAACAGCTAAAAAGCTGCTGTGTGGGCTGGGCAGGGGTTGATTACAGGGCTCAGCTGTGCCTGGCCCCAGCCCCTCGGGCTGTCTTTGACTTCTGGTGGTGCCCGGGTGCAGCCCTGAGGGTGCAGGAGCAGAGCTGGGTGGTTTCTCCTGCCGGGTCCCGCTGCAGTCAGAGGTCAGCGGTGTCTCGCTGCGTCCTTTCGTGTCCCCTGGTGCTGTGGGGAGGGCCCCGCTCGCCCTGTGCCTCCTGCTCACCGTCGGTCCTCGACCAGGGCCTGGCAGAGCACGAGGTGCTCGGTGCCGGCGAGAGGCAGCACCTTCCCCACCAGGGCCAGGGATTTATGGTGCTGCCTCTTTATTGTTGTGTTTACAAGCCAGGCGCTTTATATGTTTTCCTACGAATAGTTTCAAGGAGAAGGCAATTACCTTATCGCACGCAGCCTGATTTACAGCCGAGGTGGCGAGGGACATTGGAGCTCCACACGGGCTCTGTTTGAAAGGTGACCCGCCGCGGGGTCAGGGGCTGGGGGAGAACAAGGGGGCTCCAGGGGCTGAGCCCCCCGGGACCTCCCGTGCCTGAGCCCCTGAGTCCCAGCACCAGGACCTTTTTTTTTTTCCCTTTTCCTCGCCGTGCCCCAGGAGCAGCGACCCAGCGCGTTCAAAGCTCAGCGTGCAGCTCAGGCAGCACAGCCCTTCCCTCCCCTTTATTTTTTTTTAATTTTATATTTTTTTTGACTTGCATTACCTGGTAAGTGACCACCCAGCCTCCTGCCCTGGAGTTTGCACAGCCCCCATGGCAGCGGGCACCCCGTGGTGGCACCAGACCCGTGTCTGCCCTGGGCCCTTGGCACACCGAGCTCCTTGCAGCTGCCCTGGGCTGATTGGGGAGCAACCGTGAGCTCTGTGCCAGGCTTCCCCTCCACTTTCAGGCTTTTTATCCCATTTCCAGTAACCTCAGAGCAAAGCAACCCCTGAGCTGCCCCCTCCTGCACCACGGAGGGGATCCTGCCTGTGCCAGCGCGCCTGGGGCTGGCCCCGGGGGGTGCCTGGGGGCCACCGCTGCCCCCTCCCAAGGCCGGGGTCCCCGCGGGGCTGTGCCCAACGCTCCCAAAAACCGGGGGGCGGCCGGAGCGCGCCCCCCCCCCAGCCCCCGGGCCGCGAGGTGGCGCCACGGGCACGAGCAGCGCGGCCACGGGCAGCAGCCGGGGGCGCACGAGGGGCGTGGGGGTCCCCCCTTCGGGGCTATGGGGACGCGCGGGGGTCCCCCTTGCAGGGCGTGGTGGGCGCGTGGGGTGCAGGGGTCCCCCTTACAGGGCTGGTGGCTGTGCAGGGGGACCCCCTTTGTAGGGTGCATGGGGTGCAGGACCCCCTGCAGGGTGCAGGACCCCTCGCAGGGTGCGGGTGCTGCTTGCCCGTGTCCCCCCCCTTGGAGATCCCCCCTGGGGCCCACGCTGGGCACGCCAGGATCCAAGCGGGGCCGCTGCGAGGGCGCGGGCGTTTTCCCGCGTGTAATAAACGGCACCTTTCTTCTCCCCGTGTAAAACCCCCGGGGTGGGGCAGATCCTTATCGCCGGGGCCCCGGGGATCACAAGCCACGGGGCGGCAGGAAGGCACCCGCTGCGGGGAGCCACCAGGATGCCCCTTGGGGAGCGCGGGTGCTCCGAGAGGCCCGAGAGCAGGAGGGCTGCCCGTGGCCTCGCTGCTCCTCTCCCTGCGAGGGAAAAGGGGGCTCTCGGCCCCTCCGTTGTTCCAGGGTGCCGGGGTGGTGGGGTCACAGCGGCAGTGCCAAGCACCGTGGGGCACGGGGGCTGTGGTAACGGGGTGGCTTCCAGTGGCAGGCTCAAAGGGCAGAGGCTGGTCCTCGGTTCACGCCCGCTGTCTGTCCTGTTAAAAAATGGTTCCGTGCTATCTCGCAGGCCGTCCCTCCCCGGGACCCGCTAATTCGGTGATTTTTATCCTGTCTGTTTTTCCTTCTCTCCCTCCCTGCCCTGCTGCAACCTCTGTCAGTCCTCCTCGGGGCAGCCCCGGGGTCGCTGCTGATGGATGGCCCCCAGCAGGACGAGACCCCAGGGGGGCAGCCGGGACCCCGGGAACGGGCAGCACCAGGCAGGGCTCGGAGATCCCCGAGGAGCCGAGGCCACGTCTCCTCCCCGTGCCTCTCCCACATGCCGGTAGCCCTCGCTGCCCTGGGGGGTCCTGCAGCTCCCCGGGAGCCCAGTCTGGTATTTCAGTCTAGACGTGCTGGCATTTTTTCAGTCCCGCAGATTTCCGCGATGGCCCGGGCATGCCGGGTGCGCTGGCACGGGGTCGGTGCCAGGTGGGGGCTCCGTGGGGGCAGAAGCACCGGGGGCAGACGCGGAGAGGCCACGGGGGGCCGGGAGAGGGAGCGACCAAGGAGCCCGGTGCCCGCTCCCTTGGGGGCAGGAGAAAGGTTTGCGCCGAGAGGGGGGAGAGAAAACTATGCGAAACGTGAAATCTACTCATAAAAACAGGCTCGCTGGGTGGGAAACTTGCCGCATCTTGCTTGAGCATTGGCCTGGGCCGCATGGGACCGGGGACGGGCTCGCGTGAGGAGCTTCGCTCCGCAGCCGCTGCCTTCGCCGCTACCCGGGGCCGTGCACCCGGCGGGGTTGGGCTGGGTAAATACTGCGAGGAGCCCGGCTCGGTGCTGCCGGAAACGTCGCGGTGCCTCAGGGCTCAGCACCAGGCCCGGCGGCGACGCCGAGCACCGGGAGGCCGCTGCCCTCGGCCCCAGGACGGTGCCGTCGCTCGCCACCTGCCCCGGTGCGCTCCGGACCCTCCCAGCTCCGAGCCCCGGCCCCAAACCCGCGGACAAAGGCGGCTTTCAGGGACCCCACGGGGCCGGCCTTGCTTGGGCGGCCTCTGAAATGTGTGAAATTCGGCTTTCGCCGGGCTTCTTCCTGAAGCGGAACTGTTCTCAGAGAAACATTCCCCTCCGCCGGCCCTAATGGCTTTTCTCTGTGCGCCCGCATTAATGAACGCGAGGCCCAGCCTAATCGGAGGGAAGCCATGCAAGTAATTGCTTGAATTTTTAATTCGGGGTTATGATAGGGGAATCAAAGTCACGCTGCAGCCGCCGAGGCCGCCGCGGTTCCGCGCCATTGACCGCTGCAATTTTCTTTTGATTTTTGCCCTCCCCTCTCCCCCACGGCCCGGCACGGACCCCGCTGGGGGCTGGGACCTGGGGCCACCCCCGTCCTGGGGAGAAAAGGGTCTGGGGTGGGCTCGGTGCGTGGCCGGGCTGGGGCCCTGCTGCAGCCCCCCCAGCTGTGCTTCCCCACGCTGCCCACGGGCCGCTGGGATTTATTTTCCTTTTTCCATCGCAGCCACGCTCATCCTCCTCCCAGGACCCTTGCCTGCCCAAAAGGGGCACCACCAGCATGTGCCGAGGGGCTGGTGACACGGGCACGGCACAGCTGGGGGGGCTCGGGGGCACCCAGGGACTGGGGCTCGGGCTAGGGGGGCCCTTGGTGCTCCTCCGGCATCCCCCGGCGGAGGCACGGTGCCGTTGCTTTTGTTTTCCCAGCAAACAAGCCCTCCTCCCGCGCTGGTTCCAGCTCGCTTCCCTCCTCTTTGTCTTAAAATTAATAAAAAGTCAGCAGACGAGGGGCTGCTCGATAAAGCAGAATGGCACGCTCAAAATGTGTGCCCCGCGTGGGGACACAGTGCTTTGGGAAGCAAGGATGCCTCCCTGCCCGGCACGGGGTCTCGGGACCCTGCCGTGACGGTGGGGCCGTGCCGAGGCCGGGCTGTGCCACACACCACGGGGCTGCTCGGCCACACTCGGGGCCAGGGCTCCTCTTGGGGAGCCTCTCGGACATGGGCTCAGCCTCGTGACCCCCTGTTTGGGGTTTAGGCCGCTGTTGTGGTGTTCTTTGTGCCGCGATTCCTCGGGAGATAGCATTGTTTGCTGTGACACGTAAGCCCGGTGACAATATGCAAGGGCTCTGGCACTGATTTCATTTGCACTGCTCCGAGCTCTCCTAGCTCGCCCCGGTTTCAATGTCTTTTTATAGCCCCGCAGAACTTGTTTTGCTGTACCAGTGAAGCATAACCCGAGTGTGGGCTGGGAGCTGCAGGGGACACGAGTGTAGTTTGGGATGGGTGCTCGGTCACGTTCGCACCCACCCGTGCCACCGAGGGTCCCCGCTCCCCCGGGGGTGCTCAGATGCAGCACCCACCTCCAGCTCGAGCCCTGGGGAGGCTGTGGGAAGCCCCTGGGCTCCAAAAAGGGGGATCCCAGCCCCGGGGACCCCAAAAGAAGGCAGGGGGCACGTGGCCGGGCTGTGAGCGTGGCACAGCACGGGGGGATGCCGAGCAGTGCCGGGGGGGGGTGGCTGTCTGCGAGGAGCGCCGCTGTGCCCCCCTGAGAGCACCAAAGCCCCTGCGAAGGACAGGGGGGCGAAGCTGGATTATGAAAGTGTTTCTTTGCTTTGCTTTTGAGAAAGGAGAACTTCAAAGGGGCCCATTTATCACCAGACAAAGAGAGTCGCGAGTTATTTGCAAAGCGTAAGGGAGAAGCATTAATTATGGGAGTGCAGACAAACGCTGCTGCCGGCTGTCCCCCTGCCCACCCCTCCGCCACCTCCCCGTGCCCACGGGCTCGCGGCCGTGGCCCCGCTGCCACCACGTCCCCAGCTCCCCCCTTGGGAGAGGCAAGGCCATGGTGGAAGCCAAAGCCAGGCAGGGGAGGGTTGGTTGCGGGTCCCTGACCCCGCTCGGAGTGGGGTGTGCGTGGGTGGCACCAGGATCATTTCTACGCGCTTGACCTGGCGCCTGGCTCAGCACCCCCTCAGCCACGTCTGCTCCCCTCATCTGGCTTGGTGGCCTCAGGGTTTGCTCTGCCCTGGGGACCACGAGCATGCAGCTGGTGGCCGGGCTGTGGAAGGGGACAGGGATGGGGAAGAGGACAGCAGGCAGGGCTCAGTGCGGAGCTGGGCACCCACCAGACCCCTCTGACTGAGCACAGTCCCCAAAAGGGAAGCGTGAGCACAGAGGTGGCTTCATCGGCCACCTGGGAGGGAGAGGACGAGGAGCAAGCACATTTCCCTCCCAACCCAAAGTGCCAGCAGCCCTGGGTGCCCCTTGGAGGCTGGCAGCAGGGGCGGCAGTGCCTGTGCCACCGTCCCGGTGGCTGTCACCACCTCTGCACCTCTCCAGCACCCAGCGCCGGGCAGGGCGCACAGCTCTGCCTTTCATGTCTGAGCCCTCCCGAAACCACAGCTTCCCCTCGCCGCTGCGCGGGGATCAAACGCGGGTCATATTTAATAAAGGTGGGGATGGGAGAAGGCTACAAAACATTACGTCACCCTCGCTGTGGGGGAGGCGGAGGCAGGCAGGGAATGCGAAAATCTCGGCGCAAGTGGGGGCAGAGGAGAAAAAAATATCGGCGAGGGGACTTAATGGCCTTGTTTTGGTGGGAACTCTTTTGCCCACTGCCCACGAGGTCAGAGGCGGTGTGTCTGCACGCGCTCAGGCGTTAAATGAAACTGGAAGAAAAAATGAGAGGCATATACAAAATGCGTAAGCGCGTCCATGGCAGAATTCCCCCGGCGCCCCGTGAGTCACGGCGCTGCGCCCGGCTCGCCCGTCGTGTCGGAGAAATCCCCGCCCGGCGGCGCTGGGGACCGAGGACGGTCCCGGGGGCACAGCCCCCACGTCCCCAGGGTGCGTGGGCGAGGGTGGGCGCGGGGCTGTGCTGGGGGGACCATGAGACGTGGTCACAGGGAGCCGGGAGCAAAGTCCCCTGTGCCACAGCCCTGCCCACGCCCGACCCCGTGGGGCTTCAGGCTCCATACTGGGAGCCTGGGTGGTGCTGCAAATATTGGGGGAGCGGGTGGCGAGGCTGGCAGCCCCCCCAGGTCACCCTGAGCCTCCTGTGGCACACAGGCTGGCTGCCTGTGGGTGGTTTCAGGGGGCTCGTGGGCACCGAGCGGTGTGGCTGGCTTGAAAAATTGTGTGCAGGATGGCGTGGAGGTGGCCACGGAGCTGGGCTGCAGCGGGGAGAGCTGTCCTCTGTTCCCAGCCCTGGTCAGCTCCACGTGAGAGCTCGGGGTGATGCTCACACCGGGCCAGTGCCTTCCCCTGGCTGGGAAACTATGTGCTCCCAGCCCCGCGGGGCACCCGGCGGCCCCCCGAGCCGTAATGACCACGATCTTCTGCTGAGAGGAGTTAATGAGCTGTGCCGGACAACGATGGGAACGGGCCGATTGCAATAAGGCTCCTGACACCGCTCGGAGGAGCTGGGCGTGGAGGAAGGGGGAAGAGCAATAGGGTGAGAGAGATGGACCAGAAAACAATATCCACTTCATTAGCCAGGTGCTTCCAAATGTGTGGAAATAGGACAAGGTCCAGGTCACCCACTGTGACAGGACATTATTATCATGCGATGCCATGAAGCTGTGCAAAGACCAAGTCAAAGCTCACTAGCCCACTTGAAAGAGATGAGGGGACCTTCCCGGAGCCCGAGCCAGGCTGTTCCCAGGCTGGGTCTGGGTCGTGGGCAGGTGGGCACGGCCCTGGGTGCTCAGCACGGCTCCTCCACTGAGCCTTTGGCTGGGGGCACCGGGTCTAAGCCCAAATCCTGGTGATGAGAACCTGGGATGGGAGACCTGGCGGGTACCTCCCAGAGTGGGGCAGAGTGGGGTCAGTCGCCCAGTCCCCTGGTCCCTGCACCCTGTAAAGCCAGGGAGGCTCCCGCAGTGGGGTGCTGAGCCCCTCGGAGCTGCCTGGAGCTGGGACGGGGCTTTTGGGGTCTTTTCAGTCCTCCCTTCCATAGCTGTGCTCAGCGTGCTGCGTGCCTGCGGAGAAACTCCACAGAGCCATGGCACACACATCCCCCAGGCACGCAGGGAGGTTTCCTGCTCCATTTGGGGACACCCTCGACCCCCAGCCCTGCTGCCCCCAGCCCTTGGCTGCCAAGGTGCTGTGCTGCCCTCCTGGCCCCCGACTCCCACCCCCAGGCTGCTCCTGCACCTTTGGGGCCAAAACTGCCCCACGGCCTCGTCCCCTGACGCACCAGAGCAGCTCCCAACGTGCACGCTCCTGGACATGGGCACGGCGCGTTCCCAGCTCAGGGCTTCTCCTTTCCCTCCTCCTGTCTCTGCTGGGAGCCACACAGTTCCCAGGGGCATTTTTTCCTGGTGGAATCCACTGGGAGCAGAGCCCCCTGCTATTACCTGGGGGCTGCCAGGGCTTTCTGGGACTCCCAGGGCAGCTACAGCTTTGCACACCCCGCAAAAGTCTGAATCTGGGCTGGAAGTGGTGGGACTGGAGCCCTCCTCCTCCGCAGGGGCTCACGTCCAGGTCCCAGCCAAGCCAGAGCCGAAGGGACCAGGCTGACAGCACTTTGGTGGGGCAGGGGGTGACAGGGGGAGGTTTGGGACATTGCTTGGCCCTCCCTGCGGGGTCCAGGAGCCCTGCACATCGTGCTCGGTGGTGTGGTGGTGCCTCTCCTGCCCTCCCGTCTGCTTTGGGTTAGGTGAATTTGTTGAGCTTTTGGCACTGTGTGTTCACCGGGTGAGGACAGCACCTTGCGCTCAGGTCCCGGAGTTTGGGTTTCCCCCTCTGCCCACTCCCAGACCTGCCCCCTGCTCCCCCCGCGGCTCTCAGGGCTCCGTGGGGGCTCCGTGTCCCCGAGCACCCCATCCCCGCACCGTCCCATCCGCTAACCCGCCGCGGGTCCCCCCCAAAAACCCCATCAGAAGGGCGGCGTGTCCGCACCCAGCCCCTCCTGCCGGCCGGCGGCACCCCGACGGGACCCCCGCGGCGGAGAGCCCTGGGGTCCCGCAGCCCGGGGGGGGCCCGGGGGAGACCGCAGAGCCCCGGACGAGGACGGAGGGGGCCCGGGGCCGCCGTCGGGGCGTTGCGGAGCGCGGCCGGGGCCGCCCCGACGGCGGGCACAGGGCTCGGCACCCCGACGGCCGCCGTGGCTCCGGCCCTCCCGCTGCCGGCCGCGCCGTCGGGGCTCCCCGGGCCCTCTCCGCCGCCCTCCCCGCGGCCGCTCCGCTGCTCCGGGGCCTCCGTCTTTGCCTCTCCGGGCAAAGTCCGTCCCAACGCGGCCGATAAGGGCCGGGCCGAGCCGAGCCGGGCGCGGGGGCCGGGCCGCGACGGGCGGGCGGGCGGGGACGCGGGGTCCGGGCGGCGGCCGCCCCCGCGGCTGCCGGAGGAGAGGCCTCCCGGCGCTGATTTGCATAAGGTATATTGCCTAATGGAGGCCGGCATGGCTTGGTAGAGGGCGGCCGGGGCGGAGCGGAGCTGCGGCGGAGCGGCAGGTGCCGGGGGCAGCCGGGCCGGGCCGGGCCGGACCGGGCCGGGCCGGGCCGGGCCGAAAGCGGGGAGAGCGGCGGGAGCCCCCGGGAGCCCCCCGGGACCATGGTGTCCCAGCTGAGCGCCCTGCAGCGGGAGCTCCTGGGCGCCCTGCTCAGCTCCGGGGCCACCAAGGAGGGGCTGATCCGCGCCCTGGAGGACATGGTGCCCGCCGCCGGTTTCGGCGTCAAGCTGGAGAGCCTGCCGCTGTCCCCCGGCGGGCCCCCCGACGGCAAGGCAGCCTACCCGCCGCTCGCCAACGGGCACGGCAAGGGCAAGCTGTCCGGCGACGAGGGCTCGGAGGACGGCGACGACTTCGACACGCCGCCCATCCTCCGCGAGCTGCAGACGCTCAACACCGAGGAGGCCGTGGAGCAGCGGGCGGAGGTGGAGAGGATGATCAGGTACCGCCGGGGGGGCGGGCGGGGCGGGGGCAGCGCGGGGACAGCGCGGGGACATCGCGGGGACACGGCGGGGACACCCCCGGGGACTCCTCGGGGACACCTCGGGGCCGCCGTCGGGTGGTCGCGGCCGCCCCGAGCGGCGGGGCCGGGGGTGCCGGGCTCCGTCCTGCATCCGCGCCGAGAGATGAAACATAAACTGCAGCACGTGGAGCCCGGGGCGTTATTAATTTATTTCTATAAATCATCAACAGAAAGATACACAAAGGGCCGCGATTAGGGTGAGCGGAGAGGCGGGTTATTCATTGCCCGAGTTGTAAACCAGGCGGGGAGGGGGGAAGGAGGAAACCCCCAAACCCGACCCGGCACGGCCCGGGGATGCGGCTCCGGGCCGAGCCCAACCGAGCCGAGCTAAACCGAGCCGAGCCGTGCCGTGTCTTGCCGTGCCGAGCCGTGCCGAGCCGTCGGGGCACGGCGGAGCAGCCCCGGGCCCGTGGGGGCACGGGCAGGGAGCGTGCCGGAGGGGGGCAGCGGGGCTGTGCCGCTCGGGGCTGCCCCCTCTGCGCACCCGGGGCCGGTGGAACCGCGCTGGGAGCCCCGCGGGGCCATCCCCGGGTCCCTCCCGTCCCCAGGGGTCCCGACGGGCCGCGCTGAGCCTTTCCCCCCGGGGGCTGTGCCGCCGTGTGCCCCTCCGCCAGCCCCCAATGCCCGGGTGTTTCAGGAGGGACCGGGACAGAGCCAGCGCTGTGGTGGGTGCTGGAGGTGCCGTGGGTGCCGTGCTCGGTGCTCGGAGCCTGCCCCAGTGTGAGGCTGGGCAGCCCCCAGCTTTTTGGGGACGGGGCTGGGTGGTGGCACCTGTGCCAGGGCTCTGCTTGGCCCCAAAGTTTGCTGAGGGGCACAGCACTGTAGGGCTGTTCAGCTGGGTGCCCACCCACCCGGGCACCCACCCGGGCACCCACCCACCCCTCCTGCGTGCCGCTGGGTGCTCTGCCTGTCCCCAATTCCCCTCCGCCTGCCGCTGTGCCCGGCCCTGGGGTGCCCGGGTGGCACCGGAGGCGCAGGGAGGGCTCTGCCCCGCGTCGCTGCTCTCCCACAGGTGTTCCTGTGCAAAGTTTGCCTTTGGTGCAAACAAGAGCAGGCACATGTCCCTGAGGAGCCTTTTGCAAAGAGCTTGTGTTTGCTCTAAGAGAGCCCTTTGTACTTGGAGAGGCAGCCAAGGTAGAGGCGTCGGGAGCCATCGGTTTCAGCCCCACGCTGGGGCGAAACCCTGCTCTGCTGCCACCCCGCAGCCCCAGCCTCCTGGCCCTGGGTTCGGCTCGGTCACGGGCTGTCCCCGTGCCCCTCGGGGTGCTCAGCCCCAGGGCTCGTTTTGGGGACAGCAGCGTGCCCTGGGCTTGGCTGCCCACCTGCACCACGTTCGCTTGGGCGTCCCTACGGCCCGTTCGGGGGGCCCAAATGTCCTCAGCTCTGTGCCGGGGCAGCGTGGCACTGAGGGCAGCACCGAGCCTGGCTCCTCGCAGAGCCTAGAGAGTGGTGCCGGGGGTGCAGAGCCCAGCTCCGGGGCGAGATGCCCCACGGCTCCCTCCCGGCCAGGCTCCAGTGGCCCTGCTGGGTGCACAGGGCAAGAGATCGATCACTGCAGCACCCGAAAAAAAATGGGGATGGTGCCGCAGGGGAACCGGGGGGAGTCCCCCAGGTGGGGAGGCCAAAACCCTCTCCAAAACGTGCCCGGGGCAGAGGGGAAGGGGTGGCTGTGGACCCCCCGCCTCTGAGCTCTGCTCCGCGCTGTGTGCACAGGGAGATGCAGATTAGATAGATCACCGATGTAGGGAGCCGGGTTTATAATCCATGTGTATAAATTCTTGGCATATTTCTCCGAGGATGTTGAGTGTATTTACCTGTTTTCAAGGCTGACAAAGAGGGCGAGCGGGTGGGGGGTCCTGGGGAGAGGGACGGGCACGAGGCTGGGTTGGGAAGTGCCTGCCCTGGGTCGGCGTTCGCAGCCGGGCTTCATCCTGGTTAATTCTGGGCAGGAAAAAAAAAAAAAAAAAGCTTCTCCTTGATGCCAGGGGCAGCACAGGGTGGAGAAGGGCTGCGGAGCGAGGGCTACGAACTGCTTCTCCAGTATTACCAAGCGCTTCTGGGTCGTTGTTTTTCCTGCGTGTAAAGTCCTGATGAAGATTGGGCAATTAATGAGATTTTCATTTTGGTGACGGAACAAAAAAAAAAAAAAAGGGTTTGTGTTGAATCAAAATGTTTTCCTCTCTGCCTTTTTAGGTTAACCGAAAAAAAAAAAAAAAGGGAAAAGAGGCAAACAAACACTCAAACGTTTCATTTTGGGTCAAGTCCAAACATTTTGTTTAACATGAAACAAAATGTTTGGGTTTGGTTTCAGGTTGTTTAACCCTTTTGCATACGGTCAAATTGATTTGTAAAGAAAAACGTTGCTCAGAAATTAAGAGCTGAAAAATTGCTTTGAAAGCGTAAGTGAGAAACACACCAGAAATACCCGAGGGAAGCCCTCAATGAAGTTGTAAAATGAAAGGAAATTTGTGGACTTTTTTTTCTCATGCTCACGTAATTATTATTATTATCTTTTTTTTTTTTTTTCAGCCAAAACGTTGCCAAATTTAATTTCAATTCGGAAGTCACGCCTGTAACCTAAAATCTCTCTCTTTCCCTTTTGGTAGTGCGCTCTGTTGCGCTGGCTCAGGATTTAGCTCTGTAAAAGCGATGCCCTCAGTGCAGCCGTGGGCCAGCCTGCTGTCCTGAAAGGGTGACGAGCTCTGTCCCATTAACTTATTAGTAACCAGTAATTAGTAGGATCAGGTGGGCATGGTGAGCTGCTGGGGAGGGAAGCCCACGTGCAGCCCCTCGGCTCGTGCCCTGCTTCGCTCCCTGCTGGGAGCGGGGCCGAGCGCCCGCAGGAAACCTGCGGTGAGAGGAGTTCTCCTTGTGCGTGGCCCCAAAAAACACGCTGCCCTGTCTCCGTGCTGCTTTGGTGATGTCTTGGTGGGTAATTTAATGCGGGAAGGGGCTGCAGGCTGTGTCGTGCCCACCTGGGTAATGTCCGTGCTGGGGGAGCCCACCGAGGGCAGCGCCGCTGTGCGCCCCTACAGCTCCATGGGTCCATAATGCAGCCAGGGCCGTACTGAGGACACCGTGTGTGGGAAGGAGAAGGGTCTCCGGGTCCTCCTCCAGGTGAAAAAGCCCCTGGAGGCACCTGGACAAAAGGTGCCGCAGCCCGAGCCCGCTGCGCTCAGCGGGGCAATGGGCTTTGGGCACGGGAACGTCCTCCAAAAGGGTCCGTGCCCTCCTGCCCCAGGGCCGGGGAGCCGACAAAGTGCCCCTCCACCCAGCGGGCTGCTTGCAGTTGGGTGCTTTTGCTTTGGGTCCAAACAGCTTTGTTTTTGTGCCGCGTTCGGGACAAAAAGTAAGAAATCTCCTCGTTGGGTTTTTTCCCCTTGACAAGTTGAAGGATCCAAAATAACTAATGAATTGGAAAAGCATTTGGACGGTTATTCCAAGTACAGCCTTAGAATATCTCATTATTTGAGTGCACGACTGTGACCAGGTTTAGGTTCCACGCCGATTTTTCAGTTTTAAAGCAGTTCCTTTTAGCCCAGCGTCCTCGAGGGCTGCAGGACAAACCCGGGGGTCCTAAACCCGGGGCTCTCGGTGCAGGTGTGTCGGCCTGTTTGCCTCCCACTGCATTTTGCTTTCATCGGAGCTGAAAGAACGCATGCAGCATTTTTATTTTTGGCCATAATTTGGTTTGTTCCCTAAACTGGTGCCAGCTAGCACAAGGACACCAAAGGAACGCATATTTAGGGAAGAGCCATTTTGCAACTGGATCGTGCCGGAGCCAAATCCAAGTGGTGAAAAATATTCGAGACTGACTTAAAATTACTCGCTTGGGGTTTTCCATCCTGGGGGCCCCCTGGGTTTGCTCTCTTGCTTTGGCTTTCTGCTCCTCAGCCTCAGCCCGGGGGGGGGGGGGGATGGAGGCCAGTGGGTGCCTCCCCCGAAGGACACGGCTGGGGGATTTTGTGCCCTCCTAAAAGAGGATTCAGCCCAGGGCAAGCAGCAAGAACATTTGTCTACCACCAATACCAGTGGGTTTGTGGTGATCATAACAGGCTTCTGTTGAAGAAAAAAAAAAAAAAAAGGCAAATTTGGGGGAAGCTTAACCCTTCGTTTCCTCCACCCCGCAGCGAGGACCCGTGGCGGGCGGCGAAGATGATCAAGGGCTACATGCAGCAGCACAACATCCCGCAGCGGGAGGTGGTGGACGTCACGGGCCTCAACCAGTCGCACCTCTCGCAGCACCTCAACAAGGGCACCCCCATGAAGACGCAGAAGAGGGCCGCCCTCTACACGTGGTACGTCCGCAAGCAGCGGGAGATCCTGCGGCGTAAGTACCCGGCGGGGACGGGGCTGGGGCGAGCGCCGCGGGGCGGGGGGCTCCCCGGTGCTGGGAGAGGGCAGCCCTGGGCTCCCCCCACCCTCGCCAGGTCCTCCCCGACACGTTTATTATGAGATAAATCCATTTGGGCTGCAGGAAAAGCGGGTGGGAGCCCCCCTCGGTCGCAGTGACGCTGCCCTGAGCTCCTCTGAACGTCTCGGTTTCTGCGTATCTGCGTTCCTCAGAGCTGGGAAAGCGACTGATGGTCGCACACCATTCGATCCGTTTCCCACCTCTGCCCCCTTTTTCCTCTCTGTGCTTCTCGAGCGCGCTCGTTTTCTGCAACTCCTTGGCAAAAAAGTAAAGAGAGAGGAAAGAAAAAAAAAATAATAAATGATTTGTACCTGCAGCATGGTCTCGGGCAGTCGGAGTTACTTAAAACAGCCCGTTTTGACCAAGCACCCAGAGCAGGGCTCCTTTAATCCCCCAGGGCCCTGTCCAGCATGACAGAGCCCCCCGCCAGCCCTGCTCCTCCAAAAGGATGCAAAATGCAGCAAGAAAAAGTGCAGAAAAGGGTTCAGCACCAAGCGCTGCCGCTTTGAAAGCGCACCTGGAGATGTGAAAGCAAACAGAGCCCGCTCCAGCCTGGGACTCTGTTGTCACAAGGGGAAAAGCCATTACAAAAAGAGGGAGAATTCCCCCGCAAACCTTGAGAATAATAAAACCCTGCCATTAATCTCCCTTTACTGCCACGGTGACAAGTGCCCGGCTGGACGCGGGGAAGGTCACCCCTGGCGCACACCTCGGGGGCGCAGGGCTGAGCCCCCAGCTCCCCGAGCCAGGGGTAGGGCGAGCGTGTGAGGAGGGGGCTCTGTGGTGGCCGAAAGCTCATTTTGGGGGGCTTCGGTGTGCCCTGCCTGGCTCCTGGCTTGCAAAATTCCTCCCGGAACAAGCGCAGGCCGGCAGAGCCCCACCATGAATATGCATGCCCTGCGCATGCCTCCCCATTAAACACCCGTCCGGGTCGGTCGTAACCCCGCTGCCCCTGCCTGCGTGCATGGCCGGTGCCGGGGTGCCCCAAACCGGCACCAAAAAACACCGGGGCCGGGGGCTGGGGGTGGCAGGAGGGGGTCTGGGGAGCAGGGAGGGGTCCGGGGGCTGCCGCCGCGCGTGACGGTGACTCTGAGCGGCGGCTACAGGCCGGGTGACGTCTGCTCCTTTCTCTTTCAGAGTTCAACCAGACAGTCCAGGGTTGTGGAAATAGGACAGACAAAAGCAGTCAGGATCAGCTGCTGTTTCTCTTTCCAGAGTTCAATCAGCAGAACCAGGGGGCTGGCCAGCTCGACGACGCCTGCTCCGAAACCCCCAGCAAGAAGATGCGCCGCAACCGCTTCAAGTGGGGGCCGGCCTCCCAGCAAATCTTGTACCAAGCCTACGACCGCCAAAAGAACCCCAGCAAGGAGGAGCGAGAGGCGCTGGTGGAGGAGTGCAACAGGTAACGGCCGCCCGCTGCTCCTCTGCCTCCCCGCAGCCTCTCCTCCAAAAACCACGCGTGGTGCCGGGCTCACGGCTCGCAGACCCACAGCAGCCCCAGTGGCACGGTGTCGCTGAGCCACCAGCACTGTTTTCACCTTGCTTTGGCCCCCCCCGGGGGCAGCGTGCAGACTTGAGAAAGCTCCCTGCTACAGCTGGGGATGCCACGAGGTCAGAGGGAGGTGGGGTGGCTTTTGTGCCGTGGATGCAATCGGGAAGCGCGGGCAGGCACTGAGGGAGGGCTCAAACACCCCCAAATTCACCCTTCCACTCGAGGCCCCCCGTGCATTGGGGGGCTCCCCAGCAGCAGCCTTGTTCCAACGTGTCCCCTCGCACACGCAGGGCCGAGTGTCTGCAGCGAGGGGTGTCTCCCTCCAAGGCTCACGGGCTCGGCTCCAACCTGGTGACGGAGGTGCGCGTCTACAACTGGTTCGCCAACCGGCGGAAGGAGGAGGCTTTCCGCCAGAAGCTGGCCATGGACGCCTACAGCTCGGGCCAGCCCCCGCACAGCATGAACCTGCTGCTGTCCCACGGCTCCCCCCACCACAACCAGCCCAGCGCCTCGCCCCCTAGCAAGATGCCAGGTAAGCCCCGGGGTGGTGGCGCTGAGCAGTCGCCGCGCTGGCCCCCGTTTCTCCTGGAGAAAGGGGTGCTGGACCCTTGGGGCCGTGCACAGCCACGGTGGTGATGGCCTCGGAGGGAGGATGGTCCGTGCTGCCCACGTTGGCCACGGGGCAGCGACGTAGCTGAGCTCTTGGTGCAGTTTCCCAGTTGGCAAACGGGCCACAGACACTTCGGCCGTGGGGTGGGACCCTGCTCAGCACCCGGTACGGGGACAGCCCGGTCCCTCCGCAGCCTCGCTGGGTGTGGAGAGGAGCGAACGCTGTCCCTGCAGCCCTGTGGCCGGGCGAGCCACGTGGCGAGGGCTGGCTTGCCATCCTGCTGAGGACAGATGGGTGTTTGCTTGGCTGGCTCAATTTGACAGCGTCCCCAAACGGGCTGGGCTGGGCTGGGCAGGGGCGGGGATGCGGGCGGGGAGGGCTGGGGGGAGGAAAACTGCCCCGGGGGGCACAGGGCTCGCCCTGGGGGCACGCTAATGGCACGGGTGGTCTGCGCCAAGCCCCGCGGCCGGGCTCCCCTCTGCCCCCGGTGTGTGCAGCCGGGGGGATTGAAGCAGGAGATAACGCCGCCGGGAGGGTAATCAGGGAGGGCCCGGCGGCGGCCGCAGCGTGGGGCAAGAGGCATTGTTGGGAGAACAATCCCCATTGTGCCGCTACCTGCAATCTGCACTCCAAAGCCGCCAGCCCCGGCAAACAAGAGCGGGCGGTGAGGGGTCAGCGCGGGGCCGTGGGGCTGGGGGCGATGCACCCCAAACACCGCCGGCACCCTCTTGGGGTGGCACCCGCACAGCCCGGCTGGGGAGCCAAAAACCAGCCCCTTCTTGGAGCTGTCCCTGCAAGCCCCCAGCCTCATCCCGGAGCAGAATTAAATGAAGTGGTGTCCGGAGAGTCCCACAGGCATGGGGAGAGGGTGCTGAGAGCTGGGGACGGGACCGTCCCAGGTGCTGTGGGACCCCCAGGCAGGCTCCACGTGTGGGGACGCCCATGGGGCGCAGAGCACCCCACATCCCACGTCCCACCTGCCCCGCTGGCAGCCCCGGCTCCCGGCGCAGCTCTCCCCGCGGTGACCACGGCGTGACCCTGCCCCAGGAATGCCCCGCACAATGGCGGGACCGGGCGGACGTTTGCCCTCCTGTCACCGGCTGATTGCTTACAAGGTGCCCTACAAGCACATTGTCAGCAAAATCAGCTGTTTTCTGTGTCGGCCGCCGGGCTTTACAATACCGCACCAGCATGCAGCCCCGCGTTGTCATGGCGTTGTCCCCCCCGTGCATGCTTAATTGACAATTAAGCCGGGGCTTTGAACGAACCCCGCTGCCTTTGATGTGCCCCCGTCCTGCCAGCGCGCATGCAGGCGCCCCGCGAGAGCCTTTGTTTCCTTCTATTAGGGGACAGCAATTATTGCACCCGCGGGCATTTATCTCGGGGCTGCGGGGCCGTTAAGCCCAAACCTTTATTTTCCCACCCGAGCTTGGGCCAGCAGGAGCCGGCCGCGGCTATAGGGCCGATGACAGCCCATTCGGAGGGGCTTTTGAGCCGGGCAGGAGTGATGGCCACGGAGGGGTCAGGAGGGCTCGGCCGCGGGGATTTGCTGGCGGCCAGCGCTGCTGCGCATCAGCCTCACCGAGGAGGAGGAGGAGGTGGGCACGGCGAGGGCTGTCCAGGGGTTTTGCAGGCAGCTTTTGGAGCAGGAGGCTGGGATGGATCTCAGCCAGTGCCTGTGTTGGGGTCCATCAGAGCCGGTGGCATTTCGGGCCCTACAAGCTGCGTGGCAGCTGGCTTGCAGCCCCCAAAGCAGCTCCGGGTCCTCCGAGAGGTGCTGGCCCCGTCCGTGGCTGCGCGTGCTGGGATTTGAACTGCCCTTGCACCCTGTGTGGCGCTGTCTGGAGCCCTCAGAGCCTCCTTAACAGCTTAATGACAGCGTGGGGATGCTGCCCCGCGTCCTGCCCCTCTGCCAGGGAAAGGAACGGTGGGGCTGGCTGCAAGGGGCAGCTCAGAACAGCTCCAAAAACCGGGCACCAGCATCGCCTGGGGGTTGCCCGGCCAAAAAGGGCAGGGTGACGGCCAGGGGCATGGGGAAAGAGCTGGAAAAGTCGGGCATCCTCCCAGCCTCTTCCTGGGGACCCCGAGCCAGGTCTCAGGCCGGAGTTTTTAACTATTTGGAGGTAAATACTTCAAGCCTATCTCGGAGGCTTCTCAGACTCTGGACTTTTCCCTTCCTATAGGGCATTATCAGTGATCTCGGTTCCCTGTTTGACTTGAAGGTCACTCAGGGCTTTATCTCGCTGCCTCGGTGCCATGCCATAGACTCTGGCTTATGCCATTTTTATCTTCAAGAGCCCCAAAGACAATCAGTGCATTGACGAGATTAGGTGACGTGCTGTCCCCCCCCTCCCCAGTGTTCCCACTGCATACAAAGGGCCCCGGGGTGCCCCGCAAAGCCCCGGCCCCGCAGCATCTCCCCCGCCCGCCCCATCCGTCTGGCAGTGCCCACACAGCAGACATCCTTCACATGCATGCGTATAATAAAAAATGTTATATATATCTGAATATACACGATACAGATTTTAGATATCTCTACAGACCTACGTACAAATATAAAAATAACTCAGTCCCACGCCCTCAGGTTCTCGGTGAACCGCGAGGGCAATTTGGGTGATTTTAATTTTTTATTTTTATTTTTTCCTTAAAGAAAAGCCTGTCCATAAAACCCTGGTCCAGAGGTACATCAGTTTATATCTGGATCTTTCAAGTTGCTCTTTGATAGCCGTGGGGTACGTGCTGGTTCTGGCTGTGGACCCGGTGCCAGCCGTTGTAATTCTTTACTGTTGCGCTCATTGTGCAGCTCGGTGGGTACGGTGTGCTGTTAGGAGCTTTTCCCGGTTTTATGGGGGGTAATTAGGGCTTTATGACAGCAGCAAAATGGGAGGGTCCAGTCCCAATAAACAGGTTTATAATGGATATAAACTATGCACCTCTGTAACTGAGCAAGATTAACACTTTAGGGACAATTTGAGTGGCAGCCCCAAAATCGGCGATTTGCGGGGTGTCGGCGAGGCTCCGGGTGAAAACACAGCCGGTGTGAGCTGCTGCCAGGGGTTGTGCCTCGGGATGTGCCTCGGAATGCTCTTTGGGATGCTCCTGGGGATGTGCCTCGGGATGTGCTGGCTCGGGGACGGGCTCTGGCACCCCGCAGAGCCGGGGGTGCCGGCCGCGGGGCTGAAACACAGGGTTAAGGCTACGGGAGCCAGACCCCGCGGTTTGTCTGGAAACATGGGAAAGCAGTAAAACGTTTCACGGGCTGTGCAGCTCGGGGGCCAAACAATAGCCGGGTCCCATAAACAGACTTTTATATTATGGCTGTAGCTCCAGTTGGAGGAAAAAAAAAAAAAAAAAAGACTTTAAGGGCGCAGGCTCCGCGGGCAGGCCCATTAACAGTGATTCACGGGCAGGCTCCTCTCCGGGGCGGCTGCGCAGAGCTGGATGGGGAGAGGCTGAGGAGGAATAAATCTTGTGCTGGGGCTGCTTCAAGCACAGGAGAGCGGCAGGACAACAATCGTGCCCAGCTCTGTGCAGCCGCCTGGCCCGCCGTGCCATAAACCCTGAGCTTAGGCGGGACGTGAAGCCCCCCAGCAGGGAGCTGTGCGCCCCAGTGGGGGCAGCAAATGGGGCCGGCGTGGTGTCAGGGGACAGATCCTATGTTCAGAGCCACAGGACGGCCCCACCATCTCCCCATGGCCATGGTTGAGGTGGGACTGGGCAGGAGGTCAGCGGGGAGCAGAGCAAAACGGCACCTCCATCGCCCAGAGCGCTGTTGGAACCGAGCAGCGGGAGCCTCCCGATGCCAACCAAAATCTGCCAAAATCCAGCCCGACAGCGAGGGCATACAACCAGCAGTAATAGCCATCCCGCTCTAGGAATGAAAAAATAAAAATAAAAAAATAGTTGGTGGCTTCCCAAAGCCTTGCAAGTTAGCTGCAGCAGACGGGAAAGCCCTTACCCTGCCCAAGCCTCGGCCGCCAGACTACTCAGACACCTCGGCGGTGGTTATCGCTTCTCAAACAGCAGTCTCGTCCTTAGGATTGCAGGGAAAAGCTAGAAAATCAGCTTTTAACATCGCCTACTTTTTAAAGACAGCTTTGTAATTCTGTGAGTCTTGGCTGAAGTGGGTACGGCGTGATTTGGGGTGTCAAATTTTGTCCTTACTGAAAGCTTCACAAAAGCCAAAAGGGGGGAAGATCGCCCTGGCACTTAGCAGACCTCGGCATCCCTCCCTCGCGGTGTCACTGCTTGAAACCTTACAGACCCTCACCCTCAGGGGCGAGGTCTCACCCGGTCCTGCATTTCTCAAACACGCCTCGGGTTTCTTCCGTAGCCAATTCAATCACTATTTCATCGGCGCAGAAACTATAATTTAATCTCCAGCCGGAGCCGCCTGCGCTCCTCGTCTATCTTTAAGACCATTGTGAGAAGAAAGGGCTTTATTTTATCTCCCCTCCCATTGTTTGAGCAGCGCTGCAGGATCTCAGACCGGCAGCGGCTGAAGCACACTTTGCACGAGGCCGGGGCCGCGGGGAAGAATGTGGTGACAGTGCCCCGGTTGAGTAATGTTTACCCTGCTCATGGCTGGGACGTCCACTCGTACCGGCAAATATCCACCTGCCAGAGGACATTCTTGTATTATCAGGGATAAAGGGGTTTGCTGGGAAATGATCAGGAACCAGACATCGCGGGGAGATTCCTATCTGCGGGACATGTTTAACCAGCTGACGTTGAAAATTTGGAGGCAATTAAAGGGTGACTTTTCCGTGCTTTTGGTGATGGCAGCAGGTAGCCTGCGGTGCTCTATCTGCTGCTTTTGGGGCCTCGTGCACAAAGCGGCCAGACTCAAGTTATGGGTTATTTCAGATGTTTCTTCTTCCTTTACTCAGAGGTTTTAGAGCAGCCCTTGGAGCATCCTTGCAGACCTGCAACCTGCCAGCCTGCACGGAGCTGCCTCTGAAGCTCCAGGTCCTCAGGGCTTTGGCCACCGTGCCAAAAGGGCTCCTGGCACCTGGCAGAAAGAGCCCCAAGACCCCAGGACAAAGACCCTCGACCTGGGCGCGTGGAGCTGTCAGTTTGGGGACAGGTCCTCAAGGTGCCCACGTGGTGGCTGGGGTCACCATTCATGCCTGGCTCTGGCTGGGGCAGATGATGCTCACAGAGGTTGCTGCTGGTGATTTTCAGTCCCAGGAGAGATTTGGGCCCTCGCTTCGATCTCTGGGGAGTTCAGTGAACCCGGCTGCGAGCCCGGTGCTGGGCTCCTCGTAATGAATGGCTTCTCACCAGAGTTGTCAGGGCACCCGTGTAAAAGACGCTTTTGTTTCCCGCGGGTTTTCCTCGGTTAATTATTTGTGATCTGTAGATGCCTTTCCATGACACACGGCTGATCATATGGTTATCAGTGCAGGGCTTTTTAGCCAAATTAAATATATTTATATTGAAGACCTGCGCTCAAGCCAGATTTCACTCCTTGGCGGTGTCAGGCTGCGCTCTGGTTTGGAGGTTTGCATTTCTGGTCCCTCTGTCCTCCTGCGGCTCTCTGTTAATCATGCACTTGTCAAGAGCAAGTCGAGAGGGAAATGGGATGCAGGAGAGGCTGAGAAAAAAGTGAGGGCAATCGTCGTTCGGGCACGGCAGAGGTTGCACATGGGTGTGCACTGTGCACGAGGGGCGTGGATGGGTGCAGAAGGGTGCCTGTTGTGGGCTGGATGGGTCAGATGGGGGCAGCCCCTTTCTGCCCCGTGGGCATCAGGGATGGCTGGGTTCCTCGGGGAGCTGCAGCACTCTCTGGGCGCTTGGTATCCCTCAGCTTCATTTTCCCTGGACAACCTCAGGAGATGGGGCTGGGGAGAGGCTGGAAAGCAGCACAGGAGGAGGGGGCACATCGCCTGCTGCCCCCCTCCTGCTCATCACTCAGCGGGCTCGCACCTCTGTGTGCTGCATCCTTGCACTGCACACCCTGGGAGGGCTGGGGGGCAGCACGGGCGGGGGGTGCCCTCACCGGGGTGCCCGCGGGTGATGCCAACACCTGATGCTGTTTTGCAGGGGTCCGGTACAGCCAGGCGGCCGGCGGCGAGGCGGCATCCTCGGGGGCCATCAGCCACCACGGCAGCGGTGCCATGGTCACCACCAGCCAGGCGGTCCTGCAGCAGGTCTCCCCGGCCGGCTTGGACCCAGGCCATGGTTTGCTCTCTCCCGACGGTAAAATGGTGAGTACACCTGGCTGATTGTGGCGGCGGCGCTGATAAGATAAGAGGGCCCAGCGGGCAAAGCAAACACGCTTTCCCCGGGTTTCACACGCGGCCTGCGCCGAACAATGGGGCATTGTGGGGCTGGGGCCGTGGCGCGGGCGCGTGCCCGTCCCCAGCGCCCGCCTCGAGCGCGGTGCGCGGCCCCGTGGCCCCGCATGTTCCCCAAACACAGCCCATAAACCTGACAGAGCCCGCTCCGCTCCCATCGATCGCATGCCTCGCTGACTGGCTGCGCTCTGGGTGGATCACTGTTTGCTTTCCCCTGCCGATGACACGGGCGTTGATAAAATGCTCATTCATTACTTTTCCTTAAGCCCTCCCGGGTTCGGAGCTTTGTTGGGAAGCTCTTTCCTGCCCGGCCGTGCCAGGACGGTGCCAGCCCCCGGTGCTGTGCGTGGCCGTGTGCTGGTGCCGGGCCATGCGGGCAGGGACAGGACGGGACGGGACAAGATGGGATGTGATGGGATGGGATGGGATGGGACGGGACGGGATGGGACAGGAGCACGGCGCTCCCTCGCAGCGGGCTGGTGCAGCTTTGTGCTGCCTGGCTGCCCTGCGGCTCTTCCGGGAGGAGGTTTTCCTGCTGAAAGTGAAAGTCACGCATGGCCCTTGGCAGCGGGGCCAGCCCTGCTCTGCCCCGGTTTTCACTTCCATTTTCGCAGGACTGTCCCTCCTGGGCCGTCGGCTGTGCGTCCCCACAAGCCTGCTGGCTGGGCGCTACCTCCTGCAGCCTGGGCTCCTTCTTCTTGCAGCTCCCTGCTCTGCCTTTCCCTCTGCTCGCCCCCACCAGGGGCTCCTTGCAGCCCCACGGCTCGGGTGCAGCTCCGGGGACGCCGAGCGCCCTTCTCCAGGCAGAGGAAGCGTTGCAGGGCCATCCCAAGCCCCGCAGCACGCTCCCTTGCCATGCGCCCTGAGCACACCCATGCCTCCCTCGGGGTGTGTTGAGCCTCGTAACCCTGAGCCTTGAAGTCATAAAATGAGTCACGACTGAAGGCAGCAGCAGGCACCGACAGTGCAGGGTGGGGGGCGAGAGGACAAAGCCGTGCGAGGAGCGCGGTGACGCAGAGCTCTCGGCACACCCCAGCCAGCTCCTTCTGCTGGAGCCCCTTTTTTTTGGGGTGGACAGGAGCCCCCCGGGGAGGGGAGCTTCCCTCGCGTGGCAGAAGGCTGCTCGGAAGTGCAGTGGGTTCCAGGGGGGTGAAGCAGCCTGCTAAAGGCACAGGCAGGCAGAGCCCTGCTGAATTATCCCCACTGCACAGTGCCGTCTGGGGCTGCTCTGGTTCCCCAGCAGCTCTGCCAGCTTATCTCTGATCTTTAAGCAAGGCTAGCTAGTGCTTGCAAGTTATTTAATAAAAATATGCTGTAGGCTGTGGTTTCTAGTAAGTAAACATGTGCCTTTAATACCCCGCATGAAACCAAAAGCTGCCAAGGAAATCGCTGCATCTGAAGGCAGTCGTGTTTTAGGGAGGAGTGCTACGGAGGGTGCAGACAGCTGTGGTGTTTCCCTCCTTCATGCTTTTGTGTTGCTCCTGTAGCCCCAGAGAGCCCCCTGCAATGGTCCAGTGCTTGGCGGATCTTTTCCAGTCCTGCCCTCTCCAGGTGACCTCTTTTGGGAGCAGCTCTTTTGCCCAACTCCCCCTGAAATGTGCCCAGGCTGCAGGTGAGCGGCTCGTGCACCGCGGCGTGGTGTGACCTGGCCTTGAAGAAACTCTGAAAGTGGAAAGTACTGGATAAGGAAGCATGAGTCACCCTCGTGCTCTGGAATTTATTGATGTTTCAATCGCAATGAGGCTATCTCAAATTCAATGGGCAAAATAAACAAGGCGCTGGGACCGGTGTCGAGGAGTGTCACACGGAGAGCCCAAAGGATGGCTCCGAGACCTGGATCGAAGCTGCTCGGTGCAAGAGGTTCCATCAGAGGGGTTAGGAGAGCTCAGTAAAGCAGCGACTCAGTAATTCAGCAATACTTAAGCACTGCTGTGCCCCTGTTTATACCAGGGACTGACACAGCCCTCCCAGCACGCTCCAAGGATCTCTGTGTGTGTCTGACCATCACGCACCAACCCCAAACCCAGGGAGCCGGCTCTGGCCACCTCACCTGCACTGCCCATCTGCACGCTGTGGCTGCAGACCCTAAACCAGGATTTTTTTCCATAAAAGTGATGACTAAGAAGATCACCCAGGTCTTTTTTTTGTCTTTTCTTGTAAGATTCCCAGGTTTATATTTCCCACTTCCCTCTACAACCGTGACGGCTGGAAGTTAATGAGTGCTGAGAGTCCTCAGTTGTCCCCAGCTGCAGGAACTTGGACCTGGCCAGCACAATGGCAAACGCCTGGGACGCGTCCTGTGCCCGGCGCTGTGCTCTGCTGGAGCGCTGGCAGCCGCTTCCAGGGGAGCTTTGCACCGCTGCTGCTTTGCTATTTATTAACGCGGTGTTCAGGAGTCCCAGCCAGGGTCTGCAGCCCCAGGGTGCCTCACTGAAAGGTGCCCAGTGTGGCCACAGCCTGCTTAGCTCTTAGGCGCTTTTTCCACCCCCCCCATCCCTGTTTTTTGGGGTTGCTGCGTCCGGGTCGCGTCGGGGAGCCGGGAGCAGCCCTCGCCGTGTGCCTGATGTCTCTTTCTGTGTTGCTCCTTGGCAGATCTCCGTGTCGGGCGGCGGGCTGCCCCCGGTGAGCACCCTGACCAACATCCACAGCCTGTCCCACCACAACGCGCAGCAGTCCCAGAACCTCATCATGACGCCGCTCTCGGGAGTCATGGCCATCGCACAGAGTAAGCACACCCCCGGGACACCTCCGCACCCCCTCCCGCGGCGCGCTGGGGACCCCGGCGCTCACCGTCCCCTCTCTGTCCCTTCCTCCAGGTCTGAACACCTCGCAGGCGCAGAGCGTCCCGGTCATCAACAGCGTGGCCGGCAGCTTGGCGGCCCTGCAGCCCGTCCAGTTCTCCCAGCAGCTGCACAGCCCGCACCAGCAGCCGCTCATGCAGCAGTCGCCCAGCCACATGGCCCAGCAGCCCTTCATGGCCACCGTCACCCAGCTGCCCAACTCGCACAGTAAGGGGCCGGCCGGGCGGCTGCCCTGGGGAGCACCTGGAAGATTAAATTGATGGGAAACGGGTTTCTGCCTCCTCCTGCGTGCCCCTGCCCCTGATCATGTGCTGCTCGCTCCCCTGGGTGCCAGCCGGGGTGGGGTGTATGCGCCCTGCTCCGTCCCCTTCTGCCCCCATGCCACCCGCTGTGCTGCATCACCCGCACTGCTCCCGGGCTGGCCGTGCTCCCTGCCAGCACTTTGTGCAAAGATTATTTTTCCTTCTGGATTCATGTAGCTACGAATTGCTTATTGCTCCGGTCTTGCTGGAGGAGGTGGTCAGCAGAAGCCAAACCTTCCCCTTCTGGCTCCCCTGTTGTCCCGGCACTGCTCCAGCACCTGGCTGTGCTGAGCTCGGCCTTTTCACCCATCCTTTAGTCCACGGTGTTTTCCCTGGGTGAGCTGGTACCCGAGAAAGTGGCCATTTAGAGGCGCACAGCAGTTTCCTCCCACTTGTTTTATCGTGTCCCTGTCCGCACAGCATCCATCCCCACGCACCCCTCTGTGCAGTGCAGGGTCTGCCTGCTTTGCTCCTCTTCCAAGGCTCTGGGTGGCTTTTCCGTGACGGCCGCTTGTCCCCCTTCTCTCCGCAGTGTATGCACACAAGCAGGAGCCTCCCCAGTATTCCCACACCTCCCGCTTCCCCTCGGCGATGGTGGTGACGGACACCAGCAGCATCAGCACGCTCACCAACATGTCTTCCAGTAAGCAGGTAATGGCCGGGGCTGGGGTAATTCGGGGTGTTTGCTCCTCGGGTCCCACCTGCGCTGCGTGTCCTGGCTGAGGACGAGCCCTGCGGTGCCAAACACCTTCAGTGGGCTGCAAAAAAACCCTATTGCGGATGGCAAGCGTGATGGGGACACGTGTGATAAGTGGCCGTGATGGATAGTGAGCGCTTGGCTGAGGCCACGCTCAGCTGCAGGGGCTGGGGCATCCTCCGGGGGTTTGGCTCCAGCCCTTCGTGGCCGGGGTGAGCTGGGATCGGTTGGAGCTGGGTGCGTGGCGGCCCCAGCCCCAAACTTTATCTGCCCCGTGCCGGCACAGGACTTATCCCGGCTCAAATCAGGTGCGCGAGGCCTTCCTCAGACAATGGCCCCTTTCTACCAGCCGGCTCTGGGGACTGTGGGAAATATGCGGCCCTTATTGATTGCTAGATAAATAAGAGAGAGCCTTGAACTTGTATGCAGATAAACTTTCTTACCCAGCTTTGACAGTGGAGAGGAAAAAAATGCCTGCAATGAGCGCAGAGTAAATACAGCGTGGGATTGCTGCGGGACCTCCCTGCGGATGCTCGGCACCGCTTGCTGCTCGGGGGGCAAAGGAAGGGGCTGGGGCCACCGAGGGGGCTCGGGGTGCCCGGGGTGTCCCATGGGGGAAGGCAGAAGTGTGATGGCACCGGGTGCTCCGGCGGGGCTCGCTGCAGGCTCCTGCTCTCCGTGGGGCGAGCGCTGCCCTGCGCGTGGCGGCGTGGGGGCGGCGAGGCGCGGCCGGGCTCCTCGGGAGCTCCATTTCCTCCGCGCGGCCTTATCGGCCCATCTGCTGTGCGCTCAGCCCGAACTCCCCCTGATTAATCGTGCTCTCCTGCCACGGGCTGGCTTTGATGCCGGCTTGCCGAAACGAGCCCGCCGCACACAGGAAATGTCCCTCGCATGGGAATAGCGCCTGGGCAGCCCCGCCGCCGGGCTGCGGTCAGCCTACCTTGACGTGGCGCTGCCCGGGGCTCGCTCGTTTTCCTCCCTCCATCCTGCCCTCACGATTTAATTAAAGCAGGAGAAGGGCTCTCCGTGCAGGAGCGGGGAGATGGGGCTGGGATGGGTGCAAAACTCCCCCAGCGATGGTTGGTGTGGCACCCAGCCCTGGCAGGGTTTGGGTTTTGGTGGTGGCCGTTTGCGCTGCTCCTCCCCGAGCTGTCCCCTCCGTGCAAGAGGGGCGCGCAGCTCTCGGTTCCTCTGACAACGCTCGAGGCCGAGCCACCATTTTTATTACGTGAGCAAACACCTGATAGCCGCAGCCCGTCCCTAATGACATGTCACGGGAGGCTCCTGGCGTCTCCTTATCTCCGCGTTACGATGTTTGCTGTTCGCTCCAGCCCACAAGGTCACCCGCGGCTGCCGGCCCCCACCCCACCGGTGACCGGGGGACCCCAGGAACGGGGCAGGGGCTGTTAGAACAATCGCTGAAACAGGCCCCTTTTTTTTTCCTCTTAGAGTATTATTTTGGGGGTGGCAATATCTGGCTCAATGTGCTTTCAATCTGCTTTACCTTTGGGGGTGCTGCAGGGCTTGCTTGGGGTTTGTGCCACCAAGCTCGGGGGGCCTGGAGGAGGTCCCCCTGGGGAGCCTCCTGCCCTCACCCTCCCGTCACCGTGCTGCTCTCTCCCTCCCCAGTGTCCCCTGCAAGCCTGGTGATGCTCCACACCTCGCTGCCTTTGCACATAGCAACGGGAACTTTATTTTCCACAACATCCCGCGGGCGACCCGCGCGCCGAGCCGCAGAGAAGCCCAGCGCCGCAGCGAGGAGCCCACTGCCCCGACACGGAGCCGGAGGCTCAGCACCCCGCCAGGACCGGCCCGAGCCCCAACCGTGGGCACCTGCCCAGGGACCGCGCCTCTCCTCCCCTCCGCGCAGTATTTCCGAGATGTGTCTTGAGGATTTTTTTTTTTTATTTTTTATCATTTTTTTAATTTTTTTTTTTCTGAAGTATTTGCCTTCCAAGAGGCCGTTGGATCTCCAGAGGAAATAGGAAGGAGCTGCCCTGAGAGGTGGCAGCAGGGGAGGACGGATCGTATTTAAGTTACACTCCTCTGCCCGACGGACTGAGAGGGACTTGGGTCTGTTACTTGGCGCTCGGAAGGAGGAATCGTGTGAGCTGTTGAACTGAGCCAGTTAAACTGTAAATATAGGTACAGTCTGCTCCATCCTCACCTGTCCCCACTCCTATACATAAAGATTTATATAAAAGAAGTAAATTTTGTCCAATGGATGTAAACTACTGTAATTAAGTGCAATTCCCCCATCTGTATATATTGGTCCTGAACCTCCTCTCTCCCTTTTTTTTTTTTTTTTTTTTTTGGTAAAGGTCAGAGCTGAGTATGCTGTTGGTTTTGTATTTCCCTTCTTCCTTTCAATGAGCCAGCCCACAAGGAAAGCCCTGTGCCTGTGTGAGGACACCGGTCCAGCAGCACCAGTCCACACGTGTGTCCCCCCCCCGGCACGGTGCTGGTGCTGAGCAGAGCCCCAGCAGCTGGCTGCTGATGGCAACCCCAAAAGCTCGGGGGCTGCCTGATTTGGGGGGCACTAAAGTGGGCTGCTGTGGGGTGGGGAAGCACTCAGCAGCCCCAGCCACACAACCACACTGCCGGGAAGCTCAGAGCACCGGCGGCTGCCAGGGGAGCCCGTGGCTCTTGTGCTGTGCGAGGGGATGTGGCGGCAGGAGGTGCTGGTGGGATCGTCCTCAGATGGGGTTTGGAGACCCTCTGCCTCTCCTCCTCTCCATGGGATGCTGCTGGGATGGGTGCCCGGTCACTGCCTCGTCTCCTGCCCAGAAAGCAGCCAGTGTAGGTGCCTTATTTTCCGCTGCTGCTGACGAGCCTGGCTGGCTCCCCCCTCAGCAGTAACCACGGTGCTCTCGCTGTGGCAGCGTCGCCTCCGAGAGGTGCTGAAGAAGCAGGCTGGAAGAGCCCTGAGTTCCCACAGACCCAAATTCCTCCCTGCTCACTCCGGATTGAGGGCACGGGATGTTTCCTGCACCCCGGCAGCCTCAGACCGCCAGTCCCAGGGCTGCCTCCCCCTGCTTGCGGTGGCTCCCAGAGCTTCGAAGGAAGATCTCCAGCTTGTGGCTCAGCCCAGCTCCACAGCGAGGGCACGTCCCAGCTCTGCACCCACTGGTGTGGTTTAGGTGCCCAACTTTCCAGAACTGTGGGAGCCGCACACGGCATCGTCTCACTTCCCACGGGACAGAAGCACCTCCGTGCACACATCCCTTCGGAAATGGATCTCATGCTTCCCAGTTGTTCTTTTTTTTTCTTATCTTTGCCACGTGTGCCAACCGCTGAGGGTGCTTTAGAGAGGTGAAGAGCAGAGGAGGTGCCTGTGGACAGATGATGACTGCTCAGAAAAACACTGGATGCTTTCTTTGGGGCAAGAAAGACTTTTACTGTGTGTCTGTACAGTGTCTGGCACGGTGGGACCCTTTGCTGGGACTGACGGGAGCTGCCCTACGGTGAATAAGTCACCACGAATTGGAGACCAATATTCAGAATGACGTCTAATTTAATGTATACCATAATTAAACACCATTTCTTCCTACTCGGTGCTGTGTGATCTGTGAATCCTGCCGCAGTGGGAGGTGCTGCTGGGGTGGACGGGGGGGCAGTGGGGACCTGGGGCTCCTGCGGTATGGGCAGTGCCACCCCGCTGCCTCCCTGCGGTTCTGGGGGCCGAGCCCACCAGCTGGGGAGGCAGGAGGGTACACAGAGTTTTGCTCTGAGGCTTTTGGGGGTCTGTGACTGCCAAGAGCTGAGGCTCGGAGCACACCGGTAGCAAAGGGTGGCTCCTCTGCAGACACAGTGCAGGGCTTCGGTTTGAATTGTGTTCAGAAGTGCCTGTGTTTGGCTCGGATCCTGTTTCTTTTCATCATTTGAGTGTGGGCTGCTGTGGGAAGGGCCTTCAGCACAGCGATGTGGTGCTTGCGTTTAGGGCCGGAGCAGGACACCCCAATAGAAACCCTCATTTGGAGTTTCTGTGATTTTTTGCTGCCCCAGATCAAAAACTGGAAGCGCAAAGCTGGAGGAGGATGGAAGGCATGAGGACTGCGTGGTCCCTTTCACAGGGAGCTGGAAGAGACACTCTTTTAGCAAAGTTTGCAGAGAAAAGATGCAGGATTTACGCTCTAAAATCCCCACTGCCCTCCCTGCTCAGCAATTCCCTTTTGATGCAGCTGAGAGCTGAGGCTCCAAGGGGGCAGCGCCTGTTGGGGTGTGATTTCAGCTCTCTGGCAGATGTGGGCTGAGAGGCACGGGGCTTGGGGTGTGAACAATATGGGTAAAGCATCGCCTGGTAAGTGGTCTCCTATCAGCACTGCTCTGCAGAAAGCCCTGCAGAGAAGGTATGAGAAAATCTCAGGGGGTGGAGGCTCTGAGGGACAACCCCACGGGAGAGGGGCCGGGTGGTGACAGGAGGGAGCAAGCCAAAAGGAACTGGGAAACGGGCACGGGGCACATCCAAACAAAGGCACAGATGGAGAAGGCAGCAACCATGGAGCTGAGAGAGTGTGATAAAGCAGGCAGGATAAAGTCAATAATATGAATATAGCACAAATGATTAAGAAGAGAAAGTGTTTACCCAAGAGGTGTGAATGCACGAAGCTGCCAAAGAGCTGCTTGGGTGCTGTCCCCCACCCCTGGGGACCAACAGGCCGGGAGGAAGGCAGCGTGATGGTTTGCAGGATGCTGTGGGCGCTCTTACAAATGTGATCACTGCAAGGGGAAGGTTTCCAAGATGCGGGTTTAACCTCCAGCTGAGAGAGGTATTGCCCCAAACTCCCTGAGCAGCCTCTGCTGCCACTGCCTGGGGCTGGAGCCCTGCCTGGCCCACACCTCGCCCAGTGCCCCAGCTCCTGCTACACCCTGTGCTGCTGGGAAGTACCACTTGGCTGGGAAATGCCACTTAACGGCAAAGGAGGCTCCTGCAGGGCGTTTTTTTTTTCCTCCTGTTGCTGTTGGGGCTGTGTTTGGTGACAGTTGTCATGTAGCAAAGCGCAGACACCTACCAGAAGCATGGCAAAGCTCCTTTACTAGCAGTGCAGTTTTACAAGGCTGGGTGATAATCCTGCAGACCAAAGCTGTTTTACAGGGGAATTCCAGCACGTGAGGCTCCATGGGCTGCCACGAGGCTTTACAGGTCTGCTTCATACCCGTAACAGCCCGCGGCCTCCTTCATCTCAGAGTGAAGCCGCATCACTGGAGGTAACTTAAAGTGCAAAGGAAAATCCCTCCCTCCCTGATCCCAGGACTATCAACTCCAGGCTGTTTTGGCTCTCCACAGCACGAGGACCGCTTGCTGTGTTTGTGCTCCTTTCCCGGCCAGGGCACACAGGCTGCAGGGATGGGGCTGGAGGGACCCCAGGGTGCGGAGGTGGGATGCAGGAGGGCTGTAATTGAGCGTGGCTTCTCCTTTAGCTCCGGAGGAGAGCGCAGCCTGCTGCCAACTGCCAGAGACCCCTGCTCTTTGCACTGCAGCACGCTGCCTGCAAAGCCACTGGGTCATACCCCGGTTAGTGCTGCCCTCGCCGTGTTACGGCTTTATCAGATGGCGAGCACGAGCCCTCTGTGTGGGGCTGTGGTGGGGAGCGGGGCTGCTGGCCCTTATCACCCCTGTGATCGTGGGCAGGACAGAGCCAGGGAAACCCTGACCATGGCCAAAGCCTGCATGCCGGAGGGTCGGGGTGCCCCGGTGCTGAATCCTCACGTGCGTGACCCCTGGCCCTGAGCGGGTGGCTTGCTAGGGAAAGCCCCAGCATCCCTGCAGAGGAGCCACCGAGCTGCTGGCCACAGAGGCAACAGGATGGACACCGAAATGCAGAGAAGCTATTTCAGCAACGCCAGAAATGCTGCTTGGCACACACGTAGAAGCAATGCCAGGTTGCACAAGAGCGCCTGGCTCAAAATGTGCCGTCTTTCCAGACTTGCTCTGCCAGTCCAGCCAGACGGCCGCATCTGCTGGAAACCTGGGCAGGAAAACCAGGGCTGTGAACCCCGCAGCCTGGGCACTGCCGCCCCGCGTGACGCTCGGAAAGGAGCCACCACCCTTTGAAGTCCCTGCATGGACTTGGTTGGGTGGCAGCAGTTTGTCGAGCACACCGGGAGGACGGTGGAGCTTGCCGGCGCTGTCTGCATGCGTTGCTGGATCCCTGGGCACAGGTATGTAGAGCTCGAGGGGTTTTTGTGGCAGGCAGGAGGCAGCTCTGGCAGCATGCACTGATCCCATGCCCCTCCAACGTGGAGTTTCTGCAGTGGGTTTGCAGGAGGTCTTCAAAGCCTGTGAAAATGTGCAAGGGTTTGATGGGGAAAGACAGGTTGTGAAGATCTCTGTCAGCAGCCAAAGAAAACATCAATCCCTGCTGCTCCAGCATGTCCCCCATTGCTCATTTTACCTGAGGACCTGCAAATCCGGGGGCTCCTTGGTCTGTAGACACCTTGGAAGCGTTGAAATGCCAGCAGGTCCAGCACAGGGCCAAGGAGAGGTCTGCTCTGCCACCAAGGGCTCAGCAGAGCCAGGAATGGGAGCACTACAGCTTCAGGGGAGAGCTCTGACATTTGCCTTTATTTCTTCAACCCAGGGATCAAACTTACAAGTGAAAAACCTCAACGTGCACCACAGAGCTGCCCCAGCCCAATATTGGTTTTAATGCAGAACCACACAAAATGTGAACCTCAGAATTTTTATCTTCTCCTTCCAGGAACTTTGGTTTTTACTCGTATATCCTGCAAAATTAATTCTCCTTTCTGTAATTAATATGATGCTCAAATGGATTCTTAATTACATATAAATCACAAATCTACACACTCAACTGCTATGCTTTTCAAGTAATAAAAGAGATCATTTGTCTTCCTCAGATGAACAGAGACCAGCTAGCACACCATTTCCCCTTTTATGAAGAATTCATTTGCTTTAGAAAGAAAGTCCTTTAAAAAAAAAAAACTTTGCAAGGATTTCTTGAATAGGGGATCAAAGCTCCCACACTGCTGGAAACCATTTTTGCTAAATAAGATGTGGGTAAAGGGGGAAAAAAAAAGTAAAAGTTTTTTGGTAGTGACTGGGATTACAGCACCCTCGGGAGGGACAAGGATGTGGGGTCAAGAAGTTGTGACCAGGTTAGCAACACAGGGAACAGAAGGAGGAGACAAAAGAACAGAAAGTGGAAATGGACAGATGAATGAGGGAGCATGTTTCTTTGCCGAAAGAGAATAGATGCAACATCAATTCATACTGGGAGCTAAAGGACAAGGGCCTGTTAATGGATTGGGGGACACAGCAGGGATCAGAGGTCACGAGTGCGCTCAGCCAGGCTAATTGACTGTTATGTGCATATTAGTGATGATAATTTAGTAGGATAGTGGGACGTGGGGAGCAGATATGCAGAAGTGCCACTGACAAATGCTGTCCTGTGTTACACCAGTTAAAAAAGCATATAAAAAAAGAGATACTGGCCTCAGTGGGCTTTCCTCTGGAAGGGATGCCACAGCTATAGGTGACCATTCCTGACTGTGCATGCAGTGAACTAAATCACTGCAGTTTCAGAACTACAGAACTAAATTCTGTAGTTTTTACTTCGTTCCTACCTGTGGGGCGTGGCCCCGTGCCCTGACTGACATTGAAGAGAGACGTCTGATGAACTCGTGGGGACCCTGCCAGCTGCTTTGGCTGCCCATGCTCCTATTCTGCAGTGGCTTTACATGAGCCAGATATGGGATCAGTTTTGGGGGTCAGGAGGGGTTTTGAACAGAATTATGTGGAGCCAAGACCCAGTCCGGCAAGCTCCGATGATAAGACAGGACTGTCCTGGTACATGATGCTGCTTGAAATGCTTAAACCCTGCAACAGCAGTGGGCTGAGTACCCTGTACACCCCACCCACACACCCTGCAAAACCCTTGCTGGTCATCTGCTGTCAGCGCTGACTTGGCAATTAGTGCCAAGTAATTGATAGAGCAGCACCAGGGAAGCAAAGCTAAGCCCGCTGCTGTGACAAGAGCACTTTTGCTTTGCATTCATTCAGATTGTTCTGACTTTGTATTTCACCAACTTCTCCCTTTTGCCCTCGTGCACAACATGGCCCCTCGCAGCCCCAATCCTGGTGCTGGCCTCGCCGTCAGGGCAGATCGACCTCGTGGAGAGGCGGCTTGGTGCCAGGAGTTGGGAATGTGCTTCTGGTGCTGCTCCTGCCAGAGGGTCCCTGTCCCACCTCGGTGCAGAGCTCCTTTGCCCAGCCACAAAAGCACTTCCCAGTCGATTGATGAAGAGAGCATTTCCCGTTTCCTCACTCTTGAATCTGCTGACAGCATCTCTTGGGGAGTGATGGATACTGGAGGTGATTTATAGTTCTTTGTTACACAAATTCCTCCACATTCTTCCCCATCCTTGCACAGCAACCATTAGCCACCTCTCCCAGCAGAAAACCAAGAGCCTCAGCCCAGGATTGGCCCTGAAGGACGCGGCTTCGTCTCTCTTCTGTGCTGGCTTTACTCACTTTGCATGCACAGGTGGCAGCGGCTGGACATGGACACCAACGAGGGACACAGCAGTGGTGGAGCTCTGTGCCCACCCGCAGTTTCTGTGCGTCTGCTTACATCCCCTCTGCTAGGAAGTCAGAAGTTTGGCAAAGGAAAAGTGCTATAAATCAGGCAGATACGGACTGTGGGGAGAATCTCGTTTATGCCATTTTTCATCTCAAAGCTTGTAATTAAAGTAGTGAATGTTACAGGAAGAACAACCGTTGCCTGTATGTCTTGGGGCTCTCAGACTTCGGTAATGTAGATGTTTGGCCCTTGAGAATTTTATTACATGAAATAGTTTTTGTAATGCTGATGTTATGTTGCTTAATTGGATTTGTTTGTTCTGCCTCAAGAACACCAGGCACGGTATCAGTAGTTTGATCTGATACAGAGTACAAGGAGACTTACCTTTACTACTCTGCCTCTCAGTTTATCATAATGAATAAATAGATTAATTAAATGAGTTCTGATCTTTCTCTGATTGTCCTGAACAGCTGAGCCAGTTGCTCTCTTGCTCCTATCTTTGCCTCTAAAATTATTTCTTTAAGCACAGTTGCATGCATGTGAAGCTGTATTGCATCAGTGTACATCAAGGATTAAACAAATAACCTGCATGTGCCTGACTTCAGTTTAGTTGTCACTGGAACTCCTGAGGTGCTTCACGTCAAATGCACACAGAAATCTTTGTCAGCGTGGGTCTTAAAATGGGTCTTAAAATCAAGAGGCTAGTGAAGATTTGAGCCCCCCATATTTTTGACTGCAATGGATTTAAATCAGACCAAGAGAAACATTCTTAAACTTTCACAGAGCAAGGCAGAGCCACTTGTAGCAGATCACAAAGGGACTTCCCAGTCAATTGATGAAGAGAATGTAAAACCAGGGACGATCCTGACAATGAAAAGGTCAGAACATGTTAATAAACCACTGGTTTTCCTCCTCAGAAATACCTAGGGCCCAAGTTTACATCCCTGGGAGGCAGCGTGTTTGTGCCCAGCGGAGCTGATAATCTGTGCTTGCTGGCACTGTGATTGATAGAAGAGCGATTCCCCCGTCAGCCCTTTGAGACCAGCTAATGATACTGTAAATCATGAAAGCGCAGACACGCACGAACAAAAACTTCTTATAAAAGCTTTTGTCCTTTCATTTAAATGAGCTGTGCCTTTAAAATAGGTGCAGCAGTCAGTGTAATTAACTTGCCATCAGGAATACACAAAAGCACAAAATGCCGCGATGAGCCTATAAAGATGTAGAACAGTTTTACGGCTCATATACCAGATTCGGTATTTCTGATCCGTTTACATATCACGCAGGTGACTGAAGCCTTGAGCGATGCTTGAAATTGCTCCAGGAAGTAAATATATGGGTTTCGCACAGTTTTCCTTATTCCCCCCTCCCACCCAAAGCTGTGTCGTGCTTGTAAATACTGAGGGAAAGTGTGCATGTGGTTGGATCACACTTAGAATTATGGGAGAAAAAAAAAAAAAAAAAAAAGAAAACAAACAAAAAAGAAAACAAAAAACAGGCGGGGCCTGGCCGGGCCCGTTGCTATGGGCCCGTTGCTATGGGCCCCGCGCCCCGGAAGTGCCTTGTGCTTCCGGCCGGGCGGCAGCATGGAGGCGCAGGAGCTGTTTCGCCGCCTGGGCGCCGGGGCCCGTTTCGATGTGCGGCGCTTCGGGCGCGACGCGAGGCGCTTCGGGGTGCGGGGCTCGGCGGGGGAACCCCCGGGGGAGCCTCGGGGGGTTGGGGCCGGGCCCTGGGGCTGCTCCCGGCCCGTCCCGGCCCCGCGGCAGGGCCCGGTCCCGCCGCGGCCTGGCGGCGCTGGGCGCCCCGTCAGCGTTTTCCCCTCTGCTGCCCGCAGGTGATAAAGGGGGGCGGCGGCGGCGGCTGCTCGCAGGGGGGCCTCGACTTCTTCGGGAGCAAGGAGGGAGCCCCTCAGGGGTCTGCGGAGCGAGGAGGGTTGCTGGAGGAGGATGGAGCAGGGGAGAAAGGCGAGGAGGTGCCGGGGAAGAGAAAAAGAACGGCAGAAAATGGAAGAGGGAAGAGAAAAAGGAAAAAGATGCAAGGTATTTGTGTATGCATACATGCGGTGGAGTGCCTTGACAGAGTTTGTGCTTCTTGTTTGAGTTTACTTTAAATCTGCAGGTACCGTAAGTCACTTTACTCTGAAAAAAAAAAAAAAGAGACTTCAGGGTACTTCAGCTGTGTTGTATCAGAGCTGATAATCGTTTGGGCCATGTTACAATATTAAGGCATGGGGATGTGATTACTGTTCTTTAACTAAGGTGCGAATTAGACAAAAATGGTTTTGAGTTGTCCTTTTTTTACCATGTAATTTTTTTTTATTACATTTCACTAACAGAAAGTTTGTTTCTTCAAACCTCTAGAAGCAGCGTCAATTCCAGAGCTGTCAGAAAATAATGGAATAATGTGGATGTCCTCGCTGGAAGCAAAAATCAAAGGCACAAAAGACAAAAAACCTACCGCGGAAAAGCTTGAGCGCTTGAGAAGAGAAAAGGTAGGACCCCAGCATTCTAACGTAGCCACTGATTATCTGCTTTCTGTGGGTGTTTCATCTGAAGTTGGTGCTCACTTCTGGCAGTTCCCCTTGGGAGGAGGGTGACTGAGTCTGGGAAAGTAATCAGAAGATTAATCCGTATGTATTTAGTTTTATGCTGTGAAAATAAAAAGTTTGCCTCCTGCCTTTCAGATAAACCGCTTCAGAAATCAGCACAAGATTAATGTTCAAGGTACAGATCTTCCTGACCCAATTGCCACGTTTGAACAACTCCAAAAGGAGTACAAAATCCACCCCAAAATCATGGAGAACGTCCGAGCTGCTGGCTTCCAGGTCCCAACACCAATCCAGATGCAGGCCATTCCCGTCATGCTTCATGTAAGCCTTCTGGTATCGCGTGTCGTTAAGAGACATCCAGTGCACCATGGTTCAAAATGCCCTTGTTATAAGACTTTTTTTATTTGTGCTTTTACTAAGGTATTTGGGGTTGGTTTGTAGCATTAACCTTTACATGCATGTGACTTTTTTTTTTTGGTTTTATGTTTGTTTTTTTTTCTAGTAAAATAACGCCCTTTTCTCTTGTAGGGGCGGGAACTCCTAGCTTCTGCTCCTACCGGGTCTGGAAAAACACTGGCATTTTGTATTCCTCTCTTAACACACCTGAAACAACCTATGAACAAAGGATTCAGAGCTCTGATCATAGCGCCTACCCGAGAACTTGCTAGCCAGGTGTGTGCTGTGGGGAAAGGGTTGTCATATTTGTGTATTTGTATGTTTATTATGCTAAGAAGACTGGACAGCTCTCTCTAATGCTGAAATCTGCGTGATGTTTGAAACTGTTCCTTCAGGAATGCCTGTTTGTTTGTTTTTTTCTGGTTTCAAAGCTGATCAGCTTCTGTAAATGTAGTCTGTGTTGCTGTCTTCTCAGACACATCGGGAGCTGGTGAAGTTGGCTGAGGGGACAGGCTTCAGGATACACATGATCCAGAAGGCAGTTGAAGCAGCGAAGAAGTTTGGGCCCAAGTCATCTAAGAAATTTGGTAATTGTTTTCCCTACTGAAGTGCGTTCTGAAAACATAAGAAGTGTCCCTGACTTTTCTGGGTTGTGTGGTTGTGAGGAGATTGGTTAATACCACCCAAGTCATGTAATCATTGCTCAATGCTTAAAAAAAACAGGTAGATTTCATGGAAGAAATAGGAAGTGAGCCTGACAGAAGAACTTTGCCAAGTTGTAGGCTTAATAAAAGGCGAACATCACAGAATATAGGGCTCTGAAGGAGAGCACGGTAGAATGATTTTTGTATCTAAACTATTCCTGATTGATTTTAAGAACCATTTACATAAAGTCTTGAGGTGAGAGAAAAATCCACGACTTTTTTGCAATATCTTCTGCTGCTTAAATACTCCCCCAAATGAACTGCAACAATGAAGTGCCTTGTCCTAACCCCAAACCAACAAACCTCTGTCAGATTGGCTTGGAAAATGATTCTTAACATTCTTTTTAAAGTCCACGTCTCATCTAATGCTTTGGTTGTTTATTTATTTATTTTTTTTTCCTTTAGATATACTAGTTACTACTCCAAACAGACTCATTTATTTGTTGAAACAGGATCCTCCAGCAATAGACTTGACCAGGTAGGGAGAATCTTTATCATATCCGGCTTTGCTGCTAGCTTTGCCACTTAAAAGTGTATGTGTGCGTAATTCTTGTGTCTTTGATGACTGTTTAGAACTTTTGCCTTCTCTGCAAGTGACTCTTACTGAAAAGAAACCCTCTTTGTTCCTAGTGTGGAGTGGCTGGTGGTGGATGAGTCCGACAAACTGTTTGAAGATGGGAAGACGGGATTCCGAGACCAGCTGGCCTCTATCTTCCTGGCGTGCACGTCCCACGTTGTGAAAAGGGCCTTGTTCAGTGCAACCTTTGCACGGGATGTGGAGGAATGGTGTAAACTCCACCTCGACAGTGTTGTTCTGGTGTCTGTTGGAGCAAGGTAGGTGTGCAGTTGTGCTCTGTCTCTCTCATGCTTTTTTCCTTTCTTGGGTGACCTATTTCCTTTCTTCGTCTCACCAGCCTGCTTGGTGTGTGTTGTTAACCTTAGTACTACAGGCTCTTTGTCTCAAGATTTGTTTACGCATATAGATCTCTCTCGCACACTAGGGAAAATGTTGTTTGCCCATTCTTTTGTCATCAAATAAACTTTGGGAGTGTGTACTGGTGAAATAAGCCATGCAGTGTTTCTCACCCACCAGGTAAAATACATGTGTATGATTTTGTTTTCTGGTTTCAGAAACTCTGCAGCGGAGACAGTAGAACAAGAGCTGTTGTTTGTTGGATCTGAGACAGGAAAACTAACGGCAATGAGAGAGCTTGTTAAAAAGGTATTTTGGAGTGATCGAGCACATCTTGCGTACTTCTGAGCCAAGCCATGTGTCTGTCAGGAACATGTAATTCCCTAGGTCAAAGGCTTCTATGTGGTATATGCTAAAGAGCATCCAAGACTGTATAAGAGGAATAGAAATTACTCTCCCTGTGAAAACTGAGAGGGTTCCCTCTTCTTGCTTATATGTTTGAGTCTTGGGAGCGTTTTGTATTAATGGTCTGCTTAATTTTAGTTGGCAGTGAGTAGGATTGCTTACCTAGGGAGGGGAACAAAAAAAAGTTTCTGTGGATTAAAATGCAGCCTGATGATTAAGTGAAGACTGATTCAAAAGTACTGGGGTTGAACGTGCTTATATCTGACTCCCAAAGATTTTTGCTGGTTAGAAAAGAAATAGTTATCCTCTAAAATGTAAAATACTGGGGCTAACTAGGTCTGTAGTGACGTAGTCTGCAACCAAGAACAGTAGAAAAAGGACTTGAACCTTATACAACTTACTATTTTGCAGGGTTTTTCTCCTCCAGTACTTGTTTTTGTGCAGTCTATTGAGAGGGCTAAAGAGCTTTTCCATGAACTGATTTATGAAGGCATCAATGTGGATGTCATCCATGCAGACAAAACTCAGCAACAGGTAGGAGGATATAACTTCTTTTCTTTTTAATTTTTTATGATACTTGACAACACCTGTTTTTTAACCTTTCTTTCTAATGTTGTTGCAGGTAAGTTTGACAGTAATTTACTGCAGGTTTTGGTTGAGAGGTTTGGTTTTGCTTGTTCACATGACACCTTTTAGGAAGTAAATTCATCTCCTTTCTTGGACTTCTAATCAGACTGTTCCCAAGTATGTTTCTTTTCTTTCCTTAGAGAGATAACGTAGTACACGGTTTCAGATCTGGGAAGATCTGGGTGCTCATCTGCACAGCCTTACTAGCTCGAGGGATTGACTTCAAAGGAGTAAATATGGTCATTAATTACGATTTGCCAACAAGTGCAGTGGAGTACATCCATCGGATAGGTGAGTGCTTGTTCACAGAGTGTGTCCTTTTTCTTAGTTCTTAAATCTTTAATGGAGATTCTCCTGTGCAAAAGTGAAAATCGTAGAACCAAGACTCCTCTGTTGCTATAGCACTAGCTCACTAGAGCTAGTTTTACCTGGCCTCAACTTTCAGTAAAACTGAGGTTGTTTTTTTTCAAGCTTCTATGAACCTTGGACACTTGATTCTTTCAGATGTGTGCTTTTGTGCAGTAGAAACAATCTTTGGGGATCAGCTGCTTCGTAGTATGCTTAGTATATTAACATCATATGCTGGGAGGCTGGGGCTGTGAAGAGGAATAGAATAAAGAAAGGTATTTGAAGTAAAATCTCTTCTACTCTGTTAAATTTGTTTGACAGGTCGTACAGGAAGAGCAGGGCACACGGGAAAAGCAGTCACTTTCTTTACAGAAGATGATAAACCTTTATTACGAAGGTAAATCAAAAATGATACAGCAAAAATCCGCGTTACGTTTTGTATAGTGTATTATTGAACCGTAGGGTTCTGTCTGGTCCATGGGACCTTCTTCTCTCTTCTCCAATCGCTTACTGCCAGAGTTAATCTCTTCCCTTCTTTCCTTTCCAGTATAGCTAACGTTATTCAGCGAGCTGGCTGTCCTGTGCCCAGCTACATAAAACATTTTCCCAAACTTCAGAGGTACGTTCATTTGAGTAGTTTATGATTTGTCGTCCATTTCAAAAGCTTGCATGAGGGGTGCTTGGGATAAAAGGGTTGCAAAAGGTACAGTTCACCGGCAAAAGGAATTTTAGATGGGGGTGGTGTTTTAAGCAGTTAACTCCAGGAAAAACATGAGCTCCCTGAAATATGCCCTAGATTGCCTAGGCTCACAGTTAGGAATCAGACTTCTGACACGTTGAAAAAGTTACCTTAAAATAATGTAGGGGTGTATGCATATAGATAGATTTATAATTAGTGCTTTGTAATGTTTTTTTTTGTGCAGAACTGATTAACTTGTAATAGTTTTCAAAGTTAGAAATCTGTGTCTTAAACATAAAACCTGTGTCTTAAAATAAAGTTGGAATATCATGGAGATGAAGTCATGGATCAATGAAGATATGGTAAATGTCATGGATAAGTAGCTGAACTGATCTTGGAATAAACACTGAAAATACCTTCAGACCTGTAAATCCCTAACAACCAGTACAGGTTTTCATTGTCTGTTTTATTTACTTTGAATATTAATGTTTGTCTGTTGAAGACACTTAATCCTTCTTCACTAAATATTGTTCTCAGCAAAGAAAAGAAGAAATTCATTAAGAAACCACTAACGAGAGAAGCAATTTGTACCACTCCTCAGTGCTTCTTAAAAAAGAAGAAAAGTAAAAAGTAAGTTTTTTTTTTTTTTTTTTTTCCTCCTTTCAAGATGGCTTTTCTACAGGAAAGGCAAGCGAGCTTCCTCCGCAGTAACCAACATCTTGTTTGAACGCACCACTGAGTCATAATGCTTGTAGTGATGGTGAAGTTTTAGTGTCAGTATCTGCTTACTGGAGCTTGGATAAATGCCATCAGTTCACCTTATGTGGTGCCACATGAGGCGGCAGCATTTCAGGCAGCTCTGTAACGAGCTGAGTTTCAACCACCGGCTGTAAAGCCAGACTTCAGACTAGCAGTCCTAGCAGAATGCTAGACCTTACCTGCTCCTCTTCTGGCTAAGGGCTGGCTTTCTTTTAGTGCATGAATTGTTAATACAAAAAATAGATCTTAAATTGTAATGACTAGAGCTCCCAGAATTAGGCTGTCTGGGGTGCAGCGGTTCAGTGTGGTGGACAGTGGTTGTGAAGAGCACAATTACGTGTGCTGCAGACTTGCAACTGAAGGATTTATGTTCAGTTGCAGTAAAACATAAAAAGACTGATGTCTGGGATGTCGCTACGTACTTTTTTTTTCCATATGCAATGTTCAGCTGTCTTAATCTCCAATGTGTTTCTTGTAGGGGAACTGCAAAGGAGAACATTATGGAAAAAAAGAAAGCTAACCAAGTTACAGATGCTGGGAAGTTAAAGACTGCTTCAAAAAGCTGAGCAGTGACTGCTCTTGAGCTGGGACTGATGCCCCAGTCCACGCTGAAGAACAGAAGAACGAAGGTGATGGCAAAGGGGAAGGGAAATGTTTACATGCAAGAAAGTATCTACTGAAATGCCTGCAGAGGATTCCTGAATGCTTCTTATAGAAGCTGGACAATGTGGTCTTGCCATAAATACCTTATGTTTCTGAACGATAGTTCAAAAATAACATCCGTTACTGTCACTTAGTTTTGCATTGCTAGTTGGAAATACTGTTAGTTTTGTGGTCAGGTGATCCCTAATAAATTTGCAGAAGACACGGTGAACATTTTTTTTTTTTTATAAAACAGACAAAAAAATACACCACCATGTGGAAGTAAAGTCTCCGTTCATACTACTTTTGAAATATCTAATAAGCAAAAAATGACTTTGTTTTTTACGTGCCTATAACTCCAACTAACTTTGTGTTATTTCATATTTAAGCCTCAGAACAGAATAAATAAGGTCATTGAATACTTTAATACAGAGACTTGTTTATATAACCTTGATGGGACAAGTCTGCATACATTATTCCTCATTCTGCTGTGTAAAAAGGTCAGGCTCCACCTACCTCATCTGTGTTCTTAGTCCTCCTTGTCGTGTCAGAAGTCCAGTAATGCAGGAATGGCTTCTCCTTTGCAACTATAATTCTTTAAGCAAACAGTCCTGTTAGTATTGTCGTTTTCTCATACTTAATCCATTTTGGAAATGGATTCCAGCTCTGTTTAAATCACTTATAGCAGAGTACTCTTAATTGTTTATTCAGACAGAGCTTGCTAAATACATTAAAGTTTAATAAGAAAAGCTAAATTGCTTTCACTTTGTCTGCAGGATTGCACCTTATATTTGGGTTACACAGGAAACACCTTCATTTTGACATCTATGAATGAATTTGCCTGTGTATCTAACTAAAACTTCAGTCATATGTTCTCATAAATACCAAGTCATTTGCTGCAAGGTAATGATGATAGATGGGATGTGGAATATATATTACAATTTGAGTAAGAAATTGCTTGAAAAGGTACTGCTAACATATATAATGCATGTGCTTATTCTAGTAGTGGCGGGAAGAGGGAAAACAGCTTTTGCTCATGAGCATCTTTTTCTTGCCTAGCTGGGTGTAATTCCAGTTGTGTAGAAAGATGATGACTCTTTGGGGGGATTTGGTTATGAAATCAAAGTTTCAGCTCTCACCTAGATGTTTTGCTCAGACTGGGTTTGATTTTAGTGTTTTCTGACCCTAACCAGTAGCATATTGAAGCTTAAGCACTATGCTGCTTAGAATTTACTCTGTGAAGTACTGAGAAGCTGTCGTGCTGAATAGCTTCTTTGCCTGAGGATAAAGAACAACTCCAGGACTTCCCTGCTTTGTAATGTATTTTTTGGCTGAACTTATTAAGGGAGATGAGCTGCTTCTGCCCAGCTCTGTGGCTAGCTAGTAAATCATGCAGCACCCCAGCAAGCAGGCTTTTGTTTTCCAATACTTCTGAGGATTTTGGCTGGCACGGTTACAAGGTAATAAAGTAACTTCTCCACTGCCCTCCACAGGGCCGGTTGGCACAAGCCTGCTTTTGACTGCATTAAATAGAAAAAGCAGTGCTGGTAGGGGAACATTGCGATGGCAGCTGGGGAAGCCAGCTGGAGCTGGCCTCCCTGGGTGCTGCTGGGGTGTGAGGGGAAGGCTGGCACTGCTTTGTTTTCATGGAAGCACTGGTGCTGCCTTTCACCCCTTTCCCCTGGCAGCAGCGTTTCGCCGGTGCCGCCGCCGCTCCTGCCAGCAGCACAGATGGCAGGCGAGGAGCTATGAAAACACCTCGGGCGTTTTAAAACGAAGAAAAGAGCGAGGGCTGCCCCTTCCCGTGCGGCGAGACAACGGAGCAAGAAGGCGAGGCCGGACCCCAACCCCACACCAAACCCCAGCGAGGGCGGGCACCCAGCGGGGGCTTCCCGGGGCCCGGCCCTTCATCCCCGGCTCCTCCTCATCCTCCTCCTCCGCCCCGCTGCGGGCCGAGGGCGGGCTGAGGCTGGGGCCCGGCCCCGGAAGCCGCCGCCGCCGCCGCCACCACCGGGGCCCAGCTGGGAGCGGGGCCGGAGCGGGAAGATGGCGCTGCGGGCAGGGCCCGGCGCTGGGGGAGGAGGCGGCGGTGGAGGCGGAGGGGCGCCGGGGGGCGGCGGGGCGCCGGGAGGAGCGGGGGGAGCCAGGTCGGTGCTCGGCGGGGCCGGGCTGAGACGGGAGAGGGGCTGCGGGGAGGGAGGGAGGAGGAGGAGGAGGGGGAGGAGGGGGATGAAGGTGAGGAGGAGGAGGGAGGTGCTGGGAGAGGGGGGTCCCCGGAGCCCCCTCAGGTACCTCAGCGGCGGTCTGGGGTACCTGGGCAGGAGGGGGGTTGGTGATGGGGGCGGTGGGGGAGCCGGGAATGGTGTCAGGAGGAAGAAGCAGCAATAAGGGGGAGGTTTTATTGTGTGGCGGTGGGTTTGGGGAGGAGAGGGAGCCCTGCGTTTTGCTGTCTTTGAAGACTTGGTGATGCAACATAGATATATATTGAACACAGGCTCCTGCGTGCTGTTTATCCCTTGTCCTACTTTGAGGGCGGTTGGGTGAATTCGTCTCTCACAAAGGCAATTTGGGCGGGTTGGGTCACCCCGGCTGCCTGGAGCCTGCGGCGTGTGGGAGCTTCTGGGGTCTTCCCTGCTCCCCCAGGGCTCTGGGACCACCACTGTGGGTATTTATTTATGTGCTTTATCTCTGTATTTTGGAAGGAGCAGGCGGCTATCTTGGTGTTTCCCTGTACCTATAACTCTGCAACACTTCTTGTGAGGGGCTGGATAAACCATGTAACCTCTTAGAGCAACACTGTCTGTTTAGTGAGTAAGAAAGTAGCAAAAACGTCAAGCCACTGTAGGCCTAGAGGAATAAAAGCAGTGTGGAGTCATTGTTTCCCCTTGCTCCTGTTCTGGTTTCTTGGAGGAAGAAGTCTGCAGGCAGAGATTTGTTTGGTGTGCTGGGGTTTCTTTGCTTGTTTCGCTTTCATTCCTGTGGGTTTCTGGGTGGAAATACAGTGAAAAAGACACTTGGTGTGCAGTGTGTTGGTAGGCTGAGGCTTCACTCATTGGGAGCGAGAGGGTTTGAAAATCCAGTTGTAGACAGAATGATGTTGTGCGTAGTTTGGAGCTTTGTAAGTGCAGTATGAATACAGAAGGGGGGTCGCTCCTCCCTGCGCTCCTGCGTTTTGACTGAACCTGATTTTTGGTTTTGATATTCAAGATCCTTACCTGATAAGAGTTTATGGGTTTATATCGCTGCTTTAAGAGCTCTGTTCTAGCGTAGTTGCTTCACTTTCCTTGTGCTGACTCTGTTTCATGCAGACTATATGACGTGTGTTACGTTTTTGTACTGAGTGACCTAAAGTATTGCATCTAGTTGCATCAACCTAGCCGGTGGAGAGCTTCCACTTCTGAGAACAACAGCGAAGCCTGCAGCTGCAGTTAAATCCCCTTTGGAAATAACAAGGAATGAAAACCCCTATTAAAATAGACCAGTTCACTACTATCAAGCGTGCTATTTTAAACAACTGGGGTCACGAAGGTTTCCTTCGGTCTAGAAAGTGCATTTGGTAATTCTGGAGCGTGCTGGCAACCAGCTGCGAGTGCTCTTCAGGCCCTAAGTGCTGTACTGGTCCTTATGGACCTATTTCAGCATGCTCCCCCCCTTTTTTTTCCTTTAAAGACTGCTCTGTTGTCATGTCATCTCCTTATTCTTCATTCCTGTCAGTGTTGTTATTTTGAGGCACCTGGAATTAAAATGCCTTCTTCAGAAGAAAGCTGCTGCTGCTGCTACTTTTATCAGTATAGTTTATCAAGTTCTGTGGCTTTCTGCAGTGCTTCAGTTTTATCTAAGAAATGTCTGAGAGTTAGCTTTCTTTTTCAGCGATGCTAATCAGCTGCTTTAACCAGATGTGTGGATATACCTTTTCTTTTGCGTCCCCCAAAATTAGTTTAGAAATAAAGCTGCTGTTTTTTGTGTTTAAAAACTTGGTAGGGATTATGTACATTTGCATGTGGACGATCTCTAGACCTGAGACGAATCCTGGCTGCACATGGGGAGAACTGTGCTAAAGGAGCTTGCTTTGCCACTTCTGTTAACTACCTCTTCTTCCAGTGCCCTCTAATTAGCTGCAAGGTTTTTTGTTTGATTGGTTTTTGTCTTTTTTTTTTTTTTTTAACTGAGACTTATAAATAAATCAGGAGCTCAGTAGAAAGGGATAAATATTTAATGCTCTGTACCTTATTTGCTTCCAACAAGCAGGGGTATCTTGCCATGCTTGTTCAGTTTGTGTTATGTTTACTAATTTGGAAGAACTCTTCCTTGACCAGGTTCCTCAACAAGAAGGGGCAACAAAAAGTGAAGAACGTTTTTTGATACTTGTAAGCTTTTCAAAATTAAAGTTAAATAGTTTATAATTCGGAAGAGACAAAGAAAGGTATTTCTTAAAGAAGCCTAAAATTGCTGTACTTGCAGATCTGGCATATGACAGGAGCTTTACACGTCTGACATTACCTGCATTTTAAGAGGCTCTATGGCTCAGATGGCGCTCTGGGGTTGTCAGGACACACACAAGACTATTTCCATGGCTGAAAACCAGTGCAGGCAAAATCCAGTTAATTCACTGGGCTTCAGCCCTTCGATGGAGAAAACTGTTTTCCTGAGCAATATAGGAGTTCAGTCCTGGATCCCGCTGTGAGTTTTAGTAAACTGTTTGTCTTCATAATACTAGTGCTTGTACTCTGGGGAGCAGATCAAAACGAGCGACATGAACACCAGTGAATTGAGTAGAACTTGGTCGTGGTTTAAAGTGAATTGAATCCAATCCCAATGATCCCATCATTTGTTTTGAGGGGAGGCCGTGTATGTCTGCCCAGCGTTTCAAGCAGAAGAACCTAAAATTGTCGTGATTAAGGGCGATAAGACCTAGACCTGCTCGAAGACATAAGCGTATGTTAGCTGTGGAAGGAGAAATTAAAACGGAGCGTGGTGATTAGGGTAAAGGAAAAGCCAAAGCATGACGAAGGTTCCAAGTTAGAGGATGAAATGAGGAGTAATAGGGGTTGTCGTGGTGACCACGTACCCCGCTGTCTGTGTAGCGAGTGGCTGCAATTAAATCACATGTTTAACCACGAGCTAAATTCCTTATTTTGTCTTTGTATTTATATTGCACAGCTCTTTCATAAAGACAAATCCGATTGGCTTTCTGATTTCCTGCAGGTTTTGCAAAACTGGCTGCAGTCAGTCATGGTGGCTTTCCTTCCTTTACTCTTAGGCAGTTTCTTTTAAACCCACCGTCGTGCTGAGGGCTATCGAATATCGATAAAAACGTTTGTCTCTGCATGGTGTTTTGATGTAATAGCTGGCTGGGACACTGGCTGAAGTTCCCATTTGGTAAATTATTGCTGACCTATGCTTCTGAATCACTTGCAAGGGAGCCTTCGAAGCCAGGTCCCTCCTTTTCCAGTCTGGCCGCACACAGCACGTGCTGCCATGTGAAAGCGAGGACTGAAGTTTGCCATTATATTTTTGGTTGAATTTTTAACAGTTCTTCCCGCAGGTGTGCTTGGAGCTTGATACTGGAATGAATATTTTTTCCCATATCACCGTTTTACTTGTAAATTAGAGAAAGTAGGAGCTACGTTACATTGTGCTGCACCTATTTCGGAGGCAGGAACATGGTAGGGTCTCACGGGCGGTTTATTTCTCTGCAGGAAATTGTTACTGAGGAGCTGAGGGCTGCTTGCTGGTGCGGTTAATGGTCTTGCTGAATCAGATGCTTCCACCAGGAGATGCTTATTCATTCTGCAGTGCTCCAAGGCCTAGCCCAAATTAACAAACTGACCTCTTCCCAACCTGTGTAGGTGCTGAGAGCTCTCCTGTGGGTGATGTGGATGAGTCAAAACCATCTTAGTGCTGTTATGGAGGATAAAATCTTATCCTCCATTGCTCTGCAGCCTGGGTGGTTTCAGGGGATCTCCGGCAGGGGTGCTTTTGTGTAATTTAGTGGGCGTCTCATCTGTGAGACCAGCAGCAGCAGATGGATGTGCTGACCAGAATGGGGGAGATTTAGGGTGGTGATGTTGATGTGCAGGTTGAGGTAACTTTTTCCTTCATTTATATTTGCTCTCAAATCACAGACTTTCATGTACCATTTTTTTCCTCCTCTTCCAGCTTCATGTTTCCTGTCGCAGGTGGCTTGGGCCCCCCTCAAGGTATGTGTGAACTTAAAGTTGTGAGCACTGAGTTCATTACTTTGTTTAGATACATTAACCAACTTCAAGGAACTTCTACTTAATGATGTTGCTCAGAAGAGGGATTATGAAGTGAACTCCTTAGCTGTTTTTTTTTCCCCTTCAGTTCAATACTGGGAAGTTGAATCTTACAACTCTATTTATAAAACTTTCTGTGCAACGTCAAAGTAGTAGTGTTACCAGAGTGCAAGGTTAAAGATCCAGAAAAACTACATCCCTGGTTTGTTTGAACCTGAATTGGCCTTAACGATTTTTTTTTATTCTTATTATTTTGAGTGTGGCGTTTAACCTCTTTCTGCTTCACCCACCAGCTGTGTATACCCATACTGTGTGGGTGTTGCAAGGCCTGGTAAATATTTACAAAGCTCAGCAAGACCCCGGGACAAGAGTCACAACCTGTGTGAAAGTATTAATACAATAGGAGAGCCACAACCTTGAATTGCCTTTGTTCTCATTCACGTTGCAGAGCTGTTTGTTTAATTAATGGAAAATACAGGGGAACTTGAAGGGGAAGTGGCCGTTGTTGTATTAAAAGGGTCAGGAACTGATTTATGAGTTACTTCTGAGTTCGTTGTGGCCCTCCTGGAGTGCTTTTGCATGGGATGCTCAGTTCTAATCGTCTCAGGGGGTGCTGGTAGCAAGTGTCTGCTTCTTCTTAGTGCAGGACTCCCAAGGTAGCAAAATGAGATACGAAGATCCTGAAACATAATCAGTTTGTCTTTATTCAGCAAATTAATAAAATCCATCTTGATTTGTCCAATTTCGTTTAAATTTATCCTTTACTGACAAATGACAATTTGTCATTTGTCAAAAAATGACAAATTACTGACAAACCCCAAAACATTTCTTCCCTTAGACTGACCAGTATCTAGCTTAAGGAAACCCTGTGGCTGCCTGCAGTGCAGCCTGTTTTTTATTTCTGAATCGTTCCAGCAAGCCTGAGATTTGTTTGCAGTTGCTTCGCTGTGGTGGTTCAGTTTATACACTAAACAAAATGCAGAGCTTTGACACTAACTAGGTGCTTACTTTGTGTAATGTTTTATTACAGGGATGATTCCTATGCAACAGCAAGGATTTCCAATGGTTCCTGTCATGCAGTCCAACATGCCAGGCATGATGGGAATGAATTATGGGTCTCAGATGCCTCCCGGACCTATGGCCATGCAGGTGTGTGGCAGTGAAACACAACTGAGATGAGGTGCTTTGCACAACTGAAAGGTGGCAGCTGGCGCTGTCTCCCTCTCACGACTGCAGGGAGATGAGAGGGGAGAACTTGGCTGGAAGCTGGAGCGTGGGTGTTAGTTCGTAGTGGGATGTCATATTTGAAATTATTCTCTTTGAAGATATTTCTGGTATTTAATGAATTCTCCAGGTTTCATTGGGATTTGGGTAGGGAGAGTGGGGAAGTTTGGCAAACTTTACTCACTGTTGTAGAGTGGAGAGAAATGCAAGGAAGGCATCAGTTAAACTTAACGTGTCTTGACTGTTGTAGTCCACTCAAAGTTGTCAGAATCTGAACTTTCATTTCATTATACGTGTTATGACATCAAAGTGTGATAAGAGAAGCATGGTTTCTGAACAGGAAAGGGAAAAAAACATCAGCAAGATCTTGAAAAGCTATCAGATGCCACCTACTCCGAAGTGTGGTTAGCAATACTATTGGGTTGTTAAATAACTATAATTCAAAACTCCCACAGCACGTCCCTTCTGCCTTTTTAATTTTACCTTGTGCTTTTTCTTTTGCTTTGGTTTCACGTATTTGCTGCTAAGGTGACATTTTGTGCAGGATTTTAACTGAGACCCTTGCAAACTGTTATGAAGTGACTGTGTGTGCAGTCCAGTCATGACCAACTCACTGAATTTTTTTTTTTTTAGCCTTTTGTAATTCAAATGCTGTAGTTAATAGAAATATATATTTTAAATGTAAGTGGCAATTCATAAAATTTATTTTAAAATACCTTGTTATAGGGAACAAAGGGCCTCATAAATGTGCTGTATTTTCTCACACCAGTTTTCCCATTTTTCCTAGCTCCCATGTTACTTTTTTTTTTTCTTGCTTCAAGCAACATTTTCTTTATTGTTACTAATTAGGGAATAAGAACAAAGCATGAGTAGCTAGTACAATATTTTCTATTTTTTTTAATATTTTGTTTTCTGTTTAGTACCATCTGTTCTTATGTGCGAATTTGCACTTTGCTGAAATTTAATGTATTGGTGTGGCTTTGTAACCAAATTGCTGTGACAAACAGAATATATTGCATCTTGCCATCTCCTTATGCTCCCCTCCCTTCCCACCCCCACCTGGAGTTTATTACATTAATTTTGTAAAGTTTATAGTGGGAAGACGTTTTTATGAGAGCTGGTCTAAAAATAATAGCCTTTATTCTCTTCCTACATGTTCTGATACCAAACACAAAATGACTCGTAATAGAAATAACTTAATTTCTGGCTCCTTCTATACTAGGCAAGCCTTGTTGCTATAACTATATATCAGCAAATATTTCTCTTATGCATGCAGTTTATTCAGACAAGTTTCTTCTTGGCTATTGCTGTATGCTTTCTCCCTCAGTTGGTTCCCTGGATAAGCTTTGTTTGTGAAGTGACCAGACCAGGTCTTGCCAGCATCTGTTACTGGTTAGGAGTGTGCACCTTTAGCATGGAATTCAAAAAGTATTGTGCAATCACTGAGAGCAGGAAACAAAACTTAATAAATAAATAAACAAAAGTAAACCTGTAAAAACAAACAAACAAATAAAAAACCACACGTGTTTTTAAATAAAAAACATGTGTAGAATGCCTGTAATGTTCCTTCCTTTGAGGTAGATAGTGTGGATCTGGTCTTGCTTTTTACATTTGACCAGCAGGCCATCGCACTGTCTAAAATCCTTTAAGAACTGTAATCATTATTGAGAGGGAAGAGTGCCATCTACTGAGTGACCATCGCTCTGTTCAGTGACAGTTCGTGCTCAGAGGCTGCTCATCCAGCACTCCTAATGCTCTTAATTTTAGGAGACCTAGCTAGTTCGTACTCTGACACGGTGCATTTTTCAGTGGTTTGCCTTTATTTGTGAGCAAGAAAAAAAAAAAGATGTAGGAGCTGTAATATGTCTTTTGTTGCAGGGGGGCATGCCCTTGGGTCCGATGCCGGCAGCTGGAATGCCTTACATGGGCCAGGCTTCTTTCCTGGGAATGCGTCCAGCAGCCCCGCAGTACACCCCTGACATGCAGAAGCAGTTTGCAGAAGAACAGCAGTAAGTGAGACTTTATTTACTCTTGGGAAATTCTTTTTTTAAGAGGTAGATATAGTCTGGAAGTATAGTCCACACAGCAAAAATATTAATGATAGCTTCTCTAGTAAAAAAGTCAATTTAGGGGTATAGAATATTTTTGGCTGTCGTACAATTCAGAGGATAACTGGAAATGTGCACACCAAGCCGTCTGAATTTGAGACAGAAGTAGAAAAACTGAGCAGAAGGTTGACTTGAAAATTATAATGAAATTATTTTTTGATTTTTTTTTCTTATTATTTTGCTTCAGAAAGAGGTTTGAGCATCAGCAGAAGTTCTTAGAAGAAGAACGAAAGCGGCGCCAGTTTGAAGAGCAGAAGCAAAAATTGAGGCTCCTGAGCAGTGTGAAACCTAAGGTATGGCCTAAATAATAACTGCAATGTTCATTTCTTCAGTTTTATTTTTTTAAATAGATTTTATGGGGCGCTCTTTTTTGGCTGGCAGGTAAGCAAGTGGGGAACTTGCATGAGACATCAGATTAGATCTTTGAAAGCATCTGGAATATTCAGTCCTTTTTGCTCTTTGTATACTGTAAACAAAAGCTGGCGTTGAAAATGAAATCAACGTTTGAAAAAATAAATTTAAACCAACCTTGCATGTAACGTTTGGAAGACTGAGGCTTCTAAAACAGTGTTTGGTGGCTTGTTTGTTAGCTTTGTCCAAAGTTTTGAACACTTCCAGTGAGCTTAAAGACTCGTATCTGCAAGACTCCAAATAGTCGAGTGAGGTTTCTCTATTGTTCCTGTACATAAAGCACAGGTCTAAAACTGAGCAGTGCTGTTATTGTGTAGTCTGCAAAATACATGCTTTCTAAATATGGGAGCTGATGTTAATATGCTTCAAGTAGGTGTTGCGGGAGGAGGAAAACTTTAATCTAACAGCAGGCATTGCTAGATTTTGTACTGAACAAGTGTGGACATTGAAAGAAAACTGAGTTCTGCTCTGAATTTTTCAAAATATGTTCTGTCGTGTTTCAGGCAGGTGAAAAAAGCAGGGATGATGCACTGGAAGCCATTAAAGGAAATTTAGATGGTTTTTCTAGAGATGCTAAGATGCACCCAACACCAGCATCACACCCAAAAAAGCCAGGTTTGTCATTTTTCCTATCTTCCAGCTGAAAATAAAACTCATATTTGAAATCCTCAGCAGGAGGAACTAATTGGAAGAAGTATTAATTTGGTGGTGTAAAGTGAATGAATTAATGTTTTGTAAAATAATGTGTCATCCTAGCAACTGCTTACTCACTCAGGTTATCAGGGTAAAATATTAGATTTCAGCTTTTATTAGAAGAGTTGATAATCTTCAAAAGAGAGCGTAATATGAAATGATTAATGTGAAATATCATGGGAATTGGTAATGGATGTTCAGGCCAGTGATAGTAACTTTCTTTATCTTTCCATTATAACTGATATAATTGAGTTCTTTTCTCTTCAAAGCATTAATTAATGTTTTGCAGAGTGCTTTTGAAGCTGAGAAATGCCATATAAGTGTTAAGAATGATCAAAACATTGTATAAAAACTTCAAAGTACTGCAATAGTACTTCTGTACCATTGCCTTGGTATGGTCAGACTGAAGCCTTTGGTACTCTCTCTTTGTATTAGTACAATAATACCTCTTTGGTATTAGTACTTCTTAATAATTATTACTAAAGATTTCCTGAGGGTTATAATATGAAGCTCGTCTAGATAAGGTTTTTCCCATGTAAAATCTTTCTCTGCTGTGGATTTACTCTTTGATAATTCTGAAGTTACAAGTGTTTTCTGACATTTTCCCATGGCTTGTTGATTTGCCCACCCTATATCAGTTCTGTTAAAATGGGTAAATAAGGAAGGGATTGAGCAGAAAACTGTCTAAATGAATATACATTTCTTTTGTATCTCATAATGCATTTTGAATTTCTGAGGATGTCCAATTTGAAATATCACCTCTTGATTTATTCTGACCCCGTCTGTTTAGCCAGTGTTAAGAATCAAGCTTCAATCAAAGTATTGAAGATGCATGGTTGGAAGTGGCTGCTCAGTTTTACTTCATGTGTTTATGCTGACAGTAACCGCAGTTCTCATCTCTGTCAAGTTGCCATTTCTTCTCACCCATTTGTTGTGATTAGCTAGTATTTGCCATTTTTTCTACCTTTCCACTTAAAAACCTTCTTCCTCATCACTTTGCGTTGTGTTCATTGCATTTTACAGATCATCCCACATCATCCCATTCTGCTGTATCTGTTTCCCACTCTGCTTTTCTCGATGATGAAGAATTTAGTGATTTTATACAAGGGCCTGTTGAAATCCCCAAACTGGTGCCTCAGCCTGCCTCTCAGCCTTTTCAGCCTTTCCATTCTGGTACTGAGGTTGGGCAACTGCTTTCAGAAAAGGCTGTGGGTCAGCCTCTCCCTCCAGCCCAGACTCCAGTGTTATCCATCCTGCATGGTACAATTGGGCAGGTTCCTTATTTTCCTACCTCTGCATCTTCACCCAATATCCATAAAACAGGTAACTCTGAAGTATTTTTTTTTTTTTTTAATATCAACTTCTGTCATAGAGCTATGGAGAGCCTTTGCTTTTTTTTTTTTTTTTTTTTTTTTTTGTCTTTCTGAAAGATATATATACAGTCAATTAAGTAGAAACCTGCTGATCCACAGGGAAAGATGATTCGAGTCCCCTTCTTGCTTCCCTTAGAACTGCACTGTAAAAGCAAGTCCTGGGTGGATCTGAAGATGGCTAAATATGCATCTGTCTGATCTTAAGTGAATTAAGTCTTGTGTACTAACATCATCTTAAGTACATGTAGTAGAAGAGTTGAAATGGTGGTATAAAAAATAACTTACGCTGATGTGGAACACTTATGTGCTTCCTCTCCTGGAGGCTAAGTGGATGTTGGTAAGATTAATGTGAAGAATTTTGCTTATGTAAATATTGGACCTGAGCCTTAAATCGTGCTTTTGCTACCAATGCACAGATGATTATGCAACAGTATTCCTAATACAGAAAATAGTTTAATCTATTCCCAACTCATTGCTTCTTGTTAGTTGAATTTGTTGTGTATACATGGTAAGTGAAAAGCAGAATCAGACCATAAAAGTGTTTGAACAGGGTGGTGCTATTGTTCTGAGATGGAGCAGGTTTTCTTCAGCATTTGTCAGTGGTACCAATAATACTTTTGTCTGAAGGTGTGGAATTACAGTCTGGGTGATTAATAACAAAATATAAATAATTCCTCCTGCTGTTTATTCAGGCTCTTCCTTGGAGAAAGTCTTAGATAATGGCTCAAATGAATCTGAACAAGAGCAAACCAAACTTAAAACATCTGAAGTTGGGCACAAAGCCTCAGCTGCGAGACAAGTTCGCCCCAGTCTAGGCATCAATGACTGGGATGTTGTAGGTGGACACGAAAGTGGTACCACAGCTGCAGAGGCGCACAAGGCTTCAGAACAAAACATAGCAGTTGAAGAGTGTGGTGAGCAAACGAAACATTTGACAGAACTTAATAAGACGCTGCTTGAACGCTAACACTCTGTACACTAATTCTAAGACCAATCCTGCATAATTTTGCTCTGAATGCCTGCTTGAATAATGTCAGGGCCTCCTGCTCTATGCTAAAAGTAACAGCTGTGATTTTGCTTTGAACTTTTCCACATGAGTTTACTGCTGTGATCACTTTTAACACGTTTGTTTAATCAGGTCTTCTGTTTTACAATGTTCTGTCCTCTTTCTTGGAGAATTAGAAATGTTATGTTTTTATTTAAAGATGGTCAACGTCATGGTTATTTTCCATCTTTTAAATTTGAAAGGATAAAATCTTGTTAGCTTAAAGCTCTTAGCTCACTTATACTTATTTGCCAAACAGTTTGCCATTCATATGTATTACATTTCAAACTGTGTTTTAGAGATAAACATTTCAAAAGCTGGACCAGCTTTAGTTCCAGCTTCGATTTTATTAAAGCTGACTATTAAACGTTTGGTTTTGTTTTATTTCAATCAAAATAAATGCAAGGTTGTCTGGTACACCTCGGTAAGTGCTCTGATGTATTCAAGGGTTACATGAAATCTGAGCTCAAGTGTAGTCGAGTATGATAAAAATAAATGTAGCCCTTTTTGTCATCTCACTTTACTGGAGGGTGAGAGGAGACAGAGAAGGGAGAGAAAGCTTCTGGTGTGTAGATAATTGAATTAGGCACTTTCCCGAGCAATTATTTTTTGCCTAGAGGTACCATGACTTTTTATTAATAATCTTGTATGTTCCTCTTCTCAGTCACTGGGTGTGTTGCTTTCAAATATTTTCTTATCCAATGAGTTTTTGTTTGTTTTAATATTGGATGAAGTTAAATGGTTTGAATAGACATTTTTAATAATGGAGGGGCTTTTTAATACACAGTAAATTGCTAAAGGTGACTTTAAAGAGTCCGCAGAATGAAATAGGAGCTGTTCATTTATTCATAGTTCAGTCAATTGCATTGTTTTTGCACAAACTCAATACAATTGGAGAGCAACAATAGTTAAGAATACGTCTAAAGGTTGTTGAGGGTGTTCTGAAAGATGAGCTGAAGTGCTTTGTGAGGAACAGAAGTTCAGTAGTTAAGTGATAAAGTTGAAAAATGGCAGACCTTTAGCCATCTGGATATTATCAGCATTTTGAATAAGACTCACTTATCTATCAACTAAATATGACAGAACTCCTTTTCATTTCTCATTATTTGATTTGTAGGGGCTGAATTTTATCAGAGATTCAAGGGTAAGAAGCAAGAATTGGATAAATGTCTGTGCATACGTGTCTGTGGAAGAGTGGTTAAAGCTGAATAACAACAATGAAATTGGAGGAAATAGAAAATTTATTTTCTTTGGGTGGAGAAATGGAAGGAATTGGTTGTTAAAATGCACGTGGAGTTACAGGATGATTAGAAATTAGATTGCAGTCAGGAGATGATCCATGTGGAAGACGAGGTGCACTGGGAAAGAGTGAGTAGAAAAGACCATGAAATCCAAAATTATTTTGAGTTTCTCATGTTCCATAAAAATGAGCACAAAATCTGCTCAGGAGGAACTAGGTGGGATGTAAATGTGAGACCAAGGGGAAGAGTTAATGTAGTGGAGAAGGAAGCAATCAGTTCACAGGGACGGAGTTGTGGCAGGTCACACAGAAGCTCATGGCAGTGAAGGCAGCTGTGATGCCTTCTGGTTCTGAAGTGTAGGAGCAATGAGGCAATGGTTATGTTTTTGGGAACATGGGAAAAGATCTTGCTGAGATTTAGTATAATAGGCTGTTTGTGGGTTTCCCCACTAAGGATTTTCTGGAGGAATGTTGTGAATGGTTCTTATGCTTCTGGAAGGTATTAATTTATTCCACAAGTGGTCCTAATAGCCGGCAGCTGACGGGAAGGTTAGTTTGATATTGCATTGCTGCTGTTAAGCAATTTTAAGAGACAATGAGACCTGAGCTTCTGCACAACTGGAAATTCAGCAAATGAGGAGCTCCTTATTTCATTGTGTATATAACTGTATTCTTGCTGTTACCCCCAAATCATTCTAGTCATGTCGAAATACGTATTTCTGCAGTGGCTGTTTTTCCTCTGAGCGCAGTGATTCCTATCTGAAATCTTTGCCTGAAAAGCTAAATGATGCCGCCAAACTATGATCTAGTCTCAAAGACCTTTATACTCTGAATCTGTCCGTCTTAATACAACTGTGCCTTTCTTTTTCCTACTAAATGGAACGCGTTTAGGAGTTGGAGTATTCCCTTCACAGGACCCAATTCAGCAAATGTTGCCTCCTTGGATTTACAACGATAGTTTGGTCCCAGGTAAATGTGAAAGTGGGCATTTAACTAAGTGGGCAATGTAAGGTGTGAATGTTTTGGTGAGCTTACGTTACTGTTTATTGGTTTTAAGCATTTTTCTTCAGTTATCAAACGAATCCTGCGTTTCTGATATGTTACATTTATGGTGGCTTCATCTACATTTGAAGAAAGGATTTTCTTCAAGCATGCTAAATCCTTAACCTAAAATTTCTAATGAAAGCAGATTATGTTAGAGGTCGCTGTTGCTAATAAGACTGCTTTCATGGGCAGTCTGTTTCTGGCATCTCTTTTAATTGAGGAGGCCCATTTCTTAAGGCTGTTTATCTTATACATGCAAATTACTGTAGCATTGCATTTTCTGTTTACTATGCTAATATTGATTACACTGAGATTTAAATACATAAAACTTTTATAAATATCTTTTCATATGGATAATCCTACAATTTTATTAAAGAAACATGTTTTGTAATAAAGCACTAAATGTATTTTGTATAAAGTATTTCTTCTTTGCTTGCTTTAAACTTGTGCCTAAAGATCTTCCAATAACACATTTAGATTAGAAGTGATGATGGCATACAACACCAGAATGTTGCTGCCTTACCTTATGCTTTAGAATGTTATTAATTTGATATAATGTTGAGTTTGAGATAAAGTAGAAATGCAGTCTTAAACTTGCCTGAAAACAGCAGTTGTTACTGCCTAACGCTGCCTCCCTCTTAACAGAGCTGTATAAGAAAATTTTAGAAACCACTTTGACTCCTGCTGGAATAGATACAGCTAAGCTGTATCCCATCCTGATGTCATCTGGATTGCCCAGAGAGACTCTTGGACAAATATGGGCTTTAGCCAACCGTACCACCCCTGGGAAGCTCACGAAAGAAGAGCTGTACTCTGTCCTGGCTATGATAGCAGTAACACAGGTACGTCTAAGGCTTTGGGGATTAGTGCAAAAAGGTAATTCACTTAACTAATCTTCCACAGACTGATTGTATGTTAGCACAAAGGGATGGTGTGCCACAGCTGTAAAAAATAAAATAAAATACTACTTTGCTGAAGTCCAGAGGAGAAGCTTCCCCTGTAACTTCAGTAGGACTGTAATTTTAGCCCTTGCTTGCTACCTCTCTCCTGAGCCAGTGGAGTGTGAATTTTACTCTTCAATTCTTTGTCAGCATAGTATCATCTCTTACCATTTATTTCTAAATACCAGCCTTGTATGAAAACTGAGAGGAATGAAGAATGAAAGAGCAATGAAGATCTCGTGGGAGTGGACTATATAGCACATGCCAAGTTCAGCATAGCTTTGCTTGTCTGTGCATGCTAGACTGATTTACTAAAAGCTAAACAAAAATGCTGTCAAATGTCTCTGCTCACCCAGGTGGGTATCATCGACCTCGGAGTAACTCCAGCCGTCAGGGTGTTGAATAGGATTCATTTTGTTTATATAGGCTCTTGGTCACGTTTTTCTATTTCAGAAGATCTAACTGAAGCTGGAGCAGAACCCTGCTCTTTCATGGTTTCAATAACTTTAATGGTTTCAATAATACAAGCTAGAGCTAGGAGTGAGAATGCAATATGCCTTTTTGCTGAAGTGTTCTATACAGTTGTCTTTGCTTTTCTGCCTTTGCAGAGAGGAATACCTGCAGTGAGTCCTGATGTGTTAAACCAGTTTCCAGCTGCCCCTGTCCCCACTTTAACTGGATTTCCGATGCCGCTGCCTGCCACAGTAAGCCAGCAGCCTCTGATGCCCTCTGGACCACCACCTGTCTCCATGCCTCTTAGCATCGGACCAGCTGTGATAGGAATGAACATAACGGCACCAGCGGGTGGAGCTGCAGCACAGCCTTCGGGAGCTTTCATGCCATCCTACCCACCAAGTCAGGTTAGAGCTTGCTCTGTTTTGTGGCAAACACTGTCCTGGAAAGAGAATTAGCCTGAATGTTTCAAAGCTGTGTAATGACAACAGGCTTTAAGTAAGCAGAACAAAAAAAAGCTGGAATCCAGAATGTGGCATCTAAAAATGTGAAGTCATGCCACTGTGAATGTCCTTTTATTCTTTCAATTTCTTTCCGGTAGCATTATAAGAGGTACAACTTTCTCCATTACAAACTAATTGAATTGAAAGAGAATTTTAGTTAGGACTTCGTAATGCACAAAAAAATGGAATTTTAGGTTAAACTACATGATAGAATCTGCTAGATTACAGAATAGTTAGAAATAAGAGTTTTTGGGAGAAGATGCAAACTATAAAAACTAAAACCCTCTTTTTTTTTTTTTTTTTTTTTTTTTACAACATTTTAAATCATATTGAGATCAATTTTGCTGTTTTGCAAATATGGTTCATCTTTTTGGTGGTCTTGCTCTATGTATCTATTGATTTAAGTTACTGACTGATATAAATTATTAATAGTTATCCTATATTAAAAGATTACATGGCTACGATCAATAATACATTTAATGTGAAGGGAATAGAGTTCCTTACTCAGCTGTTCTTCATGCATACTATCTGTAATCCTATACGCCTTGTATGTGTTGACTGGGTGAGGTACAGGTGAAGTGGAAACACTGACCATACTAATTTTGCTTACTAATGTTGAAAGGGTTGTGGTTTTGTTGATTTTTTTGGAGTGTATCACGTTACTGATCTACTTTCGTGTTATATGACAATTTGGAGAGACAACAGTATATCAATTTACATGTTATTTGTAATGCAGGTAGTAAAACCAGAAGATGATGACTTCCAAGAGTTTCAAGATGCTTCAAAGTCTGGCTCACTAGATGAAACTTTCACTGATTTCCAAGGGGATGGAGCTGGCTCCTCCAAAGCAACCAGTTCACAGCATCGGAGCAGGTAGCAGATCTTTTGATTTCCACCCCTTCAGTATTTTAGAATTCTTTTAAGAGATGAAGTGCTTTCCTCTTTTGTGGGTAGCTTTCTAGCCTGTAATTTTCTTCTGTCACATGACTTCTACTCTGACAATTTCTTCTGAAGGTTGTTACAACTACAATTAGGCTTTCTGAATCAAAAATGACATTTGATGTGCCATAGGTGGTTGGCCATTCTTTACCATTCCAGTCACCATGCTGAGGTAAATTGCATATACAAGGTGTGGGGCTAGGTTTTCAAGTGTTTACACTACTGCACAGGCAATTGAAAGTTACTTCATACTGTGCATTCGGGCAAAAATCTTACATAAAGCTATTCAGAAAAAAAATACACAAGGACAGGGGGGTTCTGCATTTAGTTGTTGTGTGCTTCCATTAATAGCTTGACCCAGTGTTTGTTGGAGTTGACAGAAACCATTTGCTGACATCAAGGTCTTTTTTCAGGCCCTGAATATGGACCCTGGAATTCATGCAAAAAGCATGACATTGTACTCTTAAATGACAGAGAACTTTAGTGGACAGGGTTTTTGTTATTTCTCTGGCTAGCATGTACGTTGTTGATAGCTGAATATAAATCTGAATTGAAATCTTATGTAGACTTAAGCAATCTTGGCTCTTCATCTGGGAGACTGCCAAAATGTAATTCTGGCTCAGGCAGATTTTGTACAATAAAATATGCATACTTGCTTCCTTTGAGAGTTTAAAATTAATCTTCCAAAGTTCTATGATCACAAAATTACAAAGTGTTTACTTCTACTGCATGTGGCAAAGTTTAGTGTAGCTCCCACATGTCTAATTGTAGACATACAACTTTTCCATGTACTGAACTATCTCTTCTTAGCTGCAAATAGAACGAGTGTTTTCCAGGTAAGTAGTGATTACCGGTTGCTTCCTCAACAGTGACATCAGCTGGGGATACTAAAACAGATCGTTCAGTTACATTGTGCCTAATGACATTCCATGTAAGGAATTTAATTTTGCTGATGTCAATCACTAATGCCACGTGTAGTTGAAGGCGCTCTATTTTAAGTATATCTTAATTTGCGTTAGACGTCATTTTGCAATTAAAGCCATTCTGTTAGTGAAAGTTTTAGCAGAAACACTGTTTTTAAATTCCACAGTGGGAAGTAGGGAATCGTAAGGAAAAAAAAAAAAAAAAAAAAAAAAAAGGTGTTTCATTGCAGCAGTTCTCTTTATTCTGTTGTAAAAGCATTCGTTTTTGAACAAAATGTTACAATGAGCTATAATCTAATTGCTTATGGAGCTTTATTTTAAAAAAAAGCCATCTGTAGAGTACAGATGATTAACCATTACATTTGCCAAGATTGCATATGTAATAGCCTGTTTTGCAGTGATGTGAAATTTAATTAAATTACCATAAGCTATATTTTTTTTGACGCTGCTCTGTCTGCAAGCATCACAGACCATCATTAGCACGTGTGTGCAAGTGGTAGGTCTGTATGTTGCTTGTAGGCTGCTGATAAGGAGATTTAAATGGCTCTGGAAAGATTCTTGCTTCAGGCCAAAGAATGCCATAGAAATTCATTCACGTTTTCAATGTGTATAGGATTGAATGACATAAACTAGAGGTAAAATGCATCATTCATATGTAAAGGATGTTGTTCTGTAGAGCTGCCAAGGTCTGATAAGGAGGCTTGTGCGGAGGGCAAGCAAAGCTCTCACAGAGCATCTTCTAAATCTTTCAGCAATTGCTAACATGGTGTTAGGTTATTGTGGCAGTTTTACTATATAAAGTAAAATGTGTTTATGTGCAAAAAGATTTGCTTATGTAACTATGGAATAATCCTGATGTTGCTGAATAGATGGTTACCTAAACGTGCTGATTTGCACTGACAGAAATTCAAAGTTCTCTTTTACTTCACTTTGAATAGTGGTTCTGCTTTATTCTCTTAATTTTGCGATATAATATAATCAGAAGTTGATAAGCTGGGAAGCATGGAGCTGGAAAAACTTCATGCAGTTTTGACTCTACTATAGCTACTTCTACCAGAGAACAGTCCTTACACTGCCTTGGATGCAGTGCTAAATGAAACATCAGTGATTCTTGGGGTATGTCTATCCTCTTGTAGGCTAAGAGTTCCTGTGGTGGAAAGTTTTGGAGTTTCTTGCTCACGCTTTGTTACAAATCAAAATCAATAAAGGTGAAAATTGACTTCTGGCCTACAGAAATGCAGTTAGGTGAGATAAAGTGCAAATTCTTCCGTCAGTTACCCAACAGCAACTACCTGTTTACATGCTCTTACTCTTGATAGATATGAGGTAGTTTCCATACTGCTGTAGTCATAAGAGGCTCCTTTAAATAAAACCTGGAACCATATATTTCTTCTGGATAAATTAAGGAACTTTGCTTTTATCTCTTTTGTTTTTAGTGTTCCTTCTTTACTAATGCCACTCCCAGGTAATAAGACACTCTCATCAACTGATAAGTATGCTGTGTTTAAAGGAATTGCAGCTGAGAAGCCTGAAAGTACAGCTACTTTTGGAGGTAAAAGGAAAAATATGCAACTACTCTGAACGTATTGCAATGTTTCATATATCTAGTTTCTGGCATTTATTAAAATTTAATGTAAAAAGTCAGAACAATTATGCCAATGTAAAATTTACGATACAAGTTCATAACTTTATGCAAATTTCTTTTCTCACATTCACTAGACTGTGGGGACAAGTATAGTGCTTTCCGTGAATTAGAACAACCATCAGAGACCAAATACATAGGTAAGCAGTATGTATTTTTGGAGATGCTTTAACATATTTTCATGATTTTTTTTTTTTTTTTTTTTGTAGTTCTCTATGAACTGTAGAATTTCCATTGCTAGGATTCCAGAATAATGGTCCTTCTGCTCCTCTGAACAACTTGACAGGAAGTATCAGTACACTCTCCAAACAGTCTACAAACTGTTTCTAGAAGATTGGCATCTTTTTTGGATGCTTCTGAGGCTCATTTTAAAATAGCAACATAGCTGGAGTTTGTCTGTTTTAAGTAAGGAGTCACATATTCTTAGAAGGCAGTAGAGTAAGATGCTTCTGGACAAAATTGCAACGTTTTTCTGTAGTAAGGGCAGAATTTAAATCTTTCACAGTCTTTGCTCTAAGAATAAATATGGTCACTTGTTTTTAAATTTGTGTTTAATTTTTTTTTCTTGATTGGGAAAAGTAAAACCTCGATGGCATGTGAGATGCAATATCTGTGTAATTACAAAAGCAGTCTCTCCCTTTCACCAGCTTACATTTCTAATGGAAAAGTTTGCAATCCATCAGTAAGTGTAGTTTGCTGTGATGTTTCATTTTTGGATGAATGGATAGCAATTTCACAAACACTTATGCTGTTGTTGGGCCAAGCGAATTGGTTTGGAGGGAAGGGAGAATGGAATAATGTCAGCTATAGTCATGGTCTTCTATTACCCTTGTAAGGAGCAGTCTTTTAAATTTTGGTTAAACTAATTTAAAGGGTAACGGTGTATTTCTAAACTTGAACAAAATCTGTTGGATGCTTGTCATAAGTTATGCATAAATACTTTGAAATTACAAACGATGTCTGTAAATATATGCTGGTGAATGGGTTAAACAACTCAACATTTGTCATGTTATTTTTCATGTGCAAAAGAAACAAAAACGTGTAAATAGAAAGAAAGCTATAAAGTTACTACACCAAAATATTTAATGTAAATCCAACAAAAACATTGTTACCTAGTGTTTAAATAGGTTTAAATTATTGCAGCACAACCTTACATTCAGTATATAGTTTCTGGGTATTTTCACATTTTATGATTAATTATGCTCACTTTCATGTGAAAGTCCATCTCCAAGCTCCCTACTCAAACTGCAGGCACTCAAAACAGAAGTTAGATGTTTGAGTTATTGCATTTACTGAAGTTCTGACACTGTCAGAAGGAAAAAATGATAGATTAAAATGAGAGCTTTATAAGTGTTCTAAAACAACCTATTAGGATGACAGCCTGGCATTCTGTTTTGCTTGTGGCTTGTCTCTTCCACCCTTTGGGTTCCCCCTATGCACCATTGGGTAGGTTTATTTGGCTGGCTGTCTTCTTTTAAGCCAGTTTATACTTTCAGAAGTCGAGTTGGTCCCTCCTACGTTCCCCTTCCAGTTTATAAGCTGGGCTGCTTTTGTCTCAACATTCTGCTGACATCCCATGAAGACACTACATTTGTGCAGTATGTCAAAGGGAGGGAGGGAGAGCTGCTTCTGTAAGAAAGCAAATGCTATATTGGTAGAAGTCAAATTCGGGGTTATGTTTGTTGCTTGGCAAATGTGAGAAGGATGAAGTGGGGAAAAAGCTTTATGCAGGAGCTGAATGAGACAGCTGATCACCTTTTGAATCTATTGGTCATGGTGTGTTTTTATATTAACTCATTGTAAAGGGAATTTAATCTAACTTTGAGGCTGTATGAAAGACTTTTTTTTTTCTTTTTTCCCCTGGAATGACTGTTAGAATCGCTGACCCTGAAACTTGTGTGGTTTATACAAGTTGAGTTTGCAGTTCTACGTGCATCTCGAGGTCTTAATTTAAATAGTTTGCATAAAATCTTTCTGACATTGCATGAAATAATTTGCTTGCTTGCATGGTATGGGTATGATGTATTTGTTGTCACTGCAGTATCTTACTACTGTTTTGTTTTTCATTGTTCTTCCGTCAGGAGATAACCTTGCAGAATTCAAGTCTGCAGCAACCGATGATGGCTTCACAGATTTTAAAACTGCCGACAGTATCCCACCATTAGAGCCACCTACAAAAGACAAAACTTTCCCTACATCCTTCCCTTCTTTACCTATTCAGTCAAAACAGCAAACACAAGCTAAGCCCTCTTTGAATCTAGCAGACTTGGATCTTTTTTCCTCTACTGGAGAAAACAAGCAGCTCTCCTTCCCACCTGCATTTAACGCATCAAAATCGTCCTCCTCCTTTCCTCCACCACCACTTCCATCTACCACTGCGCAGCCAGCACCTAGCAAAAGTTCGAGCTTAGCTGATGAGTTCGGAGAGTTCAACCTTTTTGGGGAATTTTCTAATTGCACATCAGCCAGTGGACAAGATGACTTTGCAGATTTTATGGCTTTCAACAATAGCAGTGGATTTTCTGAACAAAAATCAGACGACAAATACAATGCACTTAAGCTAGAGGCCAGCCCTGTTCCTCAGCCCGGCTCATCTGCCAGCACGGTGAAGAGTGGGCAGAATTCAGCCACCTCTGCTACACCCACCAAATACGATATCTTCAAACAGCTTTCTCTGGAAGGCTCTGGAGCAGGCTTTGAGGAGGGGAAGGACAACACGCTTTCCTCAGTGAAGAGCGACGATGATTTTGCTGACTTTCACTCCAACAAGTTTTCTTCCACGTGCAGCAGCACAGATAAGTCCCTGGTGGACAAAGTCGCAGCTTTCAAGCAGGCCAAAGAAGACTCTGCGTCAGTGAAGTCTCTGGATCTCCCATCTATTGGCGGCAGCAGTGTTGGCAAGGAGGATTCTGAAGATGCGTTGTCTGTTCAGTTTGACATGAAACTGGCTGATGTGGGAGGAGATCTTAAGCATGTCATGTCTGATAGCTCTTTGGATTTGCCAACAGTTAGTGGCCAGCATCCACCAGCAGCAGGTGAGGAATTGGTTAGATTGCTCTGGTAACGTAGGTGGTGGAGGTTTCAGTGTTCTGTGTGCTGAATTACAGAATAATGCACTGGTCTTTCAGTAGTGAAAGGCTTCTAAATCCGTGCACCTGCTAACCGACAGCCCCTTAAAAGGGCAGTATTTATTTTTTTTGTCTTAGGTGACTAGAGATTGAGCAGTTTGAACTCGATTCCAGTTTATTTTTGAGACCTGACAACATCGTATTACTGGTACCTGTTAGCAACCGTCACTTAAGGGATTTGCGTGGAAAATTTTCTAATGCAAACGATGTCATTCCATTTATATTAACAAGATAAATGGCAGAGAGTCACACTTTAATTTATTGGTTTCAACAAAGCATTTGACTCGGGGACTTAACCCACTCTGTGCTGCTAAAAGGGTAGGCAGAACACTCATTTGTGCTGTTAATGAAAAGCTGTCTAATCAATAACACTAGTATATTCCCGTTACGGGGGGGCTTAATTAGCGTAGCCAGTATTTTGCAGGACTACAGGTATTGTGTATACTTCTTAGAGTTAATACCCTCATTGGAATAATTGTGCAAAGGGTCTGTAAATGCTAGTACCATGATTGATAGCTTTTGGACCTAAATTTAAAACCACGGGACTTTTTATTTTATCCTTATCAGGCTTTCACCTTCTTTAATTTCCCTTTATGAAAGTACTCCTGAGAGAATGAATTAACCATCTCCAATCTGATTGCATATCATAAAAACAAATTTCCCAAGTGTCCTGCTTTTTCTTTTCATATGTACATAGGAAGATAAGATGTAGTTAAATGTTCTGTGGCCTTCAATAATACGGGAACCATTACTGTGTTCTAGGGACAAGTATTATGCAGTCAAAGGCTTTTCTGAACAGGGGAAGCATACAAACTGCAAACGTAAAAGCTGTTACTGCAAGAATTGGTAATTTCCAGATGAAATAATTCTTCCATTTTTGCAGATATGAGTAGAGAAAATATACAGTACTGTAATTTTGCATTATATGCTATTTTTAAGTAGGGGAGGAAAAAATTGAGTTGGCAACTTTGACATGGAAGATACTCTATAACAGGGTACAAAATATCAGGAATAATTTTATTAGCAAAGACATTTAATTTTCATATTACTGCTTGGTGAAATTCCAAGTCGAGTGAGCTGTCAAAAACGTAGCACCTACAGTGTATTCTTGAATGTTTACTTTGGTTTTGAAAGCACTTTTTTCGTAATATTTTTCTAGCCTCTTTTGGTGGTAGCTTGACTTATGTAGCTCTTCTACGGTACGTGAGCTTTTGCCACAGAAATCAGTGATTAATAATTGCCATTTGTGGCAGGAAAGATTTCTTTGGGTCGTTTAAAGGGGTTAGCCGATCATGTGCTTGTTGCTAAACTTTTGAACTTTGAAGTATTAATTAGAAGCTATTTTTATTAAACTCAAACAAGTCTGTATTCTCTTATGGTGCCAAGCTAGATGTTTTTCCACAAGGAGGGTTTTACTCCACTGAATTCTGTTCCAATCTCCTAGCGGAGCGTGCTCTGGACTATCTGTTACGAATACTTCTGTGCTCATGTGTTCCTCTCTGTATGTTTGATGCATTTCAAGCTATGAACTGCTGATGTTCAAGTCCTTTTTTATTTTTTTAAGTTTACCTAAGTTAAAAAGCAGATTTTTTTTTTCCTCCATTTTCTTCGATCTGTAAATCTAATGTCAAAAAGGGACAGTATCCCTTTGTAGTCCTCAGTGCTGAGAAATGGCAGACCAGGCACTGGGAACCGTTGGGTTTGCAAGCAATATTTAACACCCCGAGTGAACCAGAGCAGCGGGGTGGGGGCTGTTGATAAATAGTAGACTTTTCTGCTGTAGCGATATAGAGGTTTTTATCCTTTGGCTATTGAGATTTCACGTTGTGTAGCTTTCAGACGTGGGCAGGTAGGTTGTTTGTGCTGGGAATTAGCGAGAAGACACCTAGCTGCCTCCCATGCAGCTGACCTTGGCCTGGAGGGAAGCAAGTTTTTCAGTTTTGCTCTCCGAAGGGGATACTGTCTCTTTAAACTTTGCTATAATTCTTTGTGTGGAAGGTAGATTATACTAATGTTGCCTGATTTCTCTTGCATATACTTCGTATAACCCTTTGAGCACTGCCTGCATGCTGTTAGTTCAACCGGGCTGCTTCTTTTAAACCAAATTTATGTTTCACTCCAAGACTAAAGCATTTTTAATTAGCATCTAGTCATGTTATATGAACCTAATTTGTTCTGCCAAACGTTGCAGTGGGAGCGTACCTCGCCGGGGGTATTCTCAAAGGGTTATCCAGTTTGCTGCACTTACAAATCTGTAAAGTACCTTTTTCTTTGGCATTACTGGAGATCTCTGTATATTTTAATCAACTTCAGGTTTTTTGCTGCTTTTCTAATGTCTTATTTCAACTAAACATTTCCTGTGTGAATGTGCCTTCTCAGATCTGCTTTGATATCTCTCTTCTGCAAGTATTGACCTGCATGCTTTATTCTGATAACACCCTTACGAGCTCCTGTGTATCACTATCTTTTGTGATCTGTAAGTCCTGCTGTGTTAATAAATATTATCTTGGCATATTTTGAAAATGTGGGGGTGTGTGATTTGTTGCTGGATTGCAATCATACCTCTTTTTCCTGCAAAATACAAAGTTTAAAGTTATAGTATCCCCTTAGGCTGGTAGGGCAGCGTGCGGGCGAGCTTCTCCTCTGCAAACCTCTTGAGCTGGGTGCTTGGACCTCCCTCTGTGCCTTTCTGAAACCTTCAATGTCAGCTAGACAAAAACTTTTTTAAGAGAGGATCTTGAGAGGGATCAAATAGACCAGACATATGGTGGCAGGGCTGTTTCTGTGCATTGGTTTTGAGGGCACGGTGGTAGTTGGAACTGAAGACAAATCCTGGTACCTCTGTCCCCAGGTCTCCCCATCTGTATTTCCCTGCTGCTAGCCCAGGTTGTAAGAAGACTTAGTGAAGAAGGCCATTTGGAAAATGTGTAGCTCTTTAGGCCTTTATGAGTAGGAGACCATTAAACAGTATTTTGATGTTTATTTAGCTAATCCAGAGTGAGTTAACTGGTGCCCTAAAGTATAAAGGGCCCTGCTTCGTTCTTCTCTGTTTTGAAAGTCCAGGCGTACTAAACATGAAAATTTTCAAACACAAATGACAGCTGCAAATCTGTGCCACAGCATGGTGTCACTTCAAATTCTTCCAAATCCTGGGCCACCAACAGTTTTGGATTATTGTCAAATTAGCAAACAAGGTTAAAAGCCAAAAATACTTGAGATGTGGGGTAAAGTTCGAGTGTTATGCCAGTGCAAGCCGGATTTTTGCAGTTCCTTGCCCCAAAGCCAAAAACAGGCTAAAAGCCAGTTTTTTCTTCTTTACACCTCTCTCATTCTACAGAACCCGTACATTATGTCTAGCCCTAAAGCTTTTTAAACAGAAGGCTTGAACATAAACCTGAGAGACTTAATTCTGCAGGGCTTGTGCTATTAGTATTTGTTCAGCTAATCATACCTGGAGGAGGAAAGTCATGTTCACGACTGCTTTAATACATTTTTGTTTGGGCTTGACAGTCAAATTCACATGCTTGCAAATAGAAGAGATGTAAAAGACTTGTTTATCCTGCAAAGGTTCCCACCAAGGGAAGGTATCTGTGGTCTTCTGAAGCCGAGCAAAGGGCACAGAGGCACCAGCAACTCCTTGCAGCTCTGTCCTGGCTCCTGAAGGGTTGAACTGAGCTGGCTCCTGCTTCCCATGCACGTTCAGAGGGTCTTTATTCTACTGTGAAACAACGTTCATCATGATAACAGGAAAATAATTAGCAAGGGCTTTCATTCCACAAGGTTTGAAGGGTTTCCTCTCCTTTTCCCTTCATTTTAACGTAGCTTATGTTCAGCACTCTCGATGGTTCCACCTCAGCAGTGCTGGGTGCTGCCTTTCAAGGGAATTGCACTGGGGCAATTGAAGCTGTTGTGGACTTCAGCAGCTGAGAAATGGGCTTTGCCTTTCTCTGATTAGTGGCAGGCAGGACAGCAGCAGTACGAGCTCTCTTCTCGTCCAATTCTCATCCTGGCCCTTCTCAGGGGTCTCTTCCCTGGAAGGGGTTCGGAGCTGGTGCCTGCCACCCGTCAGTCTCGGGGCTTCTTGCTGGTAACGGTGCTGGTGTAGGAACTGGGATGGGTTTTGGGGCACTGATGCTAGGACCAGAAGCAGCATCCTGCATCACCCGACCACCCCAAACATGGTGCGAGTTGCATTTGTTCATTAGAGTTGAATATAAACTGAAATATTGAAAAGTGAAACCCTCCTGTGTTGGCTATAATCACTAAGTATATGATACAATCTTGAGAATTGCATTTTTTCGTTGTTAGACTAACTAACTCTGTCAAAGGTTTCTTTACATGATTGAACTGTTGACATGGAAGACTCCAGCTTGTAAATTGCCTCCAGGCATAACTTGATCCTTGATAGCTGCAATACATTGTTATAGTTGGCTCAAATGAAGGATGGCAAAGTCTTTTGTAGATTAGATAATGTATAAAATGGTGTTTTACCTGTATCTCACCCTGTCAGTATTCTCCCAAACTCTGGTTGGCAGCTCCTCGTGCACCGCTCAGCACCAGCAGCGATACCAGCTCCAGGTGATCCTCAGGCAGGCTGAACGTGGAGCAGGGAGCACGGCTTTGGTAGTTCAGACTAGGTGGGAAGGAAAGGGTAAATATTTCAAACCCTCTGCACTGGATGAAATACGAACTGGGTTTTGCTTCTAAAGCTTTCAGAAACTTCCAGCGCTCCAGCACGACTCTGTGAAGATCACTCTTTCCATTCTTGGTTTGCTAGAAAATATTTTTTAAGGAAAAAAAAAATGTGGTTATGTGATATTTGAATGGATCCGACTTGGATTTTTATGGACGCGCACACCCCCTTCCCTCCCTGACCCCTCTTTAAGCGGTTTGGGATTCCATGCCCATTGTATTTCACGGGGTGTGTGTTTGTAGTCACGCCAGGGCTGGCTGTGCCAATTCCATGCGGCTCTAACTGCACTGGCAGTAAGAGCACTTAGATTTTTATAACAAAACTCAAATCTCATGTTTCTGAAAGCTACCAAGGTTACTTAGGAATGCTGTTTTATTATGATATAGTTCACTGAAATCCATTGATGCATCCCTTTCATATTTGCCCTGCTTCCACAGGGCAGTCTGCTGCATGTTCTCCAAAAGGTGGTAAGAAATCAATTTTAACCTTGCCACAAAGGTTGCATATCCTCAAAGGAAAGCATTTTCTTAGAGATTTGTATGGATTTATTCTTTGCTCTTTTTTGGATAAGATTTAATGCTTGCCATCAGTTCAGATGCTGTTTGTACAGAAAGTTTCCTGCCGGAGGAAATGGCAGGAGCTCAATAGCAGGTGTCTTTGCTAAATGCGATACTTAGACTTAATTCTTTTTTTCCCACATAATCACGTCTCGCTTTGAAAAAAATATTCTGATGCGCATGCATCTTCTTATATTTTGAATTGCCATAACAGCAAAATGAAGGTTTTATTGCATCCGAGGTTATAAATGCAGCGTTTTAACTGGAGCGGTTTTATTCATTAAACGTATCTGCGGTCTTTAAGAAAAAGGCTGTTGCAGGAGCAGTGCTTAACAGCGCTTAATAAAACAATCTTGTGCCAGTAATAAAGATACCCACATCATAAAGAGTTCTCTAGGGTCAACCAAGAAGTGCTTTTCACATGTAAACTGCTGCCTCGCTTATTAGTCTGGTGGCGAGTTGCTCTGCTGCCTGTCGAGGGAAGAGAAACGCTCCCCTTGTCGTTATACTGCAAATGTGCTGAGAGCTTAGGTAAGCCTTTTGTCCTGCTGTAGCTATGGCAAAGGTTAGGATTGTGCTTCTATACAAAACTTCTGACTCATGACAAATACAGTTCATGGCCTAGCTAAATATAGCGTGGGTTTTTTTGCAATAGAATAAGACTTTTTTTATAAAACCTACTTTACCTTGAACTACAGACAGTCACGCATAACTTTGTATTTTTTGTACTTATTAAATTGTTTGGGGACTGCTTTAGCTGTAGACGTTTTGTATCTGAACAGCATCTTTCCTGTAGTAGAATACTTTCATAAAAGTTTATTCTCCAGAGTAATACTTCTGCAATCAGTGAAACAATCCAAATAAAATGCCTAGACTAGAACTGTGACATTTTATCTCAGCCCTTAAACCTATAGAGGCGGGCTTCACGCCTGCATGAATTCACATAGAGAATGGTAAATATTAGCTTGTGAATAACAAAATCCTTTTCTGCCTTCCCTGCCAGGATTACAGGGGAAGCATTGGGAGCTCAGGGCTCCCATCCGATGCTGTTACTGATTCTGCGTGTCCCCGAGCCAGGATCGGTCAGCAGGAATGCAGTGACCTGCTCCTTTAGGATGTGCTTTCAGCTCCAGCTCTTACCGGTTATCAAAGAAAACATTCACCCGAGATTTTGCAGATCTTCATAGCAGGATCATCACTCTTTCTTGCCACACCTTGGTGAACGCTGAGACAATAGCAATGCTTAAATCTGTGCTGGGTTTTGAAGTCAACGCAAATTGAAAGGGAAAGGTTGCTTAGTACGCTGTGGTATTTTCAAGATCTCAGGATTAATTACAGTTGGCTAACATTTTGGAGGTTATTCTGGCACTCTTTAATGCTAGTGAAACTCTCATTTAGCTTCTCTAAACAAAACCTTATATTTGAGAGCACAAGGTGTGGTTTCTTGTGATAAATTACCGATCCCTTGCAAGTCAGCTCCTTTTTACCTCAGAGCCTTGTTTCTGTTCAGTTTTGCCCTGAGCAGGTGATTTCATCTCGTCTGTTTACCCTTCTGCAAACTGCTTGCTCTACAAATTTAATATTCGAATGGCACTTTGAAATGTTGCTCTGTATATTCAAGGTGCTAATGCTTATTACTGACATGCTGTCAGCTGCACAGGCAGCAGCTGCGTGAAGGCTGTCCCTCAGGACACTCCGATAGGTGACACATTGCACGGAGACGTTTCGCTTTGTTGTAGTAGCCGTCAAGCTCTATCATTATATCGTATACTCGTTGGACTTTTTAATTAGCCGTGGATGTGGGTCGTGCCTGGAAAGCAGCCTGAAGCACGGCGTGCTCTCCCCTCCCAGTAAAATGAATAAACGTCGGTGGAATATTTTGTTAAAACGGCTTAATCCTCAGGTGGTACAGCCACCCTGAGTGAAGAGGGCGGCTGGGATGTCGCCGTGGGTCTGCCCTGGCTGTGCTGAGGCCAAGCTGTGCCTCCTGCCTGCCAGCCAGGTGAGGCCCTAACGCTCACAGGAGCCTCAGCACGGATGATGCTCAGGGAATGTGTTTGCTTCGCCTTGGGACCGTCTGACCGTAGGCCCTGAGCAGCGGCTGAGTGTCTAATCCAAGCTGACAGTCGCTAATGCTGGGAAACAAATGCCAAAGGTAGCCCAGCAGGGCTTTTTAAAACTGCTCAAATGAAAACCATCTAGCCCCTGGCTCTGGGCGCCTTCGCTGCGGATCAATCTCAGTCGAAATGTGAAAGATAAGTTGTGTGAGCAGCAGGCAGAGCCTGGCAGGAGCTGGGCACTGCGTAGTCCCCTCAGCTGGCTTTAATGTAAGCAGCCAGACCGTATCTCACACCCGCTCACGGCAGTGAGAAGAACCTAGTGGCCCATATAATTGCTGGGTGAGTACGAATGTTTGGACCTTTCTGCAAAATAATTGGATTTTCTCTATCCTTAAATGAACAAACAGTGTGTAAATGCTAAACCGGGATCTTTGCGATATCTGTTGTTTCTGAAACTTGTAGGTTTGAAGAGTCGGTCATGCGGCACCGCAGTAATTGTGATAAGCTTTAACGTGACTTCTTAAAAATTCTTGCAGCATGTCTTTATACATTATTTGCATCAAAGCATGAATATAAAATGGATTAATACTTTATTGAAGGGGATGGGGAAGCTAACCAAGCTGTCTATGTGGTTGGTTTTGGTAAGGTGAAATAGCAACTCCGACATCTCATTGAGTTAATGCTTACATCTTGCTTATAGATTCAGTAGCCAGCATCAGAAAACTGAAGTGGTGACTGGTGCAGTACGTACTGTCTAAAAACGTCTTTTTTTTTAGTGTTTCTTTGCTATCTGGAATGGGATGGTGACTTTCAGCTTAAAATATAAGACACTATTCAAAGGTTGAGGCTTGTATTTAGTAAGTAGAGAATTTTTGTATTAAACGCTTAGGTATTTTTTGGATTATTTTTGTGCAAACTAGCTTAAGCCTCATTGAAACAACAATGCACTGTGTTTGTTTCTGCAGTTCTCTGAGACTCTTAGCAAGTAGCTATTATTTTTAGACAGTGTGAAGAGATTAACGTTTGAACTTCAGCTTCTAATTGTAGGGGTTTCTTTTTCTCAGATATAGATGACTTAAAATGTGCCCCCTTTGGAAGCTATAACAGTGGGTCTGCAGTCAGCAGCCTGGCAAGCTACGACTGGTCCGACAAAGAAGACATTCACCAGAGCAAGAAGTTCTCCTCCTTTGTCCAGGCTTCGGGAAGCGGATCCTCTGCAGCTACCTCTGTTCTTCAGAAGAAGGAGACTTTGTTTGGCAGTTCAGAAAACATTACCATGACAACCGTTTCCAAAGTGACAACCTTTTCTAGCGAGGATGCATTGCAGGATGTTTCGTTTGCAGCCTTTGCAAACTTTAAGGACTCCGGACCAATATCCAGCGGTCCAAGTGATGATGACATTGGAGACTTTGGTGATTTTGCAAGACCTTCATCAGAGGCGCAGGATGCAGCAGCCGACACAAGTCAAGAGGCAGACTTCCTTGCTAGTGGCATCTCTTCTGAAATGCGCAGGGAGTCCACGGATGACTTTGGAGAATTCCAAAGTGAAAAGCCAAAAATTAGCAAATTTGACTTCTTGGTGGCAACTTCCCAAGGCAAGATGAAATCTAGTGAAGAAATGATCAAGAGTGAGCTGGCTACCTTTGACCTGTCTGTTCAAGGTAAGCCTGCTCAGAGCAGAGCAATCTCATAAAGCATGTACTTATTAAAGGCTATTTTTTCTAATCAAATTATAAATTAGCCAGTGGGGTTTGTTCTAAAGACTACTGGAAACAAGCTCCTTATTGATTTCTATGACGTTTGGAGTAGAGTTCTTCGTAGAAATAAAAAGTTGTTGTGCCAAAATTTTGTAAGCATTGAACTGGGGAAGCTTGCACCAGTCAGTGAGTAAATAGCAGGTTTTGTTCTTATGGAGGCATAGTGCATCCCTTGATACCACTACGTTCATTTTAAGTACTCCCTGCCTTTGAGTGGAAGAAAAACCTTGTTTATATCCGAACTTTTTAGGGTCTCATAAAAGGAGTTTAAGCCTAGGTGACAGAGAAATAAGCCGCTCTTCACCTCTACCGGTTTTGGAGCAGCCGTTCAGAGATCGTTCAAACACCCTCAGTGAGAAGCCGGCCTTGCCTGTCATCAGAGACAAATACAAAGACCTGACCGGGGAAGTTGAGGTGAGGAATTGTCTGGAAAATCAGCAATGACTTTCATTGGCGTTGTGATATTAAAGGAGTTCTGTATCCCAGCTCTTTGGGACTTCAGCTGTTTCCATTTAGGGTGTATTTCTAAGACGGAACCTGGGTAAGGTTAGGTGTTTTGATTTTGCTGTTCATTAAGAAAGGGTTCTTTTCTTTGTCTTCTTCTTATGAACAGGAAACAGTTCATAAAGGAGGTTTCTTCTTTAAAGCCTTGTGGCATGGAAAAAAATGCTGGTGTCTGAATCATTTGACCTTGCAGTCCAAGCTTGTAACTGGAAATTGGTTACGACTAAAATCTAATCCTAGTTTTGGCACTGAGACCGTTGGCTTTGAGAAATGGCTTAACTTTTTGGCTGTGTAATCGTTATTTCTCTCGCTCGTATTAAGAATAGGATGGTAAAAGGACTTGGATTAAGTTCTGCTAATCCCCATTTCTGTAACGGCAAACCTGTAACAAATTTGTTGGGAGTGGGTATGTGTGTTCTTCCTTTTGAAACTAGTTCTAACTCCCAGAAATCAAATTTTAGAGGTCAGATGCAAAGGGACTATTTTAAAAATTAGGAAAAGGTATTTTAGATTTTTTCATAGCTAACCTGCAAATGAACTCTTTAAATACCTGTCTTCTGTATGTCTGTTGTGGTAGGAGAGAGGGAAATGCATGTAGAAAGAGGATTCAGACTGTCCTTTTCTTTCAAATAGGAAAGTGAGAGATATGCGTATGAATGGCAAAGATGCTTGGAGAGTGCCCTGCAAGTAAGTGTATAGCCTCTGAAATCTTTTCCTCCTTAGTGTAGGTACAACTTTATTCAATGTTTAAGACTGTATAGGCACGGAAAGGGTGTGAATCAGCCCGAGCAGAGCCCAATAAAATATGTTTTTTGGGGCATTGGTATCAGCACCTTGCTCTTCAGCACCGTATTTTAGAAATGGGCATATTTAATGTGGCTTGAGGAGAGGTCATTGATTTTCTGGTAATGTGTGTCAGGTATTTCACAGCCAGAGTAATTTTCCTTAAAATTTCTTTTTGCTGTCCAATACTAAAATGCAAAAAAAAATCTGAATGCTATTATTAAACTAAATAGCAATGCATGCATACACTCAAAACTACTGTTTTAGTAATGAAAACATTGGTGGGAATGCACTAAGGTTTTAAATGTTCATACTTTTACCCTGATCTACGTAGACTTACAGCATGAATGTACAAAATCATGAGACTGAATATAGCAGTCATTTAATTTGCCTCCTTTTTTGTGTAACAGTTTCTGTTGGTGACAATTTTGTTTGTAGTAATTATTTTAAGGTAAATAACACCACCTTTTTATGAATCTTACTTCCACCAGGTCATAAAGAAAGCAAATGATACCTTAAATGGAATAAGCAGTTCATCTGTTTGCACTGAAGTTATCCAGTCTGCTCAAGGCATGGAATATTTACTAGGTATGTTTTAATTTAGTGCCTCTCTTGCATTAAATGTTCTCCTATACTAATGTATAACCATTTTTCCCAAAATTGTACTTTTTTTTTTAGCTTAATCTATGCCTGTATTGAAAAGATGAGCAACAACTCTGCTGCTCAATAATGTAACTACTACTTAGAAAAAACAGTCCATGACCGCCTTTAATGTGCTGTACCTATTTTGTGCTATTTTTGAGCCACAATTTCAGGAACCTTGTTCCTGCAGTGAATTCATCTGTGTTTCTTTGCTCTGTTTTATTCAACAGGGGTTGTTGAAGTCTATAGAGTAACAAAGAGAGTTGAACTGGGTATCAAAGCAACAGCTGTCTGTAGCGAGAAACTCCAACAGCTGCTGAAGGATATTGACAAAGTATGGAACAACCTAATAAGCTTCATGTCACTTGCTGCTTTAACGGTAAGGCCAAAAATAAGTTATCTCTTTACTAGCAGAAACCTCATAATTATATGTAAAATGACTTCATGGGGTGTCCTAACTTTCTTTTTTTTTTTTTTTCCTCTTGCAAAATTGAAATACATTTGTTTGTAAAATCTAGTTTAAAGCTCTGTGTAAGAAAACTTACTTATGTGCAAATACTGTGTTAGGTTAGTAACTTAAAGATGTGATACCCTGTGTGTCTGTGGACCTCTCTAACAAGGGAAAATTAGTGAAATTTTATAAGCCATTATGTGAAGCCAGAATCGTGTGGATTTACCTTGTCAGTGAAATATCCCTGCAGTCAGTTCTAATGCTAACAGTACAGGAGCATGCCATGTAGCAACACAGGAATAACTGAACTGTTTTCTTTTCTCTCTGGATTTTGGAAATGCCTAAGTTTCTTTTGGTTCCCACTGCAGACTAAATAGTTCTTCCTCCTCGCAATAGAACTGCCAAAAAAGACTCAGTTGCTCTGAGACAGTCTGGTAGGAGCTCGAGAGCTTTCTGCATAGACACACGGAGAGATGGTGGGGGGCTGTCTAAGCAGTGGTCTTTAGGTGAGGGAGCACCAGATGAGAAGGGTGCTCAAAGGAACAGTGAAAAAGAGGGACATGTAGGGGCCTGGTACAGAATAGATGCAACTGGAAAGCAAGAAAATAAACTTGCCATTAAATATCTTTCACTTAGTTCCTGCAGCATTCACACAGAAATATGTGCAAAATTACTTCCTTTAACCATGGTAGAACTCATATCCTTAGGGAATCATCCTTATGAAGGTGCTTGATACAGTCTTGTGTAATGGATCTCTTTAATTCAGTGTATTGCTGAGGAGTCTTCAATCCCTAGTATCAGTGCTTCACATCGAGCACCCATAACTAGATCATTGCTCTGTTATCTTCTCCCTGAACGCTTTAATTTGTGGCTTCCTTCCTGCAATGCAGCCGTGGCCACTAAAGATCTTTGCTCCTCAGCAAGCAGCTGGGTATAAACGAGCCCCCAGGTACTTGGTTTCTGCCTCAAACAGCCACCTTGAGCTAACCGTCAGCCCTGCAAAGCAGGCATTGTGTCAGTCCCTTTTCACACACCTCTTGCACACTTCAAACCTCTCGTTACACGCAGCGATGCCAAGCAGGTGCTTTTGGTAACACCCAGTGTTACACAAGGCCTGTCAGAATATGAAATTCACGCTGCCAAGCTATTTTACTGCCTGGCAGGTGAGGTTGATAGACGAGGATTCATCCGTTTGAAATCTGGCATTGTTGATGGTGACCATCTAAAAAGCTACCAGGAGTCTGTCTTGATTTAAAACAAGTAGATTAAAATTTAGTTCCTAAAGTACTTTTCCCTGGCAGATTACAGGGATTACCTTTTAAGGTCTGTGCTACATTCTCCTTAGCAGTCCAGCTAAATGTTAAGCATGCTTGGAGCTGCAAACAGCTTCTGAAGCATGTGCGGTGCCTCGGAAATTACTGAAGAGACTCCTGACTCTGATACTTCTCAAAATCATCCTTTTTTGTTTCTCTTCTCCACGTGGAATACCGAACCATGTGGAACCGTGCCTTCCCCCGGTGTCACAGATCCCACACGGTGCAGAGGTGCCAATTAAGTGCAGAGAAGTAGCCCAGCTCAGAGGCACGCTCTTGGAAAGGTTAATTTTATCTTTTAAAGGATTTTGTTGCAAAGTAATTTTATGCACAGCCTTGTGGTTTTTCATTGCAAATTACAGGACGACCTTCTCATTTGCTTCACTCGTGCGTTTGGTAAACAAATATTAGAGTGTGTTTATTAATTTGATTGATCTACTTAGAGATTAAAGGGCTTTTTTCAGGATTCCAATTATTCTCCAGCCATTCAGCAGGGGAGTGTGATCAGCATACCTAGCCTATGGATTAAGAAAGAGTACATGTGTTTTATGATCACACATTTTGTTTGTTTCTTGCATTTCTAGTCATTATTTTTAATTGTGCTACTGCCTTCAAGCAATAAATACTTCAACAGCTTTATAGCTTGCATATGTAAAGCTTTCTGTAACCGTTTATCTTGTAGCTGAAATTTAAGATTGTGTACCAGAAAAGTTGATTATTTGCAGGCTTATTCTCCCAGTCTTTGCCTCTATTGGACCTGAGCTTGTCTGGCATGAGATAGCTGGTGACCTTAATTCTTACGTGGTTTGGTTAATCTTAATATCCCGTTTGGTACTGCTGTGCCATCCTGTAGATTCAGGAAAAAAAACCTTCAGAAAGAATAACAACTGCCCTTTTTGATCAGGCAGTAACACGGAATTCAGGACAATAAACACAGATACGGACACCACTTCAAACACTAGTGGAAGCTGTGCTGGCCAGCGCCTCGTTTCCTCGCAGCTGCACAAATAGCTGTTGCATACCGCTGTTTATCTGCATCCAGTTCTTAATATGCTGCAGTTGAAACGTAGCAGCAGCTGCCCGGGCTCTTCCCTCAGAAATTTCTTCCCTTTTTGATGTGGGAACATGGAACTTAAGAATTATTTCCTTTGTAGTCTAACCCCTTTTCAAGAGCTGGAGTGTTATAAATTAATGCTGATGGAGACTGCGTTGCAGGACTGCAAATACGTACTAATGGCTTTGATTAAATCATGCATCGGTCTGAGAAAATGTAACGTCACCTCTGACTTGTTGCCTGTGTGATGCCATAAGTCTCTGCTACAACCAGAAAAATAATTTTTATCATATCTGGATTTTTTTTCAGTCATTGAAAATGCCTAAATTTTACTGTTTCATTTCTTTAGCCAGATGAAAACTCACTGGATTTCTCTTCTTGTATGCTGCGTCCAGGGATTAAAAATGCCCAAGATCTTGCCTGTGGAGTGTGCCTCCTAAATGTGGATTCAAGAAGTAAAGTAAGTATCGTGGCCTCTTTCATTAAACTCATTTTTATTTACAGTTTTGACTTCCATTTAGGCTTGGGGTACATTTACAAATTTTCATGGCTGTAATTTGTAACTGGAAGCAAAGGCAGAATCTGATCAATAGATGGGACTCAGACCAGTCAGTGGCCTAAACTCAGTGGGCTTTGGGTGTGACATGGATGTGGAGAAAAGGGTTGAAAAGTTAAATTCTTCATTACAGGAAAGAACTGGAATACTGAGAAAAAAAAATACATATACAGATACAGATATAAATCTTTTAATGACTTTCTTTTATGCAATGCATCTCTGTGGATTGCCAGGAGGGGACTATTGCAATTAGTAGAGCTGGGAGGGAATCCCAGGATGTGTACAAAGTAATTATGCCAACCAATTAATGTATATCGGCAGTTTTGCTGACCTTTTGGTTTCAACGTTATTTCAGAAAGAAGAGAAACCTGTGGAAGAGCTTCCTAGAAAAGTATGAACCTGTAAAAAATTCTTTATAGAATCATTCCTAGTTGAGTGTGAAAGGCTGAACTGCAAACTGGCCTTCAGCTGTCATTCTCAATTGTACCAATCATGAATCCTTTTCTTCTAGTCATTTTTTGTGACTGTAATACCTGATCCGATCAACTAACATGCTCTAGAGCCTCCCTTTTGTCTTGTCTGCATGCTTGTTTCTTGTGAATAGCTTTCTGGTTTTGTGCTACTTCTGTTGTGTGGTAGAAAACTCACCGCAGCGAGGTTCTGAATTTGTAGCTGCCTGTGTGTCTGTTGCAGAAGGGTGGGGAACTTTAGGGTTTTTGCTACAAGTATTGCCTTTTGGCTATATGGAGTAGGCAATGGCATTTTTAGAAGTCTGTGCAGGAAATCCAAAGTGTGGGAAACAGGTTTAGAATATTTTTTAAATAGGTAGCTGTGAAGCACTGGGAATGCTGCTGAAGTAGAAACAGCTGTTAACTGTTCTCTTTCTGAACTGGAAGAAAAAAAAAATCAACATTATCCCCAAGAGTCTAGATTTATTTAAAAATAATAATAAAAAAAAATCGTTTTCCCATCACATCTAAGCGGTATCTCCTAGCAACATACATTGAGATGCTTTAAGCTTGTTCATGGCTTCATGCGCTCCTATTGTAAATCAGATTCAATTACCAGAAAAAAAGGGGACCAACCTGAGCCAGCAGTATGGTAGGATAATGCTAATATCAAGAATTGTACCTGCCTAAGTTATGGCAGAATTTGACCCTGTAAAATAAATGCGATAGCCAGCAGAACAAGGTTTTGTTTCCTAGAGGACACATGAAACAAGATGAGTTAGTTACCAGGTGTCAGATGAGAGAATACTCCTCGAGTGGCTCCCTCTCACACACCGTGTAGCAGACTAAGCACCATCAGGTGTGGTGGCTGAAGGTTTTGTCCACCTGCAAACATTTCTGCAGACTAAACTGAAATATTTGTCTGCCTGCTCTGCTTCTACAAGTGGAGATGGCTCGTTCAGAGTGAGAGAGCCCAGGTTCTGCCATGCTGTGCCATCTGGGGGTGAACGCCTCTGCGATAGCCATTTTCCACTCTGTTTTATATCCTGCAGAAGATAAGACTGTCATACTTGTTTCAATTCTTGTTATTCTAGGCCTTTAATTCAGAAACGGATAATTTTAAGCTGGCATATGGAGGACACCAATACCACGCCAGCTGTGCAAACTTCTGGATCAACTGCGTGGAGCCAAAGCCTCCGGGTCTCATTTTGCCCGACCTGCTCTGAAAGCGGTCACACTGAAGGTGGAGTATCGGGTCTGAAAATGCACCTCGCTTGGGGTCAATGGTGCGATAGAGTAAGTGGAAAGGCTTCTTGGAGCTGTGGCTAGGGTTTGAAATGCTTTGTTTTGATTTCTGTACAACAGTGGATTAAAGCCACTCTCGCATATGGAAGTTCCCCGTGAAGAATTGTACTTGAAATGGCTGGGTTTCAGAAATAACCAGAAAAAAAAAAGGTGGAGTGGCACAAAATGTGGCATTTCTTTCTCAATATGAAAGCGGGTAGGTCTTTGTGAAACAAACAAACAAAAAGCCAGTCTGCTGTCCAAGTGTACAGACCTCTGTGAGAGGACAGCACCTAGTTTCCAAGACAAACTGAAATACTAGACTGACTTGCATGGAAGTGACACTTAAAGACTACATATTTGCAAACAAATCTTTTCTTAATGTTTTGGGTGGCTGGATCATGATATTTTTCTTTAAATATTTGCTGCTACATTATCACAATGCATACAATGCACATGTCATGGTAACTTCCAAGGCAAAATGAATTACTGACTTGGAAGGAATTAGACTGTAGAGAGCCATTGTTTATTTAAATTTTCAACTGTTCTGAATTGTAAATTATTATGAAGTATTCATATGCTTAACTGGTTAGTACTGGGGGTTAAGAACATGGAAAAATTGTTTAAGTTTTCTCTATCATATCTGGACTCTTTAGTACGGGCAACTGGATTTTAAAACTAGAAATCTTTGCTGTTCTGTTGTAAATACTGGCTAATGTCTGCTCTTGGACTTGTCCTGGACTACAGGTGTGGTTTGTTACGCTTCTGACACTGTGGTAGTTGTGTGGCTGCATCACTGCTGAAAACTGGACTCCACTGATACTGCATGTCTGCTCCTGTATATAGTCCCTTTTTTGTGTGTTACCTGCTTCCCCTGATGGGACGCATGCATCTAACTTGTGCAATCCAGTGCTGTCTGTGAGAACGTGTTTTCCTGACTCAGAACCGGCAGTGCAAGGAGGCCCTTAGCTCCTACTGCAGGTGGGTGTGATCTAACGCCGAAAATTGGGCTTAAGCAGACTGCTTTTTGAGGCAGGCTGTCATTTTGTTGCTTATGGTAGGTACACCTATCCGATAGGAAGAGATTAGTATGACAGACCATCACAAAGTGTTGCCCATAAACTTAAAGTAACCGCTTCTTTCTTTCAATATGATGACAGTGCCATCAGCTGCAGTGATAGTTACAGAACTTTAAACCCACTGGAAGCTTCGTGGCGTTATTCTAAGAGCCTTACCACTATACATCCTGTTCAGTTTGCTTCATTCTTTAACTTCAGTTTAACTCAGTTCTCTAGAAAATCTCTTTTCTCCAAAGATATCAACAGCTTTTTCAAGCTAGTCTTGCCTTCATTGCGAGTAGCTGACGTTGACAAGTAATTATTTGCTGAAATCAAAATTACAAAGAGGAAAATTGCCCTCTCTTTGGTGGAAGAAGATAAGGTCAGGGAGCACTTGAGCAAACTGGACTGTCACAAGCCCATGGGCTGTGATGGGGGGCAGCCACAAACCCTGAAGGAGGTGGCAGATGTGACTGCAAGGCACAAGATTACTCTGTAATCTTTGCTTGGGCTGACAAACATCTCATGGGGTTCAGCAGAAGAGGACCTAGGGGGCCTGGTGGACACCAAGCTGAACACGAGTCAGCAACGTGGCCTTGCTGCCAAGAAGGTCAGTGGTATTTGGGCTGCATGAGGCAAAGCATCGCCAGCAGGTCCGGAGAGGTGCTCGTTCCCCTCTGCTCTGCGCTGGTGAGGCCTCACCTGGAGCGCTGTGCCCAGGGCTGGATCCCCCAGTAAAAGAGAGACCTGGACAAACTGGGAAGAGCCCAGTGGAGGGCCACCGAGATGCTCAGGGGACCAGAGCACCTCTCCTGTTATGAGAGGCTGAGAGAGCTGGGATGTTCAGCCTGGAGAAGAGGGGGCTCGAGGGGATCTCATCCATGCCTATAGACACCTGCAGGGAGGATGCGAAGGGGATGGAGCCAGGCTCTGTTTGGTGGTGCCCAGTGCCTGGACAAGAAGCAATGGGCACAAATGAACACAGGATGTTACCAGGAAACACTGCAGGTGTCACAGCCCTGGCACAGGCTGCCCGAGGGGCTGGGGGCTCCTCTGGGAGAGCTCCAGCAGCCCCCTGGACGTGGGGCTGGGGCCCTGCTGGGGCTGGGGTGGCACCAGAGGGACCCTGAGGTCCCTGTCAGCCTCAGCCAGTCTGTGATTTAAAAAAAAAAATAAGAAGAAGAATTACAACACAATTAACACAATTAATTATGCCAAATTAAAGAATCTTGGCTAGTAAGAGTGTTAGGTGTCCGGCCCCTTGTTTACCCAAATTGAAATAGATCTTTCTCCTGCCTGAAATTAGCTTATTCATAAACTCAGCAACTTGTGCCTCCAGTTGCAAGCTCAAGCTAATCAAGTGGCAGATTTTCAATAGTGCGACAGTGACTGCTTGCCTTCTGCTGCCCAGTAATTATCAAAAAAGGGTAAAAAAAAAAAAAGAAAAAAAAGAAAAAGAAAAAGAAAAAAGCAGTCAGTCTTTGCTTGCTCTCTGATTCACATATTAGGTGTGAAATAGTTCCAGTAGCCTACACCATAGCTGTTGACCACATCCATCGGTTTCCCTCATAATTAGGGGCTGCTGGGGACCAGTGGAAGTGTTCCCACTGATGGTCGGGGGCTGCGCAGCACAGTAAGCCAGCACTTGCCTTTGCACGCTGAGCTACAGAAGCACTTAAGCATTGTCTGGCTTCAAGCAAATGCCTCGCCTTGCTGCTAGCAAGGGGACTTGTCGAGTGGTTTTTGTATCTGGCTGACGCAAAGGCTGCTGCTGCTTATGAAAATGCTATATTGGGAAAAGGGAATTTATTGTTAGCACGGGCTTCCACCACAGTTCCTGAACACTTAACTGGGTACGTGTTCTTTTCTAATTAAAAGAGAATGCCACACACACAAAAAAAAAAAAAAAGGCCACAATGTGAAACTTAAAGCAACCAATATTTCAAATGCAGTAGGAGATGTGCTGTCATAAAAGCTTTTTCCAGTGATGTTTTTCTTGCCACGTACTTATTAAGCAAGTTCCCTCTCTAAGCTGTAGCCGGTGTGGCTTTTGGCCCATAAAAGTAAGGAATCGACATTTACAATTATAATTGCAGCAGAGCTTACTGAAGTATGACACTGCTAGGCACTTGCTCCCTACAGAAGGGAGAGCAGCAGGCAATATTAATGCGTTCGTGACAAGCAGGAGCCGTTGTTCTGAACACCTTTACGTCATGGGAATACATCAAATGTTTTACATGCAGATCCCCTTGATAAAGGCGTTGCACAACGAGGATCGTTTCACTCCCATACCCCAGTCATTAAAATGACTCACTGTTGCATTCAGCATCTCCTCAGCCATCGCACTGCTAGCCAGAGCCCGGTGTCCTTGCAATCTGTATCCAAGGTTACAGTATTTTCTACAGTGCATTGTACCAGACCATGTTCCCCTGCCTCCTTTGCATACAGGCTAATGGCCATGCTGCCTTCTGCTTTGACTGTGCTGAATTTTATAAATACAGCTCCTCTTGCTGGATGTACTCTTTCCTTAGGAAAAAAAAAAAAAAAAAAAAGAAACCTGGTTTTCTTCTTCCTTTTTTTTAATGTGTGTGTTCTCTGGAGCTGCCTTGGGATTACCTATGAAAAGTGATTTTTCTCTGTATTTGTGTATATTTGGAGTTGTAAGAGATTGTTCCTTTGCTTGATTTAATTTATATCATTTTGCCCAGTTGTGTTCCTGATGCTTCTGTGCTATCTTAGTGTATTTTGGCTTTTCCTCGGTGGCAGGAGCGCTCGGGAGCAACCCAACTGTTCCAGCCCGTGTCCTGCCCGGCCGCTGTCGCGTTTTGTTTCGAGTACCTTCGCGAGCTTGTTGTGTTTGCTGTGTAGCAGCTGGGAGGTTATTTGTGGCGTGGGAATTGTTACGTCCTGCTCTTGAACATTCCTCTGAATTTTCAGCTCCGGCAGCAGCTTCCCTTCACCTGGGTTTGCTTTCAGCAGCTCCTTGAGAGCGGTGCAGCAGAAACGAAGAGCGAGTGGAGCTCGGTAAAACCCAACGAATGCTGTTTTCTAGTTAGCTTCATGTCAGACTAATTAAACTTGAAACAAAAACTGCCTTTTCAATAAAAGCTGCTATTGTACTAACTGCTTTTTCTGAAAGATTTTTTTGATCTCCGGGCCGGTATTTAATTCCAGTTCTCAATGTTAAAAGATAAATGTCATAATTTTATGAAGAAAAGTGGTCAGAAAACGTCTCTTCATATTGTGATTCCTTTTTCTCCCCCTTGGGGAGATGCTATTTGTCTTCCAGAAGCGGTTTTGTGATTAGGTGTTGGAGCTATTTCAGTTTGCGCTGTGCTGGAGTCACTGCAGACATTTTAAATCCAAGGAGAAAAAGTGTTATTAATTGACTTTGTACTCAATTGTTCGCTCCCTTAATTCTTGCAGTGACTTACAAATCTGTTGTTGGGATTCAAACCTCGATTTCAATAAAGAACCCGTTTCATTCCCAACAGAGCCATGGAGGGGCTTGTTCTGGGGTGCAGCTGGACAAAACCTGGCCCTGCCTGCAGGAGCAGAGCTGCCACCGCGCTCCCCAGGTGGCATCAGGGCTGAGAAACATCCTCTGGCTCGGGAGAAACTCAAAGAGCTCAACCAAAAGGGCCTCACGTGAAGCTGTGTATGCAAAGTCATCTTCATGGCTCATATCTGCAAGATGCCTCCCCAAATAACATCCAACCACTCTGAAACAATTGCAGGTGGGCGCTTTCCAGAATGGGTAGCAGGAGGAACGAGGTTTCCCTCGAGCCCAGCAGGTGTGCTTACCGCAGTCTGAGCTGTGCTGTGCTCTCCTCTTTGGTCTCTGTAAGTTTAAGGATGCGTGATGAAAAAATGGATTTTGAGGGGAAAAACACTCAGGTAAATACCTGCTCTTGGAACGAGGAATTTGTGCAGAGAAATACCAGTAAGTATTAATACCGAGGCAATTCTCCATAATATACTCTTTGCTGGGTATTTCTTATTAATGAATTCTTTATTTCGTGATGTGCTTTATCAGGCAATTATATTTTAAAACAATATTATTAATAGTATAATATTGTTAAATTATACATGGTCAATTTGTAGGTGTTTAATTTGGAAAGTAGATTTTTTTCCCCTCCAATACGTCATGCTTTCAGAATGTCTGCAGACTAATTATCAGTCTTCATTCTTAATCTCTCATTCATTTTCTTGCTTACCATTGCCCTGGTGCAGTTTAACTGGGGAGGAAGATGAGCAGAATGCAGTTCTTACATGGGCAGCCTGATTGTCACTGCACTGCCAAGAGACACAACCAGCAAAACCTGACCAGGTCACAGCTCATGGCAAAAACATCTCACTCATTTCAGTGGGAAAAAGACTTCCTCTGTCGGTGCAGGACTGCTCTGAGATGCATCCACTGATGTTAGGAAAAATGGTGCTAAAGTACTTTGGCTTTTTCAATTGCAGTTCTGTCCAAGTGCACCCTAGGTAAAAGAAGGGTTTCCAGGTGGAAGGGGCTGTAGTTGCATGTAGGAAACTCCTTTTGGACTTTGCAGTATCGAGGAATTTGCAGTAACTGATTTTGGAATAGCCAAAGGACTTGCCTGGCTGTCCTGATGGTGATGGTCAGGAACTGCAGGCCCCCTGGATGGATTGAGAAGAGATCAGCCCAGTGACTGGCACAGATCACGTTATTTTGCTCGGGACTAAGCTCCAGACTCGTATCAAGCCCCTGCTCAGGATTACACCGTGTTCCCACTGTTACTTCAGATACATTAGCACAGTTCTGAATAGGAAGCCAACACATGTTCTTGTTTAATCTTTATTGATTTTTTTTTTTTACAAGTATAGAATCTCATTTAAATCAGATAGCTATCTCAGCATCCAGCAATCTGCGTACTCCTCCTTCTGAGATGCAGCAGAGGACACAAACGTCTCACTGAGGAAGGGGCTTGCTTTGTTCTGGTGATGTGGTAACGAAACCCGGTCCCCGCTGTGCGCGGGGAGAGGAGCGGTGTTCGGCTCGCAGTGGTTACACCACAGGAAGGTTTCTCCCACTTCTCAGGTTGGAATCTTTCTCCTCGCAAACAGAACAAGGCAAAGCCTTCTCCATAAAGCCATCCTCGTCCGGGAGGTTTCACAGATCGCCTCTTTGTGCAGAATAATTCTAGAATGCAACATAACCTTGAGGACATAATGAAGTGTTTTAGAAATGGGCTAAGGCAGATCACGACCGTACTTAGAGCTAAGTAATCAAGCGGATTTACCTACTTCCAATTTACTGGTTGATTGAACATTAGAAAACACAGCTCAGCCCTTTTGGAAGGTGGCCATGCACACAGTTTCCTAAACGTTTCTTTGGCTGGTCAGTGCGGGAAGGGTTAACCTCCCACGTCTGTCTTGAGCCACACGTGGACAAATTCTGTTTACTTTCCACCCACAAAAAACACCAGTGGTTTTCAGAAGTGTAAGTGTACTCCAGGACTATTGCCCCGGCATGGAATGAGTGAAAAAGGACTTTGTATTTATTTTGATTCCAATCTTTCAGATTTTATTTTACTTGTGGCTGACACGGACTGACTTCACTCTTTTTGACTTTTAATACAGATTAAGAGCTGACTAAAGATCTCAAACACTATATACTGAGAGTCACTACAGCTGTTAAAGAAAACACCAGCACTAGCAACACAACTCCACTCCTTCCTTCCTGGCTCTTGGTAAAACCCCCTGCCCTAGAGCAGGACTTCTCTCGCTCTGTGCTAGCGCCGCTCCCTAGCCACTACAGGATTTTGCAAGGAAGCAAACAAGCTATTAAAGAAATATCCAGGCTACCGCATCACAAAGCGCACTTTGTTCATCAACTCTGCCAAATGCCTCTTAGGCCTTTCCTCGTAGGATACTAATAAACTGACTAAAAAGAGAGGGAAGGTTTATGAAAGGAGAATAAACTTATAAGGAGACCTCGTTCTGCTAAATCAGAGAAATATGGATGGGGAATCCCTGTAGAGAGAAATGCGTCGAAGGGAACCGTTGGCCTTGCAGGTTAGTGAGGTGAGAATCAGTTGAGGTTCTGCTGTATGGTAAAGAACCAAAGTTGGCTGTAGAAAGAGAAGGGAATGTCTCCAGTCTGGCCGACTCCGAACAGCGTGTCCCTTCTGTTGTGCTTCCTGCCTGCAGTCCCATTAAATTCCCCAGTAAGGCATCAGGGGTCTCCTCTCTCTCTCATAAACGTCTGGGATGATGCCATATGGTGTCTGTACCATTTTAACTGTCGTCTTCCCAAACAGCTTCCTCTCGTAGTCTATCAGTTGCCTCCAGAAGCCCACGTTGGGGCGTATAACGGGGCGCCTCGATTTGACCCAGTTGTATGCCTCGAACAGGGACACCTTGTGGTACTTCATCAGGTAGGCGATGCACAGCGTGGCCGACCTGCTCACGCCGGCCGCGCAGTGGACGAGGGTGGCCCCGTGCTTCCGCGCCACGCTGTTTATCTTGTCGGCCACGCTGTCGAAGTACAGGGAGATGGGGGCGTTGGGCATGTCAGCCAAAGGCACTTTCACGTATTCGAACTGGGGCCAGTTGAAGTTGGGAATCTCGATGGTCGCGTTGATGATGCAGGTGATCCCCCGGGACAGGAGCAGGTGCCGGTTGGAGGCGACGCTGCCCCGGCTCAGGTACAGCGAGGGGGTGATTTGGGCGATGCCCCCGAGGGCACCTTCAGAGAGCATTCGTGGAGCCATCAGAGTTCTCGGTAAGGAGTTGTGGCTTCTGGAGGTCATGGAGGATCTTGGCACTCACACTTCCATTATGGGAAGGGATCCAACGGGATCTTCAGCCAAGGGAAGGATTGTCTGGCCTGGCGGGGCTAGGGCAGCGAGAGCTTCCACCGCTTCGTCACTGCAAAACACAAGCAAGGCCGGGTGAGCGGGCGGCCGTCCACCGGGACCACGTCTGTGCAAGAGAAGGAAAACCCCACTCGCCCCGCTGCGGGCTCGGCAAACCTCGGAAACCTCGGCAGGGTAAGGTTGTTCTGGGTTTGTGCAGTGCTTGTTACCAGGGGACAGATATTAACAAAACAAAACAAAAAAATCTTCCAGCCTAATTGGGTCCAATTACTCGTCAAGGGCTTAGGCAGCCTACCTGTGGGCCCGGACAGAATTTCAGCCAGATTAGCGCATGGAAGATTGGTTACACCTTTTTCGCATTCAAAAGCAGCAACTTCACAGCTGGCTGGAGTCCAAGGGGATGGTGAGAGGCTCAGGCTGGATACAGATGCCAGCAATTTACCCTGCCCTCTCCCCAGTGCCACCCTGCTTTTTTTAGGTATACGAGAGGCCCTGCCAAAATACATAAACATAGGAAAGTTGCTCATTAGAAAAGGCGGTGAGTCATGTCCATCTCGATCGCTAATCGGCTCTCCGCGAGGCTGAGGAAGTGTGGAAAGAGTGACCTGGTTCTGTCAGAAGCCGAGAGTAAAACCAAAGCAGAGGTAGGGACAAGGGAGGCTCTTTTCCTGCTGCCGTAATGACTGACGAATGTTTTGGAGAGAGCCACGCTCTGCACAGGCTTGGGTTCGCCTGCTGCGGGCCCCAGGAAGGATGAGATCTGGGCACTCCTGCTATTTCAAAGGCCGGAGTTCAAAACAAAATACCTGCTTTCATCTCCCCTACTCCTTTAGGACTTCCCCAAAGCCAGCGGAGAAGCTGTAAGCATGGGGACGAGCCCCGGAGCGTTAATAACTTGCGAGTCACTTCTACCTGCGCCGTCTCCAGCTGGGACTGCCCGGGGGGTGCGGAGCTGCTGCTGCACCTCCCAGCCATGTCTGAGCCCACCCGTGGTGCCCTCGGGCTCCTTGTGGAGGGCTCTGGGTGGTGCTCGGGGGCAGAAGGTGCCTGCCCCCCGCAGTCAGCTCCGAGGCTCGGAGCCCTCAGCGCTCCCAGAGCAGCGCTGCCTGCCCCAGGGGACCGTGGTGGTTCCCAGAGGTGCCACCTCTCCCTGCTGCTTTCCCTACCTGTTTTCTCCTTCCCTGTTTCCCAGGAAAGGCCGAGGTGGGGGCAGAGCCAACCTGGGCCCCCCCAAAGGGCTGAAAGGCTCTGCCTGCAGCTCGCACACCCTGGCACCACGGCGCAGCGGGCGGCCCGGGCCCTGGGAAATGCCGGCAGGTCTCAGCAGCAGCCGCTAGCGCTGCCAGCACATTTTTGGCATGCATGTGCAGTATGGTAACTTAACGAGCATAACACAGTCTCCTCTGTGGCTTGTTCCCTGCTGGCAGCTACTTGAGCAGCTCCTGAAACCGTGGGCCCCAAGTGTGGGCGCTGCGAGGGTTCGTGCCCCGCCAGGAAGATTTTTGTTGCAGCTGCGAGCGCCCAGGTTCCCCTGCAGCCCCCCCCACCACAGCCACCCTGCCGGAGCAGCGGTGAACGTGGTGTTTTTCCAAAGGAATGGAGGTCTTGGAGCATGGGAAATCCCTACCCAGAGGTCTGTTACTGACAGCACAGAGGATTTGGGCACTTACACTTCAAAACAAGCTGCTCCAGATCACCGACTGGCACCCGGACGCGGAGGGCTGCTGATGCTGGGATGTCCCGCGGAGTGTGTCCAGCCCTGAGCTGGGAAGAGAAGAAAAGGTGGGAGTTAACAGGCTGTGGGCCCAGCCAGGATCCCAGGAATTCACTCTAAGTTCTCCTTCCCTGCACCCAGGACACCTGGGAAGTGTTTGGGGTTTTCCTCTTCCATCACAAGCCTTACAAACATACCCTTGCCTTCAGCAGCCACCGAGCTCTCTCCTACTCCCAGAGCCCTGGGGTGGGTCTGCATTTCTTCAGGCAGTGCCCGAAGCTCTCTCCTCTGGGACCCCTCCTGCGAGGGCTGTGCTTCGACCTCCCCGTCCCCAGCACCGCGCCAGCAGGAGAGGTGCCGGGATCGCAGGGGAAGCGTGAAGGGGCAGAGCTGGTGCCAAGAGCTGCAGCATCCCTCCCCGGGGAAGCAGAGGGCTGGGGGAGCATCCCCTTCCTGTATTCCTCCAGCTCGCCCAAAATGAACAAATCCCAGAAGCGTGGGCGCAGCACGGGAACAGCGGCAGAGCCGCCCGCGGGGACGCGCTGCAGGAGCCCACGCAGGGAGAGCGTGAGCAACGCCTGCCCCCGGAGCAGCCCCGAGCAGCCAGCCCCGCTCCACGGCTAGCCACCGAGCCCCTGGGGACAGCAGGACAGGGCTCGGCTTCCCTGCACCTGGCCAAAAAACGAGGAAGGAAATGACACGGAGCGAGGGGAAGCGGGCCTGGGGCTGCGGGTGCAGGGCAGCGGTGTGCACGCTCGCTGCGGCGCTGCCAGCAGGCAGGGCGGGCCAGGAGCTCTGGTGGAGCTGGGAGCAGGCAGAAGGCAAAGCCAAACAGGATTTTGAGCTCCACGCCTCCCTCCGGGAGGGCTGGGAAGCCTCAGCATGGAGGTGACCCGCAAACACGCTGCAGCAGCGGGGCCAGGGAAGGGCTGCTCCTGCGGAGCCCGGCCAGGAGCGCGCTGGGAGGACCCCGCAGGTTTCTCTTACAAGGTGCTGAACCCAGATATTCGTCTGCTCATTTGTCACTGGTTCAGAGAGACCACGCACGGCACCTGAACAGAAACATCGCCCGAGTCCTCGCGGTGCCACGAGCCAGCAGGGTGGTCAGGGTTCAGGTCCCGTCGGGTCCCGTTGGGATGTGGCCTTAGCAAACAGGAGGGCACGGCTCCACAGGTTGCTCAGAAGCCCCCAGGCCCACCCACGGGGCTCACCCCACCTCTGGGAGCACCGCACAGCGCCTGAGCCCTGGTTTGATCCACGGGTGCCAGGCAGTGGGGAGAAGGGAGCGTTTTGTTACACCAACAGTCCTTGGGCACAAAGCGTCACCACCGGAGGAGATGCGAGCCTGAAGGGAGCCTCTGCTGCACCCCAGGCCCCAGCCAGCCTTGGTCAGTGCGTGCTGCTGGCCCCATGGGGCTGCAGATGACAGCCGTGTCCCCGTGGGGTCCTGCAGCCCCAGCTCCACGTGGTGCTGGCGTGATCCTGCCCTCCTCACCGTGATCCTGCCCTCCTGCGCTCCGTGCCAGGGTGCGTCGCTCTCCGGCGCCGTGCACATTTCCTCCTCAGCCCAAGGATTTATATTTTGATTAAAAGACGAGATCTAACGTGTCAAAAGCCAGCAGGGAGAACCTTTTGGTCTTAAAAACGTTAAGATGGACGAGGCGGATGGCCTCGGCGGTGAGAGCAGGGTTAGGTTTGGCAGCGGGGCTGTGACAGCCGGCGGCGTCCCCGCCTGGAGCCGGCCGCGCAGGCGCTCGCTGCAGCCCCTCGGGGGCTCGGGGCACTCGGGGCGCCTTGGGAAGGGCCTCGCTGCTTTCCATAACGCGGTTCCTGTTGGCAGGCACCGACTTATCCGGGCATTTGCATGTGCCGGGCTGGGCTCGCTCAGCAAACTCTGCAGCCGCCGGGGCTGGCAGCGAGCTGCCCGTGTGTGGGGGCACCGCTCAGCCAGGAGGAGCGACACAAGGGATGGCAGCGCCAGCCCCGATCGCAGCAGCAGGGCACCGGGTGGTTTTGGGGCCAGCTGGGAGCGCAGGCAGGGTGCCCGCAGGCCCACGTCTCGGCTACGTGCCACCTCCCCGGGGCTGGCTGGAGGGGCTCCGAGGGGCTGATCGCGGCGCGGCTGCTTCAGGTGACGCTGAGAGGCTTCAGCTGCCCTGGGAGCTGCGTTTCCTCCTAATGCTCACGCCTGGGCCCAGCCAGCTTCTGCCAGAGGCTCCCTGCATCCTGCTGTTTCGCTCCCACGAAATGCCTTTTGCCTTCCTTAGGGCACCCCGTTCCTCCTGGCACGGCCCCGCTGTGACCCAGCGCTGCCCCTCTCCGCGCGGCGCTTCCCAGGGAAGGAGCGACACGGCTCTTCCCAACCGCTGCTCCAGGCAAAACAACAACAAAAAAGCAAGGGAACCAGCTGAAAAAACGAGCCACCCGTACCTGTGTGGTGGTGCTGGGGCAGCAGCAGGGTCCCCAGCACGCAGAGCTCCCCGCTGCCAGCTCAGCACCGGGGTTTTTTGTTCCCTACAAGCACGAGGAGAGGCTCGGGGTGCAGCAAGGCTCACTGGTGGGCTGGCTGCCACCAGGTGCTCCTGCCACGGCACCCTCATCGCTGTGCTGATTCCAATTAACAGGCTAATTAATCTTGCAACAGCCCTGACCCACAGCAAACCCCTTCCAGGCTCTGCCACGCGCTTCCCCAGCCACAGACGTCGGCTGCTGCTGCTGCTCCTCCCGCTGGGGACCCCGAGTGGGGTCCTGGGGCTCCCCAGCCCCGGTGGCACGGGGTCCCTGGGGTCCAGGGACTGGAGGGTTCTGCTTAATGAGGGGTGGGGGAAGTGATTGGGTAATTACAGCCCGGAGATAACCCTGGTCTGCAAAGCCTCCAGCTCCCCTTCAGGAGGGGTTTGTGGTGCTGCTTCCCCAGCCCCTGCTGCAGCAGGGACCTCGCTTCTGCCCCGGGACTGGATCTCCTCAGGATCTCCTCGCCCGGTGCCTCCAGCACACTGCGTCGCTGCGTGGGATAAGTCTGGCGAGCTCGTGTGGCTGTTTTTGCTGTACCCAGAGGCTGAGCTGTGTGGTTCCTCCGTGGTGGATCCCCCAGGACGTGGGGCAGGTGCCCTGCCGCAGGGAAGCCCGTGAAAGCTGAGCCCTGCGAGGCTGCCTGTGCCCCGCTCTGTGGGGCAGCTGGGTGAGACACCAGCTTGGTTTCCTGATGGCAGAGCAGCTCCTCTCGTGGTGAGAGGGGTTTCAGAAGTGATAGGATAGCACCTGTGTGATGGTTTGAATATCAGATGCTCTGCTCCTTCAGAAAGGCCGCTGCTGGCAGCGCTCGTGGGTCTTCTGGCCCAGATCTTGCATAGTTGGGATTTCCTCCTCTCGCTTCAGTTCCCAAAACACAGCTCTGTTAATGAAGGTTGAAATTCCCCCAGGCAAACGTTCTTGGTCCCTGGACCTCCTGAGAAAGGCTTGGAAACACCCCTGAAAGCCCAGAAGGCTGAGGCAAACACAGGCAGAGGTTACAGTGAAGCACGCTGCGGTCTCTAGGCCGTGAGAGGGCCTCGCTCACTGGGCTTCAGACAATGAGCTGGCAAGCCTGAACTTCATGCCTCTTATTCTGGGGCTGCTGGGTGCCTTTTCTCCGACTTCTTTGTTGCTCTGGATGATTTTTAAGGGCTCTTTTAGCTTGAGAGCAGAGGCACTGACTTGTTCCTAAGTGACTGGAGTGAGGCTTGCAGCAGGTACCGCTCTGTGTGGCAGCAGCGTGGTAATAACACACCCGGCACAGGTACCAGCATCTCCCCGGCTCTCCTGCTCCCTCGGGGCTGGCTGAGGTCCTGCAGATGTTTCACTCGATGTCCAGATCCCCGGAGGGGTGGCTGGGCCTGCTCCAGCCTCTGCTGCTGCCCTCGGTGTTCTGCTCTTCCCTGAAGGCCTCAGGAGGGCTGCGTGGCGCTGGGGACAGCAGGGACACCGCGGAGCAAAGCGGGTGGCAGGGCCCGAGAGGTGTCCCGGCGAGTTGAGTGCTCGGGGAGGACCAGGGGAAGCAGGAGCCGTGCTTTCCCCACAAAAGGCAGAGGAGCAGGAGCCCCCGGTTTCTTTCCCGGAGCATCATCTGGGATTCGAGGCAGGTTTGTGGGCTGGGTGTATGAAATGTCAGTGCTGAAGCGAGCTTCTCCCCCTTCCCAGGAGAGGTAAAGTTATTCATTTTAGAGATGACAAATGCTTTCTAATGCTGCAGTAAAGAGAAGAGTCAATATTGCAGGCGCTGAATGAATGAGTCTGCTCAGGGCTCTTCCTAGCCAGGCTGAACAGAAAATTGCTTTGGAAATGGTCTCGGAGAACGGCGTTTAAAATAAATTTCAGCAGAGAGCACAAACTGCAGCCATTCCGGGGTCAGGCCTCGCTCGTACCGCAGCCGGGGGAGCTTGAAGTGGGTTTGGGGCCGTCGGGCAGCCCTGGGCAGTGAGGATGTGCTGAACCTGCTGGCTTCTTGCTCCTCTTCCCATCCCTCGGCAGCCGCTTGCTCCGCTGCCTCTGTCTGTCCGTGGCCGTGCTCCTGGAGCTGTGGGTGCCCCAGGCCCCTCTCGGGAGCGTGGCTGAGAGCCAGCAGCGTGCCCCCGTCACCGCAGGGATGAGCAGTTTGGGTTGGGAAGGGGAAATGGGAAGGGCAGGGGGAGATGTGGCTGTGACAAAGGCTGTACCTCGCGCCTGTGGGGAACCCCGTGCCGTGCTGGTTCCTACAGGCAGGCCGCGTTACCCTCTTGGGCAAGCGCGGGGTGGAAGCTGTCAGATGTTAAATCAGATAACAACCTGCCTCCCAAAGCTCTGGGCAGGCCTGGCTGCCTGCACAGCACCCAGCACAACCGGGTGCCCCGTGCACACAGCTGCCGTCCCAGAGGCTCGGTGCTGGGCTCCACGCACAGCTCCCCTCCATGAGAGGCTTGCAGGGCTCGGCTGCAGGAGCTCAGCAACCCGAGGAAAGGCATTCGGCCAGGGTAATGCACTGAGCGAATGTGCGAGGGGTTAACGAGGAACAGCAAAACATGGTGGTGTTCCCAGAGCATCAGGGCATGCCCGCGGGTTAACTGCTGAATGCCCAGCGCTGCTCTGCCCCTTCTGAAGCTGCTGTGCGTGGAGGCTGCCAGGCCCCTGCTCTGCCAGCAGGGACGCAGGAGGCACCTCTGTGACTCAGGAGCGGGGAGGAAGGGTTTGTCATCAGCACCTGGGTGGGGCTGGATGGGGCAAGGGGTTAGCAGTGCCTGCCTTCACCCGGCCGGGCGCATCCACGCAGCCCGGCTCCCCTGTTTGCTGCTCTCCCAGCACCAAAACAGCAGCAGGAAAAAAACAAAAAAAAAACAAAAAACCAACAACCCACAGGTGGCTGAGGCTCTGGAAGGCTCTGAAGGAAGGGCTGCTACCTGCTCCAGCAGCCAGGGTCCCTGCTCGCTGCCTGCTGCTCCCGCTGCCTGCACGCCTCTCCCTGCTCGCTGCCGTCTCCCACGTGAGGCTGCCTGCCCACGGGCGCCTCGCCGCTCCCTGCCGCCTCCTCCTCGCCTCTGCTTCCTCTCCTCTCCTCTCCCCTGGCAGCTGGGGCCTGCCAGCTCCACGCAGAGCCCTCGCCGTGGGGGAGCCCTCCCGGCTGCTGGGGAGGACGGAGGTGGGAGCCGCTGCGACCCGGAGCGCGGGGATTGATGCGCTGCTGGGAGATGCAGCTGCTCTGCTCGGGGACAGGTCTCCCTCGGCAACCAGCAGGCTGATTTTATGCATGAGAAACAGTCTTTTTTTTTTTTTTAAAGGGAAAAAAAAAAAAGCTGTCTGTTATTTTGGAGCTCCTGGCGTGATCCAACGCGCTGCGCTCGGTGTCTGCTGCTCGGAGCAAGAGGCGGGGGGCTCCCCTGCAGGGCCCAGCCCAGCAGCGTGGCCATCTGCACCTTGCTTAAAAACTTGGGTTGGGTGCACGAAACCTCCCTAAAAACCAGCGTGAAGCCTTGAGGAGGCGTGAACCGGCTCCTACAGTTGTGCGCGGTGCCAGGTGTGCCATCAGCTGAACGCCAGGGACTGCTCTCTAATCCTCTGCTCTCAAAGCAAGCGGGGAGAGATCCCCTGCTCTGAAGCGCACGGCTTGCTTGGCTCCAGGTGAAGGCACATGGGCTGCAGGCAGAGCTCAGAAGCTCCCCAGCTCCCTGCCTGGCCCTGCACAGCCCCAGCTAAGACACCACCTCCTAGGGACACCACCTCCTCGGAGCTCTGAATGACACGGGGCCGGGCTGGCTGCTCGCAGGACCAGGGCTGCTCGGGTCCTGGATGCTGCTGGAGGCTGCGCCTCTCGTTGACGCGGCAGAGCTGTGTGCTGGGGGAGCACCTCTGTGCTTGGCACTGTCCCCGCTGGCCCACTTCAAAACCCATAAAATTGAAGGCAGCTGTGAGTTCGCTCCCTGGAAATCGTGCGGTACTTCCATGCTGACGCTCGCCCGGACCTTTCCGGGGGCTCTGCCAACTGGTGTGCGCTCCGAGCCTTCCCTGGGCAGCCCCAGCGCTCCCTGGTGAACCCGGCTGATGGGTCTGGGGTGGAGGGATTGGAGGGATCCCCCTCAGGGAAGGGCAGCAGGGGCTGTGGCCTCATCCCAAGGCCCTGCGGTGGTTCAGCAGGGGCTGTAGGAGCAAAAAGCACGAGCTGGAGGCAAAGAAAGCGCGCGGGGCTGGCAGCGGGCTGGCTGTGCCCGGCCTCCTGCCCGCAGCAGCTGTAAGGAATGAGGTCACTTTGTGAGCACATCAATGGGGTTGCTTAGGGTAACAGGAAGGGAGGCCGATTTTAATCAATTAGCTGGAAATCGAGTTTACATGCAGCAGCAGGCGCTCCCCATGCGAGCAGCCCGGGGCCAGCACCCCCTGGGCTGCTGGTGCAGAGCTCGAGGCCCCGCGCGCTCGGATTGGTATGGACGGGCGCTCGGCAGAAGGGACAGCGAGCGAATTCCAATTTCCCTCATGAATAGGGACGCCTGGCCCGCTGAATTACTGCTCAGCCTCCCGCTCCCAACAGGAGGAGACACGCAGCCGCGCTCCGTGCGGGGGGCTGCGATGTTTACAGGGGGGAAAGCCACGGCTCGCTGGGGCCCGCGATGCCCCGCGTGGATGCCGGGCAACCCAGCCTGGCGTGGGGAGCTGGGGCACGCAGAGGCACCTGCTGAGCTGTCCTGCAGGGAGAAATACCCCCCGATGGCTGCTCTTGTTTTCTAAAAGGGGAGAGGAGTTGGGCAGGAGGAGCTGAGCGGTCAGGCAGGCAGCAGGGGGTGCCCCGTGAGCCTATGGTGCCGGGTGCGAGCTCGGCTGCCCTCTTCCCGCTCGCTTCCCGAGCTGCTGGAGGCCTGGGGCCGTGCTCCGGGGATTTCCCTCCTGTTTCCAAACGCCAGAGCCTGCTAGGTGTTGACGTTTCCGTTTGCCTTGTGGTTGCTCAGCGTCTCTTTGAAGCCGTAACTCAGCGTGCACGTGGCCAGGCTGGGGACTGGCCATGGACGGGGTTGGGAGGAGCTCCCACACCGACCTGAGGCATGAACCTGGCTGGCGAGGGGAAAACAACCTGCCCACAGGAGGAAGGGGTGGCCGCATCTTCCTGGGGCCTGGCACGGTGGTAGGAAGCCGGGAAGGTTTCTCCATGGCACCGCTGGGCCTTCTGGGCTGCTGCTTCGCTCTCCTGGTCCTGCCTTCTACCTGGACCCCAACTGTGCTGTGCCTGGTTCAGAGCTATTACAGCCTCCCCAAACATGCTCAAGCAGCCCTCTCGTACAGCATTCCACACTTTGTCTTCCCTCCCATTAGATCCAATTTTAAGGACTATTTCCCCCACAGCCAGCCTATTTCTGAACACAAAACCAGCCTGAGCTCTCCAGCTCTGAGCCTTCAGCTGGGTTCAAGCACTGCGTTGAGCCCTGCGACTCTCACCATCGTCCTGCCCAACACAGAGGAGCTGCGAGAGGCAGGAGCAGATCCCTTGGGGTTTGGGTGAAATCCCTGGGATTTCACCTTTGTTTCCAGAGGGAGTGGGGCTGCTCGTGCCCTTGCCTAAGGTCCTTAACGTGGCAGGGGCTGTGTGTTGGGCACAGGTTGGTTACGACCTGCTGTGCTGCTGCCACCCTCCTGATGTTTGCCAGGGCTCTGCCAGCCAAGCCCTGGTGGCAGATTCCTGCTGGTGGGACCTGGCGTGAGCTCTCCAAACCGGGGACTGGTCTCCCACCGCTTGGGAACTGGGGTTGTGGCGCCGCGAAGGCAGAACCAGCCCCGTCCCAGCCCCGGGGAGCAGCGGCACGCCTGGAGGGAGACGGCGAGGCCCAGGGGGAAGGAATCCGCTCCCTGCCAGGGCAGGGAGAGCCGATCCGGTGTATCACGAGCAGAGACAACATTTGGCCAGCGCTAATCCCTCCGCCTCTCCAGTGGCGGCGGCGTTAGGGATAAACCGAACTCGCAACGTGATATTAGGGCATCCGTCAGGGATCAAGGACTCACCCGCTGTCCAGTCGAGCAGGTTGCAATCCCCGCCGGCCGCCCGCAGCCACATGCCAGGCATTGAGCAGCGGCTCCAGAGCTGAGTCAAGGGCCGCGCACGCAGCCGGCGGGGCTCTGGGGCCGGCTGTAGGGCAGCGGGGTGCCCTAAGAGTGGGGTGCCAGGGGGTGCCAGCACCCCCATAGGCACCAGGCAGGGCTGGGGGTGCCCCACAGCACCCGGTGCCGTGAGGGAAGAGCCGAGCCCTGGCACGGAGCTGGAGGGGGGGGGTCCCGCTGGGTGCCAGCAGCGGGGTTTTGCCTTCTCCCCCTTCTCCCGGTGCCCCCTCAGGCACGGTCCCAACCAAGCCACCCTCTGGGGACCCTCACCGGGGGGGGGCCCCGCGATCCGGCGGCGCTGCCCGGCCCCGGGGAAGGGGGGGGGGGTGTGGGGGAGCTCGTTTGGGGTCGGGCACCCCCCCCAGCTCCCCATCACCCCAAACCCACCCCACCCCACACACACGCCTTCTCGCCCCGCAACCCTCACCTGGGCTCCGTGTGGGGCTCGCTTGGGCTCCGTGGCGGCGGGCAGCACTTTTATCCGCCGGCTGCCGGCTCCGTCGCGGCGCTGCCACCTGATCGCGGCGCTGCCGGGGCCGCCCTCCGCCTCTCCTCCCTTCCCTTCCCTTCCCTCCTCCTTCCCGGCCTCCTGCCCGCCCCCCCGCCCGCCCCCCGGTGGCCGTTGCCCGGTGCCAGTTGCCCGGTTACGGCGGGGCCGAGCCCGCCCGGCTCTGCCCCCCCCCCCACCCGCCCCGGGCGGAGCTGATGGCGCCCGGCCCGCCCCCCCCTCAGGGCGCTGAGGGGAGTGGGGACAGGGGGGGACGCGATATAGGGACATTACAGTGTGTGGGGACGTTACGATGCCATAAGGGGACACAGCAGGGTCCTTGTGGGGTGTCACTGTGGGGACATTACGGTGTGTGGGGACTGTGGGGACATTACAAATGCCATAAGGGGACACAGCAGGGTCCCCATAGGGGTGTCATGATAGGGACATTACAGTGTGTGGAGACACTACGTGATCTGTCGGGACATGGTGGGGGCCCTGTGGGGACAGAAATGTGGCAGAGTCCGTGAGGGGACGCAGCAGGTCCCTGTGGGGACATTACGGCGTGTGGGGACATGGTGGGGGCCCTGTGGGGACAGAGATGTGGCAGGGTCTGTGAGGGGACACAGCAGACTCCTTGTGGGGACATTATGGCATGTGAGGACACTGCAAATTCCATGAGGGGACACAGTAGGGTCCCTGTAGGGGTGTCACCATGGGGACACTACACAATCTGTGGGGACATTACAAATACCATAAGGGGACACAACAGGGTCCCTGTAGGGGTGTCACTGTGGGGACATTACAATCTGTGGGGACGTGGTGGGGCCCCTGTGGGGACAGAGATGTGGCAGGGACCATGAGGGGACACAGCAGGTCCCTGTGGGGGTGTGACAGTCTGGGGACATGACAGGGTCCCTCTGGGGTTGTGGCAGGGTCTGTACCCCCCATCTGGGGATGTGATAAGAGCATGTGTGGGGCACAGTGAGTTCCCTGTGGGGACATGCCAAGAATAAGTGTGGGGCATGGCAGGGGCCCTGTAGAGATGTGGTGGGGTCCCTTTGGGGACATTACGGAGTCAGTGTGGGGACATGTGGGAGTCCCCGTGGGAATTTCACAGCCTAGGGGCTTGACAGGGTTCTCGTAGGGACGTGGCAGGGTCCCCCTGGGAACGTGACAGGAGTATATGGCGGGGGCCCTGTGGGGATGGGGATGTGGCAGAGTCCCTGTGGGGACATGATGGGTATATGTGGGACATGGCAGGTCCCTGAGGGAATGTGACCGTGTGGGGACGTGGTGGGGGCTCTGTTAAGGGTGGGACGTGCTGTGTCCCCATGAGGAATTAGCCAGCATGGGGGGGGGGACATGGCAGGGTTTCTCTGGGGACCTGGTGGGGTCCCCATGGGGAGGGGACAGCGTCAGGATAGAGCTGGAGCTGAGCCCGTGCTTTGGGGACTGGGACCTCCCTGCACACACGGAGCTGGACAAGGGGGGGCTGAGGGGACACCTCGGGCTGGGGTCCCTTCTCTCGCAGCGGGGTGGGCTTTGGGGAACTCGAGGCAAAGCTGGCGGGGTCTGCGCCCCCCTGCCTTCGCCACCATGTCGTGCTGGGAGCAGCCTGTGAGCTCAGCTGGCCTGACACAGGGGAGGAGGAGGAGGAGGAGGAGGCAGCAGCCTCCGCTTTAACCCCCCGGCTGCCAGTGCCTGGCCAGCAGTCTCCAAAGCATTGCCACCCTGGCTCGGTTTTGTTCGTTTTCTGCTGCTGTCGTCGTGTGTTTGGACCAAAATAGCAAAAATCCCTAATAGGAAGCTTCCCTTACCTCCGAGCCCTCTGGCTTTTATCTCACTTCAGTAGGTTTCGTGACTCAGCAGCCCAGATGGAGCCGTCCCTCACAGCCTTCAGCACCAAATCTGTTTATTGCTCCAGAGGCTGTTTTTCCAAGAGCCTCTCTGCTTTGTAACAGCCAGTGCTCTTCCTTAAAACCCTGCCTCTCCAGCCAAGGAGCTCATCACATTCAGCGCGGAGGTGGGTGAGGAACAAAAATAGACAAATTAAGAAAACCTCAAAAGGCCAAAAAACGAAAATGTAAGGATTTCGGCTCTGTGAGCCGGAGCTTTGCTCTGCCTCTGTCTTGCGTCAGATTTGCTCTGCTCTTCCTCTGCCCCTGGAGCCACACCACGGGCAGGGATGGACCCCGGGGCAGCAGGTCCCCTCTGCCCGGTGCCATGGAGCCGTCCCTGGCGCTTCTGGCAGCTGGGGCTGGCTCTCGGCATGCGTGGACACAGCTGGGGTTGTTTATTTCCCCTAGCATGGGAATCACTGCACGCCCTTCCCTGGGTCAGAGAGCAGAGGGCACAGCAGGGTGTTAGGTCGTGGGTAGGCTGTCGGGGTACCCCTGCGGGTTTCGAGGTGTTTCCCTCTGCAGATGGCTCGGAGGTGAGATTTCGGGTCTGCCGAGGAGCTGCCAGACAGACTGACCTTCCCTGGCTGTCTGCTCAGGGCTGTGGGACTGTGCCTTGGAGCCCTCACAGCCCAAATCTGGGGGGCATCAGCAATGGGCAGCGCAGAGAGCCGTGAGGATGTTTTTTAGGGGTGGCAGCCTCAGCACCTCCTAGTATTTGTCCAAGCACCGAGCAACCAAACCCCCCGCCGTCTCCCCCTTGTCCTCTGACTGCCACAAAATGAGAAATGCATTCCTGGGCAGAGCCGGCTGCTTGTCACGGGTGGTTCTTAACTACTCGTGCAGCGGTGGATGGATGCTTTTAGTGCCGGTGTAATTTGGGCTTTTAACCTTCACCCTGCCAGCAGCTCTGTGTTTTCAGCATGGGTTAGAGCAGGCAAAGAGGGAAACTCTTGAGGCCTTTGACCCAAGGATGCAGCAAATGAAGCGGGTGCGGGAGTTAAAAGGAAACATCGTCTCCTCCCCGCGCTCAGCCCCTCTGCAGGGTTTGCTCATGGGCGGCTCTCGCACGGGCAGTTTCAGCCAGAGGGGAGCGTGCCACCAGGCACTCCAGGCCCTGCTTGTCCTTGGTCCCCACCAGAGACGTGTTCTTCTGCTGCCCTGGCTGTGTGGGATGGTGGCAGCTCATGGGGGGCTTCCCCTCCTTCCCCTAGACACGTAGGGTTGTGCGTTATGGGTGGTTGGGCCAGGTGATCTTGGAGATCTTTTCCAACCTTAAAGATTCTGATTCTCTTCCCTTGGAAGGGAAACAAAAACGGTGCTGGGGCAAGAGAGGTGCAGCAGGACCAGGCCCCCTCCATGAGGCCCCGTGTTTGGGGTCAGTGGTGCCTCAAAGAGGATCCTCGAGCCCAGGAAGGGCTCAGTCATCCCCGGGGTGAGCGTGGCGCAGCGCAGTCCTGGGCGCATTCCTGAAGGGTGCGTCTGGCCCACAGTTCATCAGCCGGTCATTAGGGTCATTAGCTTAATCACCGGGGTGTTTTCCTGCCCTGCTCTGTGATCAGCGGTGGCCACGTGGCCGCCCAAGTGGGGAGCAGATCGCCGGTTTCCGCAGCGGCCCCAGCGCCGCGCGCAGGAATCCAGCACCCGCCGCCAGCCATCCTCTCCAGTTTCCATGGTTACACGAGAGTTTACCCGGCCCTGGAAGGGCGCAGGGACCCCGCCTGATGCTAGAGGCCTGGGGCCGCGGGACCTCCTGCCTTATTGACAGCAGGGCAGGGCGGTCAAACCGCTCAGCACGGGCATTCGCTGTCCTTGCGGCGTGCGTGCCCCTGCTGAGCGGCACCCTCGGGGCACCCAGGGGGCTGTGGTGTGGTTTTGGGGTGCTGCCTTCCCCTCCTCGCCCCACAGCCCGCCAGTGACAGCCTCGGGGACCCATGGGGATGCAGGGAGAGATCTCCTGCAGAAAAATCCAGCTGAGGAGCCGTCGGCTGCCTCTCGTTAGATGCGAGGTGACAGCGCGGAGCAGAGGGAACCCTGAGCAGGCGTTCAGGCTACGGCTTGTTAATGGGGGAAAACAGAACCTGAGCTTTAGGTCACCGCTGATGATTTAAGTGGCCAAATATAGGTCACCAGAGGCCTCTCTGGGGAGGCAGGAGAATGTCAAAACACAGCAGGATTTTTGCTCACTTTCAAGCGACGAAGGAAGCAGAGAGGTTGTGTATCCAACCCATGGGGCGAGTCCTCGGTGCTCCCTGACCCCTGGCAGGGGACAGCTCAGCTCCCGTGCCCACGGAGCCCAGGAGGTGGCCGCGGTGCCACCTCGGCAGTCAGCTGCGAAGGCACGTGAATGCTGCGGAGCCCGTGTGGTGCTCTGATTCATGAGCCCGCTGCTGGAAGGGCTTCCGCAGCCCAGGCGTGGTGCGCCCGGCCGCGGGGAGCCGCGTGTGCCAAGGCTGAGTCACCGCGGGTACGGCCTTGCGCCTCGCCCTGGCAGCCCGGGCATCCCTGCACGGGAAAGCACCACGCGCTTGGGCCAATTCTCCCTCTGCTCTTCCTCCTGTGGGGGACGGCGGGGTCTGTGGGGTCATAGGAAGCAGCTCTGCCATGGCTGGTGGCTGGAGGGGTGCCCTTGTTGCACTGCTGGCTGCTCAGATGGGCGAGCGAAGACAGGAATCGTGCAGGGCCCCCTAACGCGGGATGTTTTGGCAGCTCCCTCAGCAAGAAGCTGGGTGCAGAGGGGTGCCAGGGTGCCGGGAGGGTGGGGTGAGCTTCATCCGGGTGCTGGCCCACTGAGTCACGGGGCTGAGCAGCCACGCGAGCCGCAGCGTGTGTGCATGGCCTGGCTGGGGGTGGTGGTGCCCCGTGCCGTGGGGAGGTGAGGGCTGAGGGGTTGACGTGGCCGGCAGCTCAGCCTCCCGAGGCGCTCATCCCTCCTTGCACCTCTCCCACCACGGCTCCCTCCTGTCCCAGCCTGCGCACCACCCACCTCCGGGGCAGCCAAGCTGGGGTCTCTGCCTCTCCGCAGGGGCCTCAAACATCTCCTGGATCTCCAGCCTCCTCGCTCATGCTTTTGCCTGCATGTGGTGATGCTCTCAAACCCCGCTTGGTGTTTAGCAAACAGCACCCATGCAGCCCACGCAGTCCTGCTCGCCCCTGTTGGGGACGCGGTGGCAGCTGTCCCCAGAGCACTGCCCCGCTGTGCTGCGAGGACACGACCTGTGCAGACCAGGCAGTTCCTGGGATTTCCCAAGCCACAAATCGCTGGGCCACCCTGAGTGCTCCCCCGTGTTCGGGTTTCCCCTGCTCTTTCCTACCCCCTCTGATGCTTGTTGGGTTCCCGTGCTGCTCCGACCCGGCACCGCTGTGGTGTGCTGACGTGTTTGGGGCGTGTGGCCTGGCCCGTGGCGGTTTAGGTTTCACCGGCCCCACCTGAGGGAACTTGAGCAGGCACGAGAACTGGGGCTTTTTGTGACTCTGTTATCAGTGTTATCTGCTCTGCTGCAGCCTGCTGCGTCCGTTGGGAGCTGGGGAGCCCGGGGTTGTGCTGGGGGCTGCACGAGCCCCCGGGACCCGGTCCGGGCAGCCCAAAGCTCCCGGCTCTGAGCCACCGAAGGGCTGAGGGTGTTTGCTGCTGCTGTGGCTGCAGCTGTCAGAGGAAAAAAAGGACTGATGCTTTTAATGACAGGCAAATAACAGCGCTAAAGATTCGTGCACGCACCCTGTGTGACGGCTGCTAGAGGTGCCCAAGAAGGTGCAGGGACCGAACAGCTCCAGCCTCTCCCTATCGCTGGAGCTCCGCTGTAATTAATGCTGCCGGTATCCAGATAGGCACGTGAACCCGAACTGGCCGCCTTCCCATCCTTCCCCAGCCTTGTTCCATATTTAATCTTTCATGTTCACCTGAGTCTCTAATTAAACCAACTGTAATCCTTAGCAGAGAGCCCGCAGTGTGCCAACGAGCTCTGGCATTCCCGAGCACCGTGCGGGAGAGCCCCGCGCACAGAACAAACCCACGGGCAGGCTCTTTTTTATTTTCCTCACCCTAAGTATCACCGACCCCAAAGCAGGGTCTGGAACGAGGGCCTGCCAGCAGCAAAGCTCTCAAGTGGTGCGTGGGGACCATCTTTTATTATTACTATTTACAAAAAACCATCGTGACTGGTTAGTTTGGGGTGGCTGACAATATTTTGCTGGGTTTCTCCGTGCTGTTGGCAGCTGCCCAGGGGTCTCTGTGAGGAGGGGCAGCGCTGGAGCCCCGCATGCTGCTCCCCATGCTGCGGCCCTGCTGCAGAGCTCCAGTTAAAAATAAAAAGCACGCGGCGGGGCTGTGAATGGGCTCCTGATTTCCTGGGGCTGCTGCGCGGGTCCGGGTGCTGGGCGAGATGCGCGTTGTAAATAGAACACCATATCCATGGCAACCCCAACTTTTCATTATTGTTAATTACTCGTACGGTGCCAGCGCCGCACATGGCGCTTCCCGGCGCGGATAAAGATAGATCCCCCCCGCCTCAAAGCCTCTCCCAGCCACACCGCCGCGCCAGCCAGCTCCGGGGAGCCTGGAGCCGGGTCTGGCAGGCAGCGGTGGAGACATTTTGTGAGGAGCTGGGGCTTGAAGCAGGAGGGACTGGCATGGCAGCGAGGCAGCCGGGAGCTCGGGGGTGGCTTTGTCCCCAAGGCCGCCTTCCCTGCGTGTTGGGAAAGGGCTCGGGGGGCGGCAGCAGCTCGGAGGAGGTGGGCAGCAAAAAGGGGAAGGGGCCTCCCCGCCGCCTGCCCTCCTCTCTGCTCAGCGGTGCCGGGGAGGGCACGGAGGGGGAAACGCGCAGCGTTTGTCACCAAAGGGATTCTTGGCACTGGCTCGAGCGATCGTGCCCTGGAGAAACTTGCCCCTGGAAGCCCGACCTGCTGCGAAATCCGTCCAGCTGAGCTTAGTGCCCAGCTGGGGAGCTCAGCCCGGTGCAGCAAGGAGGTGCTGAGCCTGGCACAGGCGCGCTGGAAGCCTGCTGCCTTCCCTGCTTTGGAGATGCCCTGTGAAAGGAGAAAAACCTGTTGTTTCTCTGCTTTGATGCTCTGCGAGGGAAACATCCCAGCCCTGCTTCCCCAGGAAAAGAAAACATTTCTGGTTCCCCTCCTGTCCAGCTGAAGGAACGCAGCGCTCCCCTCTCTGAGATCCTTTCTCCCTGACACTTTCCAGATGGCCGAATTATTTAGCGCTACCCAAAGCACAGAGCTCGGCAGCGTTTGGTCAAAGCAGGTCATGTTTGCAGTCCTGTTCCTGTTACTCACGTGTGCCGGGTGGGGATGCAGCCAATTTTGGGGTGTTCGGAGCAGGTACAGAGCCAGTGACTTTGTCTCACGCACTCCTTTGTTGTAGAAGTTATCGCATAGGAGGCTGGGCAGGAACAAAGGCAGGTTTTCTTTTGGTTTAGTGTAAAAAGACAACAGGGGAAAGCATTTACAGCTTTGTCCCTTCCCTTGGCACTTCTGGTCTATGCAATCTCAATTTCTGCAGGCTTCGTGTCAGTCACCAGTAGGTCGTTTATTGCTGCTGCTTTCCTTTAAATAGGAGCACTTACTAGGTAGCTTGGTGCCGCGTCCACGCAGCCACTGTTGTGCATTTATCTCCTCTCTCCTGGTGAGAAGCTGATGGGTACAGACGCAGGCAGTTGCGTGACCTTCACAGTCTCACAGTCCAGGAATGTAGACTTGAGCATTTTGGATCATTTTGATTTTATTACAAACCAAAATACTTCACATTCAGTGGCACCTCAGGTACACAGGGTAGTTATTCTTGGGGAAGGGGGGCAGAAACAAACAAACAAAATCTAAAGCCAAACCTCTTCAACAGGCATCGGTATAGTTACAGGCTGGGCTTTTCAACACGATCCCCAACTGGAGAGCAGGCAGCACCCTGCCTGCTTTGGCCATTAGGTTGCTCACGGAATGTTGTTTCAGTCAGAGCCCGCTAACGAATTGCACCGTACATTAGCAGTGGAAGCTGATAAACGATTTACTGTCTGGTAAACCATGCCAAGCGGCATCTGGAAAGGACCATCCTCATCACCCAACTGCATTTTCAAATGCAAATGGTTCGTACTGAGGTCTCAGGGAGGATGCTCTGATGCAGCCGGGTGCTCTGTGGCTGCGCAGTGACTCGCTGCACCTTGTCCTGGCTTTGTCGGCCAGCTGGGCACACGCTCAGGCTGGCAGCAAGGGCTGAAAGTGCACGCCCTGGGCGGTTTGTGGTTTTCTTCACTTTTTATCTTTTGTGAGAGAGAACGTCAGGGTATGGAGTGGCTTTTTATTTATGTTCTGAAGGCTGCTCCGCTCCGCTTGTAACATCCAGCCTTTCCAATGAGCTGGGGCAACCAAATCAGAAGACTGAAAGCGAAGGATTATATAGGACGTGGCAATCGCAGATCAAGTAGGGAGCAGATGAAGCTTATTGGTTTGTACAGCGCTCTCATGCTGTGATATGTGCTAGTATCACATAAAAGTAATAACTGCTGAGGAGCTTCCCTGGAATGTCCTCTCCCATCCTTTATCATAATTAAGTTAAAAAGACCGGACTATTGCAAGCTCTATTTTTACAGCCTCCAGCATGTGCTATCTCCTTTGGAAGCTGAGGCTGTTTTAGGAAGGAGTACAAGAAGGGAAGGGACCCATTTCTATGCCCTGTACTCACACAAAGTAAAAGCGTGACTCCTTACGTGCTGCCCTTCTGTCCTTATTCCGTGTCACTGTCAGAGTAAAAGTACCGTGATTCCCTTTTTAGTTACACGAGGTGTTAGAAGTGAATGCCCATTCACATTTAAGATTAACTTATTTGACATACGATCCTTTCCAGTGCTACTTGGTGGTGTAATTCTGACAACAGCAGTGTTAAACAGCAGAATTAAAAGGAAACCAGACAAGGAAATGTCAGTATTCACACAACTCAACAAAGCTTCCTACTTCTTTTTACAAAAAGAAGCTCCTAAATATTTCAGACAATGGGAAATGTCCTTCATTCAACTCTGTTAAAATGTTTCAGCGCTGTCCAAGTGACTTCAAACCTTCTTCACATCTGTCTGCTCCAGCCAAAGCTCTTCTGCCTGTCCTCAGGCTTTCGTGATGTACCCTTCTCTGATAAGGAAGTCATAGATTTTCCTGGTCTTGTTCACATCGATCTTGATGAGCGCTCTAGCTTGTGCAAGTCTCAGGCCTCCTTGTTTGTTACACTCGTTCACTAAAGCAGCTTTATATTCTAAATAGGCTCCAGGGACCAGCCTCACCATCTGACAGAGCTGGAAGACAAAAGGCGAAGTTAATAAACACAAACGCTTGTCACGCTTTGCCATTCTGTGATCTCTGCTGGGGGAGTAACATTGTGAATATTTTTCTGAAAACATTCCCAGTGTATTTTTTTGTGTGGGGGAGGCACAGGGTAATTGCATTACGAGCTGTTTCGATCCACAGGTAGGGAGAGGAGGAGCTTGCTGGCTGCTACATTCAAAAACATTCCTGACTGAAAAATAAACTAGGAGGATGAAAGCAGGCTCTCAGCTCACAGGAGCGTAACTATGAGTGTGTCCTGTGTGGGCGTTGTTCTTTGCAGACCAAGGGAAGTACGCATGCCAAAGAGACTTGCAACCGGCAATTCAGCTCGCTGGACAGGAGCCAGGGAGGGCATCTGTCTATTAATCCCCTGCAGACTAAGTCTTTAATATCTTTCTACAAAAGCAGCAACGCACACAACGCTTGCCCCCTCCAGAAATCCAGGAGGGAAACCATGCAGGGGAAACTGTGCAGGGAAACTGCACTTCGTGCTTGGAAGTTTGGCAAAAGGCACCACGAGGCGCTCCTGCAGGCTTCAGAGAGCTGCTTTCAGGGGCTCCTGTGCTCCCATTTAGCTTCCAAATACCAGCTGCCTTCTAGATGGTGAGCTGTATTGCTCCCAGTGGAGAAACCGGCTGTCTCCTCCTTTTAATAAGGAAATGCTTAATGATTGCTCCTCATTGATAGGAAATTGCGGAATTCAGAGGAACTCAGACTGTATGTCTCAGCTGACAAGGAAATCAGATTCCCCATACACGCTAATGTCCTAGTCACAATTATTTACGCACTTAATGGAGCCAGAAATGCCATGGTCCATGGTCAACCTGTGATCTGATTTTCAGTGCCTCCATCCCCAGTGAAGGGGAAACCGTTTGCGCACAGAGGGAGATCTCTGAAATGTTTCGCAAACACTGAAACCTGCCTTGTGGACAAACTAAGATTATGACTTCTATTTAAAAACAAACAAACCAACTAACTGAGCAAACAAGAAGAATAACAAACAACCCCAAACCTTTTATTTCAGTAGCTTTTCAGAGCTGTCTTTCACCAAACAGCTGTATTGAAGGATAGGCCTGGAATGGGCTGCAAAAGAAACCGAGCCACAAACGCACGGCAGGCCCCTTGCTGCTTCATTTCCCTCTCCTGGGGGCTGTGGTCCCGTTTCTGGATGTTTTGTTCATCTTCCCCCTGCCTCTGAGTACTTGAAGTGACTACAAGAGTGCTCTGTGTGGCTCTGCAAGCTCCAACACCAGGCCAAGCTTAATAAGTCATAGCTTAAAGAAAGCCAAATTCCCCGCTCTGCCGTGGGTATACAAAGAGCTCGATATACACATTAAAGGGCAGAAATATGGAAAAAACAAGAACGCACTTATCACCTCTGTGATTCACAGCAGTGTTAAATAAAAACAAAGCAAAACAAACAACCACAACTGGTTGAGGTTTGGCTTTGAGACACCTGGAGCACAAGAGGAGCTGCATTATTCAGGCTCCGTGATCTGTCCAGTGAAGGCCTTAATGAAATCCTCTACCACTTTTAAATAGATGTTCATTAAGAAAATATAACCCTTCTGCTCACCCTGGAGCATAATGGAGGAAGACAGTGTCATTTCTGGACGTTATAATGGCATGTAATGACACCTTGGCTCTCTCCACCTTTCTTTGCTAAATAAGGTAATTTGCTGCAGCCGTGTTGTACATATTCACTAACTGCAATTAAGCTGACTGGAAGGAATGAGTGGCTATTGTGAGCAGGAAAAAGTTGTCAGGGCCTACAGCTGCTGTGATGTTCACAGCACCTGGGACAGATGGTGCGAGTACACCTGCGCCGTGGGGATAATGTTTGATATAAATTACCTTTTCCTTCCCTTCCTTACCTCCTTCTCCTTCTCGTTGAGCTTCTCTGTGCCTGGCAGACCCGTGAGGTTCAGTGGTGGGGCGCTCCGTCTACCTGCGGAGACAAGAACCAGGAACCTTGACAAACTCTAGCAGCAGTTTGGACATGGCAGGGCTAGGCGTGTTTTCAGAGGCAATTAAATCCCCATGATGTTAACCTGGTGTGATCCACGGGTTTATACAGAGACTTATTTAGGGCTTAACATAAAAATGACACTGTTTTGATAAGGCATGGTTTTGCAACTGATGTAATTAAGCACTGTGAATGCTTGTGTGAGGGCTCCGGTGCTGCTAACGATGCCTCAGCAGCTTTTGGGAGGAACAGGAGGACAATGGCTTTCTGTCAGAGGGGAACTGGCCGTGTGTGAGCTAGGCTGAACCTCCTGACGAAACTCCTTCAGCCGGGGTCGAGGAGTTCAGGGCTGCGTGGAGGTGCTGGAGCGAGGGTGTGCCCTGGGTGTGCTCAGCGTGCAGGGCTGGCCCCCAGCAGCTGTGCACCACGTACCTCGTGAGGATGGGAGACTGCTTATTGCTGAGGTGAGCAGGTGATTTCTCTGGCTACACTGGCGACTTCCTGAAGCAGAGTTCTCTTTAAATGCCTTTAAACATGATGTGGATATTGCAAAAGCCAAATGCAGTTAATGGATTTATTTTTGTCTGTGATGATAAGCAGCCCTGAAAGAAGTATCTGTCACAAGGTGGTCTGATAGTTCTCCATTTCACAACTGTTTATAACTTTGCGGAACTTTAACTGTGTAGCTTAAAATGTCACAAGGGCTACCTGCAGGTTTTTGTTGTTTTTTTTTTTTTTTTTTTTTTTTTTTTTCTTTTTCCTCTCCTTTGCCAAGTTCCAGAGCTCAGAACAAATCTAGGGGTATTTACTGGCATTTTTAGAAAATCTGCTGACCCTGTGCGGTGGGCTGCAGAGCTGGCACCGTCAGAGAGAGCCCTCTGGCCCAGGACAGAGGCAAATTTGGCAAAGTGTGAGATCTTGGAGAATCTGCAGCTCTGTTTTCCTAGGGCCTGTTGGTTGCTGCTCCCAACCCTGTCTCTGGGGCTGAAGTCTCTCTCCCGGTGCCCCCACAGGAAAGGCTGGGTGAGGAATCTGGTCGGGGAAAGAAGCCCTTAAGAACTAAGAACTGGAGCAGTGAGGCTCTGCAGGTGCAGAGGAAGCAATTTCCCAGCAGTGCTCCCTTCCTACAAGGCCTGTACCTCGCATGCAGCGATGAGACAGTGCAGAATTTGGTTTTGCTTTTTTAAGGACCTAGGAAATGACACACACATACAAACTGCATTAAAGAAAATATATTAAGGCTGCAAATCTGAGATCTCAAAATCTAGAATTAAAGTTAAGCAACGTTAATTTGCCCTCTTGTATATTCAGTATGATGCAGCCTTTAATTATACAGACACGTGGCAGTTTTTCCACGGTATCCCTGCCTTATTCAGTATGCAGGATGTTCACTTAATTAGCAACTATTTGGTATTTTGTTTGGGTTTTGTTCAACATGTGATATTGGTTGTAAATACTGCGTGCTATCTGAGTTCCATAAGCAAAACAATTCATTTTCTCTGGGGCTCTTCTCCCTTACTGGCCACAAAATAAATACAGAGGTCTTGTTCACAAGGGCCTCGACTGATCCCTGAATCTGTCCTTACTGGGCACTGAAAGAAGCAGGGCTCCTCTTGCTGCTTTATTGCCTGCTTCTTTGGTAACTCTTTTTTGACATCCTTTCCTCCTAAATCTGTTCTGTTGGGTTCATATTGCTATGATGTGTCGTATATAGCTCTATTAAAAACTGGATTAGCTTTACCTTTTAAAGGTACAATTTTGTTCCCATGTGAAAAATATGGTCTATTCTGCCTTGTTAATGTAGCTTTAGGATGGGTTTTCAGTCTGTAAATAAAAAAAATCCAGAAATTCAGCAAAAAAATATAGGCTTTGCACATGGAATGAGTTGCAGGTTGAGGCAACATTGACTAAATCAGTGCTTAACCGTAAGACTTGAGGACTGACACTTCTGTACTCAAGAAAAGGAGTCACTCTTCAGCTGGTTGTCCAAACAGTATTACTGATGTATGGCTGGCTGGCTTTTTATCACACACCATCATCTAACAGTTACCTGAATTCGAAGGAACTGGTGCTGCGGGAGTCAGGCCAGAATCACTGAAAAGAAAGGAAAATTTCAATTTGTCGTCATGTTTCGTAAGAATAACTGTGTGTGTTGGCTCTGAGACTACTTTTTTCCAACTTCTGATTCAACTTGCATAACCCAGGCCCTGATCTGAAGTCAACAGGATTTCTAAATATTTACCACTCCCAGACTGAAGACCATGTCTGAAACCTGTTATTATTATTTTTTTGTTTTTTAAAGAATGAAAGATCCAGTGGAGACTGACTGGGGAAATTACAAATCATCTTCTCGGATCACGTAGCACACAGGACACACTTCCTTTGCATCGCAGCTTGTTCCCTCAATCAAAGTGCTTGTGCAGGGTGACTAGACATTAATAATGCTGCTACATCTAAAATCATCTGAAACATTTTTAAGTGTCATCTCTGCTCTCATTACTATCCTAAAAGACCTCATTTCCCTCCATGACTTTATTAACAGCAGGTAAGTTCCTGAAGCATAAAATACAGAAAGCAGAGACTTTGAGCCCACAGTAGTCACTTCCTTGCCTGAACTTCAGCAAGTGTTACTGCTCCTACTCAGTTTCTTGCCCTTCTGAATTTTGCAGACTGTTCCCACTGGAATCAATTGGGAATGCATTCATTATTACCAGACAGAGAAGTGTTTCTGTACCTCTCTGACTACAGCTCGTGTGTGAAAGGCAGTCTTACTGTAACCGTACATATCGGCTTGTCGACTGAGCCACTGCTGGCAGGCGCTGCTGTCCTGGATGTACTGCAGGACTTCCGACAGCATCGTGCGCTTCAGGCGTTCCTCGTCTCTTGTCTTCTTCAGGTGATCGTACGTTCTCGCACCTGGGGGTAACAGACAGCACATTCTCTCCAGCTGCTTTGGTCAGAACTGCTGTTTTTTTCTGCTTTACGAAATTAGGGAGAAACTGTTCTCTAGCTCTGGACCAGACTCTGCTATTCTCCCTCATGACAACTACTTGGCATAAGGAGGTATTGGACTGCACCCCACACCCCTCCCTGCTGTCAATTTCAGGCCAAAAACAAACAAAAAGGAATTCCAGGACAGAACAGGCCATTTTTTTAATTTAGAGGTATTAGCCTTCTCTGCAGATATCACACTTATTGACAGTCAAAATGCCCAGAGGTGCAGCACTAGCACTGAGCAATGCTGTACGTTTCTTCTGGAACTTTTGTGGAAGGGTCACTAAAGCAGAGCTTGGCTAGGCAGCGCGTTCTCCTAGCTGATGGCTCAAAGCAACTCGAAAAAGCACAGCTGAACAGATAGATTACTGCTAAAGCCTTGCTCACTTAAAGAGCTAGGTAAACACATTTTTAAAGTATCTTTGATTCCAACGCTTCCTAAATGCTGCAAATTCATCCTTCCACACCTTGATGAATGGGAACGGGCTGAATAACCCCCCAGGTACTTACTACAGAAATTGGTGATTCCTGCTGCTCTGTATTCCTGCAGTCGTTTTATTTCCCTTCGCAGCTCAAATTCCACTGGTTTACCCCAACAGGAAGCAGAAGGAAAATCCAAAAAAAACAATATACCAAATGTGGGTCAGTGGGGATGGCAGTGAATGGTGGTGTACTGGGAATATTCCAATTTCTTATTTGTCTAGGCAGCTGAGCTATGAAGTGTACAGAACCACAGACAGGGTTAACCCCTCTGCACAAGCCCATATCAGATCTCAAACTCATTGTCTGTGTCATAACACACTTTGATCACAGATTTAAGCTGTTTTCTAGCATTTGAGTGCTCAGAAAAGTTATTTTATCTTCATGCTTTGACAGTTTCTTTGCCATACCCTGGACAAAGCAAGTAGCAATAATGTAGGATTTCTGGAAGGCACTTCAATAGGGCTGAAAAACTACTCATCCAGGCTCCCTTATGGCATCCAGTGCTGTCTTTGAACTATGATTTTTGTAACTGGACCTTCTAAAATTTTTCCTTGTAGACAATTCTTTCTGCAGTTGGTAAGATTAAATACCCATGTTTCTTTTGCTCAGAGTTATTTACTGCGTGTAGCTGTTATTAGCTGGCTTCAATGCTTTGCTTGGCTTCACAGTGAGCGACACAGATTGTCTCAAATTTGTTTAGTCATAGTACTCAGGAGACCTGTGTAATGTGCTTGTGCACTTGACTCTCAGGTTAACGTGAGGACTTTGCTGTCACTACCACAACAAAACTAAGCTCAGGACTAGCGCTCACATGTTGGACTCATGATTTGCAGGATCATGCGTTTGGTATTCAACACAGTGTCCTGAAAACACAGTCACAACTGTTGAAATGCTTTGTTCTTTCTAATGAGCAATGATTTTCCCAGTTTAAGTCACAGAATTAAGCAGGATGTAATGACTTGTATTGGAATTTGACTAAATGCATGCTGTGATTATGCATAAAGACTCGAGATGATTTGGTGATGGAACAATGCCTCTTCCTTTAAGGTAAGGAACGTAATGACAGCCGCACTATATAATTATGTACACACATAATAGTTTAACGCATATCTTTCAAAGAATTCACAGTTTGCTGCCAGCTCCCTATCTCAATCCAGGCACCAGTTTTAGGGACTTTGTGCTTTCATTGATACGCAGTGCCAGTAAAGGAACAATAGCGTTTTGATACGAAAATACTACTTCTAACATGTGACTGGAAGGTTTCCCAACTGGGAAATCGAACACAGAACTGGGACACAGTTTAGTGGAAAGAAACACTTGCTACATGTGTAATGTATCAACCCACAAACACATTTGTTTTTCTGAGGCAGGCAGACCAGGGAGGAGAAGAAAACAACCTCCTTCCAGGAGTGGTATATATTTAGGAAAGGCTGTAGATGATGCAACCCCTTATTATACCCGTTGAAGAATGTATATGCTAAAATCTTCAAATACCCACATGCATGGCTTTCAATGAACTTATCATGCTCTACTGGTCCAAGAATTCGTGCAAATCGTCGCATTGTTTCGTAAAGGTCTTGAACCTCCTTCGGGTATCGTCTTTCCAAAACTACAGGGGGGAAAAGTGATAACTTTGTCAGCAATGTATTTGGACTTGTGAGATTATATTGAAAAGACAGGGGTACTTTCATGGTAACTACTAATAGTTCCCTACACTTGGGTGTGATTTGCACCAAAATGGTAAAACAAACAAGCAAAAAACAGTGGCTAAATTCACAGATATGCCCAAATTCCATTAGTTGCAACAGATGCTGAGATACTGATGGCCAAAGTACTTAGGAAAAATGCCTCTACCATTAGTACTAGTAAACTAAATTAGTGGTTGTATTCTTTTCCTTTATGCTGGTAAGGCCTGGATTCATAAACAGTAGCTTGAATAGTGGAGCCAGAGTGGACTGACATCCGAAGAAATTGTTGGAATGCTACCAAATTTTCCACAAATTGCTTTCAGCTATTATAATAAAACATCAACCAAAAAAAAACACTTAAAATTATACATAAATTATTTGTATCCTATATTACTCCTACTATAAAAACATAAATTGAGGGGAACTTGAAAGGACTATACCAGCCCCCATGAACTGCCCAAATATCAAGATTTGGTACATCTCTTTGCCATTTTGGTATCACAACTACAAATTTATTAGTAAGAAGCAACAAAATTATACAGCCCTCACAATTAGAGCCAAAAAGGACGATATTTAAATGTTGTTTGATAATTTCTTAGACTAGTGAGATGCACTTAAAAGACCTAGATTTCACCTCCAGCCCTCTCTCTACTCAGTGAGGAGACTGAAATGCTCTTGAAGAGCAATTCAGAAGCACTAACTATACCACTGAGCTGGGAGCAGTCAGAGCCAGCCAGCTGGAAATGGCTGAGCAGGAAGAAATCTGGTGGAATTCAGAACATCTGAGTATGGCCCAGTATGTATAAACCACACTGGTGAACATACAAAGTTTTGTCTCCCGAGCAGAGGCCACTTTAAACAGTTACACTTGGTACTCACTCTGAAATTTTCTGAGGTTGATTAGGCCGTGATCTCTTATAATTCTGTAATTAAGAGCAAAATGGTATTAACAAAAGGCACTTATTCACGTGTTACCTCATAGATGCAAAGTCTTCAGTTTGATTCAAACATTTTGATTTAAACTATCACAGGGGCCTAAAACTAATCACACATTAACGTTCTATAACTCTGGCCAGCTGAGGAACATGACGCAGTGATGCAGTGAAGTTTTAATCAGGGTAGGCTTTGGATAGTGGTGTGCATTAGTCCAGCTCTGGCAGCACTAAGCACAGAGGGAGCTACAGTTGCTTTAAAGGGTTTGAAAATTCTTTTTTAGACACAGATTTCGTATCTGCAGTGTCTCATAACTTGTCTTTCCAAAATTGGAAGCACAGCGAATGTCTCCTGAAGCATGATTTCCAGCTTCAGCAAGACACAAATGTCCTTCCACTAGAGCAAGGGTGAGAGATGGAGGGTAAATGTTGTCACTGGGAGCAGGATGGAGGAGATTTCCGTGACAGCTTAGATTTTAAAAAGAAAATGCTTTAGATAACTCATGAGTTTGAAATGTTCATGACAGGATTGGGGAAATGAGCAGTGTAATAAGGCAGGTAAGATATTTACAAGGGGATGACAAATACATTTGTCACAGGTTTCTGGAAATGTCATGTGGCCATTGCTATGTGGCAACTCGCTCAACACCCGACTTGATTCTTGCAAATGACACGAGATACCGCACAGCTAGGCTCATCAGGGTCAGCTTGGACTTTGCTCTATAAAACCCATTCCATTTTCTTCACTATGTATAAAAGAATGTTCCTGTCCCATGTAGAGACGACTTTCTGTGAGTGACATCAGCATTTTTACATCCTCTTCCAGATTTTTGTCCCGTCCAGCTGGAGAAACCTTACAAAAACTGACACTGGTATGAGTTATACCACTTTCTTTTATTAAGACATGAAGCACCAAACTGAAAATTATACCACATAAATATTTTTAATTTATGAATTATAAAGAACCGCGTCAATAGATATGAGCTCCTAACCTGTCCTTCACTAGAATTATGATGTATTATAGGAAGGAGTGGAGGAGTCTTACTACAAATTACTAATTCTTCCAGCAGGCAATAATACACGAAGATATAATTTTAAATATTGAACAAAGTATTTGAAAGTTATAATAAAATTGAATTTGATGAATAGATTGAGTCATTTGAAAAAGCTGTCAAATGAACTGAATAAATTATTCAAACTCATGCCAGCAGTATAGTTATCGTCATTATACATTGTGAAAAAAACTAACTTCTGGACCACTAACAGTCAAAAAATAAATGATGTAAGCATTTCTATGGAGAAAGTATGTTGAGGGGGGGGGCTAGCAATTAGTCACAGACTGACAGCTTTTTTTCCCCTTAAGTAGCAAATAAATTATAGGCAGTCCATCGATATTACATAGGGAACAAAAAGAACAGAGATTTGTCTTATTTTCTGGTTCCTACCTCTGGATCTGCCACCATTTTCCCAGATATTATTTCAGTTCTCACTCTGCAGAATGACCATGCCATCTCATAAGGTGTCCTAGAAACTTTTTTTTTTTTTTTTTTTAAATATAACTGGATTGGGGATAGTAATGTGAAGAGCACTGTGACTGTGATTTTCCTGCAATAAGGAGCATTGGAAAATACGCTTTTCAAAATTAATGACTTGTTTTGAGTGTTCAAAGGAGAATTAAGGTGTGTAGAGGTCCTTTGTTACCCACGTGTACAAAAAAGGGATCAAGGCCTGTTAATCTGTGTTTTCTGGCTTGGTACCATAGCTAAAGCCATGTGCTTGATCTGAATCTATGCAGAGAAGAACTACACATCCAGAATGAAGCCTGTCACGCAGATCTCATAGCAGAAGGTCTCCATACCTGGCAATTGTCTGGAAGGGTGCTACAGGAAATTAATTATCCTTAGTATTAGGACAGCACTGGGGGATAAAACATGGTAACGAAGCAAAGGAACGTAGTTATTGCTTTATTGCTTGAAAACTTACTTTTTTCTTCTCTGTCTTTCCTTTAACCTGGAATGATAGATATCTACAACTGCGATCTTCAGAGCTGCAAAATAGAAAAACACAGATTAGAAAATATGTAATGAATCACTGTGTTAACGCTAAGTTTCAAGCCCTTATGATCATGGCAGGCTGAAGTTGTCACTTTGATGTTTGAAAAATCCCATGGCAATTTTATAGGGGCATAAAACCACCAGAAATTAATATTCTTCAGACTGTATATGTTATCTGTAGGACGTTTCTTTTGCTGCTTTCAGACATGTTACTGCCTGTATATAGGAACTTGGGTAGATTCTGAGAACTCTTTTCCTTTATATCATCTTGGACTGTTTTACCATTAGCACGTATTTGTTCCTTCATACGTTGCCATTGTTAAATATTCTTTCTCCTGAAAAGTAAGTTTATCAGATTTAAGGATCTGAGGTACCGCTTTTGGACAAAGGCTTCTTTGCACATAATGAGGAACTCCAAAAAATAGAAAGGCAAAGTTCTGAACTGTGAAGATTCAAAGTAGCCTTTGCTACCGTTCTTGAAAACATCTACAAGATTTTAGCTCGTTAACGTCTAAACTTATCTATCTGCTAGAAGAACAAAGAGAATAGTTCACGGCAATGTGGAAAAGTACAGGAAAAAGCCATGCTCATTAGAAATCATATCCTTTTCGAAATGAAATCTGTCTGCAGCCCTGGCTGATCCACTCAGAGATCCTTCAGCTTCTTTTTCCTGTGACCATCAGGTTAATAAACTTCTTTGGTAAATTCTCAGCAGAAAAGATAAGGAGACACCTATCACCTTCCCTTCCCTCATTTTGTTAAATAATACACAAATTCTAGGTCATTAAATGAGCATAGAGTTGGTTGGATTTTTTTCCTTTACTTTAAGCATTTCGGCATGCTCCCTGAAGGAGCAGGCTTAAGACTTGCCAGTGGGTTTACAGTCTGAAAAGACAACATGCAACTGCTTGAAACTAGGCAAGAACATGTCCCCTTTCAGCCCCCGCTGCTGCATAAGCAAAGGTGGACAGAATGTGTCAGAATCCAGAATCCACCCCTGTTCCTGTAGTTACAAGAAAAGAGCAAAACCGATACTGGCTGCTTATTGATTGGACTCTCCAATAAATAATGAATAAGGCAATTAAGAAAGAAGTGTGGTTTTGCGGTTACGTGTCTATTCTAAAATATGTGTTCATGTGTAAACACCAAGAAGCCCTTAGCCTCTAGGCAATTCATCTGAGCAGTCTGCTGGGTAGTAGAATTTCTTATAACCAGGGCGAAAGCCCAAGGGCTGTGCACATCAGCTCAGGTGCCATTGCTTTTGAGTTACACTTGCCGATCCTATATTAACAAAAAAGTCTTGAATTTATGCAAAACTGATTTGATGTTAACCTAGGAGAAAAAATATGTATGAAGGCAGGAGGGGTAGTACAAACGTTCTCACTTCTTTTTGGAAGTCTCTTTCAAAAGCAGTGTTCAAGAACCACCGTGTATTTTCATAAAGGGGTATTTAAGTTTCCTAATTTAAGAGCAGGCATGGGTAGTGAATTCTCCTTCTTGCTTAAATGTGGGGATAAAAGAACGGGAAATGCAGTAAGTTAAACATGAATGAAATATATTACTAAGTGTTGGAATCAGTGCCAATTTATGGAAAATATTTTTGTATTTTTAAACCCTGTGCAAGCTAAGCTAGCATGTTATTTTCTGGGGTTTGTGTGGGTAGAATTTAATGAGTACATGCACAAATTGCACTGGAGAGCCTCTATAAATATCACAAGCAATTGTGCACCAATAACCATAGCATTTTGATGCTTTCACCTAAGTGCACAATATTCTAAAAGAAATTACGATCAACTGGGGAGGGGAAGGAACATTCATGAGAATAAATTAAGGGAAAAAGGGAACTTCTATGTACAGAAAAAAACAGTATTTACTGCCACATGTACTTTTGGAGGGCCTTTTGTTTTTTATAAACATATTCACAAAGAGACAACTGATTATAAGCTCTGGAATACAGGAATAACTCTGACTATTATACTGTTACCTACTGCACTGAAATGAGAAAAGAGACGCTGTACGAACGAAAATTATTTGATTGCTCTTTCCCCCATGAATTATACTAGGGAGTTACTTGTTTGTACTGGTAACTGAAGATAAGTTGCCATTCTGTGAGATGGTCAGAGTGGCTTTGCAGGATCCAGCGATAGGCAGGAATTCAAGGCTTCTTTCTCCATTCCAAAAAATCAAAATATTTTGGTTTCTTAAGACAGTGTCCAAAACAGTTTCTTTGCTTTTCATTCCTCTTCAGCCTCATTTGGTCTGCAAAAACTTTTGAATGCTAATGAGTGAGAGCTTTGTTTTGTGCTAACTAACCTCTGCTTGGCATGCAAGGCCCAAATAATGGGAAGAATGCAAACTAATCAAAGCAAACAGGCTGCGTATCCAGTGTGTGCCTGGCTGGGACAAACTTAATGGCTACAACCCAAATTTACTCCCCCTGCAGGAAAGCAGGACCCTAAGCAAACATGGTATCTACTTGCAGAGTGTGTCAGAACCTTACATAAAAGAATAAATACCATGGAGTATTTCGGCCATTGTCTTGTATCTTATGGAAGGAAAAAAGTTTGCTATTTGGCCAGCAAAGAATTTGTCTCAAGCAGGTGTAGTGGAAGGCAGCCACAGGGCTGCTTTTCAAGGACAATTCTGCGAGATGCAGTGTAAGAAGTTTGCCAGTGGGCAGGGCTGGGGTAGTGAGGCACGTGAGAGACAGGACAGGCATCCTTGGGAGCGACTGCCAGAACTTGTGCCTCCAGGGCTGCCTTGCAACCTCCCCTGCCTGCAACTAGAAAGTGCAAAGATTTCCTAAGCAGTACCAGCACTCGCCCCTTCCTTCAAATCTAAATGGTGAACCATTTTGTAGGGTATTAAGTCATGCAATTAAGTTGCAAAATATTCCCAGTGAATCAAGCAAAGTCAGCATCTGAGATCTTTAAAACTGCAGGACAGGAAGAGATGTGGCTCCCTCATTTTTTCTTCTAGCTTGGAGAAAGCAAAGATCTAATCCCAAAGTTTCTTTTAGAAAAGCATTCTTTCCTTCCCTGAGATGCCTCATATAAGAGAAAAACAGCTGGCTAGACCCTGCGACTTCATTCTTGTAGAGGCATTCTCTCTCACGTAGGCAGATCCAGAACAGCTGTGGGAAGGAAGCTGCCAAAGTCCCTGAGCTAAGGGATCGAAAATGTAGTTGGTCACGCTGCCTAACCTCTGCCAAATGGAGTTTTCACAAGGCAAAAGCCTGATGTTCTGTACTAAATATGCAAGACAACTAAAGAATGGACTAAAGAACACCCAATGTAATTATCAGGCAAAATATTTGACAGACAGAAGGAAGTATTTTTTCACACACTATGTAATTAAATTACCGAACTCCTAACTCAATTGTGCAACTCAGGGCTACAGGATGTTATGGGGGCAAAAATACAAATATAGATATAGTTCCAACAGTAGTTAGCTAAGTTCATGCAGGACAGATTCTTTGGCCAAAATGGTCTGAACACAACCTGTGGCTCAAGAATTTGCTAAATTTATGACTGCAGGAAACTTGGAAGATACACCAGGAAAAGTATCAGCTTGTACTTGTCTTTTCTTACATTCTTCTGTGTGTCTGCTATGAGATACTAGCAGGTTACTGACCTAGAGAGACCTTTGGTCTGGCCCTGCATAGCTTTATGGTATTCTGAACAGAAAAGGAAAGCTGATTTTTGCAGTCAGATTTACAACTTAAACCAGGAGGCTGGTAGGAGATATATTAATTGGCTGAATTGTGCAGGGGGAGGAAGAAATGTGTGAGGGGTATGGAAGAAGGTGCTGATAAACCAGCTTGAATGAACATTAAACTAACAATTAGTGAATAGACCTAGGAAAGTATTTTGCTTTTCCAGTTTACTAGGGCTCCCTATAGGACATGGAAGCAATAAAATATGTTTTAATAATAATAAAACAGTGGAGAGATGGCACGATGCATCTGTGACAAGTCCAAAAGCCAGCTCCCCTTTCAATAAAAGTTAAAAGGGAAGAGAGGCTGATGTATGATTCTCATAACCTTTTTTGTGCCAAGGGAGTTTGCATTCCTTAAAACTATGTGTACGCTGCTAAATTTCAAACTGATTTTGTAAGTTTGGAAGGACTGTCTGTACATAACAGGATTTGTCTGTCTCCAAAGGGTGGTAAGACTTTAGCTGAGAACAGCCTGACATAGATGGAAGAATTCTGAAGCATAAGCACGGTACTTTTAAACATTATGTGTACTTATAAACGTGGGAAAAAAAGTACGATCTTTACTTCTCTATGGATTAAAACCTAATTTTAATACTTTCCGTTATTTGGTACCACAGAAACTCAGTAGAAGTAAGCGAACTCACACAACAACCCTCGTCAGGTACAACTAATGCTGCTCTAACTGTAGAGGAAAATGCTGCTCTAATGTAGAGGAAAAAAGACCCAATGAAACACTGTGTATGCACCGTGAAACATTGCTTTCAAACAATGTATGAAAACAGGGGACTTACCGTGCAGAATGTCTGAATCATCTTCTACAAAATCAATATCTCTTAAATCCCACTCAGCATAGTTGTCAAACTCCTGTTCAGAAGTGATTAATAAACTGTCACTAGCTAGCACTAAAAAACTGGTATCAAGTTTCAGTACACATATAAGTACTGAAAACACAGATATGTACACGTGCATGGCTGTACAAGGCTCCATCCTTGAGCAATGTACATCACAGGGGAACTTAAATGATTTCCGGCTGTAACCAGAACAGGATATGGTGATAGGATAATGAGAATTAATCAGGTTCTCCACATAGCTCCCACACTGTGGTAAAAATTCTGCTCAAACATATAAAAACAACACACCCCTCTATGGTGGAATTCATCCCTCTATGTATAGGAGCTTGTTTTGCAACAGGAATCGGGGCCCTGGGCCCACAGCTAAAAACACTGAAAACAACGCAGCCTTTCAAGAGACCTTTGGATCAGGCTCCTGTCTGCTTCTCCAAGGCAAATGAAATAGAAGCATACTGAATCTGACCCCTTCTGCCAAGCATCCGATTCATGACATCGAGTCTGTTTGAGTAAGAGCCGTTCACAGTGGACATCTGGTGGCAGCAGCAGCCTTACAGCCCGGGGACACTCGGGTTGCCTGCTCGCTGCTTTGCAGGCCTGCAGCGCCACCTCTGCAATTAAATCCCTGGTTTAATCAGTCTGCCCTGTCATTCTGCCAAAGACTTCTTAATGAAGAATAAAGACCTATGGGCAGAGGCATGCAAGCACGTGTTTGCTGATCTCACATTCAGTAGCAAATATAAAATTACGAGAGAAGGAAGAGTCTTACCTCAACAAAGTCAGCTCTTGCTGGCATATACCCAGCCATGTCTCTGGAGAGCAAGGAATCGAAAGTAGGCCGTGGGGGGTCATCAGCAGCTGAAAAAATAAAGGTTTTCAGTTGTTGTGTAGGGCTTGGGGTCTTTTCTAACGCAAAAAGATTGTAAATAAGTGTTTCTTTTGAACAAAAGTGGGGATAATTAGTTGAAGAAAAACACCCTGATTGGGGTTTTATGCAGGGTTATGTTCAGAAATCTATTGGGAGAAAAATACTGTAATCTCAGATCTTTGCAGTATTCTTGAAAGTCAAACACAGAAATTCAAGGTAATAAACAGGCTATAAAACATAAACTCTGCATTTCAGAACTCAGCATCCCCCTGGTAAACCTCTGCCGAGACTTGCTCTCAGCGTGCAGGTTCTTTTAGTTAATAGCAGCAGGGGTGTTAAATCTGCCACCTTCTGGGTGCCATTTACAGAGAGCTGCAATTAAAGCTCTACAGCTCTGAAGTTTTACAGCGCTTCCCAGCTGAGGATCTCAGTGTTTTACAGACAATAATGGACCAAGGCTCACAACACACTTGTGAAGGAGCTGAGCGTTATAAGTCCCATGCTACAGATAAAGAAAACTGAGGCACAGAGAATTTCTCTTGGCCCATGTCACATAAAAAAATCAATGACAGCCAGGAATAGAACCAAAATTGTCCAGTTCCTACTGCTTTAGCTCTAAACACTTTATAATGAAATTTAAACCTCCAGATATCAGGCAATCTTTTCACCCAGCTATTTTGGGGAGCCTTACACTGGAACAGCTGACAGACTGGGGGAATTGTAAAGATGTTCAATTTAAACAAACCTGATCATTTGTTAAATTGCTGAAATTCAACACATACTTTTTAAAGGCAGTTCTGAAGAGAGAGGTATAAAATCAGCATTGCTTAAAGGGAGTGACTTTATGACAAATTTCACCAGCTAGGCCTGTAGAAAATAGATAATCAGATGAAATATTTTAGAGGTAGAAACACCTTTTCAGTTAAAATTGCTACACAGGGTCTGGAAAAGATAAGCAATCACCTCAACATTGGGGTGAGAACTCACACTGGTAATTACAAGAAGCACATGCTGTTATTTTGAGCCAAATGTGAGGTAGCTTTGAGGTAGCTTGTCTTTTGAATTAATGTGTATATCCAGACTTTTGCTATGGTGATTTCTGCAAATGACCATTTCTACCGGTTTGGCAGAAACCAGTAGAAACCAGTCTTTCTCCAAAGGTTGTTCACTCCAATTCTGAGGAGTGGAGACCTTGCAAGGAAGCTCCCTGTCAGCAGGCAGGTGGTACTCACGGTGGAATGGGATGGCCGTTTCGCTGTGCTGTGCCTCTTCCACCTGCTTCAGGTTCAGTAATGTAGATGCAAACAAGGGGTTGTTGATAAAGTGTTTCATATAATGTTTCTCACACTCCTCCTTGGATTTTGTACACATCTGGTTGGCTACGTCCTGCCTGAAGTAGGAAGAGGGGGAGGCTTAACATGAATTACACAGAAATATTGAGCTCTTTTCAAAATATTGGTCTCAGATCTGTATTGAATGTGCTGTGCGATCTAGTCAAAAGGGTCTAGATACTTCCAGGAGATTCCCTCTTTCCATCATACTAACACCAAGCCAATACTTAGATGTTTGATTGAAGTTACTGGGCTTGGGAGCACTTCTTTGGTGATGTCATGGGCAATGCAGCTGACTGTTTCCATATGAGAAACTCCCTGGCAGGCAGAACATCAAATCTTTTACAGGTTTGAAAATTTAGTATTGTTACTTGAGGGCTTTTTATACATTTTACTAACTAATGGTAAATCCTAAGTCAGCAATTGTATTCTGCTTCTCAAATTGCTCTTGTGATTTTAACTGGACAGTGGTTTTCCTTTTTGCATAGGGATGTTCAAGTTTTTTCAAACACTGACGTGGTTGTACAAAAGACATTCTAGAAAACCTTGCTGAACTTTCTTGGAAAAGTGGTTGAGTAGAAATATGACGTATTTTATCTTAACAGAATGGCTGTACGGATGTGTGAGTTGAGGACTTAAAATATCAGAACACCAGCAGCAATTGTTTTAATTTGTTAAACTACACTGCATGCGAGGGATTTCAGGAAGAAATGTCAGTTTTCTCCTTTATTTGGAAAAGGCTGAAAAAAGCCAAGTGTTTAAGGAAAAGATTACTTGTATTGCCAAGTATGGCAAAATATACTGGACGGCAAACTTGCCGAACATAACCACAAACAGTTTTCAGCCTTAATTATGACCGTACACATAATTAGCACTGTACACATAAGAACACACAGTTCTCTTTCTATATATTTTGGAGTTCTGTACTTTTAATATAGCAATCTTTCCATGAAGGAGAAGAGGGATAACCCATGACTACAGATCTCCTTTCCTTATAGATGCATAAAAATCCTGTAGCAACTACAGAAATTAACAGAACATAATCTAAAAATATTAAATATTTCCAATGGTCTGTTCTAAATGTGACAGAAAAGCAGGATACAAACAAACAAACAAACAATACCTGGCTAGCCAACTGTAAGCAAACTGAAATCACACGGGATAAGAAACTTTGCAGTTGCTTTTTACACAGGTGTAAAATGAAGCACAGAAAATCTTATGCAATAGTTGAGTTTCTTCAAAAACAGGTTACTTTACTGTGAATGGAGGGAGCTTTGTACTTTGCTGGAGGTGCCCTGCGTCACACAAGAGGCCTTTAGGAATTTCTTTGTGTATCTAATAGATGAAAACTGAATCTGCTACCCCAGTCTTCTGCTCTAGCTGCTAAATTAGTGTCTCACCCATGATGAGTCACTGAACATTCATCGTGCACTGATGCATTCAACAGTACAATCCAGTGAAATGAAACTCTACCCATCATTCGCTGAAATTGGCTGAGCCACGAAATTCTCACCAGTTTCCAAATCCACAGTCCATCACAGCTTCTAGCAGTGCCATTTCCTCTTGAGCTGTCCAGTTAGGATCCAAGACAGGGAAATCTGAAGTCTGGAGGAAAAAAGAAGACAAATCAAACTGCTGTGATTCTCTGCTACAATCCATCAGATGAAAAGCAAAAAAGCTCTAGACTACAGGGCAACACAGTGTATAGTACTGGCAGTTTTTTACCATCTCATGAATCTTGATAACTGTTGAATTATTTAGGCTATTGAGTCATCACCTACGGTAAGAATTTGTTTGTTCTTACTAGTTTATTCTCCTGAATACACTGTTACATGTTCTACCTACCAGCTGTAATTTGACAGTTATGTGATGAAACACAGTAAAAATTACCAAAGACTTTTAAAGCGATTCATTTTTGGGGGAGAAAAAAAAACAACAAACAAGAATAAAGAAACAGAAGTTGATTCATCACGGTTAAAGAACTGGAAAGTCTAGTGAGATGCATTGTGCTATCTAGGCAGAATAAAAAATGCACCTTTAAATGTCTCCACTATTCCATTACGTTCCGGGGGGACGTTTTTCTTTACTCTCAAGGAAGACTTTCGTTTTTAAATAGTTCTAAACCTCTGAATCGAATAACTGTATTAGTTAACATTTTCACATAATATTAGTAAGCAAGATTCTAACTCCTGGGAAGTTAGGAGAGTTCAAGATTGAGTAGGTATAACCTAAAGGGAGTATTTACCATTATCTCGTAAGTATGATCACTTTGATGTTTCTTGTATTCAAATCCTCGCGTGAAACACTGTGGAACAAAAGATTAGCATTATTGTTACTCTCTCATTTCTGTCCTGAAAACATTTTAACCAGCTTCTTTTTTCCTTTTATTCTCTGACCACTGTGCATACAAAATATCCAACATATCCAACCCGATATGCTAAAAATGATATTTAATTTTTCTGATTTCACTTTACAAAAAATTTATAATGGTAGAACAATCTGTGTTAAAATAATTTTGAAGCTTTGTAGTGTTCCTGTCTCCTGCACCAGCACAGTTTGCAGGTATTTTCACCACTTACATTTCTGTTTTTTTTTAAGGACAGGTAAAAGAAAAAAATACATCCAGTGTACAAAATATGGTTTTGTTGTACATACTTGAGCATAAGGCTAAGCTCCTTTTTCAGTATTAGAGGTTATTTCCATTTTTTAATCATAAATAATGCAAACTTATTTAATAAATAAAACCAGTAGTACCTTCTGTGGTTATCTGATCACACACAAAATTTTTAAATAACAATATCTGGCCACAGTTATTGTAAATATTGCGAGTTTCCCCCTAATTTCCTTTTCCATTTGAAAGGAAAAAAAAAGTTGTGAGGACAGGGAAAGGGTGTTGATGGGTTTTCTTTTCTATGCCATAAAAAATGTCAGCAACAATACCTCTCTAGACATGCAGCAGCATGCTCTGTTACAGTCAGGCTGACTGCGTGTATTTAGGTAGCTTTGGCTGCCTCCACAAACATCTCCTCTGGCTGCTCATGCCTCAGTTCTTCAGCCTCCCATATTTTCTTTGTCATTTCCCTGTCCCTGAGCAAATAAGTGTGTTGATACAAGTTTACAGAGCCCAGTTATTAATGTGCTTATGGAACAGCCTGGCACCGGGCAGGCCTTTGATGACTTTCTCAAAGAAATGAAGGTCTTTGCTTTTATCCTTGCGCTCACCTGCAAGCAGAGGAGGAAGGGAGGAGGCCCGCACTCCGCACACTTCACGTAGGGCTCTGTGAGGTACGAAGAGCAGCCTCGGCACGGAGGCTTATCAAAGGGGTCATCTGCGAAGCCAAAAGTAAATCTCATGGGACAAACATGGCACTGGTTTTGCAATCGCACACACTCACTCGTGTCCAGCAATTTAAAATGAATCTTTTTCCCCCTGCAGCTTCTCCAAAGATCTGTAAGACAGATTTTGGCACTTTCACCTCTGCTATAGACCCGGTGCACTGAGGGCCAAACCCAAACTTGTGCAATTGAGTTGGAATCAAAGAATTTTTCCACAGCAGCCTCCTGGTACAAGCCAGCAGCTGCTGAGCAGACCCACGGCCCTGTGCATGGAGCACAGTGCACAGAGAGCTGCCGTCCGTCTGCCTCACAAAGCACAGTGCTGTGGTTGGGAGGGCATCGCCTCGACGGTCCTGTCACCCGTCCAAGCCTCAGACTCTGCTCAGATTGCTGAGCAAGGAGGGAAATGCTGCCCTGCCAGTTCTTATTCTGCTCGTTGCAAAGCAGTCAAAACACCGTCATGAGCAATATTTTTCCCTCAAAGAAAATGGATTTCAACTAGCCCAACTACGAAAAGTAGAGAGAAACAAAGACCCGACTCATTCATGTAGTCACGCTGCCGGGGATGTGATCAAAGCAGTGACCCCGTGGATCACACATTGCTCCTTTGCTGCCAACAGCTTCAAACCGCTCCAGACGCTTTCTGGACGCCACCTCGGGGCACTTACTGCTGAAGGAGGCCAGGCGCTCCATCCCTCTCCCCGGCTGCTATCCTTGCTCCTCCGAGCCCAGCTGTTTCACCCCAAAACCCGCAGCGTACGTCCCACAGGGGTGTCCCCTGCCTGCAGGAGTCTTGGGGGAAGTCCTGAAGAGAAAAGCAGGGGGCTGTCAGCAGCCTGCTGGGCACAGCTGTTGTGTTTTCTGCCTGTGAGGAGAAACCAGAGGCAGAGGGACGGGATGTGTGGGGAGAAGGGACGCGGGGCGCCGGGGCTGGTGACAGAAGTGACGGCAGTGCCACGGCTCTGGCCTGCACCACACCACCAGGGATGGTGTGGGTTTATAGCCAGGTTTGGAGCTTCCCTGCTGTGTGTGTGACAGGGACCATGTGTGACAGGGACCGACGTGGGGGTCTGTGGAGCCCAATTTCGGGACCGCAGAAGCTCTGAGCGTTCCCTAGGAGCAGGGCGGCGGTGGCTGAGCCGTGTGTGAGGGCTTCCCAAGCACCCGGCCAGCCCCACGCAGGGGCCGTGAGGGGCTGAGGCGTCCTGCCCGAGCTGTGTGCGTGCCCCCTCCCCTTGGTGTTAATGACAGGAGTAACTCATTAAATGCTTTGCACAATTAGCGGCCCCCCCCGGGCGCTCGGCCCCGCTGAGGGGAGCGGGATGGGCGCGGGGACCCACAGCGCGGCCACACCCTCCGAGGCCCCTCCCCCTCCCTGAGGCCCCTCCCCCTCGCCATCAGACCACGCCCCCTCCTCAGGCCCCGCCCCGCCCCCAGGCCCACGAGGTACGTCACGTTGCGGCGGTGCCGCCGCGCGCCCCGCGTTCCCCCCCCCCTCCCCGCCCGTTCCCGCTCCCCCCTCCCCGCTCCCGCCCCCTCCCGCTCCGGGCCCCGCCGCCCCCTCTCCCCCCCCCCCCCCTCACCTTGCGCCCGCCGGGCCCCGCGCGCCGCGGCCTCCCGCGGCCCCGCCACGCCCGTGCGCGTGCGCGGGGCGGGCGGGCGGCCGTGCGTGCGCGCCCCCGCCCCGCCCCGCCCCCGCCCCCCTCGGGCTGAGGGAGCGGGGCGCGGGCACGGCCGTGAGGGGAGATTGGGGCTGAGGGGGCGCCTGCTGCTGGGGGCCGGTGTCTGTACAGGAGATAGATGTACAGAGCGCCCCGTAGGGATGTGCAGTCCTGTCATGTGTGCGCATATCACCCCGTATTTACATTTATTTCTGTTATATGTGCGCATATTGCTCTGTATTTATATACATTTCTGTTATATGTACATATATTGCCTCATATTTTTATATATTTCCGTTATATGTACATATATTGCCTCATATTTATATATATTTCTGTTATATGTACATATATTGCCTCATATTTATATATATTTCTGTAATATGTGCGTATATTGCCTCATATTTATATATATTTCTGTAATACGTGCGTATATTGCCTCATATTTATATACATTCCTGTTATAAGTGCGCATATTGCCCCGTATTTATGTATATTTCTGTTATATGCACATATATCGCCCTATATTTATATACACTTCTCTTATATGTGCACGTATCGCCTCGTATTTATATACATTTCTGTTATACGTACATATATTGCCCCATATTTATATACATTCCTTGTTATATGTACATATATCACCCCATATTTATATACATTTCTGTTATATGCGCGTATATCGCCCTGTATTTATGTACATTTCTGTTATATGTATATATACATATACATGTAAGTACTTACATGTATATATTGCCCCGTATTTATACATATATGATATCTATATGTATTTTGCCCTGTATTTTGATATATCTAATCTATATATCGTCCTGTATTTATTTATATATGAGAGATATATGTGCATATTGCCCTGTATTTAAATATATATATATGTATATCGCCCTGTATTTATATGTATACGTAGAAGTTATATATATGTAAATGCTACAGACACATCAAGGTGTGTGTCAGGGGCTGTCCCCGCCTGTTGCTGCAGGGTTTGCAGCGTTCAGCGCCTCGCGGGGAGCTCAGGAGCTGCTCTCACAGACCTACAGGGCAGCCCTTGGCAGCTCATACCTGAGGGTCAGAGCCTCGTTTCGTGTTGCTCAGAGGGCCGTTTGTTTTTTTTCCAGTCATTTCGTGTTGCTCAGGGGGCCGTTTCGTGTCAAAATGCCAACAGCTCGGGCTAGAGCCCGGCAGTCGATGTGGGCACCGCTCCCCCGAGGCTGCAGGAGGAGGCCGGGTGCTCCCCAGGAGTCTGCCACGTGTGTGCTCCGTGTCGGAGCTGTGTAATGGCACAACTGGAAGCACTGGAAATTATTTTTTCCCTTTGTCTAGGCCCTAAATGCCTTCCCTAAATTATGGGAAAAATAAAGTAGTTGAGGGAGGCAGAGTTTGGAACGTCAGTGAAATTTTTATTGCTTATGCCGACAGGTTTTTCCAGTATCTGGGAATTAAAATAGGAATCCGGGCACTTAATGGAAGGGATCAGCATATGGGTGTCTTCGCAGCAGCTCTTTTCCCAGTGAATTGGTGTGACTGCCCCTAACCAGGTAAGTGTTTCCTCTGATGTTAAGTCTGGTTTCAGTCTGCGGTGGTTGGGTTGTGGTTGTTTAAGCTGCTGGTGTTCAATCTGCTGCTTCCAGGAGGTGGTGAGGAGAAAGGTGAGGTGGCTGAGGGAAAAGGGTGTTCCAGTAAAGCCTGCGGCATTTCTCGGGTGGGTTTCATGGACAACAGGGATTTGGGATCTCTTCATTTAAGGGTCTTGCTATTATGCTTCTGGCTGGCAAGGGAAGAAAAAAAAATACCATGAGGAATAGTAAAGAACCGTATTGCTGGAATGTTACCCCAGTGCTCCGCTCTGTTGGTTTTCAAACCAGTAATTACCAGTGCGACATCTCCTGGCTGAACTGAGCTCAAGAAGTTATGGCAAGCCTGATATCTCCTGGAGCTAGCAGTGACATGAAGAGCCTTTTGCCTTAACTCTGTTCAAATGGAGAGGCCCAAAGGTGTTACCACCTGAGGGCTGGTCAATGGCTTGCGTGAAATGGCTCTTACAGGTCTCAGTTTAATTTCCTCACCTCTCGCTGTAGCCCGTTTCTCACAGCACAGTTTCACTCCAGGAGGGTCAAAGTGGATAATTTGCAATGAGCAACGTGCTCACCTTCTGCCTTTTTCTACTCAGAAGTTTTAACAAATGGGGTAATTTTCATTTCTATTTGAAATTGTTTACTGATCGTTTCTGCAAGTTAAATGCCCTCAGGCGGTTTGTTCTGCATGTGCAATATCCGGAGGGTTTCTGGTGTGTTCCCCAGTCTCACCGCGGGGCAGTTAGAGCCCGGTGACAGACGAGCAGCTGGACAAACCAAACTGAAGTGACTTGACCCCCCGTCACGGTGCGAGGCGGGAGTAGAGCATAACTGCTCTACCTCAGCAGCTCACTGAATGGGGTAGGAAGCACAAGATTAAATCATTTCTTCATGAAAGGGCACCTTAGCCATTCATCTTCAGGGCCACGGGGATATTTAATCTTTTGAAGTGGAAGGGATAGGTCTATCTATTTCCCTTGGAGGCTTGCTCACAGTGGGGCCCGCTATCCCTCGCTCAACATTCGGCTGTCGCTGCCTGGTCGTACCTGGGGAAGGGAGCCTGAGAGTCAGGCAAAAGATTGCAGCGATTTCTCCTTCGTGTCCGTAAGTAGCTGGGTTAGAAGCGTGCCCGTTTGGTGACCCACGGGCTCGGAGGCTGTGTACACGCTTCTGCTGCTGCTCTGCCTGCCGGCCATCCAGTCCAAGCACAAGCACTTGGGAAAGAAGCAGAAGCAGTCAGGGTGGGGAATACCAGCTGTCCAAAGGCTGTTTGTTTCTGGAGGGACTGTGGTGGGCATCTGGGCATCAAAGCAATGTGATTTCACAGAGGTAACTTGGTGTATCGCAGCCCCTGGGGTGTTTGGTTCCCAGCACCGGCCCCTTGCATTGGTGTGTTCTCACCCGCCTGCTAAAATGCTGCATCCTGCAGCCTGCAAGGCGAGAGAGGGGCACTTCTCCTGAGTCAGGGCCTTTTCTTTTCCACCCCTAAACCATTCTTCCTCTGGCATCAGGAGAATGCCATCTCTGCTAGGAGGAGCAGCGTCCCAGCACAGCGGGAGGTTTGTGACGGGTCAGCACAGGGCAATGCCTGCGGAGCTCAGCACGTGCCCTTCCTTGGGCCCTCCAGACTGAGCACCCAGGCTCTGCCCATGCCTGGGAAGACAATTCTCCCTTCCCGAGAACTCCGTGAGTGTGCTTTAACTCGCCAGTCGTGCTCACAGGGCTGGCCTGGCTGAGGGTGGGGAAGGAGGTGGGAAGCTGTCCTGGTCTGGGACTTACCGAGCAGGGAAATTCGCATATGACGGTCACGATGCAGCATATGGCAGAGGCTAACAGGACGCAAACGATGAGCAGTTTAATGACGATGCTTATTTTTTTTCTGATCATAAAACCTCTATCATTTCTGGGCGTAATTCCCTCTGAAATGAGATACGTAAGAATATTTCAGATGTCTTTACAAGTCTTTGACAGTTCAAGATTTGCTTCATTTTTGTTAAGTTGGGCTAAGTGAGGCGGGCAGAGGAACAATTTGGAGGCTCCTGAAGGCTTTCACTGGAAGCTGTAAATCTCTCAGGATATTTTTATGTTAAAATACTTCAGATATCTTACAGTTCCTGCCTGCTCCCAAGAAGAAACAGGTGGGTAAGCCCCAGCACAGCAGTGTAGTAAGGCTTGGAACTTCCCAGTGAAGTCCTGTGAGGTTTTTAAAGGAAACTGGGAGCTGTTAGGGGAGCTGAGGACATGCATGAGCACTGGTAACTTCCTTTGAAAGACAGCACTTAAATGCTGCTTTCTCCTTACGGCCGTGGGTTCACAAACTACCTGGGCCAATGTATTTATTGGTAAATCCAACACCATTGTTCAGAGAAATTACTGGCTGGGAGAACTTGGGCCAAGAGGTGTGTGAAAGCCGGTATCCTTCCCATCCCTACATCTACTGCTCTGCTACCCTGTGGCTCAGCAGGGAGAGCTGGAACCTACCCTGCGACGTCTGGTTTCTTTGGTACACAGGTGGCATAGTCGGAGCCTCAGAAAAAACTTTCCGCTTGAGCAGCATTGCTTTTACAGCACGGCTGGATACCCCTGGCAGAAACACTGGAAGGGACAGGTTTTAAATCTGGTTATTTGTTTCTGTTTGGATTGAAGAGCCAGAAGCATTTTCTAGAATAACTTGCACGCTGAAACAGTTGACCAGAAATGGTAGAGTACTGGCAGTTTGCAGCACAGTTCCAGGACAGGTAGTTGTTTCTGCTTGTGTGCAATTTTCCAACGTACAGAATTATCCGTCAGTATTAATACTGGAAACTGCCAAAACCTCATGATCCTCCCAAAAGAAGGGAAAGCAACAGCATGGAATTGTTCCAAAACTTGAACATTTCCATAGCTTCAACTCTGTTACTCCCTCCTAATTTTGTTTTGTTTTCTTTTTTTTTTTTTTTTCTTACAGAAAGGCACAAGGCCGCTGTGCTTTCGTATACTTAAAGAGCTATTTGCTCCATTGAACTCCTTACCTTTTCCTCTCAGAACTAATTTTCTATGAAACTTCCTTCTCTTGGGTGTCAGTAGAACACAGCTGTGGTTGCGAGCGGGTGCTCGGACCGCAGTGGTGATGACTTCGATGCTCTGCAGGGTGCACTTCTCTACAGCCCGCTCTGCCAAATCTCCGTGCAGCTTCTCCAAGTGCAGCAGATTGACTTGCACGGAGCTTCGATGACTAAAGCATTCCAGCGTGCTGACTTTTTGGCGTCTGCTTAACTTCCCTTCGGTGGCTGCTATCCCAGGGGCTGGAAAAGGATAAGGACCTCATGCTAGGAATGGCTTCTCTTAAATTATTCCTGTGGGAGGTTCGAGCCAGCAGTTAGCTGTGAGGGATGTACTGCTGCAAGGAAACTTCAGGGGCAGCTTGGGGTTAATGTTACAATGAGGAAAACTCAAGCAGGTTCTCTGTGCATCATCCCTTTGTTGTCCCTTTTTGTCAAACTAGCTTTACTCAATGCTCGAGCACCGCAAGCTGTTGCCCTCTCCAGGGCAGCAGTCACACCACCTCGGTTCATAGCCACCTAACCACGCTGGAGGCACTGCCCAGGAGCCTCTCTTTGGGGTCCCTGTTGCCCTCGGGGACCCTGAAAGCCATGTGGGACCCGAGGCCCTTAACCGAGGCACTTGGATGCCAAAAGCTGGCGGGTGCAGATCCCAGGGGGACGAGGAAGGGGCAGTTCTACCAAGTGCAACTCTGCTGTTAGTCCTGGGGGAAGTCTGCTTCCTTTGCCACAGCAGTTGGCTGAAAGTTTCAGATTTTGTGTGTAATCGATGGCAAATGACAGCAGCCATCAGGGGTTACAGGAACGGTCTTTTGGGTTTCCAGCAAAATGGAAAAAAACTCTGTGTGACCTTTTGTGTCCTTTTTGGCCGAGGCATAGCTGAGACCACTGAAAACGCCGGGCATGCCGTGAGCAGCCCTGGCAGCTTCCCTCTTCCAGCAGCTCCTTACCTTGCAGAAAGACGTCCAGGCTTCTTATGTGGCCAGCTGTTTCTGAGGCATTTTCCACGTGGCATTTGTAGTCTCCAAAGTCTGAGGGGAACAGAGTGAAGGCTGAGCAACTTTTAATTGCAATGTGCAGTTAAGTCAGCACTACCTACTTTTTGGTAACTAATTTTAAATGCCAGTGTTTTGCTGACAGCAAAGGTGTGACGATTTGGGGTGAGGTCGTATGGATTAGAGACGTCAGTGTATGGGAAAGAGACAGTTAACACATAAACGGATTTATTACTAACATTTTTTAAGTTAGTCTCCTACAAAATCTTCATTCAGTTAGAGCTTGCAGCTATGTGAGCAACTCACCTCTTCTGATGAGCCTGGTGTGTGCAAACACTAAGCTAAATATTAATATCGTGACCATGATTGCATCTGCTCCTCACAGTCTCGAAGCCCTTTTTTATCTTTACTGCTTCCTCCGAGTGTCGCCGCAGAGGTGTTCAGGCAGATACCGTGCTGATTAGAAGAGCTCCCGGAACAGCTCTGGGATCGTAGGCTCCTGCTGAAAGCTCCTGCACCTGCACGATGGTCAGTGTATGGAGAGGTTAAAGTCAGTGTCAACTCACTGCAGGCCGTGCTACTTCCCAGCTCTGCTCCAAGCAGCAGAGGTGTGCAGTTTGGTAAGAAACGGGCCTGGAGAAAGCCTTATCTGTCAGCCCGATGTCCTTCCGATAGGCGCGTCCCAAACAAAGCCTGGTCCCAGCGGTGAGTCCCAGAGCCGAGAGGGCTCGGGGTGCTGGGGGCTACTGGGCACCGGGGGCTCGGCTGCTTCTAGAACCGGGCGCGCCCTGCCCGGGGCAACCGGAGCCCCCCGGGGCTCTTCAGGTCAATGCTGAAGCCCCAAAGTGCCAAGGACAGGGCAAGGATGGCAGGAGGAGGGCTGCCCCCGGAGCTAGGGGTGCTGCTGGGTGACACGGTCCGGTGTGTGGGTTGGTTTGGGGAGCTGGCGTTTTCTGAGTTAGACGCAAGGTGGCGATGGGAATCATTTTTTCCTCCAGAGCCTCTGACTTTGAAATGCTGAGTAGCCACAGGTTAACGTCCCGCTCACAGAAGGAAGGATAGAATATTTTTGTGGAATCTAAAACAACCCCCTGAGTTTTCAAACGGCTCATAGTCCAGAGGTTCAACACAACCTGCCTCTAAGCGCTACAGAGTCACAGAATCAGTAAGGTTGGAGAAGACCAATCATAAAGAATCAATATAGAAAGATGCCATTCACCATTTTCCAGTGTAAAAGTAACACTTTGAATCTTCCTGAGAAGTATAAACCCGCTCCCTCCCCTCCAAGTGCAGTGTGAAGAATAACCACGTAGCTGCAAATCAGGATTGAAATGATTTCCCAGTTGAACGAATCTGTTATTAGAAATGATTTCACAGTTGAACGAATCTGTTATTATTCTTGAGATAGAAACCATCAGGAATCCCAAATTTGTCAGCCTGGTAAATACAAACTCAAAAACATTAAAAAGAGAACTAGATTTTAAGCAATTTCAAACAACTAAATGTTCATTTTGAATGTGTTTGACCAGCACCATTATTCCCTGATCACCCCCTGATCACTCGCTTTCGCTGTGTGACCCGGTCTGCTGCTTCTCTTCTGGGCTGGGAATGCCAAGAGAAGCCGAACTTTGCAGTCTGACGAGATGATTTAGGGCACTGCCTGAAGCTGTAAGAAAGCTTAGGACTAACAGCAGCACATCTTGCGGACGGAGTTAGCAGTGGCTGTTCACCTGCTGACTGGAGAGAAGGAGATTTATTTTGTGATTATCCTGGTAAACAGGCAGCTGTTGTCAGCGTTGCGAACGTTACCATTTCTTTTCTGATGTTTCAAATCTTCCGTGATGTTTCCTAAATGAAAGATGATTTTGGGTTTAAAAGCCATCTGACCCTTCTCTCTTTTTCTTGCCTGCCAGGACAGGAGTCGTGCCAGGACGCATGGTGTCACTAACCCCCCTAACCTAGGATGATCTGTCCCGTGTTTGCACTAGTGACGTTATCAGAGCCTGGGGAAGAGACATGGAGCCCAGACTTGGCGTCATAAAAGGTAATAACATTTCCCCTGCTTTTTTCTGATATGACTGGTTTGCGTTATTGAGGCTGTGCTTGCTTTTTTGAGAAACCGTGTGTGTGGGGAGGGGTTCCACATGTAAACAGCGTGTGTGCTGTAAGCCGCGTGACAGTAAGTAACGTATTGTGTCCGGTTCCCAAATGCAGTTGGGAAGGGGACATGGATTTAAGCAACATCCCCTGCCCCTCAAGAAGCAGAATCGTGGTTACAGTTGTAAATCCCCTGCCATTGCAAAGTAGTCTGAGCTTTGTGAAGCAGGATGCTCAGATTGAAGCACACATTCCTGCTGTCCACAATTTGAAGTTCGAGCACTGTCCTTTTTAACTATGGTCTGGAACTGAAAGAAATGAGAACCCGTTTCTGTTCCCATGTAAGTCACAGCAACATTCAGCAGCTGTCCCAGGTGCAGGATTTGAGTAAGCATGGCTAATAATTGTTGTTGGGGGCACCTTACCCTGCAGTATACCACGTCTAAATCCCTTCCTGTAATTCCTCCCAAACTGCACTTCCTTGTAAAACATCTCCCAACGATGTCCATTCACAATGAAGGGATCTTGTTGCTGCTTCAGTAGGGAAGCGCAGCTGCGAAACGCACCAAATCCAAAGCTTTTATTTGCTTGTGTCAAACTCAGATAATGCTTTGGGAAGGGCTCTGTGCTGCGTGTCTGTGCATAAACTGCCCTCCTGTGTGCTGTGCGCTGGGACTCTGTGCAAAGGCCGCAGCGTTAGTGTTACGGGGATAACCGAGGTGCTGCTTTACGGCCCTCCGAGCTGCTGTTAGTGTTCCATTTCAAAAGCACCTTCCCAATCCGCCCGTAACGTTGATGGATTTTGTTTGCCGTCTCCTGGCCGCGTTGCTACACCCCGCGCCGTGTGGCAATCCCTCCCGCAGCCCTGGCTGACGGGATGGCCGCGGCGGGCAGGTTTGGGCATGATTTGGGGTGCCGAGAGCCCTGGGCACCAAGAACCTGTCGCAATCCCCGCTTTGCTAAGCTGTGTGTGGGGTTTGGGGCACGGCGCCTCAGCGGGGTTGGCGCTGCGTGTGGCGAGCTGCCCTTCACAGCCACCTTTTACAGCCCTCTGCCGCCTTCACATGCACCTTTTACAGCCCCTTGTGTAAAATGGGGGGTCCTGAGGCACAAATAAAGGCGTTTATGCCCCGAGCAGCCTTCCAGGGGCACAAATCAAGGCGTTTATGCCCTGGGCGGCCGCGGCGCTGAGGGCGCTGACCCCGCCGCCTCACAGCCCCCCCCCCGGCCTCAGGCCCGCTCCCGGCGCCCCCCGCGGCCGGCAGTGGTTGGCTCCGGGCCGCCCGCGGCTCCCCCCATCTCTCCCCCCCCCCCCCTCCCCAAACAGTGGGCGCGCCCAGCCGGCCGCTCAGGCCATGGGCGTCTCCTCGTTAGCCCCGCCCTTCGGCGCCCCGCGCCCCTCTCATTGGTCACGCCCCCCCGCTGCGCGCCCGCGGCCAACCAATGAGAGCGGCGCGGGAGGGGAGGGGGGCTTCGAGGCGCTTGACCCCAGGTAACCCCCGGCGCATCACACCACCGCGCGGGCGGGGCGGGGCCGGTGGGCGTGGCCTCGCTAGGAGGGGGCGTGTCCGGGGGCGTGGCCTGGCCGGAGGTGGCGGGAGGGGGCTCCGCGCCGCGCCCCCAGCAGCGCCGCTGCCCAGCGCCAGGCCGGGGGGGGCCGCGGAGCCTCCGCGGGGGTCGGCACCCTGAGGTGAGCGGGGAGGGGGGCACCGGGACCCCCTCCGGGACCCAGCACCGGGACCAGAACCGCTGAACGGCGCCGGGGGCCGCGGCAGGGCCGGGGCTCGCTGGGCGCCGCCCCAGGGCCCGGCACGGAGCCCCTCTGCTGGGGCTGCACCGGGCTCGGAGCGGATCCGGAGTGGATCCGGAGCGGATCCGGAGCGGCCCAGGCTCCCCCTGAGGGTCAGCCGGGCTCGGGGCTGCTGGAAGCAGGGGCCCTGCGCTGTGCCTCCGGGGCAGGGCAGGTGAGGGCTGTGGCCTCAGCACGCCTGGGCAGCGTGTGTGCCCCTGGGCTGAGCGGCTCTGCCCGCGTTGGGGGGCGTGCGGTGATTTAAAAGCAGGCGAGGAGGTCCCAGCCCAGGGGTGGATGCGTGCAGAGCCTGGTGGAGCGCCCCTGGGTGAAGGAGCAGTGAGAGAAGTTGAGCCGGGTGCTGTGGCTGCTGCTGCAGAGAGAAGATTTAGGCCAGTGAGCGGAGCAGCGCTGGGTTCGGAGCCAGGCGGCAGCTTCAGGTGGAGCAGCGGCCGTGCTGCCCGCAGGTACGGGCTGCTGGGGCTCGGGGCTGTCCGCAGGGCTGGCAGCGTGGCAGGAGGACACATGGGCTCTGCAGTGAGTTGGGTGCTCGCTGCCCGTCCCGTTGCCAGGAGCCCTCCTTGTCCTGTGCATTCAGAGACTTCCAGCTGAGGTGATGTGTGTGTTCCTGGAGGCAACTGAGTGGTCGGGCTGGTAGATACGCGGTGAAAACAAAGTTAAAATAAAAGGTTTTGTTGTTTGGTGCTACCTGTGTTCCTTCAGTTAGGGTGGTGGAAGTGCACCTGGCTGTCGTTTGCTTGGTTAACTATGCAGACCCCTGGGTTTTGCATAGCGGGCCTTTAAACAAACCCAGTTCTGTTTGAATTCCTTTTTCTATGGCTTATGACTATCATAGAGGTACTATTGTGTGTCTTTGAAGGAACCCACAACTAATTTTCATGGGAGTGATGCTGTTCTTTTCAGTAGTGTAGTCCCCTTTAAAACAGGGTCGTTTGGAAAAGAAAAATAAACTCAAAATTAAAATTAAACTTAAAATCACACATAATTTTAATTAAAACTTAATTTCTCTCCTACGTTAAGTATGTTTTGTGTCCAGGTATGGTTTACAGTAATAAGAATGATCTTGAAGTGAAATTGCAGTAAGAACTCCTAAGGCCTGGTGTTTTCACACGTGCGTTTCATCGGTGAGCCGAAAACGTTTCGTGTGCCAGTGGAGTGGTGGAGAAGTGAACTGAGATTTGTTCTACCTCAGGCAAAAACAGACGTGTTACTTCTTAAATTTGGATTGCAGAGTTTTCATTGCTTGTAGCACAAGGCGTACAAAGGCTGTGATTTGGGTTTTAAATAACCCCCCAGCTCCGCAGACGTTAAGGTATGGAAATGCTGCGTGTCTTCTGACTTCCAATGTGAGCTGCCTTCTTCGGGAGGGAGGAGCGTGGCTGTGATTCCATAAAGATAAAACCCTGATTTAACATGTGTTTGTGGAACTGAGCAAGCTCCGGCTGCGTGATGTTACATGTCCTTCCCTCCCTGCGAGGTGCAGCTCTCGGGACGTGTCCCTCCGTAATTCATGGGGCTTCTTCAGCAGCTCCGCAGCCTGGGGTGTGTGTGTAGTGGAGGAGCCAGGCAATTTTGGTTTTGGGGCCTCGTTCAACGCTATTAAAGCAACGGTACGTGTGCTGGTGGTGGGTAGCTGACTTCCAGGTGCCGCCTTCCCGACCTGTGGCCGTTGTTTGCTGCAGCTTCGGCCCTCTGTTCGCAGCACGGGGGGGCAAAAGGCTTCCGTGAGGAGGTCTCTGAGAAATTATACCTTGTGTTTGGCCCCAGAGAACGCTGAAATTAAATTAAATGTGAATAATGGATTTCAGCACACCGAGGATAAGCCGAGCTCATGTCTGATTCGGCGCCAGTTCGTTAGCAGCTGGTCGTGGAGCTTCAGCAGAGCTCCTGACTTCGGGCCTGGGCTGCGCTGGGTCAGCAGTGCACTGGTGAATGCACTTGAATGGGGCTTGGTGGATAGCTGCCTGCTTTTGGAAGGAGTTGTACAAACACGCCGTTCAGTCAAGTCGTCTGAGCCTGGCACTGGGATCGGGGCCCTGGCGCTGCTTCGGTGCTTTCTCAGGGAGCGTTTGTGTGAAATGCTGCGCCTCCGCTGCTCTTTTTCCTTTACCTAGAGGGGTTAAAAGAAAAGCCTCGATACTTAGTTACTAAAACATAAGTGTTTCAAATAAGAAAAGTATTCCAATTAAGAAAGGGTCGGGGTCCCTGTGGCTGTATCCCGTGTTCCTCAGTGCTGATGGTTTTGCCACCGGTAAATCCGTCTGGATGAAATTCTCCAGGAGTGATCTGATGCCAGAATAAATAGACACACAAACATTGTCTTCGTGCTTATACGCACAAAGAGAACTTGATTAAACTCTGAGCAATGGGAAAAAATGCATAAAAAAAACCTCTTGCAGGGATTCATTCCTGCACTTCATGGGTAGGGGGGCAGGCTTTACAGTCCTGCTGCCCGGTCTTTTCCTCATCTGCCCTCGAAAAGGGGCAGCCAGATCCACCATCTGAATGCCTTCCCTGGACGGGTGTTTGTGGCTTTCCAGCCACGAAGTGGTTAAGTGCATCTCCCTGTAAAATGAACTGCCTGTGGCCCCAGTGAAACTGGAGGTTGTGGGAGTAGTGATGTCAACACCGGGTTTGATCTAAATAATTCAGTCAAGTACGGTCGCGGTAAAAGCGCAGGAGCCAGTTGGATCTGTTTTTAATTCTCAGTTACTGATGAAAAGAAAGAGCACGGTGTTTAAGGATTGCAGTGCCTATAAATTCCTCGTCTGTGCTCTAATTAAAGCTATGATCACGTCCTGTTTGTGTTATAACGTGGGCTAGTTTTGCTTGTGTACCGGATGAAGGCTGTCCTGTACGTACCGAGCCTATCACGCTGCTGGAGCTAGTGGGGCTGGCGAGGCTTTTTCTCCTGCGTTTGGGGTGGTGTTAAAGGTCCCAAACCACCCCTTCTGCGGGACAGTGAACGGCAGCAGTGGAGTGCCTGTTGAGAGACTGGGGCCCTGAGGCCATGGTTCCTCATCTGTCTGGTCCATATTGCTGTGTCACAGCTGCTAGAGTTTATTTCACAGGTAAATATTGGGTTTTCGCATGTAAAATACAGTGTGTCAGCTGCGTTTTCTAGCCCCTGATTTCTCATGAGGTCTCTGATTATCATTGGGTTTTGCTCTTGACCATCAAATTCAGCCGAAATCGGACGCCAGATTCAGAAGCTCAGAGATGACAGGGGAAGAAATTTGAATCAAGCAGGCAGCACTGGCACAAAACAGCATTTCTTTTAAAAACAGTGCTAAACCACAAGATCAGGGGTCTGTATCTTGTGTGCACCAGCACAGAGCTCAGAAGTTGCCGGAGCGATGGGCTAGCAGGAGGTGCCATGGCTTGACTTGGGCATCGTGGGTCTGGCTCCTGGTCTAATGGGTGATCTATCTGACCTGCGTGGGCCTCTTCCACCCCGTAACAGTTCTGTATTCACTGGCTCATATAGCCGAGTAAAAACATGCGGAGTATTCTTCATAACAGTGATATTTACTTGTTAATTCTTTTGTTTTCCAGTTCATTTTGGAAGTGGATAACTGCCCAGATTGCAAGAATAACAAGAGGTTAGTGCACAAGCATTTCTAATTTTTGTTTGATTTCCAGCTGTGTGTAGATAAGTGTACCAAAATTGGGCAGAGCACATCAAACAATAATTCACCATCCCACCTGTCTTTGTGTTCCAGAGTATTCCTTTGTTCTCTGTCTCTCACGTTCCTTTATTTGCAGTTATACTTTTTATTTTATTTGAATAAAATACATTCATTCTTTGTGGAAACAACGCTGATTTTGTGATACTCACACTTCTCCATGTTAAGAGAGTCTTTTTACTATGTAATGGTTTTTAATGGTAAATGGAGACCTGAACTTTCATATTTTCCTATTGACAAGTGTAAAACGTGCCGCTAAGTTTCGGTGTATTACCATGAAGTAGGAGCTATCCCCTACCTGGCGTGGATGATCGGAGACTGGGTTAAAGTCCGTGTGATGTTGCAGGAGATGGCTGAGCCAGTCTGACAGCTTGCTGCTGCCAGGAAGGGGAGGTTTGCCTTCTCCATCGTTCCTTACCTGGATCCTCCTGTCCCCTCCCTCCGGCTTGTCAGACCCATTGCTGCTCTGACCCCGCTTGCTAACCTTGCAGGGAAGGATCCTATTTTACTGGTTCGTTATGGTGCTTTTATAGAATCGGGGCAGAAGGTGGGCTGGAAAGCACCTGAGCTGCTGCTAGCAGGCGGTGTGAGCCAGCAGGTTTTGAGCTAGCAGGTTTTGCAGCAGATCAGACACCCAGCTGCTTGCATCTCCTCATCCTTGTAGAAGCAGAGAAGCCAGTGAGTGGAGCAGAGGTGACTCTCCTTGGTCCTGGCTGCCCGTCCAGGTTCAGCCTTGGTGTTTGAACGTTGCACTTCCAGCTGGAAGCGAGCTTTGCTTTGTCGTTGTCTTTGTTCTGCAAGAGCAGACATTAACCTCAGGTTTTGTTTTTGTTCTTTCTTCTGCCACGTAAAGTGCTGAGAGCACAATTTGGAGCAGCCATGGAAGAGTCTTCCCAACCTGCTAAACCCCTGGAGATCAACCCTCACTCGCGCTTTATTATTGGTTCTGTGTCAGAGGATAACTCAGAGGATGAGACAAGCTCCTTGGTGAAACTTGACCTGCTAGAGGAGAAGGAGAGGTCTTTGTCGCCTGTGTCTGTCTGCTCGGATTCCCTTTCAGACCTGGGACTCTCTAGTGCTCAGGATGGCCTGGCAAGCCATATGAGGTATGGATAAAATAATAATTGGTTTCAGCTCTCAGTCCTTTGATCCCATTCATTCCAAAGATAATCCAAAGCTACTCCCTGCAAACTGAGTACTAATTACTCTCACCTTTATATCCAGGTTCTGGTTTTGGCTTCAAATGTTTTTGCTGTGCCAAGAGATCTTCTGGCACTGTTTCAAAATGCCTTCTGTGTTTATCTGTAAGAATAACTTCAGTTTTCCGTTGCTTTTAATGAAACATCTGTGCCTGAATTCTGTAAGCACCTTTCGGAAATCTCAGCTGTTGAGTGTTAGGGAGGGCTTCCCTTATACTGCCTGCCTGTCACCCCAGCTTTCAGAAAACTGAAATGTGTTGACTGAGATCTTTGAGGTTCTCATGTGTGGATGTCTTCTGGACGGGCCACCTTTGTCGAGAGCAAAGACAGTATTTGTGTATTTTGTCTTTGCGTGGAATTTGATGCTTTCTGTGTAGCCAAAGCATTGACAGTACCTCTGAGTAATGTCAGTGATGCCACGTTGATTGGAATGAATGCCTTTTGGTTTGGACAGAGGAAATTGTTTCTGCTTAAAGAAAAGATTGTCAGTGTGTGAAGAGGTGGTAACGTGGTAGGTGCCGCCTGCAGCTCGCGGAGGTGTTGGCCTCACATGGGAGAAGGGCTCTTCCACTCCTGCTCCTAATTCCTTGTGGCTCTGATAATCTATGAAGTTGGTCTTCTGAGGTCATGGTGTTAATATGGCCTCGTTAAGAGGCTCCTTTGTTTCACTGTGGTGCTGATTTGCATACTATTAGTGGGAGGCACCCACCATTCTGTTACAGGCACGGTATCTTGGCCTTCTCAGTGTGCTACAGCTCAGATTCTTGGCAGAACGAAGCAAGAGTCACCAGATACCAGGTCCCCTTTATCCCTTTCCTATATTCCAGCAGGGGCATGGGGAGCTGCGCTCACCGCACTGGCTGTGAGGTTGAGGTGCACTGGGTGTGATGTTCTGCACGTGTTGCTATGAAAATACAATCCTGGACAGCGTCAAAAGCAGTCTTAACATCCAAATTTACTGCAGCAATTGATAGTCCCCTGTTTGCAAGTCTTTTCAGCACGTAAGGGAAGGAAATGTGGTTTTGCTTTGGGAAGATTTATCCACAACATCTCGCAGTTGGATGTAACTTACCTTTTTGTCTGCCAGTTGCTTACAAATAGAGCTGTGGATGGTTGTTTTGGTGCTTTTCAGCCTCAGGTTCTCCCAACAATTCCTCCTGGTGGTCAGAACCAAACCTAGAAAAGCATCCCTGCTCTTGACCTGCTCTTTCTGCTGCCTTTCAGCTTGTTCTCCTGTTTTGCTGGTTTACTATTGCAGATTCAGGAGTTTCAATCTGTCCTTTTGTTGGTGGCATCCTTGCCACTCTGTGGAGACAGACTGAAACCAGATGGCCCCAGCGCAGAGCCTGTAACTAAAGGACAGCAGCCCAGAGTCTGCAGAGCTGTTATGGTCAAGCTGATGGATGGGTTTCACCAGCTGGCAGCAATATAACAGATACAAAACCTTGAAGCAAATTTAAAGGGGATTACTCTTCCAGTGCCTGTCACTTGTTGGCAGCACAGAAGGTAATTTTGAGGCAGGAGGAGCTCTGCTCCTGTAACTATATACGTTTTAGGAACAGGAGCGGGATGAAGACAACCACTGGTGTGGAAACAGACAATGGGAGAGCAAGAAAATCAAGCAGTGTCTGTGTAACTTCGAGGACACTGCCTGGCCTCAGAGGGCTCTAATGCAATAGGTGCGCAACCTTGAGCGCCTCTGTTGTAACCTGCTTACTTTGGCACCCTCTTTGAAGGGTACTTGACTTTTAGTTAACTTGGAGAGAAAAGCCAAGGCAAATAACCAAGTTACAGCACCGGGCTGTTTTTCTAAGATAAAGTTAGGTGAATTGAAAGAGTTTTCCAGGATGGCACCTAGGCCCTTTCACCAAACGATTTCCAAATAATGTTTACACATGGGCAAACGGAGACAAAGACAAGTTAAACAGAATTCGCCCTGTGACGGTGAATTAATGGGACGTGGCAATTCCTACAGCTTCCTGTTGGACACCATGAAAGTGAGACTGCTTCTGGACTGGTAAAGGCAAATTCATGGGGAGTTGAGTGCAGTGTTGGTGAAACAAGGTGCAGGTCCAAGGGAGCGTGTCTTTTTGAAGAGATTGCCAAAAAAATCTTTGCTGGTTTGTCTCCCGGCTCCCCACAGGACACGTTGGTTAGCTAACCACGGACAGAGCGTGTATTCGAGGTGAGTGACTGCTGCAGAGGCGTTCTCAGGGAACATTATCTTTAAAATACAGGATTGAGATAGCTGAAGAAGGGTTGCATGAGCGTACCCACGCAGTCCTGCCTCTTCATAAAGCATGTCAGGCACTAAACCTGTTGCTCTGATGGCTGAAGAGAAGAGATTTCTTCTTACAGCACAGGAGAGCTGGAAAGCAGGCCCATCAGCCGTCTGATTGCGTTGGATTTCCCCTCTCATACCCCGTCAGTCCCAGAATGACTTTGCTGATGAGAAATGCTCTTCCTCCCTCATCAGCTCTCACGATCTGTCATTTTACAGCAAAAAAACTCATTCCAATACAGGTCAAGTGAACGATCTTTGTGGACGATGCTTGGTGCCGGGATGGAGGCTCGGGGTGATGGTGCCTCCCGTCAGATCTGGTGAGCTGGGAGCCTCCCGTGCTGGAGCACCAGGCGCTGCTCCTCCTCCTCCTGCCCTTAGACCCCCAGAAAAAACAACATCACAGCGACTCCTCGTGAAGCATACGTGGCTCACCAGGCTGCTTGGCGTCTGCTCAGCACCTGAGACTTTGCAGGGCTCCTGTCTGAGCTGGAAAACATGGCCAAGAGCCTTATCAGCTGCCGGGGCTGTGGTGCTAATCAATAGCTCCTGGCCCAGCTCTGGGCAGCCTGTGCCAGCCCGTGTTTCTTCACTTGGGCATGCAGAGCGTGCGTGCTGATCCATCTAGCCCCTCATTGATCTGGCCAAGTGTTTGTGCTGTTGCTAAAGCCACTCTTGCCGGGACAGGCTGTACAACACCGGCTTCCGTGGCACTGCGTAGCTGTAAGACCTTTGGTTGTGCTGCTTGACGGCTGTGTTAGGGGATTGGGAAAGCCGTGGTCTGATGATGAACTCCAAATCAGTGCGTGTGTTGCAGCAGAGTTAGGAGAATTGTGGGTTGGGAGAGTAACTGCAGATTGAAATGTCCTGAGTCTTTCTTGCAGCTGTGCTGTATTTGAAGAGTATCAGTGATAGAAACTGTGTAAATTCCTTCCTGGCTGGGTTATGGCATTGAACATGGAAAAGATTCCTGAAAGAAAGTACTTGTAGATGGTTTACATTAACAACATTTACTCTGTTGCATTTTGCACCTGTAGCTAATTACACTAAACACACTTTTTATTTTTGTCTTTTGGATTCCAGGCATAACTGTGTTGTGTTTGAGCTCAGAAATACCCCTCGGCTGGAGGCAGCAGTCCTGTTGGGACAGGGCACGGTGCCGTGCAGAGAGCCACTGGGCAGTCGTTAGGTTCCTTCTGAAGCTTTCAGTGGGGGATTAAGTAACTTCTCCGTAAATGCCACTGGGAAGATACTTTGGGTCTGTTTATTTTGTTTTGTAAATCGTTCTCGCCTATTGCTATATTTAATTCCTGTTTTTAAAGAGAGCATCCCCTATCGAATTCTTTTTAAGAATAGAACAAATCCTGCATGTCTCCTGGTACTTGTACTGCAGGGCTCTCGTTTCATAACCAAACCTGGGTGTACAAAGTCACCTGGCAATCCCCTTGCAGCAACTGAAAGCCAAATTTTTGGAAGTAGCGCAGCTAACACCACGCCCACAGAGACTTAATGCCTTACGTTATTTGGACTTCTCAGTAAATAGTCTCAGTAAGTTACTGAGATGTGTAAGAAGAGCTAATCGGCTGTGAAAGTCATCTGGAAAGAAGGCCTCGATTTAGGGCTGGAGAGGAGCACATTGAGTGCACCCAGCCTGGCACAGGGAGAGGGTGCCAGCTTCGAGACCAGGCTTAGAATAATTGCAGAGTACCGAGGGAAATAAAGGAGCCTTTTGAACTTGTTTTGAATTAAAAAAATGCCTTTCCAGTCCAAAGGTTTGTGGTTAGGACTTCACAGAGCACTGATCTTGTAGGGCCCTTGGAGTGGCTGTGTCTGTATGTCCAGATGTGCGTAAGTGCCCGTGTGCTGTGGGGTCTGCGAGGCTGCTGCTTTCACTGCTGCTTCCAAGACTGGCCTGGCTGCGTGGAGAAGGACTTCTCCTGTGCTGAACGGGGACCTTTGGTGCCAGGTTTTCTGCAGATTCCTGGCCTGGCTCGCTGCTCGCCCAGCCCTCCCCTTTGCTGGGGATCGGTCGCTGTAGGCTCAGCAGGCAGGGCAGGGCGATGCTGTTTGCAGGTTGTTAAATTAAGGCCGTGCATCTTCAAGGAGCCCTGGCAAAACCCAGGATTTAGGTTTTGTTACCCCAAATGTCGTTGAGCTGTGTTGGGATTTTGAACTTTATCCACCTGGAGGGAAAATCTGAATTTCCTTCTGTATCTGCTGTGAAAGAGGATGCTTGGGATGCATTTTGGTCACTGGTAACTTGTGAGTTATTTTTTCTCCTCTAAAAGCTGCCCTTCTTATCGACAGCTACACTGTGGAGGCCTCTTTGTGTGCATAGCTATCAGAAGTGGCAAGGATGCAGAGCATCTCCGGGCTAGGAGATAACCGGCACCTCTGAGCTCCACCCCAAAACCCCTTCCATGAGACCAGGCGAACGGTCTGGCACGTGGTCTGTATGGGGACGTGGGCAGCACCGTGCTCTCTGCAGGATGCTCTCCCAACACGCTGAGATGCAACCCCCCAACCCTTTCATTCCTCTTTTCCTCTCTCTTTCATGCAGAGCAGATCTGGTCAGAGCTTGAACTTTGACAGAGTGAGGACATAAAGGCAAATGTGTTTTAGGGGATTAGGGGCTGGCGTCTGGATTTGATTTGATTTAAGCTTGGCTGTTTATTTGGACTGACACCTGGATTTACTGGCTATTTTTGAGGTCTGGGAATGTGGCACGAGGGTCTGAGCAGGAAGGACGTGGTGAAGGAATGGGAACAGTGGGAGGGAGTGGGGCACAGATGTAGGAGGGCCTCAGGAGCGGCGAGGTTTGGATGGCAGTACGTGTGACCCAAAGGGGCTCGGGAAGCTTTAGGCTGTCGGGTTCCCCCATAACAGCGGGCGAGGTGCTGCTTTGGAACCGGCCGAGAACCCCAGCGCTGTGGCGTGTGCCCTGTGGGTACGGTTCCGTTTAAAACCCATACAGCACGAGGGATAAACGCCAGGCAGGGGATTCAGGGAAAGCAAACAGCTGAGAAGTGTCGGCATTTAATGCCTGCATCTGCTGCAGCTGTGGTGTGGGGCTGTTGGAGGGGAGCCCCAGCAGCTCCTGCTGGTCTGGGCTCCAGTGCTGGCACCAGTTACTGCTTTAGGCTTCTCACCTGCCCTGACTGCTGGTCAGAACCTGCGTTGGTGTGAATGTGGGGTTATTAGCCAAGAGGCAGGGAGAGGGCTGTCGTGTTTCGGGCTGTATCCTTTATTGAAATTCCTGAAATCATTAGGCTCAACCTTGTGTCAGAGCTGCGGTGAGTCTCGTGTTCAGATTTTTAGGTCGAAGCACTGATTTCTGGCACCATCTGTATTCGAGTTCTGTCTCTTTAAGGCTGCAGGAAAAAATAAAATGTCTTTGAATCAGTGCAGATTGCTGCCTCCCAGTGTCTGTTGCCCAAGACGTAGCCAGCCGTTTACTGTGGCTGCAGAGGTCCGTGTTGCTTGCAGGATTACATGTACACCTGCTTGTTCTCTCGGCTTTTTTGTGAAACAGGTTGCAAAGGCAGCCCTAAAAGCAGAGCAGATCTCGTGGACGCATCGAGAGCGTTAAAGTCCCACCACCCAGATCAGATGCAGGCACACATCAGCCCGCACATATTTATAAAACATAAAGCCTGCACTGCCGAGAGGAGCTGCCCTCCCTCCGAGCCCTTCGCAGGCCCGAGCAGGGGGAGAAGCAGAGCAATCCCGTCTCGGTGTGTGCGTGTGTGTGTGTGCTGCAGTCTCCTTACGGCTGCCGTTCAAACCAGCCGGCTAATGCCTCACCGCCCGTGGAATAAACTGCTACGTCACCGGGAGCACTTGGCATGTTCCAGTGCTGGGATCAGTGCGGGCTCCTGGCTGCGATGTGCGTCAGGTATGTGTCCTTCCGAGCGCTGCTTTTCTAGGAGAGCAGGGGAGGGCCGCGCAGGCTCTCCTTTTGTCTGACAGCAGGCCCCGGCTCTCAAGAGGGGGAGACGTTTCCCGGCGTTATTTACCAGTTGGTGCTGATGGTTTTGGGTTAGGAAGGGAGCCCTGTGGTGTGTGGTTGGTGGTAAGTATGGGTGCAGGAGGGCACAGCCTCGTGCGGCGTGTTCCTGTAGGGGTGCTGCGGCAAATCAGGTCCATTGGTGTCGTAGCAGGGAATTCAGCTGCTAGAAGGCAAAAGGAATATTTTTAACCACTGCTGGAGCTGTTTCTCTAGCGTGGAGCTGTGTGGAGCTGTAGGGTCTGTTTCCTTGCAGCTACAGAGGTCAGAAACTGTTTGGGCTGGGAGCTGTGGGCAGGCTTTTTTTTGGAGCACAGGCAGATATTGGGGAAGCAGTCATCACAAAAGCTGAGAAATAAAATGTCAATGACAGTGACCGTAAATTTTATTCTCGAGTCAGAATCAGAACCAGGAAACTTAATGGAGCCATAGATCACGCAAGAATTTTCCTCAGAAAATGATGGAGCTGTGTTCTGCGTGCAGTGCGTGGCCAGTGGGGTCACTGCCTGCCTGCTGGGCTTTGCTGGTCCTGTTCAGCGGTGTCTGGAAGAGAAAGCGACACAGATCTTCTGAAGCTGAGTCTGAAACTTAAGACTCCACCACTGTGGTGGCTTGTTTGGAGCTGGGAAGGCGGTGAGTTTGTGGCAGCCACCCTGCAGGAGCCTGACAGCCTGGGGAAGGTGCGTGGCCGAGGCACTGCGCCGTGCTGCAGGGCCTGGGAGCAGGATCTGTGCATGGTGTGCAGGAGGCCTGTCAGGATGGAAGCAGTGGGCAGTGCTGAAACAAGTTGCTTTTTCTGACTTGCTTCTGTTTTACGCTGGATTGAACAAGAGATTTCTGACACACTTCATAGCTGGGTGGCCTGAGCAGCTCCTCAAAGAGGGAACAAAGACTTGACGGGTGAGAGAGGCGTTTAGGAACCAGGCAGATACATCCTGTGTTCAAACACAGCCCCTTCTTTTTATCTGGGCACAAATAAAGTGTGCAGCTGGAAGGGATCCCACGAGTCATCTGGGCTGTGTTTTTGCCCCAAGGTAGGGTCACCTGCACGCTAAGCCAGTCTTGATCAGGTACTACTCAAACCTGTTGTGAAACCTTGCTTTTCCCACAGCACAGCCTGTGCAATCACTTCACTCGCTGCTTTAATCAACAGTACTATTAGAAGGTTTTTGTAATACGTGTTCTCTTTGGTGTAAGGTAATTTCGTTGTTTCCCATTGATGGGACACAAAGAAAATGCCAGTCCTGTCCCGGCAGTGGCAGGACCCGTGGTCTGCCTGGGTCCGGGGGTTTTTGGTTGTTCAAACTGTTCTTTGACCAGCCTCGCTTGTATCTGCTGAGATTTGTTTCCACTGTGACTTCCTCCACTGCCACAGCGTGTCGCTGTCCTGCTGCGCCCTTCTGCTGACAATGCTTGAAGAAATTGGATCCGCGCAGAATTGTTTGTCTGCACTTTATCAGACACGTGGCGCTTGCTGTCGGTCATCGCTCATACCGCTGGCTATTCTTAGTGTCCCATCTCCTGCAGTGACCTCACCTTGCTCTTCAGGGCTCAGGGTTGCATGCTGTCTCATTAACGTGCCTTTTCCTCTGGGCACACACTCCTCTTTTTATTATTTTTATTTTTGAGGGATCCTGGATGATTGCATGGCTTCTGCTCAGACTCTTGGAATACGTGTACATCAAGTAAGAGCTGAGCTCCCTGGGTATGGCCCCGCACTAGCACAGACACGAATGCTGTGAAATTTAAAAATGTCATCCAGTTGCTGCCAATCCAGATTTGATCACCAGTGTGTTAGAGCTGCAGTCACTGCCCTTGCTCATCCCTCACCCACCCACCAAATTTACAGTTTCTGCATGTGCTCGATACTGAGTAAACGTTCCTCCTCTCTGGTGATGCTACAGACCTGGTGGTACTGCAGCACCTTTGCTTGTGAGGATGTTTAATCTTATAGCACTCAGAATGAGCTGGTCTCCATTTTATGGGTGGAGAAACTGAGGCACAACAAACCGGGGTGTCTTGTCCAAGCCCTCCCAGGCTGGTGTCCGTGTGCTCTTTGTCTCGTGTTCGGATCACCGATGTGCTCTGTGCCTCTGCAGACTGTGTGTCTGACTTTGCTCTCTGCTTTCCTCCTCCACTGTGAAAATCTGATTTTAAATCCTGTGCCTTGATTGAATTCTTCGGGCTAATTTCCCCCAGTGGCCGTTCCTCAGCAGCTACCTTTGTGACAGCACAGGATGTGCTGGCTGGTCCGCGGCTCCTGTGGGTGCCGGCAGGGGAAGCTCTGCGGTCTCCTACCAGACTCCGGTGTGGGGAGTGCGGACGGGGCCAGCCGTGGCTCTGGGAAGCAGCTTCTCAGCGTGTGCTGCGGCAGCGGGGCTGCGTGCTGAGCCCGGTTACGTAACCTGTGGATCGTTTTCTCTTTTCCTGATCAGCTGCTTTCCTCTGAACGCAGAGCAGGGGAGCTGCTACCCTCTGAATGTGCATGCTGCGTCACAGGAAGAAAGAGTGGCAGAGGGGTGGCAGAAGGCAGGGGACAAAGGTTAACAGGCTGGAGCAATCCGGGAAGTGCCACTGCTTCAAGGAGAACCGTATGAGTGGCAGAGGCTCTCGGCAGCTTTGCCCTGCTGGGTTTTGAGCTGCAACATTGAAGAGAATAAACCAGCAGCAGTTACACTAGAGGAGTCGTTAGCAAGCTTGCAGTCTGTTCATTCCTTCACTGAGACAGCATGGAGGAGTCTGCAGATCAGAGTCAGGAAATGAGATATCACATGCTGCAGAGGTAAGAATTGCAGATATGATTGTCTCCTCATAGCAGCACCCATCTTGGATGGAAGCAGTTGGGCACTGTACTGGAATCTGTACTGCTATTTTTCTGTGTTAATTTTATCCCTCAGAAACACTCGCCATTTTCTGTAAGGTGTTTGTGCATGCAGTCTGTAGAAAGATGCTGACCTGCACTGTAGTTGGGGAATCAGGGCTTGTAAAGTTTGAGATTCTGCATAACTTCTGACCTCTATAAGCAGAAGGGTAGGTGAGCGTTTCGGAAGTTCTGATGTAGTAAAACACTGCAGCTGTGACCTGGTGAGTAGCAGGGATAACTATAACTAACTCACCATTTATTCTATTTTATTTAGAGCTCAGTCTTCTTTCTTCCTTACTGCCCAACTTCTCCACCACCTTACCCTGAAAAAGAAGAAAATCTTTCCTGTTTTGTTTATAATGTGCCACCTGTGAATATTAGTGAACAAACGTAATATTCTTGGCATGCATCCCATCACAAATTAAATGGAACCATACTTGTTTATAAACAAGTGTTTGTATTTTGTTTTGGATGACAAACTTCAGATTTAATTGTCATTTTATCTGTAATATCTATTTGTATAATAATTTGAACTTGGCAAGTTAGTCCACATTCATACACGTTCACAGATTCTGACTGCAAGATTTTAGTCTGTGTTTTTTTTTTTTGTTTGTTTTTGTTAAGACTGCTCTGAATAAACGTGCAATGGATACACCTGTGTGACTTATTCCATGGGCTGTGCTCCTTCCTTGCCACGCCAAAGATTCTGGTCTTCTTTAAAGACAAATTTAATGACAGTTCAGCCTTACCAACGCTTTTACTCTTTTTCTTGGCCATTGGCCTCTGTCCTTAAAGTCCCAGGCAGAGATTTGCAAGTGTGGTTAGTCAACTCCTGCTGATAGCAGCCAGTGGTAAGTGCAGAGACATAGCTTATCTCTGACATGCAGCTCGCTGGAAGAAGGGAAAGTTTTCTGGGGAAGTACCTCCACGCACTTAACTTCGTCATACGCCCTTCTTCAGCTATCAGCTGTTTGGTCTGACCTGGTACAGCCCTTCGTATGGCCTAGAATGTCTCTGGGACATGGACATTTTTTATTTATATTTAAGCATCTGTTAAAATCATCCTATTGATCTCCTGTCTGTTACCTTTTATTTTTCCCCTTCTGTCTGTACTAGTACCAAAAGTATGGGAAAGGCTGCTAAGAGGAAAAATCTGGGTTCAGACTGGGTAATAGCTGTGGTTCGTTCAGGATTTCTTTCATCAGCAATTATTTTTAGTCAGAGTTCTGGCCTGGGGTGTTGCTGTGCCCCTGTGGAAGAGCTGAGGGGGGTCTGCCCTCCAGCTAGGCAGACCCCCATGGCACCTGCAGGCCACGGTGTGTTTCTGGGGGGGCTGTGCCTGCTCTGGGGCTAAACCCCAGCACCTCCAGCAGCCGCAGCTCACTTGAGCCCTGACCGTAGCACAGCCGCAAACCTCACAGCTTGCAGGCTGCCTCGCCTCCGGGGCTTGTCCTTGGCTTTGTTTTCCCTTCATGCTCTCCCCCAGTGATTCCGCTCACTTTCTGCCCCGTCTCATCCTGTTTCCTAGTGGGGTTGCTCAACGCATCAGTGCTTCAGCAGCTGATTAGGTCAGAGGCCCCTGATGGCTTCCACAGGCACGGGGCATGTGGCCGGGCCTGTGGGGCCGCCGGGCACAGAGCCGCATGGCTGCGCCCCAGGCCTGCAGCTTGGGCCTTCCCCGCACCTCGAGCAGCCCCTGAAATACCTTCCCTGTGCTCCTCTGTGCTCCCTACAGAAATGTTCTGCCACCTACATCATAGTTGGGGGGGGATTTTCTGTCAGGGTGTTCGTGGAGAAGGAAAGGAGCCTGTTAAAAGCACGCCAAATGTAGGACCAAAATTCTGGTAAACTGTGAAGGGCCCTGAAGGGGCGAAGCTCAGAGGCTTTAAAGTGAGAAGTAACTTGTTGCTGCCCGGTTCTGCTGCACTACAGTGAACTCACGAGGAGTTGAGTCTTCTCTCACAATCTCAGCTTTGTAAACTTTAGCAAAAGGTGATTTATCCATTTTTTTTTCCTGAGGAAGCTGAAGCATAAGAAAGGGATGCAACATTCCTCTTTCCACACCAAAAGAGTGGCAGAGCACAGGGTTGATCGGACACAGGACTGGCTTTGTCATGTTAGCAGTAACATGATGAGTTTGTCCTCCAGAACTTTTCATAAAGATATGAGAGATTGGATAGTGGAAAATCCTTGGAAAAGGATTTTAAGTTACCAGTCACAGAGACATCAGGGCCTCGCCTTTACACCTGGAGGGTTACTTGCTGTGGTTCTCAAATAGGGTTTCCTGATGGAGTCTGATTTAGTACATTGTTTTACCAAAGCCAGAAAACAGTTGTCACTTGTCAGCTTTCCCAGAGGATTTGGAAGTGGTGGAGCATAGTTAACACAGCTCTTCTGTGATGGGCAGCTATGTTCAGCAAACACATTTCTACGTGCTTGTAGATCAGCATAACCAGAATTTCTCAGGTAACCTGGCATTTGCAGAGGTACAACTGATGATTACAAAACAAATTCATCCTCGTAAAAGCTCAGAGCCAGGCCATGGTGGGCTGGAAGCAGGGAATAATTCTAGGGGAATATAGTCAAGGGGACCTTTAAAAATCATTGACATATATTCTATTCATGAGCATCTGCACTGCCAAGTTCCTTTTTTCTGTCCCCCTCACATTGCCTTAGGCCCAGCATGTCTGGCTTACACCTTGTAAAGCAAGGCCGGGACAGGAAGAAAGTTGACGTGCAGCGGGATTTCACTGTGGCTTCTCCAGCAGAATTTGTTACTCGTTTCGGAGGGAATAAAGTTATAGAGAAGGTAAGTTGCTGACCTTTCTGACTTCAGAATGTTGCGTTCTTGTTCCCTTCCCTTGAGCAGTGACTTCTCTACATAGAAGGCTGTACATTGCAGATATCAAAATATTTATATTCCTGTACTTGAAAATCGTATTTCTGCCTGTAATTATTCTGTTTCAGTTTTATTTTAAATGTGATAAGTAAACATCTCATTGTTTTTGTTTGGTGTGTCAGGAAAAAAAAAAAGAGTGAGCTAGAGCGCTTCTGCTGGTACAGGAGCATATTTTATAGATATATAACAAATGTTGACTGGATAAAACACTAATAAATGTATTTAAAAATACATAGGCATTTAATGGATGAGGTCTTCTCCATTCAGGTATCAAAAATTTTAGGAACGCATTATGCCTGTTCTCACATGTCCTCCTGCTCTTTAATCCAAACAAAACAATACATTAAAATCTTTATGGTCAAGCAGGGGCTGATTTCTGGTTTGCTTGATGGGGCATTGAATGGTTTTGGTGAATTGAAAACTGGCTGAGGAAACTCAGAACCAAAAAATTGGATGAAAGATTGCAGAGAAAACGGCCAGATTCATTCTTGCTTAGAGCTTTGTGCTATTTAGACTCTATCTCATCCCTGCATCTGATATACCTAGGTCCTGATAGCCAATAATGGGATCGCAGCAGTGAAATGCATGAGATCGATCCGACGCTGGTCCTATGAGATGTTTCGAAATGAGCGGGCGATCAGATTTGTTGTCATGGTGACTCCTGAGGATCTGAAAGCAAATGCAGGTGAGTGAAGGTGCACAACCATCTCCACACAGACCTGCGTGCCCACAGGGGTGCAAGAAGTTGAATGTATTGTCTGCTGTATCACATGCTGTTCTGTAAAGTAACAGGCTTTTCTGGGAGGAGATTAAACATGTTTATTTAAAATTGGAAGGAACACAAACCACCAGGCAGGTAATCTTGCGTTACCTATTCATTCAAAACCATATCCAGATCTGACTGGAATATTAACCTTAAACATGGTTTTAGGTTTATATTTTTAAGTTTGATTCCACATATTTGCTGACAATCTGTAAGCATTTTTATACTTTAGCAAGTACCTGCTTCCTGGAGGCTTCTGGGATAACCTGAATTTACCTTAGATCCTGAGTGTTAGGCACTTACGCACACATCAAAACTTTTAAAGAGTTTTGAAGGCTTTTTTTTTTTTTTTTGGTTAAATGCTTTCAAGACAGAAAGTTTAAAGTTTGCCATAGGTATTTTATTATGTAGAAAATACTCTTGGATCATTGTTAGGAATTTCCAAAGTCAGTGAGAAAGAAAAGTGGATGAGATTTTAGGATTTGCTCATACTGTAGATTTAGGGAGTTTTAGACCAAACACCATTAATTAGATTTGCAGTCTAATGCAACCTTTGTTGTCTTTGCAGAGTATATTAAAATGGCAGATCACTACGTCCCAGTTCCAGGAGGACCAAACAACAACAACTATGCAAATGTGGAACTCATTCTTGATATTGCTAAACGGATTCCAGTGCAGGTGAGAAGTGTCACAGCTTTTAAATCATGAACTAACACTAAGGAATTTTCTCTTAAATAATGAGTTGTACCTGGTGAAAAAGATAGGTCAAAGAAGTAGAAATGACAACCCTGTACTAGCAGTAAAAGACAAGAATATTAGAAAGCAGTCAGATTCTCAGTATGAATATCTGCAGGAGATAGAAGGTTCCCTTCACCCTTGCACTTCCCTAAGCTTACTTCATCTTCCACAACTTCTTTGCCTTCTTTGACTCAGCTGCAAGATGCAATATGCTGGTCCTTTAAACTAAACATACTGTGTACTTCAGGAGTCTTGTCTGGCTTATGAATCTTATGAGGATCTTTTCTGTTCAGTGGAGAAAAGAAAGATTTGGAAGTATCTGCATGCTTTGTATTTCTGCTTACTTGCCAGTTTACTAAAACAAAGAGTGAATTATGTGTTATGTTCTTTTGCAGGCTGTATGGGCTGGCTGGGGCCATGCCTCCGAGAACCCTAAACTACCAGAACTTCTCCACAAAAATGGGATTGCTTTCATGGGTGAGGATGTGTACTTCTGACCAGAAACGTCATCTCCATATCTGAATATAGGATAAGTTTTTGGACATGCTGTGTTTAAATCCAAAAATGGACCTAATGTGATAGAAGTTACGGTCTGAACATAGCCTTTAGCTTGGGAGACAGTTGTGTCGTGTTCTGACTTCTAGCAGATCTGCAATGACTTAAGCCATCACTGCAGAAATACTCTGAGCCTTTGAAGAGGAGTGAATTTAAAAGCTGTATTTTGATTCCAGTTTAAATCTGTTACCAATCATTAGCTACAGTCCCACACAAGCCAAATTTCTAGTGAAATTGGAGCACTGAATTATTATTCCAATAGCATGTGATGTGCACACCTAGTACCAGCTATCTCTGAGAGCAGGCCTAGCTTGAAGAGAAACACATGGGCAGGTAGTGGTGCTTGCAGGTTGGGTGTTCCAAGACTTACTTAATGTGATGGCCACTTAACAAGCTATTGTGATATGGCTGTAGTGGCATTGCTGTGGTTACAATCACCTTTTCCTTTTTCTTAGTCAAAGGTACTTTAGTCTGATTGCTTTTAGATTCCTGGCTGATAGAGTTAATGCTCTTGGTTTCAGTTCAGAAATGTTGGTTTATACCAGTTGGGATGTGGCATGCGTCAGTCCTGCTAACAGCTGTTGTTTATTGCTCTTGCATGGAACCCAGATCAGACTTGTGGGCATTTCCCTAGTGTTTGATAGCTCCTGTGTCTCTCTCATGCATTGTTTTTGCTCTTTACAGGTCCTCCAAGCCAAGCAATGTGGGCTTTAGGAGATAAAATTGCTTCATCAATAGTGGCTCAGACTGCTGGCATCCCAACTCTTCCTTGGAGTGGCAGTGGTAAGAAAGAATTTCCCTGTGTATAAAGATCATTCTAATCTTTTCTTCAACAAACCTAATCTTTAATAAATATCTGTGCACAAAAAGGTCTAGTGGATGTGTTCCATCTGTTTAGGGATTCAAATTTGTGCTGTCCAAGGCTTTTAGGCGTAGTGACTATGTCATAAATAAATATGTCAGGCAAAATTTACACGTTCCTTAATATGTTGTTAGTCTAACAGCACCACTGTAGTATCTGGTGTTTCTGCAGTCTCTACTTTTTTTAGCACATAGTTAGTAACTCTTGAGCACACAGCCAACACTCTGCTTCCATGGAAGCTCTATACAGTTTCAAATACGATAAATAACAACCTGTTTATCAGAATTGTGCAAAGTAAGTGAAGGAGGATAAAACTGTTGTTGGCTTCCCAGATGAAAATCTTTGCTCTGCATGCTTTTATTTTGTAAATACTTCCAGATTGGTTCCATGAGGAACTGTGACTGCTGTTTGTTTCACCAGTGTCTAATGTATGAATTCTCACTGAGCCTTGCAGCAGAATGAGCTAGAAGATCATGCTTTTATTTCAGGTCTTCGAGTAGACTGGCAGGAAAATGATCTTCAGAAACGTATCTTGAATGTTCCTCAGGAGCTTTATGAAAAAGGCTATGTGAAAGATGCAGACGATGGACTGCGGGTAGGTGGCTAGTTATTTGGAGTCCTGCTGCATGCACACCTGGCGAGAGCCTAGAGATTTGGTGATCACTTCAAGAAGCTGTAGTTCTCTGTAGTCATAAAATCACAGCCAGAGCAGCAAATGTTCCCCATTTTTCCACCTACAGGAACCCTCTTGAACTGGAATATTTGGTTTCTATCTCATTCATGTGTAGCTTGCTAAATA